>NC_092725.1:109753711-111041079 GCF_047496885.1 Scyliorhinus torazame | reverse complement strand
CTCCAAGTCTGAACCTTCCTTTGTCAGAGTGCACATCAAGGAAGTAGCTTATGCTACGACAAGAGCATAACAAAACATACATCATCAAAGGAAGTGATGCAATGTCACATGATCTCTTACTCTCTTTTGTAGAACCTCATGGTAAGATGTATACACAGTAAGCGATGTTCCAATAAAGTGAATGTTCTCTTTACTTAGGCAGACTGTAAATATTCTGAATTAGCAGAATGAGGCCAAGAATATTAAAAGAACTTTGGATGTTTGGAGGAGAGAAGAAAATATCAGAGAGACCTAGAGGTTGTTTTCCAGACTGAAATAATTCAGGTAGGACGTGGTTAGTCAGGGCTGGGGGGTGGGGGGGGGGGGGGGGGGCGTCAGTTGAGGTTGGGAGAGTAGTCGGAGGGATGGAGAGTTAGCCGGGAGGTTAATCGTATGGTTGGGGTATTGGTATTGGTTGGGACAGGAGGGTAGTTGGAGGGGTGGGGTGTTAGACAGTGGATGGGATCGAAGTCGGGGTGGGGGTTAGTCGGAGGATTAGGGTTTCAGTAAGGGATGGGAGGGTAGTTGGGGCCAAGACAGAGAGTGGGATGGTAATTGGACATAGGGGGTTGATTGGGGATGGAAAGGTAGTCAGGGGATGGGGTATCAGTTGGGGACGGATGGATAATTGGGGGGAGTATGCGCAGGAGTCAGGTGATGGAGTAGTCAAGGGGTAGTAGGGCAGTGGGAGTAGACTGTGCAGTCAAGAGGTTGGGGAGGAAGTCCAGTGAAGAGACGGGAGTACGGGGGTGGGGGTGGGGGGAGGGGGGGGTGGGGGGCATTGTTACTCGGGGGTTAGAAGTGATTTTAATCCTTGTAACTGCCCTGTGCAAATATTCTGCATCCAAAGTCTCTGAATTAAATCTAAGTTTTGGAGGATTCCAAGCATGGTAATTGCTCAACAGAGGTTGAAACTTTCTGGGCTATTTCCATGTAGTCCTGCATGGAGTCCTCAGGGGGGGAATTAGGGGGGGATTTCCCCCAATGCATCTCCTGTGGTATCTCCAGGGTAGAACTCCCTGGCGAAGGGAAGTTCTGACGAACCAGCCTCCCAAAGACCTTAGATGCTTCAATCAATGAAACTGTCTGCTCTGTGTTGGAAGTGGAGCCATCTGGTAGCCAAGCTTGAACCATACCTTGGGTACTCTTTAAACACGGCAGCCCAATAAAGGGCAGATAAATTGTAACGATACTGACTGAATACATTAGTGGGGATACTAGTTGTTGGCCATCTCTGCTTTTCCTGCCTTCTGGCATCTACAATGTCACCAGTGATGTGCATGCTCACCCACAGCATGTGAATGAAGTGACCTTCACTTGATCCTAGGAATCCCGCACCAGCCTCCCCGAACAGGTGCCGGAATGTGGCGACTAGGGGCTTTTCACAGTAACTTCATTTGAAGCCTACTTGTGACAATAAGTGATTTTCGTTTCATTTCATTTCATCTTTTGAGAAGCTACATGTGTCGGTTCCCTCCAACACCAGGGTTGCACCCACATTGGTAGGTATTGGTGCCACAGAATAACTTTAACAAGAAAGGCCATTGAAGTGGACAAAATAACCAAATTTGTGTTTCTGGAAATAGAAGGATTTGAAAGATCTGAGTAAGTGAAACATCTGAAATTTGTATTCAAATATGCAATGACAAATGAAAGGATCTCTACTCCATAATCACATTGGCTCAACTAGGGGTGGGCAATAAATATTGTCTCGCCCAAGAACAAGTAAAAATAAATGTCTCCTTTGGTTTTCTGGTGCGGCATGCCCCCGCCGGCAGCAGGCCCCTCCGTCCCGGCAGCCGGCCAATGGGGTTTCCCATTGTGGACACCCTCTCGCCATTGGGAAATCCGCGGGCGTGAATGCTCTGCCGGCGAAGCGGAGGATCCCGCCGACAGAGAATCCAGCCTATGTATCTTGTCCAGTGCAAGGATCAGTAACCAGCAGTGTAGTGAATGACACTTGTAGATTATCCAACATAGAGTGAAAATCCTACTTTCCTTTCAGACCTTTATTGGCATCAGATACTGATACATGCTGCATTGCAAGCATACACCTGCTTAGTAATATAAACAACAAGATTTTCCATTCTGTACCAACCATTGTCTCAAAGAGAACTAAAATCTTTAACAGAGATCAGTGGTATGATTCTATCAGCTCGTTCCAACAGAGGTTTAATTTGAAGAGTAACTGACCTTGGCTTGGATTTCAAAACACCAATAATTAAATACAGCTGCAGTCAGCTACATTCTTCTCGGCTGATTAATAGAACAAATAATTGAACTTATGTGCGTGCGTTCCTGACTCTGTGATCTGCCCTTTCTTTCTTTCATGGATTTCAATCTGCGCATTCTTGGGTTTTCTGACAAACACGTGGAATATGGCCAGATAATTCAACAAACAACTGCACAACATCAAGAAAATGGAAGCATTGAGCAGCACAGGATTTTTGTCTCTTAGGGCTTCCTGCAGTTTTTCTTTGTTTTTCTGCAGTTGCACAGATAACACAGATGTTTATTATAAAAAGATACATTGTGAATACAGCACATGGTATGCATCAAATGCTTCTTGCCAGTACCTTGCATCAGGCAAGAAAGTATAGTTTTGAAATTTCTCATTTAGATGTTTATAGCAAATGATTCACCTATCAGAGAGAAAGCAGTTCATGCGCAGGTATGTAATAAAGTTACAGCACTTATAAAAATGTTTGAATTAGATCGATCTGCATCCTTCATTATGGAGTAGATCTTTCTTTTCATGTGTCAACAAAGTGCAGGTTTTAACCTGTTTTTAACAGACACAAGACCACCAACCAATCAATTCCTCTGGAAACTCACCCACATCAGTAACATTGCTGTGTTCAGTCTAGTTCTTCTTGTTGAGCCTCACATTCCTTTCAAAAGGATAAATACGCGCTGAATAGTTCTGAAAGAAATAACTCTCCGATATTATGGCCGGGATTCTCCGAACCCCCGCCGGGTCGGATAATCCTGGGGGAGGCGCGAATCCCACCCTGCCGCCCCGACCCCAGCTGCCCTATTCTCCGGAGCTGTTTTTCGGCTGGCGGCGGGACTCCCGCCACGCCGGTCGGGGGCCGTTGGCAGCGCCCCCCCTCCCGGCGATTCTCCGGGCCCTGATGGGCCGAGCGGCCGTCCATTTTTGGCCAGACCCACCGGCGTGAATTACTCACCTCGCACACGGCGGGACCTGGCAGGTGAGTGTGCGGGGCGGACCTGGGGGAGGGGGGCGCGAGGATCCGACCCCGGGGGGGGCCCCCATGGTGGCCTGGCCCGCGATCATGTGGGCTGGCTGTTTCCGTGGGGGCCTTCTTTCCTCAGCACCGGGCCCCTGTAGGGCTCCGCCATATTGTCTGGGGGCCGGCGCGGAGAAGAGAACCCCCGCGCATGCACGGATATACGCCGGCTGGTCCGCGCATGTGCGAGATCACGCTGGCCAGTCCACGCATGCGCGAACTCGCGCCGGCCCTTCGGCGCCGACTGGAGCAGCGGGGACGACTCCGGCGGCAACCTAGCTCCCTAGAAAGGTGAGAATTCCTCACGTTGTGGGGCTGGATTTTCCACCGGCGTGGGGACATAGCTCCATTTTCAGAGAATCCCGCCCATTAACTCTGTTGCTGTGACTTTTATGCAATTATTTAGCGAGTAAGTCAAACAAGTTATTGATATATTTTTTATGAAGAAAGAACTAAAGCTACTATATACAGAATTATCCTCAGCACCCCTGGATTATGGAGGGAGAAATTGCCCAGGGCTCCCTGCATGTCCATTACCCAATAACCTCTTTTAGAAACTCATGTTTGCCTTGCTGGGGCAGTATTGGTTCAGCTGGAATGCTTCTTGCAGACGAATAGCTTCATTTTCAAGGTTCACACGTCAATAATAAATAATTGGTGAGGTACCAAAGGACAACTGACACCCTCTGGAATCCTGTCCGTCAAGAAATGGGCACCTTCAAGAAAGAGGCTAAAGTTAACAGAGAAAGTTTGCCAAGAGAAAAAGGAAATGGAAATGACTCACATCAATAGCCACAAGGTTTTCCAAAGCAATCAATGTTTTTGTACTGCCCTCTAGTGAGTCTTTGACTCTAGGGGCCTTGTGCAATTTAATGAAATTAGTTTGGTGTTCAGGAGAGAAATACAGTTTTAAAATACGACAGTCACAGTCTCACAATCAGACTTTTTAAGGACATTTTATAACATGGTAATTTCAAAACTGGTGCTTTGATGAATATTCACTGGCTAGTTTAATTACCTTGTTCTCTTCAATGCAGATGTTTCCCTTTACCACCAACAGATGATCATGTATAAATACCACACTAGATCTGATTCCCAGACATGTTAAAGAAACCAAGGATAGAAACGTTCTTTTTGGCATTTTTCAATTTTGCTGAGTGAAACTTATGTCTCTGATATTGACAATTTATACAGTTTCTTACTTACATACATCTTTCTTGGTATATATTCTCCCCCTCCCCCTTCCCACCCTCCCTGTCCCCTCCTTGGTAGCCCTCTCTTCGTCCTATGTGTTCTATCGCTGAGCTCTTGTTCTTCTTTTCCCCCTTCTGCGTTTTTGCTGCAGGCCTTGTGGGTTCAGTGGGTGGGGGGGGCTTCCTGCCCCCTCTCTTCCCCCTTCCCCCCTCCATGCTTCACCCTGTGACTCCCCTGGGTTCCCTCCTCAGTTCCTCCCCTTCCCCCTTTGTACCTCCTTGTATTGTGCCTTCACGTCTGCTCTCCCCCATCTCCCCCTCTTTCCCTAGTCGCTGTTGGCCTTGAAAACATCTCGGAACAGGCCGACGAATTGCCCCCATGCTTTGTGGAAGCCCTCTTCCGACCCTTGGATGGTGTACTTGATCTTCCCCAGATGGAGAAATTCCGCCAGGTGTGCCAGCCAGTCTGCAGCTGTGGGTGGTACTGCTGATCGCCAGCCGCGCAGGATTCTCTGGCATGCGATTAGGGAAGCAAATGAAAAGGCGTCGGCCCCCTTCCTCATGTGTAGCTCTGGCTGTTCCGATACCCCGAAGACTGCAACTCTCAGGCACGGCTCCACCCTTGCCCCCACAACCATGGGCATTGCCGCGAAGAAGGATGTCCAGAATCCTACATGTCTGGGGCAAGCCCAGAACATGTCGGTGTGGTTGGCCGGGCCTCCCTGGCACTGTTCATCTTCAACCTCTGGGAAGAACCTGTTCATTTGGGTTCTGGTTAGGTGCGATTTGGGGATTCTTGGATTCTTTCCCCCCCCCCCCCCCCCCCCACCCACACACACACACACACACACAAATGGCATGATCATTTTATCTATGCTGTGGAAGAAGACCTTGGGAATGAAGATTGGTATGGATCTGAACAGGAAGAGGAACCTCAGCAGTACGTTCATTTTGATCGCCTGCACCCTCCCAGGGAGAACGGGAGCGTGTCCCATCTCTGTAGGTCCTTTTTAACATCCTCTGCCAGACTGGTCAGATTCCACTGTGGATCCGTGTCCAGTCGTGGGGCTATCTGGATCCACAGGTAGCGGAATTTGTTTTAGGCTAGTTTGAATGGGATGATCTCCAGCTCTGTCTCTCCCCCATTTGGGTTCACCGGGAAAGCCTCTCTCTTGCCCAGGTTGAGTTTGTAGTCCAAGAAGGCTCCAAGCTCTTTCAGGAGCTGCATAGAGTGAGACACTGTGCTCTCTGCCGCCTCTTTGGATGCATTTCCAGCCTTTTGCATCTTGTAGAGCGATCGGCAGGGGTTCAATTGCTCCGGCAAACAGGAGCGGGGACAATGGGCATCCCTGCCATGTGCCTCTGTGCAGCTGGAAGTATTCAGAGCTGGTGGTGTTGGTCCAAAAGCTCACCTTGAGAGCGTTGTACTGGATTTTCATCCAGAAGGTGAACCCTGCTCCGAGCCCAAACCGCCCCAGTACTTCAAAGAGGTACTGCCACTCAACTCTGTCGAAGGCCTTTTCTGCATCCAGGGAGATGACCACTTCTGGGCAGTGAGGATGTCATTATTATATTCATCAGACATCTGATGTTCACAATTAGCTGCCTACCCTTGACAAAGCCAGCCTGGTCCTCTGCGACCACTTCTGGCCAGGAGTTTTGCGAGTATCTTCATGTCTACATTTAAGCAGCGAAATGGGTCTGTACGATTCGCATTCCGTCGGGTCTTTGTTTTTTTTTGGTATCAGCGATATCGTGGCCTGTGTTAGCATACGAGGCAGGTTGCCCATCGCTAGCGAGTCTGCGATCATATCCCTTAAATGTGGGGCCAGAGTCAGCGCAAATTCTTTATAAAAGTCCGCCAGGAACCCATTGGGTCCCAGTGCCTTCCCACCTGCATGGAGCTGATGCTCTCCATGATTTCTCCAAGACTTATTGCTGCTACCAGTTCCCCTCACCTGTCCTTCCCCCATAACTGGCATGTCCAGTCCATCGAGGAACTGTTTCATCCCCGGCATGCGATTAGGGAAGGTGTACATCTATTGGTAGAAAGTCTCAAATGTCCGGTTGACCCACCCAGCCCTTTCTTATCTGCAGTCGGTCCTTCTCCCTCGAGTGTGTCTCCTGCAGGAAAATTATGTCGTTTTTCAGGCTTCTTAAGTGGGCGAAGACCCTGGATCTTTTCACTGGGCCATTAAGTCTCCAAAATTCCAGGTGATGATCCTGATGGGGGGTTTCTGTGTCCCCCCCCCCCCCCCCCCCCCCGTTCCTGCGGGATCAACCATACTTGCCTGGTGGACACGCCCCTGAACTCCGGGGTGTCCTTTTGTTAGGGGGCCGTCCAAAGTTTCTGCGGTCACCGTTCTCACCATGAGGCCGGGCCCCTGCTCTCCGAGGTTTCCCTTTGTCCAGGGGGCACCCAACATGGCCGCCAAATGTGTGTACGCCACGTGGGTGCGCCCCTGCACACGGGGGTTTCCCTTTGTTCAGGGGCCCTCCAAAGTGGCTGCTTACGGTGACATCTTGTTTCCTTGGCCTGCTCCCTGCCTGCCAATCCGAGTGCCAACTCTTTTTTCCTGTCTTGTATCCTACATATTCCTTGTTCCCCGCTGACCTCCTCTCCCTCCCTCCCTGCATTCACCCATCCCCCACCCCCCATGTTTGCCCTCCCTGCCCCTGTGCCCCCCTACCCCCCATCCCTCTGGCAAGGCGCTCCTTCCATGCTGGGAGGTGCGCCGTGTCCTCCTTACTGCCTGTCTGCCCATGCTAGCCCGTCCTGCTAGTACGGTGGCTCCCCTCCCAGGGCTGGTCTAGCCCTTTGCCTTTGCCCACTGACTGTCTGCTTTCTCTGCCTGCCCCTCACTTGCGTTTCCCTGTCCTCGCTCTCGCCTGTGACTGGTCTTTCTGATCAGAATGAGGCAGTGCAGTCCCACGCAAACATGTTACATTATCTATGAGTCTCTGTTTCTGTTTCTTTCAGCAATCTTCCTCTGACCCGCCTTCATTGCTGTCTCGCCTGTCCTTTTATCTAGGGATTGGCCCATACAAAGTCATATGCCTCCGCTGGGGTATTGAAATAGTGCTTCTTGCTCTGGTGTGTGGCCCAGAGTCTGGCTGGGAATAACATGCCAAATCACACCCCACTTTTATAAAGCATCGACTTTGCCAGATTAAACCCGGCCCTTCTTGTTGTCAGGTCTGCCCCAATGTCTTGATAAATATAGATTCTATGTCCTTCCCTTGTGCTCGCTTTAGACTGTCTTGCCCACCGTATGTTCCTCTCACGGTCCTGGTATCGGTGCAGCATCGCGATGATTGCCGGCTGGTCCACCGCCTTGGGCTTCGGTCTGAGCGATCTGTGTGCCCTGCCGAGTTCTGGGGTGTTGGGGAAACTGTCTCTCCCGAGTAGGTTGCCCAACATTTGGGCAATCTAGTCTGTCAGGTCTCTGCCCTCGATGCCTTCCGGATTCCCACGATCCGCATGTTCTGCTGTCGGGACCTATTTTCCTGGTCCTCAACCTTTCCTTTCAAGCTCCCTTGGGCCACCACCAACCTTTTCACCTCTGCTTCCAGAGCGATGGTCCTGTTGCACTGGTCCATCGAGGCTCTCTCGAGGTCATGGATCGTCCTCTCCTGCGCCTCTACTTACTTCCCCAGTCCATCGATCATCCTTTGTAGGGTGACCGTCGCCTCCGTCACCACCACCCTAACTGCCACCTGGATCTCGATTACGATGACCTCTTTCATGGCTGGCAGCTCCTTCTTGAGAAAGGTCCTTCATCCGTCTCCAGGTGGCGAGGCGGAGGCTGATGTTCGGGTCGATGGTCTCCCCCTCTCATGGGCGGCCGGGACCCCCTCGCTTCCTGGGTCCGCCGGTTTGTCCGCTCATTGTTCGTGGCCCTTTCCGAGACTTCTGCCATCCTTCAGCACCTTGAGCTCCCGTTCGCTGGCATTTTTTGCAGTTGTTCTCTTTCTTCCATTGGGGTTATTTTGATATTGATTTTTCGGACAAAATTCGTTTAAAAGTGCCTTTTTTGATTCTGGACGGGAGGAGAGCCACTCAGCACATCACCGTCGCTGGAAGTCATCTTTCGTGCCACTCCTACACGCTTCATAACAGCTGGTTGATTTTGAAGTGTAGTCACTGGTCTTGTAGGCCAACATAGCATACAACTTGCACACAGCAAGGTTCCACAACTAACAAATGCAATGTATGACCAGTTAATTCTTTATCAGCCTGTTGGTTGAGGGATGAATGGTAACCATGACATTAAGAGAATAGTTGTGTCATGGAATCATTTCTGTCCACCTGAGTAGACAGACAGGGGCTCAGTTTAATATCTCATCCGAACGTCAGCACCTCCGATAATGCATCTACGGTAACTGAATAAATCAATTATTTATGTACCTTTCTTGTGAGGTGATGATCCGATTTATCATATTCTTGCACCCTCATCAATTTCAAATACAGACGCACACTCCTGTGGCACCATTTTATTTGCAAGGTATTAGGAATACATATCTCCCAAGAAATATGTGCTGTTTTAAAAAATTGGAAGGATACTGAATTGTTTGGACATTTTCTCAGGAACTGACCTTTGTTTATTAACAAGGTTTTAATTCACCTTGGACTGTGAGCAAGCTGCCTTCTCCAATAAATCACACAACTTCAGCAAAATGATCAGCAAGGTACCTGGGGAGATGAAAAATATTTGTTTACTTCAGTTTGAATTGCTGATGAAAAAAAAAACTGCTGTTTGTTTTCCGGCTTTTGGGGCTGTCCTGATTTCAGGAAATTACCTGACCTGAGATGAGTTTTCTGTTTTAAAGCTTACTTTTTGCTGACTCAGAATGTTTCGGGTGTAAATTGAAAAGGAAGGTTGCCGATTTATTTCTCTCCTTGCCTTGTCTTTTTTATTTGTTCTTGGGATGTGGGTGGCGCTGTCTGGGTCAGCATTTGTCGCCCGTCCCTAACTGCCCTTGAACTGAGTGGTTTGCCAGACCATTTCAGTGGGGGACAGTTAAGAGTCAACCACATCTCTGCGTGGGTCTGGGATCACACATAGGCCAGGCCGGGTAACGATGACGGATTTCCTTACCTGAAAGACATTCGGGAACCATCTTGGTTTTTTTATGACAATCGGCAATGGTTTCATGGTCATCATTAGACTTTTAATTCCAGATTTTTATTGAATTCTAATTTCACCATCTGCCATGGTGGGATTCGAACCCGGAATCCCAGAGTATTACCCTGGGTGACTGAATTGCTAATTCAGTGACAATACCACAACACCACCGCCTACCCAACTGTAATTCCTTGTGTTGTTATCAAACTCCAGGCATAAAATCGTCATCTCAGTCTAACTTGTCCGTATTCAGAATCTTGAGAAACTGAGGTAAGGGAGAGATCGCAAGGACCCTGATTCATTGAAGCTCATTTGCAAAGGACTTCCAGACAACTATTGTGACCAGTGATCCATCTTCACATGCAGGACCACCAGATCAACAGCGCTAAAACCCTTCTAGCTTCATCCTTTTCCATCAAGTGGCTCCATTGGGAAAAATGGTGTTTTCCCCCTTAAAATGCCAACCTCTGCAAACATGCTATTGTTTTGTCCTTTGTTTGTATGTGTATGTGCGTTGAGATTTAAAGGGGTATAATGTTACATACCAGATTACAAATTGCTTTCAACCAGTTTTTGCAACTTGTTTTTTAAAAGAGGTTTTGTTTCATAATAAACCAAACATTCTGAGTTTATTGAAAGAAATCTGGTCGCAGTCTCCTTTATTCAAGGTTTAACTAGTGCAAGTAAACAATTGGCCATTTTGATGAGTCCATGAAACATTTACATTTATGCTACGACCTGTGGAGTAGTGGGGCTAGAGAAACTGCATCCTCCTCCCATCCCTGTTGCAACAAAAGCCACAACTATCTTTGTTACATTTGAGGAGGATGTCAAGCTTTTCTTAAGTGCATTTTTTAACTTGTTGGGACCAAACTCTTGTGTTGTTACCACCATGATGAACAGACTAGACTAGGCTTCTTGCTCCACCTTTATCTACCTGTCCCTGCATTGGAATAGTGACTACACTTCAAAAGCACTTCATTGGTTGTAAAATGTTTTTGGATCTGGTGATTGTGAAAGACGCTATTTAACTGTCACACTTTCTTGTTTTCTCTTTATTGCTATAAGTCACTGTGTGGGCATCATGCTGACGAAGGGAATTTGCAAGAATGAACCTTGTAATGACTAAGTACATGTGACCTGAATGAGAAATTACTGTAGAATGTTAGTGTGTGTGTTCAAATAGTAAATACACAATGTTACCTGAATATGCTAAGCATTTTGTACACTTTCCATACTAGTGTCAGCTCAGTGCATTTGATAGCACACTTACCACCCAGTCATAATGTTGTAGATTAAAGTCATATAAGGGAGTGATGCATTGGCACCGGTGCTATTTTTCAGATAAGGCATTAAACCTAAACTCTGTTAGCTTTATCCGCACAATTGCTGTCCATGAACAGTTTACTCTGGCCACCCTCCCTCCTTCCATGTTCTTCTCACTGTTGACAAATCGTCCTTTCCTTATTTCAGAGAACAAAATTACAAAATAGTTGAGGAGGAGAAGGAAAAACATTTGGGCCACCTGAGTTTATTAATCCAATGAGAAAGAGCTTATAATCACCCTATTGCTGTATCGAATTGTTTCGGAAATAATTCCAGGTTTGTCCCTCCGCAGCATTATCTGGGACCCATTCTGCGCATTGATCACTCTTGAAGAAGAACCACCCGATGTCAGTTTTAAATTTTCCATTTGGGTGAACTTGTATTTTCCGTGTCCTACTCTCCCAATTTAATTTAAAATTGTATCCTTGATTTATCTTTTCCATTCCCTGTTTAGACCTATTGTTTCTCCTGCTCACGCCTTGCTGACTGGTGCAAACTGTCGTGATTTTTCCCAGTTTGTTGTCATCCTCTTCCATCTCTGTCTCTCTTTGTTTCTCCAACTCAACAAAAGACAGTAAAATTTGTTTCAAGGGTCAAACAGCATACTTCTGACAACTTAGCATATTGGAATTGACGAATGCATTTAATTTTTCTTCGTATATGTAATTTAGCGTCATTGTTTCCATGGGAGACGGCTTGGTTTATTAGTAACACTGACTTGAATCGGAGATTTGTGGGTTGAAGCTCCACTCCACAACTTCACCACATAATTCAGGCTGACTCTTCAATGCATTACCACGTCATTGGAGGTGCTGCCTCTGGATGAAACAAACTAAGGCCTTGACTGCTTGTTCAGGTGAATGCTTAAAATCCCATGGTGCTATTTAAAGACAGTGCCCTTGTCACAATTTAATCTGCAGCACATTGTCTAGATATTCATTCATTTGCTGTTTGCAGAATTTTACTGTGTACAAATTGGTTGCCAGTTTACCTGGATAATCAAAGTGGCTACTCTTCAAAAATAAATTATTGAGTATGTATTGCTTTGCACTGTCCTGAGGACATTGAAGCTGCAATGCAAGATGTTTTCTTTTTGAATAGAGGAAGTTTCCTAAACATTGTAAATAAAATCTGGTCATAGAAAGGCTCTAAGATAGATGACTGACCCTGCATTATTTCAAAACTGATGATTTCTCAACAAAATATTTTCAGAACAACTCTCAACATATCTACTGATGAAAGCATTTACGATGATCCTTTATTCTTTTTTGTTCTAAATTTAAAGTGCCCAATCATCTTTTTTCCAATTTAAGGGGCAATTGGCCACAATTTAGTGTGGCCAATCCACCTACCCTGCACATCTTTGGGTTGTGTGGATGAAACCCAAGCAGACACGGGGAGAATATGCAAACTCCACACAAACAGTTACCAGGGGCCGGGATCGAACCGGGGTCCTCAGCACCGTAGGCAGCAATGCTAACCGCTGCACCACTGTGCCGCCCGAAGATCTTTTATTCTTACCTGTCTTTGGGCATTGGTTTCTTTTCGACTTGGCTCAGAAAATGCTTTCATTACAAATAACACCACTTATAACACATAACTTAAATTGCTAATTTAAACACGAATGCAGCGACAGATATCATGCTGTGACCAAGATAATTCCGGTCACAGGTCAAATATATCAGAGCTCAGTCAACCATGAATTTTGTACTATTACCAATGGACATGCAGCCTGCTAAGAAAGGATTTGAAGTCAGTTAATGAATCACAAATGGTGTTCTCTTTGATACCCTGAATCCTTAGCAATCATAATAAATGGACAAAACAACTTTTATCACAGAAAGAAAGATTAAAAAAAGGACTTTAATTATATAATGCTTTGCACATTCTCCGGATGTCATCAACCTTCATAATTAATAAGGTACTTCAAAATATTGGGCCCGAAAGGCAGCGTGGCTGGTAGATGCAGGGAGATCTTTCTTCCAGGATCTACCCAACTCGCCATGCCTCGCAAGATGTCATGATCTGAATCCTGTCCATTGTAGGTGGGATCAGTATTGTGCAAATCTGCACATTGGAGTGAGACACTTAGTCTCACTCTAATATGTGCTCCTCTGATCCACCCTGGGGTTGGGATCTAACCCCTTCACCTCGGGGGCCTCGGTCGAGCTCCGTTGAGTGCTGGTCCCCACAAACGGGGACCAGGCAAAATGGTACTTGTGGGGGGGGGGGGGGTCTCCTAGGTGATTGTAGGCCCCCAGGTGCTTGCCCTCTGGGCAGAGTCACACCTTGGTACTTCTGGTGCAACCTGGGCACCTGAGCACTGCCAGGCTGGCATCCTGACAGTGCCATCTGTCAAGGTGCCCAGGTAGTGCTGGCAGGGGCACTGCCAGTGTGCCAGGCTGGAAGAGCCAAGGTGCCAGGCTGGCATTTTTACCGTGGTGGGGATTGGTCGGGGGATGACCCGTGCATGTGAGGTGGGGTGCTGGGGGCCCAATTGCCCCCTTATAGGTGAGTTGCGGCTTTGGGAATTTGGGCGTCGCATTGGGGGCGGGCGGGTGGGGGGTGGGGGGGGGGGGGGTCAAGAAATCAGGAACGAGACTAAGTGTGGGCTTGACAGGACATTCCCCGATGAGACCCAAATTGACCCAATAGATAGCGTGGTGTTTCTCGGTTCTGTGAGCACTGAGAAACGCCCATCTAAATGCTCTCATCACGAAACTCTGTTCCAATTTGGTTAGATCACACCCATAATCTCTGCTGTAATTTTTATTGGTGTAGGTTCTGGGGTAAATGTTAATCAGGATACTAGCAAAACTCTCTTGAATCAATACATTCTAATTGTCACTTGAAGTTCTTTATCTTCCTTTCATGAATGTAGCAAGTTATGCATAGGATAGCAATAACCTTTGGTTGTCATCAGAGTAGTCATTCTTCATGGGTTAATCTGGACAGGATGTGTTTGTAGATTATTCAACTCTTGAGTTTCATTCAGGCCACACCCAATCTTGTTCTCATCAGAGGATTGAAATTCAATTGAACGCTATTTTTGGCACTGTGCTTAGCGTGCTAACATAAAATTCCAGTGTGAATTATTTGAACTAGTCGCTAACCCATTTAGAATAACGTGTAAAGCAACATATGAACCAATGGGCCAGCGAGAGCATTTGACTCCTCTGAATACCTAAGGACCCTCTCTTTACAGGGCCCAGTGAATAAGGACTATTTTATCCCCTTTTGAGCGCAAAGATATTGAGATCCATTGAAATAAGTTTGTATCTTGACAAATTGAGTAATGCAGTCGTGGTGTACTTTGTGTTGCTTATTTCAGGATGGTTGGCGTAGTGTTCACAAAGACCACAAAATAGCTTTAACTTTAACAAAGCTATGATTTTATTTACACTACTAAATTGGGATTTGACACTTAGTCCTTAAGAATACACAATTGACCAATAACATTAAACTACACTCATCTACTCCTAATCTCACTACTGGTATGAACTATAGTCTAACCTTACTCACACTATTCGCTCTTATGATCTTCACTAACTATCTGCTGCATACACTCGTCCCCTAAGGTCTAGCATCACTGCCTTATATTGTTGTATCTGTAGTTCCCTCTAGTGCTACTCTTGACACTACATTAACCCTCGCAATGCTGATAATTATGATAATACCACAGGGCACAAGTTTGCACCTTATATTCTGGTATGCAGAGTAGACCAGATGCTAAAGAAAGGAAAGGGGAGTGCCTCAGAAGGGGAATGAAGTGCATTGTTTCTGTGCTTCTCTTAGAAGATGGTAACACTGCACCTAGAACCATGAAGAAATTCCTCCCTCTGCCATTGTGATGGGGAAGGGCAGATGCCACAAAAGGAGCAAGAAGAATGTAAAAATGATCAAAATGAAACAGAATACAAACACAAAGTATTTAACAATTACGAAATACAGAGGACAAGGGGCGGGATTCTCCGTCGGGCCCCCACCGGCAGCGAGATTCTCTATTTCCCCATCCGGCCGTTAGGGTTTCCCATTATGGGGCAACCCACACCATCAGGAAATGTGCGGCGTGGGTTGCTGCCGGCGGGGCGAAGGATCCCGCCAATGGAGAGGCCCGCAGAAGTTATTTTCCACAGGAATTCCTGCACAGCAGGAAAACCAGAGGAGTTTGAAACATAAACGTAAAATTCTGGAAGTACAGCAGGTCAGGCAGCATCTTTGGAGAGAGGAACAAAGTGAATGTTTTAGAGTGATGTCCTGTTGGAAGTGAAATGTTATCAGGTTTTAAACAATTACAGAAGCATGGGAATGCAGCGATGGAGAAAAGAATAAGAGGTATGTGGCAGGATTCTCCGTTGGCTGACGCGGGCCCCGATTTGACACCAAATTGCAATTCTCCGCCGCCTCGACAGCAGCGTCAATGCGGTCCGGATTGCAAGTACAGTAACACCGTTTGCATATCATTAGCAGGCTTGGCCCGGTATTCTCCGGGGCCTCCGCGATTCTCCGCCTCAGATGGTCCGAATTCCCAATGGCGCGGTTCACTTGTGCTTTTAAAAATCGTGAAACCAGCATCATGGCGAAGGAGGGAGAGAGAGGAGGTAGGACACAGAGAGGCGTTACCATGGGCAGCCGAGCCGGATACTGGCCAGGCTGGCTGTGGTGGGGTGTCCTGCCAGGGCCGGGAGAGCGGTGGTGACCGGGGAACAGTCTGAATAGCCGGCGTGACACCCCGCATGGGACTGGGGCGGTGTCCAGTCACAGACGGCCATTGCCGTGGCCTGCAAGGCAGTCATCCTGCTGCGCACCCCACTGACCACCCGCCTTGGCCCCTGGTTCTGCAGTTACACTGGCCGTATGTGGGTGCCCACACCTCCCCCCCGCCCCCCCCCGCACCCTCACACCCAACCCTCCACCATATCCCCCCACCCGGTTGTCACCCGCCGGCAGCCCATCCAGGGCAACGGCCACAGTAGCCCCTAGGGGGGGTGCAAGCAGGGGCAGTGGAGTGTACCGCTGGCAAGTACAGTACCCCTGACAGCAGGGATGTGAGCCAGGGTGAGAGGTCCCATGGTGTCGGCCACCAGTGGGACCAAGAGTGCGATGGTGGGGGGGGGGGGGGGGTGGGCATGTGGGGGCAAAGCCCGCAGTGCCAACTGGGGCCATCATTTCGCCCGTTGAACCTGGTTGAGCACGGGGACTACGGACCATGCTAACATGTCGGCCTTTCACCCCCTGCAGACAATAGATATTGGAATACAACCAGCAATGGTGACCTTCCTGCTAGTCGCCACAGCCCTGGGGGATGCCCCGCTGTACGAGCTGGAGCTGCTCGAAGAGGAGGAGGAGGGGGGGTGCTGGCCGGGGGCACGGACACCACATCCCAAACCGACACCCCCTCACTTTCCATTTTGCCAAACCACTGGCTTGCACACCCCTCCGTTATACTTACCTGCAGCACTACGAGGTGGGGGCCCTGGGTTGGCAGTAACAGCGGGCCTGGCCCATGGGAGGGAGGATGACGACAACCTGCTCTGCGTTGAGCTCTGGTGCTACACATCGTATGACAACGTGTGACTCATGGCCATGGTTGTAAACAGTGCCATCCCCTGAGGCCCCCTCACCAACTGGCACTGCCATCCTGTAGTCCCGCTTTGGTCTCGACCAGCATCAGCATGCTCACGGCCATGGAGCACAGGGAATGGGCCACCTCCATCTGGGACTGCACCACATCACGCTGCGCCTGTGCCGCCACCCTCTGCATCGATGTCACATCAGCCAGTAACTGGGCCACCTCCCTCTGGGACTGGGCCACCTCCCTCTGGGACTGGGCTGCCTCCCTCAGGGACTTGGCTATCTCCCTCTGGGACTGGGCCACCTCGCCCAGTGTCTGCACCATGCCGGCCAACGCCCTGGCAATGCCGCCGACGTTCCCAGCCATGGCCTGCTGTGACTGAGCCATGCTGAGGAGCACCGCTGCAATGTCCAGTTAGCTCTGGCACATGGCTGCCTTTGAAACGGCACCCCTGTCTGATGTGTCCGGTGCTTTGGATCCGTGGAACGCATACAGGCTACCAACACTTAAAATTGAACACTATTTTATTAAGCTGGAAACTGTTGAACATACTTTCACTGTGGGTTAATACGATGTTAGATTAAACTAAAGACCTATGCCTATCCTAACCAGTCTATGCACTCAGCACATGGTGAAGATCTGTGCTGTAAGCTGTAATCTCTGTCCTACTAGGAGGCTGCATCCCGAATGAGCGGGAACTCTGATGCCCTCTGTCTATATAGTGAGTGTGCTCTAACTGGTGATTGGCTGTGGTGTTGTGTGTGTTGATTGGTCTTGCTGTGTGTCCATCAGTGTGTGTGTCTGCACCATGGTATACTGGTGTATATTATGACATCCCCCTTTTATAAAAAAATGTATGTTTGCAGCAATAAATAATGTGTGGTGATAATGTTCCTAACTACATGTGGGGTGCGAAGACATATTTACGGGACTATGTACATGAGAACTAAGCTATTTACATGGGAAGGTGCCTGGTGCAGAGAAGCAGTATGCAACAAGAGTAACGAGATCAACACGATGTACAAACCAGGGAAAAGATCAGACAAAGCAACGAAACAATTCAGAGAGTCCATAAATTCGAAAAGTTCATAAATTTAGTCTCTGAGGTGGGCGACGCATTCTGGTTGACCGCCTCAAGGGTGGGTCGAGAGCCGCCGGTTACAGAGCGCGCAGGACTGCGTCAAAGTCAGGGGGAGGCAGAGTGACAGGGAGCTCTACATAGTCATGGCAGGGTCAGCAGGAGGGCGAGACGACACTGGAGGATCACGTGGCGAGCGTGGAACAAGACGAAGGGCGCGTCGATTGCGACGAGCCATCCGGTAGACGAAGCAGGAACAAGCGGGGGGCCACCTGCCAAAGGACAACAGCGGTTGCAGACCAGTCACCATCCGGAAGATGGATGCGGACATTGTCATCTGGAGCCAGAGCAGGGAGATCAGCTGCATGGGAGTCAGGAGCCGCCTTGTGCTGTGCACGAGACAGCTGCATCCGGCGAAGGACCGGAACATGGTCGAGGTCTGGGACATGGATGGACGGCACCATCGTCCTCAGGGTGCAATTCATGAGTAATTGGGCTGGCGACAATCCAGTGGACAGTGGAGCGGAGCGATAGGCCAGCAAGGCAAGGTAGAAATCAGACGCAGCATCGGCCACCTTGCATAGGAGCCGTTTGACGATATGTACTCCCTTCTCTGCTTTGCCGTTGGATTGGGGGTACAGGGGACTGGGCGTCACATGGTCAAAATTGTACCGCCTGGCAAAGTTGGACCATTCTTGGCTGGCGAAGCAGGGGCCATTGTCCGACATAACCGTGAGCATGCCGTGTCGAGCAAAGGTTTCTTTACATGCACGAATGACTGCCGACGAGGTGAGTTCATGCAACCGTATCACCTCTGGGTAATTCGGAAAGTAGTCCACGATCACGACATAGTCTCTACCCAGCGCGTAGAACAGGTCGAAGCCCATTTGGTCCATGGTGACATGACCAACTCATGGGGCTGCAGGGTCTCACGTGGTTGGGCCGGCTGGAAGCGCTGACAAGTGGGGCAGTTGAGCACTGTGTTGGCTATGTCCTCATTAGTGCCAGGCCAGTACACAGCCTATCGGGCCCATCGGCGGCACTTTTCCACGCCAAGGTGGCCCTCGTGTAGTTGTTCCAGGACAAGTTGGCGCATGCTATGCGGGATGACAATGCGGTCCAGTTTTAGAAGAACCCCGTCTACTATCGCCAGATCATCACTGACATTATAGAATTGAGGGCATTGGCCCTTGAGCCACCCGTCCGTCAGGTGGCGCATGACACGCTGTAGCAAGGGGTCAGCCGCCGTCTCGCGGCGAATTTGGACGAGGCGTTCATCCGTGGTAGGCAGATTGGAGGCCGCAAATGCCACATGGGCGTCAAACTGGCAGACAAATCCCGCTGAGTCACATGGAGTGTTGACAGCCCTGGACAGAGCGTCGGCAATGATGAGGTCCTTGCCTGGGGTGTATACCAGCTGGAAGTCGTATCGCCGGAGCTTGAGAAATACGCTGGAGGCGAGGCGTCATGTTGTTCAAGTCTTTCTGTATTATATTGACCAGCGGGCGATGATCGGTCTCGATGGTGAATTGAGGAAGTCCACAGACATAATCGTGAAACTTAACAACACCGGTCAGAAGGCCCAGGCACTCCTTTTCTATCTGCGCGTAGCGCTGCTCCATGAGGGTCATCGCATGTGACGCAGATGCAACGGGGGCCCATGATGAGGCCTCATCACGTTGAAGGAGCACTGCCCCAATGCCGGATTGACTGGCATTGGTAGAAATTTTGGTCTCCTTCGCTGGATCAAAGAAGGCTAAGACCGGGGCCGTGGTCAGTTTTGCCTTGAGTTCCCTCCATTCGTGCTCGTGGGCGGGGAGCCATTGGAAGTCTGTTGTCTTCCTGACCAGGTTCCTGAGAGCCGTGGTATGAGAGGCGAGGTTTGGGATGAATTTCCCTAAAGGATTGACCATGCCCAGAAATCGGAGGACTGCCTTCTTGTCCTCTGGTGTTTTCATGGCTGTGATGACAGCTACCTTGTCCGCGTCCAGCTGCACGCTCAATTGGGAGATGTGGTCCCCGAGGAACTTAATTTCTGTCTGACCAAAAGAGCATTTGGCCCTGTTGATGCGGAGGCCATGCTCATGTATACGTCTGAATACACGCTGGAGGTGACTAACATGCTCCTGCGGGATGGTAGACCAGATGATTATGTCATCGACATAGACACGAACACCTTCAATACCTCACATCATTTGTTCCATAGTCCTATGGAACACTTCTGATGCAGAGATGATGCCAAACAGCATCCTGTTGTAACAATATCTGCCAAAGGGGGTGGTAAATGTGCAGAGTTTCTTGCTGGATTTATTGAGCTGGATTTGCCAGAATCCTTTTGAGGCGTCGAGTTTGGTAAAGAGCTTGGCGCGAGCCATCTCACATGTGAGCTCTTCACGCTTGGGAATTGGATAATGCTCTCTCATAATGTTGCAATTGGGATCCTTGGGATCAATGCAAAGTCTCAATTCGCCGGAAGGCTTTCTTACACATACCATGGAACTGACCCAGTCAGTCAGTTTAGTGACTTTGGAAATCACTCCTTGGTCCTGGATTTCCTGCAGCTGCTGCTTGAGGTGGTCCTGAAGGGGTGCTGAGACCCTGCGAGGTGCATGCACCACAGGCTTGGCATTTGGTTTTAATAAAATCTTGTAGGTGTACGGGGAGCGTGCCCATGCCCTCGAAGACGTCGTGGTACTTGTTGATAATGGCATCGAGCTGCACTCTGAAGTCAGTGTCCTGAAAGGCAGATGCGTCAGCAGGAGAGAGAGAGTGAACTCTCTGAACTAGGTTCAACAGCTTGCATGCCTGCGTGCCAAGCAGAGAGGCTTTCGAGGAGCCCATGATTTCAAAGGGAAGGATGGCTTTGCGTGACCTGTGCATCACTTCAAGTTGGCATGAGCCGCTGGCAGCAATGGCAATATAATCTAATAGCTGGCAGGCTGATGGCAGGACGGCTGGTTTGACACAAAGGCTTTGGAGGTCAGACTGTGCAATGTGCAATGAGATTGGTGGAGGCACCGGTGTCCAGGCGGAATCGTATTTGGGACCGGTTGACTGTCAGGGTGGCACACCACTCATCATCTGGATCGATGCTGTACACCGGTAGAGGCTGGATTCTTTGCTTTGGAGACACCCTGTTTTTTGTAATGATACCACCTCGAAAGGCGCTTTCGGGTCCTCGGTGCCAATATCGGGTAGCAGGTCCGAATCGGGCTCGGTGACCGTGGGTTGAATCATAGAATTTACAGTGCAGAAGGAGGCCATTCGGCCCATCGAGTCTGCACCGGCTCTTGGAAAGAGCACCCTACCCAATGTCCACACCTCCACCCTATCCCCACAACCCAGTAACCAAACCCTACACCAAGGGCAATTTTGGACACTCTGGGCAATTTATCATGGCCAATCCACCTAACCCGCACATCTTTGGACTGTGGGAGGAAACCGGAGCACCCGGAGGAAACCCACGCACACACGGGGAGGATGTGCAGACTCCGCACAGACAGTGACCCAAGCCGGAATCGAACCTGGGACCCTGGAGCTGTGAAGCATTTGTGCTATCCACAATGCTACCGTGCTGCCCACACGAATGGCCCGGACATTCCTGCGAGGCTGGCTGGAGCGACGAGTGTGATGTGTTGGGTGTTCTGGATCACAAACAGGTCACCAACACTGGAAGTGGTGCAACTCTATTTTGTTATAAGGTTAACTATATTAACATACTTGAACTGTGGGTAAATGCAATACCAGCTTTAACTGTTGACTCTTGCCTAGTGTTGACTCTTGCCTAGTCCTAACCAGGTGATGCACTCAGCACATGGTGAATGTCTGTGTTGCAGGCTGTGAGCTCTGTGCTCCGAGCTGGCTGCTACTAGAATGAGCGGGAACTCTCCTGTCCCCTGTCTTTATTGTGCGTGTGCTCTCACTGGTGATTGGCTGCGGTATTGTGTATGCTGATTGGTCCCACTGTATGTCCATCAGTGTGTGTGTGTCTGCACCATGATATACTGGTGTATATTATGACAGAGAGTTGGCAGGCTGAGCTGATTGGCATAAAGCAGCATAGTGGCCAAGTTTGCCACATTGCAGGCATCGTCGGGATTTGGCAGGACATTGTCGCTTTAAATGGGCGGAGCCACAGTTGCCGCACGTCGTAGCGTCAGTACGTTCGCTGCGCCACCGCACATGCGCGGTGCGGTTGTATGTGGTGCGCGCCTGCGCAGTACGTTCATTGATGTCGCCGTCCCCTCGTCCGGTGCGCACTAGCGCGGGAGTCCGCGAAAAGTGTGCAAAATGGCCGCCCTCATCCAGGCTGAGGCCCTGGAGTTGCTCGATTGCTTGGACCTGTTCTGCCTCATGGGGACCTTGCCGTGCCGTTTCAGCCGCTTGGATGTGGGAAGACCGACTAGTGGCGTGTTCATGTAGCACGCAGGTCTCGATGGCAATCGCTAGGGTGAGCTGCTTTACCTTGAGGAGCTGCTGGCGTAGGGGGTCCGACTGAACACCAAAAACAATCTGGTCGAGTATCATGGAATCGGAGGTGGACCCGTAATTACAGGACTGTGCAAGGATGCGGAGGTGGGTGAGAAAGGACTGGAAAGGTTCTTCCTTACCCTGCAAACGCTGTTGGAATACATAGCGCTCGAAACTTTCATTCACCTCAATGTCGCAGTGACTGTCAAACTTAAGGAGGACCGTCTTGAATTTTGATTTATCTTCACCATGAGCAAAGGTGAGAGAATTGAAAATGTGGATGGCATGTTCCCCGGCCGTGGATAGGAAGAGCCCGATCTTCCTGGTGTCTGAGGCAGCTTCCTGGTCTGTGGCTTCAAGGTAGAGCTGGAAGCGTTGTTTGAATATCTTCCAGTTGGCCCCTAGGTCACCGGTGATGCGGAACGGCGGCAGCGGGCGGACGCTGTCCATTTTGCAGGATGGCTGTATGCTGGTGGAAGGCAGATCACTTGCAGGTAGGTCTAAGAAGTTCTAACATCCCTCAACTACTGGTACCATGATGTGCTGGGTGCTCTGGATCCATGGAACACATACAGGCTACCAACACTTAAAATAGAACACTATTTTATTAAGCTAGAAACTGTTGAACATACTTTCACTGTGGGTTAACACGATGTTAGATTAAACTAAAGATCTATGCCTATCCTAACCAGTCTATGCACTCAGCACATGGTGAATATCTGTGCTGTAAGCTGTAAGCTCTGTCCTTCTGAGAGGCTGCATCCCGAATAAACGGGAAAACTGATGCCCTCTGTCTTTATAGTGAGTGTGCTCTAACTGGTGATTGGCTGCAGTGTTGTGTGTGTTGATTGGTCTTGCTGTGTGTCCCATCAGTGTGTGTGTCTGCACCTTGATATACTGGTGTATATCATGACACTGTCCTGAGCCTTGGCCACCACCTGCACAGAATGGACACACTGACCCATAGCCAAAACCGTCGCCCCCAATGCCTCAACCGCGGACGCCACCCAAGCAGTGTCGGCCTAGGTGGCACACATGGCCGGAACCACCCCCTGCTCCTTCACGTGGTTGGACCCCTCTCCCCGCGCCTGCAGGTGCTGGATGCTCGCCATCATCCCCTCTTGTAGTCCCTGGCTCTCTGCACTGTAGTTGGGACTGGATGTTCCAGACGCCCAGGACCCGTCTGGACGGCAGCTGGTTCTTGGGGCCGACGTGCCCTCTGACCGTCCGGCCCCTCGGCTGCTCCTACCTCCACCTGCTGTACCGGATGGCCTGGGTGGTGCGCACCAGATCGTGTCTCATGAGCCTCTTCACTAATGTGCCCAACCGAGGTGAGAGTCCCTGGGATGGTGGAGGGTGTTGGAGACAGCTGTGACAGAAAGTCAGTGTCATCCTCCGACACGAGCGCCGGGGTGTCCTAAGTCTCGGGCGGAGGGCTTGTGTCCCGGCTGCTCTCCCCGTCAGTGCTCAACTGTCTGGAGGACACTAGCTCTGGAAATGGCTGGGGGCGGGGGATACCGGATGGACACGCCCCATCTCTGGCAGGTCCTGCAAGACACAAGACGACATGTATGATTAGACAGCGGGCCGGGGGGTGGGTTTGGTGGTGTGGGGGTGAGGTGTTGTGGACTGAGGGTGATGTGGGGGTGAGGTGTTGTGAGCTAAGTGAGGGTGGTGGGTGTGAGGTTGTGGGGGGGGTCTAGACACACGTGCCATGGGGAACCACAACTCGGCGTGGTCTCACTTCCTCGCCCGTGGCCACACACCACCCCGGTGACATCCCCTTTCTCTGGGCCACCAGCCACATACAGGATCTCTACTCGGGCATGGTGAGGGGCCGCAGGTCTGGTGGTCCCCCTCCGGTCTTCTCCCGCTCCCGGCAGTTGTGCGCAGCCTTCTCCTGTGGTGGGGTGGGGTGAAAACACATACAACGCGCAGGCAGCCCAGTGGTTGGGTAAATGGTAGCTTCAGTGGCCAGGGCACCTAGCCATGGCGGATGACATGGGTGCTGGCATATAGGGCAGGGTGGGCTTTGGCCGTCCCCTGGGGAGGAGGGGCCTGGTTATGGGTGTGTGGGAGGGTTAGTGTCAGGGGTACGGAGCAACTAACTCACCCTGGTTGCCCTGAGAAGGTTGTGGAGTTTTGTCCGGCACTGCATGCCAGTCTGGGCGACATTGCCCACGGAGCTGGCCAACTCTGCCACCTGGACCCAGGCACGTCGAATGGCAGCGCCTGGCGGCCTTCCTCACGGGCCGGGGTATAGGTTCATCCGCCTCTCCTCCATCACATCCAGGAGGGTCTCCAGCTCAGCCTCCCTTAACCGTGGCGCTGCTCTCCATCCAGCCACCCTGTTGGCTGGGACAGTGTGTGTGGGGGGAAGGACCATCTAAGTGCGGCTGCGACATGTCAGCCTCATAAGTGCCAATCATGGACCCGACAAATCTGGCACCATTTTTCCTGTGATTGATTGTGTTCCACGTGGCGCCGGTGTTAGCCCATTTAAAGTTGCTGGATTGGTGCAGGTTTTGCGCTGATTTTTTTTGTCGTAAAACTGCAAGCATCCTCCGCTGGCATCGACACGTATCCTCAGAAATGAAGTATCCTGCCAATAGGGTGGGTTACAAGAGAGATTAAAAGGGATGATGGTGGAAGGCACAATAAGTCAGTAATGGGACAAGTGAAGAAACAAAAGATCATTCTAGAAAAGGTGTAAATGGTAACTGTGATGTCCTCTTTCCATGACTTTAGAATGGACCTGGTCAGTTATGCTGTGGCAGCATTGGAGCCTGTTGAGATCCACAGTGAAGTCAAACAAGGTTGTGTTCTGGTACCAACGCTCTTGCTGTTGTCATATATCTTCAGTTCATTTACTGAGGGATTCGACTTACATACTAGTCTGATGAAAAGCTGTTCTGCTTTGCCACCTGATACAAGTATAGTTCAGTATGCCTGTGTAAGATCATGGGCGAGATCTTCTGGCTGTTCACGTCGACGGGATCTTCCGGTTCTGCCGATGTCACACCCGCCGTGGGTTTACCACCGACGTGGGATAGATGGAATGGAAAACCCCCATTGATTGTGACGGCCACTGGTCAATGGTGGGCTGCCTCCCACTGCTGAGAAACACGCTACTGGGAGGCCAGAGAATCTTGCCCCATATCCTTTGGAATAATGATGAGGTTTGCCGGCAATTTGACTCATTTACAAAACCTTTTTTTGGTGAGCCTGCAGGCAGGTAGTGGGTAGTTTGGCAGAATGAAGAACTGCCTGAAGAATACAAAAATAAAGAATATCATAGCAAGGTCCGATAAAAATCTAGGCTTAGGCCGAGACCTGTCTAGATGAGTGCCCGACAATTACCACCACCAACAGGAGAGAATTTAACAAGGTCCCTATGAAATTTAAAAACTCATGACCTTCAACGGGCAGCACGGTAGCATTGTGGTTAGCACAATTGCTTCACAGCTCCAGGGTCCCAGGTTCGATTCCGGCTTGGGTCACTGTCTGTGCGGAGTCGGCACATCCTTCCTGTGTGTGCGTGGATTTCCTCCGGGTCCTCCGGTTTCCTCCCACAGTCCAAAGATGTGCAGGTTAGGTGGATTGGCCTTGATAAATTGCCCTTAGTGTCCAAAATTGCCCTTAGTGTTGGGTGGGGTTACTGGGTTATGGGGATAGGGTGGAGGTGTTGACCTTGGGTAGGGTGCTCTTTCCAAGAGCCAGACAGACCCGATGGGCCGAATGGCCTCCTTCTGCACTGTAAATTCTATAAATAAAAAATTCTATAAAACCTACAAATACAGGGATGGCAAATGTATGGGAATAAAACCATTAGCTCCAGGTTCCTCATCAAGTATATACCATCTGACTTGAATAAAATATATTGCCATTCCTTCAATAATCCTGGGTCAAATTCATGGAACGACATCCATAACACTGTGGGAGCACTTTCATCACATGGGCTAGTGGCTCAAGACCACCTCATCACCACCTTCTCAAGGGCAACATAGAAACATAGATAATAGGATCGGGGATAGGCCCTTTGGCCCTTCGAGCCTGCACCACCATTCATTATGATCATTACTGATTATCCAACTCAGTAACCTGTTTCCGCTTTCCCCCCATATCCCTTCAGCCCCAAGAGCAATATCTAACACCTTCTTGAAAACATTCAGGGCTGGATTCCCCCAGCTTTTTCCTGGGCCGGAGAATCCTGGGCTGGGCCGGAGAATCCCCGCGACCGGGCCACGCCGCCCCGACGCCGGCACGCGATTCTCTGCAGAGTGGAGAATCGGTGCCATTGGCATCGGCGTGGTTGGCGCGGCTCCAGTCGCGGGCCGCTCTACGCGGCCGGCCCGCCGATTCTCCGGCCCGGATGGGCCGGGCAACCGTAAGAAAAAAAAAAACAAGTCCCGCCGGTGCCGTTCTAATCTCCTCTGAGCCGGCGGGACCTCTGCGTTGAAGGGTCAGGTGCCGGCCTGTGGGGGTGTGGGTATGTCCGACCCTGGGGGGGGGGGCCTCCGATGTGGTCTGGCCCGCGATCGGGGCCCCCGATCGGCGGACCGGCATCTCTGGCTGGGGGCCTCCTTTCCTACGCGCCGGCCCCTGTAATCCTGCATCATGTTGCATCGGGCCCAAAGCGTTGAAGGAGGCCACTGCGCATGTGCGCATTGGCGCCGGCGCAACTGCGCATGCACGCATTGGAGCCGGCACCACTGCACATGTGCGTGTTGGCTCCGGCGCCACTACGCATGCGCAGATCCCGCGATGCACAGTTTGCGCCGGGATCGGCAGCTGGAGTCGCGCGAATCGCACTTGCGCCGTGCTGGCCCCCTTTGTGCCCAGAATTATTCCTGCCAGCGACCCGTTCATGCCGTCGTAAAATGCGACGCCGTTTACGATGGCGTGGACACTCTGCCGCGGGATTTGAGAATCCCGCCCACAATTTCTGACCTCATCCGGTTTCTGTGATAGCAAAATCCATAGGTTCACCACTCCCTGGATGAAGAAATTTCTCCTTATCGCAGTCCTAAATGGTTTACCCCATATCCTTAGACTGTGACCTCTGGTTCTGGACTCCCCTGCCATTGGAAACATCCTTCCTGCATCTATGCTGTCTATCTTAGAATATTATAGGTTTCTATGAGATCCCCCTTCATTCAGCTAAACTCCAGCGAATATAATTCTAACCGACTCAATCTCTCCTCATACGTCAGTCTCACCATCCCAGGAATCAGTCTGGCAAACCTTTGCTGCACTCCCTCTATAGCAAGAACATTCTTCCTCAAATAATGAGACTAAAACTGCACAAATTATTCCAGGTGTAATCTCATCAAGGCCCTGTATAATTGCAGCAAGACATCCCTGCTCCTGTACTCAAATCGTCTGGCTATGAAGGCCAACATACCATTTGCCTTCTTTACCACCAGCTGCACCTACATGCTTAATTTCAGCGGCTGTTGTACAAGAACATCCAGTTCTCATTGCACACTCCCCTCTCTCAACCTCTAGCCTTTCATATTAAAAACTGCCTTCCTGTTTTTCTCAAAAGTGAATAACCTCACATTTATCCACATTGTACTGCACCTGCCATGCATTTACCCACTCACTCAACTTGCCCAAAACATAGTGAAGCATCTTTGCATCCTCCTCACAGCTCCCCAACCCCCCTACATTGTGTCATCTGCAAATTTGGAAATATTACATTTTGTTCCCTCATCTAAATCATTAATATATATTGTGAATAGCTGGGGTCCTAGCACCAATCCCTGCATTACCCCACTAGTCACTGCCTGCCATTTGGAAAAAAAGATTACAACTTTTATGTTTCCTGCCAACCAGTGTCCTATCCATCTCTATACACTAACCCCATCCCTCCAATACCATGCTGTTTTGTATCAGAGAATACATCCTTTCTGATAAAACATTGCGTGATATGTAATGATGTCAGTAGAGTGTTTGCATGGGCTTTGCTGTTCTCCATCTTAGATTGTATGAGCAACATCTCTTAATAAAACCTCTCATCGTGTTTGAAAGAATCCAGAGTGTGGGCACTTCGCAGCTAACAAAGAAATATAACACATGCGCTTTAATTTTACATACAAATCTCTTATGTGGCATTTTGCCAAAAGCCTTCCGAAATAAATCACGGCCACAGGATCCCTCTTGGCAAGTCTTCTTGTTACATCCAGGAAGAATTCCAATAGATTTGTCAAGCATGATTTCCCTTTCGGAAACCCATGCTGACTCTGTCCGATCCTGCCACTGTTTTCCAAGTGCTCTGCTATTTTATCTTTTATAATGGACTCCAGCATTTTCTACACTACCGATGTCAGGCTGATTGATCTATAATTCCCTGTTTTCCCTCTACCACCTTTTTTAAATAATGGGGTTACATTAGCTACATTAGCTACCCTCTAATCTGTAGGAACTATTCCAGAATATATGAAACTTTGGAAGATGATCACCAATGAATCTATTATTTCCAGGGTCACTTCCTTAAGTATCAATCTTCAATCCCAATAATGTCCCCAACACCATTTCCCTGCTAATACTGATTTCATTTAGTTCCTCAATCTCACTAAACTCTGTGTTCCCTAACATTTCTGGTACATTTGATTTCTTTTGTAAAGACAGAACCAAAGTATGCATTTAGTTGGTCAGCCATTTCTTTTTTCCCTATTATACATTCCCCTGTTTCTGACTGTAAAGGACCTACATTTGTCTCCACCAATCTTTTTCTCTTCACAAACCTATCAAAGCTTTTATATTCATTTTTTATGTTCCCTGCAAGTTTACTCTTGTACTCTATTATTCCCTTCTTAATCAATCCGTTTGTCCTCTGCTGAATTCTAAAGTGCTCTCAATCCTCAAGTCTGCATTTGTTCCAGCCAATTTGTATGGCTCTTCCTTGGATCTAATACTATCTTGAATTTCCCTTGTAAGCCATGATTTGGCCACCTTCCCAATTTCATTTTTGTGCCAGACAGGAATAAACAATTGTTGCAGTTCACCCATGTGCTTTTTGAATGTTTGCCATTGCCTTTCCACCGTCATCCCTTTAAGTAATGTTCCCCAATCCACCAACTCGTGCCTCACACCATTGTAATTTCCTTTAATCTCAGAATCAATTACGTCACTCTCCATCCTAAAGAAGAATTCTATTATATTATGGTCACTCATCTCCAAGAGGCCTTGCACATCTAGATTGCCTATTATTCCACACCCACTTGATTCGTGGCCCAAGGCAGCGTAGAATCATGGAGAGTTGGAGAATAAAGTTCTGGGCTCGCTAAATGGATGTAAATGGGGCATTAAGACCCATTTGCATCCATTTATATTCTCCAGCTGGTGCGCGGGCATCATCCTCAATCCTGCTGCAATGGGGTGTCGGAGCATCGCGTTCGCGTCAGCGCCCTCCACGCCAGGTGCCGATCCTGATATTTCGATTCGCTACCAGAGGCAGGTGGTGAAGAATCCAGGCCAGCAAATTTCCTATTGAATAGTGGTTCCAATTCTCTTCCCTCACCTAGTGGTGCACTAAGGCAGACTTTCGTCTGTTTCCATAGCTAGTAATTCCTGGAACAGTTCTCTGGTCTGTCACCAGAGGCTTATAGCTTGAAGGGGGCCACTCCACATCAAGCCTGGCTGACTACGAGTCTCTCTCACTCTTATTGCTAGCCATTGGTTTGTTTGGAAGGATTTGTAGGTTGACTCTCGGCCTGTTTGGCTGCGTTATGAACGTACCTTCCTTGGCTATCAAGTCCCGGGGTGGGACTCGAACCGGGGGCTTCTGGCTCAGAGCCAGGGGTGCTACCCACAATGCCACAAATCT
This sequence comes from Scyliorhinus torazame, assembly GCF_047496885.1. NCBI lineage: Eukaryota > Metazoa > Chordata > Chondrichthyes > Carcharhiniformes > Scyliorhinidae > Scyliorhinus > Scyliorhinus torazame. The sequence goes on along the minus strand of NC_092725.1, from coordinate 111,011,190 downwards.
TTAGCTAAGAGATGGGCAATAATTGCTGGCCTCGCCAATGATACTCACAACCCATGGGTAATTAAAGAGAAAAGAGAAAAAGGAGTGTGATGAGACTATTCAGCTGCTAAAGTAGTCTTCTGTAAAACCAATTTGCATCAGTAACAATAGATGGCACTCAGGATACATTGATACATCTGTTCAATATTAATCTTTTGAGAATCAGTTATGCCTGAACATCAATGGGAGCAGGTCTCTTCAGAATCATAATATCAGAGTGATTGTACTTAAAATTCATATGGAATTATTTGTATAAAAGTTGAAAATCATGTCTCTAGAGTGTGTGACACAGGCTTCCTGCAAGAATCACTCCTTACTGAGAGTGATTGATCAGCGAAGCAGCCTTGTTTTCCCAGTGCTTTGGACTTTGTTTTTTTGTAAATCCTATAACACCAGCTGCAAGGCTAGAAATTCAGGTACTCCCATGCACGTTGTTGCTGTCTGCGATGCTCCCGATATTAGGCCTTGGTTTTCATTATCACTAACACGGAGAGCTGCACGATGCTGAATGCTGAATTGAAGAGTGGACCGTTACCAGTAGCTTTTGTGGTGATATACATCACTAAGTACACAAAGGGTTAATGTACATACACTATACCGAGCTAGACACTAGAGGGAACAACAGAGATATGACACACAGACAGTCAACCAATAGGTCAGTAAGATAGCACACGACCAATGGGCATTCACGATACACACAGAGGTGACACTACCACAGGAGGACATGACATCAACCCATATAAAAGGACGCATCACACATGCTCAGTCTCTTTCCAGTGGAGACTCTCAGTGAGTACAGACACAGGGTTGATTGAACATCACTCCCACCACGTGGATTGTAGCAGACTGGTTAGTCAGTCTGAGTAGCTATAGAAGGATTAACAGTAGTGTCGAATCCAAGTAGAAGAATTGGTAATAGTTCAATAAACGTGTTGAAGCTATCTCCAAGTCTGAACCTTCCTTTGTCAAAGTGTACATCAAGGAAGCAGCTTATGCTACGTCAAGAGCATAACAAAACAGCTTTCAGCTAATTGAGAAGAGGGGATGACTGAATCATTAAGGGCAGTGACCAACTCAGGAGGAAGCAGTGGGAACTCAAGGTGATCGAGGAGTTTAGCGGTGGCCCACACCCGTTAAAGTACCACTCCTACTACTCCAGTCTCAACGTTTACAGAACCATAATTTTAAAAATGAGCTTCTTAGCATGGCCAAACCTAGGCCATCTGTGGACCCAGTTTTCAAGAGTGTAGCCACGTCATGTTGGAAACACAGGTGGCTATTTTATCCCTGTAAGATGGTCCCAAATTTCAAGTTTCTGATCTGAGATATCAGGTACAATGCTGCAGCTAACTTCATTAAATTCAGTCAGACGTTCAGTTCCTGATTGTCATCCATATAAATAGTGGTCAGCTGTGATGTCCTCCGTGATTTAATTGTCAGCTGACGCTTAGGGTGTATTGTGGAGATGACGGCAAGAGAGCTGGCGAGAGCACATGTAGCCACATTAAACCAGCAGGGGCTGGTTTAGCACACTGGGCTAAATCGCTGGCTTTTAAAGCCGACCAAGGCAGGCCAGCAGCACGGTTCGATTCCCGTACCAGCCTCCACGAACAGGTGCCGGAATGTGGCGACAAGGGGCTTTTCACAGTAACTTCATTGAAGACTACTTGTGACAATAAGCGATTTTCATTTCATTCATTACTAAAAGGTACACAGAATTCACTGCTAATTGGGGACATAATCATCGTCCAACATCACTCACTGTTCCCCAACATCACTCACTGTTCTCCAACATCACTCACTCTACCCCAAAATCACTCACTGTCTCCAACATCACTCACCATTACCCCACATCACTCACTGTTCCCAACATCACTCACTGTTCTCCACCATCACTCACTGTTCTCCACCATCACGCAATGTTCCCCAACATCACTCAGTGTTCCCGACATCACTCAATGTTCCCAACATCATTCACTGTTCTCCAACATCACTCACTGTTCCCCAACATCACTCAGTGTTCCCGACATCACTCACTGTACCCCAACATCACTCACTGTTCCCAACATCACTCAGTGATCCCGACATCACTCAATGTTCCCAACATCACTCACTGTTCTCCACAATCACTCACTGTTCCCCAACATCACTCAGTGTTCCCGACATCACCCAATGTTCCCAACATCACTCACTGTTCTCCAACATCACTCACTGTTCTCCAACATCACTCACTGTACCCCAACATCACTTACTGTACCCCAACATCACTCAGTATTCCCGACATCACTCAATGTTCTCCAACATTACTCACTGTTCCCCAACATAACTCACTGTTCTCCAACATCACTCACTGTACCCCAACATCACTCACTGTTCTCCACCATCACTCAATGTTCCCCAACATCACTCAGTGTTCCTGACATCACTCAATGTTCCCCACATCACACACTGTTCTTCGACATCACTCACTGTCTCCAACATCACTCACCGTTACCCCACATCACTCACTGTTCCCAACATCACTCACTATTCTCCACCATCACTCACTGTTCTCCACCATCACTCAATGTTCCCCAACATCACTCAGTGTTCCTGACATCACACAATGTTCCCAACATCACTCACTGTTCTCCAACATCACTCACTGTTCTTCAACATCACTCACTGTTCCCAACATCACTCACTGTTCTCCACCATCACTCGCTGTTCCCCAACATCACTCAGTGTTCGCGACATCACTCAATGTTCCCAACATCACTCACTGTTCCCCAACATCACTCACTGTTCTCCACCATCACTCACTGTTCTCCACCATCACCCAATGTTCCCAACATCACTCACTGTTCTCCAACATCACTCACTGTTCTCCAACATCACTCACTGTACCCCAACATCACTTACTGTACCCCAACATCACTCAGTATTCCCGACATCACTCAATGTTCTCCAACATTACTCACTGTTCCCCAACATAACTCACTGTTCTCCACCATCACTCAATGTTCCCCAACATCACTCAGTGTTCCTGACATCACTCAATGTTCCCCACATCACACACTGTTCTTCGACATCACTCACTGTCTCCAACATCACTCACCGTTACCCCACATCACTCACTGTTCCCAACATCACTCACTGTTCTCCACCATCACTCACTGTTCTCCACCATCACTCAATGTTCCCCAACATCACTCAGTGTTCCTGACATCACACAATGTTCCCAACATCACTCACTGTTCTCCAACATCACCCACTGTTCTTCAACATCACTCACTGTTCTCCACCATCACTCACTGTTCCCCAACATCACTCAGTGTTCGCGACATCACTCAATGTTCCCAACATCACTCACTGTTCCCCAACATCACTCACTGTTCTTCAACATTACTCACTGTTCCCAACATCACTCAGTGTTCCCGACATCACTCAATGTTCCCAAAATCACTCACTGTTCTCCAACATCATTCACTGTTCCCCAACATAACTCACTGTTCTCCAACATCACTCACTGTACCCCAACATCACTCAGTGTTCCCGACATCACTCAATGTTCTCCAACATCACACACTGTTCCCCAACATCACTCGCTGTTCCCCAACATCACGCACTGTACCCCAACATCACTCAGTGTTCCCGACATCACTCACTGTTATCCACCATCACTCACTGTTCCCCAACATCACTCAGTGTTCGCGACATCACTCAACGTTCCCAACATCACTCACTGTTCCCCAACATCACTCACTGTTCTTCAACATCACTCACTGTTCCCAACATCACTCAGTGTTCCCGACATCACTCAATGTTCCCAACATCACTCACTGTTCTCCAACATCATTCACTGTTCCCCAACATAACTCACTGTTCTCCAACATCACTCACTGTACCCCAACATCACTCACTGTACCCCAACATCACTCAGTGTTCCCGACATCACTCAATGTTCTCCAACATCACTCACTGTTCCCCAACATCACTCGCTGTTCACCAACATCACTCACTGTACCCCAACATCACTCAGTTTTCCCGACATCACTCAATGTTCTCCAACATCGCTCACTGTTCCCCAACATCACTCCCTGTGCCCCAACATCACTCACATTACCCCAACATCACTCAGTGTTCCCGACATCACTCAATGTTCTCCAACATCACTCACTGTTCCCCAACATCACTCGCTGTTCCCCAACATCACTCGCTGTTCTCCAACATCACTCACTGTACCCCAACATCACTCACTGTTCTCCAACATCACTCACTGTACCCCAACATCACTCACTGTTCTCCAACATCACTCACTGTACCCCAACATCATTCACTGTTCTCCAACATCACTCCCTGCTCTCCAACATCACTCACTGTACCCCAACATCACTCACTGTTCTTCAACATCACTCACTGTACCCCAACATCACTCACTGAGCCCCAACATCACTCACTGTTCTCCAACATCACTCACTATCCCACCATAACTCACTGTACCCCAACAACACTCACTGTTCTCCAACATCACTCACTGTTCTTCAACATCACTCACTGTTCTCCAACATCATTCACGGTTCCCCAACATCACTCACTGTTCTCCAACATCACTCACTGTACCCCAACATCACTCACTGTTCTTCAACATCAGTCACTGTTCTCCATCATCACTCACTGTTCCCCAACATCACTCACTGTACCCCAACATCACGCACTGTACCCCAACACCATTCACTGTTCTCCAACATTACTCACTGTTCTCCAACATCACTCACTGTAGCCCAACATCACTCACTGTTCCCAACATCACTCAGTGTTCCCGACATCACTCAATGTTCCCAACATCACTCACTGTTCTCCAACATCACTCACTGTTCCCAACATCACTCACTGTTCCCAACATCACTCAGTTTTCCCGACATCACTCAATGATCCCGACATCACTCAATGTTCTCCAACATCACTCACTGTTCCCCAACATCACTTACTGTTCCCCAACATCACTCACTGTTCCCCAACATCACTCACTGTTCCCAAGATCACTCACTGTTCCCCAACACCACTCACTGTTCCCCAACATCACTCAATGTTCCCCAACATCACTCACTGTTCCCCAACATCACGCACTGTTCCCCAACATCACTCACTGTTCCCAACATCACTCACTGTTCTCCAACATCACTCACTGTTCCCAACATCACTCACTTTTCCCACCATCACTCACTGTACCCCAACATCATTCACTGGTCCCCAACATCACTCACTGTACCCCAACATCATTCACTGTTCCCCAACATCACTCACTGTACCCCAACATCATTCACTGTTCCCCAACATCACTCACTGTTCCCAACATCGCTCACTGTTCCCCAAAATCATTCACCGTTCTCCAACATCACTCACTGTTCTTCAACATCAGTCAATGTTCTCCACCATCACTCACTGTTCGCCAACATCACTCACTGTTCCCCAACATCACTCACTACCCCACCATAACTCACTGTACCCCAACATCACTCACAGTTCTTCAACAGCAGTCACTGTTCTCCACCGTCACTCACTGTTCCCAAGATCACTCACTGTTCCCCAACACCACTCACTGTTCCCCAACATCACTCACTGTTCCCCAACATCACTCACTGTTCCCCAACATCATGCACTGTTCCCCAACATCACTCACTGTACCCCAACATCATTCACTGTTCCCCAACATCACTCACTGTTCTTCAACATCACTCACAGTTCCCCAACATCACGCACTGTTCCCCAACATCACTCACTGTACCCCAACATCACTCACTGTTCTCCAACATCACTCACTGTTCCCAACATCACTTACTGTTCCCAACATCACTCAGTTTTCCCGACATCACTCAATGTTCCCGACATCACTCAATGTTCTCCAACATCACTCACTGTTCCCCAACATCACTCACTGTTCCCCAACATCACTCACTGTTCCCAAGATCACTCACTGTTCCCTAACACCACTCACTGTTCCCCAACATCACTCACTGTTCCCCAACATCACTCACTGTTCCCCAACATCACGCACTGTTCCCCAACATCACTCACTGTACCCCAGCATCACTCACTGTTCCCAACATCACTCACTGTTCTCCAACATCACTCACTGTTCCCAACATCACTCACTTTTCGCACCATCACTCACTGTACCCCAACATCATTCAAAGGTCCCCAACATCACTCTCTGTACCCCAACATCACTCACTGTTCTCCAACATCACTCACTGTACCCCAAGATCATTCACTGTTCATCAACATCAGTCACTGTTCTCCACCGTCACTCACTGTTCCCCAACATCACTCACTGTACCCCAACATCATGCACTGTACCCCAACATCACTCACTGTACCCCAACATCACGCACTGTACCCCAACATCACTCACTGTTCCCAACATCACTCACTGTACCACAACATCACTCACTGTTCCCCAACATCACTCACTGTTCTCCAACATCACTCACTGTTCTTCAACATCACTCACTGTACCCCAACATCACGCACTGTACCCCAACATCACTCACTGTTCCCAACATCACGCACTGTACCCCAACATCACTCACTGTTCTTCAACATCACTCACTATACCCCAACATCACTCACTGTACCCCAACATCACGCACTGTTCCCGAACATCACTCACTGTACCCCAACATCACGCTCTGTACCCCAACATCACGCACTGTACCCCAACACCACTCACTGTTCTCCAACATCACTCAACTATTCTTCAACATCACTCACTGTTCCCAACATCACTCAGTATTCCCGACATCACTCAATGTTCTCCAACATTACTCACTGTTCCCCAACATAACTCACTGTTCTCCAACATCACTCACTGTACCCCAACATCACTCAGTGTTCCTGACATCACTCAATGTTCCCCACATCACACACTGTCCTTCGACATCACTCACTGTCTCCAACATCACTCACCGTTACCCCACATCACTCACTGTTCCCAACATCACTCACTATTCTCCACCATCACTCACTGTTCTCCACCATCACTCAATGTTCCCCAACATCACTCAGTGTTCCTGACATCACACAATGTTCCCAACATCACTCACTGTTCTCCAACATCACTCACTGTTCCCAACACCACGCACTGTACCCCAACGTCACTCACTGTTCCCCAACATCACTCACTGTTCCCAACACCACGCACTGTACCCCAACATCACTCACTGTTCCCCAACATCACTCAGTGTTCCCGACATCACTCAATGTTCCCAACATCACTCACTGTTCTCCACTATCACTCACTTTACCCAACACCACTCACTTTTCCCAACATCACTCACTGTTCCCCAACATCACTCACTGTTCTCCAACATCACTCACTGTTCTTCAACATCACTCACTGTATGCCAACATCACTCACTGTACCCCAACATCACGTACTGTACCCCAACATCACTCACTGTTCCCAACATCACTCACTGTACCCCAACATCACTCACTGTACCCCAACATCACGCACTGTTCCCCAACATCACGCACTGTACCCCAACATCACTCACTGTTCCCCAACATCACTCACTGTTCCCAACATTACGCACTGTACCCCAACATCACTCACCGTTCCCCAGCATCACTCAGTGTTCCCGACATCACTCAATGTTCCCAACATCACTCACTGTTCTTCAACATCACGCACTGTACCCCAACATCACTCACTGTTCCCCAACATCACTCACTGTTCCCAACATCACGCACTGTACCCCAACATCACTCACTGTTCCCCAACATCACTCAGTGTTCCCGACATCACTCAATGTTCCCAATATCACTCACTGTTCTCCACTATCACTCACTGTACCACAACACCACTCACTTTTCCCAACATCACTCGCTGTTCCCCAACATCACTCACTGTTCTCCAACATCACTCACTGTTCCCCAACATCACTCAGTGTTCCCCAACATCACTCACTGTTCTTCAACATCAGTCGCTGTTCTCCATCATCACTCACTGTTCCCCAACATCACTCACTGTACCCCAACATCACGCACTGTACCCCAACACCACTCACTGTTCTCCAACATCACTCAACTGTTCTTCAACATCACTCACTGTTCTCCAACATCACTCACATTTCCCAACATCACTCACTGTTCCCAACATCACTCAGTTTTCCCGACATCACTCAATGTTCCCAACATCACTCACTGTTCTCCAACATCATTCACTGTTCCCCAACATCACTCACTGTTCCCAACATCACTCAGTGTTCCCGACATCACTCAATGTTCTCGAACATCACTCACTGTTCCCCAACATCACTCACTGTTCCCCAACATCACTCACTGTTCCCCAACATCACTCACTGTTCCCCAACATCACTCACTGTTCTCCAACATCACTCACTGTTCCCACCATCACTCACTGTACCCCAACATCATTCACTGTACCCCAACATCACTCACTGGTCCCAACATCACTCACTGTTCCCCAACATCACTCACTACCCCACCATAACTCACTGTACCCCAACATCACTCACTGTTCTTCAACATCAGTCACTGTCCTCCACCATCACTCGCTGTGCCCCAACATCACTCACTACCCCACCATAACTCACTGTACTCCAACATCACTCACTGTTCTTCAACATCAGTCACTGTTCTCCACCATCAATCACTGTTCCCCAACATCACTCACTGTACCCCAACATCACGCACTGTACCCCAACATCACTCACAGTACCCCAACATCACTGACTGTTCCCCAACATCACTCTCTGTACCCCAACATCACTCACTGTTCCCCAACATCACTCACTGTACCCCAACATCATGCACTGTACCCCAACATCACTCACTGTACCCCAACATCACGCACTGTACCCCAACATCACTCACTGTTCCCAACATCACTCACTGTACCACAACATCACTCACTGTTCCCCAACATCACTCACTGTTCTCCAACATCACTCACTGTTCTCCAACATCACTCACTGTTCTTCAACATCACTCACTGTACCCCAACATCACTCACTGTACCCCAACATCACGCACTGTACCCCAACATCACTCACTGTTCCCAACATCACGCACTGTACCCCAACATCACTCACTGTTCTTCAACATCACTCACTGTACCCCAACATCACTCACTGTACCCCAACATCACTCACTTTTCTTCAACATCACTCACTATACCCCAACATCACTCACTGTACCCCAACATCACGCACTGTTCCCGAACATCACTCACTGTACCCCAACATCACGCTCTGTACCCCAACATCACGCACTGTACCCCAACACGACTCACTGTTCTCCAACATCACTCAACTGTTCTTCAACATCACTCACTGTTCTCCAACATCATTCACTGTTCCCCAACATCACTCACTGTTCCCAACATCACTCAGTGTTCCCGACATCACTCAATGTTCTCGAACATCACTCACTGTTCCCCAACATCACTCACTGTTCCCCAACATCACTCACTGTTCCCCAACATCACTCACTGTTCCCCAACATCACTCACTGTTCTCCTACATCACTCACTGTTCCCACCATCACTCACTGTACCCCAACATCATTCACTGTACCCCAACATCACTCACTGGTCCCAACATCGCTCACTGTTCCCCAACATCACTCACTACCCCACCATAACTCACTGTACCCCAACATCACTCACTGTTCTTCAACATCAGTCACTGTTCTCCACCATCACTCGCTGCACCCCAACATCACTCACTACCCCACCATAACTCACTGTACTCCAACATCACTCACTGTTCTTCAACATCAGTCACTGTTCTCCACCATCACTCACTGTTCCCCAACATCACTCACTGTACCGCAACATCACGCACTGTACCCCAACATCACTCACTGTACCCCAACATCACTGACTGTTCCCCAACATCACTCTCTGTACCCCAACATCACTCACTGTTCTCCAACATCACTCACTGTACCCCAAGATCACTCACTGTTCTTCAACATCAGTCACTGTTCTCCACCGTCACTCACTGTTCCCCAACATCACTCACTGTACCCCAACATCATGCACTGTACCCCAACATCACTCACTGTACCCCAACATCACGCACTGTACCCCAACATCACTCACTGTTCCCAACATCACTCACTGTACCACAACATCACTCACTGTTCCCCAACATCACTCACTGTTCTCCAACATCACTCACTGTTCTTCAACATCACTCACTGTACCCCAACATCACTCACTGTACCCCAACATCACGCACTGTACCCCAACATCACTCACTGTTCCCAACATCACGCACTGTACCCCAACATCACTCACTGTTCTTCAACATCACTCACTATACCCCAACATCACTCACTGTACCCCAACATCACGCACTGTTCCCGAACATCACTCACTGTACCCCAACATCACGCTCTGTACCCCAACATCACGCACTGTACCCCAACACCACTCACTGTTCTCCAACATCACTCAACTGTTCTTCAACATCACTCACTGTTCTCCAACATCACTCACATTTCCCAACATCACTCACTGTTCCCAACATCACTCAGTATTCCCGACATCACTCAATGTTCTCCAACATTACTCACTGTTCCCCAACATAACTCACTGTTCTCCAACATCACTCACTGTACCCCAACATCACTCACTGTTCTCCACCATCACTCAATGTTCCCCAACATCACTCAGTGTTCCTGACATCACTCAATGTTCCCCACATCACACACTGTTCTTCGACATCACTCACTGTCTCCAACATCACTCACCGTTACCCCACATCACTCACTGTTCCCAACATCACTCACTATTCTCCACCATCACTCACTGTTCTCCACCATCACTCAATGTTCCCCAACATCACTCAGTGTTCCTGACATCACACAATGTTCCCAACATCATTCACTGTTCTCCAACATCACTCACTGTTCTTCAACATCACTCACTGTTCCCAACATCACTCACTGTTCTCCACCATCACTCGCTGTTCCCCAACATCACTCAGTGTTCGCGACATCACTCAATGTTCCCAACATCACTCACTGTTCCCCAACATCACTCACTGTTCTGCAACATCACTCACTGTACCCCAACATCACTCACTGTTCTCCACCATCACTCACTGTTCTCCACCATCACCCAATGTTCCCAACATCACTCACTGTTCTCCAACATCACTCACTATTCTCCAACATCACTCACTGTACCCCAACATCACTTACTGTACCCCAACATCACTCAGTATTCCCGACATCACTCAATGTTCTCCAACATTACTCACTGTTCCCCAACATAACTCACTGTTCTCCAACATCACTCACTGTACCCCAACATCACTCACTGTTCTCCACCATCACTCAATGTTCCCCAACATCACTCAGTGTTCCTGACATCACTCAATGTTCCCCACATCACACACTGTTCTTCGACATCAGTCACTGTCTCCAACATCACTCACCGTTACCCCACATCACTCACTGTTCCCAACATCACTCACTGTTCTCCACCATCACTCACTGTTCTCCACCATCACTCAATGTTCCCCAACATCACTCAGTGTTCCTGACATCACACAATGTTCCCAACATCACTCACTGTTCTTCAACATCAGTCACTGTTCTCCACCATCAATCACTGTTCCCCAACATCACTCACTGTACCCCAACATCACGCACTGTACCCCAACATCACTCACTGTACCCCAACATCACTGACTGTTCCCCAACATCACTCTCTGTACCCCAACATCACTCACTGTTCCCCAACATCACTCACTGTACCCCAACATCATGCACTGTACCCCAACATCACTCACTGTACCCCAACATCACGCACTGTACCCCAACATCACTCACTGTTCCCAACATCACTCACTGTACCACAACATCACTCACTGTTCCCCAACATCACTCACTGTTCTCCAACATCACTCACTGTTCTCCAACATCACTCACTGTTCTTCAACATCACTCACTGTACCCCAACATCACTCACTGTACCCCAACATCACGCACTGTACCCCAACATCACTCACTGTTCCCAACATCACGCACTGTACCCCAACATCACTCACTGTTCTTCAACATCACTCACTGTACCCCAACATCACTCACTGTACCCCAACATCACTCACTGTTCTTCAACATCACTCACTATACCCCAACATCACTCACTGTACCCCAACATCACGCACTGTTCCCGAACATCACTCACTGTACCCCAACATCACGCTCTGTACCCCAACATCACGCACTGTACCCCAACACCACTCACTGTTCTCCAACATCACTCAACTGTTCTTCAACATCACTCACTGTTCTCCAACATCATTCACCGTTACCCCACATCACTCACTGTTCCCAACATCACTCACTATTCTCCACCATCACTCACTGTTCTCCACCATCACTCAATGTTCCCCAACATCACTCAGTGTTCCTGACATCACACAATGTTCCCAACATCATTCACTGTTCTCCAACATCACTCACTGTTCTTCAACATCACTCACTGTTCCCAACATCACTCACTGTTCTCCACCATCACTCGCTGTTCCCCAACATCACTCAGTGTTCGCGACATCACTCAATGTTCCCAACATCACTCACTGTTCCCCAACATCACTCACTGTTCTGCAACATCACTCACTGTACCCCAACATCACTCACTGTTCTCCACCATCACTCACTGTTCTCCACCATCACCCAATGTTCCCAACATCACTCACTGTTCTCCAACATCACTCACTGTTCTCCAACATCACTCACTGTACCCCAACATCACTTACTGTACCCCAACATCACTCAGTGTTCCCGACATCACTCAATGTTCTCCAACATTACTCACTGTTCCCCAACATAACTCACTGTTCTCCAACATCACTCACTGTACCCCAACATCACTCACTGTTCTCCACCATCACTCAATGTTCCCCAACATCACTCAGTGTTCCTGACATCACTCAATGTTCCCCACATCACACACTGTTCTTCGACATCAGTCACTGTCTCCAACATCACTCACCGTTACCCCACATCACTCACTGTTCCCAACATCACTCACTGTTCTCCACCATCACTCACTGTTCTCCACCATCACTCAATGTTCCCCAACATCACTCAGTGTTCCTGACATCACACAATGTTCCCAACATCACTCACTGTTCTTCAACATCAGTCACTGTTCTCCACCATCAATCACTGTTCCCCAACATCACTCACTGTACCCCAACATCACGCACTGTACCCCAACATCACTCACTGTACCCCAACATCACTGACTGTTCCCCAACATCACTCTCTGTACCCCAACATCACTCACTGTTCCCCAACATCACTCACTGTACCCCAACATCATGCACTGTACCCCAACATCACTCACTGTACCCCAACATCACGCACTGTACCCCAACATCACTCATTGTTCCCAACATCACTCACTGTACCACAACATCACTCACTGTTCCCCAACAGCACTCACTGTTCTCCAACATCACTCACTGTTCTCCAACATCACTCACTGTTCTTCAACATCACTCACTGTACCCCAACATCACTCACTGTACCCCAACATCACGCACTGTACCCCAACATCACTCACTGTTCCCAACATCACGCACTGTACCCCAACATCACTCACTGTTCTTCAACATCACTCACTGTACCCCAACATCACTCACTGTACCCCAACATCACTCACTGTTCTTCAACATCACTCACTATACCCCAACATCACTCACTGTACCCCAACATCACGCACTGTTCCCGAACATCACTCACTGTACCCCAACATCACGCTCTGTACCCCAACATCACGCACTGTACCCCAACACCACTCACTGTTCTCCAACATCACTCAACTGTTCTTCAACATCACTCACTGTTCTCCAACATCATTCACTGTTCCCCAACATCACTCACTGTTCCCAACATCACTCAGTGTTCCCGACATCACTCAATGTTCTCGAACATCACTCACTGTTCCCCAACATCACTCACTGTTCCCCAACATCACTCACTGTTCCCCAACATCACTCACTGTTCCCCAACATCACTCACTGTTCTCCTACATCACTCACTGTTCCCACCATCACTCACTGTACCCCAACATCATTCACTGTACCCCAACATCACTCACTGGTCCCAACATCGCTCACTGTTCCCCAACATCACTCACTACCCCACCATAACTCACTGTACCCCAACATCACTCACTGTTCTTCAACATCAGTCACTGTTCTCCACCATCACTCGCTGTACCCCAACATCACTCACTACCCCACCATAACTCACTGTACTCCAACATCACTCACTGTTCTTCAACATCAGTCACTGTTCTCCACCATCACTCACTGTTCCCCAACATCACTCACTGTACCCCAACATCACGCACTGTACCCCAACATCACTCACTGTACCCCAACATCACTGACTGTTCCCCAACATCACTCTCTGTACCCCAACATCACTCACTGTTCTCCAACATCACTTACTGTACCCCAAGATCACTCACTGTTCTTCAACATCAGTCACTGTTCTCCACCGTCACTCACTGTTCCCCAACATCACTCACTGTACCCCAACATCATGCACTGTACCCCAACATCACTCACTGTACCCCAACATCACGCACTGTACCCCAACATCACTCACTGTTCCCAACATCACTCACTGTACCACAACATCACTCACTGTTCCCCAACATCACTCACTGTTCTCCAACATCACTCACTGTTCTTCAACATCACTCACTGTACCCCAACATCACTCACTGTACCACAACATCACGCACTGTACCACAACATCACCCACTGTTCCCAACATCACGCACTGTACCCCAACATCACTCACTGTTCTTCAACATCACTCACTATACCCCAACATCACTCACTGTACCCCAACATCACGCACTGTTCCCGAACATCACTCACTGTACCCCAACATCACGCTCTGTACCCCAACATCACGCACTGTACCCCAACACCACTCACTGTTCTCCAACATCACTCAACTGTTCTTCAACATCACTCACTGTTCTCCAACATCACTCACATTTCCCAACATCACTCACTGTTCCCAACATCACTCAGTATTCCCGACATCACTCAATGTTCTCCAACATTACTCACTGTTCCCCAACATAACTCACTGTTCTCCAACATCACTCACTGTACCCCAACATCACTCACTGTTCTCCACCATCACTCAATGTTCCCCAACATCACTCAGTGTTCCTGACATCACTCAATGTTCCCCACATCACACACTGTTCTTCGACATCACTCACTGTCTCCAACATCACTCACCGTTACCCCACATCACTCACTGTTCCCAACATCACTCACTATTCTCCACCATCACTCACTGTTCTCCACCATCACTCAATGTTCCCCAACATCACTCAGTGTTCCTGACATCACACAATGTTCCCAACATCACTCACTGTTCTCCAACATCACTCACTGTTCTTCAACATCACTCACTGTTCCCAACATCACTCACTGTTCTCCACCATCACTCGCTGTTCCCCAACATCACTCAGTGTTCGCGACATCACTCAATGTTCCCAACATCACTCACTGTTCCCCAACATCACTCACTGTTCTGCAACATCACTCACTGTACCCCAACATCACTCACTGTTCTCCACCATCACTCACTGTTCTCCACCATCACCCAATGTTCCCAACATCACTCACTGTTCTCCAACATCACTCACTGTTCTCCAACATCACTCACTGTACCCCAACATCACTTACTGTACCCCAACATCACTCAGTATTCCCGACATCACTCAATGTTCTCCAACATTACTCACTGTTCCCCAACATAACTCACTGTTCTCCAACATCACTCACTGTACCCCAACATCACTCACTGTTCTCCACCATCACTCAATGTTCCCCAACATCACTCAGTGTTCCTGACATCACTCAATGTTCCCCACATCACACACTGTTCTTCGACATCACTCACTGTCTCCAACATCACTCACCGTTACCCCACATCACTCACTGTTCCCAACATCACTCACTGTTCTCCACCATCACTCAATGTTCCCCAACATCACTCAGTGTTCCTGACATCACACAATGTTCCCAACATCACTCACTGTTCTCCAACATCACTCACTGTTCTTCAACATCACACACTGTTCCCAACATCACTCACTGTTCTCCACCATCACTCACTGTTCCCCAACATCACTCAGTGTTCGCGACATCACTCAATGTTCCCAACATCACTCACTGTTCCCCAACATCACTCACTGTTCTTCAACATCACTCACTGTTCCCAACATCACTCAGTGTTCCCGACATCACTCAATGTTCCCAACATCACTCACTGTTCTCCAACATCATTCACTGTTCCCCAACATAACTCACTGTTCTCCAACATCACTCACTGTACCCCAACATCACTCACTGTACCCCAACATCACTCAGTGTTCCCGACATCACTCAATGTTCTCCAACATCACTCACTGTTCCCCAACATCACTCGCTGTTCCCCAACATCATTCACTGTTCTCCAACATCACTCCCTGCTCTCCAACATCACTCACTGTACCCCAACATCACTCACTGTTCTTCAACATCACTCACTGTACCCCAACATCACTCAGTGTTCCCGACATCACTCACTGTTATCCACCATCACTCACTGTTCCCCAACATCACTCAGTGTTCGCGACAACACTCAATGTTCCCAACATCACTCACTGTTCCCCAACATCACTCACTGTTCTTCAACATCACTCACTGTTCCCAACATCACTCAGTGTTCCCGACATCACTCAATGTTCCCAACATCACTCACTGTTCTCCAACATCATTCACTGTTCCCCAACACAACTCACTGTTCTCCAACATCACTCACTGTACCCCAACATCACTCACTGTACCCCAACATCACTCAGTGTTCCCGACATCACTCAATGTTCTCCAACATCACTCACTGTTCCCCAACATCACTCCCTATGCCCCAACATCACTCACATTACCCCAACATCACTCAGTGTTCCCGGCATCACTCAATGTTCTCCAACATCACTCACTGTTCCCCAACATCACTCGCTGTTCCCCAACATCACTCGCTGTTCTCCAACATCACTCACTGTACCCCAACATCACTCACTGTTCTCCAACATCACTCACTGTACCCCAACATCACTCACTGTTCTCCAACATCATTCACTGTACCCCAACATCATTCACTGTTCTCCAACATCACTCCCTGCTCTCCAACATCACTCACTGTACCCCAACATCACTCACTGTTCTTCAACATCACTCACTGTACCCCAACATCACTCCTGAGCCCCAACATCACTCACTGTTCTCCAACATCACTCACTATCCCACCATAACTCACTGTACCCCAACATCACTCACTGTTCTCCAACATCACTCACTGTTCTTCAACATCACTCACTGTTCTCCAACATCATTCACGGTTCCCCAACATCACTCACTGTTCTCCAACATCACTCACTGTACCCCAACATCACTCACTGTTCTTCAACATCAGTCACTGTTCTCCATCATCACTCACTGTTCCCCAACATCACTCACTGTACCCCAACATCACGCACTGTACCCCAACACTATTCACTGTTCTCCAACATTACTCACTGTTCTCCAACATCACTCACTGTAGCCCAACATCACTCACTGTTCCCAACATCACTCAGTGTTCCCGACATCACTCAATGTTCCCAACATCACTCACTGTTCTCCAACATCACTCACTGTTCCCAACATCACTCACTGTTCCCAACATCACTCAGTTTTCCAGACATCACTCAATGTTCCCGACATCACTCAATGTTCTCCAACATCACTCACTGTTCCCCAACATCACTCACTGTTCCCCAACATCACTCACTGTTCCCCAACATCACTCACTGTTCCCAAGATCACTCACGGTTCCCCAACACCACTCACTGTTCCCCAACATCACTCAATGTTCCCCAACATCACTCACTGTTCCCCAACATCACGCACTGTTCCCCAACATCACTCACTGTTCCCAACATCACTCACTGTTCTCCAACATCACTCACTGTTCCCAACATCACTCACTTTTCCCACCATCACTCACTGTACCCCAACATCATTCACTGGTCCCCAACATCACTCACTGTACCCCAACATCATTCACTGTTCCCCAACATCACTCACTGTACCCCAACATCATTCACTGTTCCCCAACATCACTCACTGTTCCCAACAACGCTCACTGTTCCCCAACATCATTCACCGTTCTCCAACATCACTCACTGTTCTTCAACATCAGTCAATGTTCTCCACCATCACTCACTGTTCGCCAACATCACTCACTGTTCCCCAACATCACTCACTACCCCACCATAACTCACTGTACCCCAACATCACTCACTGTTCTTCAACATCAGTCACTGTTCTCCAACATCACTCACTGTTCCCCAACATCACTCACTGTACCCCAACATCACTCACTGTTCCCCAACATCACTCACTGTTCTCCAACATCACTCACTGTACCCCAAGATCACTCACTGTTCTTCAACATCAGTCACTGTTCTCCAACATCACTCACTGTACCCCAACATCACTCACTGTTCTCCAACATCACTCACTGTACCCCAACATCACTCACTGTTCCCCAACATCACTCACTGTACCCCAACATCACGCACTGTACCCCAACATCACTCACTGTACCCCAACATCACGCACTGTACGCCAACATCACTCATTGTTCACCAACATCACTCACGGTTCTTCAACATCAGTCACTGTTCTCCACCGTCACTCACTGTTCCCAAGATCACTCACTGCTCCCCAACACCACTCACTGTTCCCCAACATCACTCACTGTTCCCCAACATCACTCACTGTTCCCCAACATCATGCACTGTTCCCCAACATCACTCACTGTACCCCAACATCATTCACTGTTCCCCAACATCACTCACTGTTCTTCAACATCACTCACTGTTCCCCAACATCACGCACTGTTCCCCAACATCACTCACTGTACCCCAACATCACTCACTGTTCTCCAACATCACTCACTGTTCCCAACATCACTTACTGTTCCCAACATCACTCACTGTTCCCCAACACCACTCACTGTTCCCCAACATCACTCACTGTTCCCCAACATCACTCACTGTTCTCCAACATCACTCACTGTTCCCAACATCACTCACTTTTCCCACCATCACTCACTGTACCCCAACATCATTCACTGGTCCCCAACATCACTCACTGTACCCCAACATCACTCACTGTACCCCAACATCACGCACTGTACCCCAACATCACTCACTGTTCCCAACATCACGCACTGTACCCCAACATCACTCACTGTTCTTCAACATCACTCACTGTACCCCAACATCACTCACTGTACCCCAACATCACGCACTGTTCCCCAACATCACTCACTGTACCCCAACATCACGCACTGTACCCCAACATCACTCACTGTTCCCAACATCACGCACTGTACCCCAACATCACTCACTGTTCTTCAACATCACTCACTGTACCCCAACATCACTCACTGTACCCCAACATCACTCACTGTTCTTCAACATCACTCACTATACCCCAACATCACTCACTGTACCCCAACATCACGCACTGTTCCCGAACATCACTCACTGTACCCCAACATCACGCTCTGTACCCCAACATCACGCACTGTACCCCAACACCACTCACTGTTCTCCAACATCACTCAACTGTTCTTCAACATCACTCACTGTTCTCCAACATCATTCACTGTTCCCCAACATCACTCACTGTTCCCAACATCACTCAGTGTTCCCGACATCACTCAATGTTCTCGAACATCACTCACTGTTCCCCAACATCACTCACTGTTCCCCAACCTCACTCACTGTTCCCCAACATCACTCACTGTTCCCCAACATCACTCACTGTTCTCCTACATCACTCACTGTTCCCACCATCACTCACTGTACCCCAACATCATTCACTGTACCCCAACATCACTCACTGGTCCCAACATCGCTCACTGTTCCCCAACATCACTCACTACCCAACCATAACTCACTGTACCCCAACATCACTCACTGTTCTTCAACATCAGTCACTGTTCTCCACCATCACTCGCTGTACCCCAACATCACTCACTACCCCACCATAACTCACTGTACTCCAACATCACTCACTGTTCTTCAACATCAGTCACTGTTCTCCACCATCACTCACTGTTCCCCAACATCACTCACTGTACCCCAACATCACGCACTGTACCCCAACATCACTCACTGTACCCCAACATCACTGACTGTTCCCCAACTTCACTCTCTGTACCCCAACATCACTCACTGTTCTCCAACATCACTCACTGTACCCCAAGATCACTCACTGTTCTTCAACATCAGTCACTGTTCTCCACCGTCACTCACTGTTCCCCAACATCACTCACTGTACCCCAACATCATGCACTGTACCCCAACATCACTCACTGTACCCCAACATTACGCACTGTACCCCAACATCACTCACTGTTCCCAACATCACTCACTGTACCACAACATCACTCACTGTTCCCCAACATCACTCACTGTTCTCCAACATCACTCACTGTTCTTCAACATCACTCACTGTACCCCAACATCACTCACTGTACCCCAACATCACGCACTGTACCCCAACATCACTCACTGTTCCCAACATCACGCACTGTACCCCAACATCACTCACTGTTCTTCAACATCACTCACTATACCCCAACATCACTCACTGTACCCCAACATCACGCACTGTTCCCGAACATCACTCACTGTACCCCAACATCACGCTCTGTACCCCAACATCACGCACTGTACCCCAACACCACTCACTGTTCTCCAACATCACTCAACTGTTCTTCAACATCACTCACTGTTCTCCAACATCACTCACATTTCCCAACATCACTCACTGTTCCCAACATCACTCAGTATTCCCGACATCACTCAATGTTCTCCAACATTACTCACTGTTCCCCAACATAACTCACTGTTCTCCAACATCACTCACTGTACCCCAACATCACTCACTGTTCTCCACCATCACTCAATGTTCCCCAACATCACTCAGTGTTCCTGACATCACTCAATGTTCCCCACATCACACACTGTTCTTCGACATCACTCACTGTCTCCAACATCACTCACCGTTACCCCACATCACTCACTGTTCCCAACATCACTCACTATTCTCCACCATCACTCACTGTTCTCCACCATCACTCAATGTTCCCCAACATCACTCAGTGTTCCTGACATCACACAATGTTCCCAACATCACTCACTGTTCTCCAACATCACTCACTGTTCTTCAACATCACTCACTGTTCCCAACATCACTCACTGTTCTCCACCATCACTCGCTGTTCCCCAACATCACTCAGTGTTCGCGACATCACTCAATGTTCCCAACATCACTCACTGTTCCCCAACATCACTCACTGTTCTGCAACATCACTCACTGTACCCCAACATCACTCACTGTTCTCCACCATCACTCACTGTTCTCCACCATCACCCAATGTTCCCAACATCACTCACTGTTCTCCAACATCACTCACTGTTCTCCAACATCACTCACTGTACCCCAACATCACTTACTGTACCCCAACATCACTCAGTATTCCCGACATCACTCAATGTTCTCCAACATTACTCACTGTTCCCCAACATAACTCACTGTTCTCCAACATCACTCACTGTACCCCAACATCACTCACTGTTCTCCACCATCACTCAATGTTCCCCAACATCACTCAGTGTTCCTGACATCACTCAATGTTCCCCACATCACACACTGTTCTTCGACATCACTCACTGTCTCCAACATCACTCACCGTTACCCCACATCACTCACTGTTCCCAACATCACTCACTGTTCTCCACCATCACTCAATGTTCCCCAACATCACTCAGTGTTCCTGACCTCACACAATGTTCCCAACATCACTCACTGTTCTCCAACATCACTCACTGTTCTTCAACATCACTCACTGTTCCCAACATCAC
Organism: Scyliorhinus torazame; assembly: GCF_047496885.1. Lineage (NCBI taxonomy): Eukaryota > Metazoa > Chordata > Chondrichthyes > Carcharhiniformes > Scyliorhinidae > Scyliorhinus > Scyliorhinus torazame. The sequence goes on along the minus strand of NC_092725.1, from coordinate 110,989,118 downwards.
TCACTGTTCTCCACCATCACTCACTGTTCCCCAACATCACTCAGTGTTCGCGACATCACTCAATGTTCCCAACATCACTCACTGTTCCCCAACATCACTCACTGTTCTTCAACATCACTCACTGTTCCCAACATCACTCAGTGTTCCCGACATCACTCAATGTTCCCAACATCACTCACTGTTCTCCAACATCATTCACTGTTCCCCAACATAACTCACTGTTCTCCAACATCACTCACTGTACCCCAACATCACTCACTGTACCCCAACATCACTCAGTGTTCCCGACATCACTCAATGTTCTCCAACATCACTCACTGTTCCCCAACATCACTCGCTGTTCCCCAACATCACGCACTGTACCCCAACATCACTCAGTGTTCCCGACATCACTCACTGTTATCCACCATCACTCACTGTTCCCCAACATCACTCAGTGTTCGCGACAACACTCAATGTTCCCAACATCACTCACTGTTCCCCAACATCACTCACTGTTCTTCAACATCACTCACTGTTCCCAACATCACTCAGTGTTCCCGACATCACTCAATGTTCCCAACATCACTCACTGTTCTCCAACATCATTCACTGTTCCCCAACACAACTCACTGTTCTCCAACATCACTCACTGTACCCCAACATCACTCACTGTACCCCAACATCACTCAGTGTTCCCGACATCACTCAATGTTCTCCAACATCACTCACTGTTCCCCAACATCACTCCCTATGCCCCAACATCACTCACATTACCCCAACATCACTCAGTGTTCCCGGCATCACTCAATGTTCTCCAACATCACTCACTGTTCCCCAACATCACTCGCTGTTCCCCAACATCACTCGCTGTTCTCCAACATCACTCACTGTACCCCAACATCACTCACTGTTCTCCAACATCACTCACTGTACCCCAACATCACTCACTGTTCTCCAACATCACTCACTGTACCCCAACATCATTCACTGTTCTCCAACATCACTCCCTGCTCTCCAACATCATTCACTGTACCCCAACATCACTCACTGTTCTTCAACATCACTCACTGTACCCCAACATCACTCCTGAGCCCGAACATCACTCACTGTTCTCCAACATCATTCACAGTTCCCCAACATCACTCACTGTTCTCCAACATCACTCACTGTACCCCAACATCACTCACTGTTCTTCAACATCAGTCACTGTTCTCCATCATCACTCACTGTTCCCCAACATCACTCACTGTACCCCAACATCACGCACTGTACCCCAACACCATTCACTGTTCTCCAACATTACTCACTGTTCTCCAACATCACTCACTGTAGCCCAACATCACTCACTGTTCCCAACATCACTCAGTGTTCCCGACATCACTCAATGTTCCCAACATCACTCACTGTTCTCCAACATCACTCACTGTTCCCAACATCACTCACTGTTCCCAACATCACTCAGTTTTCCAGACATCACTCAATGTTCCCGACATCACTCAATGTTCTCCAACATCACTCACTGTTCCCCAACATCACTCACTGTTCCCCAACATCACTCATTGTTCCCCAACATCACTCACTGTTCCCAAGATCACTCACGGTTCCCCAACACCACTCACTGTTCCCCAACATCACTCAATGTTCCCCAACATCACTCACTGTTCCCCAACATCACGCACTGTTCCCCAACATCACTCACTGTTCCCAACATCACTCACTGTTCTCCAACATCACTCACTGTTCCCAACATCACTCACTTTTCCCACCATCACTCACTGTACCCCAACATCATTCACTGGTCCCCAACATCACTCACTGTACCCCAACATCATTCACTGTTCACCAACATCACTCACTGTACCCCAACATCATTCACTGTTCCCCAACATCACTCACTGTTCCCAACAACGCTCACTGTTCCCCAACATCATTCACCGTTCTCCAACATCACTCACTGTTCTTCAACATCAGTCAATGTTCTCCACCATCACTCACTGTTCGCCAACATCACTCACTGTTCCCCAACAGCACTCACTACCCCACCATAACTCACTGTACCCCAACATCACTCACTGTTCTTCAACATCAGTCACTGTTCTCCAACATCACTCACTGTTCCCCAACATCACTCACTGTACCCCAACATCACTCACTGTTCCCCAACATCACTCACTGTTCTCCAACATCACTCACTGTACCCCAAGATCACTCACTGTTCTTCAACATCAGTCACTGTTCTCCAACATCACTCACTGTACCCCAACATCACTCACTGTTCTCCAACATCACTCACTGTACCCCAACATCACTCACTGTTCCCCAACATCACTCACTGTACCCCAACATCACGCACTGTACCCCAACATCACTCACTGTACCCCAACATCACGCACTGTACGCCAACATCACTCATTGTTCACCAACATCACTCACGGTCCTTCAACATCAGTCACTGTTCTCCACCGTCACTCACTGTTCCCAAGATCACTCACTGTTCCCCAACACCACTCACTGTTCCCCAACATCACTCACTGTTCCCCAACATCACTCACTGTTCCCCAACATCATGCACTGTTCCCCAACATCACTCACTGTACCCCAACATCATTCACTGTTCCCCAACATCACTCACTGTTCTTCAACATCACTCACTGTTCCCCAACATCACGCACTGTTCCCCAACATCACTCACTGTACCCCAACATCACTCACTGTTCTCCAACATCACTCACTGTTCCCAACATCACTTACTGTTCCCAACATCACTCAGTTTTCCCGACATCTCTCAATGTTCCCGACATCACTCAATGTTCTCCAACATCACTCACTGTTCCCCAACATCACTCACTGTTCCCCAACATCACTCACTGTTCCCCAACATTACTCACTGTTCCCAAGATCACTCACTGTTCTCCAACACCACTCACTGTTCCCCAACATCACTCACTGTTCCCCAACACCACTCACTGTTCCCCAACATCACTCACTGTTCCCCAACATCACTCACTGTTCTCCAACATCACTCACTGTTCCCAACATCACTCACTTTTCCCACCATCACTCACTGTACCCCAACATCATTCACTGGTCCCCAACATCACTCACTGTACCCCAACATCACTCACTGTACCCCAACATCACGCACTGTACCCCAACATCACTCACTGTTCCCAACATCACGCACTGTACCCCAACATCACTCACTGTTCTTCAACATCACTCACTGTACCCCAACATCACTCACTGTACCCCAACATCACGCACTGTTCCCCAACATCACTCACTGTACCCCAACATCACTCACTGTTCCCCAACATCACTCACTGTTCCCAACAACACGCACTGTACCCCAACATCACTCACTGTTCCCCAACATCACTCAGTGTTCCCGACATCACTCAATGTTCCCAACATCACTCACTGTTCTCCACTATCACTCACTTTACCCAACACCACTCACTTTTCCCAACATCAGTCACTGTTCCCCAACATCACTCACTGTTCTCCAACATCACTCACTGTTCTTCAACATCACTCACTGTATGCCAACATCACTCACTGTACCCCAACATCACGTACTGTACCCCAACATCACTCACTGTTCCCAACATCACGCACTGTACCCCAACATCACTCAATGTTCTTCAACATCACTCACTGTACCCCAACATCACTCACTGTACCCCAACATCACGCACTGTTCCCCAACATCACGCACTGTACCCCAACATCACTCACTGTTCCCCAACATCACTCACTGTTCCCAACATTACGCACTGTACCCCAACATCACTCACCGTTCCCCAACATCACTCAGTGTTCCCGACATCACTCAATGTTCCCAACATCACTCACTGTTCTTCAACATCACGCACTGTACCCCAACATCACTCACTGTTCCCCAACATCACTCACTGTTCCCAACATCACGCACTGTACCCCAACATCACTCACTGTTCCCCAACATCACTCAGTGTTCCCGACATCACTCAATGTTCCCAACACCACTCACTGTTCTCCACTATCACTCACTGTACCACAACACCACTCACTTTTCCCAACATCACTCACTGTTCTCCAACATCACTCACTGTTCTTCAACATTACTCACCATTCTTCAACATCAGTCACTGTTCTCCACCATCACTCGCTGTTCCCAAACATCACTCACTGTTCTCCAACATCACTCACTGTTCCCCAACATCACTCAGTGTTCCCCTACATCACTCACTGTTCTTCAACATCAGTCGCTGTTCTCCATCATCACTCACTGTTCCCCAACATCACTCACTGTACCCCAACATCACGCACTGTACCCCAACACCACTCACTGTTCTCCAACATCACTCAACTGTTCTTCAACATCACTCACTGTTCTTCAACATCACTCACTGTACCCCAACATCACTCACTGAGCCCCAACATCACTCACTGTTCTCCAACATCACTCACTATCCCACCATAACTCACTGTACCCCAACATCACTCACTGTTCTCCAACATCACTCACTGTTCTCCAACATCATTCACGGTTCCCCAACATCACTCACTGTTCTCCAACATCACTCACTGTACCCCAACATCACTCACTGTTCTTCAACATCAGTCACTGTTCTCCATCATCACTCACTGTTCCCCAACATCACTCACTGTACCCCAACATCACGCACTGTACCCCAACACCATTCACTGTTCTCCAACATTACTCACTGTTCTCCAACATCACTCACTGTAGCCCAACATCACTCACTGTTCCCAACATCACTCAGTGTTCCCGACATCACTCAATGTTCCCAACATCACTCACTGTTCTCCAACATCACTCACTGTTCCCAACATCACTCACTGTTCCCAACATCACTCAGTTTTCCCGACATCACTCAATGTTCCCGACATCACTCAATGTTCTCCAACATCACTCACTGTTCCCCAACATCACTCACTGTTCCCCAACATCACTCACTGTTTCCAAGATCACTCACGGTTCCCCAACACCACTCACTGTTCCCCAACATCACTCAATGTTCCCCAACATCACTCACTGTTCCCCAACATCACGCACTGTTCCCCAACATCACTCACTGTTCCCAACATCACTCACTGTTCTCCAACATCACTCACTGTTCCCAACATCACTCACTTTTCCCACCATCACTCACTGTACCCCAACATCATTCACTGGTCCCCAACATCACTCACTGTACCCCAACATCATTCACTGTTCCCCAACATCACTCACTGTACCCCAACATCATTCACTGTTCCCCAACATCACTCACTGTTCCCAACAACGCTCACTGTTCCCCAACATCATTCACCGTTCTCCAACATCACTCACTGTTCTTCAACATCAGTCAATGTTCTCCACCATCACTCACTGTTCGCCAACATCACTCACTGTTCCCCAACATCACTCACTACCCCACCATAACTCACTGTACCCCAACATCACTCACTGTTCTTCAACATCAGTCACTGTTCTCCAACATCACTCACTGTTCCCCAACATCACTCACTGTACCCCAACATCACTCACTGTTCCCCAACATCACTCACTGTTCTCCAACATCACTCACTGTACCCCAAGATCACTCACTGTTCTTCAACATCAGTCACTGTTCTCCAACATCAGTCACTGTACCCCAACATCACTCACTGTTCTCCAACATCACTCACTGTACCCCAACATCACTCACTGTTCCCCAACATCACTCACTGTACCCCAACATCACGCACTGTACCCCAACATCACTCACTGTACCCCAACATCACGCACTGTACGCCAACATCACTCATTGTTCACCAACATCACTCACGGTTCTTCAACATCAGTCACTGTTCTCCACCGTCACTCACTGTTCCCAAGATCACTCACTGTTCCCCAACACCACTCACTGTTCCCCAACATCACTCACTGTTCCCCAACATCACTCACTGTTCCCCAACATCATGCACTGTTCCCCAACATCACTCACTGTACCCCAACATCATTCACTGTTCCCCAACATCACTCACTGTTCTTCAACATCACTCACTGTTCCCCAACATCACGCACTGTTCCCCAACATCACTCACTGTACCCCAACATCACTCACTGTTCTCCAACATCACTCACTGTTCCCAACATCACTTACTGTTCCCAACATCACTCAGTTTTCCCGACATCACTCAATGTTCCCGACATCACTCAATGTTCTCCAACATCACTCACTGTTCCCCAACATCACTCACTGTTCCCCAACATCACTCACTGTTCCCCAACATCACTCACTGTTCCCAAGATCACTCACTGTTCCCCAACACCACTCACAGTTCCCCAACATCACTCACTGTTCCCCAACATCACTCACTGTTCCCCAACATCACGCACTGTTCCCCAACATCACTCACTGTACCCCAGCATCACTCACTGTTCCCAACATCACTCACTGTTCTCCAACATCACTCACTGTTCCCAACATCACTCACTTTTCCCACCATCACTCACTGTACCCCAACATCATTCATTGGTCCCCAACATCACTCACTGTACCCCAACATCACTCACTGCACCCCAACATCACTCACTGTTCCCCAACATCACTCACTGTTCCCAACATCGCTCACTGTTCCCCAACATCACTCACTACCCCACCATATCTCACTGTTCCCAACATCACTCACTGTTCTCCAACATCACTCACTGTTCCCAACATCACTCACTTTTCCCACCATCACTCACTGTACCCCAACATCATTCACTGGTCCCCAACATCACTCACTGTACCCCAACATCACTCACTGTACCCCAACATCACGCACTGTACCCCAACATCACTCACTGTTCCCAACATCACGCACTGTACCCCAACATCACTCACTGTTCTTCAACATCACTCACTGTACCCCAACATCACTCACTGTACCCCAACATCACGCACTGTTCCCCAACATCACGCACTGTACCCCAACATCACTCACTGTTCCCCAACATCACTCACTGTTCCCAACACCACGCACTGTACCCCAACATCACTCACTGTTCCCCAACATCACTCAGTGTTCCCGACATCACTCAATGTTCCCAACATCACTCACTGTTCTCCACTATCACTCACTTTACCCAACACCACTCACTTTTCCCAACATCACTCACTGTTCCCCAACATCACTCACTGTTCTCCAACATCACTCACTGTTCTTCAACATCACTCACTGTATGCCAACATCACTCACTGTACCCCAACATGATGTACTGTACCCCAACATCACTCACTGTTCCCAACATCACGCACTGTACCCCAACATCACTCAATGTTCTTCAACATCACTCACTGTACCCCAACATCACTCACTGTACCCCAACATCACGCACTGTTCCCCAACATCACGCACTGTACCCCAACATCACTCACTGTTCCCCAACATCACTCACTGTTCCCAACATTATGCACTGTACCCCAACATCACTCACCGTTCCCCAAAATCACTCAGTGTTCCCGACATCACTCAATGTTCCCAACATCACTCACTGTTCTTCAACATCACGCACTGTACCCCAACATCACTCACTGTTCCCCAACATCACTCACTGTTCCCAACATCACGCACCGTACCCCAACATCACTCACTGTTCCCCAACATCACTCAGTGTTCCCGACATCACTCAATGTTCCCAACATCACTCACTGTTCTCCACTATCACTCACTGTACCACAACACCACCCACGTTTCCCAACATCACTCACTGTTCCCCAACATCACGCACTGTTCCCCAACATCACTCACTGTACCCCAACATCACTCACTGTTCTCCAACATCACTCACTGTTCCCAACATCACTTACTGTTCCCAACATCACTCAGTTTTCCCGACATCTCTCAATGTTCCCGACATCACTCAATGTTCTCCAACATCACTCACTGTTCCCCAACATCACTCACTGTTCCCCAACATCACTCACTGTTCCCCAACATTACTCACTGTTCCCAAGATCACTCACTGTTCCCCAACACCACTCACTGTTCCCCAACATCACTCACTGTTCCCCAACACCACTCACTGTTCCCCAACATCACTCACTGTTCCCCAACATCACTCACTGTTCTCCAACATCACTCACTGTTCCCAACATCACTCACTTTTCCCACCATCACTCACTGTACCCCAACATCATTCACTGGTCCCCAACATCACTCACTGTACCCCAACATCACTCACTGTACCCCAACATCACGTACTGTACCCCAACATCACTCACTGTTCCCAACATCACGCACTGTACCCCAACATCACTCACTGTTCTTCAACATCACTCACTGTACCCCAACATCACTCACTGTACCCCAACATCACGCACTGTTCCCCAACATCACTCACTGTACCCCAACATCACTCACTGTTCCCCAACATCACTCACTGTTCCCAACACCACGCACTGTACCCCAACATCACTCACTGTTCCCCAACATCACTCAGTGTTCCCGACATCACTCAATGTTCCCAACATCACTCACTGTTCTCCACTATCACTCACTTTACCCAACACCACTCACTTTTCCCAACATCAGTCACTGTTCCCCAACATCACTCACTGTTCTCCAACATCACTCACTGTTCTTCAACATCACTCACTGTATGCCAACATCACTCACTGTACCCCAACATCACGTACTGTACCCCAACATCACTCACTGTTCCCAACATCACGCACTGTACCCCAACATCACTCAATGTTCTTCAACATCACTCACTGTACCCCAACATCACTCACTGTACCCCAACATCACGCACTGTTCCCCAACATCACGCACTGTACCCCAACATCACTCACTGTTCCCCAACATCACTCACTGTTCCCAACATTACGCACTGTACCCCAACATCACTCACCGTTCCCCAACATCACTCAGTGTTCCCGACATCACTCAATGTTCCCAACATCACTCACTGTTCTTCAACATCACGCACTGTACCCCAACATCACTCACTGTTCCCCAACATCACTCACTGTTCCCAACATCACGCACTGTACCCCAACATCACTCACTGTTCCCCAACATCACTCAGTGTTCCCGACATCACTCAATGTTCCCAACACCACTCACTGTTCTCCACTATCACTCACTGTACCACAACACCACTCACTTTTCCCAACATCACTCACTGTTCTCCAACATCACTCACTGTTCTTCAACATTACTCACCATTCTGCAACATCAGTCACTGTTCTCCACCATCACTCGCTGTTCCCAAACATCACTCACTGTTCTCCAACATCACTCACTGTTCCCCAACATCACTCAGTGTTCCCCTACATCACTCACTGTTCTTCAACATCAGTCGCTGTTCTCCATCATCACTCACTGTTCCCCAACATCACTCACTGTACCCCAACATCACGCACTGTACCCCAACACCACTCACTGTTCTCCAACATCACTCAACTGTTCTTCAACATCACTCACTGTTCTTCAACATCACTCACTGTACCCCAACATCACTCACTGAGCCCCAACATCACTCACTGTTCTCCAAAATCACTCACTATCCCACCATAACTCACTGTACCCCAACATCACTCACTGTTCTCCAACATCACTCACTGTTCTTCAACATCACTCACTGTTCTCCAACATCATTCACGGTTCCCCAACATCAATCACTGTTCTCCAACATCACTCACCGTACCCCAACATCACTCACTGTTCTTCAACATTACTCACTGTTCCCAAGATCACTCACTGTTCCCCAACACCACTCACTGTTCCCCAACATCACGCACTGTACCCCAACATCACTCAATGTTCTTCAACATCACTCACTGTACCCCAACATCACTCACTGTACCCCAACATCACGCACTGTTCCCCAACATCACGCACTGTACCCCAACATCACTCACTGTTCCCCAACATCACTCACTGTTCCCAACATTACGCACTGTACCCCAACATCACTCACCGTTCCCCAACATCACTCAGTGTTCCCGACATCACTCAATGTTCCCAACATCACTCACTGTTCTTCAACATCACGCACTGTACCCCAACATCACTCACTGTTCCCCAACATCACTCACTGTTCCCAACATCACGCACTGTACCCCAACATCACTCACTGTTCCCCAACATCACTCAGTGTTCCCGACATCACTCAATGTTCCCAACACCACTCACTGTTCTCCACTATCACTCACTGTACCACAACACCACTCACTTTTCCCAACATCACTCACTGTTCTCCAACATCACTCACTGTTCTTCAACATTACTCACCATTCTTCAACATCAGTCACTGTTCTCCACCATCACTCGCTGTTCCCAAACATCACTCACTGTTCTCCAACATCACTCACTGTTCCCCAACATCACTCAGTGTTCCCCTACATCACTCACTGTTCTTCAACATCAGTCGCTGTTCTCCATCATCACTCACTGTTCCCCAACATCACTCACTGTACCCCAACATCACGCACTGTACCCCAACACCACTCACTGTTCTCCAACATCACTCAACTGTTCTTCAACATCACTCACTGTTCTTCAACATCACTCACTGTACCCCAACATCACTCACTGAGCCCCAACATCACTCACTGTTCTCCAACATCACTCACTATCCCACCATAACTCACTGTACCCCAACATCACTCACTGTTCTCCAACATCACTCACTGTTCTTCAACATCACTCACTGTTCTCCAACATCATTCACGGTTCCCCAACATCACTCACTGTTCTCCAACATCACTCACTGTACCCCAACATCACTCACTGTTCTTCAACATCTGTCACTGTTCTCCATCATCACTCACTGTTCCCCAACATCACTCACTGTACCCCAACATCACGCACTGTACCCCAACACCATTCACTGTTCTCCAACATTACTCACTGTTCTCCAACATCACTCACTGTAGCCCAACATCACTCACTGTTCCCAACATCACTCAGTGTTCCCGACATCACTCAATGTTCCCAACATCACTCACTTTTCTCCAACATCACTCACTGTTCCCAACATCACTCACTGTTCCCAACATCACTCAGTTTTCCCGACTCACTCAATGTTCCCGACATCACTCAATGTTCTCCAACATCACTCACTGTTCCCCAACATCACTCACTGTTCCCCAACATCACTCACTGTTTCCAAGATCACTCACGGTTCCCCAACACCACTCACTGTTCCCCAACATCACTCAATGTTCCCCAACATCACTCACTGTTCCCCAACATCACGCACTGTTCCCCAACATCACTCACTGTTCCCAACATCACTCACTGTTCTCCAACATCACTCACTGTTCCCAACATCACTCACTTTTCCCACCATCACTCACTGTACCCCAACATCATTCACTGGTCCCCAACATCACTCACTGTACCCCAACATCATTCACTGTTCCCCAACATCACTCACTGTACCCCAACATCATTCACTGTTCCCCAACATCACTCACTGTTCCCAACAACGCTCACTGTTCCCCAACATCATTCACCGTTCTCCAACATCACTCACTGTTCTTCGACATCAGTCAATGTTCTCCACCATCACTCACTGTTCGCCAACATCACTCACTGTTCCCCAACATCACTCACTACCCCACCATAACTCACTGTACCCCAACATCACTCACTGTTCTTCAACATCAGTCACTGTTCTCCAACATCACTCACTGTTCCCCAACATCACTCACTGTACCCCAACATCACTCACTGTTCCCCAACATCACTCACTGTTCTCCAACATCACTCACTGTACCCCAAGATCACTCACTGTTCTTCAACATCAGTCACTGTTCTCCAACATCACTCACTGTACCCCAACATCACTCACTGTTCTCCAACATCACTCACTGTACCCCAACATCACTCACTGTTCCCCAACATCACTCACTGTACCCCAACATCACGCACTGTACCCCAACATCACTCACTGTACCCCAACATCACGCAATGTACGCCAACATCACTCATTGTTCACCAACATCACTCACGGTTCTTCAACATCAGTCACTGTTCTCCACCGTCACTCACTGTTCCCAAGATCACTCACTGTTCCCCAACACCACTCACTGTTCCCCAACATCACTCACTGTTCCCCAACATCACTCACTGTTCCCCAACATCATGCACTGTTCCCCAACATCACTCACTGTACCCCAACATCATTCACTGTTCCCCAACATCACTCACTGTTCTTCAACATCACTCACTGTTCCCCAACATCACGCACTGTTCCCCAACATCACTCACTGTACCCCAACATCACTCACTGTTCTCCAACATCACTCACTGTTCCCAACATCACTTACTGTTCCCAACATCACTCAGTTTTCCCGACATCACTCAATGTTCCCGACATCACTCAATGTTCTCCAACATCACTCACTGTTCCCCAACATCACTCACTGTTCCCCAACATCACTCAATGTTCCCCAACATCACTCACTGTTCCCAAGATCACTCACTGTTCCCCAACACCACTCACAGTTCCCCAACATCACTCACTGTTCCCCAACATCACTCACTGTTCCCCAACATCACGCACTGTTCCCCAACATCACTCACTGTACCCCAGCATCACTCACTGTTCCCAACATCACTCACTGTTCTCCAACATCACTCACTGTTCCCAACATCACTCACTTTTCCCACCATCACTCACTGTACCCCAACATCATTCATTGGTCCCCAACATCACTCACTGTACCCCAACATCACTCACTGTACCCCAACATCACTCACTGTTCCCTAACATCACTCACTGTTCCCAACATCGCTCACTGTTCCCCAACATCACTCACTACCCCACCATATCTCACTGTTCCCAACATCACTCACTGTTCTCCAACATCACTCACTGTTCCCAACATCACTCACTTTTCCCACCATCACTCACTGTACCCCAACATCATTCACTGGTCCCCAACATCACTCACTGTACCCCAACATCACTCACTGTACCCCAACATCACGCACTGTACCCCAACATCACTCACTGTTCCCAACATCACGCACTGTACCCCAACATCACTCACTGTTCTTCAACATCACTCACTGTACCCCAACATCACTCACTGTACCCCAACATCACGCACTGTTCCCCAACATCACGCACTGTACCCCAACATCACTCACTGTTCCCCAACATCACTCACTGTTCCCAACACCACGCACTGTACCCTAACATCACTCACTGTTCCCCAACATCACTCAGTGTTCCCGACATCACTCAATGTTCCCAACATCACTCACTGTTCTCCACTATCACTCACTTTACCCAACACCACTCACTTTTCCCAACATCACTCACTGTTCCCCAACATCACTCACTGTTCTCCAACATCACTCACTGTTCTTCAACATCACTCACTGTATGCCAACATCACTCACTGTACCCCAACATCATGTACTGTACCCCAACATCACTCACTGTTCCCAACATCACGCACTGTACCCCAACATCACTCAATGTTCTTCAACATCACTCACTGTACCCCAACATCACTCACTGTACCCCAACATCACGCACTGTTCCCCAACATCACGCACTGTACCCCAACATCACTCACTGTTCCCCAACATCACTCACTGAACCCCAACGTCACTCACTGTTCCCCAACATCACTCACTGTTCCCAACACCACGCACTGTACCCCAACATCACTCACCGTTCCCCAACATCACTCAGTGTTCCCGACATCACTCAATGTTCCCAACATCACTCACTGTTCTTCAACATCACGCACTGTACCCCAACATCTCTCACTGTTCCCCAACATCACTCACTGTTCCCAACATCACGCACCGTACCCCAACATCACTCACTGTTCCCCAACATCACTCAGTGTTCCCGACATCATTCAATGTTCCCAACATCACTCACTGTTCTCCACTATCACTCACTGTACCACAACACCACTCACTTTTCCGAACATCACTCACTGTTCTCCAACATCACTCACTGTTCTTCAACATTACTCACCATTCTTCAACATCAGTCACTGTTCTCCACCATCACTCGCTGTTCCCAAACATCACTCACTGTTCTCCAACATCACTCACTGTTCCCCAACTTCACTCAGTGTTCCCCAACATCACTCACTGTTCTTCAACATCAGTCGCTGTTCTCCATCATCACTCACTGTTCCCCAACATCACTCACTGTACCCCAACATCACGCACTGTACCCCAACACCACTCACTGTTCTCCAACATCACTCAACTGTTCTTCAACATCACTCACTGTTCTCCAACATCACTCACATTTCCCAACATCACTCACTGTTCCCAACATCACTCAGTTTTCCCGACATCACTCAATGTTCCCAACATCACTCACTGTTCTCCAACATCATTCACTGTTCCCCAACATCACTCACTGTTCCCAACATCACTCAGTGTTCCCGACATCACTCAATTTTCTCGAACATCACTCACTGTTCCCCAACATCACTCACTGTTCCCCAACATCACTCACTGTTCCCCAACATCACTCACTGTTCCCCAACATCACTCACTGTTCCCCAACATCACTCACTGTTCTCCAACATCACTCACTGTTCCCACCATCACTCACTGTTCCCAACATCACTCAGTTTTCCCGACATCACTCAATGTTCCCGACATCACTCAATGTTCTCCAACATCACTCACTGTTCCCCAACATCACTCACTGTTCCCCAACATCACTCACTGTTCCCCAACATCACTCACTGTTCTCAAGATCACTCACTGTTCCCCAACACCACTCACTGTTCCCCAACATCACTCAATGTTCCCCAACATCACTCACTGTTCCCCAACATCACGCACTGTTCCCCAACATCACTCACTGTTCCCAACATCACTCACTGTTCTCCAACTTCACTCACTGTTCCCAACATCACTCACTTTTCCCACCATCACTCACTGTACCCCAACATCATTCACTGGTCCCCAACATCACTCACTGTACCCCAACATCATTCACTGTTCCCCAACATCACTCACTGTACCCCAACATCATTCACTGTTCCCCAACATCACTCACTGTTCCCAACAACGCTCACTGTTCCCCAACATCATTCACCGTTCTCCAACATCACTCACTGTTCTTCAACATCAGTCAATGTTCTCCACCATCACTCACTGTTCGCCAACATCACTCACTGTTCCCCAACATCACTCACTACCCCACCATAACTCACTGTACCCCAACATCACTCACTGTTCTTCAACATCAGTCACTGTTCTCCAACATCACTCACTGTTCTCCAACATCACTCACTGTACCCCAACATCACTCACTGTTCCCCAACATCACTCACTGTTCTCCAACATCACTCACTGTACCCCAAGATCACTCACTGTGCTTCAACATCAGTCACTGTTCTCCAACATCACTCACTGTACCCCAACATCACTCACTGTTCTCCAACATCACTCACTGTACCCCAACATCACTCACTGTTCCCCAACATCACTCACTGTACCCCAACATCACGCACTGTACCCCAACATCACTCACTGTACCCCAACATCACGCACTGTACGCCAACATCACTCATTGTTCACCAACATCACTCACGGTTCTTCAACATCAGTCACTGTTCTCCACCGTCACTCACTGTTCCCAAGATCACTCACTGTTCCCCAACACCACTCACTGTTCCCCAACATCACTCACTGTTCCCCAACATCACTCACTGGTCCCCAACATCATGCACTGTTCCCCAACATCACTCACTGTACCCCAACATCATTCACTGTTCCCCAACATCACTCACTGTTCTTCAACATCACTCACTGTTCCCCAACATCACGCACTGTTCCCCAACATCACTCACTGTACCCCAACATCACTCACTGTTCTCCAACATCACTCACTGTTCCCAACATCACTTACTGTTCCCAACATCACTCAGTTTTCCCGACATCACTCAATGTTCCCGACATCACTCAATGTTCTCCAACATCACTCACTGTTCCCCAACATCACTCACTGTTCCCCAACATCACTCACTGTTCCCCAACATCACTCACTGTTCCCAAGATCACTCACTGTTCCCCAACACCACTCACTGTTCCCCAACATCACTCACTGTTCCCCAACATCACTCACTGTTCCCCAACATCACGCACTGTTCCCCAACATCACTCACTGTACCCCAGCATCACTCACTGTTCCCAACATCACTCACTGTTCTCCAACATCACTCACTGTTCCCAACATCACTCACTTTTCCCACCATCACTCACTGTACCCCAACATCATTCACTGGTCCCCAACATCACTCACTGTACCCCAACATCACTCACTGTACCCCAACATCACTCACTGTTCCCCAACATCACTCACTGTTCCCAACATCGCTCACTGTTCCCCAACATCACTCACTACCCCACCATATCTCACTGTTCCCAACATCACTCACTGTTCTCCAACATCACTCACTGTTCCCAACATCACTCACTTTTCCCACCATCACTCACTGTACCCCAACATCATTCACTGGTCCCCAACATCACTCACTGTACCCCAACATCACTCACTGTACCCCAACATCACGCACTGTACCCCAACATCACTCACTGTTCCCAACATCACGCACTGTACCCCAACATCACTCACTGTGCTTCAACATCACTCACTGTACCCCAACATCGCTCACTGTACCCCAACATCACGCACTGTTCCCCAACATCACGCACTGAACCCCAACGTCACTCACAGTTCCCCAACATCACTCACTGTTCCCAACACCACGCACTGTACCCCAACATCACTCACTGTTCCCCAACATCACTCAGTGTTCCCGACATCACTCAATGTTCCCAACATCACTCACTGTTCTCCACTATCACTCACTTTACCCAACACCACTCACTTTTCCCAACATCACTCACTGTTCCCCAACATCACTCACTGTTCTCCAACATCACTCACTGTTCTTCAACATCACTCACTGTATGCCAACATCACTCACTGTTCTTCAACATCACTCACTGTACCCCAACATCACTCACTGTTCCCAACATCACGCACTGTACCCCAACATCACTCACTGTTCTTCAACATCACTCACTGTACCCCAACATCACTCACTGTACCCCAACATCACGCACTGTTCCCCAACATCACGCACTGTACCCCAACATCACTCACTGTTCCCCAACATCACTCACTGTTCCCAACATTACGCACTGTACCCCAACATCACTCACCGTTCCCCAACATCACTCAGTGTTCCCGACATCACTCAATGTTCCCAACATCACTCACTGTTCTTCAACATCACGCACTGTACCCCAACATCACTCACTGTTCCCCAACATCACGCACTGTACCCCAACATCACTCACTGTTCCCCAACATCACTCAGTGTTCCCGACATCACTCAATGTTCCCAACATCACTCACTGTTCTCCACTATCCCTCACTGTACCACAACACCACTCACTTTTCCCAACATCACTCACTGTTCTCCAACATCACTCACTGTTCCCAACATCACTCACTGTTCTCCAACATCACTCACTGTTCTCCAACATCACTCACTGTACCCCAACATCACTTACTGTACCCCAACATCACTCAGTATTCCCGACATCACTCAATGTTCTCCAACATTACTCACTATTCCCCAACATCACTCACTGTTCTTCAACATCACGCACTGTACCCCAACATCACTCACTGTTCCCCAACATCACTCACTGTTCCCAACATCACGCACTGTACCCCAACATCACTCACTGTTCCCCAACATCACTCAGTGTTCCCGACATCACTCAATGTTCCCAATATCACTCACTGTTCTCCACTATCACTCACTGTACCACAACACCACTCACTTTTCCCAACATCACACACTGTTCTCCAACATCACTCACAGTTCTTCAACATTACTCACTATTCTTCAACATCAGTCACTGTTCTCCACCATCACTCGCTGTTCCCCAACATCACTCACTGTTCTCCAACATCACTCACTGTTCCCCAACATCACTCAGTGTTCCCCAACATCACTCACTGTTCTTCAACATCAGTCGCTGTTCTCCATCATCACTCACTGTTCCCCAACATCACTCACTGTACCCCAACATCACGCACTGTACCCTAACACCACTCACTGTTCTCCAACATCACTCAACTGTTCTTCAACATCATTCACTGTTCCCCAACATCTCTCAGTTTTCCCGACATCACTCAATGTTCCCAACATCACTCACTGTTCTCCAACATCATTCACTGTTCCCCAACATCTCTCACTGTTCCCAACATCACTCAGTGTTCCCGACATCACTCAATGTTCTCGAACATCACTCACTGTTACCCAACATCACTCACTGTTCCCCAACATCACTCACTGTTCCCCAACATCACTCACTGTTCCCCAACATCACTCACTGTTCCCCAACATCACTCACTGTTCTCCAACATCACTCACTGTTCCCACCATCACTCACTTACCCCAACATCATTCACTGTACCCCAACATCACTCACTGGTCCCAACATCACTCACTGTTCCCCAACATCACTCACTACCCCACCATAACTCACTGTACCCCAACATCACTCACTGTTCTTCAACATCAGTCACTGTTCTCCACCATCACTCGCTGTGCCCCAACATCACTCACTACCCCACCATAACTCACTGTACTCCAACATCACTCACTGTTCTTCAACATCAGTCACTGTTCTCCACCATCAATCACTGTTCCCCAACATCACTCACTGTACCCCAACATCACGCACTGTACCCCAACATCACTCACTGTACCCCAACATCACTGACTGTTCCCCAACATCACTCTCTGTACCCCAACATCACTCACTGTTCCCCAACAACACTCACTGTACCCCAACATCATGCACTGTACCCCAACATCACTCACTGTACCCCAACATCACGCACTGTACCCCAACATCACTCACTGTTCCCAACATCACTCACTGTACCACAACATCACTCACTGTTCCCCAACATCACTCACTGTTCTCCAACATCACTCACTGTTCTCCAACATCACTCACTGTTCTTCAACATCACTCACTGTACCCCAACATCACTCACTGTACCCCAACATCACGCACTGTACCCCAACATCACTCACTGTTCCCAACATCACGCACTGTACCCCAACATCACTCACTGTTCTTCAACATCACTCACTGTACCCCAACATCACTCACTGTACCCCAACATCACTCACTGTTCTTCAACATCACTCACTATACCCCAACATCACTCACTGTACCCCAACATCACGCACTGTTCCCGAACATCACACACTGTTCCCCAACATCACGCTCTGTACCCCAACATCACGCACTGTACCCCAACACCACTCACTGTTCTCCAACATCACTCAACTGTTCTTCAACATCACTCACTGTTCTCCAACATCATTCACTGTTCCCCAACATCACTCACTGTTCCCAACATCACTCAGTGTTCCCGACATCACTCAATGTTCTCGAACATCACTCACTGTTCCCCAACATCACTCACTGTTCCCCAACATCACTCACTGTTCCCCAACATCACTCACTGTTCCCCAACATCACTCACTGTTCTCCTACATCACTCACTGTTCCCACCATCACTCACTGTACCCCAAATTCATTCACTGTACCCCAACATCACTCACTGGTCCCAACATCACTCACTGTTCCCCAACATCACTCACTACCCCACCATAACTCACTGTACCCCAACATCACTCACTGTTCTTCAACATCAGTCACTGTTCTCCACCATCACTCGCTGTACCCCAACATCACTCACTACCCCACCATAACTCACTGTACTCCAACATCACTCACTGTTCTTCAACATCAGTCACTGTTCTCCACCATCACTCACTGTTCCCCAACATCACTCACTGTACCCCAACATCACGCACTGTACCCCACATCACTCACTGTACCCCAACATCACTGACTGTTCCCCAACATCACTCTCTGTACCCCAACATCACTCACTGTTCTCCAACATCACTCACTGTACCCCAAGATCACTCACTGTTCTTCAACATCAGTCACTGTTCTCCACCGTCACTCACTGTTCCCCAACATCACTCACTGTACCCCAACATCATGCACTGTACCCCAACATCACTCACTGTACCCCAACATCACGCACTGTACCCCAACATCACTCACTGTTCCCAACATCACTCACTGTACCACAACATCACTCACTGTTCCCCAACATCACTCACTGTTCTCCAACATCACTCACTGTTCTTCAACATCACTCACTGTACCCCAACATCACTCACTGTACCCCAACATCACGCACTGTACCCCAACATCACTCACTGTTCCCAACATCACGCACTGTACCCCAACATCACTCACTGTTCTTCAACATCACTCACTATACCCCAACATCACTCACTGTACCCCAACATCACGCACTGTTCCCGAACATCACTCACTGTACCCCAACATCACGCTCTGTACCCCAACATCACTCACTGTTCCCAACATCACGCACTGTACCCCAACATCACTCACTGTTCTCCAACATCACTCAACTGTTCTTCAACATCACTCACTGTTCTCCAACATCACTCACATTTCCCAACATCACTCACTGTTCCCAACATCACTCAGTATTCCCGACATCACTCAATGTTCTCCAACATTACTCACTGTTCCCCAACATAACTCACTGTTCTCCAACATCACTCACTGTACCCCAACATCACTCACTGTTCTCCACCATCACTCAATGTTCCTCAACATCACTCAGTGTTCCTGACATCACTCAATGTTCCCCACATCACACACTGTTCTTCGACATCACTCACTGTCTCCAACATCACTCACCGTTACCCCACATCACTCACTGTTCCCAACATCACTCACTATTCTCCACCATCACTCACTGTTCTCCACCATCACTCAATGTTCCCCAACATCACTCAGTGTTCCTGACATCACACAATGTTCCCAACATCACTCACTGTTCTCCAACATCACTCACTGTTCTTCAACATCACTCACTGTTCCCAACATCACTCACTGTTCTCCACCATCACTCGCTGTTCCCCAACATCACTCAGTGTTCGCGACATCACTCAATGTTCCCAACATCACTCACTGTTCCCCAACATCACTCACTGTTCTTCAACATCACTCACTGTTCCCAACATCACTCAGTGTTCCCGACATCACTCAATGTTCCCAACATCACTCACTGTTCTCCAACATCATTCACTGTTCCCCAACATAACTCACTGTTCTCCAACATCACTCACTGTACCCCAACATCACTCACTGTACCCCAACTTCACTCAGTGTTCCCGACATCACTCAATGTTCTCCAACATCACTCACTGTTCTTCAACATCACTCACTGTTCCCAACATCACTCAGTGTTCCCGACATCACTCAATGTTCCCAACATCACTCACTGTTCTCCAACATCATTCACTGTTCCCCAACATAACTCACTGTTCTCCAACATCACTCACTGTACCCCAACATCACTCACTGTACCCCAACTTCACTCAGTGTTCCCGACATCACTCAATGTTCTCCAACATCACTCACTGTTCCCCAACATCACTCGCTGTTCCCCAACATCACGCACTGTACCCCAACATCACTCAGTGTTCCCGACATCACTCACTGTTATCCACCATCACTCACTGTTCCCCAACATCACTCAGTGTTCGCGACATCACTCAATGTTCCCAACATCACTCACTGTTCCCCAACATCACTCACTGTTCTTCAACATCACTCACTGTTCCCAACATCACTCAGTGTTCCCGACATCACTCAATGTTCCCAACATCACTCACTGTTCTCCAACATCATTCACTGTTCCCCAACACAACTCACTGTTCTCCAACATCACTCACTGTACCCCAACATCACTCACTGTACCCCAACATCACTCAGTGTTCCCGACATCACTCAATGTTCTCCAACATCACTCACTGTTCCCCAACATCACTCTGCTGTGCCCCAACATCACTCACATTACCCCAACATCACTCAGTGTTCCCGGCATCACTCAATGTTCTCCAACATCACTCACTGTTCCCCAACATCACTCGCTGTTCCCCAACATCACTCGCTGTTCTCCAACATCACTCACTGTACCCCAACATCACTCACTGTTCTCCAACATCACTCACTGTACCCCAACATCACTCACTGTTCTCCAACATCACTCACTGTACCCCAACATCATTCACTGTTCTCCAACATCACTCCCTGCTCTCCAACATCACTCACTGTACCCCAACATCACTCACTGTTCTTCAACATCACTCACTGTACCCCAACATCACTCACTGAGCCCCAACATCACCCACTGTTCTCCAACATCACTCACTATCCCACCATAACTCACTGTACCCCAACATTACTCACTGTTCTCCAACATCACTCACTGTTCTTCAACATCACTCACTGTTCTCCAACATCATTCACGGTTCCCCAACATCACTCACTGTTCTCCAACATCACTCACTGTACCCCAACATCACTCACTGTTCTTCAACATCAGTCACTGTTCTCCATCATCACTCACTGTTCCCCAACATCACTCACTGTACCCCAACATCACGCACTGTACCCCAACACCATTCACTGTTCTCCAACATTACTCACTGTTCTCCAACATCACTCACTGTAGCCCAACATCACTCACTGTTCCCAACATCACTCAGTGTTCCCGACATCACTCAATGTTCCCAACATCACTCACTGTTCTCCAACATCACTCACTGTTCCCAACATCACTCACTGTTCCCAACATCACTCAGTTTTCCCGACATCACTCAATGTTCCCGACATCACTCAATGTTCTCCAACATCACTCACTGTTCCCCAACATCACTCACTGTTCCCCAACATCACTCACTGTTCCCCAACATCAGTCACTGTTCCCAAGATCACTCACTGTTCCCCAACACCACTCACTGTTCCCCAACATCACTCAATGTTCCCCAACATCACTCACTGTTCCCCAACATCACGCACTGTTCCCCAACATCACTCACTGTTCCCAACATCACTCACTGTTCTCCAACATCACTCACTGTTCCCAACATCACTCACTTTTCCCACCATCACTCACTGTACCCCAACATCATTCACTGGTCCCCAACATCACTCACTGTACCCCAACATCATTCACTGTTCCCCAACATCACTCACTGTACCCCAACATCATTCACTGTTCCCCAACATCACTCATTGTTCCCAACAACGCTCACTGTTCCCCAACATCATTCACCGTTCTCCAACATCACTCACTGTTCTTCAACATCAGTCAATGTTCTCCACCATCACTCACTGTTCGCCAACATCACTCACTGTTCCCCAACATCACTCACTACCCCACCATAACTCACTGTACCCCAACATCACTCACTGTTCTTCAACATCAGTCACTGTTCTCCAACATCACTCACTGTTCCCCAACATCACTCACTGTACCCCAACATCACTCACTGTTCCCCAACATCACTCACTGTTCTCCAACATCACTCACTGTACCCCAAGATCACTCACTGTTCTTCAACATCAGTCACTGTTCTCCAACATCACTCACTGTACCCCAACATCACTCACTGTTCTCCAACATCACTCACTGTACCCCAACATCACTCACTGTTCCCCAACATCACTCACTGTACCCCAACATCACGCACTGTACCCCAACATCACTCACTGTACCCCAACATCACGCACTGTACGCCAACATCACTCATTGTTCACCAACATCACTCACGGTTCTTCAACATCAGTCACTGTTCTCCACCGTCACTCACTGTTCCCAAGATCACTCACTGTTCCCCAACACCACTCACTGTTCCCCAACATCACTCACTGTTCCCCAACATCACTCACTGTTCCCCAACATCATGCACTGTTCCCCAACATCACTCACTGTACCCCAACATCATTCACTGTTCCCCAACATCACTCACTGTTCTTCAACATCACTCACTGTTCCCCAACATCACGCACTGTTCCCCAACATCACTCACTGTACCCCAACATCACTCACTGTTCTCCAACATCACTCACTGTTCCCAACATCACTTACTGTTCCCAACATCACTCAGTTTTCCCGACATCACTCAATGTTCCCGACATCACTCAATGTTCTCCAACATCACTCACTGTTCCCCAACATCACTCACTGTTCCCCAACATCACTCACTGTTCCCCAACATCACTCACTGTTCCCAAGATCACTCACTGTTCCCCAACACCACTCACTGTTCCCCAACATCACTCACTGTTCCCCAACATCACTCACTGTTCCCCAACATCACGCACTGTTCCCCAACATCACTCACTGTACCCCAGCATCACTCACTGTTCCCAACATCACTCACTGTTCTCCAACATCACTCACTGTTCCCAACATCACTCACTTTTCCCACCATCACTCACTGTACCCCAACATCATTCACTGGTCCCCAACATCACTCACTGTACCCCAACATCACTCACTGTACCCCAACATCACTCACTGTTCCACAACATCACTCACTGTTCCCAACATCGCTCACTGTTCCCCAACATCACTCACTACCCCACCATATCTCACTGTTCCCAACATCACTCACTGTTCTCCAACATCACTCACTGTTCCCAACATCACTCACTTTTCCCACCATCACTCACTGTACCCCAACATCATTCACTGGTCCCCAACATCACTCACTGTACCCCAACATCACTCACTGTACCCCAACATCACGCACTGTACCCCAACATCACTCACTGTTCCCAACATCACGCACTGTACCCCAACATCACTCACTGTTCTTCAACATCACTCACTGTACCCCAACATCACTCACTGTACCCCAACATCACGCACTGTTCCCCAACATCACGCACTGTACCCCAACATCACTCACTGTTCCCCAACATCACTCACTGTTCCCAACACCACGCACTGTACCCCAACATCACTCACTGTTCCCCAACATCACTCAGTGTTCCCGACATCACTCAATGTTCCCAACATCACTCACTGTTCTCCACCATCACTCACTTTACCCAACACCACTCACTTTTCCCAACATCACTCACTGTTCCCCAACATCACTCACTGTTCTCCAACATCACTCACTGTTCTTCAACATCACTCACTGTATGCCAACATCACTCACTGTACCCCAACATCACGTACTGTACCCCAACATCACTGACTGTTCCCAACATCACGCACTGTACCCCAACATCACTCAATGTTCTTCAACATCACTCACTGTACGCCAACATCACTCACTGTACCCCAACATCACGCACTGTTCCCCAACATCAAGCACTGTACCCCAACATCACTCACTGTTCCCCAACATCACTCACTGTTCCCAACATTACGCACTGTACCCCAACATCACTCACCGTTCCCCAACATCACTCAGTGTTCCCGACATCACTCAATGTTCCCAACATCACTCACTGTTCTTCAACATCACGCACTGTACCCCAACATCACTCACTGTTCCCCAACATCACTCACTGTTCCCAACATCACGCACTGTACCCCAACATCACTCACTGTTCCCCAACATCACTCAGTGTTCCCGACCTCACTCAATGTTCCCAACATCATTCACTGTTCTCCACTATCACTCACTGTACCACAACACCACTCACTTTTCCCAACATCACTCACTGTTCTCCAACATCACTCACTGTTCTTCAACATTACTCACCATTCTTCAACATCAGTCACTGTTCTCCACCATCACTCGCTGTTCCCAAACATCACTCACTGTTCTCCAACATCACTCACTGTTCCCCAACATCACTCAGTGTTCCCCAATATCACTCACTGTTCTTCAACATCAGTCGCTGTTCTCCATCATCACTCACTGTTCCCCAACATCACTCACTGTACCCCAACATCACGCACTGTACCCCAACACCACTCACTGTTCTCCAACATCACTCAACTGTTCTTCAACATCACTCACTGTTCTCCAACATCACTCACATTTCCCAACATCACTCACTGTTCCCAACATCACTCAGTTTTCCCGACATCACTCAATGTTCGCAACATCACTCACTGTTCTCCAACATCATTCACTGTTCCCCAACATCACTCACTGTTCCCAACATCACTCAGTGTTCCCGACATCACTCCATTTTCTCGAACATCACTCACTGTTCACCAACATCACTCACTGTTCCCCAACATCACTCACTGTTCCCCAACATCACTCACTGTTCCCCAACATCACTCACTGTTCCCCAACATCACTCACTGTTCTCCAACATCACTCACTGTTCCCACCATCACTCACTGTTCCCAACATCACTCAGTTTTCCCGACATCACTCAATGTTCCCGACATCACTCAATGTTCTCCAACATCACTCACTGTTCCCCAACATCACTCACTGTTCCCCAACATCACTCACTGTTCCCCAACATCACTCACTGTTCCCAAGATCACTCACTGTTCCCCAACACCACTCACTGTTCCCCAACATCACTCAATGTTCCCCAACATCACTCACTGTTCCCCAACATCACGCACTGTTCCCCAACATCACTCACTGTTCCCAACATCACTCACTGTTCTCCAACATCACTCACTGTTCCCAACATCACTCACTTTTCCCACCATCACTCACTGTACCCCAACATCATTCACTGGTCCCCAACATCACTCACTGTACCCCAACATCATTCACTGTTCCCCAACATCACTCACTGTACCCCAACATCATTCACTGTTCCCCAACATCACTCACTGTTCCCAACAACGCTCACTGTTCCCCAACATCATTCACCGTTCTCCAACATCACTCACTGTTCTTCAACATCAGTCAATGTTCTCCACCATCACTCACTGTTCGCCAACATCACTCACTGTTCCCCAACATCACTCACTACCCCACCATAACTCACTGTACCCCAACATCACTCACTGTTCTTCAACATCAGTCACTGTTCTCCAACATCACTCACTGTTCTCCAACATCACACACTGTACCCCAACATCACTCACTGTTCCCCAACATCACTCACTGTTCTCCAACATCACTCACTGTACCCCAAGATCACTCACTGTTCTTCAACATCAGTCACTGTTCTCCAACATCACTCACTGTACCCCAACATCACTCACTGTTCTCCAACATCACTCACTGTACCCCAACATCACTCACTGTTCCCCAACATCACTCACTGTACCCCAACATCACGCACTGTACCCCAACATCACTCACTGTACCCCAACATCACGCACTGTACGCCAACATCACTCATTGTTCACCAACATCACTCACGGTTCTTCAACATCAGTCACTGTTCTCCACCGTCACTCACTGTTCCCAAGATCACTCACTGTTCCCCAACACCACTCACTGTTCCCCAACATCACTCACTGTTCCCCAACATCACTCACTGGTCCCCAACATCATGCACTGTTCCCCAACATCACTCACTGTACCCCAACATCATTCACTGTTCCCCAACATCACTCACTGTTCTTCAACGTCACTCACTGTTCCCCAACATCACGCACTGTTCCCCAACATCACTCACTGTACCCCAACATCACTCACTGTTCTCCAACATCACTCACTGTTCCCAACATCACTTACTGTTCCCAACATCACTCAGTTTTGCCGACATCACTCAATGTTCCCGACATCACTCAATGTTCTCCAACATCACTCACTGTTCCCCAACATCACTCACTGTTCCCCAACATCACTCACTGTTCCCCAACATCACTCACTGTTCCCAAGATCACTCACTGTTCCCCAACACCACTCACTGTTCCCCAACATCACTCACTGTTCCCCAACATCACTCACTGTTCCCCAACATCACGCACTGTTCCCCAACATCACTCACTGTACCCCAGCATCACTCACTGTTCCCAACATCACTCACTGTTCTCCAACATCACTCACTGTTCCCAACATCACTCACTTTTCCCACCATCACTCACTGTACCCCAACATCATTCACTGGTCCCCAACATCACTCACTGTACCCCAACATCACTCACTGTACCCCAACATCACTCACTGTTCCCCAACATCACTCACTGTTCCCAACATCGCTCACTGTTCCCCAACATCACTCACTACCCCACCATATCTCACTGTTCCCAACATCACTCACTGTTCTCCAACATCACTCACTGTTCCCAACATCACTCAGTTTTCCCACCATCACTCACTGTACCCCAACATCATTCACTGGTCCCCAACATCACTCACTGTACCCCAACATCACTCACTGTACCCCAACATCACGCACTGTACCCCAACATCACTCACTGTTCCCAACATCACGCACTGTACCCCAACATCACTCACTGTGCTTCAACATCACTCACTGTACCCCAACATCGCTCACTGTACCCCGACATCACGCACTGTTCCCCAACATCACGCACTGAACCCCAACGTCACTCACTGTTCCCCAACATCACTCACTGTTCCCAACACCACGCACTGTACCCCAACATCACTCACTGTTCCCCAACATCACTCAGTGTTCCCGACATCACTCAATGTTCCCAACATCACTCACTGTTCTCCACTATCACTCACTTTACCCAACACCACTCACTTTTCCCAACATCACTCACTGTTCCCCAACATCACTCACTGTTCTCCAACATCACTCACTGTTCTTCAACATCACTCACTGTATGCCAACATCACTCACTGTACCCCAACATCACGTACTGTACCCCAACATCACTCACTGTTCCCAACATCACGCACTGTACCCCAACATCACTCACTGTTCTTCAACATCACTCACTGTACCCCAACATCACTCACTGTACCCCAACATCACGCACTGTTCCCCAACATCACGCACTGTACCCCAACATCACTCACTGTTCCCCAACATCACTCACTGTTCCCAACATTACGCACTGTACCCCAACATCACTCACCGTTCCCCAACATCACTCAGTGTTCCCGACATCACTCAATGTTCCCAACATCACTCACTGTTCTTCAACATCACGCACTGTACCCCAACATCACTCACTGTTCCCCAACATCACTCACTGTTCCCAACATCACGCACTGTACCCCAACATCACTCACTGTTCCCCAACATCACTCAGTTTTCCCGACATCACTCAATGTTCCCGACATCACTCAATGTTCTCCAACATCACTCACTGTTCCCCAACATCACTCACTGTTCCCCAACATCACTCACTGTTCCCCAACATCACTCACTGTTCCCAAGATCACTCACTGTTCCCCAACACCACTCACTGTTCCCCAACATCACTCAATGTTCCCCAACATCACTCACTGTTCCCCAACATCACGCACTGTTCCCCAACATCACTCACTGTTCCCAACATCACTCACTGTTCTCCAACATCACTCACTGTTCCCAACATCACTCACTTTTCCCACCATCACTCACTGTACCCCAACATCATTCACTGGTCCCCAACATCACTCACTGTACCCCAACATCATTCACTGTTCCCCAACATCACTCACTGTACCCCAACATCATTCACTGTTCCCCAACATCACTCACTGTTCCCAACAACGCTCACTGTTCCCCAACATCATTCACCGTTCTCCAACATCACTCACTGTTCTTCAACATCAGTCAATGTTCTCCACCATCACTCACTGTTCGCCAACATCACTCACTGTTCCCCAACATCACTCACTACCCCACCATAACTCACTGTACCCCAAAATCACTCACTGTTCTTCAACATCAGTCACTGTTCTCCAACATCACTCACTGTTCTCCAACATCACACACTGTACCCCAACATCACTCACTGTTCCCCAACATCACTCACTGTTCTCCAACATCACTCACTGTACCCCAAGATCACTCACTGTTCTTCAACATCAGTCACTGTTCTCCAACATCACTCACTGTACCCCAACATCACTCACTGTTCTCCAACATCACTCACTGTACCCCAACATCACTCACTGTTCCCCAACATCACTCACTGTACCCCAACATCACGCACTGTACCCCAACATCACTCACTGTACCCCAACATCACGCACTGTACGCCAACATCACTCATTGTTCACCAACATCACTCACGGTTCTTCAACATCAGTCACTGTTCTCCACCGTCACTCACTGTTCCCAAGATCACTCACTGTTCCCCAACACCACTCACTGTTCCCCAACATCACTCACTGTTCCCCAACATCACTCACTGGTCCCCAACATCATGCACTGTTCCCCAACATCACTCACTGTACCCCAACATCATTCACTGTTCCCCAACATCACTCACTGTTCTTCAACATCACTCACTGTTCCCCAACATCACGCACTGTTCCCCAACATCACTCACTGTACCCCAACATCACTCACTGTTCTCCAACATCACTCACTGTTCCCAACATCACTTACTGTTCCCAACATCACTCAGTTTTCCCGACATCACTCAATGTTCCCGACATCACTCAATGTTCTCCAACATCACTCACTGTTCCCCAACATCACTCACTGTTCCCCAACATCACTCACTGTTCCCCAACATCACTCACTGTTCCCAAGATCACTCACTGTTCCCCAACACCACTCACTGTTCCCCAACATCACTCACTGTTCCCCAACATCACTCACTGTTCCCCAACATCACGCACTGTTCCCCAACATCACTCACT
This sequence comes from Scyliorhinus torazame, assembly GCF_047496885.1. Taxonomy (NCBI): domain Eukaryota; kingdom Metazoa; phylum Chordata; class Chondrichthyes; order Carcharhiniformes; family Scyliorhinidae; genus Scyliorhinus; species Scyliorhinus torazame. Next base: position 110,958,504 of record NC_092725.1, on the reverse strand, counting down.
GTACCCCAGCATCACTCACTGTTCCCAACATCACTCACTGTTCTCCAACATCACTCACTGTTCCCAACATCACTCACTTTTCCCACCATCACTCACTGTACCCCAACATCATTCACTGGTCCCCAACATCACTCACTGTACCCCAACATCACTCACTGTACCCCAACATCACTCACTGTTCCCCAACATCACTCACTGTTCCCAACATCGCTCACTGTTCCCCAACATCACTCACTACCCCACCATATCTCACTGTTCCCAACATCACTCACTGTTCTCCAACATCACTCACTGTTCCCAACATCACTCAGTTTTCCCACCATCACTCACTGTACCCCAACATCATTCACTGGTCCCCAACATCACTCACTGTACCCCAACATCACTCACTGTACCCCAACATCACGCACTGTACCCCAACATCACTCACTGTTCCCAACATCACGCACTGTACCCCAACATCACTCACTGTGCTTCAACATCACTCACTGTACCCCAACATCGCTCACTGTACCCCAACATCACGCACTGTTCCCCAACATCACGCACTGAACCCCAACGTCACTCACTGTTCCCCAACATCACTCACTGTTCCCAACACCACGCACTGTACCCCAACATCACTCACTGTTCCCCAACATCACTCAGTGTTCCCGACATCACTCAATGTTCCCAACATCACTCACTGTTCTCCACTATCACTCACTTTACCCAACACCACTCACTTTTCCCAACATCACTCACTGTTCCCCAACATCACTCACTGTTCTCCAACATCACTCACTATTCTTCAACATCACTCACTGTATGCCAACATCACTCACTGTACCCCAACATCACGTACTGTACCCCAACATCACTCACTGTTCCCAACATCACGCACTGTACCCCAACATCACTCACTGTTCTTCAACATCACTCACTGTACCCCAACATCACTCACTGTACCCCAACATCACGCACTGTTCCCCAACATCACGCACTGTACCCCAACATCACTCACTGTTCCCCAACATCACTCACTGTTCCCAACATTACGCACTGTACCCCAACATCACTCACCGTTCCCCAACATCACTCAGTGTTCCCGACATCACTCAATGTTCCCAACATCACTCACTGTTCTTCAACATCACGCACTGTACCCCAACATCACTCACTGTTCCCCAACATCACTCACTGTTCCCAACATCACGCACTGTACCCCAACATCACTCACTGTTCCCCAACATCACTCAGTGTTCCCGACATCACTCAATGTTCCCAACATCACTCACTGTTCTCCACTATCACTCACTGTACCACAACACCACTCACTTTTCCCAACATCACTCACTGTTCTCCAACATCACTCCCTGTTCCCAACATCACTCACTGTTCTCCAACATCACTCACTGTTCTCCAACATCACTCACTGTACCCCAACATCACTTACTGTACCCCAACATCACTCAGTATTCCCGACATCACTCACTGTTCCCCAACATCACTCACTGTTCCCCAACATCACTCATTGTTCCCAAGATCACTCACTGTTCCCCAACACCACTCACTGTTCCCCAACATCACTCACTGTTCCCCAACATCACTCACTGTTCCCCAACATCACGCACTGTTCCCCAACATCACTCACTGTACCCCAGCATCACTCACTGTTCCCAACATCACTCACTGTTCTCCAACATCACTCACTGTTCCCAACATCACTCACTTTTCCCACCATCACTCACTGTACCCCAACATCATTCACTGGTCCCCAACATCACTCACTGTACCCCAACATCACTCACTGTACCCCAACATCATTCACTGTTCCCCAACATCACTCACTGTTCCCAACATCGCTCACTGTTCCCCAACATCACTCACTACCCCACCATATCTCACTGTTCCCAACATCACTCACTGTTCTCCAACATCACTCACTGTTCCCAACATCACTCACTTTTCCCACCATCACTCACTGTACCCCAACATCATTCACTGGTCCCCAACATCACTCACTGTACCCCAACATCACTCACTGTACCCCAACATCACGCACTGTACCCCAACATCACTCACTGTTCCCAACATCACGCACTGTTCCCCAACATCACTCACTGTTCTTCAACATCACTCACTGTACCCCAACATCACTCACTGTACCCCAACATCACGCACTGTTCCCCAACATCACGCACTGAACCCCAACGTCACTCACTGTTCCCCAACATCACTCACTGTTCCCAACACCACGCACTGTACCCCAACATCACTCACTGTTCCCCAACATCACTCAGTGTTCCCGACATCACTCAATGTTCCCAACATCACTCACTGTTCTCCACTATCACTCACTTTACCCAACACCACTCACTTTTCCCAACATCACTCACTGTTCCCCAACATCACTCACTGTTCTCCAACATCACTCACTGTTCTCCAACATCACTCACTGTATGCCAACATCACTCACTGTACCCCAACATCACGTACTGTACCCCAACATCACTCACTGTTCCCAACATCACGCACTGTACCCCAACATCACTCACTGTTCTTCAACATCACTCACTGTACCCCAACATCACTCACTGTACCCCAACATCACGCACTGTTCCCCAACATCACGCACTGTACCCCAACATCACTCACTGTTCCCCAACATCACTCACTGTTCCCAACATTACGCACTGTACCCCAACATCACTCACCGTTCCCCAACATCACTCAGTGTTCCCGACATCACTCAATGTTCCCAACATCACTCACTGTTCTTCAACATCACGCACTGTACCCCAACATCACTCACTGTTCCCCAACATCACTCACTGTTCCCAACATCACGCACTGTACCCCAACATCACTCACTGTTCCCCAACATCACTCAGTGTTCCCGACATCACTCAATGTTCCTAACATCACTCACTGTTCTCCACTATCACTCACTGTACCACAACACCACTCACTTTTCCCAACATCACTCACTGTTCTCCAACATCACTCACTGTTCTTCAACATTACTCACTATTCTTCAACATCAGTCACTGTTCTCCACCATCACTCGCTGTTCCCCAACATCACTCACTGTTCTCCAACATCACTCACTGTTCCCCAACATCACTCAGTGTTCCCCAACATCACTCACTGTTCTTCAACATCAGTCGCTGTTCTCCATCATCACTCACTGTTCCCCAACATCACTCACTGTACCCCAACATCACGCACTGTACCCCAACACCACTCACTGTTCTCCAACAACACTCAACTGTTCTTCAACATCACTCACTGTTCTCCAACATCACTCACATTTCCCAACATCACTCACTGTTCCCAACATCACTCAGTTTTCCCGACATCACTCAATGTTCCCAACATCACTCACTGTTCTCCAACATCATTCACTGTTCCCCAACATCACTCACTGTTCCCAACATCACTCAGTGTTCCCGACATCACTCAATGTTCTCGAACATCACTCACTGTTCCCCAACATCACTCACTGTTCCCCAACATCACTCACTGTTCCCCAACATCACTCACTGTTCCCCAACATCACTCACTGTTCCCCAACATCACTCACTGTTCTCCAACATCACTCACTGTTCCCACCATCACTCACTGTACCCCAACATCATTCACTGTACCCCAACATCACTCACTGGTCCCAACATCACTCACTGTTCCCCAACATCACTCACTACCCCACCATAACTCACTGTACCCCAACATCACTCACTGTTCTTCAACATCAGTCACTGTTCTCCACCATCACTCGCTGTACCCCAACATCACTCACTACCCCACCATAACTCACTGTACTCCAACATCACTCACTGTTCTTCAACATCAGTCACTGTTCTCCACCATCACTCACTGTTGCCCAACATCACTCACTGTACCCCAACATCACGCACTGTACCCCAACATCACTCACTGTACCCCAACATCACTGACTGTTCCCCAACATCACTCTCTGTACCCCAACATCACTCACTGTTCTCCAACATCACTCACTGTACCCCAAGATCACTCACTGTTCTTCAACATCAGTCACTGTTCTCCACCGTCACTCACTGTTCCCACCATCACTCACTGTACCCCAACATCATTCACTGTACCCCAACATCACTCACTGGTCCCAACATCACTCACTGTTCCCCAACATCACTCACTACCCCACCATAACTCACTGTACCCCAACATCACTCACTGTTCTTCAACATCAGTCACTGTTCTCCACCATCACTCGCTGTACCCCAACATCACTCACTACCCCACCATAACTCACTGTACTCCAACATCACTCACTGTTCTTCAACATCAGTCACTGTTCTCCACCATCACTCACTGTTGCCCAACATCACTCACTGTACCCCAACATCACGCACTGTACCCCAACATCACTCACTGTACCCCAACATCACTGACTGTTCCCCAACATCACTCTCTGTACCCCAACATCACTCACTGTTCTCCAACATCACTCACTGTACCCCAAGATCTCTCACTGTTCTTCAACATCAGTCACTGTTCTCCACCGTCACTCACTGTTCCCCAACATCACTCACTGTACCCCAACATCATGCACTGTACCCCAACATCACTCACTGTACCCCAACATCACGCACTGTACCCCAACATCACTCACTGTTCCCAACATCACTCACTGTACCACAACATCACTCACTGTTCCCCAACATCACTCACTGTTCTCCAACATCACTCACTGTTCTCCAACATCACTCACTGTTCTTCAACATCACTCACTGTACCCCAACATCACTCACTGTACCCCAACATCACGCACTGTACCCCAACATCACTCACTGTTCCCAACATCACGCACTGTACCCCAACATCACTCACTGTTCTTCAACATCACTCACTGTACCCCAACATCACTCACTGTACCCCAACATCACTCACTGTTCTTCAACATCACTCACTATACCCCAACATCACTCACTGTACCCCAACATCACGCACTGTTCCCGAACATCACTCACTGTACCCCAACATCACGCACTGTACCCCAACACCACTCACTGTTCTCCAACATCACTCAACTGTTCTTCAACATCACTCACTGTTCTCCAACATCATTCACTGTTCCCCAACATTACTCACTGTTCCCAACATCACTCAGTGTTCCCGACATCACTCAATGTTCTCGAACATCACTCACTGTTCCCCAACATCACTCACTGTTCCCCAACATCACTCACTGTTCCCCAACATCACTCACTGTTCTCCAACATCACTCACTGTTCCCACCATCACTCACTGTACCCCAACATCATTCACTGTACCCCAACATCACTCACTATCCCAACATCACTCACTGTTCCCCAACATCACTCACTACCCCACCATAACTCACTGTACCCCAACATCACTCACTGTTCTTCAACATCAGTCACTGTTCTCCACCATCACTCGCTGTACCCCAACATCACTCACTACCCCACCATAACTCACTGTACTCCAACATCACTCACTGTTCTTCAACATCAGTCACTGTTCTCCACCATCACTCACTGTTCCCCAACATCACTCACTGTACCCCAACATCACGCACTGTACCCCAACATCACTCACTGTACCCCAACATCACTGACTGTTCCCCGACATCACTCTCTGTACCCCAACATCACTCACTGTTCTCCAACATCACTCACTGTACCCCACGATCACTCACTGTTCTTCAACATCAGTCACTGTTCTCCACCGTCACTCACTGTACCCCAACATCACGCTCTGTACCCCAACATCACGCACTGTACCCCAACACCACTCACTGTTCTCCAACATCACTCACTGTTCTCCAACATCACTCACATTTCCCAACATCACTCACTGTTCCCAACATCACTCAGTTTTCCCGACATCACTCAATGTTCCCAACATCACTCACTGTTCTCCAACATCATTCACTGTTCCCCAACATCATTCACTGTTCCCAACATCACTCAGTGTTCCCGACATCACTCAATGTTCTCGAACATCACTCACTGTTCCCCAACATCACTCACTGTTCCCCAACATCACTCACTGTTCCCCAACATCACTCACTGTTCCCCAACAACACTCACTGTTCTTCAACATCAGTCGCTGTTCTCCATCATCACTCACTGTTCCCCAACATCACTCACTGTACCCCAACATCACGCACTGTACCCCAACACCACTCACTGTTCTCCAACATCACTCAACTGTTCTTCAACATCACTCACTGTTCTCCAACATCACTCACATTTCCCAACATCATTCACTGTTCCCAACATCACTCAGTTTTCCCGACATCACTCAATGTTCCCAACATCAGTCACTGTTCTCCAACATCATTCACTGTTCCCCAAAATCACTCACTGTTCCCAACATCACTCAGTGTTCCCGACATCACTCAATGTTCTCGAACATCACTCACTGTTCCCCAACATCACTCACTGTTCCCCAACATCACTCACTGTTCCCCAACATCACTCACTGTTCCCCAACATCACTCACTGTTCTCCAACATCACTCACTGTTCCCACCATCACTCACTGTACCCCAACATCATTCACTGTACCCCAACATCAGTCACTGTTCTCCACCATCACTCGCTGTACCCCAACATCACTCAGTACCCCACCATAACTCACTGTACCCCAACATCACTCACTGTTCTTCAACATCAGTCACTGTTCTCCACCATCACTCACTGTTCCCCAACATCACTCACTGTACCCCAACATCACGCACTGTACCCCAACATCACTCACTGTACCCCAACATCATGCACTGTACCCCAACATCACTCGCTGTACCCCAACATCACTTACTGTTCCCCAACATCACTCTCTGTACCCCAACATCACTCACTGTTCTCCAACATCACTCACTGTACCCCAAGATCACTCACTGTTCTTCAACATCAGTCACTGTTCTCCACCGTCACTCACTGTTCCCCAACATCACTCACTGTACCCCAACATCATGCACTGTACCCCAACATCACTCACTGTACCCCAACATCACGCACTGTACCCCAACATCACTCACTGTTCCCAACATCGCTCACTGTACCACAACATCACTCACTGTTCCCCAACATCACTCACTGTTCTCCAACATCACTCACTGTTCTCCAACATCACTCACTGTTCTTCAACATCACTCACTGTACCCCAACATCACTCACTGTACCCCAACATCACGCACTGTACCCCAACATCACTCACTGTTCCCAACATCACGCACTGTACCCCAACATCACTCACTGTTCTTCAACATCACTCACTGTACCCCAACATCACTCACTATACCCCAACATCACGCACTGTTCCCGAACATCACTCACTGTACCCCAACATCACGCTCTGTACCCCAACATCACTCACTGTTCCCAACATCACTCACTGTTCCCCAACATCACTCACTGTTCCCCAACATCACTCGCTGTTCTCCAACATCACTCACTGTCCTTCAACATCACTCACTGTACCCCAACATCACTCACTGTACCCCAACATCACGCACTGTACTCCAACATCACTCACTGTTCCCAACATCACGCACTGTACCCCAACATCACTCACTGTTCTTCAACATCACTCACTGTACCCCAACATCACTCACTGTACCCCAACATCACGCACTGTTCCCCAACCTCACTCACTGTTCCCAACATCACGCACTGTACCCCAACATCACTCACTGTTCCCCAACATCACTCACTGTACCCCGACATCACTCACTGTTCCCAACATCACTCACTGTTCCCCAACATCACTCACGACCCCACCATAACTCATTTTCCCCCAACATAATTCACTGTTCTCCACCATCACTCACTGTTCCCCAACATCACTCACTATACCCCGACATCACGCACTGTACCCCAACATCACTCACTGTACCCCAACCTCACGCACTGTACCCCAACATCACTCACTGTTCTCCAACATCACTCACTGTTCTTCAACATCAGTCACTGTTCTCCACCGTCACTCACTGTTCCCCAACATCACTCACTGTCCCCCAACATCACTCACTGTACCCCAACATCACGCACTGTACCCCAACATCACTCACTGTTCCCAACATCACTCAATGTACCCCAACATCACTCACTGTTCCCCAACATCACTCACTGTTCCCAACATCACTCAATGTACCCCAACATCACTCACTGTTCCCCAACATCACTCACTGTTCTCCAACATCACTCACTGTTCTTCAACATCACTCACTGTACCCCAACATCACTCACTGTACCCCAACATCACGCACTGTACCCCAACATCACTCACTGTTCCCAACATCACGCACTGTACCCCAACATCACTCACTGTTCTTCAACATCACTCACTGTACCCCAACATCACTCACTGTACCCCAACATCACGCACTGTTCCCCAACATCACTCACTGTTCCCAACATCACGCACTGTACCCCAACATCACTCACTGTTCCCCAACATCACTCACTGTTCCCCAACATCACTCACTGTTCCCCAACATCACTCACTGTTCCCCAACATCACTCACTTTTCCCCATCATCACTCACTGTTCCCCAACATCACTCGCTGTTCCCCAACATCACTCACTTTTCCCCAACATCAATCACTGTTCTCCAAAATCACTCACTGTACCCCAACATCACTCACTGTACCCCAACATCACGCACTGTACCCAACATCACTCGCTGTACCCCAATATCACTCACTGTTCTCCAACATCAGTATCTTTATCCAAACATCACCCACTGTCCCCCAATCCTTGTCACTTTACCCCAGCATCTCTCACTGCACCCCAAAATCACTCCACCATACCTCAAGGTCAGTTACTCTAACCCAATATCGCTCATCATACACAAGAATACTGTCTGAAGCCAAAATCAGTCACTATAATCCCACTTCAGGCACCCGATCCAACATTAGTCATCGCACCCAAAATCAGTCACTGTATAGAACATCATTCAGCACCTTTGAATTATTTTGCTTTAGGGCTAAAACTGTTACCGAAAGGAAATAGAAAGATGAATCTTTCTTGAAAGATATAGTACCACAACATAAGTAAATTATCCCGTGCTACAAACAGTGAAGCAAACGCAATCAAGCAATGGATGAGATCAGAGAGTTGAGCAATAAACATTACTCAAAGAAAAAAAATCTTCTACATTTTTACAAGAGTCAATATTAGATTTCCTACCTGGCAGCAAATGGGTACCAGGTGATTAGATAAGAACATAAGAAATAGGAGCACAAATTAGCCATTTGGTCCTTCAGGACTGTTCCATCATTTAATAAAATGATCCGTTGGCACAGTGGTCAGCACTGTGGCTTCATAGCGCCAGGGTCCCAGGTTCAATTCCTGGCTTGGGTCACTGTCTGGGCCGAGTCTGAACATTCTCCTCGTGTCTTGCGTGGGTTTGCTCCGGGTGCTCCTGTTTCCTCCCACAAGTCCTGAAAGACTTCTATTGGGTGAATTGGACATTCTGAATTCTCCCTCAGTGTACCCGAACAGACGCCGGAATGTGGCGACAAGGGGCTTTTCACAGTACTTTCATTGCAGTGTTAATGTGAGCCTACTTGTGACAATAAAGATTATTATTACCGAATCTCTACCTCAACTTCACCTTTCCATCCCATTACAATGTTCCCTTTGTAACCAGCAAGTTTTGGTCTCTATCTTAAATATGCTCACCAACCGAGCATCCAGAGCATCTGATGTGGAGAATCCTAAAGATTCTCAACTTTTGAGTGAGAAAATGCCTTCCCATATTAGTCTTAAATGCCCAACTCCATTGTTATAAAGCCATGCTTTATATTGAAAATGGCTTTGTGCATTTATGGGGTTGAAACCAATGGTCGACTTTTTAAAAAACTGAACAATATATTTTGCGGTACTCCAGCAGCATCTTCTAAGATGTCTCAACATCAACTTAGCAGTATCCTGCAAATTACAAGCATTGTAAGTGAGAAGAACCCGTGAGAGACAATCACTTTCGAGGAATGTGACTATTCAATCAGCTAAACCATTCACAAAACATCCAGCCAATCACCTGTGTATGCAACTGAATATGGAACAAACAATTAAACAAAATTATCTTGAACAATAGATCCTGGCCGAGAAAGGAACTCATCCAGCCATAATCCTATTACTTTTTAATCATGGACCTTTCTATGACCATATTTTGGGGACTGGTAAGTTGGTGACAGAGGATCATGTGATGAACCAAAGCACTCACTTTGGTCTTTTAAATAACTGTTTTTCTCTGGGTCAGAATGCAGAAGCAGAAGGTCTTACGGTCCTGAGTAGGCACTATTTTTCTCTCTCTTGCTTGTTTTGGCCATATTTAAGTAACTGGTGAGAAGGGATCATGTGGTGGGTCAACTAACTTTTGTTAATAAGAAACTGTTTTTTTCCAGGCGGAAGGACAGAAAAATAAAGTCCTAAGGTCCAGAGTGGCTTTCTCTCCCGTCATTCAGCCTGCAATCTCCACCCCGACCTGTTGTTTGACCATCTACATGCAAACAGGCAATATTTTAGATTCAAACCAGCAGCTGCTTGCTCCAGAAGCAAATATATAAATCATCCAGCAACATTATAAATTGATTCTGCGCAGAATCCTGAAAGACTATCGAACAGAGTCTGAAATCATCCAAGTAATCAATCTACAAGATTTGCACACTACTGATTTTTTTGTTGGACTTTTAAAAACTGCTTACTCTATACTCTTCCTTGTAACCTACATGTGTGTGTGTGCATGCATGCCAGTGTGCATGTGTGTGTCTGAACTCTTGAAAGCTTGTATGTGTGAGAGTCAGAGCAATTTTATTATTTTATTTGGACCGGGTGTCAAGTGCAATAAGCGCCATTCTCTTTTCTTTTAAAAACTTGCAAGAAAACCTTTCTGTATCACAGTCACAGCACAGAAAAAGTTAAACACTCACTGGATTGGCAAACTTATTCTTTAAAGTAAAATCCTGTTGAGATCAAAATGGGAAAAGTGGGGAGCCATTCTTCTCACCTGATTGTAACATCTTATTCTGCGGCTGGAACCCTTGGAGAAAACATCCTCCCAACATCTACCCTGTCAAGCCCTCAAGAGTTTGTGCACTTCAATGAAATCACCTCTCATCGCCCAATTTTTGTGATATTTGTGAAATACAGACTGTCAACCTGAAAGCGTCTTGTCTAGTCCTACTCTGTTTTCTGTCCATTAATCAATCCTCAATATATTGTGAATATATTACCCCAATCATAAGAAACGTAAGTCAAGAGCAGACGTAGGCCATTCAACCTTTTCAATCTTTCTTTACAAAATTAGTCCTTCATCCCAGGAATAAGTCGAATGAACCTTCTCTGAACAGCTTCTAACACAACTATTACTTAATTACGTATAATTATATGAATCCCGGGAGACATCATTTCGTGTAACTCTTGAGTCAATTTTTATCAAATGTTTTTTGAAAATTGATATACATTACATAACTGGGGCGGGATTCTCCGTGAATCGGCGCGATGACCCGAACCCGGCGCCAAAAACGGCGCAAATCACTCCGGCGTCAGGCCCCCCGAAACGTCTCGGATTCTCCGGCCCGGAATGGGCTAGTAGCGGCGTGACGCCATTCGCAACGGCGTCACCCGTCACGGATGCGCACGCAGTCAGTGACGCCGTGTGGTGTCACTGCACAAAAGACGCCCCCCCCCCCCCGAGACCCGGCAAAATGTCCGTCCGCCGCGCAGCGCAAACTGAGACCCCCCACTGCCTGCCCGCCTTTCCCTCTTCCCCCATCCCCCCTTTCCCCCATATCCCCACCCCCCCCTTTCCCCCATAACCCCCTTCCCCCATATCTCCTCCTAACCCCCCATAACCCCCTTCCCCCATATCCCCCCTTCCCCCGATAGGGGGATATGGGGGGAAGGGTAATATGGGGGGATATGGGGGGTTATGGGGGAAGGGGAATATGGGGGGATATGGGGGAAGGGGAATATGGGGGAATATGGAGGAAGGGGAATATGGGGGATATGGGGGAAGGGGAATATGGGGGGTTATAGGGGAAGGGGAATATGGGGGAAGGGAATATGGGGGGATATGGGGGAAGGGGAATGTGGGGAATACGGGGAAGGGTAAATGGGGGAAGGGGAATATGGGGGGATATGGGGGAAGGGGAATATGGGGGAAGGGGAATATGGGGGAAGGGAATATGGGGGGATAAGGGGGAAGGGGAATGTGGGGAATATGGGGAATATGGGGAAGGGTAAATGGGGGAAGGGGAATATGGGGGGATATGGGGGAAGGGGAATATGGGGGAAGGGGAATATGGGGGGTTATGGGGGAAGGGGAATATAGGGGGATATGGGGAAGGGGAATATGGGGAGTTATGGGGGAAGGGGAATATAGGGGGATATGGGGATGGGGAATATGGGGAGTTATGGGGGAAAGGGATATGGGGGGATATAGGGAAGGCGATGTGGGGGGATGGGGGGATATGGGGGATGGGGAAGGGGGATAAGGAGGAAGGGGGATATGGGGAAGGGGGATATGTGGGAAATGGGGAATATGGAGGGGTTATGGGGGAAGGGGAATATAGGGGGATATGGGGGAAGGGGAATATGGGGAGTTATGGGGAAGGGGAAATGGGGGGAAGGGGGGGTATGGGGGATATGGGGATGGGAAAGGGGGGATAAGGGGGAAGAGGGGATATGGGGGAAGGGGGATATGTGGGAAATGGGGACAGAACCGGCCCAGCAGGCATACAACGCCCTCAGGACACTAACTGGTGCGCACAACACAGCCTTCCCGGTACAGCAGGTGGAGGCAGGAGGGGCGATCGGAGGGCAGCCCGGCTCAACGACGGTGTCAGACATGGGTCGCAGTATGCAAGGTGTGGGGCTTTCGTGGCCCAGGACATGGCTGCCCTTTTACAGGCAGCCATGAGCCAGAGCCAGCAGCAGATTGCAGAGACGATCAACGCCGTGGCCCAGTCTCAGCAGGCAGTGGCCGAGTCTCTGCAGGCCATCACTGAGGGCATCGATGCCATTGCCCAGGTGCTGGTCAGCGTCGCCCAGACACAGACAGGGATGGCCAACTCCCTGAGCTCCGTGGCTGCAAACTTGCAGACCCTTGTTGATACCAGAGCGGGCCTCCAGGACTGGCAGCGCCAGGTGCCGGGGGGGGGCATCTGGTGCCCGGTCCGTTCGCAGCACCGACCCATGTAGAGGGCCCCGGGGCCATCGGGCACCCCGAGGGAGGAGGAGGTGCTGGGGCCCTTTACGGGTCTCTCTGTGGGGGAGGTCCCGGAACATCGCACACCTCGGACTCCCCCCACCCCCCCCCCCTTCTGTCCCAGGTGGGCAATGGGCTGGACAGGCTGGTAGCTCGCCATCCCAGTCGCCCAAGCCGCAGCCTGGCCCATCTAGGCCGGGCCGCCCCAGGAAACGGCCGCCAATGGGGTCCGTAGTCACAGGGCAGAAATCACAGGAGTCCACCTCTAGTTCCGCTGCACCGTCTGGGGAACCACCTAGACGTAGTCATATTAAGGCCAAAACATTACACACTGAGTAAGTTGGCATGGGTGCAGGGCATAGATTAGTTCTGGGGCTAGGGCACGTGTATGAACTGTTTGTTATTAAAATCACTTTCACAACTACAGAAGCTGCCTTTGTGCTCTGTCCGATGCATGCCCTGCATGGTGTGAGGTGAGCGCCAGTGTATGTGTGAGGGGTGATAGAACGTCGGCCTCAGGTGAGTGTGCCCCTCCCTCCCCCCCCGGTCGCCCTCGCCACCCCCCCGGGCAGACAACGGGACCGTGCACTGCAGTGTCACGGCCGCATGCAGGGACGGTCCGGGTGGAGGGTGATACTGTGGCCATGGGTTGTCGTGTTGGGTGTTCTGGTCTACAAACAGGTCAACACGGCTGGAGTTAATAAAATACTCTATTTTATTAACAACTCAACTGTAATAACATATTGTAAACTTAGGTACGTGCATTACCAGCTTATCTGTGGACCCTGTCCTATCACTATTTGGGTGAGGCACTCACCACATGGTGAATGTCTGAGGGGCAGGCTGTGAGCTCGGTGCTCTGAGCTGGCTGCTGCTAGCAAGGGAGCGGGAACTCTGGTGTCCCCTGTCTTTATAGTGCGTGTACTCTCACTGGTGATTGGCTGCGATGTTGTGTGTGCTGGTTGGTCCTACTGTATGTCCATCAGTGTGTCAGTGTGTATGTGATTGCACCATGATATGCTGATGTATATCATGACATGGGTCAGACATTGTCCAACGATGTAGAGCCCAGAGCTCATCGCAGGGCGGGTTGTCATCATCCTGCATGGCCTGCAATAGACACACTTTGACCGGCGACCCTGTGAGACCGGCCCGTTGTGCCGCAGGTGGATGTGCAATGGAGGGGTGGTGTGCATGCGGGTGGGGTGCGGTGGGCGGGGTGAGGGTTGGTGTTGGGTGGGTGGGGTAAGGGTGGTAGGCAGGTGCCGTGGTGTGCAGCCTGTGCCCATACTCGGCAATTCCCACGCCCCCCCCCCCAGTCCGTGAACCGGGCAGCTATCAGCCTGTCCCATGCCCGCTGGTCCAGCCGGTAACGGTGGGCAGCCTCCCGTCCATGCCCAGCCCGTCTGTCCTGACCATTGCCCCATCCTCCTCACCTGGGGAGGACTGCGCCTCATCCTGCTGCTCCTCCCCTTCCCCCGCCTCTGCCTGCAGCACATCGCCCCTCTGCTGGGCTATGTTGTGCAGGACGCAGCACACCACAATGGTGCGGCCAACCCTAGCTGACGGGTACTGGAGGGCCCCTCCAGGGTGGTCCAGGCAACTGAAGCGCATCTTTAGCAGCCCAAAGCACCTCTCTATCACACCCCTGGTCGCTGGATGGGCATCGTTGTAGCGGTTCTTCGCGTCAGTCTGTGGCCTCCGTATAGGCGTCATCAGCCACGACCGCAACGGGTAACCCCTGTCGCCCAGCAACCAGCCCCTCAGCCGGGGGGGGGGGGGGGGGGCGTCCCTCGAACATGGTGGGGATGAAAGATTGCGCCTATACACTGCCTGGGTACTGGGCGCAGACATGCAGGATCCTCATGCGGTGGTCGCAGACCACCTGAATGTTCATGGAATAGGTCACCTTCCTATTCGTGAACACGGCCCTGTTATCCGCTGGTGGCCGCACGGCGACGTGCGTCCTATCGATCGCCCCCTGGGCCATGAGCATCCTGGACACGGCAGCGATGCCGGCTGCCCGGGCATCCTGACTGGCCCGGTGCACAGGGAACTGGATGTAGTAGTCCGCAATGGCATATAGGGCGTCTGTCACTGCACCGATGCACCGATGCCTGCGAGATGCCGGAGAGGACCCCATTCGGCGCCTGGAATGACCCCGTGGCATATAAGTTCAGGGCCACCGCAACCTTGACAGCCACAGGGAGAGGGTGTCCTCCCCCAGTGCCAGGTGTGCCATCAGGTGGCAGATGTGTGCCACGGTTTGCCGGCTCGTCTGGAGCCTCCTCCTGCATGCCCGGTCCGTGAGGTCCTGGTACGACGAGCGGGGCCAGTACACACGGGGCCTCATCAAGTGTCTCCGTCGCCGTGGCACCACCACCTCCTCCTCCTCCTCGTCCTGTCGTGCGGGCGAACCTCCAGCCTGGGTGGCTGCCACCTACCTCCCTGTGGGACGCTCCTCTGCGGCAGCCTCCGCCGCCTCCCTGGCTAGCTCCTGCTCGAGCTCCCCAGGGAAACATGTGGATGTGCGGCTCCCGCCACGGCGGCCAACATCGCTGGGTGATGACCAAAGATAACGGCCTGCCTGCAGGAGGTGGAGGATGGAGATGGGGGGGGGGGGGGGGGAAGACAACACGTCACCACTGCCCATACCCCCCCTCCCTCCCCCGCAGCCAGGTGCCATGTGTTGCATGGTCGCATGGTTGCCAGCTGGCACATGGCCAGGCGGACACCCCCCCTCCCCGGCACCCACCCTCCCCAACCCCCACCCCACTCCCCGCCACGCACACCCCCCCAACACCCCCCCTCTCCTCCCCGGCACGCACCCTCCCCAACCCCAATCCCCCCTCCTCCGCGGCACACACCCTCCCCCCTCTCCTCCCCGGCACGCACCCTCACAACCCCAATCCCCCATCCTCCCCGGCGCACACCCTCCCCAACCCTCCCCCCCTCCTTCCCGGCATGCACCCTCTCCATCACTCGCCCTCCCCGGACCCCCCTTTCTCCCTGGCACGCACCGTACCCAAATCCCCCCTCTCCTCCCCAACATGCACCCTCCCCAACACCCCCCCCTCCTCCCCGGCACGCACCCTCCCCAACAACCCCCCCTCCTCCTCCCCTGCACGCACCCTCCCCAACAACCCCCCCCCCTCCTCCTTCCCGGCATGCACGCTCCCCAACTACCCCCCCCCTCCTCACCGGCACGCACCCTCTCCAAACCCCACCCCCCCTCCTCACCGGCACGCACCCACTCCATCACTCGCCCTCCCCGGACCCCCCTTTCTCCCTGGCACACACCGTACCCAAATCCCCCCTCTCCTCCCCAACATGCACCCTCCCCAACACCCCCCCCCTCCGCCCCGGCACGCACCCTCCCCAACAACCCCCCCCCACCTCCTCCCCGGCACGCACCCTCCCCAACCCTCCCCCTCCTCCCCGGCACGCACCCTCTCCATCACTCGCCCTCCCCGGACCCCCCTTTCCTCCCTGGCACGCACCGTACCTAAATCCCCCCTCTCCTCCCCAACATGCACCCTCCCCAACACCCCCCTTTCCTCCCCGGCACGCACCCTCCCCAACTACCCCCCCCTCCTCACCGGCATGCACCCTCTCCAAACCCCCCCCCCCACCCCCTCCTCACCGGCACGCACCCTCTCCATCACTCGCCCTCCCCGGACCCCCCTTTCCTCCCTGGCACGCACCGTACGCAAATCCCCCCTCTCCTCCCCAACATGCACCCTCCCCAACACCCCCCCCCTCCTCCCCGGCACGCACCCTCCCCAACAACCCCCCCCTCCTCCTCCCCGGCATGCACCCTCCCCAACTACCCCCCCCCTCCTCACCGGCACGCACCCTCTCCAAACCCCCCCCCCTTCTCACCGGCATGCACCCTCTCCATCACTCGCCCTCCCCGGACCCCCCTTTCCTCCCTGGCATGCACCGTACCCAAATCCCCCCTCTCCTCCCAACATGCACCCTCCCCAACAACCCCCCCTCCTCCCCGGCACGCACCCTCCCCAACAACCCCCCCCCCTCCTCCCCGGCAAGCACCCTCCCCAACTACCCCCCCCCTCCTCACCGGCACGCACCCTCTCCAAACACCCCCCCTCTCGTCCCCGGCATTCACGCTCCCCAACTCCCCCCCCCTCCTCACCAGCACGCACCCTCCCCAACCCCCCCCCCCCTCCTCCCCGGCATGCACGCTCTCCATCACTCGCCCTTCCCGGACACCCCTTTCGTCCCCAGCACGCACCCTCCTCAACCCTCCCCCCCCCCTCCTCACCGGCACGCACCATCCCCAACCCCACCCCTTTATCTAGTCTACTGGTTTCCAACTCAAAGAGCCCAACAGATTTTTCATATATGACAAATTGTGCTTCTTAAATCCGTGTTGAATCTGCCTTGTCATATTATGTTTTCCTATGTTACCACATCCCTGATAATAGATTTTAACATTTTCACAACTATAATGTCAAGCTATCTGGCCAACAATTTCCAGCTTTCTCTTTCCCTCCTTTCTTGAAATGTGAGGTTATGTTTGTTGACTTCTAATGCACCATTCTGAAATCAAGGGTATTCCACAAATTCAAAACCAGATCATCTGCCACCTTTGCAGCTACCACTTTCAAAGCCCAAGGCTGTAGACCATTCTATTCCAGGGTTATGTCAAGATTTGAATGCATTAATTCCTCAAATACTACTTCTTTGCAAATATTCATTTCTTTATATTCCTCATTCCCACCCCATTTTTCCTGGGGCTGTCTTTGTGTCTTCCACCATGAAGGCCGATACAAAGTGGGCTGGATTCTCCATCGGGGACCCGATGGAACCGCACTCGTGTGGGCCTTCCAGAGCCTCCCAGGTGCTTGCCCACTGGGCAGGGTGGCACCCTGGAATGCTGGTACCACCTGGGTACCCTGTCACTGCCAGGATGACATTCTGACAATGCCACCTGGGTACCAGGCTGGCAATGTCAACTGGCAGTGGCACTGTCAGGGTGCCAGGCTAGCATTTTTCCCGTTCTGGGGATTGGGCCTGTTGGTGCCCTGCGTGGATGCGGTGAGGTGTGGGGAGACCGGGAACCCCCTTGGTCGAGAGATCGGGCTGCCATTTAAAAGTGGAGCTCCTCAGTGCAGGAAACGGGACCAAGCCGGGGAGTTCTCCACTGAGGCCCCGAATATGACCAGAGTCCCGGTAGATAGCATTGTGTTTCTTGGCATTGCGAACACCTAGACACACCTGACTAAACGCGCTTGTGATGGAATTCTGTTCCCATTTAGTTAGAACTCGCCCAGAGTTTCATTTCAATTGTGTCCAAACGCTGCTCTTTTGCTTTCTTTTCTGCAGCTATTAGCTTTCCTTCAAAAGTGTCTGATATTGTGCATTTTTTTGTTTGTCAGGCAAACATCTCTTCTGCACAAATCAAGCTTCCTTTTCTTATTTCGAAGGAGTTCCGAATGTGAAAACTGTTCGCCAGCAAGAAATGCTGTCCAACTCTTTCTGCTCTCTCGACCTGAAATAAACCTTTCAAGTTGATAGCCACGACATACTGGAGCCTCCCTCACTTGTAACTGAAAGGCTATGAAGCATGCCCGCAAAGCGTGCCGTGGTAGATGGAAGAATGCCACTGCGCTGAGGTGAGGATTCTCGCATGGGGTGTCATTTCCATGTGAAAGAAAACTGGTGTGAGATGAATGCCACACAAGAAGAGGAGCTGCTGGCTGCTGGCTCCCTTGTTAGTCAGTACTCTGGAGCCCCGAGTGGATAAGCAGAGATAATGAACTCTTAGTTGAAATCATCTCCCTTAGTGTTGGTTTGTTAGAGGCTGTGCTGAAAGGAATGCAGATGAGACAAGTGTTCCTGGAAGTTACATTGCAAAGGTCATTTTCGTCAAAATGATTTATGATATTATTAGCAGTTCACATGATACGCAGCCCGTCACTCTATGTAGTTGCATTTGACACCTCACACAGGAGACAGAGGAGCCCGAACCTATGATATAATACAGAAATTAATACACCAAATTGATTGCAAGGACAGTTTCATGTTAACATATGATGCTGAATTCTTCTGAATGCATTTCATACTGCAGGATATTCATCAAGAATAAACAATTGAAAAGCGCTTCATTATAAATTGCAAGTAGGTGTGTCAAGCTACAGATTTTCAAACTGATTAATGACAGTCACTAGTAGGCTTGATTGACAACAAAGAAAGGAATAATTATATAATCATTCCTGATTATAATACGCACATTGTGATATAGCTGTGTAGTGCTGTAGATAAATCCTGGATCTAGCAACTGTTTACGCACTTGAGGTGCTTTGCATTTCACTATGAGGTGTAACGTAAAGGGATCCTGTGATAAGAACACTCATAATATTAATTAAGAATACTCTTTCCTTTAGACACAACTGATATGTAAAACGCTACTTCAATAAGAATATCTTCCTGTTTAAAAAAATTGACACTGGAAGTGTGAAACTAGCTTTCTCCTTCCCTTCCTCTGTCAGACCTGTTGTGCATTTCCAGCATTTTTAGTTTAATTTTAGACCGCCAGCATTTGTTTGTTTTTATCGTCACTTTAACAAGATTACTCAAGATATTGGAACATAAATCCAAAGTCAATTGTCACGGGCCTCTACTGATCATCATTGCAGAATGAAAATTCACAACCCTCAATGTCAGCGAATGTGTGTATCCATCAGTGTATGTGTGTCTGCACCATGATATACTGGTGTATATTATGACATCCCCCCTTTTATGAAAAAATGCATGTGTGTGGCAATAAATAATGTGTGGTGAGAATGTTCCTAACTACGTGTGGGGTGCGAAGACATATTTACAGGACTACGTATATGAGAACTAAGCTATTTACATGGGAAGGTGCCTGGTGCAGAGAAGCAGTATGCAACAAGAGTAACGAGATCAACACTATATACAAACCAGGGAAACGATCAAACAAAGCAACAAAACAATTCAGAGAGTCCATAAGTTTGCAAAGTTCATAAATTTAGTCTCTGAGGTGGGTGACGAATTCTGGTTGACCGCCTCAAGTGTGGGTCGAGAGCCGCCGGTTCAGGAGCGGGCTGGATTGCGTCAAAGTTAGGGGAATGCAGAGTGACAGGGAGCTCTGCATAGTCCGTGGAAGGGTCAGCAGAGGTCTTGGCAACACTGGAGGATCACGTGGCGAGAGTGGAACGAGATGAAGGGCGCGTCAATTGCAGCACAGAACAGAGCCATCCGGTAGACAAACCAGGAATGAGCAGGGGGCCACCTGCCGAAGGACAACAGCGGTTGCAGACCAGTCACCATCCGGAAGATGGACACGGACGGTGTCATCTGGAGCCAGAGCAGGGATATCAGCTGCACGGGAATCATGAGCCGCCTTGTGCTGTGCACGAGACAGCTGCATCCGGCGAAGGACCGGAAGGCGGTCGAGGTCTGGGACATGGATGGACGGCACCGTCATCCTCAGGGTGCGACCCATGAGCAATTGGGCTGGCAACAGGCCAGTGGACAGTGGGGCGGAGCGATAGGCCAGCAAGGCAAGGTAGAAATCGGACCCAGCATCGGCAGCCTTGCATAGGAGCCATTTGACTATATGTACTCCCTTCTTCGCTTTGCCGTTGGATTGGGGGTACAGGGGACTGGACATCACATGGGCTAAATTGTACCACCTGGTAGAGTTGGATCATTCTTGGCTGGCGAAGCAGGGGCCATTGTCCGACATAACCGTGAGCGGGATGCCGTGTCGAGCAAAGGTTTCTTTACATGCACGAACGACTGCAGACGAGGTCAGGTCGTGCAACCGTATCACCTCTGGGTAATTTGAAAAGTAGTCCACGATCAGGACACAGTCTCTACCCAGCGTGTGGAACAGGTCGATGCCCACCGTGGTCCAAGGTGACGTGACCAACTCATGGGGCTGCAGGCTCTCACGTGGTTGGGCCGGCTGGAAGCGCTGACAAGTGGGCAGTTGAGCACTGTGTTGGCTATGTCCTCATTAATGCCGAGCCAGTACACTGCCTCTCGGGCCCATCGCCAAGGTGGCCCTCGTGTAGTTGTTCCAGGACAAGCTGGCGCATGCCATTCAAGTCTTTCTGTATTATATTGACCAGCGGGTGATGGTCGGTCTCGACGGTGAATTGAGGAAGTCCGTAGACATAATCGTGAAACTTAACCACAGCGGTCAGAAGGCCCAGGCACTCCTTTTCTATCTGCGCGTAGCGTTGCTCCGTAGGGGTCATCGCACTTGATGCATATGCAACGGGGCCCATGATGAGGCCTCATCACGTTGTAGGAGCACTGCCCCAATGCCGGATTGACTGGCATCGGTCGAAATTTTGGTCTCCTTTGCTGGATCAAAGAAAGCTAAGATCGGGGCCGTGGTCAGTTTTGTTTTGAGTTCTCTCCATTTGAACTTGTGGGCAGGGAGCCATTGGAAGTTTGTCATCTTCCTAACCAGGTTCCTGAGAGCCGTGGTATGAGAGGCGAGGTTCGGGATGAATTTCCTTAAAAAATTGACCATGCCCAGAAATCGGAGGACCGCCTTCTTGTCCTCTGGTGTTTTCATCGCTGTGATGGCAGCTACCTTTTCCACATCCGGCTGTACACCCAATTAGGAGATGTGGTCCCTGAGGAACTTGAGTTCCGTCTGACCAAAAGAGGTTGAGCCTGTTGAGGCGGAGGCCATGCTCATGTATACGTCTGAATATGCGCTGGAGGCGGCTAACATGCTCCTGCGGGGTGGTGGACCAAATGATTATGTCGTCGGCACAGACGCGAACACCCTCAATGCCTTCCACCATTTATTCCATAAGCCTATGGAACACCTCTGATGCAGATATGATCCCAAACGGCATCCTGGTGTAACAATATCTGCCAAAGGGGGTATTAAATGTGCAAAGTGTCCTGCTGGATATATCGAGCTGTATTTGCCAGAATCGTTTTGAGGCGTCGTTTGGTGAAGAGCTTGGCGCGAGCCATCTCACATGTGAGCTCTTCGCGCTTGGGAATCGGATAGTGCTCTCTCATGATATTGCAATTTAGATCAAAGAACAAAGAAAAGTACAGCACAGGAACAGGCCCTTCGGCCCTCCAAGCCCGTGCCGACATTGCTGCCCGACTAAACTACAATCTTTTACACTTCCTGGGTCCGTATCCCTCTATTCCCATCCTATTCATGTATTTGTCAAGATGCCCCTTAAATGTCACTATCGTCCCTACTTCCACCACCTCCTCCGGTAGCAAGTTCCAGGCATCCACTACCCTCTGTGTAAAATACTTGCCTCGTACATCTACTCTAAACCTTGCCCCTCGCACCTTAAACCTATGCCCCCTAGTAATTGACCCCTCTACCCTGGGGAAAAGCCTCTGACCATCCACTCTGTCTATGCCCCTCATAATTTTGTATCCCTCTATCAGGTCGCCCCTCAACCTCCGTCGTTCCAGTGAGAACAAACCGAGTTTATTCAACCGCTCCTCAAAGCTAATGCCCTCCATACCAGGCAACATTCTGGTAAATCTCTTCTGCACCCTCTCTAAAGCCTTCCCATCCTTCTGGTAGTGTGGTGACCAGAATTGAACACTATACTCCAAGTGTGGCCTAAGTAAAGTTCTACACAGCTGCAACATGACTTGCCAATTCTTATACTCAATGCCCTGGCCAATGAAGGCAAGCATGCCGTATGCCTTCTTGACTACCTTCTCCACCTGTGTTGCCCCTTTCAGTGACCTGTGGACCTGTACACCTAGATCTCTCTGACTTTCAATACTCTTGAGGGTTCTACCATTCACTGTATATTCCTTACCTGCATTAGACCTTCCAAAATGCATTACCTCACATTTGTCCGGATTAAACTCCATCTGCCATCTCTCCGCCCAAGTCTCCAAACAATCTAAATCCTGCTGTATCCTCTGACTGTCTTCATCACTATCCGCAATTCCACCAACCTTTGTGTCGTCTGCAAACTTACTAATTAGACCAGTTACATTTTCCTCCAAATCATTTATATATACTACAAACAGCAAAGGTCCCAGCACTGATCCCTGAGGAACACCACTGGTCACAGCCCCCCAATTAGAAAAGCATCCTTCCATTGCTACTCTCTGCCTTCTATGACCTATACAGTTCTGTATCCACCTTGCCAGCTCGCCCCTGATCCCGTGTGACTTCACCTTTTGTACTGGGTTACCATGAGGGGCCTTGTCAAAGGCCTTACTGAAGTCCATATAGACAACATCCACTGCCCTACCTGCATCAATCATCTTTGTGACCTCCACGAAAAACTCTATCAAATTAGTGAGACACGACCTCCCCTTCACAAAACCATGCTGCCTCTCACTAATATGTCCATTTGCATCCAAATGGGAGTAGATCCTGTCTCGAAGAATTCTCTCCAGTAATTTCCCTACCACTGACGTAAGGCTCACCGGCCTGTAGTTCCCTGGATTATCCTTGCTACCCTTCTTAAACAGAGGAACAACATTGGCTATTCTCCAGTCCTCTGGGACATCACCTGAAGACAGTGAGGATCCAAAGATTTCTGTCAAGGCCTCAGCAATTTCCTCTCTATCCTCCTTCAGTATTCTGGGGTAGATCCCATCAGGCCCTGGGGACTTATCTACCTTAGTATTTTTCAAGACGCCAAACACCTCGTCTTTTTGGATCTCAATGTGACCCAGGCTATCTACACACCCTTCACCAGACTCAACATCTACCAATTCCTTCTTTTTGGTGAATACTGATGCAAAGTATTCATTTAGTACCTCACCCATTCCTCTGGCTCCACACATAGATTCCCTTGCCTACCCTTCAGTGGGCCAACCCTTTCCCTGGCTACCCTCTTGCTTTTTATGTACGTGTAAAAAGACTTGGGATTTTCCTTAACCCTATTTGCCAATGACTTTTCGTGACCCCTTCTAGCCCTCCTGACTCCTTGTTTAGGTTCCTTCCTACTTTCCTTATATTCCACACAGGCTTCGTCTGTTCCCAGCCTTTTAGCCCTGACAAATCCCTCCTTTTTCTTTTTGACGAGGCCTACAATATCTCTCGTTATCCAAGGTTCCCGAAAATTGCCGTATTTATCTTTCTTCCTCACAGGAACATGCCGTTCCCGAATTCCTTTCAACTGACACTTGAAAGCCTCCCACATGTCAGATGTTGATTTACCCTCAAACATCCGCCCCCAATCTCGGTTCTTCAGTTCCCGCCTAATATTGTTATAATTAGCCTTTCCCCAATTTAGTACATTCACCCTAGGACCACTCTTATCCTTGTCCACCAGCACTTTAAAACTTACTGAATTGTGTTCACTGTTCCCGAAATGCTCCCCTACTGAAACTTCTACCACCTGGCCGGGCTCATTCTCCAATACCAGGTCCAGTACAGCCCCTTCCCTAGTTGGACTGTCTACATATTGTTTTAAGAAGCCCTCCTGGATGCTCCTTACAAACTCTGCCCTGTCTAAGCCTCTGGTACTAAGTGAGTCCCAGTCAATATTGGGGAAGTTGAAGTCTCCCATCACCACAACCCTGTTGTTTTTACTCTTTTCCAAAATCTGTCTACCTATCTGCTCCTCTATCTCCCGCTGGCTGTTGGGAGGCCTGTAGTAAACCCCCAACATTGTGACTGCACCCTTCTTATTCCTGATCTCTACCCATATAGCCTCACTACCCTCTGAGGTGTCCTCCCGTAGTACAGCTGTGATATTCTCCCTCACCAGTAGTGCAACTCCGCCACCCCTTTCACATCCCTCTCTATCCCGCCTAAAACATCTAAATCCTGGAACGTTTAGCTGCCAATCCTGTCCTCCCCTCAACCAGGTCTCTATAATGGCAACAACATCATAGTTCCAAGTACTAATCCAAGCTCTAAGTTCATCTGCCTTACCCATACTACTTCTTGCATTAAAACATATGCACTTCAGGCCAACACGCTGTGTTGAGCAACGTCACCCTGTCTGCTCTGCCTCAGAGCCATACTGTCCCTATTCCCTAGTTCTCCCTCAATGCTCTCACCTTCTGACCTATTGCTCCCGTGCCCACCCCCCTGCCATACTAGTTTAAACCCTCCCGTGTGACACTAGCAAACCTCGCAGCCAGGATATTTATGCCTCTCCAGTTTAGATGCAACCCGTCCTTATATAGGTCACACCTGTCCCGGAAGAGCTCCCAGTGGTCCATTTAACGGAAACCCTCCCTCCTACACCAGCTGTTTAGCCACGTGTTTAGCTGCTTTATCTTCCTATTTCTAGCCTCACTGGCACGTGGCACAGGGAGTAATCCCGAGATTACAACCCTAGAGGTCCTATCTTTTAACTTTTTGCCTAGCTCCCTGAACTGCTGCTGCAGGACCTCATGCCCCTTCCTGCCTATGTCGTTAGTACCAATGTGTACAACGACCTCTGCCTGTTTGCCCTCCCCCTTCAGGATGCCCTCTACCCGTTCGGAGACATCCTGGACCCTGGCACCAGGGAGGCAACATACCATCCTGGAGTCTCTTTCACGTCCACAGAAGCGCCTATCTTTGCCCCTGACTATAGAGTCCCCTATGACTCTTGCTCTTCTACGCTTTGACCTGAACATCAGAGCCAGCCGTGGTGCCACTGCTCTGGTTGCTGCTGTTTTCCCCTGCTAGGCTATCCCCCCAGACAGTATGCAAAGGGGTATACCTGTTCGAGAGGGGGACAACCACAGGGGATTCCTGCACTGACTGCCTGCCCTTTCTGGTGGTCACCCATTTCTCTGCCTGCACCTTGGGTGTGACCACATTTATATAACTGCTATCTATGACGCTTTCCGCCACCTGTATGCTCCTAAGTGCATCCTTGGGATCAATGCAAAGTCTCAATTCGCCGGAAGGCTTTTTTACACATACCATGAAACGGACCCAGTCGGTCGGTTCCGTGACTTTGGAAATCACTCCTTGGTTCTGCAGGTTCTGCAGCTGCTGCTTGAGGTGGTCCTTAAGGGGTGCTGGGACCCTGCGAGGTGCGTGCACCACAGGCGTGGCATTCGGTTTTAATAAAATCTTGTAGGTGTACGGGAGCGTGCCCATGCCCTTGAAGATGTTGTGGTACTGGTTGATAATGGCGTCGAACTGCGCCCTGAAGTCGGTGTCCTGAAAGGCAGACGCGTCAGTAGGAGAGAGAGAACTAGGTTCAACAGCTTGCATGCCTGCGCGCCAAACAGGGAGGCTTTTGAGGAGCCCACGGTTTCAAAGGGAAGGATGGCTTTGCGTGACCTGTGCGTCACTTCAAGTTGGCATGAGCCGCTGGCAGCAATGGCATTGCCATTATAATCTAATAGCTGGCAGGCTGATGGGAGGATGGCTGGTTTGACACAAAGGCCTTGGAGGTCAGACCGCGCAATGAGATTGGCGGAGGCACCAGTGTCCAGGCAGAATCGTATTTGGGACCGGTTGACCGGAAGGGTGACACACCACTCATCATCCGGATCGATGCTGTATACTGATAGAGGCTGGATTCTTTGCTTCGGGGACACCCTGTTTTTTGTGACGATGCCGACTCAAAAAGGCGCCTTCGGGTTCTCAGTGTCAATATCGGGTAGCAGGTCCGAATCGGACTCAGTGACCGTGGGTTGAATGGCACGGACATTCCTGCGAGGCTGGCTGGAGCGAGAAGAGTTGGCAGGCTGAACTGGTCTGCATAAAGCAGCATAGTTGCCAAGTTTGCCACATCTCAGGCATCGTCGGGATTTGGCAGGGCATTGCCGCTTTAAGTGGGCGGAGCCACAGTTGCCGCACGTTGTAGCGTCAGTACGTTTGCTGCGCCACCGCGCATGCGCAGTGCGGGCGTGCATGGTGCGCGTTGCGCAGTACGTTCGTCGACATCGCCGTCCTCTCGTTCGGTGCGGACAAGTGCGGAAGTCCGTGAAAAGTGCGCGAAATGGCCACCCTCATCCAGGCTGAGGCCCTGGAGTTGCTCGATTGCTTGGACCCGTTCTGCCTCATGGGGACCTTGCCGCGCCGTTTCAGCCGCTTGGATGTGGGAATACCGACCAATGGCGTGTTCGTGTAGCACGCAGGTCTCGATGGCAATCGCTAGGGTGAGCTGCTTTACCTTGAGGAGCTGCTGGCGTAGGGGGTCCGACTGAACACCAAAAACGATCTGGTCGCGTATCATGGAGTCGGAGGTGGGCCCGTAATTACAGGACTGTGCAAGGATGCGGAGGTGGGTGAGAAAGGACTGGAAAGGTTCATCCTTACCCTGCAAACGCTGTTGGAATACAAAGCGCTCAAAACGTTCATTCACCTCGATGTTGTAGTGACTGTCAAACTTGAGGAGGACCGTCTTGAATTTTGATTTATCTTCATCATCAGCAAAGGTGAGAGAATTGAAAATGTGGATGGCATGTTCCCCGGCCGTGGATAGGAAGAGAGCGATCTTCCTGGTGTCTGAGGCAGCTTCCCGGTCTGTGGCTTCAAGGTAAAGCTGGAAGCGTTGTTTGAATATCTTCCAGTTGGCCCCTAGGTTACCGGTGATGCGGAGCGGCGGCAGCGGGCAGGCGCTGTCCATTTTGCAGGATGGCTGTATGCTGGTGGAAGGCAAATCACTTGCAGGTAGGTCTAAGGAGTTCTAACATCCCTCAACTCCTGGTATCATGATGTGTTGGGTGTTCTGGATCCGTGGAACACATACAGGCCACCAAAACTTAAAATAGTGCAACACTATTTTATTAAGTTAGAAACTGTTGAACATACTTTCACTGTGGGTTAACACGATGTTAGATTAAACTAAAGACCTATGCCTGTCCGAACCAGTCTATGCACTCACCACATGGTGAGGATCTGTGCTGTAAGCTGTAAGCTCTGTCCTTCTAAGAGGCTGCATCCCGAATGAGCGATAACTCTGATGCCCCCTGTCTTTATAGTGAGTGTGCTCTAACTGGTGATTGGCTGCGGTGTTATGTGTGTTGATTGGTCTTGCTGTGTGTCCATCAGTGTGTGTGTCTGCACCATGATATACTGGTGTATATTATGACAGGCCACACTAAATTACCCCTTTATTGGGGGGGGAAAAAATTGGGTACTCTAAATTGTTATCTTGAACGTAACACAGTTTTAACGCTTACAAGCAATCACAGTGTAACAGTGAGCCAAGTCAAACATACCCATACCAGCCTCCCCGAACAGGCATCAGAATGTGGGGACTTGGGGCTTTTCACAGTAACTTCATTGAAGCCTACTTGTGACAATAAGTGATTTTCATTTTCATTTCATTTCATACCCTGTACTATCAGTCTTCAGCAAGATCTGGATACAAAACACTAATTTTAATTCATCTTTACCTTCTTTTCGATCTGTTCTCAAATGCTTCCAATTTCATCCTCTAAAATATTTTTCCTGCTTTTGATGACCAGAATTGAGCAGAGTGTCTTGCTTTTGCTGGTAAGGGGGCAATATTATGTTCCATAATATTTATAGCACATGCCGGTAGGCCAATATGATTACAGCGGCATTTCTGTTCCTCCCACCTTACATTTTCTAACCTAATATATTCTTTACTTCCTCATGTACACGCCTCGCTTGCTCTTTAATGCATCCATGCCATTCACGTTAACTATTCTATGTGGTAGCAAGTTTCACATGTTAACTACTCTGTGGGTCAGGAGGTTTTTTCCTGAATACACAATGTGGCATACATGGACTTATTTTGCAGTGGTTATATGCCACACACCACATTGGTTATGGTACACTGTAGTCATCAAGAGTGTCTGTGCGAAGCAGTTCCTCGGCCTATTGCCTATGCAAATTGGAGCCCATTGCCTATGCAAATTGGAGCCAAATGTCTATCACAGTCCCCTTCCTGGAATTGGTTGGGTATGACCTGTTCCCTCATGTGTCGAGCTGCCAATCAACAATCCTTAAAGAGACCATTGAAAGCCGCCAACAAATCTAATATTGAACGAGAAGAAAGAGTCTGTGTGACTGGAACACTGCCTTGTTGTGAGGGAAGAAGCTGATGAAGACTGGCATCACCATCAAGTCAATGTTGTTATTGCTGAGTGGGAGGTGCATTTCAGACCTGAAGTGACGTAATATGTTTCTTGTTTGCCACATTGGAAGTTTGGGAGAGCATTTGGCGTTCAGAGAATGTGAGTTGCATGACCAAATTTCTAAGCAATTGCATTATTTGACACAAAACCTATCATAGGAATGCCCTTACTAAAGCCTATGCTAACAAGATTCTGAGCCTTGTTTGGCTTCACTCAGGCATGCTATGCTTTAAACTCTGCACCCTCACCACCCTAATTGTCAGTGGCAAAGGCACGGTAGCACAGTGGTTAACATTGCCGCTTCTCAGCACCAGGGATCTGGGTTCGATTCCCGGCTTGGGTCACTGACTGTGTGGAGTCTGCACATACTCCCCATTTCTGTGTGGCTTTCCTCTGGGTGCTCCGGTTTCCTCCCACAAGTCCCAAAAGATGTGCTTGTTAGGTGAACATTGGACATTCTGAATTCTCCCTCAGTGTACCCGAACAGGTGCCGTATTGTGGCGACTCGGGTATTTTCACAGTAACTTCACTGTAGTGTTAATGTAAGCCTACTTGTGACACTAATAAAAATTATTATTATTACTGACCCAGATGTTAAAATTGCTCCAGCTTAGAAGGACTTATAGTTCTCATATTCGGCATGGTTGGTATTTAGTGAAGCTCAATTAAAATCTGTACACTTGTAGCACAAGCCGAAAAGCTGTGAGAAAGCAGCATAATCACATTGCAGATTATTGTGTCATCGCACTCAGTTTATCAGGTCTCTCAGAAAATTCCTCAAATACTTCACATATGACGAATTACACTCACTTGTTTATTAGGCATATACAAGATCCAGATTGCTCACAGCATGGTTCACATTTGTGGCGTGGCTGCCAGGGCCATTAGAGCATCAATAAAGGATTTAAAGTTGCTTAACTTCCACAGTAATAAGGTGAAAAGAAACAGTAATGAAGTGAATAATCAGTTCATTTATATTTTAGCAAAGTGATGGAAGAGTATTGACCATGAGTCATTTCCAATAATGCCACAGTCTCGTTAAGGATCACACACAAGCCGGACATTGCATGGTCAACCCATTTGAGAGGGTGATGACATTGTGCAAGCCATGAAGAAACAGACTGGGAATGCCAAACTCCTCCTACATTGCATTCATACTGCCCATCTCATTCAATACTAGTGGCAAAAATGTATTACACACATGCATATCGGCTGTTGCAAGTTGGGCATTGTGAAAGTGCTATCCACATGCTGCATGTCATTATCAAGATATGATACATAAAATGTCTAGTGCAATGAAAGGGTGATGACATTGTGCAGGAGCATGAAATGAAAATTGCGTATTGTCACAAGTAGGCTTCAATGAAGTTACTGTGAAAAGCCCCTAGCCCGGCGCCTGTTTGGGGAGGCTGTTACGGGAATTGAACCGTGCTGCTGGCCTGCCTTGGTCTGCTTTCAAAGCCAGCGATTTAGCCCTGTGCTAAACAGCCCCTGTGCTAACAGCATGATGACATTAATGAAGAGACATTCTGAAATTGTTTTACCATCGGTGCAGTGCTTTTAGTGACTAATTAGATTGATGATAGGGTGAGGGTGAAATAATGTGCCCCTCCCTCAGGGGTGAGGGGTAGGGGGAGTGGAGGTAATAAAATTGGGCAGTGGGATCATGCCTATCATTTACTTGCCACTTCTGGTACTTTGCTGGGTGGCATTTGGTGGTCCACTCGCACATAGGCCGATTGAGACCCTGAGGTAACCAATTAATGGCTACTTAAGGTCCTCCTCCCATCAAAGTTTGCCTGGGCTACATGGTGAGGTTGTTTGCAGGTTGAGGGAGGGAGCATGATTTGCCCTCTGTTATGGTACCGTGTGCCAAACGGAGGCCTCCCAAGGTAGTACCCCCTCTGCTTCTATCCCGGCTCCACCTGCTGAACCTGACCCACACATGCTTGCCAGAGCCTGTCAGCTTGACCTCGGTGAAACCCAGATTTAGCACCGTATGGGGCTCCATATGGCTCCTCTTTGTTGCCGGCTACCTGTAGTCCCAGTAGTGGCCACCTAGTGGCGCTGCTGAAACTAGAGAGCGGCAAGCCATTCGATTGGCTAGGAACTCTAGGAGGTGGGATTACCTTCTCCCAATGAAGTGGCTATAAAATCTCTGCTGGGTAACCTGATCAAAAGCAGGGAGGCTGACCCCCACCTTTTAAGCTGGGGTGGGGGGGGGGGGCGAGCAGTCGCCTATACTTAAAACTCCCACTTACTTTGCTGTGGCCGCTATTTAGCAGATTCCAATACCTACCTTCAGCTAGCCACCAACTGTGGAAGATCTGGGATTCGAGAGCTCGAGGACCAGATTAATACAATGTCACTTTTCTGTGCATATTTTTTTAAATGAAGTCACAAGCTTTTAGATTCGGAGGTGGAGGTTACTCAAATGAGCCAAGCTGATACCAGGATTAACATACTATAAAGTTCAGGTGGTCCAGATAGTAAAATGTCTCATAAGAAGTAATATATTTTAGAACTTGGAGCCCTTGAAATAACCATTACAGTGGAAGTTAAACCATTTTAAATCCCTTATTGTGGCTCTAATAGCATTGGCAGCCACACCAAACCTTAACACTGTACTATAGATGAATTTGTGTACTTTTTATATCTCAGCTGGCCAGTTTCTCATTTTACCTCAGCCCTTTTTAAATTTCACTCCCATATTTTCAGGTTCAAGTTATTTTCTCAACTGGTTTCCCCAGTAAATAGATTGTGGGCAAAATTAATTTCCCTGGAATTGTAAAAGTCAGTAACTAGGTGAGGAAATCAATCTGAGGGGTTACTGCAAGTCTGCAATTCATCACAAAATCAAGCCTTTGCCCTGAATGTGAATCTAACCATAAGGCATTGTTGTGTGAGCGTTTACTAATCCGAAGGCAATAATCCTGGCGACAAATTCGCACAACTGATATGTTTTACAGAAATATTTTGTTCTTTCAAAATACAAATCAATGACATTTTAAAAAGGAGGATTTACGTTGAAGTCTAATTTGGATCAATATTTTGAGTAAACATGTTTGTGTTTAATTTTCTCAGAGTTTATTGAATGATTATCAGTAGCGGCGATAGCAGGAGTTAAGAGCTTCATTAACCATTGCCATCTTGCATTAAAAAGGATAAACCATTTAAAATTCTAGTAGTGTTGCAACCTCTTCATTATCTAGTCAACAGAACTCATCGCAGCATAAATTACGAGAGCTCCTTTTTAGTACCTGTAACTCATACAGATCAGACGCAGGCACCATGCTTTCAAATCTTTCAATGCAAGATTTTCTTTTATATTTCTCAACCATTAAACTATCATCTCAATATTTACTAAAATGTCAGCTTGTCTCAGCTGGCGCCACTGGCTCCTTTATCTTTCGGTCAGCTGGGTGTTTGACACATACAGAAACCCATCACAATGTTTCATGGGCTGCAATTCAAATGACTGAGAATTTGACATCTGCCTATTGGGTTCCTTTCTACCCAATGTGGAAGGCAAGTTCTCATGTCATGGGGATGTACCTCATTTATATAAGTCCAGGAAGGTTTGCTTATGGATCAGCAAAATGTGTTCATGGATCTTGCTTTGGGGTTATCAGCTATAAATATGCCGCTTAGCAGAGCAAATCATGGAGAAGCTTTCCATTGCTTGTACAACTTAGACTATCTAACCACCTCGGCCTGTTGAAATCTGAGACGGAATAGAAAAAATTCCCAGTTTCTACAAGGTCAACAAGTCCAGTTACCATTTGTAACCTGGGCTGACAGATAAATCATCAGCTGCTCAAACAGAACCTTTTATGTGATCTCAAACATAGTTTATGTATTAAATTATTGTTGTTTCTGCTTTTACATAAACGTTTTATTTGGAAATTAATTCCACCATCAATCAGCACTGTGATGCCGATGGTTGCTGTTAACTTCACTAATGTGGCAGGGGGTGGGACCCAAAGCAGGAAGTCAGAGGGTAGTAAGGAGGGGATAGAAATAAAAGCCAGTAAGGAGAAAAGTGGAAGGCAGAGAAACAGATTGAACTGCATTTATTTCAATGCAAGAGGCCTAACGGGCAAGGCAGATGAACTCAGGGCATGGATAGGTACATGGGACTGGGATATTACAGCTATCACTGAAACATGGCTAAAGGAGGGGCAGGACCAGCAGCTCAATATTCCGGGGTACAGATGCTATCGGAAAGATAGACCAGGAGCTAGGAGAGGAGGGGGAGTTGTGTTTTTGATTAGGGACAACATCACGGGAGTACAGAGAGAAGATATATCCAACGGATTGCCCACTGAGTCTATATGGGTAGAACTGAAAAATAAGAAGCGTGAGATCACTTTGATAGGACTGTACTATAGACCCCCAGTAGTCAGCGGAAAATCAAGAAGCAAATATGGAAGGAGATTACAGATAGCTGCCAGAAAAAATAGGGTAGTAATAGTAGGGGACTTTAAGTTTCCCAGCGAGAGCAAATCAGTAGCAATTCTCCTCCGGCGGGAGAACGTTGGGCTGGATTCTCTGTTTCAGCAGTATCTTCACCTCTCGCTGCCTGGAGAAAGTGGGCAGCATAATCAAAGATCCCTCCCACCCGGCTTACTCACTCTTCCAACTTCTTCCATCGGGCAGGAGATACAAAAGTCTGAGAACACGCACCAACAGATTCAAAAACAGCTTCTTCCCCACTGTTACCAGACTCCTAAATGACCCTCTTATGGACTGACCTGATTAATACTACACTCCTGTATGCTTCACCCGATGCCAGTGACTATGTATTTATATTGTGTACCTTGTGTTGCCCAATTATGTATTTTAAAAAAAAATTATTTTCATGTACTCAATGATCTGTTTGAGCTGCTCGCAGAAAAATACTTTTTACTGTACCTTGGTACATGTGACAATAAACAAATCCAATAAGCTCCGGCTCAAACGGAGAATTCACGGGAGGTTTACGATGAAAGAAATCGACACCGACCCCTCACCGATTCAGGGACTGGTAAGGGGCTAGCAGCGGTGCCGGGTAAAATCCCTGGCTCCCATGCCGAAAACGGCCGGAAGTGGATGCATTGGTGGTCATCTTCCGGGATTCTATAGACTCCGGAACAGTCCCTGCAGCTTGGAGGGTGGCTAATGTCACTCCAATATTCAAAAAAGGAGGTAGAGAGAAAACGGGGAATTATAGACCAGTAAGCATAACATCAGTAGTGGGGAATATTCTTGAATCCATTATCAATGACTTTATAGTGGAACATTTAGAAAGCAGTGGCAGTGTCTGTCAGAGTCAGCATGGATTTATGAAGGGGAAATCATGATGACAAATCTGTTGGAAATCTTTGAAAATGTAACTAGTACAGTTAACAAGGGAGAGCCAGTCGATGTGGTATATTTGGACTTTCAGAAGGCGTTTGACAGTTTTCCATAAGAGATTATTGTGCAAAATTAAAGCGCATGGGATTGGGGGAAGTGTATTGAGGTGGATAGAAAACTGGTTGGCAGAGAGGAAACAAAGAGTAGGAATTAATGGGTCCTTTTCAAATTGGCAGTCAGTAACTAGTGGGGTGCCATTGGGATCGGTGCTGGAAACCTAGCTATTCACAATATATATTAATGATTTGGATGAGGGAATAAAATGTAACATCTCAAAGTTTGGAGATGATACCAAGATGGGTGGGAGAGTGAACTGTAACGAGGATGCAGGTATCCTACAGCATGATCTGGACAGGTTGGGCGAGTGGGCATATCTATGGCAGATGCAGTATAATTTGGATAAGTGTGAGGTTATTCACTTTGGAAGCAAAAACAAGAAGGCAGATTACTACCTGAATGGTTGTAAATTGGGAGAGGGGAGTGTGCAACGGGACCTGGGTGTCATCGTGCACCAGCCGCTGAAGGTAAGCATGCAGGTGCAGCAGGCAGTAAAGAAGGCTAATGGTATGTTGGCCCTCATTGTGAGAGGCTTCGAGTACAGAAGCAGGGATGTGTTGCTGCAATTCGACAGGTGTCCATAAGACATAGGAACAGAATTAGGCCACTCGACCCATCAAGTCTGCTCCGCCATTCAATCATGGCTGATATTTTCTCATCCCCATTCTCCTGCCTTCTCCCCATCACCCCTGATCCCTTTATTAATCATGAACCTATCTATCTCTGTTTTAAAGGATCGTCCCTTTAGTCTGGGATGGTGTCCTCTGGTTCTAGTTTTTCCTACGTCCACTCTATCCAGGCCTC
The DNA here is from genome assembly GCF_047496885.1 of Scyliorhinus torazame. NCBI lineage: Eukaryota > Metazoa > Chordata > Chondrichthyes > Carcharhiniformes > Scyliorhinidae > Scyliorhinus > Scyliorhinus torazame. The sequence goes on along the minus strand of NC_092725.1, from coordinate 110,923,018 downwards.
GCAGCATCTTGTAAGTTTTAATAAGATCCCCTCTCATCCTTCTAAACTCCAACGAGTACAGACCCAGAGTCCTCAAACGTTCCTCATACGACAAGTTCTTCTCGGTGAAGCCACGGTAGCCTTGTGGATAGCACAATTGCTTCACAGCTCCAGGGTCCTAGGTTCGATTCTGGCTTGGGTCACTGTCTGTGTGGAGTCTGCACATCCTACCCGTGTGTGCGTGGGTTTCCTCCGGGTGCTCTGGTTTCCTCCCACAGTCCAAAGATGTGCGGGTTAGGTGGATTGGCCATGGTGGATTGCCCTTAGTGTCCAAAATTGCCCTTAGTGTTGGGTGGGGTTGCTGGGTTATGGGGATAGGGTGGCGGTGTTGACCTTGGGTAGGGTGCTCTTTCCAAGAGCCGGTGCAGACTCGATGGGCTGAATGGTCTCCTTCTGCACTGTAAATTCTATGATAATAATCTATGACACCTAGAATATTGTGTGCAGTTTTGGTCTCCTTCTCTGAGGAAGGATGTTCTTGCTCTCGAGGGAGTGCAGCAAAGGTTAACCAGGCTGATTCCAGGAATGGCGGGGCTGTCATATGAAGAGAGATTGACTAGGTTAGCATTGTTCTCGCTGGAGTTCAGAAGAATGAGTGGGGATCTCATAGAGACTTATAAAATTCTAACAGGACTATGCAGGGAAGATGTTCCCAATGGTGGGTGTGCCCAGAACCAGGGGTCACGGTCTGAGGATTCAGGGTAAACCATTTTGGACAGAGATGAGGAGACATTTCTTCACCCAATGAACGGTGTGCCTCTGGAATTCATTACCACAGGAAGTAGTTGATGCTAAAACATTGAATATTTTCAAGAGGCAGCTAGGTATAGCACTTGGGGAGAATGGAATCAAAGGCTATGGGAAGAAAGTGGGATTAGGCTAGTGGGTTGGATGATCAGCCATGATCGTGATAAATGGCGGAGCAGGCTTGAAGGGCCAAAAGGCCTCCTCCTGCTCCTATCTTCTATGTATCTATGTACCTACAAGTTCCCTTCCAAGCCGACACCATCCTGGGTGATAAACCTGGAACTCCCTCCCTAAAAGCACAGGGTGTAGCTACGGCAGTGATGACTGCACATCCCGTGAATGAATAAATAAAAAAAATGTTGGACCCTCTGCCATTTCCAGCCCTTTAAATTTGTAGTCATTTTAAATCAGGAAAATTAAAGGGGGCATCATAATGTTCTAACATGTTGCAATCAACTATCATATGAAACTCTGTCATGTTCTGTATGCAACTGGGAAAAGTGGTAACCTTTATTTTCAGGGAGTTTGTTTATTCATGGCTCTTCTGGCTGGTTTAGCACAGGGCTAAAGAGCTGGCTTTGAAAGCAGACCAAGGCAGGCCAGCAGCACGGTTCAATTCCCGTACCGGCCTCCCCGAACAGGCGCCGGAATGTGGCGACTAGGGGCTTTTCACAGTAACTTCATTGAAGCCTACTTGTGACAATAAGCGATTTTCATTTCATTTTCATTTCATTTTCATTTTCATTTCATTTCATTTCTAAGTTTCTAAATCTTCAGGTCAAAAAAAAGCATTTTGATTTCCAGTGATCAGTGGGTCAGCATCAAGGGCATCCATTGCAGGTGTAACATGGCCAGGTCCAGATCCTGCACTACTTGATTCTTTCTCCCTGTTCACTTAGTGAACCTCAAACAGGCTGGTAATAAAACTTGGATAGAGAAAAACAGTCCACATCTAAGTAGTACAGTAAGAAGTCTTACAACACCAGGTTAAAATCCAACAGGTTTGTTTCAAATCACTAGCTTTCGGAGCACTGCTCCTTCCTCAGGTGAATGGCAGTGCTCCAAAAAGCTAGTGATTCGAAACAAACCTGTTGGACTTTAACCTGGTGTTGTAAGACTTCTTACTGTGCTCACCCCAGTCCAACGCCTGCATCTGCACATCTAATTAGTATGCAGTGACCCCTGCTGGGAAGTATACATGCATGCATGGATTAAAAACAAGATCAGGCTCCAAATGTCCCTCACTTGTTAAATAACTACAGATATTTTTTCAACTCACACATAGAAATGGCCTTTTGACTCAAATACAGAATGATTGGCAGCACCCATGGAACTGAACCTTAACATGGGGGGGGGGGGGGGGGGGGGTGAAGAGATTCTCATGGTCTACCCTCTGTAAAGTTAAAATTTTGCTGTCCATACTTGCTGACACATCACCTCTGAGCGCACAGATCCACATTAGTTCCCGATTAAGCAACACCTCAATTTAAAAATTCTCATTATTATTTTCAAATTCCTCCATGATCTTCTGCCTCCACACCATCTGATATATCTGCGCTCATCTAATTCCGCTATATTGAGCATCCCGAGTTTAATGGTTCCACCCCAGATGGCCATGCCTTCAGTTGCTGCTCTAAACTCTGGAATTCCATTACTAAACCTCTTTTATCCCTTTAATAGTGCTTAAATCCCACCTCCTTGACCCAGCTGTTGGCCATAATATCACCTTATGCCACATTTTGCTTTGTAATTTTCCTGTGAATTAAAGCGACTTGGGCTATTTTATTACATTAAATGTGCAAAGTAAATATAAGTTGTTGCTGTTGTTGAGGAGGGGTAGGGGTGGAGAGTTGGAGAAAAAAGAGAGGAGAGGTATGGAGAAGGAACAGAGGAGAGATAGATCAATAAAGGGTTTTGGTAATGCTCGTCAGGTTCAGTGCTCTCTTGGTTACCATAGAATTTGCATCTATCTTGCAAATTTCTCTTCACAAGTCAGTACAGTTCCTTATATGGGGGCAGCACGGTAGCATAGCGATTAGCACAGTTGCTTCACAGTTCCAGGGTCCCAGGTTCGATTCCCGCCTGGGTCACTGTCTGTGCGGAGTCTGCATGTTCTCCCCGTGTCTGCGTGGGTTTCCTCCGGGTGCTCCGGTTTCCTCCCACAGTCCAAAGATGTGCAGGTTAGGTGGATTGGCCATGCTAAAATTGCCCTTAGTATCCTAAAAAAAAAGTTGTGTGGGGGTTACTGAGTTACGGGGATAGGGTAGATACATGAGCTTGATAGGGTGCTCTTTGTAAGAGCCGGTGCAGACTCGATGGGCCGAATGGCCTCCTTCTGCACTGTGCATTCTATGATTCTATGATTCTTATAGAAACTGCAATGTATATATGGTGAATACTGTGGCAAATAATTCTGATATTTATACCATTTTACTTTCAAATTTGGAGATGCCGGCGTTGGACTGGGGTGAGCACAGTAAAAAGTCTTACAACACCAGGTTAAAGTCCAACAGGTTTGTTTCGATGTCACTTGCTTTCGGAGCGCTGCTCCTTCCTCAGGTGAATGAAGAGGTATGTTCCAGAAACATCTATATAGACAGATTCAAAGATGCCAGACAATGCTTGGAATATGAGCATTAGCAGGTGATTAAATCGTTACAGATCCAGAGATGGGGTAACCCCAGGTTAAAAAGGTGTCAATTGTGTCAAGCCAGGACAGTTGGTAGGATTTTGCAGGCCAGATGGTGGGGGAAAAATGGAATGCGACATGAATCCCAGGTCCCGGTTGAGGTCACAGGACTAGTAATTCAGAGACACAGGGTAATGCTCTGGGGAACTGTGTTCAAATCCCACCAGGGCAGATGGTGGAACTTGAATTCAATAAAAATCTGGAATGAAAAGTTGTTAAAACCCATCTGGTTCACTGATGTCCTTTAGGGAAGAAAATCTATCGTCCTCACCTGGTCTGGCCTTAATGTGACTCCAGACTCACAGCAATATTGTTGATTTTTAAATGCCCTCAGGGATGAGCAATAAATGTTGTCCCAGCCAGTGATGTCCCAGCCATAAAGGTGACTTTCCAGACCTCTCCCCTGAACTTCCACAAACCTCAAAATTGAGATCGGGAGGAAGTGGCCCTGAAGTGGTCACTCGCCCCCTTCCTGTAAAATTGTGGACAGGTTGAGGGTGGGTGGGAGGGCAGCAGAAGGCCAGCTGGGGAACTTTTCAGACCACCTACCTCCAAACCCGCTGGCGGGGAACCTTAAAATTGTGCTCCAGCTTGCCCTCCAAGTTATACACCATCGGACTGGGAAAATATATCGCTGTTCCTTCATTGCCATTGGGTCAAAATCCTGGAACTCCCTACCCTACAGCATTGTGGGTGTACTTTTACCAAACAGACAGCAGTGATTGTGGAACCCAGCTTACCACCAACTTCTCAAGCGCAATTAGGGATGGGCAGTAAGTACTGGCCTTGTCAGTGAAGCCAAATCCCATGAGTGAACAAAGAAACATCAAGTTTTAATGGGAGCACATGCCAAGGAGTAACTAATATTGCACTTTTACTGAAAATCATTTGCCAAATTAATTTACTTGTGCTAAGGAAAAGACACCTCATGTCATATTTAAATGAGGAAAACAGTGAAAAATGGAGGAACCCTCCTGCTACACTACTGCACTGCTGTTTTTAATAATGGCTTGGCTGCAAGAACCAGAACTGCATATTTTTATCCCTCCCTGCAGTCCAATCCTGTTTCCATGGCAGCATCTTGTACAGGCAGAAGATACTTAATATCACATTTATCACAGTAGCTAAGCCTAAGGGTCTGACTCCATTTCTGACCAGAATGGCTGGGTTGAGTGCACGGTACCCTAGCTACATAAAATGGAATTTCCAAAATACAACTATGAAGCATTGAAGAAGGTAACAGTTTAATTAAATGCATTTAAAAACACATATATTTAGAAACACCCAACGACTAGCAGAGCTGCCTGGAGACAAAGACTTGTCATGTATAATTCATTTACAAATGCATGTTGTTTTATTCTCCCATCATTTTCCACACTGGCAGAGCCAATGCATTAATAACACAGCATAATTGTTTCATATAGTCTGAACCTGTCAGGCCACATGGAGTTATAATGTTTTGAACACTGATTGCTTTGTGAAAAGCAGGGATCTCAACCTGATGGGAACTTGTTATACTTAACCAGAGGGTAACGAGAGTTACATGCGGTGCATATGTCAACTGCATCACTTCTTCTGTGCATTCCTACAGCAACAACAACAATTTATATTTATATAGCACCTTTAACGTAATAAAGAGTCACAAAGCACTTCATAGGAATGTTATAAAGCATAATTTGATACCGAGACACACAAGTCAATCATAGAATTTGCAGTGCAGGAGGAGGCCATTCGGCCCATCGAGACTGCACCAGCCCTTGGAAAGAGCAGCCCACTAACGCCCATGCCTCCACCCTATCCCAGTAACCCGGTAACTCACGAACCCCACCTAATCTTTTTGGACACTGAGTGCAATTTATCATGGCCAATCCACCTAACCTGCACATCTTTGGACTGTGGGAGGAAACCGGAGCACCCGGAGGAAACCCACGCAGAGACAGGGAGAACGTGCAGACTCCGCACAGACAGTGACCCAAGCCGGGAATCGAACCTTGGACCCTGGAACTGTGAAGCAACTGTGCTAACCACTGTGCCACTGGCTGCAAAAGTGGTACGTTTTAAAGAGAGTCTTAAGGGATGAGAGGGTAGAAAGGTAGAGGGGTTTAGGGAGGGAATTCTAGGAGTTCAGGGCATAATCTCGCCATACACTTTCCCATGCAACTCACGTCTCCCATGGTTGAACCTATGAACATTTGCCAGTGGATCGGTTTTCACTGCCCATGTCTGCATCTCCCTCCAGAATCTTCATCAAGGCCCCTGCTCTCCATGAACTTACTGTGGATTATTGGGCTCATGATGGCCTTGGCTAAAACATGGCTGAAGGATGATGACTGGCTTAAATAAAGCTATTCCCACCTGGAAAAGCATGCACCAGCTGCATTGCATCTCTCCAAGGTAATGAAAGACACAGGTCCCTAGATTCTGTTAATACCAAATGATCAATCTGTATGATCTGAACTTTTGCAGCAACTGAACATTTAATTGCTCGCAAAAATGTTGGTTGCAAAGTCAGAGTGCAATTTTACTATCCTTGAATCAACAAAAGGTGAGGGATAATATTTGAATATTCAGACATCATAGTATAAAATGCCACCTTAGATTACGTGTTCAAGTCTTTGGAGTAAAACTTGAACTCACAGCCTTCTGACCCAAAGGTAAGGTAAACCACACATGTAAAAAGTGCAATTTTAATCTTTGTAAAAAAATATCCACTTTCTTTAAGTGTATACAGGGGATCAGATATAATTTTGCTGCTTTAAAAAACCTGTGCAGGGCTTTTTCAGCACAACACTATCAGCCAGATCATGCTGAATTCCTGAAAATAGATGGATATCGTAAAGGTCCAGAAGGCTGACATGGTGCAAGTATTAAAATAGACTTCTTTAGCACAGGAGGAACACTTTAACAGATCAATCAACACCTCAATATCATTGGCATTTTATGCTGAAAGTTTTCTAAGTTATACTCTCTGTCGGTGTATGCAGTGGCAGTTTTCCTTTCTGCACTTTTAATATAGTCCATTCTGGTCTGTCAAATATGAGAGTCTGGGTCACAAAGGCCATTCCTATAAAATGCATTGCAGCTTCTGACAGAATAAAGTCAAATGCCAAAGTGATTATTTTTAGCATTTCTGACATTACTAATATGTGCCCTTTCATTATGTTAATTGACAAATGAGCTGGATCTCAAATGAAGTTGCCCTTTACGCAGCTGCCTATCAATCTTGAAATTAAGTTTTATAACAAGTGAAGTGGTATGCACAGGGATTTGTTTTTTCCCAGCTAGCTGGAGATCAGTAAAACTAACAAAAAGAAATGATTAACACAAGTAGAAAATGATACAAAATAGAAATGGATTAAAAATCAACAGCAATGAATTCAAATTAGTCCATTCTATGAATATTAATGCACACTTAATTAGATTCTGTTTACATCTCGGCCATCATTCACATCATATGGATTATCTATTAAATTGTTATTCCATGCAATGGCATTTGGAATGGATTGAGCGAAATGCTGAGTTACATTTCTGCTACTTTAATAGCCTTACGAGGTAGCAATATGTTATTAGGGAGCTTTTAAATTTTAGGGTTTCTTGCTTTTTCTTCCATGTGAAAAGTGTCAACTTGTTTGTCAGCATTTATTGATAATTCTTAGCTGTTTCTTAGCCTTTAGACATAGCAGGATGGAACTCCACCTTGGGCCGTAGTGCAGGGTGGGTGGTTTTGCAATGGCAGATAAGCAATTCCATCATCTGCAATGATAAGGAATACTGGATGGGGAGTTTAACAGGCAGCTGACAAGATATTGGGCAGAATTTCCCCAAAATTGCATAGAGTGGTGAATGCGAGAAGAAAAACAGTGTGAAACGCTACACTTTTCTAGCCAGATCGAACGGCGATGGAGTGGAGGCGGCGATGGAGTGGAGGCGGCGGCGGGGTGGGGGGGTGGGGGCAGCTTGGGTGTTGTGGGTGGTACCGGATGCTAAAATCACTGGCAAGGCTGGGATTCAAAGATTGGGGCACCCTTTAAAAAGGGTACCCTGATCTCAAGGTGACATTAAAGACCACCCTCCCACCTCTGCACCCCCTGACATCGGGACCCCTGGCTGACAAGGGGAACACCGCCAACCCTCCAATACAGAGGGCCAATTACCCAATCCCCACCACCACCACTCAATGGGTGGGTCACCCCCCCCCCCCCCCCACCCACTGGCCACACCATGCAGGCATCAGGGTGACCCAAACCCCCCCCCCCCACCCAACATAATGGGAACCCCAGCAACGGGGTTTAACTGGAGGTCTCGCCCATGACCCCACATCCGGGACCCAGCCCCTGGCCCTTCCCTTGGGTCCACCCCCTGGAACCGCACACAGTGGCAGAGGGCATTGACAGGCACTGCCCGGCCATGTCCCTCACCATGTTGGGGCTATACTCACCTCCTGGTTTCAGTTTTTGGAAACCAATAGTGATTCCCGCTGGAATTACGTCATGTTGTTAGGGTGGGGGAATCATTTGTCAACCCTGGAAACAGCGGCGTTGAGATGTATTAGAATATTAAAATCAATTTACGCCCATGATTACATCACCGGTGGAGCGCAGGGAAGATCTCAAACAAAGATCTCACCGCCACAAGTCCTGTTATGGACCCCTCGTGAGGGTTAGTGACCATAACAGGATTTGCGCCCACATGGAACGGGCCCTGAAAATTCCCCCCACTGTCAATTTTCTTAGATCCTTCCCAAGATGAATTTCTAAACCAGCTTGTTTTTTCTAAAAACTGAAGAAGCATATCCTACTCCTTGCCACAGATCATGCACTGTTTGTTTTGTCATGGATCCTCTTGAACCTATTTGAACCGTGTTTGAAGGTGGCTCACTAACAAAGGAAAAGCTTTCAGCAAGAAAAAAACATCTGAATTCTACCCAGGTGTCAGAACAATTGATAACAGATTCCTGGATGTCAATCTAATGTTGCAGGATAATGTTCCTCTCTTAACGTATCAATTGTATTCCATAGATACAACTTGCAACGTTGGAACAGAACAATTGCATTGTTTATGTCTGTATTTATCATCTATCCTGTTCCATACAGGTTTATGCTGCATCATTTGCAACATGAGGATATTCCAATGTTAACAGAGTACCTTAAAAGAGCCGTCAATGAGCTCTTACTGTGCACCAGCCCTTGTGTGCACAGTAAGATCCCACAGAGCAATGAGATAGCAGTGTTTTAATGAAGTCGATATAAATTTAGGTCAGATATAAAAAAACAATGTTTGAAAAAGGTTTAGTTGATAAAGTATTAAACGCCTGCCCTTTGCGGTTACAGATGTTGACAAACCCCATTTTGGTAATTGCACAATTTTCTGTTTGTGTTTCAAATTTCAAATATTTTCTTTTTCCTTTTCACTTTATTAAATTCACTGTGTTTGACTGTAATCCATTCCATAAATCCATTATGCAGCAGAAAAGACAATTTTAATCTCTTATCCTAATTTTGTCTTTCTATTGATTTTGCATTTTTTTCTGTGCTCACAGTTTTAAGTCGAATATCCTGTGGAAGCAAATATTATTCCCATACTTTGGTATTATGTACCTTTGGAAGACATGGCCTCACTTTTCCATTGTAATCAAATACAACTCTGCAAGCCTCTTTTAATTTTGAGGTTTAGAAAGAAAGAAAGAACTTGAATCTTCTGCCTTCAACAACATCAAAATGTCAGGATGGGTTTTTCGGCCAATGAAGTATCTTTGAAGTGTAGTCACTTGCAGTTCTTGCAGAAGGGGTGCACGGTGACACAATGGTTAGCACTTCTGCATCACAGCACTAGGGACCCAGATGAGGAGACAGAAGGTGGTGCCCGGGATTTCACTGTGATGGGGGAAAGGACATGGGTGAGTGGGGAGGGGAAAGGATGTAGGAGCTTACCAAAAACTGAAGGACTACCATGTTGACCAAATCGAAAGTGAGCGCTGCCTCATATTGGATGTACACTTGTGCTGTATGGGAGTGAAATCAGTGGGCGGGCGGAGAGGTGAGTCAACTCTGAGGGACAACTGAAAGAGAGCCCCAGCAAGCAGCATTGGAAGTGCTTGGGACAGTGAGCTTGGGAGACCCCCCCGCTTGGGAGACCCCCGCCCCACCCGCCTCCAAAGGACACCTGCAATAGGGAGATCCCTCTCTGGACCCCTCTAATAGAGATACCCCCCAGGGACCCATAACTAAAGGGATCCCCCACAGAGATCCCCTAACTAGCCAGACCCCCCCCCCCCCCCACAAAGAGTCCCGCTAACTTAAGGGACCTCGCACAGGGACCTCCTGACTGAAGGAACTTAGAACATAGAACATAGAACATTACAGCGCAGTACAGGCCCTTCGGCCCTCGATGTTGCGCCGACCTGTGAAACCACTCTAAAGCCCATGTACACTATTCCCTTATTGTCCATATGTCTATCCATTGACCATTTGAATGCCCTTAGTGTTGGCGAGTCCACTACTGTTGCAGGCAGGGCATTCAACGCCCTTACTACTCTCTGAGTAAAGAACCTACCTCTGACATCTGTCCTATATCTATCTCCCCTCAATTTAAAGCTATGTCCCCTCGGGCTAGACATCACCATCCGAGGAAAAAGGCTCTCACTGTCCACCCTATCCAATCCTCTGATCATCTTGTATGCCTCAATTAAGTCACCTCTTAACCTTCTTCTCTCTAACGAAAACAGCCTCAAGTCCCTCAGCCTTTCCTCATAAGATCTTCCCTTCATACCAGGCAACATTCTGGTAAATCTCTTCTGCACCCTTTCCAATGCTTCCACATCCTTCCTATAATGCGGCGACCAGAATTGCACGCAATACTCCAAATGCGGCCGCACCAGAGTTTTGTACAGCTGCAACATGACCTCATGGCTCCGAAACTCAATCCCTCTACCAATAAAAGCTAACACACCATACGCCTTCTTAACAACCCTCTCAACCTGGATGGCAACTTTCAGGGATCTATGTACATGGACACCGAGATCTCTCTGCTCATCCACACTGCCAAGAATCTTACCATTAGCCCAGTACTCTGTCTTCCTGTTATTCCTTCCAAAATGAATCGCCTCACACTTTTCTGCATTAAACTCCATTTGCCACCTCTCAGCCCAGCGCTACAGCTTATCTATGTCCCTCTGTAACTTGTAGCATCCTTCAGCACTGTCCACAACTCCACCGACTTTAGTGTCATCTGCAAATTTACTCACCCATCCTACGTCTCCCTCCAGGTCATTTATAAAAATGACAAACAGCAGTGGCCCCAAAACAGATCCTTGTGGTACACCACTAGTAACTGGACTCCAGTCTGAACATTTCCCATCAACCACCACCCTTTGTCTTCTTCCAGCTAGCCAATTTCTGATCCAAACTGCTAAACCACCCTGAATCCCATGCCTCCGTATTTTCTGCAGTAGCCTACCATGGGGAACCTTATCAAACGCTTTACTGAAATCCATATACACCACATCAACTGCTTTACCCTCATCCGCCTGTTTGGTCACCTTCTCAAAGAACTCAATAAGGTTTCTGAGGCACGACCTACCCTTCACAAAACCGTGTTGACTATCTCTAATCAAATTATTCCTTTTCAGATGATTATACATCCTATCTCTTATAAATCTTTCCAAGATTTTGCCCACAACAGAAGTAAGGCTCACTGGTCTATAATTACTGGGGTTGTCTCTACTCCCCTTCTTGAACAAGGGGACAACATTTGCTATCCTCCAGTCTTCTGGCACTATTCCTGTAGACAAAGATGGCTTAAAGATCAAAGCCAAAGGCTCAGCAATCTCCTCCCTAGCTTCCCAGAGAATCCTAGGATAAATCCCATTCGGCCCAGGGGACTTATCTATTTTCACACTTTCCAGAATTGCTAACACCTCCTCCTTATGAACCTCAAGCCCTTCTAGTCTAGTAGCCTGAATCTCAGTATTCTCCTCTACAACATTGTCCTTTTTCTGTGTGAATACTGATGAAAAATATTCTTTTAGCACCTCTCCTATCTCCTCGGACTCCACACACAACCTCCCACGACTTTCCTTGACTGGCCCTACTCTTACCCTAGTCATTCTTTTATTCCAGACATATCTATAGAAAGCTTTAGGGTTATCCTTGATCCTACCTGCCAAAGACGTTTCATGTCCCCTCCTGGCTTTTCTTAGCTCTCTCTTTAGGTCCTTCCTAGCTAACTTGTAACTCTCGAGCGCCCTAACTGAACTTTCATGTCTCATCTTTACATAAGCCTCCTTCTCCCTCTTGACAAGTGTTTCGACTGCTTTAGTAAACCACGGTTCCCTTGCTCGATCACTTCCTCCCTGCCTGACAGGTACATACTTATCAAGGACACACAGTAGCTGTTCCTTGAACAAGCTCCACATTTACATTGTGCCCATCCCCTGCAGTTTTCCTCTCCATCCGATGCATCCTAAGTCTTGCCTCATCGCATCATAATTGCCTTTCCCCCAGATATAACTCTTGCCCTGCGGTATACACCTATTCCTTTCCATCACTAAAGTAAACGTAATCGAATTGTGGTCACTATCACCAAAGTGCTCACCTACCTCCAAATCTAACACCTGTCCTGGATCATTACCCAGTACCAAATCCAAAATGGCCTCACCTCTCGTTGGGCTATCTACATACTGTGTTAGGAAACCCTCCTGCACACATTGGACAAAAACAGACCCATCTAAAGTACTCAAACTATAGCGTTTCCAGTCAATATTTGGAAAGTTAAAGTCCCCCATAACAACTACCCTGTTGCTTTCGCTCCTATCCAGAATCATCTTTGCAATCCTTTCCTCTACATCTCTGGAACTTTTCGGAGGCCTATAGAAAACCCTTAACAGGGTGACCTCTCCTTTCCTGTTTCTAATCTCAGCCCATACTGCCTCAGTAAACGAGTCCTCATCAAACGTCCTTTCTGCCACTGTAATACTGTCCTTGACTAACAATGCCACCCCTCCCCCTCTTTTACCACCTCCCCTGCACTTACTGAAGTATCTAAAGCCCAGCACCTGCAACAACCATTCCTGTCTCTGCTCTATCCATGTCTCCGAAATGGCCACAACATCGAAGTCCCAGGTACCAACCCATGTCGCAAGTTCACACACCTTATTCCGGATGCTCCTGGCATTGAAGAAGACACACTTTAAACCACCTTCCTGCCTGCCGGTACACTCCTGCAACTTTGAAACCTTACTCATGACCTCACTACTTTCAACCTCCTGTATACTGGAGCTACAATTCAGGTTCCCAAGCCCCTGCTGAACTAATTTAAACCCTGCCGAAGAGCATTAGCAAATTTCCCCCCCCAGGATATTGGTACCCCTCTGGTCCAGGTGTAGACCATCCCGTTTGTAGAGGTCCCACTGACCCCAGAATGAGCCCCAATTATCCAGAAATCTGAAACCCTCCCTCCTGCACAATCCCTGTAGCCACTTGTTCAACTCCTCTCTCACCCTATTCCTCATCTCGCTAGCACGTGGCACGGGTAACTACCCAGAGATAACTCTGTTTGTCCGAGATCTAAGTTTCCACCCTAGCTCCCTGAATTCCTGCCTTGCATCCCTATCCCTTTTCCTACCTATGTCGTTGGTACCTATGTGGACCACGACTTGGGGCTGCTCCCCCTCCCCCTTAAGGAGCCCGAAAACACGATCCGAGACATCACGCACCCTGGCACCTGGGAGGCAACACACCAACCGCGAGTCTCTCTCGTTCCCACAGAATCTCCTATCTATCCTCCTGACTATGGAGTCTCCAATGACTAATGCTCTCCTCCACTCCCCCCTTCCCTTCTGAGCAACAGGGACAAACTCTGTGCCAGAGACCTGTACCCCATGGCTTACCCCTGGTAAGTCGTCCCCCCCAACAGTATCCAAAGCGGTATACTTGTTACTAAGTGGAACGACCACAGGGGATCCCTGTACTGACTGCTTCCTCCCAGCCCCTCTCACCGTCACCCATCTATCTTTATTCTTCTGAGTAACTACATCCCTGAAGCTTTTATCTATGACCACCTCGGCCTCCCGAATGATCCGAAGTTCATCCAGCTCCAGCTCCAGTTCCCTAACGCGGTTTCTGAGGAGCTGGAGATGGGTGCACTTCCCACAGATGAAATCAGCAGTCCAGACAGGGGTGGTGAAAAAAGTTACAGCTGTAACACTTACCTGGAAATCCACGTGTCTATTCCTGTAAGGAGAGCAGCTGTGTCCTGTATTTCAATCACTCAGATCCAGTATCTGCAAGTTATTCATAGCTTTCTTGTAGTGGGCTGCATTGGCTGCTTCCACAAATCAGCTGCAGCCTTAATTCATTCATCACCCTTCATAGATCAGTGACTCTAAGTGGTGGAACCCCAATGTTTACAAACATTGACCACATCAAAGAGATATAAGTACATTGCAATCGCATGCTTAAGTGAATGCAATGCACTTAATGTGTACTTACCTCTCTTTGATGTGGTCAATGTTTGCAAACGTTGGGGTTTCACCACTCAGAGTCACCAATCATAGGTGACCCCTGTGGGGTCTCCCTATTAAGATGGTCCCGGAGGGCTGGATGGGGGGCTGGTAGAGGAGATATGGGTAGGTAGCATATTGACAGGGGGGCAGGGTGGCCCTTGGATGGACTCTGGGGGCAACTTCCCGAAGGAGCTTTCCCCTTGGCCCACTGCAAGATCCACCACAGCAGGGCAACGCTGGTAGTGAACACAAGTGATCCATGCCAATGTGATTCCAGGCCCTGGGGACCGGAGGATCATGGCGGGTTGGAGCATAGGGCACTAGGCTCGATAAATGGATATAAATGAGTCATTAAGACCTATTTGCATTCATTTACATCTTCCCGCTGACACACGGTTGTGGACCTTGATCGCAGTGCCAGCTGGATGTTGGAGCATCGCATTCGGATCAGCGTCTGCCGATGCCCGGCGCTAATCCCGATTTTGTGATCCTCTGCCGCACAATTGACCCCGATGCCAGCATTGACCAATGGAGAATCCACCCCAGAGACTTTCAGTTCAAAAGACTTATGGTCAAAGAAAAGACACAAGAACTGCTGGTGGAAGAATGTAGCTCTAGACATGAACCTAGTGGGGAGACGTTTCAATTATACAAGCACTTCCCAAATTTGAGGGAAAAAGATGTGGAAGCATTCTTTATTTCTTCAGAAAAAGTGGCTGAACAGATAAAATGACCAAAATAAATTTAGACATAACTTTTACAAAGCAGACTGGTAGGTAGAGCCAGTGAGGTGTATGCGTCTTTGTTGAAAGATGTATCATGATGTAGTAAAGAAAGTTATCCTCAGTGATAATGAGTTGATTCCTGAGGTGTAGAGGCAGAAATGTCAAAATGCAAAGAAACAGCCTGGACAAACTCACACTGGATTTGAGAGAGTAAAGAAAAATAATTTTGACCGCTGCATTCAGGCGTTAAGAAAAGAGAGAATATATGAAGCCCTTGGATAGGTGATTCTTTTAGAATAAATTAAAAATTAATTTCCTTTGATGATTATAACTCATGTTGAGGAACAAAAAGTTAAAAATGCTAGACAGGCAGCAGAGTTAGCTGATGATTACGAACTGATGCATGGAACCAAACCTTTTTCCCATCATCTTTTAAACATGACAAGGATAGAAGGTGGGAAGGTAAAAAGGACACAAATACTCAAGGAAGAAATGGAATAGTTGTAAATGGACAGGAAATTTCACCTCAGATCAAAAGGGAACGTGTAGAGGGTGGAAGTGAGCCAGGGTTCCATTCTGGGATCTTCCCATCCAGTTATAACATCAACTGGGATTGTAACAATAGACATGAAATAGGCTGTGCTCTGGTGTACTTTAAATATAGCATCCTTAGTTAGGAAACATGGCATGGCATGGGGGGCAAATTGTCTGCCCACCAGCAATCCTGTGTATTTCCCATTATTACATTATTAATGAGATGGGATGCGCCAGGAAGGGGAGAATTTGTGGCACAGTGCATAGTGTCTTTGTCTCTGAGCCAAAAGCTCTGTGTTTGAATCCCACCCCAGGATTTGATGGTCAAGGAAGGTACATTCATAATGCTACCAATAGGTTGAGTACCAACCTATAAAATCCTTCAACAATGCCATTGCCAGGTGGTGAAAGCAGGAGAGACGCCTGATCAGCCATGCCTGATGTGGAGTGGTGCTCCTCAAGCTACAAGCCTCCGGTGATCGGCTACTGTCCTGTTCCAGGAAGAACTAGCTATGGGAACAGATGAAAATCTGCCTTGTGCCCCACTAGGCACGGGAAGAGAAACAACAACAACAATACACCAGGAAGTGGACGATATGGCACAAAAACTCACCATTGCGGCTGACTGGAAAAATTTTGTTTTTTCATGCCCGCTGTTGCACTTAGCGCAATTCAGGGAAAACTCCAAGAATGACAGTGTCTGATTGACACTTTTAGAAAGTTGTAAGAGCAGCAGATGTTTCAAACCAGATTTCTGAATGGGTGTTTTGTTTCATGAGCATTTCAAGACTTGCCATTGTTGTTATATGGCTTATTGATTCTGCAAATGGTGCATACTGTCTGAGTGGGCATGGAGGATGCAGAGGGTATGGAAAGGCATGGAGGATGGAAGGGACTCAAAATGGTGATGGAAGTCATAGGGAAGGGGAATGGAGGGCATGGACCAGGCATGGGAGATATGAGGGGACATGCAGCGAGCTTGGGGGCATGGAGCAGTCATGGAGGATATGAGGAGGAATAGATGAGAGCCTTTCAACTTAACTACGAGGCCACAAAAAGCTGGCCGAACTACACAAAATTGTTGGGTGTTGGGGGGTATGAGATTCCTACCCCCATAATGGAACCAGCTGGGTCAGGAGTGCAGGGAGCAGGCCCCGTATCCACACCCTTAACCTGCACCATTGAACCCCAGAATCAGGTGTCACCTTTGACTGGAACTGGCCTGGTCTCACGTTGCCACCAGGGTAGAAATTGGAAAGGATTCTGAGGCTGGTCACAATAATCTTGTTTCCGTTTTACCTCAAATCTGTGTTTTACCTGAAACCAGGACCAGGGCTTGCAATGCCTAGCTATCCAATGGCTTAAACAACTGTGTTAAGGGAGTAGATTTTGGTTAACTTCAACTAACCTTTATTTTATGAGTTTCAATCTGCCCAACTTTTTCCGTTATGGTGTAAATCTTGTGCAATAATTCTTTCTAGCCTCCAGGTTTTTTTGACCTACTTATTCAGTCATGTTATTTTTTAGCCTCAGAGGTATAGATTTCCTGTCCACATCTCATAAAATGCTCTTTAACACTTTTAATTTTTCCTGTCATTCTTATTTCTAGTTGCATCTCCCACTGAATATTCACAGCCCTCAAGCATTGTTATCCTTTGCTATCGTGTTGATTATGATGAGAATTTGCTGATATATCAATATTTAATCTATGCACAGTTAAAGTTTACAGTTACGCAGTTAATTGATAACTCAGTACCACTTGTGTGGTACTGAGCCATATGCAACAGAAAAGGTTGTGGTAATCTCTACTGGCACAGTACAGTGGACACAATTTCCATGGCTTTTTCTACTCTAGGGAATGGGATAATCAGAGTTCTCAGTCTTGGATACTTTATTTGAAAAGGTGATTATTTGGATTGTGAATTAAAGACTTATTGGACTTGTGCAATACGTCTGACAGTGGATTAACCAGTGAACGTTCAGTGAACGTTCATTTTGTAGGCATCTCCTGCCTGCTTCCAGAGGCTTGCATTGTGTGTGGATTGATCAAATGTTTCTGAGTATCCTTGCACTAAATACAGTAAAATGTAAGACTATGGATCTTCCATCTGCTGCTCCTTAACTCACAATGAGTTTCAGCAAAAACATGAAAGCTTTATTGCACATTCTAAACATCCCCTGGATTTGGAAGGTGAAGTAAATGAAAGACATTTCAACAATTTTTGAATACATGTTCTGTACCGTCCTACCGTTTGATCTTTTCAGAAGTTGGGAAATATGATGAAGCCAGTGTTTCACGGCGTTAATTCATTTTTGGGACAGTGGCTGGGATGAGTGGGGGAGCTTTTATCAGGTCAGATTCAGTTTAAGTTTGATGTGGTGCCTCTCTTGCCGTTGCTTCAGGGACTCAATACAAAACAATCAAAGAGTGTGGAAGGATAAATGTGGAGACTTTCTCTTTCACAGTCATGTGCTGACACATACAGGAATACGCTACTATAATTCAACAGTACAGAAGGAGGCCATTCGGCCCATTGAGTCTGCACCAGCCCGTACAAAGAGCACCCCACTCAAGCCCATGTATCTACCCTATCCCCGTAACCCAGTAACCCCCACTTCACCTTTTTTGAACACTAAGGGCAATTTAGCATGGCCAATCCACCTAACCCGCACATCTTTGGACTGTGGGAGGAAACCGGAGCACCCGGAGGAAACCCACGCAGACACAGGGAGAAGGTGCAAACTCCGCACAGACAGTGACCCAGCCTGGAATCGAACCTGGGACCCTGGAGCTATGAAGCAACTGTGCTACCACTATGCTACCTTGCTGCCCTACAGTCTCCTCCGCAGCACCTTGTCAAAGGCCTTCTGGAAATCTAAATAAATCGCGTTCACTGTTTCTGCTTTGTTTAAGTTCCTTGTTACCTCCTCAAAGAACCCTCAACAGATTTGTCGGACATGACCTCCCTTTGACAAAGCCATGCTGACTCAGTCCTATTTTATCACGTACTTCCAAGTACTCCACAATCTCATCTTTAATAATGGACTCTAAAATCTTACCAATGATCAAAGTCAGGCTAACCGGCCTATCATTTCCCATCTTTTACCTCCCTCCCTTCTTAAACTGCGGTGTTACAGTAGCCACTTTCCAGTCCTCTGGGATCCTTCCTGCCTCTAGTGATTCCTGAAAGATCACCACCAATGCCTCCACAATCTCCTCAGCTATCTCTTTTGGAACCCTGGGGTGTAGGCGGTCCAGTTGATTTATCCATCTTCAAACCTTTCAGTTTTCCCCAGAACCTTCTCCTTAGTGATGGCCACTGCACTCACCTCTGCCCCCTGATTCTCCTGGAGCTCTGGCATCCCACTGATGACTTCCACCATGAAGACTGATGCAAAGTAACTATTCAGCTCATCTGCCATTTCTTTGTTTCCTATTATTACTTCTCCAGACACATTTTCCAGTGGTCCAATATCTATTTTTGCCTCTCTCTTACCTCTTATATATTGAAAAAAACACTTCCTATTTTCTTTTATATTACTAGCCAACACGCACTCATATATCATCTTCTCCCCCCCTTATTGCTTTTTTAGTTGTCCTCTGCTCACTTTTAAAGAATTCCCAATCCTCTGGCGTCCCACTAATGCTCGCCACTTTGTATGCTTTTTCTTTTGCTTTTATGCTGTCCTCAACTTCCCTCATCAACCATGGATGGCTTATCCCCCCCTCCCCCTTAGCATGTTTCCTCCTCCTTGGGATGAATTTCTGTTGTGTCCCCTGAATAACCCCCCAAAACTCCTGCCTTTACTGTTCCACTGTCTTCCCTGCTAGGCTCCTTTTCCAATCAACTGTGGCCAGCTCCTCCCTCATGTCTTTGTAGTTACCCTTATTTAATTGTAATCCCATTACATCTGATTCCAGCTTCTCCCTCTCAAACTGCAGGGTAAATTCTATCTTATTGTGGTCACTGCTCCCTAAAGGTCCCTTCACCTTCATCAAGTCTGCCTCATTACACATCACCAAATCCAGAATTGCCTGTTCCCTAGTAAGCTCTGTGACAAGCTTCTCCAAAAAAACATCTCTTAGGTCACCCCTCATGCTTCAAAACTCTTGTCAATTACTTGTTCAATTTGGCAAAATTAATCTGTTCAGTTATAATGTAGGGGGTAAGGAAAGGGGACTCTTTTGGAATTAATTCTCTATTCCATTATGTATTAATGCAAACATACATTGGCATATGAATTTGCAATTGCAATATTCTTTAAATTTGCTTGAAAAGCCAAGTGCAAGAGAATTCAGATACAAAAAAGCTAAAATTTAAAGTTCTAAATATCTTCAGGAATCATAGCACATATTTGAGGGATACAGCATTATATATGATGGGCTGTTAAAAGCTGAATTTAATTAGTCTTCAAATCAAGCTACTGCAGTACCTGTACAAGTCGGAACGGAAGTAGGTCATTCAACCCCAAGAACCTTTTCCAACATTCAGTGAAATCACGGTGATCTGTATCTTACTCCATTCATCTGCCATGGCTCTGTGTCTTTTTCTACTTATGCCTAGCAATAACCTGCCGACAATCACAGAATTGTTACAGCAGAGAAGGAGGCCATTTGGGCTATTGTATCTGCACCAGTTCTCCTATTGTACAATAAACCTAGTGCCAACCCCCACCTTCTCCCCTATAACCCTGCACATTCATCCTTTTCAGATTTCCATCGAGTTCCCTTATGAATACAATCTCTAGCAGTCCTCGCGAGAACGTTTTTCTTTGTGTTGCCACTGGTTTTTTTTGCCAATTACCTTGGCCTGGATCTTCCACAAAATAACAATTATCATCGGATTGCCCTCACCTCGAACTGTTCCATGTCCAGTCCTGTATTTGGTGACAGGTGAATGAGGTGGTGGTGGGTAAAGATGGAGGTAGGTGGGGTGACAGGTGGATACGGTGGTGGTGGGTAGAATAGCAGGTGAGTGGGGTGCCACATGGGTAGGGTGGCATTTGGGTAGGATTACAGGCAGATAGGGTGGCAGATGTATGAGGTGGCAGATAGGTTGGGTGGCAAGTGGGTAGGGTGGTAGCTGGATGTGGTGGTACACAGGTAAGATGGTAGGTGGGTGAGGTGGCAGCTGGATTTGGTGGTAAATGGGTGATGTGTAACGTGGATTGGGTGATAAGCGTGAGGTGGCAGGTGGATGGGATGGCAGGTGGGTGAGGTAGTAGGTGTATTGAGGATCATAATGTCAGGTACAGTATGGGTACAGTGGCCATGGACTTGTTAGATCTGGTCGGGGGCTAGTTAGGTTTCAGGGTATTTTTGGGCAACTCGAGGGTGGAGACGGAGAGCAGTGTGAGTGATTGGGGGGTTGGGGAGGGTTTAACTCTGTAAAGCTCACAAGTTAGACTTGGAAATTTCTGCCTAACATTTCCGGGTAAGTATTCCGGTAAGCCCCACAGAACTGTCCGAAGTCTCCAACCCCAACTCAAAGCCGGAGACATTTGCGGAGAGTCCTGTGGAGAAGGGGGATTGTTCATTGAATGTTCAAATTTCCCAGGTAATTCCCTTGGAAGACAGTGCGCCATGACCTTTTCAGGATCCTGGTGCGCATTTTGTGTCATATGTCCGGTCTCCAACAAAATGGCGGCTGGAATATCTGGGGCCTTAAATCTATGCCTTCTCGTTCTTGATCCTTTCATGAGTGGGGAGTTTTTCCAGACATCTCATGATCTTGACTACCTCTATCAATTCTCCTCTCAACTTTCTCTTCAAGGAAAACAATTCCAACTTCTCCAAACTATCTTTATATCTGAAGTTCCTCACCTCTGAAACCATTCTCATAAATCTTTCCTGCACTCTCAACAATCCTTCATACCTCACCTAAAATGTTATGCCCAGAACTGGGTGCAAAACTCCAGTTGAGGACAAACCAGTGTTTTTTCACAAGTTTAACATAACCACCTTGTGCCTGTACTCTATGCCCCTATCAATAAAGCCTAGGCTACTGTACAGTTTATTAACCGCTCTCAACCTGTTCTGTCATCTTTGATGACTTATGCACATATGTCCCTCTGCTTAATCACTCCCTTCAGAGTTGTACCCTTTGTGTTAGAGGAGATGATAGCATAGAGGTAATGTCACTAAACGAGCAATTCAGAGGCCCAGACTAATACTCTAGGGGCATGGGTTCAAATCACTTCTGGTGTAATTTAAATTCAATTGATAAAATCTGTAAGTTAAAAAATGTTAAAATGCTGGCCTCAACAACAGCACAGGGCTAAATCGCTGGCTTTGAAGGCAGGCCAGCAGCATGGTTCGATTCCCGTAACAGCCTCCCCGAACAGACGCAGGAATGTGGCGACTAGGGGCTTTTCACAGTAACTTCATTCGAAGCCTACTTGTGACAATAAGCGATTTTCATTTCATTTTCATGAAACCATTGTCGATTGTTGTAAAAACCCAACTGGTTCGCTAATGTCCGTTTACTGTTCTTTGCAATACTTTGGTCCACTATTGACAGCTTCAGAGCTGATAATGACTATGATGCCTCCAAACTGATCTACTTCTGCTACTTGTTCTAATGTTCTGGCCTACATGTGACTGTAGACTGACAGCAATGTGGTTGACCCTTAACTGCGCTCTGAAATGGCTTTGCAAGTCACCCATTTCAAGGGCAATTAAGGATGGGAAACATATGCTGGCCTTGTGAGTGACACCCACATCCCATAAAATAATTTTTTGAAAGTATCGTCTCCCCATATTCTCCGACCAAAATGAATCACTTCACACTTATTTGCATTGACTTTATTTGCCCATGCCACCACTTGGCTATGTCCTATTGAAGTTCTGTAGCACGGGGCAGCATGGTAGCATTGTGGATAGCACAATTGCTTCACAGCTCCAGGGTCACAGGTTCGATTCCGGCTTGGGTCACTGTCTGTGCAGAGTCTGCACATCCTCCCCGTGTGTGCGTGGGTTTCTTCCGGGTGCTCCGGTTTCCTCCCACAGTCCAAAGATGTGCAGGTGAGGTGGATTGGCCATGATAAATTGCCCTTAGTGTCCAAAATTGCCCTTAGTGTTGGGTGGGGTTGCTGCGTTATGGGGATTGGGTGGAGGTGTTGACCTTGGGTGGGGTGCTCTTTCCAAGAGCCGGTGCAGACTCGATGGGCCGAATGGCCTCCTTCTGCACTGTAAATTCTATGATTCTATGTAGTACCCTCCTCACAGTGCACAATGCTTCCAAGTTTAATATGACAGGAGAATTTTGAAATTGAGCCTGTGTACTAAGGTCTAGGTCATTCCTATATATCAGGAAGAGCAGGAGTCCCAACTGCATCCATTAACCACAACTCTCAGTTTCCTATCACTCAGCCAATTTTGTATCCATGTTGCTACTGTCCCCTTTATTCCATGAGCTCTAACTTTGCTCAGAAGTCTGTTGTGTGGCACTGCATCAAATGTCTTTTGAAATTTCATGTGACCCTCAGCAACCCTCTCTGTTACGTCTTCAAGAAACACCAGCAAGTTAGTCATGCATGACTTCCTCTGAACAAATCCATGCAGGTTTTTCTTAATTAACTCGCAGTTGTCCAAGTGACTATTAATTTTGTCCTGAATTATCGTTTCTAGAAGTTTCTGCACCGCCAAAGTTAAACTGACCGCCTGCAATCACTGGATTTAAAACTTAAAATTATTAATTGAGTGAGCATCTGTACCTTTGAAACCTTTCAAAATTCTGCTTTGTAGTTTGTGAATAAATAGTTGGGTATTAATACATTTACTGACTTGTGATGCTCATTACTGTCCTTCACAATGAATACTTGGTCCATTAATGATAGCCTCATTACTAATAATGACCACAATGCTTCCCAAATAATTATCTTGTGTTACGTATTCTAATTGGAGCCTGAAACAATGTTGCTTTTAGAAAGATTTTGTTATTGCATTGATGTAGACCTGCCCGTCTGCATGTTTGGTTATCTCCGTATTCTGAAGTAATCACATGATCTACTTCTAAATATTCATCACTGAAATTGCACTTTAATATTTGCTGTGGGTTAGCTGTCTGTAAAGCAACTGGACTGTGTGTTAACTATCACTTCACGGTAGCAATTTTGTGCCGTGCTACATTACAGTTCACAAATATATGTTTAAAAAACTGTACAAGGTGTAAAGGTCATTGGGATGTGCATCAAACACAGTAACCCCCACTTTCCCCTGCCTACAAAAATAAATCATTTACTATTTGGAGTTTACTTATGAATACCTATGCTTTATTAAGTTTTTACATAGAGTTACATAGAACATACAGCACAGAATCAGGTAATTCAGCCCAACCAGTCCATCCTGGCATTTATGCTCCATGTGAGTCTCCCTCCAACCTTCATCTAATTCTATTAGCATGAGAGTAGATGTTCATATTCTCAGACAATTTAGGTGGCCTACTTCTGCTCAGGTGAACAATGGGGCTATGATACTAATTGGAGGCGGTTGAGTTAGTGAGCAAGAGAGGCAAAATTTTCATCTTGATTGTCCAAGGATTATGATGTTCCTTGAATAGTAAGCAAATGAATACATGCTAATTTTCTGGATACATCTGGAGGTGTGAACTGATTTATATACTCTTGCAATGATTCCCTAATCCTTCTTCAACTGGGGACAGCATGCTTAATTAGCAACTTAAAACATGTAATCTATTGCAGCACAAATTCAACATTAACATGTAGACCCTCCCATTATATGGATTCTAATAATCTTGCGTTCTCGTTAGCTTCAATAGGTTCTCCCACCATACACACCTATTTTGATTCCATCACAACCCCTAGCATTTAGTGTCCCTCTTTGTCAGAGATTTGCTACAATTATATTTAGTGAACATTATTGTTCTTAACACATGTTTCTTTATGTATGTAAAATTCAGTACGTTGTCATTCTCAAATGCAAGCAAACAATGGGTGGGATTCTCCGACCCCGCGCCGGGTCGGAGAATCGCCGGCGGGCCGCGCGAATCACGCCACACCACCCTGACGCCGGCACGCGATTCTCTGCAGAGAATTCTCTGGAGCGGGGGTCCCCAGGGTTGGACCCCCCCTCCACCCCAAAGACCGCCACCCGACCCTTACATGCCAAGGTCCCGCCGGCCCAGTGTAGGTTAGAACGGCGCCGGCGGGACTTGGCTCTTTTCTTACAGCCGCTCGGCCTATCCGGGCCAGAGAATGGGTGGGCTGGCCGCGTAGGGCGGCCCGCAACTGGCGTCACGCCAACCACGCCGGCGCCAATGGCAGAGAATCGCGTGCCGGCGTCGGGGTGGTGTGGCGTGATTCGCGTGGCCCGCCGGCGATTCTCCGACCCGGCGCGGGGTCGGAGAATCCCACCCATTGTTTGCTTGCATTTGAGAATGACATTTGCTATCGCGTAGAACACGATCATGATGAGGCAGTTAAAAATGTTTATCGAGAAATGGGACTCCTCAAGTTGCCCAAGCTACAGTCAGAAGCTTTGCTGCTATACAAAGCTTGAAACCATCCAATAATTCCAATTAACAGGCAACATCCATTTCTTCAAGCAGGGCACAAAACAATGTGAAACCAGGTAAAAATCATTAACCTTCCCTCTCCATGAACTTTAAAATTCTTTGAGCTACAAACATTGCTGCCACATTTGGCTGGACTTTCAATGCGGGGTCATATCCGGACCACTTCCAGGTCCTGACCCCGCGCAATGTTATTTTCAGTGACGTTCATCTGCAAACTTTCATCTGCAAATGGTCTAATTGGCCTGGAGGTGGGCTTAGCACTGGGCAACAGGTGAAGAGTAGCTCTAGAGGATGATTTTCAATAACAGACAGAAGCCTAGACAGGGTGTTGCCTTTGCCTTTCAGAATGGAGCAGGCAGAGAAGCAATGGTCTAGCAGCCTCACAGTGCAGACAAGTACCCAGATGTTCACTCATCAGGTAATTAATCTGCTAAAGTGATGGCAAGGTTATGTTCCAACATGCGCACCTCACTTTGACTACCTTTTTTTTGAAAATTTTAATCAACGGCCATATTAATGACTCCCCGATGTGCTCCCAGCAGCTGTGCACTCAGGTACCTCATACTGTTCACTCTTCCCAGTCTGACCTTTGAAAATTTCAGTCTGTCCCTCTCCAGCCTATTAACAAACTCTTCAATGAGCTTTACAGCCAGTTGAGCAGTTAAACACGCTCTTTGGCTCTGCCCCCTAACCTCCTTTTAAAATTTGCAGCGCATTATGCAAACATCGAAAGAATTCTGAGAGCCAGGATAAACCGTCACTTTGTAAGGCATGGAGTAATCAGGGATAGTCAACATGGTTTTGTTAAGGGAAAGTTGTGTCTTACTAACTTAATTGAAGTTTTTGAGGAAGTAAAAAGGAGGATTTATAAATATAATGCAGTGGATGTGGCCTACATAGATTTTAGTAAGCCATTTGACAAGGTCCCATGTGGCAGACTGATCAGAAAAGTAAAACCCCATGGGAGTCCCCAGGGCAGAATGCAGCGAGTTGAATCTGCAATTGGCTCAGTGACAGGAACCAAAGGATAACGATCCACAGATGTCTTCCGAATGGAAAGTGGTTTCCAGTGGTGTTCCACAGAGTTCAGTGTTGGGTCTCCTGCTGCTTGTGTTATATAAGTTAATGATTTGGATTTAAATGTGGGCGGTATGATTGGGAATTTGAAAATGGCACAACAGTTAGTTGTGGAGTTGATAGTGACGAGGATAACTGTTAATGATGCCAATTGTTTAGTTGAGTGGGTAGAAAAGTGGCAAAATCAATTCAGAGGAGTGAGAGGTTATGCAATTTAGGGAGGGCAAACAAAGCAAGGGAATACTCCATAAACAGGAGGCTATTTAGAGGATTGAGGAAATGAGAGACCTTGCTGTGCATTTACACAGGTCCCTGGAAGTGGCAGGAAGGATAGATAAGATAGTTCAAAAGAGCATATGAAATGCTTTCCTTTTTTGCATGAAGTATTGATTACAAAAGCAGGGTTGTAATGATGGAACTGTATAAAATGCTGGTTCGGCCATAGCTCGAACATTGTAGGAAGAACATTAAGGAATAGGCTAAATGACCTCCTTCTACGATGTAACAATTCTGTGCATCTGTGACATAATTGCTCTGGGGTTAGTACAAAAGAGATTGACAAGAATCTGGAAAATTGCAGCTGTGAGGAAAGATTGAATAGGCTAGGGTTGTTTTCCTTAGGACAGAGGAGGATAAGAGGTGACTTAATTGAGGTGTACAAAATTATAAGGGGTTTAGATAGAGTAGATGAGGAAGACTTGTTTTCCCTAAAGAAGAGATCAATTAATGAGCGCACAGATTTCAGGTGATTGGTAGAAGGATTAGAGGAGAAATAAGGAAAAACCTATCACCCACAAGGTGGGAAATGTCTGGAATTAATGCTCAGATGGAGGTTGAGGCAGAAACCCTCCACTTATTTGAAAGGTACTTGGATCTGCACCTAAAATGCTGTAACCTGCAAGGCTGTGGATTAGGAACTACATCAACCGGAGATTCCTCTTCAAGTCACTCACCATCTTGACTTGGAAATATATCGCCGTTCCTTCACTGTCGCTGGGTCAAAATCCTTGGATTTCCTCTCTAACAACACTTTGAGTGTGTCTACACCTCAGGGACTGCAGCAGTTCAAGAAAGCAGTTCAACACAACCTAATCAAGGGCAATTAGGAATGGGCACTAAATGCTGGCCTAGTCAGTGACACCCACATCACGTAAATTAATTTTTTTTAAAGGTGGGATTAGAATGGAAGGCTAGTTTTTCAGCCGACACAGATATGATGAGCCGATTGATCTCGTTCTGTGCCAGTAAGATTACTCTTATCTCTCACTCACAGGTAAGTTCTCAGTCCATTGAATGAATGTAAAGCAATGTTTATTTCTTTAAAAACTCATTTTGGTACTTTCACATGAAATTAAATCAAAAGACTTCTCCCTGCGTGCCTCAAAATGTCTTCGTGGCACCAACGAGTGAAAGCAAAAACTTCAAGATAAAAGTAACTCCAGATTTACAAAATTTAGTCATTTCAACAAAAGTCCTTAAAAGTAATTTTAACGAATGCTTCAAGGAACCGCCGACGGCTAAAATTCCTCTCTCTAATCAGTTAAACCAATCACGTTCTTAAAGGAATCCTTATCTGGGTTTAGCCCCTTCCTGAGTTTCATTGGTTCTAATTCTCAGCTGAGACCCCCTTGATTCGTTCAGGAAAGTGTCAGTCACTTAACAGGCGATTGGTTAATTAGACATTAATCAATTACTCCAAATGAATTATCTTTCCATGACTCTTGTCCCACGTTCAAACTTCCTACATCACGTCTGGTCTCAGTTACGAGATTGTTTCAAACTCGTTGAATGTACCCTGATATCAGTAAGAGTATTTGCAGTACATTATTCGTAACATTTGAAACATTCATGGACAGTATTCATGGACAGTACAGTGTCAAAATGTTCTGCTGGGACAATTTTACACAGTATTGTGGAATAATGTGTGTTGCATGGAAAATCATAGATATTTACACAGGATTCAGGCAGCACGGTTACACAAGTGGATAGTGCTGTGGCTTCACAGCGCCAGGGTCCCAGGTTCGATTTCCCGCTGGGTCACTGTCTGTGCGGAGTCTGCACGTTCTCCCCGTGTCTGCGTGGGTTTCCTCTGGGTGCTCCGGTTTCCTCCCACAGTCCAAAAACATGCAGGTTAGGTGGATTGGCCATGCTAAATTGCTGTCAGTGTCCAAAATGGTTAGGAGGGGTTATTGGATTACGGAGATAGGGTGGAAGTGAGGGCTTAAGTGGGTCGGTGCAGAAGGCCTCCTTCTGCACTGTATATTCTATGGACAATGCGCAGGTGAGAGCAGAGTGGGAATTGGAAGAAATGTTGATGAATTTTCCACTTTCGGCCAAGAGCAAGAAACAGCACCTACACCAGAGTCACGGTGCTGTTGCCCCAGGTTCGATCCCAGCTCTAGGTCACTCCATCTGGAGTTTGCACATTCCCCTCGTGTTTGCATGGGCTTCACCCCCACAACACAATGATGTGCAGAGTAGGTGGATTGAAAACGCTAAATTGCCCCTTAATTGGAAAAAACGAATTGGGTACTCTAAATTATTTTTTTTTAATTAAAAAAATTAATGCATCAGAGAAAGAGTTGGGGGAGGGGACCTAAGTGGAAGAATAACAAGGAATGTTCTGTATATCCTACAAAATAATGGGCATAATCAGCATCCATGAAAATGAGGCCTCAGTTTAACATGGCATCTGATAGTATCACACTCCCTCGGTTCTGTATCATCCATTTGTTTATCAATATAGTATCATCCAGGCTTATGTTAACAAGTCAACAGTTAACATGTCAATGTTAACAGGACTGACACTGAACCCATAATGTTTTGATGTGGTGGCCAAAGTCTTAACTGAACCAAGGCTAAATCTCTTTATGATTAGACTGCAATTACGTCAAGTTACACATTAGAATCATTTTGGAAACATTATGTTGGCCTTGCTGAGGATGGCCTATTCCAGTCGTTTCCAAACCCAGGCTCGCGACCCGTGGGTGGGTCGCAGGCGGGCTTCGGAAGGTCGCGGGCCCATGCATCGTGGCGTTACTGATCACGGGGTAATCTGCCGCGCATTCCAGATTGCAGAAAGTAGTGTCCAACGGTACAACCGGCTTTTCCAAATTTTGGGCTCACCCTGCTTTCAGAATGCCGGCCGTTCCACGCATATGGGCAGGCACGGAACCAAGCGGGACAGAATGCTTCCTCCTCATGTCAGCGCACTGATCCAGGAGCATTTATTTAAATTGCTGGAGTCTTCCTGCCTGGAGCAGTGGCAGACAGCAGGTCGCGCTGACGTCACGTGTTCTGGGTACGAAAAAGATTCTTCCATTTGCAGCTGCCGACAGTGCTGGTGTAAACGTTAGAGCCTCTGGTGAACAACCCATGAAGAAGAAGCTGAAAACAGGAACAAAGCGGCATAAACATTGCTTGAGGGATGTGTCATAATATCCACTCATGTATATAATGAGATGCAGACAGGCAGTGATTGACACACAGGATAACCAATGAACACACACGACACAGAACAACCAATCACCAGACAGGACACCACCACTATAAAGCACACAGGGCATTAAGACTCTCTCTTGCAGGACACAGCTACTGAGATAGTTAGAGTGCACAAGCCAGTGAGCACCATCTCCATGTGGTAGAGAGCTAGTCTGGTCAAGCCAGTAGGAGGTTATCAGTTAGATTAATAGAGTGTCAACCCACAGCAGATTATGTACAGCAATCAGCAAGTTGAATAAAACGGTGTTGGACTATCTCCTGTGTCGGAAGCCTGTTTCTAGTTTCA
Organism: Scyliorhinus torazame; assembly: GCF_047496885.1. Taxonomy (NCBI): domain Eukaryota; kingdom Metazoa; phylum Chordata; class Chondrichthyes; order Carcharhiniformes; family Scyliorhinidae; genus Scyliorhinus; species Scyliorhinus torazame. Next base: position 110,893,383 of record NC_092725.1, on the reverse strand, counting down.
CTGCATCCAGTTGCAGTCAACGTTGAACCAACTCACTTAACACATCATGGTACCAGGGAGCTATTAATTCTAACAAACCTACCTCGAGTGAATGTGCATGACCAGCAAGGAGCCATCCAGCGGCATGGAAAAGATCCAGCCTCCTCCGCAACTCCAGATCTCCGGCAACCTCGGCGCCAACTGGAAAGTCTTCAAACAGAAGTTCCTCCTGTATATCGAGGCCTCCGACCTCGAGGCAGCATCGGATGCCAGAAAGATCGCGCTGTTCCCGTCGACTGCGAGGGATCTAGCCATCCACATCTATAACTCGCTCACGTTTGCCGATGGCGAAGACAAGATGAAGTTCAAGACAGTTCTGCTGAAATTCGACAGCCACTGTGAAATTGAGGTGAATGAGAGCTTTGAACGTTTCATCTTCCAAAAGAGGCTTCAGGGTAAGGATGATCTCCGCATCCTCACGCAGTCATGTAATTATGACTCGACGGTTGATTCCATGATCCGGGATCAGATTGCTTTCAGGGTCCAGTCCGACTCCCTGTGGGAGCAGCTCCTCAAAATCAAACAGTTGACCCTCTCCGTCGCCATCGAAAAGTGCGTTGTCCATGAGCATGCTAGAAATCGTTACTCCCGCATCAGGGCGGCAGAAACTGCAAAACTGGCCTCCCACGAGGCAGAAAGGGTGCAGGCCATCGCAAAAGTGCAAGGCCTGAGCATCGAGGAGAGTGGCCTTTTCGCGCGCTTTTCCCGGGTCCCTACTCATGCGCGCCACGACCGGGTGGACGATGAGGCCAAAAACCCTAATGCGTATGTGCGAACGCCGGCCGACCGCACTGCACATGCACGATGGCACACAGAACGCGCTGACGTCAGCATCATGACGCGTCCAAATTGTTGCTCCGCCCATTTAAAACGGCAATGTCCAGCCAAAAGAAGACGATGGTCTACAGTGTGGAAAACCTTCTACGTGGCCTTCTGCAAGTCCGCTAAACCGATCTGGCAGCGATCCTGCCTGTCCACGAGGCCACCGAAATGGCAGCAATCCCGCCTGTCCAGGTGCCGGCGTCCCCCCTCCACCTCTGAGGCGATCGACAAGAATTCGGCGCCCGCCACAAAGACTGAATCTATAGACTTAAATCTTGTAAATTTTGTTCAGTTTGCTCTGTATCTGCACGATAGACACCTTTCCATGTACATATGTTCATTCATTCACCACTTGTACATAGTCATGCATGTATATACCGCCACGTTCCAAAATTTATTTTAAAAAGGGGAGATGTCATAATATCCACTCATGTATATAATAAGATGCAGACAGGCAGTGATTGACACACAGGATACCCAATGAACACACACGACACAGAACAACCAATCACCAGACAGGACACCACCAGTATAAAGCCCACAGGGTATTAAGACTCTCTCTCTCATAGGACACAGCTCCTGAGATAGTTAGAGTGTACAAGCCAGTGAGCACCATCTCCATGTAGTAGAGAGCTAGTCTGGTCAAGCCAGTAGGAGGTTATCAGTTAGATTAATAGAGTGTCAACCCACAGCAGACTATGTACAGCAATCAGCAAGTTGAATAAAACGGTGTTGGACCATCTCCTGTGTCGGAAGCCTGTTTCTAGTTTCACTGCATCCAGTTGCAGTCAACATTGAACCAACTCACTTAACACAGCAGGATGGGTTTATTAATTGTGCCACTGCAAAAGAGTATTCAAAGTTCATATGTGCTGTATGTAGGGAAGCACTGGCAAATGGAAGTTTAAAACGATCAAAGGAGTAAGGATAGCAAAGATGTCATGAACATGAGACAAGGGGCCTGTTAATGGTGCCATGAGGGAATGATGAGGAGTGTTCATAGATTCTTGTTAGGCAAGGTAATCAGAGGTTGTCGGGGTAGATGGGAATGTGGAATTTGAAACACAAAGATCTAGGAGGCAATGAAGGCAGTGATAAGGGGGGAAATAATGGGCGGGATTCTCCGCGAACCGGCGGGGTGGGCCATTCCGGCGCCGAGGAGTAGCGTTAACCACTCCGGTGCGGGCCGAGGAGTGGCGTTAACCACTCCGGTGCGGGCCGCCCCGAAGGTGCGGAATCCTCCCCACCTTCACGGGCTAGGCCAGCGCCGGAGTGTTTGGCGCCACTCCAGCCAGCACGGATGGCTTGGCGCCACGGCAACCAGCGCCAAAGGGCCACCGCCAGCTGGCGCGAGTTGTCGCATGCGCGGGAGCGCCAGATGTGCTGGCATCATCCCAGCACATGCGGCGGGCGGTTCTTCTCCGCACCGGCCATGGCGGAGGTTGACAGTGGTAGGTGCGGAGGGAAAGAGTGCCCCCACGCATAGGCCTGCCCGCAGATCCCCCCGCGCCCCCACGAGGACTCTGCAGGCCGCCCGTGTAGCCAGGTCCCGCCGGTAAGGACCTGTTGTGATTTATGCCGGTGGAACCCGGCGTAAACGGGCAGCCACTCGGCTCATCGCGGGCCGGAGAATCGCCGGGGGGGGCCACTGCCAGCGGCTGCCGGTGCGGCGCGATTCCTGCCCCCGCCAAAACCCCGGCGCCGGAGAATTCAGCAGCCGGCGGTGGCGGGATTCACGCCACTCCCCAGCGATTCTCCGGCCCGGCGGCGGGTTGGTGAATCCCGCCCAATAGCGTACAAGGCATTCAGGAATAAGAAGGAGGGTGTCGCTAGGTAATGACTGATCAACTCCATACTGGAGGGGGATCGGCGATATTCCACGACCCAGACCACGGAATTACTGGCAGAGAGGAAAAAGTCACAAATGGAATTTGACCTGCTCGCCACCGAGAAATCGGTGCACCAACTTCGCCAGACATGGGGACCTTCTATGAACACGGAGACAAGGCTAGCTGCCTTCTTGCTCACAAGCTGAGGAAGCAGGCAGCCATGAGGGAGATAGCGCAAGCAAAGAACAGGAACGGTAAACTAGTCTCAACATCAGATAAGATCAATGAGGCCTTTGTGACTTTTTACCGGGAGCTGTACACTTCCGAGGGGGACTCAAAGATGAGGCGGTTTCTTGACAGGCTGGACATACCAGCTGTTGGGGAGGAAAGAAGGCAGGGGTTGCTGGACGTACCACTAGATCTGAGGGAAGTCATGGAGAGCGTTAACTCCATGCATTCAGGGCAGCACGGGGTCTGGATGGATTCCCAGTGGACTTCTATAAAATATTTGTGGCAGCAATGGCCCCGTACCTGCGGGAGATGTTCAATGACTCGCCATCGCGAGGCCTGTGCCGCCCACGCTGGCACAGGCCTCAATATCACTGATCCCCAAAAAAGACCATAACCCAACGGAGTGTGGGTCACACAGGCCCACCTCACTCCTAAACACTGACCCCAAATTCCTGGTGAGGCAGCTGGCAGAGGTGGTAGCGGAAGATCAGAGGTGGAATTCTCTGATGATGGAGCTATGTCCCCACGCTCATGGGAAATGGGCGCGAATCACTCTGGATTTCCTGGAGAAAGACCAGTGATTCTCCATTTTGCAGGGGGCAAGTAGGGCCCCGGAGTGCTCCTCGCAGCTCCAGCTGCCGATACGGGGCCCTCCAATTCCAGCTGCGGGTCCGCGCATGCGCGCGATGGCCGCCTGTGGTGGCGGCCCCACGCAACATGGCGGACCCACACTGTGGGCCGGCCCCGACAATATAACCCCTCCCCACGAGATTGCGTGTGCCTGCCGATCGGTGGACCTCGATCACGGGCCTGTTCGTCCTGGAACTCCCCCCCCCCCCTCCCCCAGTGACGGGTACCGTGCCCCTCACCAGGGCGGCCGTGGACTGAATCCCCAGCCGCCTCTCCGAGCTCCCGCCAGGTGGAACCATGAGTTAACCAGGCCGGTGGGAACTCGGCCAGTTGTCGGCGGAGAATCGGCGGGGGGGGGGGGGGGGGGAGGGGGGACTCTTTCATTGGCCCCTGACTGGCGCTGCGGCAACCGCACGCATGTAATTGGCGGTGATTCGTAGGAGTGGCGTCGGACTTGATCATGGGTCTGTTGCCCATTCTCCGCCCCACGCCAAGCACGATTGCGGCGTGGAGGCTCGGAGAATGCCGGCCCAGTTGGGCTTTGTTAAGGGTAGACAACTAACGGCGAACATCAGACGCCTGCTGAACGTAATTATGACCCCACCCAGGTAAGACACCAGAAGTGACCATCTCCCTGGTCGCAGAGAAAACATTCGACAGAGTCGAATGGAGGTGCCCCATGGAGTTACTGGAACGCTTTGGGTTTGGACCAGGGTTCACCTCATGGGTGACACCACTGTGCAGAGCTCCCGTGACAAGCCTATGAACGGACACCACCAGCTCTGAATACTTCTGGCTGCACAGAGGACTGAGACAGGGATGCCCCTTGTCCCCACTATTATTTGCCCTGGAAAACGGGCCACTGGCCATCACTCTCAGATCAGCAAAGAGATGGAGATGCATTCAGAGAGGAGACAGGGAGCACAGAGTCTCACTCTATGTGGATGACCTCTATGTCTCGAACCCCTAGCCTGAGTGGGAGGAATAATGGAACTCCACCTTCTTGGGTGACAAACTCAACCTGAGCAAGAGTTAAAACTTTCCCAAGAACACACATGGGGAGGAGGGGTGAGCAGGGCTGGAGAACTTGCCATTCAAGCTGGCCCAAACCAAATTATGATACCTGGGAATCCAGATAGCTGATGACTGGACACCGATCCACAAATGGAACTTGACGAGTCTGGTGGAGGAGGTAAAGAGTGACATACGGAGGTGGGGACTCACTCCTGCTCTTCCTTGCGGCAAAGAATGTAGACAATTAAGATGAACGTACTGCGTAGGATCCTCTTTCTGTTCCGACCCATTCTGATATTCATCCCCAAGGCCTTCTTCACCAAAGTATACAAATTAATTATGGCATTGTGTGTAGGGGGGAGCGAGAACCTGAGGATCTGTAAGAGCATCCTACAGAGAAGGAGGAATATGAGGGGCGATGGGAGGCTTGACACTTATAAACTTCCTATTCTACCACAGGGAAGTCACCGCAGAAAGAGTACGGGGATGGTTTAAAGAGCCAGGAGTGGAATGGGTAAAACGGGAAGAGAGCTCCTGCACCGGGATGGCCCACGAGCACTGGCATGGCTCCACACCCATCCCCCCCCCCCCAGCTAAGTACTCAAGAAGCTCAATGGTAGTGGCCACACTGAGAACATGGGATATTGAACATGGAACTTGCTGAGGCATCACTCGGCCTGGTTGCAATGCCCGCCATGACCCCCATCTGCAAGAACCATAGATTTATCTGTGCGACAATAGACATTTCTTTTAAAAGGTGGAGACAGGACGAAGGAGTACTGATGGTAGGGGACTTGTACATCAAGGCAGAGTAAGCGACATTGGGGGAACGGATGGACAAGCTCCAGCTCCCAAAGGGAACGAGCTGAGATACATGTAGGTATGAAACTTCCTCTGCAAGGAGACAATAATGTTACCCCAGCTACCAGAACACTTCCAATTGGACATGCTTTTATTTGCGGGCAAACTAGAGGACAGCAGCTGCGCCGACATGTACGGACGACTACGACTAGAGATACGGTGACTGCTGGACAAGACACGGGAGAAGTGGGAGGAAGAGTTGGGCATGGAGATAAGGGGAAGTCTCTGGTTTGAAGCGCTGCATAGGACGAACTCCACCTCCTCATGTACAGGGCTGAGCCTAACGCAATTAAAGGTAGTGCACAAAGTGCACTTGACCATAACACGCTTGGGTGGGTTATTTCCAAGGGTGGAGGACAAATGTGAACGGTGCCATGGAGGCCTGGCCAACCGGCCCACATGTTCTGGTCGTGTACCAGACTTGTCGGATACTGGACCACCTTTGTTGAGGCCATGTCCAAGGTGGTGTGGGTGAGGGTGGATCCATTCCCGCTAGTGGCGGTCTTCAGGGTAGCGGAACTGCCAGAACTCTTCACGGGGAGAGGGGCAGACTATTCCTACAGATTGGAGGACGGCTAATACAAGCCTGCTATTCAAAAAGGGAGGTAGAGAGAAAACAGGGAATGAAAAACCAGTGAGTCTAACATCAGTGGCAGGGAAGTTGCGAGAGTCCATTGTCAAGGATTTTATAATGTGGAGATGCCGGCGTTGGACTACAAGGATTTTATAGCACAGCATTTGGAAAGCAGTGGAATAGTCAGACAAAGTCAGCATGGATTTGTGAAAGGGAAATCACTTGACAAATCTACTGGAATTCTTTGAAGATATAACTAGTAGAGTTGACCGGGGGAACCGGTGGATGTGGTTTATTTAGAATTTCAGAAGGCTTTTGATAAGGCTCACATAGCAGATTACTATGTAAAGTTGAAGCACATGGAATTGTGGGTAGTGCCTTGAGATGGACAGAAAGATGGTTAGTAGGCAGGAAACAAAGAGTTGGAATAAATGGGTCTTTGTCCGATTGGCAGGCAGTGACTAGTAGGCTATTGCAGGGATTGGTGCTAGGACCCCAACCATTCACATTGGAATGGCCCTTCCTGTTTATTCCCTTATTTCCCCTTTCTTTTACTTTTGCCAAGACATTTTTGATCCCTGGGGGATTAATGGACATCCCACTTTAAGGCAAGTAGCCAGTAGGCGGGATTCTCCTGGATCAGCGAGGTGGCCCAACGCCGGTGTAAAAAACGGCGCGAGCCACTCCAGCGTTGGGAATTCTACGCACTTCCGGGGGCTAGGCCGGCGCCGTAGAGGTTGTTGCCGCGCCAGCCAGCGCCGAAGGGACTGCGCGAGTTAACGCATGCGCAGAACCGCCAGCGTGGTTCGGCACATGTGCAGACCGGCCGGCGTATTCTGCCGCATGCACAGGGGGGCTGTCATCTCCGCGCCGGCCATGGCGGAGCCCTACAGGGGCCGGCGCGGAAGGAAGAAGTGACGCAACGGCACAGGCCCGCCCGCAGATCGTGGGGCCCGATTGCGGGCCAGGACACCGTGGGGGCCTCCCCCCCCCCCCCCCCCGGGGTCGGATACCCCTGCGCCCCGCCCCCCCCCGGAGGACCGCACCAGCCAACTTATCTGCCAGGTCCCGCCGTGTGGGACCATGTCCAATCCACGCCGGAGGGACTGGCCAGAAACCGATGGCCGCTCGGCCCATTGGGGCACGGAGAAATGCCAGGGGGTCCGCTGCCAACGGCCCTCGACTGGCATGGCGTGATCCCTGCCCCCACCCGAAAACCGGCGACGGAGAATACGGCAGCCGACGTCGGAGTGGCGGGGCGGGATTCACGCCGCCCCCCGGTGATTCTCTGACCCGGTGGGGGAGGGGTCAGAGAATCCTGCTTATATCTTTAATTCAAACAGGAAAAATCCGGAAGGGTGTGTTGATTTAAACTATAGTTTCAGACTGGCCGGCAGCAATGACAGAGAGATAGGTTGGAACTTGGTTAATTCATTGGCTGGTGGCCAATGGATGGGCTCAAAATATTGTGCTCTGCGGAATAACAGGTGGTGACCAGAGTCCAGGGTTTGAGTTTAGTTTCAGTTTTGCTTCTGGCAGCACGGTGAAGAGATCCAGCTAACTCTCTCCAGAGAGATCCAGCTAACTCTCTCCAGAGAGATCCAGCTAACTCTCTCCAGAGAGATCCAGCTAACTCTCTCCATTGAGATCCAGCTAACTCTCTCCAGAAAGATCCAGCTAACTCTCCCCAGAAAGATCCAGCTAACTCTCTCCATTGAGATCCAGCTAACTCTCTCCAGAGAGATCCAGCTAACTCTCTCCATTGAGATCCAGCTAACTCTTTCCATTGAGATCCAGCTAACTCTCTCCATTGAGATCCAGCTAACTCTCCCCAGAAAGATCCAGCTAACTCTCTCCATTGAGATCCAGCTAACTCTCTCCAGAGAGATCCAGCTAACTCTCTCCAATGAGATCCAGCTAACTCTCTCCAGAGAGATCCAGCTAACTCTCTCCAGAGAGATCCAGCTAACTCTCTCCAGAGAGATCCAGCTAACTCTCTCCAGAGAGATCCAGCTAACTCTCTCCAGAGAGATCCAGCTAACTCTCTCCAGAGAGATCCAGCTAACTCTCTCCATTGAGATCCAGCTAACTCTCTCCATTGAGATCCAGCTAACTCTCTCCATTGAGATCCAGCTAACTCTCTCCATTGAGATCCAGCTAACTCTCTCCAGAGAGATCCAGCTAACTCTCTCCATTGAGATCCAGCTAACTCCCTCCAGAAAGATCCAGCTAACTCTCTCCATTGAGATTCAGCTAACTCTCTCCAGAGAGATCCAGCTAACTCTCTCCAGAGAGATCCATCTAACTCTCTCCATTGAGATCCAGCTAACTCTCTCCATTGAGATCCAGCTAACTCTCTCCAGAGAGATCCAGCTAACTCTCTCCATTGAGATCCAGCTAACTCTCTCCATTGAGATCCAGCTAACTCTCTCCAGAGAGATCCAGCTAACTCTCTCCATTGAAATCCAGCTAACTCTCCCCATTGAGATCCAGCTAACTCCCTCCAGAAAGATCCAGCTAACTCTCTCCATTGAGATCCAGCTAACTCTCTCCATTGAGATCCAGCTAACTCTCTCCAGAGAGATCCAGCTAACTCTCTCCATTGAGATCCAGCTAACTCTCTCCATTGAGATCCAGCTAACTCTCTCCAGAGAGATCCAGCTAACTCTCTCCATTGAGATCCAGCTAACTCTCTCCATTGAGATCCAGCTAACTCTCTCCATTGAGATCCAGCTAACTCTCTCCAGAAAGATCCAGCTAACTCCCTCCAGAAAGATCCAGCTAACTCTCTCCAGAATGATCCAGCTAACTCTCTCCATTGAGATCCAGCTAACTCTCCCCAGAAAGATCCAGCTAACTCTCTCCATTGAGATCCAGCTAACTCTCTCCATTGAGATCCAGCTAACTCTCTCCAGAGAGATCCAGCTAACTCCCTCCAGAAAGATCCAGCTAACTCTCTCCATTGAGATCCAGTTAACTCTCTCCATTGAGATCCAGCTAACTCTCTCCATTGAGATCCAGCTAACTCTCTCCATTGAGATCCAGCTAACTCTCCCCAGAAAGATCCAGCTAACTCTCTCCATTGTGATCCAGCTAACTCTCTCCATTGAGATCCAGCTAACTCCCTCCAGAAAGATCCAGCTAACTCTCTCCATTGAGATCCAGCTAACTCTCCCCAGAAAGATCCAGCTAACTCTCTCCATTGAGATCCAGCTAACTCTCTCCAGAAAGATCCAGCTAACTCTCTCCATTGAGATCCAGCTAACTCTCTCCTTTGAGATCCAGCTAACTCTCTCCAGAAAGATCCAGCTACCTCTCTCCATTGAGATCCAGCTCACTCTCTCCATTGAGATCCAGCTAACTCTCTCCAGAGAGATCCAGCTAACTCTCTCCTTTGAGATCCAGCTAACTCTCTCCAGAATGATCCAGCTAACTCTCTCCATTGAGATCCAGCTAACTCTCTCCATTGAGATCCAGCTAACTCTCTCCATTGAGATCCAGCTAACTCTCTCCATTGAGATCCAGCTAACTCTCTCCAGAAAGATCCAGCTAACTCTCTCCAGAAAGATCCAGCTAACTCTCTCCATTGAGATCCAGCTAACACTCTCCATTGAGATCCAGCTAACTCTCTCCATTGAGATCCAGCTAACTCTCTCCAGAGAAATCCAGCTAACTCTCTCCATTGAGATCCAGCTAACTCTCTCCATTGAGATCCAGCTAACTCTTTCCAGAGAGATCCAGCTAACTCTCTCCATTGAGATCCAGCTAACTCTCTCCAGAGAGATCCAGCTAACTCTCTCCATTGAGATCCAGCTAACTCTCTCCATTGAGATCCAGCTAACTCTCTCCAGAGAGATCCAGCTAACTCTCTCCAGAAAGATCCAGCTAACTCTCTCCAGAGAGATCCAGCTAACTCTCTCCATTGAAATCCAGCTAACTCTCTCCAGAGAGATCCAGCTAACTCTCTCCATTGAAATCCAGCTAACTCCCTCCAGAAAGATCCAGCTAACTCTCTCCATTGAGATCCAGCTAACTCCCTCCAGAAAGATCCAGCTAACTCTCTCCATTGAGATCCAGCTAACTCCCTCCAGAAAGATCCAGCTAACTCTCTCCAGAATGATCCAGCTAACTCCCTCCATTGAAATCCAGCTAACTCCCTCCAGAAAGATCCAGCTAACTCTCTCCAGAAAGATTCAGCTAACTCCCTCCAGAAAGATCCAGCTAACTCTCTCCAGAAAGATCCAGCTAACTCTCTCCATTGAGATCCAGCTAACTCTCTCCAGAGAGATCCAGCTAACTCTCTCCAGAGAGATCCAGCTAACTCTCTCCATTGAGATCCAGCTAACTCTCTCCCGAGAGATCCATCTAACTCTCTCCAGAAAGATCCAGCTAACTCTCCCCAGAAAGATCCAGCTAACTCTCTCCATTGAGATCCAGCTAACTCTCTCCAGAGAGATCCAGCTAACTCTCTCCATTGAGATCCAGCTAACTCTCTCCATTGAGATCCAGCTAACTCCCTCCAGAAAGATCCAGCTAACTCTCTCCATTGAGATCCAGCTAACTCTCCCCAGAAAGATCCAGCTAACTCTCTCCATTGAGATCCAGCTAACTCTCTCCAGAAAGATCCAGCTAACTCTCTCCATTGAGATCCAGCTAACTCTCTCCTTTGAGATCCAGCTAACTCTCTCCAGAAAGATCCAGCTACCTCTCTCCATTGAGATCCAGCTCACTCTCTCCATTGAGATCCAGCTAACTCTCTCCAGAGAGATCCAGCTAACTCTCTCCTTTGAGATCCAGCTAACTCTCTCCAGAATGATCCAGCTAACTCTCTCCATTGAGATCCAGCTAACTCTCTCCATTGAGATCCAGCTAACTCTCTCCATTGAGATCCAGCTAACTCTCTCCATTGAGATCCAGCTAACTCTCTCCAGAAAGATCCAGCTAACTCTCTCCAGAAAGATCCAGCTAACTCTCTCCATTGAGATCCAGCTAACACTCTCCATTGAGATCCAGCTAACTCTCTCCATTGGGATCCAGCTAACTCTCTCCAGAGAAATCCAGCTAACTCTCTCCATTGAGATCCAGCTAACTCTCTCCATTGAGATCCAGCTAACTCTTTCCAGAGAGATCCAGCTAACTCTCTCCATTGAGATCCAGCTAACTCTCTCCAGAGAGATCCAGCTAACTCTCTCCATTGAGATCCAGCTAACTCTCTCCATTGAGATCCAGCTAACTCTCTCCAGAGAGATCCAGCTAACTCTCTCCAGAAAGATCCAGCTAACTCTCTCCAGAGAGATCCAGCTAACTCTCTCCATTGAAATCCAGCTAACTCTCTCCAGAGAGATCCAGCTAACTCTCTCCATTGAAATCCAGCTAACTCCCTCCAGAAAGATCCAGCTAACTCTCTCCATTGAGATCCAGCTAACTCCCTCCAGAAAGATCCAGCTAACTCTCTCCATTGAGATCCAGCTAACTCCCTCCAGAAAGATCCAGCTAACTCTCTCCAGAATGATCCAGCTAACTCCCTCCATTGAAATCCAGCTAACTCCCTCCAGAAAGATCCAGCTAACTCTCTCCAGAAAGATTCAGCTAACTCCCTCCAGAAAGATCCAGCTAACTCTCTCCAGAAAGATCCAGCTAACTCTCTCCATTGAGATCCAGCTAACTCTCTCCAGAGAGATCCAGCTAACTCTCTCCAGAGAGATCCAGCTAACTCTCTCCATTGAGATCCAGCTAACTCTCTCCCGAGAGATCCATCTAACACTCTCCAGAAAGATCCAGCTAACTCTCCCCAGAAAGATCCAGCTAACTCTCTCCATTGAGATCCAGCTAACTCTCTCCAGAGAGATCCAGCTAACTCTCTCCATTGAGATCCAGCTAACTCTCTCCATTGAGATCCAGCTAACTCTCTCCATTGAGATCCAGCTAACTCTCTCCATTGAGATCCAGCTAACTCTCTCCAGAGAGATCCAGCTAACTCTCTCCATTGAGATCCAGCTAACTCCCTCCAGAAAGATCCAGCAAACTCTCTCCATTGAGATCCAGCTAACTCTCTCCAGAGAGATCCAGCTAACTCTCTCCACAGAGATCCATCTAACTCTCTCCATTGAGATCCAGCTAACTCTCTCCATTGAGATCCAGCTAACTCTCTCCAGAGAGATCCAGCTAACTCTCTCCATTGAGATCCAGCTAACTCTCTCCATTGAGTTCCAGCTAACTCTCTCCAGAGAGATCCAGCTAACTCTCTCCATTGAAATCCAGCTAACTCTCCCCATTGAGATCCAGCTAACTCCCTCCAGAAAGATCCAGCTAACTCTCTCCATTGAGATCCAGCTAACTCTCTCCATTGAGATCCAGCTAACTCTCTCCAGAGAGATCCAGCTAATTCTCTCCATTGAGATCCAGCTAACTCTCTCCATTGAGATCCAGCTAACTCTCTCCAGAGAGATCCAGCTAACTCTCTCCATTGAGATCCAGCTAACTCTCTCCATTGAGATCCAGCTAACTCTCTCCATTGAGATCCAGCTAACTCTCTCCATTGAGATCCAGCTAACTCTCTCCAGAACGATCCAGCTAACTCTCTCCAGAATGATCCAGCTAACTCTCTCCATTGAGATCCAGCTAACTCTCCCCAGAAAGATCCAGCTAACTCTCTCCATTGAGATCCAGCTAACTCTCTCCATTGAGATCCAGCTAACTCTCTCCAGAGAGATCCAGCTAACTCCCTCCAGAAAGATCCAGCTAACTCTCTCCATTGAGATCCAGTTAACTCTCTCCATTGAGATCCAGCTAACTCTCTCCATTGAGATCCAGCTAACTCTCTCCATTGAGATCCAGCTAACTCTCCCCTGAAAGATCCAGCTAACTCTCTCCATTGTGATCCAGCTAACTCTCTCCAATGAGATCCAGCTAACACCCTCCAGAAAGATCCAGCTAACTCTCTCCATTGAGATCCAGCTAACTCTCCCCAGAAAGATCCAGCTAACTCTCTCCAGAAAGATCCAGCTAACTCTCTCCATTGAGATCCAGCTAACTCTCTCCTTTGAGATCCAGCTAACTCTCTCCAGAAAGATCCAGCTACCTCTCTCCATTGAGATCCAGCTAACTCTCTCCATTGAGATCCAGCTAACTCTCTCCAGAGAGATCCAGCTAACTCTCTCCTTTGAGATCCAGCTAACTCTCTCCAGAATGATCCAGCTAACTCTCTCCATTGAGATCCAGCTAACTCTCTCCATTGAGATCCAGCTAACTCTCTCCAGAGAAATCCAGCTAACTCTCTCCATTGAGATCCAGCTAACTCTCTCCATTGAGATCCAGCTAACTATTTCCAGAGAGATCCAGCTAACTCTCTCCATTGAGATCCAGCTAACTCTCTCCAGAGAGATCCAGCTAACTCTCTCCATTGAGATCCAGCTAACTCTCTCCATTGAGATCCAGCTAACTCTCTCCAGAGAGATCCAGCTAACTCTCTCCAGAAAGATCCAGCTAACTCTCTCCAGAGAGATCCAGCTAACTCTCTCCATTGAAATCCAGCTAACTCTCTCCAGAGAGATCCAGCTAACTCTCTCCATTGAAATCCAGCTAACTCCCTCCAGAAAGATCCAGCTAACTCTCTCCATTGTGATCCAGCTAACTCCCTCCAGAAAGATCCAGCTAACTCTCGCCATTGAGATCCAGCTAACTCCCTCCAGAAAGATCCAGCTAACTCTCTCCAGAAAGATCCAGCTAACTCCCTCCATTGAAATCCAGCTAACTCCCTCCAGAAATATCCAGCTAACTCTCTCCAGAAAGATTCAGCTAACTCCCTCCAGAAAGATCCAGCTAACTCTTTCCAGAAAGATCCAGCTAACTCTCTCCATTGAGATCCAGCTAACTCTCTCCAGAGAGATCCAGCTAACTCTCTCCAGAGAGATCCAGCTAACTCTCTCCATTGAGATCCAGCTAACTCTCTCCAGAGAGATCCATCTAACTCTCTCCAGAAAGATCCAGCTAACTCTCCCCAGAAAGATCCAGCTAACTCTCTCCATTGAGATCCAGCTAACTCTCTCCAGAGAGATTCAGCTAACTCTCTCCATTGAGATCCAGCTAACTCTCTCCATTGAGATCCAGCTAACTCTCTCCAGAGAGATCCAGCTAACTCTCTCCATTGAGATCCAGCTAACTCTCTCCATTGTGATCCAGCTAACTCTCTCCATTGAGATCCAGCTAACTCTCTCCAGAAAGATCCAGCTAACTCCCTCCAGAAAGATCCAGCTAACTCTCTCCAGAATGATCCAGCTAACTCTCTCCATTGAGATCCAGCTAACTCTCCCCAGAAAGATCCAGCTAACTCTCTCCATTGAGATCCAGCTAACTCTCTCCATTGAGATCCAGCTAACTCTCTCCATTGAGATCCAGCTAACTCTCCCCAGAAAGATCCAGCTAACTCTCTCAATTGAGATCCAGCTAACTCTCTCCAGAGAAATCCAGCTAACTCTCTCCATTGAGATCCAGCTAACTCTCTCCATTGAGATCCAGCTAACTCTTTCCAGAGAGATCCAGCTAACTCTCTCCATTGAGATCCAGCTAACTCTCTCCAGAGAGATCCAGCTAACTCTCTCCATTGAGATCCAGCTAACTCTCTCCATTGAGATCCAGCTAACTCTCTCCAGAGAGATCCAGCTAACTCTCTCCAGAAAGATCCAGCTAACTCTCTCCAGAGAGATCCAGCTAACTATCTCCATTGAAATCCAGCTAACTCTCTCCAGAGAGATCCAGCTAACTCTCTCCATTGAAATCCAGCTAACTCCCTCCAGAAAGATCCAGCTAACTCTCTCCATTGAGATCCAGCTAACTCCCTCCAGAAAGATCCAGCTAACTCTCTCCATTGAGATCCAGCTAACTCCCTCCAGAAAGATCCAGCTAACTCTCTCCAGAAAGATCCAGCTAACTCTCTCCAGAGAGATCCAGCTAACTCTCTCCATTGAGATCCAGCTAACTCTCTCCAGAGAGATCCATCTAACTCTCTCCAGAAAGATCCAGCTAACTCTTCCCAGAAAGATCCAGCTAACTCTCTCCATTGAGATCCAGCTAACTCTCTCCAGAGAGATTCAGCTAACTCTCTCCATTGAGATCCAGCTAACTCTCTCCATTGAGATCCAGCTAACTCTCTCCAGAGAGATCCAGCTAACTCTCTCCATTGAGATCCAGCTAACTCTCTCCATTGTGATCCAGCTAACTCTCTCCATTGAGATGCAGCTAACTCTCTCCAGAAAGATCCAGCTAACTCCCTCCAGAAAGATCCAGCTAACTCTCTCCAGAATGATCCAGCTAACTCTCTCCATTGAGATCCAGCTAACTCTCCCCAGAAAGATCCAGCTAACTTTCTCCATTGAGATCCAGCTAACTCTCTCCATTGAGATCCAGCTAACTCTCTCCAGAGAGATTCAGCTAACTCCCTCCAGAAAGATCCAGCTAACTCTCTCCATTGAGATCCAGCTAACTCTCTCCATTGAGATCCAGCTAACTCTCTCCATTGAGATCCAGCTAACTCTCTCCATTGAGATCCAGCTAACTCTCTCCATTGAGATCCAGCTAACTCCCTCCAGAAAGATCCAGCTAACTCTCTCCATTGAGATCCAGCTAACTCCCTCCAGAAAGATCCAGCTAACTCTCTCCAGAAAGATCCAGCTAACTCCCTCCATTGAAATCCAGCTAACTCCCTCCAGAAAGATCCAGCTAACTCTCTCCAGAAAGATTCAGCTAACTCCCTCCAGAAAGATCCAGCTAACTCTTTCCAGAAAGATCCAGCTAACTCTCTCCATTGAGATCCAGCTAACTCTCTCCAGAGAGATCCAGCTAACTCTCTCCAGAGAGATCCAGCTAACTCTCTCCATTGAGATCCAGCTAACTCTCTCCAGAGAGATCCATCTAACTCTCTCCAGAAAGATCCAGCTAACTCTCCCCAGAAAGATCCAGCTAACTCTCTCCATTGAGATCCAGCTAACTCTCTCCAGAGAGATTCAGCTAACTCTCTCCATTGAGATCCAGCTAACTCTCTCCATTGAGATCCAGCTAACTCTCTCCAGAGAGATCCAGATAACTCTCTCCATTGAGATCCAGCTAACTCTCTCCATTGTGATCCAGCTAACTCTCTCCATTGAGATCCAGCTAACTCTCTCCAGAAAGATCCAGCTAACTCCCTCCAGAAAGATCCAGCTAACTCTCTCCAGAATGATCCAGCTAACTCTCTCCATTGAGATCCAGCTAACTCTCCCCAGAAAGATCCAGCTAACTTTCTCCATTGAGATCCAGCTAACTCTCTCCATTGAGATCCAGCTAACTCTCTCCAGAGAGATTCAGCTAACTCCCTCCAGAAAGATCCAGCTAACTCTCTCCATTGAGATCCAGCTAACTCTCTCCATTGAGATCCAGCTAACTCTCTCCATTGAGATCCAGCTAACTCTCTCCATTGAGACCCAGCTAACTCTCTCCATTGAGATCCAGCTAACTCCCTCCAGAAAGATCCAGCTAACTCTCTCCATTGAGATCCAGCTAACTCCCTCCAGAAAGATCCAGCTAACTCTCTCCAGAAAGATCCAGCTAACTCCCTCCATTGAAATCCAGCTAACTCCCTCCAGAAAGATCCAGCTAACACTCTCCAGAAAGATTCAGCTAACTCCCTCCAGAAAGATCCAGCTAACTCTTTCGAGAAAGATCCAGCTAACTCTCTCCATTGAGATCCAGCTAACTCTCTCCAGAGAGATCCAGCTAACTCTCTCCAGAGAGATCCAGCTAACTCTCTCCATTGAGATCCAGCTAACTCTCTCCAGAGAGATCCATCTAACTCTCTCCAGAAAGATCCAGCTAACTCTCCCCAGAAAGATCCAGCTAACTCTCTCCATTGAGATCCAGCTAACTCTCTCCAGAGAGATTCAGCTAACTCTCTCCATTGAGATCCAGCTAACTCTCTCCATTGAGATCCAGCTAACTCTCTCCAGAGAGATCCAGCTAACTCTCTCCATTGAGATCCAGCTAACTCTCTCCATTGTGATCCAGCTAACTCTCTCCATTGAGATCCAGCTAACTCTCTCCTTTGAGATCCAGCTAACTCCCTCCAGAAAGATCCAGCTAACTCTCTCCAGAATGATCCAGCTAACTCTCTCCATTGAGATCCAGCTAACTCTCTCCAATGAGATCCAGCTAACTCTCTCCATTGAGATCCAGCTAACTCTCTCCATTGAGATCCAGCTAACTCTCTCCAGAGAGATCCAACTAACTCTCTCCATTGAGATCCAGCTAACTCTCTCCATTGAGATCCAGCTAACTCTTTCCAGAGAGATCCAGCTAACTCTCTCCATTGAGATCCAGCTAACTCTCCCCAGAAAGATCCAGCTAACTCTCTCCATTGAGATCCAGCTAACTCTCTCCAGAGAGATCCAGCTAACTCTCTCCATTGAGATCCAGCTAACTCTCTCCATTGAGATCCAGCTAACTCCCTCCAGAAAGATCCAGCTAACTCTCTCCATTGAGATCCAGCTAACTCTCCCCAGAAAGATCCAGCTAACTCTCTCCATTGAGATCCAGCTAACTCTCTCCAGAAAGATCCAGCTAACTCTCTCCATTGAGATCCAGCTAACTCTCTCCTTTGAGATCCAGCTAACTCTCTCCAGAAAGATCCAGCTACCTCTCTCCATTGAGATCCAGCTCACTCTCTCCATTGAGATCCAGCTAACTCTCTCCAGAGAGATCCAGCTAACTCTCTCCTTTGAGATCCAGCTAACTCTCTCCAGAATGATCCAGCTAACTCTCTCCATTGAGATCCAGCTAACTCTCTCCATTGAGATCCAGCTAACTCTCTCCATTGAGATCCAGCTAACTCTCTCCATTGAGATCCAGCTAACTCTCTCCAGAAAGATCCAGCTAACTCTCTCCAGAAAGATCCAGCTAACTCTCTCCATTGAGATCCAGCTAACACTCTCCATTGAGATCCAGCTAACTCTCTCCATTGGGATCCAGCTAACTCTCTCCAGAGAAATCCAGCTAACTCTCTCCATTGAGATCCAGCTAACTCTCTCCATTGAGGTCCAGCTAACTCTTTCCAGAGAGATCCAGCTAACTCTCTCCATTGAGATCCAGCTAACTCTCTCCAGAGAGATCCAGCTAACTCTCTCCATTGAGATCCAGCTAACTCTCTCCATTGAGATCCAGCTAACTCTCTCCAGAGAGATCCAGCTAACTCTCTCCAGAAAGATCCAGCTAACTCTCTCCAGAGAGATCCAGCTAACTCTCTCCATTGAAATCCAGCTAACTCTCTCCAGAGAGATCCAGCTAACTCTCTCCATTGAAATCCAGCTAACTCCCTCCAGAAAGATCCAGCTAACTCTCTCCATTGAGATCCAGCTAACTCCCTCCAGAAAGATCCAGCTAACTCTCTCCATTGAGATCCAGCTAACTCCCTCCAGAAAGATCCAGCTAACTCTCTCCAGAATGATCCAGCTAACTCCCTCCATTGAAATCCAGCTAACTCCCTCCAGAAAGATCCAGCTAACTCTCTCCAGAAAGATTCAGCTAACTCCCTCCAGAAAGATCCAGCTAACTCTCTCCAGAAAGATCCAGCTAACTCTCTCCATTGAGATCCAGCTAACTCTCTCCAGAGAGATCCAGCTAACTCTCTCCAGAGAGATCCAGCTAACTCTCTCCATTGAGATCCAGCTAACTCTCTCCCGAGAGATCCATCTAACTCTCTCCAGAAAGATCCAGCTAACTCTCCCCAGAAAGATCCAGCTAACTCTCTCCATTGAGATCCAGCTAACTCTCTCCAGAGAGATCCAGCTAACTCTCTCCATTGAGATCCAGCTAACTCTCTCCATTGAGATCCAGCTAACTCTCTCCATTGAGATCCAGCTAACTCTCTCCATTGAGATCCAGCTAACTCTCTCCAGAGAGATCCAGCTAACTCTCTCCATTGAGATCCAGCTAACTCCCTCCAGAAAGATCCAGCAAACTCTCTCCATTGAGATCCAGCTAACTCTCTCCAGAGAGATCCAGCTAACTCTCTCCACAGAGATCCATCTAACTCTCTCCATTGAGATCCAGCTAACTCTCTCCATTGAGATCCAGCTAACTCTCTCCAGAGAGATCCAGCTAACTCTCTCCATTGAGATCCAGCTAACTCTCTCCATTGAGTTCCAGCTAACTCTCTCCAGAGAGATCCAGCTAACTCTCTCCATTGAAATCCAGCTAACTCTCCCCATTGAGATCCAGCTAACTCCCTCCAGAAAGATCCAGCTAACTCTCTCCATTGAGATCCAGCTAACTCTCTCCATTGAGATCCAGCTAACTCTCTCCAGAGAGATCCAGCTAACTCTCTCCATTGAGATCCAGCTAACTCTCTCCATTGAGATCCAGCTAACTCTCTCCAGAGAGATCCAGCTAACTCTCTCCATTGAGATCCAGCTAACTCTCTCCATTGAGATCCAGCTAACTCTCTCCATTGAGATCCAGCTAAATCTCTCCATTGAGATCCAGCTAACTCTCTCCAGAACGATCCAGCTAACTCTCTCCAGAATGATCCAGCTAACTCTCTCCATTGAGATCCAGCTAACTCTCCCCAGAAAGATCCAGCTAACTCTCTCCATTGAGATCCAGCTAACTCTCTCCATTGAGATCCAGCTAACTCTCTCCAGAGAGATCCAGCTAACTCCCTCCAGAAAGATCCAGCTAACTCTCTCCATTGAGATCCAGTTAACTCTCTCCATTGAGATCCAGCTAACTCTCTCCATTGAGATCCAGCTAACTCTCTCCATTGAGATCCAGCTAACTCTCCCCAGAAAGATCCAGCTAACTCTCTCCATTGTGATCCAGCTAACTCTCTCCATTGAGATCCAGCTAACTCCCTCCAGAAAGATCCAGCTAACTCTCTCCATTGAGATCCAGCTAACTCTCCCCAGAAAGATCCAGCTAACTCTCTCCTTTGAGATCCAGCTAACTCTCTCCATTGAGATCCAGCTAACTCTCTCCTTTGAGATCCAGCTAACTCTCTCCAGAAAGATCCAGCTACCTCTCTCCATTGAGATCCAGCTAACTCTCTCCATTGAGATCCAGCTAACTCTCTCCAGAGAGATCCAGCTAACTCTCTCCTTTGAGATCCAGCTAACTCTCTCCAGAATGATCCAGCTAACTCTCTCCATTGAGATCCAGCTAACTCTCTCCATTGAGATCCAGCTAACTCTCTCCATTGAGATCCAGCTAACTCTCTCCATTGAGATCCAGCTAACTCTCTCCAGAAAGATCCAGCTAACTCTCTCCAGAAAGATCCAGCTAACTCTCTCCATTGAGATCCAGCTAACTCTCTCCATTGAGATCCAGCTAACTCTCTCCATTGAGATCCAGCTAACTCTCTCCAGAGAAATCCAGCTAACTCTCTCCATTGAGATCCAGCTAACTCTCTCCATTGAGATCCAGCTAACTATTTCCAGAGAGATCCAGCTAACTCTCTCCATTGAGATCCAGCTAACTCTCTCCAGAGAGATCCAGCTAACTCTCTCCATTGAGATCCAGCTAACTCTCTCCATTGAGATCCAGCTAACTCTCTCCAGAGAGATCCAGCTAACTCTCTCCAGAAAGATCCAGCTAACTCTCTCCAGAGAGATCCAGCTAACTCTCTCCATTGAAATCCAGCTAACTCTCTCCAGAGAGATCCAGCTAACTCTCTCCATTGAAATCCAGCTAACTCCCTCCAGAAAGATCCAGCTAACTCTCTCCATTGTGATCCAGCTAACTCCCTCCAGAAAGATCCAGCTAACTCTCTCCATTGAGATCCAGCTAACTCCCTCCAGAAAGATCCAGCTAACTCTCTCCAGAAAGATCCAGCTAACTCCCTCCATTGAAATCCAGCTAACTCCCTCCAGAAAGATCCAGCTAACTCTCTCCAGAAAGATTCAGCTAACTCCCTCCAGAAAGATCCAGCTAACTCTTTCCAGAAAGATCCAGCTAACTCTCTCCATTGAGATCCAGCTAACTCTCTCCAGAGAGATCCAGCTAACTCTCTCCAGAGAGATCCAGCTAACTCTCTCCATTGAGATCCAGCTAACTCTCTCCAGAGAGATCCATCTAACTCTCTCCAGAAAGATCCAGCTAACTCTCCCCAGAAAGATCCAGCTAACTCTCTCCATTGAGATCCAGCTAACTCTCTCCAGAGAGATTCAGCTAACTCTCTCCATTGAGATCCAGCTAACTCTCTCCATTGAGATCCAGCTAACTCTCTCCAGAGAGATCCAGCTAACTCTCTCCATTGAGATCCAGCTAACTCTCTCCATTGTGATCCAGCTAACTCTCTCCATTGAGATCCAGCTAACTCTCTCCAGAAAGATCCAGCTAACTCCCTCCAGAAAGATCCAGCTAACTCTCTCCAGAATGATCCAGCTAACTCTCTCCATTGAGATCCAGCTAACTCTCCCCAGAAAGATCCAGCTAACTCTCTCCATTGAGATCCAGCTAACTCTCTCCATTGAGATCCAGCTAACTCTCTCCATTGAGATCCAGCTAACTCTCCCCAGAAAGATCCAGCTAACTCTCTCAATTGAGATCCAGCTAACTCTCTCCAGAGAAATCCAGCTAACTCTCTCCATTGAGATCCAGCTAACTCTCTCCATTGAGATCCAGCTAACTCTTTCCAGAGAGATCCAGCTAACTCTCTCCATTGAGATCCAGCTAACTCTCTCCAGAGAGATCCAGCTAACTCTCTCCATTGAGATCCAGCTAACTCTCTCCATTGAGATCCAGCTAACTCTCTCCAGAGAGATCCAGCTAACTCTCTCCAGAAAGATCCAGCTAACTCTCTCCAGAGAGATCCAGCTAACTATCTCCATTGAAATCCAGCTAACTCTCTCCAGAGAGATCCAGCTAACTCTCTCCATTGAAATCCAGCTAACTCCCTCCAGAAAGATCCAGCTAACTCTCTCCATTGAGATCCAGCTAACTCCCTCCAGAAAGATCCAGCTAACTCTCTCCATTGAGATCCAGCTAACTCCCTCCAGAAAGATCCAGCTAACTCTCTCCAGAAAGATCCAGCTAACTCCCTCCATTGAAATCCAGCTAACTCCCTCCAGAAAGATCCAGCTAACTCTCTCCAGAAAGATTCAGCTAACTCCCTCCAGAAAGATCCAGCTAACGCTCTCCAGAAAGATCCAGCTAACTCTCTCCATTGAGATCCAGCTAACTCTCTCCAGAGAGATCCAGCTAACTCTCTCCAGAGAGATCCAGCTAACTCTCTCCATTGAGATCCAGCTAACTCTCTCCAGAGAGATCCATCTAACTCTCTCCAGAAAGATCCAGCTAACTCTTCCCAGAAAGATCCAGCTAACTCTCTCCATTGAGATCCAGCTAACTCTCTCCAGAGAGATTCAGCTAACTCTCTCCATTGAGATCCAGCTAACTCTCTCCATTGAGATCCAGCTAACTCTCTCCAGAGAGATCCAGCTAACTCTCTCCATTGAGATCCAGCTAACTCTCTCCATTGTGATCCAGCTAACTCTCTCCATTGAGATCCAGCTAACTCTCTCCAGAAAGATCCAGCTAACTCCCTCCAGAAAGATCCAGCTAACTCTCTCCAGAATGATCCAGCTAACTCTCTCCATTGAGATCCAGCTAACTCTCCCCAGAAAGATCCAGCTAACTTTCTCCATTGAGATCCAGCTAACTCTCTCCATTGAGATCCAGCTAACTCTCTCCAGAGAGATTCAGCTAACTCCCTCCAGAAAGATCCAGCTAACTCTCTCCATTGAGATCCAGCTAACTCTCTCCATTGAGATCCAGCTAACTCTCTCCATTGAGATCCAGCTAACTCTCTCCATTGAGATCCAGCTAACTCTCTCCATTGAGATCCAGCTAACTCCCTCCAGAAAGATCCAGCTAACTCTCTCCATTGAGATCCAGCTAACTCCCTCCAGAAAGATCCAGCTAACTCTCTCCAGAAAGATCCAGCTAACTCCCTCCATTGAAATCCAGCTAACTCCCTCCAGAAAGATCCAGCTAACTCTCTCCAGAAAGATTCAGCTAACTCCCTCCAGAAAGATCCAGCTAACTCTTTCCAGAAAGATCCAGCTAACTCTCTCCATTGAGATCCAGCTAACTCTCTCCAGAGAGATCCAGCTAACTCTCTCCAGAGAGATCCAGCTAACTCTCTCCATTGAGATCCAGCTAACTCTCTCCAGAGAGATCCATCTAACTCTCTCCAGAAAGATCCAGCTAACTCTCCCCAGAAAGATCCAGCTAACTCTCTCCATTGAGATCCAGCTAACTCTCTCCAGAGAGATTCAGCTAACTCTCTCCATTGAGATCCAGCTAACTCTCTCCATTGAGATCCAGCTAACTCTCTCCAGAGAGATCCAGCTAACTCTCTCCATTGAGATCCAGCTAACTCTCTCCATTGTGATCCAGCTAACTCTCTCCATTGAGATCCAGCTAACTCTCTCCAGAAAGATCCAGCTAACTCCCTCCAGAAAGATCCAGCTAACTCTCTCCAGAATGATCCAGCTAACTCTCTCCATTGAGATCCAGCTAACTCTCCCCAGAAAGATCCAGCTAACTTTCTCCATTGAGATCCAGCTAACTCTCTCCATTGAGATCCAGCTAACTCTCTCCAGAGAGATTCAGCTAACTCCCTCCAGAAAGATCCAGCTAACTCTCTCCATTGAGATCCAGCTAACTCTCTCCATTGAGATCCAGCTAACTCTCTCCATTGAGATCCAGCTAACTCTCTCCATTGAGACCCAGCTAACTCTCTCCATTGAGATCCAGCTAACTCCCTCCAGAAAGATCCAGCTAACTCTCTCCATTGAGATCCAGCTAACTCCCTCCAGAAAGATCCAGCTAACTCTCTCCAGAAAGATCCAGCTAACTCCCTCCATTGAAATCCAGCTAACTCCCTCCAGAAAGATCCAGCTAACACTCTCCAGAAAGATTCAGCTAACTCCCTCCAGAAAGATCCAGCTAACTCTTTCGAGAAAGATCCAGCTAACTCTCTCCATTGAGATCCAGCTAACTCTCTCCAGAGAGATCCAGCTAACTCTCTCCAGAGAGATCCAGCTAACTCTCTCCATTGAGATCCAGCTAACTCTCTCCAGAGAGATCCATCTAACTCTCTCCAGAAAGATCCAGCTAACTCTCCCCAGAAAGATCCAGCTAACTCTCTCCATTGAGATCCAGCTAACTCTCTCCAGAGAGATTCAGCTAACTCTCTCCATTGAGATCCAGCTAACTCTCTCCATTGAGATCCAGCTAACTCTCTCCAGAGAGATCCAGCTAACTCTCTCCATTGAGATCCAGCTAACTCTCTCCATTGTGATCCAGCTAACTCTCTCCATTGAGATCCAGCTAACTCTCTCCTTTGAGATCCAGCTAACTCCCTCCAGAAAGATCCAGCTAACTCTCTCCAGAATGATCCAGCTAACTCTCTCCATTGAGATCCAGCTAACTCTCTCCAATGAGATCCAGCTAACTCTCTCCATTGAGATCCAGCTAACTCTCTCCATTGAGATCCAGCTAACTCTCTCCAGAGAGATCCAACTAACTCTCTCCATTGAGATCCAGCTAACTCTCTCCATTGAGATCCAGCTAACTCTTTCCAGAGAGATCCAGCTAACTCTCTCCATTGAGATCCAGCTAACTCTCTCCAGAGAGATCCAGCTAACTCTCTCCATTGAGATCCAGCTAACTCTCTCCATTGAGATCCAGCTAACTCTCTCCAGAGAGATCCAGCTAACTCTCTCCAGAAAGATCCAGCTAACTCTCTCCAGAGAGATCCAGCTAACTCTCTCCATTGAAATCCAGCTAACTCTCTCCACAGAGATCCTGCTAACTCTCTCCATTGAAATCCAGCTAACTCCCTCCAGAAAGATCCAGCTAACTCTCTCCAGAAAGATCCAGCTAACTCTCTCCATTGAGATCCAGCTAACTCTCTCCAGAAAGATCCAGCTAACTCTCTCCATTGAGATCCAGCTAACTCCCTCCAGAAAGATCCAGCTAACTCTCTCCAGAAAGATCCAGCTAACTCCCTCCATTGAAATCCAGCTAACTCCCTCCAGAAAGATCCAGCTAACTCCCTCCAGAAAGATTCAGCTAACTCCCTCCAGAAAGATCCAGCTAACTCTCTCCAGAAAGATCCAGCTACCTCTCTCCATTGAGATCCAGCTAACTCTCTCCAGAGAGATCCAGCTAACTCTCTCCAGAGAGATCCAGCTAACTCTCTCCATTGAGATCCAGCTAACTCTCTCCATTGAGATCCAGCTAACTCTCTCCATTGAGATCCAGCTAACTCTCTCCATTGAGATCCAGCTAACTCTCTCCAGAAAGATCCAGCTAACTCTCTCCAGAAAGATCCAGCTAACTCTCTCCATTGAGATCCAGCTAACTCTCTCCATTGAGATCCATCTAACTCTTTCCAGAGAGATCCAGCTAACTCTCTCCATTGAGATCCAGCTAACTCTCTCCAGAGAGATCCAGCTAACTCTCTCCATTGAGATCCAGCTAACTCTCTCCATTGAGATCCAGCTAACTCTCTCCAGAGAGATCCAGCTAACTCTCTCCAGAAAGATCCAGCTAACTCTCTCCAGAGAGATCCAGCTAACTCTCTCCATTGAAATCCAGCTAACTCTCTCCACAGAGATCCTGCTAACTCTCTCCATTGAAATCCAGCTAACTCCCTCCAGAAAGATCCAGCTAACTCTCTCCAGAAAGATCCAGCTAACTCTCTCCATTGAGATCCAGCTAACTCTCTCCAGAAAGATCCAGCTAACTCTCTCCATTGAGATCCAGCTAACTCCCTCCAGAAAGATCCAGCTAACTCTCTCCAGAATGATCCAGCTAACTCTCTCCATTGAGATCCAGCTAACTCTCCCCAGAAAGATCCAGCTAACTTTCTCCATTGAGATCCAGCTAACTCTCTCCATTGAGATCCAGCTAACTCTCTCCAGAGAGATTCAGCTAACTCCCTCCAGAAAGATCCAGCTAACTCTCTCCATTGAGATCCAGCTAACTCTCTCCATTGAGATCCAGCTAACTCTCTCCATTGAGATCCAGCTAACTCTCTCCATTGAGACCCAGCTAACTCTCTCCATTGAGATCCAGCTAACTCCCTCCAGAAAGATCCAGCTAACTCTCTCCATTGAGATCCAGCTAACTCCCTCCAGAAAGATCCAGCTAACTCTCTCCAGAAAGATCCAGCTAACTCCCTCCATTGAAATCCAGCTAACTCCCTCCAGAAAGATCCAGCTAACTCTCTCCAGAAAGATTCAGCTAACTCCCTCCAGAAAGATCCAGCTAACTCTTTCGAGAAAGATCCAGCTAACTCTCTCCATTGAGATCCAGCTAACTCTCTCCAGAGAGATCCAGCTAACTCTCTCCAGAGAGATCCAGCTAACTCTCTCCATTGAGATCCAGCTAACTCTCTCCAGAGAGATCCATCTAACTCTCTCCAGAAAGATCCAGCTAACTCTCCCCAGAAAGATCCAGCTAACTCTCTCCATTGAGATCCAGCTAACTCTCTCCAGAGAGATTCAGCTAACTCTCTCCATTGAGATCCAGCTAACTCAATCCATTGAGATCCAGCTAACTCTCTCCAGAGAGATCCAGCTAACTCTCTCCATTGAGATCCAGCTAACTCTCTCCATTGTGATCCAGCTAACTCTCTCCATTGAGATCCAGCTAACTCTCTCCTTTGAGATCCAGCTAACTCCCTCCAGAAAGATCCAGCTAACTCTCTCCAGAATGATCCAGCTAACTCTCTCCATTGAGATCCAGCTAACTCTCTCCAATGAGATCCAGCTAACTCTCTCCATTGAGATCCAGCTAACTCTCTCCATTGAGATCCAGCTAACTCTCTCCAGAGAGATCCAGCTAACTCTCTCCATTGAGATCCAGCTAACTCTCTCCATTGAGATCCAGCTAACTCTTTCCAGAGAGATCCAGCTAACTCTCTCCAGAGAGATCCAGCTAACTCTCTCCAGAAAGATCCAGCTAACTCTCTCCAGAGAGATCCAGCTAACTCTCTCCATTGAAATCCAGCTAACTCTCTCCACAGAGATCCTGCTAACTCTCTCCATTGAAATCCAGCTAACTCCCTCCAGAAAGATCCAGCTAACTCTCTCCAGAAAGATCCAGCTAACTCTCTCCATTGAGATCCAGCTAACTCTCTCCAGAAAGATCCAGCTAACTCTCTCCATTGAGATCCAGCTAACTCCCTCCAGAAAGATCCAGCTAACTCTCTCCAGAAAGATCCAGCTAACTCCCTCCATTGAAATCCAGCTAACTCCCTCCAGAAAGATCCAGCTAACTCCCTCCAGAAAGATTCAGCTAACTCCCTCCAGAAAGATCCAGCTAACTCTCTCCAGAAAGATCCAGCTACCTCTCTCCATTGAGATCCAGCTAACTCTCTCCAGAGAGATCCAGCTAACTCTCTCCAGAGAGATCCAGCTAACTCTCTCCATTGAGATCCAGCTAACTCTCTCCAGAGAGATCCAGCTAACTCTCTTCAGAGAGATCTAGCTAACTCTCTCCCGAAAGATCCAGCTAACTCTCTCCAGAAAGATCCAGCTAACTCTCTCCAGAAAGATCCAGCTAACTCTCTCCATTGAGATCCAGCTAACTCTCTCCAGAGAGATCCAGCTAACTCTCTCCAGAAAGATCCAGCTAACTCCCTCCAGAAAGATCCAGCTAACTCTCTCCATTGAGATCCAGCTAACTCTCTCCATTGAGATCCAGCTAACTCTCTCCATTGAGATCCAGCTAACTCTCTCCATTGAGATCCAGCTAACTCTCTCCAGAAAGATCCAGCTAACTCTCTCCAGAAAGATCCAGCTAACTCTCTCCATTGAGATCCAGCTAACTCTCTCCATTGAGATCCATCTAACTCTTTCCAGAGAGATCCAGCTAACTCTCTCCATTGAGATCCAGCTAACTCTCTCCAGAGAGATCCAGCTAACTCTCTCCATTGAGATCCAGCTAACTCTCTCCATTGAGATCCAGCTAACTCTCTCCAGAGAGATCCAGCTAACTCTCTCCAGAAAGATCCAGCCTACTCTCTCCAGAGAGATCCAGCTAACTCTCTCCATTGAAATCCAGCTAACTCTCTCCACAGAGATCCTGCTAACTCTCTCCATTGAAATCCAGCTAACTCCCTCCAGAAAGATCCAGCTAACTCTCTCCAGAAAGATCCAGCTAACTCTCTCCATTGAGATCCAGCTAACTCTCTCCAGAAAGATCCAGCTAACTCTCTCCATTGAGATCCAGCTAACTCCCTCCAGAAAGATCCAGCTAACTCTCTCCAGAAAGATCCAGCTAACTCCCTCCATTGAAATCCAGCAACTCCCTCCAGAAATATCCAGCTAACTCCCTCCAGAAAGATTCAGCTAACTCCCTCCAGAAAGATCCAGCTAACTCTCTCCAGAAAGATCCAGCTACCTCTCTCCATTGAGATCCAGCTAACTCTCTCCAGAGAGATCCAGCTAACTCTCTCCAGAGAGATCCAGCTAACTCTCTCCATTGAGATCCAGCTAACTCTCTCCAGAGAGATCCAGCTAACTCTCTCCAGAGAGATCTAGCTAACTCTCTCCCGAAAGATCCAGCGAACTCTCTCCAGAAAGATCCAGCTAACTCTCTCCAGAAAGATCCAGCTAACTCTCTCCATTGAGATCCAGCTAACTCTCTCCAGAGAGATCCAGCTAACTCTCTCCAGAAAGATCCAGCTAACTCCCTCCAGAAAGATCCAGCTAACTCTCTCCATTGAGATCCAGCTAACTCTCTCCATTGAGATCCAGCTAACTCTCTCCATTGAGATCCAGCTAACTGTCTCCAGAAAGATCCAGCTAACTCTCTCCAGAAAGATCCAGCTAACTCTCTCCAGAAAGATCCAGCTAACTCTCTCCAGAGAGATCCAGCTAACTCTCTCCATTGAAATCCAGCTAACTCTCTCCAGAGAGATCCAGCTAACTCTCTCCAGAAGGCCGCAGAGGGCTGTCTTTCTTCAGACAATCTGCTGGTGCTGTATTTTTGAACCTACAGAGGCCTGAAAACAAACCTCGATCTGAAAGCAAAGCTCAATGATCTGAATGGCCTACTCCTGTTTCTGTTTTCTGTGTACACAAGTGAATTGTTAAGACTTTCTTAATAATCGGTTCCAGCACTTTCCCAATGACAGATGTAAGTTTGGCTGGACTGTAGTTCCTGATTTTTCCTCTCCCTCCTTTTCTGAATTACATTTGCCAACTTCCAATCTGCTCTAGGGAATCTGGGGAATTCTGGAAATTCATAGCCTACATTTCCACTATCCCTGTAACTCCCTCTTTTAGAACTCCAGGAGGCAGACCATCTGGTCCTGAGGGGTTTGTCGGATTTTGGTCCCTTGAGTTTCTCCAATGATTTTTCCAACCTCTCCTTATAACTAAATCCCTTCATTACTGATAATACCCTGGTAAATCTCCAATGTACCCATTCAAAAGCCTTCACATGTTTCATGTAGTGTGGTGTCCAGAATTGGGCTGAGGCCCAATCAGTGATTTATAAAGTTCTAGCATGATCCTTTTATTTTTTATATTCCATGTTTCAATCTGAAAATTTCCATGGGTCTATAAAGTTCACCCAAAAAGCTTCACAATGCTGCTTTTGAAACTGTCAGTCATGTCGAGCTGATTTTGAACTTTGTCATTTATACAGTATTTCAAAAAATATAATGCTGACTATTGCTTCAACGTGCATTGAAACAATGGAATTGCTGGCGTTCCTGGATAGTTTGCTTCAATTTTTCTCTGCTCCTGTCAGTTTCAAGTATCAACATTGTCCTTGTTGTAATGAAGGGGTGGCAAAGGTGCGGCTCACAGAAAAATATCTCTATCTCTGCGTTTTTTACAAAAGATCTGAGGTGAAGTGATCCTGACACCCACTGCACTAATGTTCAGTGCTCGTGACTGATCCCTCGAAAGAAATTTAAACGTCCATCAATCCCATCGTAGTCCACAACATCCCAGCCAATCAGAATACCCCTGGCGTTCCTTTCCTGTTTAATTGACCTTTAGGTGTGAATTTGATGGAGTGGTGCTGTAGCAGACGTGATGTCACTGTGTCAGAGAAGAGTTGATGATTAACTGTTCCGTCTGTGGCTCATATGTACTCAGGTTGAAAGGGTGACAGTGAGTTGGTGACTCCATCAGATTTTTCTTCCGGGGTGGTGAGTGAGGATGGGGAAGGAGGGGGGGAACGTTAAATTGCATGGAGGTGATTCCCGGCAGGAACCAGCCTATCCTGAACCAGATGCAATTTCACAGTGAGGTGGGCAGGCCTCAGGTGGGAAGCTCACCTTTTCCCCCATTGAGGCCTTGTCCACTTAAAATACTTTTTCTGCCAACCCCTGCCCTTCCTGCCAACCCCATGGACCCCTCTCCCCACAACCCCACCCCACGAGACTCACCCCCAACAGCACTAATCTTTTTCATGGGTCGCTCCTCGATCTGGATGTTGTTCAGGACATGGAGCTGGTCTCCTCCTCAGATTGGCCAGCAGCTCTTGGTGGACAGGAGGTTATCTTCCAGGGTCCTCAGTCTGGAGGAAGGCCTGCCTCTGTCCACTTAACTGTCTGGTGAGCAGAAGATACAGCAGCTCTTTGTCCTCAGAGTCAGTGCAGGGGGGGGGGGGGCGGTCTTACTGCTTTTTCAAGCAACGGGTGCGACACTTGCCCAGAACAGAAGATTCCATCCAGAGAGACAGATTCTGACAGACAGATAACGACAGACACTAGAAAGTGTGAGATAGACAGAGAATGTGAAATGAAATGAAATGAAAATCGCTTATTGTCACAAGTAGGCTTCAAATGAAGTTACTGTGAAAAGCCCCTAGTCGCCACATTCCGCCGCCTGTTCAGGGAGGCTGTTACGGGAATCGAACCATGCTGCTGGCCTGCCTCAGTCTGCTTTCAAAGCCAGCGATTTAGCCCTGTGCTAAACAGCCCCAGTGTACTGGAGAGAGAACGACATCGATTGATAGAGCGAGACACACAGACATAGAGAGAGAGAGAGAGTGAGAAAGCCAGACAGAGAAAGACAGAGTCATAGAGGAAATGATAGAAAAGCAGAGCAGGACACAGAGGGACTGTCATGTATCAGCGGGTGCCATGGATGCATTCGATGAGGATTATGAAACATGGAATTCATATGAAGAAAGATTCCAATTGTTTTTAATAGCTAATCAGACACCAGAGGATCTAAAGCTCACAACATTTTTTAGCTCAATGCTACAGTCTTGTTCACCCAGCAAAACCAGGAGGCGGGTCCTTCAGTGAATTAAGAAAATCTTAGAGGGACATTTTTTTCCTAAACCGTTATTGATTCCAGAAAGGTTCCAGTTCCACCGTTGTAGTCAGGAAGAAGGTGAAAGTATTTTGCAGGCTGTAGCATCTTTAAGAAGATTAGCTAGATATTGTGAATTTGGTATAACACTTGATAATACTCTTTGAGTCAGGCTGGTTTGAGGGTTATGCAGTGAAGCAGTTCAGAGGAAGCTGCTTACTGTAAGTGTTTTAACTCTAAAAGCTGCTGTGAATGTTGCCACATCTATGGAGCTTGCAACAAGAGGAAATTTGTAGATATGGGCTGGAGCAAAGATCCGCAAAATTGATTCCTCAAGGAACAAGGCTGCAAAGGCCCAACCATGTCACCATTGTACACCGATTGGACATCAGCGAAGGAATATTGAAATAAATCAAATACATGGAAGAACTGTGGCAAGAAGGGCCATATTGCCAAGGCATGTTGGACTCAGAAAACATCTCCTACACCAACAGGATGCAAGAAGAACATGTCATAATATACACCAGTATATCACGGTGCAGATATACACACTGATGGACACACAGCAAGACCAATCAACACACACAACACCGCAGCCAATCACCAGTTAGAGCACACTCACTAAAAAGACAGGGGACATCATAGTTCCCACTCATTCGGGATGCAGCCTCCTACAAGGACAGAGCTTACAGCTTACAGCACAGATCCTCACCATGTGCTGAGTGAATAGACTGGTTCGGACAGGCATAGGTCTTTAGTTTAATCTAACATTGTGTTAACCCACAGTGAAAGTATGTTCAACAGTTTCTAACTTAATAAAATAGTGTTGCACTATTTTAAGTGTTGGTGGCCTGTATGTGTTCCATGGATCCAGAGCACCCAACACATCATGATATCAGGAGTTGAGGGATATTAGAACTTCTTAGACCTACCTGCAAGTGATCTGCCTTCCACCAGCATACAGTCAACTTGCAAAATGGACAGCGTCCACCCGCCACCCCGCATTACCGGTAACCTGGGGGCCAACTGGAAGATATTCAAACAACGCTTCCAGCTCTACCTAGAAGCCACAGACCGGGAAGATGCCTCAGACACCAGGAAGATCGGTCTCTTCCTATCCACGGCCGGGGAACATGCCATCCACATTTTCAATTCTCTCACCTTTGCTGATGATGAAGATAAATCAAAATTCAAGACGGTCCTCCTCAAGTTTGACACTCACTGCAACATAGAGGTGAATGAAAGTTTTGAGCGCTATGTATTCCAACAGCGTTTGCAGGGTAAGGATGAACATTTCCAGTCCTTTCTCACCCACCTCCGGATCCTTGTGCAGTCCTTTAATTACGGGCCCACCTCCGACTCCATGATACGCGACCAGATCATTTTTGGTGTTCAGTCGGACCCCCTACGCCAGCAGCTCTTCAAGGTAAAGCAGCTCACCCTAGCGACCGCCATCGAGACCTGCGTGCTACACGAACATGCCACTAGTCGGTATTCCCACATCCAAGCAGCTGAAACGGCGTGGCAAGGTCCCCACGAGGCAGAACGGGTCCAAGCAATCAAGCAACTCCAGGGCCTCAGCCTGGATGAGGGCGGCCATTTTGCGTGCTTTTCGCGTACTCCCGCGCTTGTGCGCACCGAATGAGGAGACGTCGACGTCGACGAACGTATTGCGCAGGCGCGCACCACATACGGCCACACCGCGTATGCGCGGTGGTGCAGCGAACGTACTGACGCTACGACGTGCGGCAGCTGTGGCACCGCCGACTTAAAGCGGCAATGCCCTGGCAAATCCCGACAATGCCTGAGATGTGGCAAACTTGGCCACTATGCTGCTTTATGCAGATCAGCACGGCCTGCCAATTCGTATCGCTCCGGCCAGCCTCGCAGGGATGTCCGAGCCATTCAACCCACGGTCACCGAGTCTGATGTGGACCTGCTACCCGATATTGACACTGAGAACCCGAAGGCACCTTTTCGAATCGGTATCGTTACAAAAAACAGGGTGTACCCGAAGTAAAGAATCCAGCCTCTATCAGTATACAGCATCGATCCAGACGATGAGTGGTGTGCACCCTTACGATCAACCAGTCCCAAATACGATTCCGCCTGGACACTGGTGCCCCCGCCAATTTCATTGCGTGGTCTGACCTCCAAAGCCTTTGCGTCAAACCAGCCATCCTCCCATGAGCCTGCCAGCTATTAGATTATAATGGCAATGCCATTGCTGCCAGTGGCTCGTGTCAGTTCGAAGTGACGCACAAGTCACGCAAAGCCATCCTTCCCTTTGAAATCGTGGGCTCCTCAAAAGCCTCCCTGCTTAGCACGCAGGCATGCAAGCTGTTGAATCTAGTTCAGAGAGTTCACTCTCTCTCTCCTGCTGACGCGTCAGCCTTTCAGGACACCGACTTCAGGGCGCAGCTCGACGCCATTATCAACCAATACCGCGAAGGCTTTGAGGGCTCCCGTACACCTACAAGATTTTATTAAAATCGAATGCCACGCCTGTGGTGCACGCATCTCGCAGGGTCCCTGCACCCCTTAAGGACCGCCTCAAGCAGCAGCTGCAAGACCTCCAGAACCAAGGAGTGATTCCCAAAGTCACGGAACCGACCGACTGGGTCAGTTCCATGGTATGTGTAAAAAATCCTTCTTGCGAATTGAGAATTTGCATTGATCCCAAGGATCTAAATCGCAATATTATGAGAGAGCACTATCCAATTCCCAAGCGCAAAGAGCTCACATGTGAGATGGCTCGCGCCAAGCTCTTCACCAAACCCGACGCCTCAAAAGGATTCTGGCAAATCCAGCTCGACAAATCCAGCAGGAAACTTTGCACATTTAATACCCCCTTTGGCAGATATTGTTACAACAGGATGCCATTCGGGATCATATCTGAAGTGTTCCATAGGATTATGGAACAAATGATGGAAGGCATTGAAGGTGTTCGTGTCTATGTCGATTACATAATCATTTGGTCCACCACCCCGCAGGAACATGTTAGTCGCCTCCAGCACGTGTTCAGATGTATACATGAGCATGGCCTCTGCCTCAACAGGGCCAAATGCTCTTTTGGTCAGACGGAACTCAAGTTCCTTGGGGACCACATCTCCCAATTGGGTGTGCAGCCGGATGCAGACAAGGTAGCTGCCATCACAGCTATGAAAACACCAGAGGACAAGAAGGTGGCCCTCCGATTTCTGGGAATGGTCAATTTTTTAGGGAAATTTATCCCTAACCTCGCCTCTCATACCATGGCTCTCAGGAACCTGGTCAGGAAGACGACAGACTTCCAATGGCTCCCTGCCCACGCGCGCGAATGGAGAGAACTCAAAGCAAAACTGACCACGGACCCAGTCTTAGCTTTCTTTGATCCAGCAAAGGAGACCAAAATTTCGACCGATGCCAGTCAATCCGGCATTGGGGCAGTGCTCCTTCAACGTGATGAGGCCTCATCATGGGCCCCCGTTGCATATGCGTCACATGCGATGACGCTCACGGAGCAGCGGTACGCATAGATAGAAAAGGAGTCCCTGGGCCATCTGACCGGTGTGGTTGAGTTTCACGATTATGTCTACGGACTTCCTCAATTCACCGTCGAGACTGACCATCGCCCGCTGGTCAATATAATACAGAAAGACTTGAACGATATGACGCCTCGCCTCCAGCGTTTTCTTCTCAAGCTCCGGCGATATGACATCCAGCTGATATACACCCCAGGCAAAGACCTCATCATTGCTGATGCTCTCTCCAGAGCAGTCAACACTCCATGTGACCCAGCGGGATTTGTCTGCCAGGTTGACACCCATGTGGCATTCGCGGCCTCCAATCTACCTGCCACGGATGAACGCCTCATCCAAATTCGCAGCGAGACGGCGGCTGACCCCTTGCTACAGCGTGTCATGCGCCACCTAACGGACGGGTGGCTCAAGGGCCAATGCCCCAGTTCTATAATATCAGAGATGATCTGGCGGTAATAGACGGGGTTCTTCTAAAACTGGACCGCATTGTCATCCAGCATAGCATGCGTCAACTTGTCCTGGAACAACTACACGAGGGCCACCTTGGCGTGGGAAAGTGCCGCCGACGGACCCGAGAGGCAGTGTACTGGCCCGGCATTAATGAGGACATAGCCAACACAGTGCTCAACTGCCCCACTTGTCAGCGCTTCCAGCCGGCCCAACCACGTGAGACCCTGCAGCCCCATGAGTTGGTCACGTCACCATGGACCAAGGTGGGCATCGACCTGTTCCATGCGCTGGGTAGAGACTACGTCCTGATCGTGGACTACTTTTTGAATTACCCGGAGGTGATACGGTTGCACGACATCACCTCGTCTGCCGTCATTCGTGCATGTAAAGAAACATTTGCTCGACACGGCATCCCGCTCACGGTTATGTCGGACAATGGCCCCTGCTTCGCCAGCCAGGAATGGTCCAACTTTGCCAGGCGGTACAATTTTGCCCATGTGACATCCAGTCCCCTGTGCCCCCAATCCAACGGCAAAGCGGAGAAGGGATTACATATGGTCAAACGGCTCCTATGCAAGGCTGCCGATGCTGGGTCCGATTTACACCTTGCCTTGCTGGCCTATCGCTCCGCCCCACTGTCCACTGGCCTGTCGCCAGCCCAGTTACTCATGGGTCGTTACCTGAGATCGACAGTGCCGTCCATCCATGTCCCAGACCTCGACCACGTTCCGGTCCTTTGCCGGATACAGCTGTCTCGTGCACAGCACAAGGCGGCTCATGACTCCCGTGCAGCTGATCTCCCTGCTCTGGCTCCAGATGACAATGTCCGCGTCCATCTTCCGGATGGGGGCTGGTCTGCAACCGCCGTTGTCCTTCGGTAGGTGGCCCCCCGCTCGTTCCTGGTTTGTCTACCGGCTGGCTCTATTCTGCACCGCAATCGACGCGCCCTTCGTCTCGTTCCACGCTCGCCACATGATCCTCCACTGTCGCCACGCCCTCCTGCTGACCCTGCCACAGACTATGCAGAGCTCCCTGTCACTCTGCCTCCTCCTGACTCTGACGCAGTCCAGCCAACTCCTGAACCGGCGGCTCTCGACCCACCCTTGAGGCGGTTAACCAGAATTCGTCGCCCACCTCAGAGACTTAATTTATGAACTTTGTGAACTTATAGACTCTCTGAATTGTTTGGTTGCTTTGTTTGATCGTTTCCCTGGTTTGTATATAGTGTTGATCTCGTTATTCTTGTTGCATACTGCTTCTCTGCACCAGGCACCTTCCCATGTAAATAGCTTAGTTCTCATGTACGTAGTCCTGTAAATATGTCTTTGCACCCCACACGTAGTTAGGAACATTCTCACCATACATTATTTATTGCCACACACATACATTCTTTTATAAAATGGGGATGTCATAATATACACCAGTATATCATGGTGCAGATACACACACACTGATGGGCACACAGCAAGACCAATCAACACACACACACCGTAGCCAATCACCAGTTAGAGCACAATCACTATAAAGACTGGGCATCAGAGTTCCCACTCATTCCGGATGCAGCCTCCTAGAAGGACAGAGCTTACAGCACAGATCTTCACCATGTGCTGAGTGCATAGACTGGTTCGGACAGGCATAGGTCTTTAGTGTAATCTAACATCGTGTTAACCCACAGTGAAAGTATGTTCAACAGTTTCTAAAATAGTGTTGCACTATTTTAAGTGTTGCTGGCCTGTAGGAAACATTGTGTGCCCCTGGAAGATGAAAGTGGGATAAAATAGTCAACCATTTAAAAATACACTCGGGCAATGAACAACTGAATTTTGCAACTGTCCTATCTGAGGTAGGATTAATTTTCTCTCTCAAGAAAGCATAACTTCCTGTTCTGCCTCACAGGTTTTCACCGTGGAAGCTTGGGAGGGGCTGAGATGATACATTGTGAGATATGTTCAATGGCAACTCCAATTCTACGAAGATGCAACCAAATGCTTTGCCTCAGGACACTTGTTGGTACTTTTTCTGTAGGGAAACAAGAGCTCCGCTGAAACATCATTGTCAAAGTAAATCATAGCGGACTGTAAAAACAAGCTCATCAGATGAGCCAAATGCAAATGGCAATTCTTTTTTTCAACCATGGAGCAGAAGATTTTCGAGTGATTTGTGTAAGCTTACTATATTGTGAAGGTGTCAATAGGAGACATTTTAAGTTCAAAACCTCTGCATAT
Source organism: Scyliorhinus torazame (assembly GCF_047496885.1). Taxonomy (NCBI): domain Eukaryota; kingdom Metazoa; phylum Chordata; class Chondrichthyes; order Carcharhiniformes; family Scyliorhinidae; genus Scyliorhinus; species Scyliorhinus torazame. The sequence goes on along the minus strand of NC_092725.1, from coordinate 110,855,871 downwards.
AATAATGATATCACCCAGAAGAAGTAAAAGCTTTCATGACATTGGAATGGTTTTTGGGGTTCATTGCTAATCATACATTTTGCAAAATCTAAGAAATTGAGCAAAGGCTGGTTCCACCGAACATTTTAGATTGATTTATTTTCCCTTATGGATTAGTTAACTCTTTCTACATTTCTTGACTGCTTATTTTGGAAAAAGAATTGCAAGGCTACCAGTTATTATCGAGATTAAGTTGTAAGTAACTTTAGCACAGAGATGAGAAATTTCTTCAGCCAGAGAGTGTGGGTCTGTGGAATTCATTGCCACAGAGGGCGGTGGAGGCCAGGACGTTGAGTGTCTTTAAGACACTTTGATAAATTCTTGATTTCTCGAGGAATTAAGGGCTATGGAGAGAGAGCGGGTAAATGGAGTTGAAATCAGCCATGATTGAATGGTGGAGTGGACTCGATGGGCCGAATGGCCTTACTTCCGCTCCTCTGTCTTATGGTCTTAAGTCTGCCTTCCTGATTGGCATAGTTGGGTGGGTGAGGGTGGCATCCACAAATTGATCACAATGAGGAGCCGTTTATGCTCAGTGATATTTGTCAATGAAAGTGAATGGCCAGGCTAATTACTAATTATTGCTCTGCCTTAGTTCCACCCATTTGTGGCACATATAATTTTATTACAATCCCAGATAGGACCCAAACAGTTGCTAGGATACCAATATTTTATTTAATTTGTAAGACTGTGAGGAAAGGATACTTTGCTCTAGGAGAGACTGCACATACAAATAGAGATATGGGCTGGGATTCTCCAAAATCCCGGCTAAGTGTTGACGCTGGCGTAAACACCGGAGTGTTTAACGCCGGTCAATGGGCCTCTTGGCCTTGTGATTCAGTGGCCCGCAGGGGGGCGGCAAGGCGCCAGAGTGCTGCACGCAGCTCTGGCTCCGATATGTGGCCCTGCACTGCCGACGTGGGTCTGCGCATGCACGCGGCGGCCGTTTCCACGCCGGCGCATGCGCATGGTGGCCGTTTCCGTGTCGGCGTTGCGCAACATGGTGGAGCCACACGGCGGGCCCGCACGGAAGGAGGTAGGCCCCCTCCAGATTGCGCCCGCCCGCCGATCAGTAGCCCCCGATCGCGGGCCTGGCCATGGCGCAAGCCCCCCCAGTGCCTGATCTCCCCGCCCCCCCCCCACGAGGATGGCCACGCGGCTGCAGGTCCGAGCTCCCGCCGGGTGGTACCAGGTTGAAACCATGCCGGCGGAACTCGGTGGGAACTTGGCTGGTCGACTGCGGAGAATCACCGCGGGGGCCAGTTTCAACCACGGAGAATCGCGTCCCGGCATCGGAGCGGCGTGGCGGGAATTTCCGGCGTGACTGCCGATTCACTGACCCCGCGCGGGCTCAGAGAATCCCGGCCATATTATATTAAAACAAACTTTATTATTAACACAGTATTAAACTGACTTTACCCTCACACAAGAAATGGCTTAAAATTGATTGTTAAACAACACTTAACAATAAAATGAAACACTTTAACTCCTAACTGATATCCTTTTATCTCCAATCAGCAAAATCCATCTCAGGTCAAAATCCACTTTTAAATACAAAAGCAGGAACACTTGCTGTGTAGAGGTGTCTTGGGGAAACTGTTTTGAGAGAGAGAGATCCTTTAGGAAACATCCTGCAGATTTGTGTGCATCAAACTAAGGTTTAATACCCCAGCATTTTGTAATAAGCTCCTGTTCTGTTCACAGAAAGTTCTAAACTGAAACTCAACACCTGGCTGCTTCAGCCCCTGGCTCCTCACAGTAACTACATAATCATATCCCACTAACTTGTTTATGACCATCTTATCAAGGCTGAACACAATGCCTCAATTATCTACCAGTGAACCTTCTTTCAGTAAACAAAATTCCATTAGTCCTGTTTAGGTAAACACTATACATGGTTGGAATAAATGATGATCTCATTTTTATCATTCCTTAATCATCCCTTCCTTGGCTCCAGGGTCTGCCTAAACCAGGATTTAGTTTTAAAACTCTTACTGCAGTAGATCGGTGCTCATAATAATCCAGGATTTTAACCATTACTGCAGCACCAGTTACATGTAATACAATATATATCTGAAATTCTTACATTTATCACAATGGACATGTGGAAAAATAATGCCCATAGCATTCCCACTGGGAATAAGATCAAAGGTGGGATTCTCCAGGACTTCCACCAGTGGGAGCTTCCAGTCCCGCCAAAGGCGAACCCCTCCCTCCCCCCTTTGCAGTGGGTTCCCCGGCAGAAGGATGTGTGAGACACTCAAAAATGCCGTAGACATCAGTGGGACTGGAAGGTCCCACCGGCGGCCAAAGGTGAGCTCCCTCCACTGCTGGAAAACACATGTGTAGAAATACCACCCGAAAGCTTTTGATCATCTATCCTAATTTGTTTTTATGCGATATGTGTCAAATTATTGTCTGGTAATGTTCCTACAAAACACCTTGGGATGTTTTACTCTGGTGAGGGCACTGTAAAAATGTAACTTGTCAATATTGTCACATAGTGAGAACTCAGGCAGCCGCTCCCCATCATTTTCTAATATCCTACGTACAGGAAAACGTGGGAGCCAGGCACCCAGATTCCTGATGTACACTCCTGTCAGACTGTCAGAATAGAGATTTTATGATTCGCTTTGAATGGCTGTTCCTAGGTTTGCATACTAGCCTCCGCATTCACGCAATTCTAAAATGAACCTGTCTTATTAAGGCTTTTGAGCACTGAGACTCTGAAGTATTTCAATGAATAATAATTCCGGAAATGACATTGCTGTAATGAGACTGTCTGCTCATTTGTGAAAAGGTGGACCAGCTGGAATGGTTACCTGAGGCATTTTAGTTAATTTTGTCAGTTCCATTTTTCCCCTCTTTGACATTATTTGTCATCTGAAGATTATAGGCCCCACTTTTTGATCTTGGTAAAATCTGGATGCATCAACTCGTGGTGCTGTAGCATGGATGGCTGACCAGTTTTGTGAAGTTGGTCCCTCCTCCTTATTTCAATAGTATCTCCTGCCCTCTTAGAACTGACAATGGGATACGCCAAACTGTATTTGGTGAAAAGTAATGAAGAAAAAATGAGAGGTATTGCTCCTCGCAAATAGATCATCTCTAACTTGCTTGATGCAACCACGGACTGCAGATACCTGGAAACACCATCACCTGGAGGTTCCCCTCCAGCCACTCACCATCTTGGAAATATATTGCTGTTCCTTCACTGTCACTGCGTCAAAATCCTAGAACTTCCTCCCTAAAAGCACTGTAGACGTACCTACACCTCAGAGACTGCAGCAGTTCAATAAAGCAAATCACCACTACCTTTTCAAGGGCAACCAGGGACGGGCAATAAATGTTGATCTATCCAGAAATGTACATATCCCATAAATTAATTACAAGATCCACTTCAGACCTGCCTGCAGTAGATAGTAGAGACCAATGACAGCCACTCTCGTAAAGTGGAGCTGTTGATGGACATCTATTGGTGGAGTGTTAGTTTATGTAAATGATATTCCTGGGGTATCAAAATCAATGCCACATTTTCTCTTCACACCTTCATTTGTTGCTTCCTCATTTGGTGACTTTATCTTTCTCTGAGTCATGCATTGTTATGGTCATCCCCAAATGAATAAATTTGCTGCAATTTTGGTTAACACTCAAAACGAATGTTTCTTTCAAATCAACTCACGTTTAGCTCCAGTGTCAACCTAACTTTAAGGATTCAGTTTCAGCAGCCCTACAACTAGCGCGAGAGGCATGAAATTCAGTGTGGGATGAATATCATTTTCTACATTCCAACTACCAAAGCAGCCTCTTGTATGCATTTTATTGCTGCTTTCTTTTGTCATTAGTATTGAATTTGCGGTAATGTCAACAGCAATTAAAATTGTTTGAGGAATTGCATGGAACTTCCAGCACAAGCATAGACTGTTCGGCAAAATACGTGCCCAAGCCACCTCCCACCTTCCTTCATCTCACCCTATCGACACATCCTTCCATTCCTTTCTCTCATGTATAAATATATGGCTTTCCCTTAAATACATCTTTGAGGGCATATTCCTTTTAAAAAAATAAAATGAATCAACATTAAATCTTTGTGAAAATGAAATGCGGTCCTTGGTCTAACATCTCCCAAAAATGAACAGCCATGATTAGGGGAACCATTTTTGACAAGTGGGTTTTACTTTGCCTGGTAATTTGCACATTCTGTCAATGAAACCTTTCACAAGTGAATGCAGTGTCTCATTAAAACTATACATCAATTCAGTGTCAGGTTAGGGATCATTATTCATTGAAATAGCACACACCTATGTATTGGATTGTGCCAGTGCTTGATGTTATATTAAAGATTAACACAATTATAATGATAGGACCAAGTAAGTGAAGCAGATAGGGCAGTGTTTACACAACGATACGGTTCAATCCATTATTTGACATATGGATCTTCTGTGTAATGTACACAAATATTCATACAGTAAGCACGATTCACTTTATTAGTTGTCATGCTCTGACTGACAGGATTTTTTGTATTCAGTCACACTGTGCACTGTGTGCTGTATTTTCATTCCATCTCTTGATATCAATTGAAGCCTTTTTAAAAGAAAAGGAAAGTTATACTGAAATGATAATCCGGGGACTCTCCAGAGACCTAAGAACTAATACATTAGGCAAGCCATTACTTCTGCATTAAAACAGTGATTTAACCGAATTGCAACAGAGTCCCACATCGAGCGTGTTTAGATGGGTGCACACACAGCGTCGAGAAAGACCACGCTCTCAAACGGGACTTTATTGCAATCCAGGGCCACAGCGGGGAACTTATTCCCGTTTCCTGCACTGAGGTGCTCCACTCACCAGAACCCTTTGTGGTGTTCTTTGCTTTCTGGATAAGGATGGCTTTGAAGTGTAGTGTCTCAAAGAACATCAAGCCATGTTTTGTACAAAACTGATTTATTAACGCTACAACTAAATAGATTTGAATTGCTTACTAAGATATAAATACTACAAATAAACTAGGACAATGATTCTATCTGCAGAACTTCTGAAAACATGAGTACTCTCTATCCCACTTAATCACCTACTCCCAGAATCAAGGGTATTACATGATCTATGTGTATGCTCTTGATTAACATCTAGTGGTTAGATGTATTTACATTAAGTTGTTAACCCTTCATTTACCTTACGATATGCTGATTGTCACATCTCCCTTTCTTTGAAATTGTTAGGAGATTAATACAAACATATGTACATGACACGATTGTTGTTTAGGCTATACATGGTTTCATTGTTATTGTCCAGAAGTTAACAATTTTTTTTAATGTTCACAAATTGAATCTGTCCGGTTTCTTTCTTAGATGTGTGGATCTTCTCAGTTGTGTTTGTTCCAATGCCGCTGTCATTGTATTCGCTGCTGGAACAACATGCTGTCGTGCTGCAGGATGTGCCTTTAATAGCTCTGTGTCTAGTGTTATATGTGGAAATGTGGGTTGAGTTGTCTTCACCTTAAGAAGTACTCTGCGGTTTCTCCTTAAGATTGAACCCTCTTCCGTTACGACAATGTATGAATGTGGAGTTGCTTGGCGAATTACATGTGCCATGCTCGATCATCCACTCGGAAGCTGTACCCGTACATTATCCCCTTGCTCTAGCGGTGCTAGATTCTTTGCCGTCCTGTCATAGTAACGTTGCTGTTTCTGTTCTGCTTGAGTTTTTGGATTGCGTCGTTACTGTCCGGATTTGCTGTAGTGAGACACGGTAATGTGGTATGTATCTTTGTGCTGGTGAGTATCCTGTCTCCTTGATGCTCTGTTGCTTAACAAAGCTATGTTTGGGTCGCTGTTAGAATCCTAAGCTTTTTAAAGTAGTTTCTTGGCTATATGTACTCCCTTCTCAGCCTTCCCATTGGACTGTGGATGAAGTGGGTTGGAGGTGACATGCTGAAAGTCGTACTGTTTGGAGAACTTTGTCCATTCGCTGCTATCAAAACACGGTCCATTGTCACTCATTAGGGTGAATGGGATGCCATGCCGAGCAAATATTTCCTGCATAGCCTTGATGACTGCCTTCGAACTTGATTACCTCAGTTTAGTTTGAAAAGTAGCCTCTGACTAACAAATATTCATTGCCTTGGAAGAAAAACAGATCAATACTTACTTTTGACCATGAAGCTGTGACGATTTTGTTGATGGGACTGGTTCTTCTGATAGATTTCATATTGTGCTATTAGGTTGCTAATATTATCGTTGATTCCTGACCAGTACACGGACACAAAAGTTCTTTGTTTACAATTTTCCATCCCCAGATGGCCTTCATGTGTCTTAAAGAAGTCAGCATGTCAATACGATTTTGCCTGAGCAGGAACCCATTTACACTGTTTAGTTCTGCTCGTATGTTGCGGTAGTTGGAACAAGTTCCTTTCGGCCAACCATCCCGCATGTACTTCAACACTCGTTGGATAGTTTCATCTTTGCATGTTTCCTCTTTGATGAGATTCGACTTGTCGTCAGAGACAGGCAGGTTTTCTTCAATGAGGGTTGCTTGCGCTTCAGTGATCTGTACAATGTCTGTCATCCCTGGATCATCAGATGCACGCGATAGTGGATCAGCTACAATTATCTCCTTTCCTGGCTTGTCGACTAGCTCAAAATCGTACGTTTGAAATTTCATGTCCATTCTTGGAGACATGTCGCTGAGGACGATGATCAGTTTCAACTGTGAATGTGGGTAACCCATACACGTAGCTATGGAATTTGTCCATACCGGTGAGTAGACCCAACCACTCCTTTTCAATTTGCACATAGTGCTGCTCGGTTGGTGTCATTGCTCTCGAAGCATATGCAACTGGTTGCCATTGTCCTTCATTTGTCTGCTGTAACAGCTCTGCGCCTATGCCGTCTTTGCTGGCAACTGTCAAAATCTTCGCATTACTCTTGGGATTGAAGAAGGGCAGAACAGGTGCTGTAGTGAGTGCTCTTTTCAGATGTAAATGAAAATGACATTTTGTGGGATAAGCTGTCTTAGTGCCATGGTGTGCGATGCCAAGTTTGGTATGAATTTTCCCCCAAAATTGACAATGCCTACCATTCTTAATACTGCCTTTTTGTCTTTTGGACATGATATTTTGGTAATAGCTGCAATCTTTTCAGTGTCTGGCTGGGCCCCTTGAGCTGATAGTTGATCACCCAAGAAAATTAGTTTGGAGATGCCAAACGGCATTTGGCTCTGTTCAGTTTGAGACCAATTTGCTTTATGACTTGCAGAGGTTGTGCATTGTATTCCTCTTCATTTGGTGACCAAATGATGATGTCATCCACGTACACTCATATGCATGCAATACCTTCGACCATCTGTTCCACAGCCCAATGAAACATTTTGAAAGCTGAAATGATCCTGAAAGGCATTCTATTGAAGCAATATCTCCCGTATGGTGTGTTAAATGTGCAGAGTTTCCTATTTGCATCATCTAGCTTTAGTTGCCAAAAACCCTTGGATGCGTCTAGCTTGGTAATGATCTTGACACCTGACATCTCACTTGTGATTTCCTTTCTTTTGGAATTGGGTAGTGTTCCCGCTTAATATTCTGATTCAGATCCTTGGGATCGAGACAGATTCTCAGGTCACCATTTCTTCACACAAACCACATAACTGACCCAGTCAGTTGGTTTTTCCACTTTGGTAATTATCCCCAGCTGCTGTATACGCTCAAATTCCACTTTTAAATGTTCCCTCAAAGGAGCTGGTACCCTTCTAGGTGGACGAATAACTGGTCTGACATTCTCTCTTAGCTGGATTTCATATTCAAATGGTAGTGTTCCCATACCATGAAAGACGTGAGGAAATCTCTGAATAATCGCCTCAATCTGGTCATTGCAATTGGATGAAATCCTGTCCGAGCTGTAAGTGTCTTTCACAAGCTGCAGAATCTCACATGCCTGAACACCAAGTAATGAAGATCTCTTAGGTTTTACGATTTCAAACTTAATCGGAATCTTTTTCTCTTTGACCTCGACTGTTAAGTAGCATGTACCCATTGTGTTAATCACATTGCCATTGTAGTCCCGCAGTTGACAGTCATTTTCGGCAATCACTGGTTTTGTTTTTAATTTGGCTATGTCTGTCTGATTAATGAGATTAGCTCTTGCTCCAGTTTCCAATTTCATCTTTATGTTGGTTCCATCAATTATTAAAGGAATCATCCAATCATCAGTATCTTAAACAATGGAAATCTGTGTTGACATGTCCGAATCTAAAGTTTCCTGTTTTACATTCTCTACAATTTCCGCTGTTACGACAAAGAAAGAGTCTTCTAGGTCAAGTACATCTTCCACTGAGTCAGGTTTGGTCACTTGATTAACATGTTTTCCAATGCTCACTTCTCGCACAGCTCTTCCCTTGTTCACTGTACTCAACGTTTTAAACTGCTGTAAATTTGTTCCCAATCCGCACTGCTTTAATTGGCATAACAGTTTAATTTATGACATTTCGCACAGGTTTTCCAAATGCAGGGCATTTTTTAATCTGGTGGGCATTGCCACACTGTTTACACATCATGACGCTCGTGAGCCTGGCCAGGTTGTAGACGTTTCAGTCGGGGAGCATTTTAGGAACAGTGATCACAATTCAGTGAGTTTTAAAGTGCCGGTGGACAAGGATAAGAATGATCCTAGGGTGAATGTGCTAAATTAGGGGAAGGCTAATTATAACAATATTAGGCAGGAACTGAAGGACCTAGATTGGGGTGGATGTTTGAGGGTAAATCAACATCTGACATGTGGGAGGCTTTCAAATGTCAGTTGAAAGGAATTCAGGACCGGCATGTTCCTGTGCGGAAGAAGGATAAATACGGCAAACTTCGTGAACCTTGGATAGCGAGATATTGTGGGCCTCGTCAAAAAGATAAAGGAGGCATTTGTCAGGGCTAGAAGGCTGGGAACAGACGAAGCCTGTGTGGAATATAAGGAAAGTAGGAAGGAACCTAAGCAAGAGGTCAGGAGGGCTAAAAGGGGTCACGAAAAGCCATTGGCAAAAAGGGTTAAGGAAAATCCCAACGCTTTTTACACGTACTTAAAAACCAGAGGATAGTCAGGGAAAGGTTGGGCCCACTGAAGGACAGGCGAGGAAATCTATGTGTGGAGCCAGAGGAAATGGGCGAGGTACTAAATGAATACTTTGAATCAGCATTCACCAAAGAGAAGGAATTGGTGGATGTTGAGTCTGGAGAAGGGTGTGTAGATAGCCTGGGTCACATTGAAATCCAAAAAGACGAGGTGTTGGGCGTCTTGAAAAACATTAAGGTAGATAAGTCCCCAGGACCGGATGGGATCTACCCCAGAATACTGAAGGAGGCTAGAGAGGAAATTGCTGAGGCCTTGACAGAAATCTTTGGATCCTCACTGTCTTCAGGTGATGTCTCAGAGGACTGGAGAATAGCCAATGTTGTTCCTTTGTTTAAGAAGGGTAGCAAGGATAATCCAGGGAACTACAGGCCGATGAGCCTTACGTCAGTGGTAGGGAAATTACTGGAGAGAATTCTTCGAGACAGGATTTACTCCCATTTGGATGCAAATGGACGTATTAGTGTGAGGCAGCATAGTTTTGTGAAGGGGAGGTCATGTCTCACTAACTTGATAGAGTTTTTCGAAGAGGTCACAAGATGATTGATGTAGGTAGGGTAGTGGATGTTGTCTATATGGACTTCAGTAAGGCCTTTGACAAGGTTCCTCATGGCAGACTGGTACAAAAGGTGAAGTCACACGGGATCAGGGGTGAGCTGGCAAGATGGATACAGAACTGGCTAGGTCATAGAAGGCAAAGAATAGCAATGGAAGGGTGCTTTTCTGATTGGAGGGCTATGACTCATGGTGTTCAGCAGGGATCAGTGCCGGGACCTTTGCTGTTCGTAGTATATATAAATGATTTGGAGGAAAATGTAACTGGTCTGATTAGTAAGTTTGCAGACGACACAAAGGTTGGTGGAATTGCGGATAGCGATGAGGACTGTCAGAGGAGACAGCAGGATTTAGATCGTTTGGAGACTTGGGCAGAGAGATGGCAGATGGAGTTTAATCCAGACAAATGTGAGGTAATGCATTTTGGAAGGTCTAATGCAGGTAGGGAATATACAGTGAATGTAGAACCCTCAAGAATATTGACAGTCAGAGAGATCTAGGTGTACAGGTCCACAGGTCAATAAAAGGGGCAACACAGGTGGAGAAGGTAGTCAAGAAGGCATACTGCATGCTTGCCTTCATTGGCCGGGGCATTGAGTATAAAAATTGGCAAGTCATGTTGCAGCTGTGTAGGACCTTAGTTAGGTCACACTTGGAGTATAGTGTTCAATTCTGGTCGCCACACTACCAGAAGGATGTGGAGGCTTTAGAGAGGGTGCAGAAGAGATTTACCAGGATGTTACCTGGTATGGAGGTCATTAGCTATAAGGAAAGGTTGAATAAACTCGGTTTGTTCTCACTGGAATGACAGAGGTTGAGGGGTGACCTGATAGAGGTCTACAAAAGTATCAGGGGCATAGACAGAGTGGATAGTAAGCGGCTTTTTCCCAGGATAGAGGGGTCAATTATTAGGGGGGCATAGGTTTAAGGTGAGAGGGGCAAGATTTGGAGGAGAAGTACGAGGCAAGTTTTTTACACAGAGAGTAGTGGGTGCCTGGAACTCGCTGCCGGAGGAGGTGGTGAAAGCAGGGACGATAGTGACGTTTAAGGGGCATCTTGACAAATACATGAATAGGATGGGAATAGAGGGATACGGACCCCGGAAGTGCAGAAGATTTCAGTTTAGACAGGCAACATGGTTGGCACAGGCTTGGAGTACCGAAGGGCCTGACCCTGTGCTATACTTTTCTTTGTTCTTTGACACCATGTGCAAAATGGCTGCCGTCTGGAGCACTTTTTTTCCCGTTGCACCACAGCATTAATGGCGTCGGCCATGTTGTTAGTTTTCGTGCCACTTTCTCCAACCACTTTTTCCGAAAACTGATTTGTGGCAAGTTCGCTTGCTCTACACATACTGATTGTGCCTTCTAACATCAAATTAGACTGTCGCAATAATCTTTCTCGCAGTTTGTCGCTTTTTACTCCATAGACTATCTGACCTCACAGAAGTGAGTCGAGGAGAATTGAAAAATTACCTGTCTGCGCTTTAAGTCTCAAATCCGATTTGAAACAGTCCAGCATTTCAGCTGCTTTTTGCATTCTTTGCCTGAACACATACCGTTCAAATGTTTCATTTTGTTGCAACTGGCAGTGCTTGTCAAACTTCTCAATTACTTTATTGCACCTTTTTTTTGTCTGCCCCATCCTCAAATCGGAATTGTTATGGGCCAGGGTTTAGAGAACCCCAAAGTGTATTCTGGAGTTCACCTGACCCACAACTTTTAATAGATTGTGGCATGGGGAGCACACGGCCCACTCTACAGGTGTGGTACAGCAGAAATGGAAAAGTATTTTTTAAAGCAAAATTATGTTTATTCTATGAACTCAAACTAACCTTTTGAAAACATATGGTGAACATCTTAGCAACCATTAATTTAAATACAACCTCCAAAGAATACAACACTATTTAATCCTTAAGCTGTCCTTTTAACATCCAGAAGACTTAAAAAACCTTTAAACAGAAGCACATCAGGTTAAAGTCACTACTGAGAGCAGTTATTAGTTTTAAATCCCCAAAGGATCAATTTACAGTCTTCAGAATACAGATCGAGAGACTCATACACCTTCTGGCTGTGACTGCAGCTATCCAGCTCTGAAAACAAAACTAAAACACACCCTGCAGCAAACAGTCTAAAACAAAAGTAAAAAGCTGACAGACTGTCCAGCTCTACCCACTCTCTGACATCACTGCTGTAATAAACACCCACATCTTAAAGGTGCTCTCACTACAGATATCCATATACACATCCATTTATGAACACCCATTTCTTAAAGGTACTCTCACATGACAGAATGAATTGAAAATTTCTTGGACTTGCGAACTAGCCACTGATAGAAACAACACTATATTTCGCTGGTCGCTGGCCGCTTCTAGGTCTATAGCAGAGATGTACAAGTCAAACTGCTGCTTGAAATTGCACCAATTAACGTCTACTTTACCTGACGTACGAAATTGCCGTGGAGTCTGCAGACTTTTCATCTCATTCGATTGGAAAGTTCTTTGCCGTCATCAATGCAAACAGAGCCTGGTCGAACTTTTTTCGAAAGTTTTGTTTCACGGAGATTTGTTTTAAACTTCTCTTCACGTGCTGAATCTTTCTATTTATCTTAGCAAGCAGAACTGGTACCTTACTATTTCCACTCCTCGTATCATATAATGTTCTTTGCTTTCTGGATGAGGATGGCTTTGAAGTGTCGTGTCTGACGAAGAACATCACGCAATGTTTTGAACAAAGCTGATTTATTAACACTACAACTAAATAGATTTGAGTTGCTTACTAAGATATAAATACTACAAATAAACTAGGACTATGATTCTATCTATAGAGTTTCTGAAAACGTGACTACTCTCTGTCCCGCCTACTCCCAGAATCCAGGGTATCACGTGAGCCTCAATTATGCGCTTAATCACCATCTAGTGGTTGGATGCATTTACATTAAATTGTTAACCCTTCATTTACCATACAATATACATATTGTCACATACCCCAGTGCAAGAGGAGATCGGTACGCCATTTTTAAATGGCACCCCGGTCTCTCAACTCCCCCTTCGCCCCTGACGTGCCCCTAGCATCACCCAAAGCCCCATCTCACCTGTAAGGGGGTCCTCAGGCCCTCCCCCACCACACCACCACCTCAGGTAGTGCCAAGGTGCCAGGCTTGCCAAAGTGCATGGGTGGTACCAGCAATGCCAGGGTGCCTCTGGCCCAGATGCCAACCATTTGGGAGCTTCTGACCCCCTGAGAGACATGCCCCAAGTGCCATTCCACCTGCTCCCTGTTTATGCGCCATATCTCCTCCAATGAGGTGGTGGTCAAGGAGGGTGGAAAGGGGCAACTCATGGAGGGGACATAGAAGGCGATGGCCAGGGTCCGCATGGGACACAAGACGAGGGATGCCCTCATTGCCTCTCAGCTTGGGGACGGCCAGAACTATAGCGCCAAGCCCACTCCCACTGTGGGGTGTTACATATTCTCACTCCCATGGTGCCTGCGGAAGGTCATCATGATGGTCGCTCCATTCATGGGCAGGGCGTTTAAGTGACTGACTGGACGCTGCAGGAGTATGATGATGACTTGCAGTGAGGACAGAGCGATGCTCCTCTTAACATCTGCAAAATGTCTGAATCCTGCCTGACAGAGGTTGAACAAGAGCTGCCACGGAACAGGGTGATCTAGGGGCCAGAGAGGCTGAATGACGCATCTCTAGCGACTACTGCCTCCGCCGAGTTCAGGGGTCTGGGTGTGTTTCCCCCCTTACTGATAAGGTAGCCAGACTCTCGCACATTTTCAACTCAGGGCATCCTCATAACTGGAGAAAGCTGGTAGACATGAGAAGCCTGAGCATCGGTGGGTGGGGGGGTGCTTCAGGCTCTGTGCCAGGAGTTACGCGGCATTACTGTGTCATCAGGGTGAGAGATACATAGCGCTGCCATTCTCACACTGCACAGGGAGGAAACGCCAAATTTGGGCAGGTGTTTGCTGAGCATGGCATCATGACATGACACGTGGAGAGGCGCTGTCATCGCTTCCTGATGCTCATGACTCTGCCTTTGTAGCTCCAGCATCTCTGGGATGACTAAACCCTGTGGCACATTAGCAGCCTGGGGCTGAGCAAAGTCCTGGGCTCAGGCATCCTTCCGAGTCCCGGATCCCTGAGACATCCCTGCCTTCTGAGTCACTCAATGGTGAGGTGCTCACCATTGAGTGACTCAGAAGCCTGCCTCTCAAGGTGTGAGTATTCAGGCCAGACAGAATGATCATTCCCTCCCACTGACCATATGTCCGTTCTCCCACAGGATCTCCATCTGATGGTGACGGTCCAACCGGGGTCGCCTCCCACCCCACCCCACCCCCACTCCCAAGAGAACACCTCGGAGGAGAGCTCCGAAGTTGCCACTATCGATGCATCATGGCTGTCACCCCTCCCTCCACCAGCGCAGAGACACACACATCAGTGTGCAAAAGTAGTGGACAGGCTTCTGGGGCACAATCTGGTGAGCACCACGCATTTGCTGATGCACATCAGATGGAAGCAGGAATGTCCAGGAGGGACGCAAGTCGCGTTTTAAAGCCTTGTGTTTCACAGCTCTGCAAGCACCGGGAAACACGCGGTTAGACATGCTGGCTATGGGACTTGGTTCCCATTTGGTAAAACACGCCCTATATGTGTTAAATACTTTATATTTTTCCCTGCACTGTACAGTTCTCAGGAACATGATGTATCCTTCGTGGCCTAGCTGTAGATAATTAATGAAAATAGGGAGAAGCAGTACACATCTAATGATATGCATTGTTTAATTTTATTTTTTGCAGAGGAACAAGGGATATATTGAAATCCTCACTAACAGAGTTTGCTATACTTCTGAGGGAAGGAAGCCTTTTACTAATAGTGTTCTTATGTCATTAATGGAGCAAGAAAGTTTTAATAATATACATAACATGCCATGAAGGCTAAGGAGCTGGCTGATCTATCCCCTTAGCTTTTTAAAGTAAAAACCTGAGATAGTTCTTCTTTTCATTCTCATGGAAAAATCAGGATTTAAAAATAAATACATATATGTATTTAGGCTGAAACCAGCGTGAAAAAGCAAATAAAATATTGTTCCTGACACATTTCAAAGAAGGCAGATTATATTGCAAATCAAAAGAAACTATCCACTTCCCACACTCATCCTTGATCACCCCTTCAGGATGGGTTCATACAAAATGTCTGCTCCTAATAAATCTCAGTCACATTGCGGCTCCCTGTGCAGGGTTCTGCTGTTAAAGTGTTTTTTTATTTGTTGAACCATGCCTGTTTTAGAATTGCAAATGTAAATGTATTTCACATAAACTTAATTGTATACTTGTTAGTAATTAAGGCTGGCGATGGGAGCAACTGAACTTCATAAATGGAGGGAGGCATTTTGATGAATGTCCTATTGACTGCAGGTGAATTTATTAGGCTTAAAATGTATTAATGTATTTGGCAGGACCGTCCATATCATTTAGCAATACCACACCATTTCATATTCCGTGGCTGGATTGCGTCAACTCCTTTTTAGTACTGTGCTGTGCGCATGTAATAAATGTGTTAATAATGGTGCCCATATGAACCATCTGCCAACATCTTTCTCAAAGGTTTTATTTGCCAATCACATCATATGAAAATGAGGCGGTAGTGCTCAATTCCTGAGCCCTTTTTAATTAGGATTTATTTGCTTAATCAAAAAATCTTACTTCCTCTCCTCTCCTGAGGGCAATGATATGTCCTTGATCACATTGTAGAAGAGGCCAGATAAAGGTGAAAGTGTTGCCTATTGCAATTAAAGAGCCAATTGGAGCAATGGTCTTGAAATGCTATCACAACACAAATGTAAAATTGGAGATCAAATGTCCAGCACTGACTGTTGCTCAAAATCTGTTGTTTGCCATGTTGGATTGGACTCCGCTGTCTGCACCAATGCCATGGGCTGGAAGTGTTCAAAACATTCATTAAAAAATGTCATATGTGTCCAATGTTTGCTGTCGTGTTGGTTGTAACATGGTGACATTGACTATCCTGGCATTGAACTTGTCATGTGATAAACTGACCTAGCAATGCATGGTGCTCACTTGCAGTCAGTCAGGAGTCTTCAATAGTTTAATTAAAAGTCATCATTTAATACAAAACATATAATTCTTGGCTTGTCTCTTTTTTTTGACAGCTGATTAAATTCTGGTGTTACGACAGCCTGGGCAAATGGGCGGTCAATTCCAGCCCGACTTGTCCCAGAGTCACAATACAAATGAATTAACCAATAAATTTTATAAAAATATCTGAAGTATTTGGCCCTTGGCTGCCTAATAATTACAGTCACCACTTGAAACACAATTACTTTTTATTTATAACAGGCAAATACAACTGGTTGACTATTAACTAATTCATAACTCCCCACTTTACATGCCCCCATTTTCTACACAAGTCAGACAAACACAGAGGGATGGAAAGAGGTAAAAAATGTAAGTAAAAGAGAAAAAGAGTCCTTGTTTCAGATGATGCTTTTTACCACACCCTCCTTCACAGCAACCTTGCAAGTTGAAGTCTCTGTCCGCAGCCTATAATGGTCTCCTCTGGCGATTCTATCATCCAGGTCATTGAACTTCAGAAGTACAGCAGTCACAGCCTTTCTGGAGAGAGAGTAGCAGGTTCTGGTCTTTGGTTGTAGCTTGTACTGATTTTCCTTCGATAGATTCATTCAGGTACTCCTGTAGGTTCAGGAATACAGCTCTCACAAACGTTCTGGAGAGAAACACAGAGGAAGGAGAGTAGGACTTTCTCTTTAAGCACTCAGGAGTCAAACTGAAACTCCTTGAGACTCTGATAAGCATTCTACTAGGTGATCCAGTCACCGCCCATTACTGTGCAGAGTTCAGCCTTTTGGGTCTATTCATTGGCCACCAGCCAGTTAATCAGACCGAGTCCCAGTCCATCTATTTCTCTGGGGCCAACAAGTCCAAACCATCAGGAACTAGTATTCTATCCGGTAACTTAGAATTCTGCTGCTGGCCTTAAAGATACATGTCCATTAATCCTGCTTGACTTAAAAGAATACTGTCCATTAACCACCCATGGATCAAAAATAAGAACAGCAAAATAAACTAAAGGGGAAACGGGGAATAAACAGAAAGGGCCTTTACCTATTTTCTGCCTTCTGCTAACAAGGTGTTGATAATGTTGTGCTACTTTTGCCTGCCTTGGAAACTTGGGGCCTGGAGGACGAGTTCGAGAAGACACGAAGAAGCAGCTGGGAGAGGATGAAGGAGGAGGGCACCAAGCAGGAGGCCATGTGCACTACAACCTTTCAGGGAGGACTCCTCCGACCTGAACTTCACTGAGGATCAATGAGTGAGGTCCCCATATTTCATCGAGATGGCTAACGACTAGTTATATCACATGAACCATGAACCAGGTTTTGGACAACACTGCTGGTGGCTGTCAAGGTTAGCGTAATCTCTCAACGTTTTTGGCTTGGGGGTCGGTTCCAGACAGCCGTAAGTGATATCAGTGGCATCTAGTTTGCAGTTCACCCTGTATCAGGTAGATCACTGAGGCTTCCATACCAAGAGGAATGCTGACATCTCTTTCCCAGTGCACAGAGTGAAATGGGATGATGAGAGCACTGGGCTTCATCTGCATTGTAGGCTTCCACAGGATGCGAGGTGCCATAGGTTGCACACATTCCTGGGCAGTTTTCGGAATTGAAAGGGTTTCCGCTCATTCAATGGCCTGGTTGTTTCTAATCACCAGCAACACATCACGGAGATCAGTGCCTGGTTTCTGGCAGCAATTGGGGTTCATTTACCCCATGCCAGTCCTCTGTGAAACTTTGACTCCAAACAGGACATCATGTTGCAGGCTGGCTATTGGACAACACAGGCCATCTCCTTCAGACATGACTCATCGATCCTGTCATGAACACAGTCATATTCAGCAGAGCTGACATACGATGAGAACCATGTTGCTGTCAGAAATGTCAATGAGCCTTGATGGGTGGTCATGAACAGCTCTGAGTCTTGAGCGTCCTGCTTCAGACTGCAGGATCTTGGTGTAGGCTGCAGCAATCTGGCCCAGCTGCCTTTGCGGTACAAACAAGATGATCAGCTGTGTGACTGGCAGGCAAGTGAGAATGTTTTCATCCTGAGATAGGAGAGTTGGGTGACTCTTATTGGAGCCAAGACCACTCTCCTGGAAAGGGATTTCCCTCCTCCCGTCCACTGCCCAGGTTGAAGTCAGGAATACAACATCAGAATCCTTTCAGGTCCAATCTTCAAATCTTTCCACCATTTGTTTTTTTTAGGTCTCATCCTGCTTGCAGTCAGGATTCACCTCCCTTTGAAGTGTTGCACCCTTAGGTGGCATCTGTGAAGTTAAATTCCCCCCCTCTCCCAAGCAGGCACTCAGGCATTTAGTGTGGGTAGTTGGCTTTATGCCTGATTTATGACAATGAGCTGGCAGTAGCATTGTAATGTGCTTTGTACAACCCTGCAGACAGGCCTTCCACCCAGTTGCCCACTATCGAACATGGTTGAATTTCTAGATCAGTGTATGTCTACATGGCTTTCCATTCACATAAAAGCACCCAAGAACAGAGTGACAGAATGTGATTAAAAGAGGAGAAATTCAGCTTTTCAGTCATGGGTGGAGGTAGGAAAGAGGAGAACATCAGAACTACTCAATAATTCTTGTGCAAAAGCAACAACAAACAAATATTCACATTTTAAATCAAAATCCTTGATTATGTAAGGTAATTTGAGTTTGGCACTCCGAACCATATTGTTTTTTGGTCAATCAGATCACTGCTGCGACAGCTTAAACTATTTGTTCATAAATTTTTCATTAAAAGACGCCATAGTCCCAGGTGACCATAGGCTGCTTTCCCCTTTTGAGGGGAGGGGGGCTTGCTAGCTGGTGGTGATTTAAGTTGAGGATCACCACACCTTGGGCAAGGGAGGTTTTCATGAATAACCTCAACTGGTATTCGAACTGAACCCATGCTGTTAGCTTTGCTCTGAGATGACAAACTAGCTGTCCATCCAACTGAGCTAAACCTCCTTATTAATGAAAGCCAGCCTTTTTAACCTTGCCCTTCGCCTGAGGTGTGGTGATCCTCAGGTTAAATTGCCACCGGTCAGCTCTCCCCCTCAAAGGGGAAAGCAGCCTACTCTCATCTAGGACTATGGCGACTTTACTTTCTTCATTTACATTGATTACAATAATAAGTATAAGGTAAATGTGATCCAAGGCTATCTCAAATAATTTCGTTTCTGCAGTGTATGTTGAATGATGAGGTATAAGTGTCTCTGGCAAGAAATGTCCAGGTTGGTCAAAATATTCATGTGTGATTGAAATGGCGCTGCAGAAAAGGGTTTGGGAGTTACCATGTGAAAATCCATCCCATGTTTTGTATCAAATAATCTAACCAAGGTCTCCAATGAAGGATTAGACATGAGCAGTAAGAAATGCAACATCTAACTAAATTGAGATCACAGGTCAGAAGTGGCAATGATTCACTAGTCCAGGAAGGCTGTGGTGGTGAGAATCGTTTTAGCAATGAATTTAAATTACTCTAAGTTGCATTTAATCAGAGTTTTTGAAATTTATCACCCGACAAACATCCTACCACTTGGAGTAATGCATTAGCCTGGAGTGTCGGCTAGTTAGCACAGATATTTTCAGTGCAATTTGCTCTAAATTAGCCAGACCAGTGCAAAGCAAATTGAGGAATTTCGTACCCAAATTACAACCAGTGGAAATTGAGGTCGCAATCTACGGGCCGCATCCTGCAGGAAGCGGTGCGGGACGCAGCCGGTAGACCCCGGTAAAGGCCTCCCACGGGATTTCCGGTAGCTGTTATGCCTCACGGGATCTAACCAGATGGGCAGGACCCAGGCTCGCACAGCTAAGTGATTTTAAGAACCCACTTGGCCATGTTGCCGCCAGCTTGACTGGCCACCCGGCATCTATCAGCCTCGGCAAGGAGACCACAGCCGGGCACTGTCCAGTACTAATCCCCACAAATTGGGACCAAGCAGAACGCTAACTGGGGGTAACTCCCAGGCAATCCAAGGCCCCTGGATGGATGGCCTCCAGGTACGGTGGCACCCTGACACTGCAGGTGTCACCTGGGTGCCAGCCTGGTACTGCCAGAGTGCCCAGATGGCACTGCCAGGATGCCAGACTGGCAGAGACAAGGTGCCAGACTGCCAGAGCCACGGTGCCAGGCTGGCATTTTGCCTGCGCTAGGGATAGCGTCCAGGGGCCCCTTATAGGTAAGTTGGTGTGTTGAGGGTGGGGCCGGGGCCACATCGGGGGGAGTCAAGAAAATGGGGGCCTTTTAAAAATGTCATCCCAATTGCTTCTTCACTGAGGAGCTCCGCTCATTGGATATTCTTAGTGAAGGAAATGACGCTAAGTGTGGGCCTGGCGAGAGGGTGGGGGGGTGCAGTGTTCACCGCCGGGGCACAAGAAAAAACAAAGTGCCGTTAGATAGTGGGATTGTTCCCGGTGCTACAAATGTCAGGAACAACCGTGCTAATTCCACCCAGAATGGATTATTCGTTTTAGTTACATCGCGCCCCGAGTCTTTTTAAATATTACGCTTAAAGTCAGCCCTACCCACAAATCAGGCCATATCCCTGAACCGAGAAAATCCGAATTAATCATCAATGCTTGTTTCTGCTACTTGTTCCGATTTGACGACCTTTGAGGGATTTCTGGAAATTAAGGCGTGGATTCTCTGTTGCCCACTGTCAGTAGCTGGTTTCCCTAACCGGCGGAGAATCGGGTGTCAGCCAAAAAATGAGATTGGTATCCCATTTTATTGCCCCCTCAGACCCCCCCCCCATCAGAGAACCCCATCAGTCACCCCCATAATTCACCCCAACAGAGCCCCGTCAGTCACCCCTGTCATGAGAATGTCACTTTAAGAAATGGTAGTCTGCTTAAGTTATTGCAGTGATGTCAGAGTGTGGGTGGAGCTGAGCTCTGGCTCTGATTTTTAGTTTCACTTTGAGAAAAGCTTGGGTGTGTCTGTGTTTTTTTGGTTTCAGTGTTGGAGCTTCAGTCAGCCAGAGAAGGTGTCATGTTGTTCTCTCTGCCATGAAAAGACTATCTCTTGATCATTTGGTGAATTCAGAGTGATAGCTGTTCTCAGTAGTGAATTTAAACCTGATGTGCTTCTGTTAAAAGGTTTTTTATGTCTTATGGATGTTAAAAGGAAAGTAAGGATTACTTAGTGTTGTATTTTTTGGAGGTTATATTTGAATTGATGGTTGCTAAGATGTTCACTGTATGTTTTAAAAAGGTTAATTTGAGTTCATAGAATAAACATTGTTTTGCTTTAAAAAAGACTTTTCGATCTCTGCTGTACCACACCTGTAGAGTGGGCTGTGTGCTCCCCATACCACAGTCTAATAAAAGTTGTGGGTCAGGTGAACTCCATGATACACTTTGGGGTTCTCTAAACCCTGGCCCATAACACCCCTGTCTGAAAACTGAAGAGCCGTCCACTCAGTACAGTGAAAAATCACTGCATTTCCACTTACCCTTTCCTGATATCTGCTGCCTCAGAAAAAAGTATTCAAAGCTGCAGCTGTTACATGTGCCAGAGGCTTCCTTGAAAGCCCACAGCATTTGAAAAGGCTTCAAATCCTCAGACAGCATTTGAAAAGCAAATCTTCCA
This sequence comes from Scyliorhinus torazame, assembly GCF_047496885.1. Taxonomy (NCBI): domain Eukaryota; kingdom Metazoa; phylum Chordata; class Chondrichthyes; order Carcharhiniformes; family Scyliorhinidae; genus Scyliorhinus; species Scyliorhinus torazame. The sequence continues at coordinate 110,834,466 of NC_092725.1, read as the reverse complement.
TTCAATTTCACTCAGCAATACATTAAACTAGCCAGTTATTGATTGACAGTTTATTGGTCCACAAACAGATGCTTGGTGGATTGTTTATTTATCTTTCCCTTCATGCTTGTATGCATCTCCACTACCCTGCTGTGATGCTGACTACAATGTTTATAAACCATCTTGCTATGATTAACAGCTCCTCACCACTTCACAAGCATCTAAGTACTTTCTGCTGTGAAAAAGAGGATGTGTAAGCACTTAATTCCTTTTGATGCAGTAAGAAACCGATAATGATAGCAATATTGTTTCTAAACATTGTGGTTAGCATCAAAGCAGGGTAATGGAGATGCATTCAAGAATGATGGTAAAGATAGATCAATAATCCACCAAGCACCTGTGGTTTCTGGACCATAAAACTGTCAATCACTGGCTAATGCAATGTGGTGTTGAGTGAAATTGAACAGAATATTTGCATTTCATAGCCTATCAAGGGATTTCAAGCCCTTAGGAGTGTACTTGGCTTTCAAGGAAGCCTCTGCCACATTTGTCTGAAGCAGCAGACGTTAGGAAAGTGTAATTGCAAATGTGATGATTTTTCACTCTAGTGCCTGGATTGCGCTTCAGCTTTCAGGGAAGGGTCTCTGATGGAGGGGGAGGGGGTCTGAAGGGGGCCTCTGGTGGGGGCCTCTGATGTGGAAACTGTTGGGGTTCTCTGATGGGGGTCTGTTGGGGGTCTCTGATGGGGGTCTGTTGGGGTCTTTGTTGGGGGTCTTTATTGGGGATCTCTGGTGGGGCTCTCTGGTGGGGCTCTCTGGTGGGCTGTCTGTTGGGGTCTCTGTTGGGGTGTCTATTGAGTGTGTCTGATGGAGGGTCTGACAGGGATCTTTCCAACTGACTGAGAATATTACTCTGTACCTCAAGGTAGCTAGCAAATGGTTCTGTATTGCTTTTTTTAAAGAGTAATTTTCAGTCATTTAAAACCGAGTTATGCACAGGTGGTGGACGAACCATTCTGATTGAAAATGTTTTTTTGTGATAAATCTATTCTCAGCTGTAATAACAAAACTGCTCCAGGTTACCACTCTCACGCTTTTTTATTAACAAAATGTACTTTCTGTGACATGGCCTATGGTGTTGATTCATGGCAGATTTTGCATTCAGTGACATGCAAATGAGTTGGATGGAAATTTGAGGGACAAAATGTCTTCTCAGAACAAGATCGTGACTGAATTCAATGCAGAACAATCGTCTTTGTTTTTGTATAATGTATGAACAATTAAATGAGAATCTCCATTCATGGCAATGATAGATACTTCCATTTCTATGGTGCCATTACTGTAGAAATGTTATGATGGTGAGACGTAACCAAGTCTGTCTATATACCAGGTTGTCCAAAGTGCCTCACTGAGCCAATGGCACACTATTAGGAGGGCTGACCTGAAGCTTGATCAAGGAGGTAGGCATTAAAGAGCATCTAAAAAGAGAAAAGCATTGGGGGGGGGGGGGTTACAATTCCACTATGTGAGGCCTAAGTGAATGAACACATAGACATCAACGGTGACACAAAAGGAGCGGATGAACAAGAGACAAGCAATTCTCCAGCTGGTAGATGTAGAGTAAAAGGTTAACATCAGAAGCACTTGATGCTGATGAAGTGATAACACCTGACTGAGTAACGGAGATCTGAAGGGAAGAGAAGTTCCAACCTCGAGCAGAGTTCCTAAGATGTATATTGAGTCAATATTGAGTCGGTGCAGACTAACGGATTTGGAGGTTCAACACTTCTTGCAAAGGAGGCAAGTTTTATCTCTGATGGAGGCAGTACCAATTGTGAGGTAAATTGAGCTAAGAAAGCAAGTGTTCATTCATGGGGAAAGCAGGCCCCATGGAACTAAATGAGTGAAGCCGTTCAATATGTCGGCTAGAAAAAAAGCACACCAAAATGAAGCCCCATGGAAATGGGGAAAAGTATGTTGGGTGCCATTTTGAAATATGCAAGCCCGATCTCTGAGGAGCTGTTCTGACCAGTGAGTTCAGCTCCCAGTGATGAAAATAATTCTAATGGGCTTGACCGGAGAGAAACTCGCCAGGGCCCAAAAAAGTGTGGTTAGATAACTGACAGAGCCGGGGTGAAACTCCCAACAAAACCCGCCACAAAATGACACTTAGAAACCTTTCCATTATATTGTTCCCATGGCCTCTCTCTCTCTCTCTCTCGGTCAGTTCTGGGAGCTTCTGCTTCCAGATGGAAAGCAGTCCCTTGGCTTCAGTTTCAGATTCAGTATGCCGGGTGCCCGACAGCTGGTATTTGTTAACTCTTTGCAAGCCACAACCCATGTGCATGATTATTGATGTTCATGAATTCTGATTGTAGTGGGCAATCAATGATCAGTTACTGATTAGATTAGGCGGTGCATGATCGGTTTCTGATTGGTTTCTCAATGGTGAAGGCCATTGATTGATGTAATTTCCTGTTGTCTCCTGACTGCCCTCTAACCTGACATGTACTTGTGGGACTGTCCCCTTAATCACAGTTTACTAAGGTAGTCATTGTCTTCCGATATTTTCTTTGTCTGTTTATTTGAGATAAGGGAGCATACAATGTAAAGCTCTAATGATGAACACTTGGACTCATTGTTCAATATGTTTCACTGATGTATAGATACCCTGGAAAATTCTCATTTGCCAGCACCTATCATAATGGACAGAATCTTAACAGGATTTGGCAAAGTGTTAGGCTCAGACAGAAAACTAGCGTGTAACTCTCCAGTTGCACGAACGAGTTCTCTCTCCAAATCTTGAGCCTCTTTGCCAAAAAAAGTGATTGGGCATCACTCTGACAGGATGGAGACCTTACAGAGAGGAGCTAGCTCCAAACAGATTCATTTGCCATCTTTAAAGGGCGTCTCAACCAGCTATGCAGTCTAATGGCCACCAGCCCACATCACAGAGGTCTCGGGAGGCTCTCCCCCATCATGACATTTATTGCCGGAACCCCCCCACCCCAGCATTCAGCACTGGCAAGACCTCCATCCCCCGACATTCATCACCGCCAAACTCTCACCCTGACATTCATTGCTGGCATCGCTCCCCTCTCAGTGTCGACTCTCCCCCACCTCCTGCCAACCACACTTATAGGCAGCCCACATAGTACTCGCACAAGGGTTCGCCCCTGGCCTGGTTGATAGTGCCAACCTGTGCCAGGGGGCAGTGTCGTGCATGTCCCCTACCCGCAGGAGTTATATTTACTTTTGCTCCTCTGGAGCAATTCCCTCAACTGCCTCATGGCTGGCCCAACCTGTTGTTAATATGTCACGTCGGTGAGGCATGAATATTTAGTGAGGAGTGTTATGGGCCAGGGTTTAGAGAACCCCAAAGTGTATCATGGAGTTCACCTGACCCACAACTTTTAATAGATTGTGGTATGGGGAGCACACGGCCCACTCTACAGGTGTGGTACAGCAGAAATGGAAAAGTATTTTTTAAAGCAAAACAATGTTTATTCTATGACCTCAAGTTAACCTTTTTAAAACATACAGTGAACATCTTAGCGACCATCAATTCAAATACAATCCCCCAAAGAATACCACACTAAGTAATCCTTAATAACTTCCCAAACAACATCCAGAAGACAAAAGAAACACATTTTAACAGAAGCACATCAGGTTTACATTCATTACTGAGAACATTTATAATTCTGAATTCACCAAATGATCAAGAGATAGTCTTTTCATGGCACAGAGATCAACAGTACACCTGCTTTGTCTGGCTTCAGCTCCAACACTGAAAAAATGAAACCAAAAAAACACAGACATACCCAAGCTTTTCTCAAAGTGAAACTAAAAAGCAGAGCCAGAGATCAGCTCCACCTACACTCTGACATCACTGCAGTAACATGAGCAGACAGACATTTCTTAAAGTGACATTCTCATGACACCGCCCCTCAAGAAAAAAAAATAAACCATCAACTTCAAGATGGTTTCATTTTTCACCTTTTCACTATCCTTTAAGAAATGCACATAGTAAATATACTTTTTCGTTTCAAATAAACAACACACGTAAACAAGTATAATAATATAGTCCATTTTTTTCTGTTCTTCTTCCTCCAACTGAAATCCTTCTTGATTGACAGTCTCCTTGAACAAGAAGGTCTCTGCACGATCCGTCCATTTCTCTATGCCTCGGCATTTCTCTTTAAAGTCAGATACTTTAGTTTAAACTGATCACAGAGTCCCTTGTAATTCTCCAACACAGGAGCATTGGTTACCACAGCTTTCAGGCAGTCAAATGCCTGTTGAAACTCCGCTGTCGACTGAAAGGTTCGACGTTTCTTCGGCAAGTCCATCAGTGGAGCAATCACGCTACAAAACCTTTGCACAAATGATCGATCAAATCCACACATGCCAAGAAATCGCATTATTTCCCTTCATCTTGAGGGTATCGGGAACGCCTCAAGGAAAGTGACTTGGGCTTTTTCAAATTCACTTTTGGCTACGTTTACCACCAAACCCGCCTCCTGAAGTCGATCGAATAACTCCATCAGATGATTTAAATGTTCTTTCTATGTCTGGCTGAAAATCACCAGATCATCGATGTATACCGCACAATTGGGTAATCCTGAAACAACTTTGTTAGTTAACCGTTGAAATGTGGCTGAGGTGTTTTTCATGCCAAATGGCATAATTTCGCATTGGTATGGACCATCTGGAGTGATAAAAGCTGAAATCTCCTTCGCCCTTTCGGATGAAGGTACCTGCCAGTAACCTTTAAGTAAATCCAGTTTGAAAATAAAAGCTGATTGTCCCACTTTCTTAATGCAATCCTCCAAATGTGGGATAGAATAAGAGTCCGTTCTTGTAACTGCATTAATCTTTCGATAGTCCACACACAACCGTTGGGTACCGTCTGGATTAGGTACCATCACTATGGATGAGCTCCATCGGCTGCAACCCACTTCAATCTCTTTGTTAACCTGGGCCAATGTTAAAGGGTAAAGATGTTAAGAACATAAGAACATAAGAACATAAGAACTAGGAACATGAGTAGGCCATCTGGCCCCTCGAGCCTGCTCCGCCATTTAATGAGATCATGGCTGACCTTTGTGGACTCAGCTCCACTCTCCGGCTCGTACACCATATCCCCGAATCCCTTTATTCTTTAGAAAGGTATCTATCTTTTTCTTAAAAACGTTTAAAGAAGGAGCCTCAACTGCTTCACTGGGCAAGGAATTCCAGAGATTCACAACCCTTTGGGTGAAGAAGTTCCTCCTAAACTCGGTCTTAAATCTACTTCCCCTTATTTTGAGGCTATGCCCCCTAGTTCTGCTTTCCCCGACCAGTGGAAACAACCTGCCCGCATCTATCCTATCTATTCCCTTCATAATTTTATATGTTTCAATAAATGTTGTTTGATTGGAACAGCATTTCCCACATCTACACCATGTATAGCCATTTTAGTACTTCGCAATTTATCTCTACAAACGTGCCCATGTGATATCTTAACTCTTTCAGGTCAGTTCGTTTTTCCTCTGAAAGGTAACTCAACAATGTATCCCAATTTTTAAGAACATCCTCGTTTTCCAATTTAATTTGAGGTATGTCAAATTCCAAGTCATCTGGATTTGATTCGTCTCTTTGAGTTAGAATCATTAAAACCTCCTCCTTTTTCTCTCCTTCCCTTTCAAAGTACCTTTTAAGCATATTCACATGACACACTCGGTGAGTCTTCCTTCTATCTGGTGTTTGTACCACATAATTCACCTCACTTAATTTCCTTTCAATCACATAAAGTCCACAAAACCTAGCTTTTAAAGGTTCACCTACCACTGGTAACAATACTAAAACTTTATCTCCACAGGCAAAACTACGAATTTTGGATTTCTTGTCCGCTACCCGTTTCATCACATTTTGTGCAACTTTTAAATGTTGTCTCACCAATTCACCTGCTCTATTTAATTGTTCCCTAAAATTTGACATGTAATCCAATAATGTAATTTCTGATTTCTCACTCACCAATTTTTCCTTAATCAACTTAAGCGGCCCTCTTACCTGATGACCAAAAATTAGTTCAAAACGACTGAAAATGGTTGACTCATTAGGTGCATCCCTAATTGCAAGCAGTACAAATGGAATTCCTTTATCCCAATCCTCTGGATAATCTTGACAATAAGCCCTCAACATTGTCTGAAATGTCTGATGCCACCTTTCTAACGCTTTATGCAATTCTGGATAGTACGCAGTTGATTTAAATTGTTATATTCCTAAGCTATCCATAACTTCTTTGAATAACCTTGAAGTAAAATTTGATCCTTGATCCGATTGTATTTCTGTGGGTAGTCCATATCTAGTAAATAATTGAAGTAACTCCTCCCCAATCCTTTTAGCTGTAATATTACATACTGGAATGGCCTCTGGAAATCTAGTAGACACATCCATTATCGTCAAAAAATATTGATTCCCACTTTTAGTTTTTGGAAGCAGTCCTACACAATCAATTAAGACCCTTGAAAAAGGTTCCTCAAATGCTGGAATGGGTATTAAGGGTGCTGGTTTTATCACTGCTTGATGTTTTCCTATCACTTGACATGTGTGACATGATTGACAAAATTTAACTACATCTTTATGTAGTCCAGGCCAATAAAAATGTTTTTGTATTTTAGCTTGCGTTTTCCTTATTCCCAAAGGACCTCCCACTGATACCTCATGTGCAACTCACAACACCTCCTTTCTGTACCCTACTGGTAATACTACTTGATGAACTTCTGCCCACTTTTCATCCGCCTGCATATGTAAAGGTCTCAATTTTCTCATCAAGACATTACTTTTACGGCAATAACACTCTGGTAGACACTCAGATTCCTCGTCTCTGTATGCTTTCTGATACATCCATTTTATTTCTACACCTTTCTGTTGTAAGTCCGCCAATTTTCCTGAACTAAAAATATCCACCTCATCCTCCACCTGTTCTTGTTCTTTTTCAGCCATCTGATCGAAAATCGTTTCTGATAATTGCACTTCAACTTCATCTTCACTCTTTGATTTCTCCTCTTGTCTTAACCTGTGACTTTGCGACCTTGTTACAACACACCGGAAAAATCCCAGGATATTTGTCCTTAGACACTTTTGTTGTCTGATTTTCCACTGGCTTATCAACCACAGTAGGCATCACTCCCACCTGCGATCCAGCGATATCATTACCCAAGATAAACTGTATTCCTGGACAAGATAGTTTCTCTATTACTCCTACTACCACTTCACCACTCTTCACTGGACTTTCCAATCTTACCTTATATAATGGAACACTACTCCTCTAACCCTGAATTCCACATATTACCACCTTTTCTGGCAATATTCTTCCCAAATTACATAACTCCTCATCTCTTACCATTAAAGATTGACTAGCTCCCGTATCTCTTAAAATTGTGACTTCTTTACCTGCTCCTCCTGATAAACATGAGTAAACTTTACCCACACAAGTAAATTCTTTAAAGAGATCTGGCACCTTCTTATCAATCACCTCTTGATCAGGCTGTACAATCTATTGCACCTCCTTCCCTTCACTTGGGCTTTCCTTTACCACTTTAACAAACCCCACTGTCTTAACCTGTTTTACCACATCAGCCTTCCCAGTGCTTTTCTTCACCCACCAACACTATGACTTTACATGGCCTAGTTTAATACAGTGAAAACATTTGAAACTTTTAATTCCTCTTCCACCCTCCTGGATTTCTTTTTTAATCTGATGTACACTCTCCTTATTATCTCCCATCAGATCATCTTTACCTTTACCACTTGAGTATTTCTCATGTCCCCAGTTTCTATCCCTCACAGGCTGAAACAGATGTCGGAAACAAAGCTTTGATTTATGAACTAATTCATAATCATCTGCCATTTCTGCTGCTCATCTCAAAGTTTTAACCCTCTGTTCTTCCACATAGTTCTCACTACATCAGGAATTGAATTTTTAAACTCCTCCAAAAGTATAATTTCTCTGAGAGCTTCATACGTTTGGTCTATTTTCAAAGACCTTAGCCACCTATCAGAATTAGTCGGTTTGAGCCTTTCAAACTCCATGTATGTTTGATCAAATCCTTTCCTTAAATTTCTAAACCTTTGTCTGTCGGCTTCAGGCACTAGTTCATATGCACCTAAGCTGAATTTCTTTACCTCCTCATACGGTCCAGATACCTCCCCCGGTAGTGATGCAAACACGTCACTAGCCCTACCTATCAGCTTTGTTTGAATCAATAACACCCACATGTCCTGTGGCCATTTCATTTGTTTAGCTATCTTCTCAAATGAAATGAAAAAGGCTTCCACCTCCTTCTCGTCAAACCTTGGCATTACTTGCACATATTTAAATAGATCCCCACCAAGCCTTTGACTATGATGCTCTTTCTCACTATCCTCATCACTATCATCCAACTGTACGTTTCCCTTTATATCTGCCAATTTTAACTGACTGTCATGTTTCATGGCCATTTTCTGAAGTTCAAACTCTCTCTCTTTATCTTTTTCCCAGAGCTGTATCTCCCTTTCTCTTTCTTTTTGTTATGCTAAGGCTATTCTTTCTTTTCTTCTTTCTTCCCTCTCTGTTTCTTTTTCCTCTCTATCTCTTTCGTATTCAAGCTGCTTTAGTTCTTTCTCATGTTCCATTTGTTTAAGTTGTAACTGAATTTTTTGCCATTTCCAATGAGTCAAACTGTATCTCAGGCAACTTTAAATACTTAGCCACCGCCATAATTACCTCATTTTTTCACATTTTGTCAGGTAATGTTAACAGCAATGTTTTTGCCAAATCTAACAGTCTGCTTTTAGTCTCTGTCCGTAAGGTACTGCGTGTGACCGTCTCCACCACAAAAACTTCTGAGCCTCTGAAAGAGCCATTGTCCACAACACATTCCCCACTTAAACTAGAATACCACACCTGAAAAGCAACCACAATATGCTCACCCCTCACTGTCTTTAAGTTCACTAAACCAATCCAATAGATAGACTTTTATCCCCCTCGAGCCCCAATTTGTTATGGGCCAGTGTTTAGAGAACCCCAAAGTGTGTCATGGAGTTCACCTGACCCACAACTTTTAATAGATTGTGGTATGGGGAGCACATGGTCCACTCTACAGATGTGGTACTGCAGAAATGGAAAAGTATTTTTTAAAGCAAAACAATGTTTATTCTATGAACTCAAATTAACCTTTTTAAAATATACAGTGAACATCTTAGCAACCATCAATTCAAATACAACCCCCAAAGAATACAACACTAAGTAATTCATAATAACTTCCCAAACAGCATCCAGAAGACAAAAGAAACACCTTTTAACAGAAGCACATCAGGCTTACATTCACTACTGAGAACATTTATAATTCTGAATTCACCAAATGATCAGGAGATAGTCTTTTCATGGCAGAGAGATCAACAGTACACCTGCCTTGTCTGGCCTCAGCTCCAACACTGAAAAAACGAAACAAAAATAACACAGACACACCCAAGTTTTTCTCAAAGTGAAATTAAAAAGCAAAGCCAGAGCTCAGCACCACCCACACTCTGACATCACTGCAGTAACCTGAGCAGACAGACATTTCTTAAAGTGACATTCTCATGACAGGAGGGAATCCTTTGGCGGGAGTACCACTAAGTACATAGAAATATATTAAAATCTTTTAAAATGAAGTTCATGTCCTTTGTGGTCATGAATCTTGTGACATCGGGTGCAGTGGTTAGCACGGCACTGAGGTCCCAGGTTCAACCCCGGCTCTGGGTCACTGTCCGCGTGAAGTTTGCACATTCTCCTCATGTTTGCGTGGGTTTTGCCCCCACAACCCAAAGATGTGCAGGCTAGGTGGATTGGCCACGCTAAATTGCCCCTTAATTGGAAAAAATGAATTGGGTACTCTAAAAAAAAATTATTATTTTTTTTAATGTATCTTGTGACATTTCTAGCGAGGAACAGGGAAAATCAGGAAACCCGATATTTCCAGCAAGAATCACGATTCCCGATTCTCGCCAGATTTTACGCTCTTGCCACCGATTCCTCAGGCAATGAGTGCGGGCTCACGGTTACATCCTTTGCTTTGGTTATGCGGACTACTTTTCTATTATATGTTTTTCTATTATCTGCCAGGGCTTAGTCCAAATTAATGAAAAGTGCAAAAGAGTGCAAATCGTGCATTACCTTACAGAAATTGCTAAGTTACTATATACATGAGATTTATATAAAGTACATAACATCAGTCCATAATGCAGATTTGTGTATTGAAGTTGAGGTAGCAAAATACACTCACAGAATGGCACATTTAAGTAATAATAAAGCAAATTATTGCAGATGTTGGAATCTGAAACCAAAACAGAAAATACTGGGTGATCTCAGCAGATCTGACAGCATCTAAGGAGAGTGAAGGGAGCTAACGTTTCGAGTCTGGATGACTCTTAATCCATGCTTCTCAGAAATAAAAGTCAAGAGAACTACATAGTTACAAAAAACAATTTGAGAACGTTATTAAGCTTACAGAACCAAAGATGGTTCCATGTTGTGAAGGGAAGTGACTGCTTCTTCTCTTTTTACAATATTATAAATTGAAAGGACTGAACAAATTCTCAGGAAAAAAGGGAAAAATGTTTAACAGTTCACAGCGGTTTCCTTTTTGCACAATCGACCTTTCCTATTCCCTTCTGAGTTATAGGTATGAGTATCACTGATAAGTTTTAATTGCCGGAGAGTATGAGTCCCAGATGCAGACTGCCCAACCTTGATCACTTTGCAACAGTTTCTCTGTGGCTTTACATGACTTGGAGCCATGTGGGGATTCTCATTTGTCAGGTGAGGATGTGACTACAAAGAGCCAGTCACATTGTGCACAACTGTCCTGTATTTATGGCAATTTAGGAGATTATATTAGGTTAATTGATTAATATCCACATAACTAAAATACAAAATAATTGTAACTAATTATAGAACGTACATTTCTCTGATGGGGGTTATTTCTCCAGTAACCATATCAGCTAAATGTCTCAAGTAGAATCTGCATGGACTTCACTCAGCTGAACAAATCAGTGGAATCTGAGGTCCACATGATAGTCTCAATGGATGAGAGTCTTGCCATACTAGCCAAGAGTACTCTATTCACCAAATTAGAGGCAAACAGCTGATTTTAGCAGTTGGCAGTTGCCTCTGGACATAGAATCCACACTGCTGATCACTTTTATAACACCTTACGGTCATTATTCCTTTAATAGATTACCATTTTGAATTGCGCCCACTCTAGAAATATTCCAGAGCGTAACGTCTCAAACACTAGAATGCATGGAGGGAGTAATAGCCACATGGGCAACGTACTTGTACATGGCCCCATTTGGGAAGAGCATGACTGTAAAATGGGAGCAGTCCTGAAAGTTCTACAGGATGCAGCGTTAACCTTGAATGAGAAGTGTGAGTTTGCAGAATTAAATTCCGAGGCTACTGTGTGCAAGCCTTAGGAATAACATTCAAGCAACAGAAAAAAAGGTGATTAGAGAATTTCCACAACTCAGGAACAGATCTACAAAGATCCCTCCAGGTGACCAGCCAAGTAGGTGAGTTTCTACCAAATGTGGCAGAAATAAATGAACCATTGAGACAGATGGTAAGTCAGTGTCAGCATTGGTGCTGGAAGGTGGACCAACAAAGTGTTTTAGAGAGGATCAAGGATCTTCAAATTTCCCCAGAAATTTCAATACACTACAAGCCAGAATTACTGACCATGGTAGTAGCACTGGGTTTATAGGTTTAGGTGAAATATTATTCCAAGTACAAAGAGATGGTAAATGTAGACCAGTTTATTACGCCTTCAGGTCACCCACAGATACAGAAAAAGATATGTTACAATTGAGAAGGAAGCACTGATAACAACATGGGTGTGCAAAAAGATCTCAGACATTGTGATAGAATTGCGGTTTAAAATTGAAACTGACTATTAGTGACTCTTCTAAACATGCAAGAGATTTCAAATGTGCCATCTAGAATTCAATGTCAGACTGAGGTTAATGAGGCATGATTCCATGACCAAGTATGTTCAAGGAAAGTACCAGCCAACAATAAATACACTGTCAAGAATACCAGTTGAAGGAACCAAAATTGAGGATTTGAATTTCATTAAGGAGGTGGCAGTGTATACATAACTCACTATTAAATAGTTTATACATAACTCACTATCACCTACTGGCTTTGGCAAAGAAGCTGCAACAGATAAAATAAGCACGAGAGAAAGATGATGAATGGGTTCAGATAAAATAATACTGTCTGCATCAATGGCCAGATTATACTCCAACAACCCAATACTATGGCAGGGCTCCAATCAGAGAAAACATCTCATAATCATTGCTGATCTCTTAGCTTTTAGTGATAGAATAGCCATTTCGAAAACACTTGGATGGGATATTCTTCAAATAATTCATCAAGGTAATTTAGGGATATAAAAATGTTGTGCAAGTGCCCAGCAATCAGTCCAGCGGATAAGCATGAATTTGTTTTATTGGAGAATTAATTTTGAATTGCCTTACATGTGAAATGAACAACAAGTGCAAAGAGAACCACTATTACTTTCTACTTGTCCAACGAGGCCATAGGAATGTCTGGGAATGGATTTATTGGATTTTAAAGGCAAGATACTGCTTATTGTCATTGATTACTACTCCAACAGAATTGAAGTGAACAGATTGCATAGTATCACGGTGGACGCAGTCAGTCAACCACTGAAGAGAATCCATACAACACTGGCATTCCAAACTAACTCGCCTTGGTAACTCCACCTCAGTGTACCCGAACAGGCACCGGAGTGTGGCGACTAGGGGATTTTCACAGCCACTTCATTGCAGTGTTAATGTAAGCCTACTTGTGACAATAAAGATTATTATTATGTAATGTGATCTGGGGGATGTCCCACTGTAGCGCTGGTCAGGGCACCCTTTACAAATGGCACTGTGATCTCCTTGAAGCCGATTCCTGGTACTAAGAGGCCCCCGCCTCACCTGTAAATCACACCCACTCTTTTCTTTGGCAAAGTGGTTCAAGATTCAGTGAGAAAACTGGCGTGGAGAACTGGAGAGTCCCACGCCACTTGTCTGAGAGAGCCTGATGCTTTGTCAAATACTGGTAAGATTCCCCTCTATGATTCTCTTCCTTCAGGATCTATGGATTGTCTGGCAGTTTCTCTCAACCCATTGCTGCCACTTTCCGTGTCCAGAGACCTGGCTACAGTTTTGATCCTGACCTATCCAGTGAATAGTCAGGAAAATAAATTGTTTTAAGTACAAGTTAGCATCTGCTTTGCGTTATTACATGCCATTCTATAATTAAACATCTTCATAATCCATTTTAAAAGCACCTCATGACAATTTGGCTAATCCTCTCCAGTTAGCATTCGCAATTATTTGAGGCTCACCAAACCACAGCTCGGAATGTGATTTTCTTTTTACTACGGGGCAGGGCTCAAGTATTTACAGCCAGATTTCACCCTGCGCTGTTGGCATGATTTAGCATTCAGCAGCCATCAAAGCTAATTGGCACTACCACTGAGCTATTGTTGAACACAGTATGATCAACTATTTTACTGAATATACTCAGTAAAACTTATATTTGGAGATTAACAAAGTATAATGAGCACATATTCAACTGAACATAGAATGAACAATCATGGAACTCATATTTAATTAAAATCATGTTTTTGCAGTATATAAAAGAGAAGCCCACTAGAGGGTGCTGGCATTATTTTGCTGACATATTTATGTCATGGTGAGGTTTAGAGTTGTTGGTATCCCAAAATACTCAGTTACACTCTCCCTTTAAAAAAATCATGGAACTTTGGCACATTCTAAATATGCATTCATCAGAATTCATCAATTTTTAATTATCTTTATTAGTGTCACAAGTAGGCTTACAAGTAGGCTTACAAGGGCAGCAAGGTAGCATTGTGGATAGCACAATTGCTTCACAGCTCCACGGTCCCAGGTTCGATTCTGGCTTGGGTCACTGTCTGTGCGGAGTCTGCACATCCTCCCCGTGGGTGCGTGGGTTTCCTCCGGGTTCTCCTGTTTCCTCCCACAATCCAAAGATGTGCAGGTTAGGTGGATTGGCCATGATAAATTGCCCTTCGTGTCCAAAATTGCCCTTAGTGTTGGGTGGGGTTACTGGGTTATGGGGATAGGGTGGAGGTGTTGACCTTGGGTAGGGTGCTCTTTCCAAGAGCCGGTGCAGACTCGATGGGCCGAATGGCCTCCTTCTGCACTGTAAATTCTATGATGATTCACACTGCAATAAAGTTACAGTGAAAATCCCCCAGGCGCCACACTCCGGCGCCTGTTCGGGTACAGTGAGGGAGAATTCAGAATGTCCTATTCATTAACAAGCACGCCTTTCAGGGCTGAAGAACTGAAGTCTGGAAATTAAAGTTTTATGAGAAGAATACTGTCAAATTCCTATTTTGCACCATTTTTATACAGGCATGAATCTATTTATGGTTAGCAGATTAATGCCTCAGTGCAATATTAGAAATCATATTGCCTTCAGCCTCCACCACTTGCCAGTGGCTCCATCTCTACTCTCACCCATTGGCAGGTTCTGTACCAGATTGTTCATACATTGGGAGAACCTGTTTGACCCCAAGTCGAGTTTCTCCCCCGTCCTGTCCATCAAAATAAATCCTGATTTCCAGGCTCGATGGCCTCTTTCCTTGCATTGACCCCAATAGCTAATGAGTGTGACAGTGTGTAAACTACGCTATTTTAAATTTGTTCTTGGACTGCAAAAAATCACCGTAAGTGACTGAGTCACTAGTTTGGCCAGATTTATTAGTTCTCATCTCACACATTGACATTCAATAATGCCTAACATTAAAGTAGAAGAACAACTCAAGTGGCGCCATCAGCTTCATTGCTGTAACATTACTCCTAAAGTACAAAAATGAATACTTTTAAAATTACAACTAATTTGGAATACATTTTTGAGATTTATTTCTTATTTTTGATTTTTAATCTATCTCTGATTTTGGGGTTGGAAATGAAAATTGAATTTTTGTCATCCGAAAACCAATTTTGCAGACCGCTTTTTCAATCACTCGAAAGCTCAGAGTTAAGATTCATATAGTCATATTGTCGATGCATAAGGGAAAACATTCTGTTGTTGCTTTCCTGGTGGGGAAACCTCTGCTGCTGGATGACCATCATGGAAAGGTGAGTGAAGTTGTCTGATTTTCCAACCATTAGTTTAACCACAGCCCTAGCAATTCCTAAGGCATGGCCTCCAAAGCCTCTGGAAATGTCAGACAAATAATATCTCAGAGACAGATGAAGGAAGGGTTATCTTCTTCATTTAGACAGTCCCCCGGGATCAAGGATGCCTTGTTTCCACCCCGGGATCAAGGATGCCTTGTTTCCACACTAATTCAAAGGTTTCTGAGATAGTTGATAATTCTCAGGTGCGATCTGCAGACTCTACCACACGTGGGGCAGGTGGTACATGATTGGTCAGGCAGATGGATTTGGGGAAAATTTGTGCACTCTCTCTCACATCTCAACTTTGCCTCTGTGTGCTCCCAAAAAAATCTCTCAAAATGTTTGGCGCCTTCCTGAATGAACTTTCTCCGCTTTGATTGATCATTCGCCAGGGGCTCCTGTGAGTCAAAGGGGATGTTTTATCCCTTCGGCTACACTTTTGAGGTCATCCCTAAACTATTTATATTGTCCTTCTGGGAGTCACCCGCCATGACTGCGTAGAGCATTTGCTTTGGTAGTCTGGTGCCAGGAATAGAAATTACATGTCCTTAATGCTGAGCACGTTGTCTTGGAAATAAATTCTGCTGTTGGAACATCTTTATTAGGAACAATAGTAATTAGGAGCAGAAGTCGGCAATTCAGCCCTTCGAGCCCGCTCCGCCATTCAATCAGATCATGGCTGGTCTCTTCCTGGTCTCAAATCCACCTCCCACCTATCGCCCATATCCTTTTAACCTGTATTTTATCAGAAATATATCTACATCTTTCTTGAAACCATTTAATGACTCAGATTTCACCTGCGAGTTCCACAAATTCACCAATCTCTTTGAGAAGCAGATCTTCCTCATCTCAGTTCTACATCTACCACCTCGCAACCTACATCCGGGTCCTCTCGTTCTAGATTGCCCTACAAGGGGAACATTTGGTCTACGTTTAATTTATCAATCCCATTTAGTATTTTATACAGCTATTTTATTGCCACCGGATTTGGAGTGGTAACAGGTCGTGCACTGTTTCGGTCAGCACATTGACTACAGCATCAACGTGCTTTTTTCAATTGTCTTCAGCCAGTTTTCATACATTGGGCATGATTCTCCGTCCATTCATGGCCACGGGATTCTCCGGTCCCATGGCAGTGAATGGGAGATTCAGCTGAGCGCCAAATTCTCCATCCTCGCCAGCAGCAGTGGCGGGGCGAACTCACAAGAGAATCCAGGCCCCATCTTCTCACAAAGACTCTTGCACAGTGTTCTGATTTCCCAGGATGACCCATCTGCCAGTAAGGTGCTGGGGAGTGTTTAATGAAGAGCATTATGGCTCCTCCTGTTTTAAAGATGCCCCAAATATTATTTTCTTGAACTAGCTTTGTAGTACTTATTTGCAGATGGGGCTAATCAAAAGATTTGTGATTTTTCTTTCACCTCATTGATATCATTGATTCTCTCCTTTATGTTTCCCCTCCTCCTCCTCTGATTTTTTCTCGACCGTCTATTTATTTCCCTTCTCCCCATCATTTGCTTCCCTCAAATATCTCTCAACTCCACCCTTCCCTTTATCTTCCCTCACTCTCCACACCCCCTTCCCATATCCCAACGTCCTTCCCACTCCTCCTTCTTACCACCTAATCCTCCTTCTTTCCCATCCTCCCCTTTTGGTTCCACCTCTCTCCATAACCCTGTCCTTGACTACACCTGCTCCAACACGCACAGTGCTCTTCCTCTCTCCACATTGAGCCTTCTTTCCACTTTTGCTCTCATGGCACTTTAATTATCTTCTATTGCTAACTTGATCTGAATAATGCACTAATTGGTCTTCATTCTCCATATAATCATAGAATTTACAGTACAGAAGGAGGCCATTCGGCCCAACGAGTCTGCACCGGCTCTTGGAAAGAGCACCCTACCCAAGGTCAACACCTCCACCCTATCCCTATAACCCAGTAACCCCACCCAACACTAAGGGCAATTTTGGACACTAAGGGCAATTTATCATGGCCAATCCACCTAACCCGCACATCTTTGGACTGTGGGAGGAAACCGGAGCACCCGGTGGAAACCCACGCACACACGGGGAGGATGTGCAAACTCCGCACAGACAGTGACCCAAGCCAGAATCAAACCTGGAACCCTGGAGCTGTGAAGCAATTGTGCTATCCACAAGGCTACCGTGCTGCCCATCATTTGCTTCCCTTAAATATGCAAAGGGGAGATTGTTGCGTTAATCGATAATACCCACTGTCATGATATCCACATCAGCATATCATGGTGCAATCACACACACACTGATGGACAGGTAGTTGGACCAACCAGCAGCCAATCACCAGTGAGAGCACACGCACTATAAAAAGGGAACACCACAGTTCCCGCTCATTCTACCAGGAGATACCTCAGAGCACAGAGCTCACAGCGTGTCACTCAGACATAGTCCATGTGCTGAGTGCCTCACTAAGATAGTGATAGGGCTGGGTCCACAGGTTAGCTGGTGAAGCACGTACCCAAGCCAGCAGTTAGTGTAACCCTTGTTAAGATAATAAAACAGAGTTGTACCATCTACAGCTGTGTTGGATCATTTGTTCAGCAGAACACCCAACACAACATGATACGGCACGGCACGGGTCCTACGAGGCAGAGCGGGTCCAGGCGATCGAATTCCTCCCGGCCTGCGGCCCGGACGAGGGTGGCCACTTTGCGCGCTTTCCGAGGCCTCCTGCGCTTGTACGCGCCAGAAGAGGGGATGTTAACGCAGAGGGATGTGATGCGCGGTGGTGCAACGAACGCCATGTCGTCATGACATGCGGCAACTGTGCTCTGCCCACTTAAAGCGGCAATGTCCGGCCAAAGCGCGACAATGCCTCTGCTGTGGCAGGATGGGCCACTATGCTGCCTGCTGTCGAGCAGCTCAACCTGCCAACTCCCAACAATTCCGCCAACCTCGCAGGGATGTGCAGGCGATTCAACCCCCCTACACTGAGTCATATCCAGACAGTATGCAGACCAGCGATACCGAAGACAGGGAGCCCTTCCGCGTTGCGGTAATCCACAAGAACCGGATGTCCCCAAGTCGGAACCACCAGCCACTGCCAGTGCACAGCATTGATCCGGGCGATGAGTGGTGGGCCACCCTAACAGTCAACCCGAATTCGTCGCCCACCTGAGAGACTTGACTTATGAGCCTGTTAGCACATTGGACTCACTGAATTGTTTTACAGTACTGTTAACGAGTTTCTTTCCTTGTCGTTCATTGTTCCAGAAGTTTTCTCTCGTCGATTGTTGATTGCATTTGTTCTGTTATTGGTACAACCTCGTTGTTCTGTTGCACCTGACACATTCCTCTGTATATAGTTTAGCCTCATGTACATGTTGTAAATATTGCACACACATACTCAGATGCACTCAGTACACATTTCTATTTATTAGCATGTAGGCATATATCCTTTGTGAAAGGGGGGGATGTCATGATATCCACATCAGCATATCATGGTGCAATCACACACACACTGATGGACAGGCAGTTGGACCAATCAGCACACACATAACATCGCAGCCAATCATCAGTGAGAGCACACGCTCTATAAAACAGGGAAAACCACAGTTCCCGCTCATTCTACCAGGAGATAGCTCAGAGCACAGAGCTCACAGCGTGCCACTCAGACATAGTCCATGTGCTGAGTGCCTCACTAAGATAGTGATAGGGCTGGGTCCACAGGTTAGCTGGTGAAGCATGTACCCAAGCCAGCAGTTAGGTGTAACCGTTGTTAAGATAATAAAACAGAGTTGTATCATCTACAGCCGTGTTGGATCATTTGTGCAGCAGAACACCCAACATGACACCCACATGGCGCTACATTGGTCCGTCAGTGTGCACGAGGTGTCCCATCCGATACAAAGTGGGAAAAAACATTTCATATATGAAAATCCGTGAAGAAATACAGTATTACTCAAATGATTTGAAACTATGTTGAACCGGGGAGATAAACAACCGAAATGGTGCCATCAGCCAACATCTGGGATTGTAACACATCCAAAACAGTTTGCCTGTGTTTTCATCTACATCTGTATGATTGATTGTGTGAATAAGTCAGACTACAGGGGTGAAATTCTCCGTTATCGGCGGAAAGTCCGCCGATCGACGCAAAAAACGGCGCAAATCCAACTTGCGTCACGTCGGGTAAATGGGTCAAAAGTCTCCGGCCGGAAATGGGCTAGCAGCGACGTAACGGGATCCGCGCTTGCGCAGTGGTGCACGCCGTGCAGCGTCATACGCGCCGCATGGCGTGACGGCTCATAAGGCCGCGCTGCTCCCCCCCACCCGACCGGAACACCCGACCGCAACACCCGACTGGATGGCTGGCCGCCGCTCAGCCCCGAGGTTCGAGTCACAGGATGTGGAGGCGCTCCTGGACGCGGTGGAGCAGAGGAGGGACGCCCTGTATCCCGGGCACGGCCGCAGAGTTGCCCCACGCCACAGCCGGTGTCTGTGGAGGGAAGTGGCAGAGGTCGTCACCGCTGCGGCCCTGACACCACGGACAGGCACCCAGTGCCACAAGAAGGTGAACGACCTCGTCAGAGCAGGCAGGGTGAGCCTCCCCCATATCCCCCCTCCCCCATATCCCCCCTCCCCCATATCCCCCCTCCCCCATATCCCCCATATCCCCCCTCCCCATATCCTCCCTCCCCATATCCCCCCTCCCCCATATCCCCCCTCCCCCATATCCCCCATATCCCCCTCCCCTATATCCCCCATATCCCCCCTCCCCATATTCCCCATATCCCCCCTCCCCCATATCCCCCATATCCCCCCTCCCCATATCCCCCATATCCCCCCTCCCCCATATCCCCCATATCCCCCATATCCCCCCTCCCCCATATCCCCCCCTCCGCCATATCCCCCTCCCCCATATCCCCCATCCCCCATATCCCCCCTTCCCCCATATCCCCCCTCCCCCATATCCCCATATCCCCCCCTCCCCCATATCCCCCCTCCCCCATATCCCCCCTCCCCCATATACCCCCTCCCCCATATCCCCCCTCCCCCATATCCCCCCCTCCCCCATATCCCCAAGTGAATCCAGCCCTAACCTTAACCTCTGCAATGCACGCGCAACCGATGGCGTGCATTCATATACCTGCCTAACAGTGTTGCATTTTACCCCTGCCACCCCCCCACCCCCCCAGGAGAAGCGCGCACACAACAATAGGGAGCATGTGAGGACTGGAGGAGGCCCCGCTGATGAGAGGCCACTGACTGAACACGAGGAAAGGGCCCTGGAACTGGCTGGCGGACCTGACGACCGGGAGGTTGCTGATGCAGAGGTCGGGGGCGTAGTAGCAAGTGAGCCACCGACAGCCCGTCCCCATATCCCCCCTCCCCTATATCCCCCTCCCCCATATCACCTGATCACTGCCTGATGTCTAACCATGCATGCTTCATTGTGTATCGCAGGACCAAACGTCCAGGCACCCATCCCCGCAGATGCAGACCGCCCGCAGGATGCCCCTCGGAGGCCACGGGAGACGGAGAGACATGAACCCTCCAGCATGTGACGCCCGCAGGATGCCCCTCGGAGGCCACGGGAGACGGCGAGACCCGGACCCTCCAGCATGTGACGCCCGCAGGATGCCCCTCGGAGGCCATGGGAGACGGAGAGACCCGGACCCTCCAGCATGCAACGCCCGCAGGATGCCCCTCGCACACCACGGGAGACGGAGAGACCCGCACCCTCCAGCATGCGACGCCCGCAGGATGCCCCTCGCACACCACGGGAGACGGAGAGACACGGACCCTCCAGCAGGCGACGCCCGCAGGATGCCCCTCAGAGGCCACGGGAGACGGAGAGACCTGGAGCAACAGGGAGACGACACCCCCGTCACGTGCGGGAGCAACCACCCAGCGACGAGGGGGGCAGCCACAGGCCCCCGTCACATCCGAGCCAGGACACCACTACCCAGGACACCACTACCCAGGACACCACTACCCAGGACAGCACTACCCGGGACACCACTACCCGGGACACCACTACCCGGGACAGCACTGCCCAGGACACCCCTACCCGGGACAGCACTACCCAGGAAGACGAAATACCGGACAGTGACTCAGAGTGGATGGGTGGAGACGAACCCCCACCCCAAAGTGCCATGGACTCAGAGTGGGACAAAGAGCACGACACAACGCCACTGCTGTCACCAACACCCTCCACCATCGCAGAAACACTCACCTCGGTTGGGCACTTTAGTGATGAGGCGTCTGGTACACTCCCTGGTGCGCACAACACAGCCGTCCTGGTACAGCAGGTGGAGGTAGGAGCAGCAGAGGGGCCGGGCGGTCGGAGGGCAGCCCAGCCCAAGCGAACATCTGCCGCCCAGATGGATCCCGGGTTCCTGGAGTTACCACACCCACACATAGATCCGATGCAACCACCGACCCGGAGACGAGCGAAGAGGGTGACGGGCGGCTTGCGGCGGCTGCAGTCGCAGGTGGAGGAGTCCACCCGCGTCCAGGAGCTGGGAGTGGTGCCGGTCATGCGTGCCACCCAAGCTGACACCGCACGGGTGGCGTCCGCGGTGGAGGCAATGGGTGCGACGGTGTCAGACATGGGGAACGGTTTGCGAGGCCTGGGGCTTTCCGTGCAGGCGGCGTCTGTGGCCCAGGAAATGGCTGCCCATCACAGGAGGCCATGAGCCAGTGCCAGCGCCAGATGGCAGAGGCGCTCAACGCCATAGCCCAGTCTCTGCAGGCCATGGCCCAGTCTCAGCAGGCCATGGCCCAGTCTCTGCAGGCCATCGCTGAGGGCATCGGCGCCAGTGGCCATGTGCGAGCCGGCGTCGCACTGTCACAGACAGGGTTTGCCAACCCCCTGGGCTCCATGGCTGCAAACCTGCAGACCCCTGTCGATACCAGCACAGGCCTCCAGGACTGGCAGCGCCAGATGTCGGGGGGGCGTCGGATGGCCAGTCCGTTCGCATCCCCCACCCATGTAAAGGCCTGGGGGCCATTGGGCACCCCGAGGGAGGAGGAGGTGGTGTGGTCCGTCCCGGCTCCCCCTGTAGGGGAGGTCCCGGTACACCGCGACACCTCGGACTCCCCCCCTTCCGTCCCAGGTGCATCGGGTGGGCAACGGGCAGGACAGGCTGGCAGCTCGCCATCCCAGTAGCCCGGGCTGCAGCCTGGCCCATCTAGGCCAGGACGCCCCAGGAAACGGCCGCCAAAGGGATCCAATGTCAGAGGGCAGGAATCACAGGAGTCCACCTCCAGTTCTGCTGTACCGTCTGGGGAACCACGTAGACGTAGTCAAAGGGCCCGTAAGGCCAAACAATTAGACACTGAGTAAGTTGGCACAGGTGCAGGGCACAGATGAGGTTTAGGGGCTAGGGCACGTGCATGAACTCCTTTGGTTATTAAAGTCAATGTTACACCTACCGAAGCTGCCTTTGTGCTCTGTCCAAAGCGTGCGGGGGTGTCATGTACGTTGAGCGCAAGCGTGTGTGTGACGGGTGGTCTTACCTCAGCCCCAGGTGAGTCTGCCCCCTTCCCCCTGGGCTGCCATCAACATCCCCCGGGCAGAGGACGGGACCGTGCGCTGCAGTGTCACAGCCGCATGCAGGGATGGTCCGGGTGGATGGTGGTACTGTGGCCATGGGTCAGACATAGTCCAACGATGTAGAGCCAGGAGCTCACCGCAGGGCAGGTTGTCATCATCCTCCATGGTCTGCAATAGACACGCGTCCACCCGCAACTGTGTGAGCCCGGCCCATTGTGCCGCAGGTGGATCGGCAATGGGGGGGGGGGATGGTGTGCATGCGGGTGGGGTGGGTGGGGTTGGGGAGGGGGGTGAGGGTGCTGGGTGGGTGGATGGGTGGGGGGTGTGGGTGGTCGGCTGTTGCCATGGTGTGCGGTTTGTGGCCATACTACCCGATTCCCACGCCCATCTAGTCAGTGAAGCGGGTGGCTATCAGTCTGTCCCGTGCCCGCTGGGCCAGCCGGTAACGGTGGACAGCCACCCGCCTGTGTCTACCCCATCTGCCCTGACCATTACCCTCATCCCCCTCATCTGGGGAGGACTGCGCCTCTTCCTGCTGCTCCTCCACTCCGCCCTCCTCTGCCTGCGGCACATCGCCCCTCTGCTGGGCTATGTTGTGCAAGACGCAGCACACCACAATGATGCGGCCGACCCTATCTGACCGATACTGGAGGGCGCCCCCAGAGAGGTCCAGGCACCTGAAACGCATCTTCAGCACGCCAAAGCACCTCTCTATCACTCCCCTTGTTGCTACATGGGCATCATTGTAGCGGTTCTCCGCCTCATT
This sequence comes from Scyliorhinus torazame, assembly GCF_047496885.1. Taxonomy (NCBI): domain Eukaryota; kingdom Metazoa; phylum Chordata; class Chondrichthyes; order Carcharhiniformes; family Scyliorhinidae; genus Scyliorhinus; species Scyliorhinus torazame. Next base: position 110,810,933 of record NC_092725.1, on the reverse strand, counting down.
GCGTGGCCTCCGTATAGGCGTCATCAGCCACGATCGCAATGGGTAGCCCCTGTCGCCCAGCAACCAGCCCCTCAGCCGGGGATGGCGTCCCTCGTACATGCCGGGGATGGATGACCGCGACAACACGTATGAGTCATGTACACTGCCTGGGTAACGGGCGCAGACGTGCAGGATCATCATGCGGTGGTCGCAGACCACCTGTATGTTCATCGAATAGGTCCCCTTCCTATTGGTGAACACAGCCCTGTTATCTGCAGGTGGCCGCACGGCGACGTGCATCCCATCGATTGCGCCCTGGACCATGGGGAACCCGGCCACGGCAGAGAAGCCCACGGCCCGGGCATCTTGGCTGGCCCGGTCCACGGGGAAGCAGATGTAGCAGTGCGTCTTGGCATATAGGGCATCTGTCACTGCCCGCATGCACCGATGCACCGATGTCTGCGATATGCCGGACAGGTCCCCACTCGGTGCCTGGAATGACCCCGTTGCATAAAGGTTCAGGGCCACCGTAACCTTGACAGACACGGGGAGAGGGTGTCCCCCGCCAGTGCCACGCGGTGACAGGTGTGCCAGCAGGTGGCAGATGTGTGCCACGGTTTCCCGCCTCATCCGGAGTCTCCACCTGCATTCCCGGTCCGTGAGGTCCTGGTATGACTGCCGGGGCCGGTACACATGGGGCGCCCTCGGGTGCCTCCGTTGCCGTGTGGCCGCGACGTCCTCCTCCCCCTCCTCGTCCTGTCGGTCAGGTCTCCCTCCAGCCTGGGCGGCTGCCGCCTGTCCCTCTGCGGCAGCCTGCGCCACCTCTCTGGCACGCTCCTCCTCCTCCTCCTCCTCCTCATCCAGGGCAACATAGACATGAGCGGCTGCCGCCATGGCGGCCAAACATCGCTGGATGATCGGAAAACATGACGGCCTGGTGGGGGGGAGGGGAACGACGACATGTCATCATTGCCCATATCCCCTCCTCCCCCCAGTCAGGTGGCATGGACCGCATGGGTCCAACTGTTGGAGGCTGGCACCTGGCCAGGTGGACCAACTCACTTGCCCTCGCATCCCCCTCCCCGGCACGGACCCCCCCCATCTCCCTCCCCGGCACGGACCACCCCCCCCAACCTCCACCCCGGCACGGACCCCCCATCCCCCTCCCCGGCACGGACCCCCACCAACCTCCACCCCGGCACGGACCCCCCCCCAACCTCCACCCCGGCACGGACCCCCCCCCAACCTCCACCCCGGCATGGACCCCCCCCAAACACCACCCCGGCACGGACCCCCCATCCCCCTCCCCGGCACGGACCCCCCCTCAACCTCCACCCCGGCACGGACCCCCCCCCAACCTCCACCCCGGTACGGACCCCCCCCAACCTCCACCCCGGCACGGACCCCCCCACAACCTCCACCCCGGCACGGACCCCCCATCCCCCTCCCCGGCACGGACCCCCCCCAACCTCCACCCCGGCACGGACCCCCCCCCAACCTCCACCCCGGCACGGACCCCCCCCCCAACCTCCACCCCGGTACGGACCCCTCCCCCAACCTCCACCCCGGCACGGACCCCCCCCAACCTCCACCCCGGCACGGACCCCCCCCCAACCTCCACCCCGGCACGGACCCCCCATCCCCCTCCCCGGCACGGACCCCCCCCAATCTCCACCCCGGCACGGTCGCCCCCCCAACCTCCACCCCGGCAAGGACCCCCCCCCAACCTCCACCCCGGCACGGACCCCCCACCCCCCTCCCCGGCACGGACCCCCTCCCGGCACTCCCCCGGAGCCCAGCCTACTCTAACCACCCCCCCCCCCGCCCACCCCGCCGCACACACACACACACAACCCGAGACACACCTCTCCTCACGCATTCAGACTGCGGCCACGCCATTGCCTGCCCAGAGCAAACCCCCCAGGCCGTCACTCACCTCCACGCTGGTCGGCGTGAACCTGGAGCACAGGGTCATGCCGATGAAAAGGAGGTTTAATTTACGTCGACGTGAACGGTCATCACGTCGACGGGACTTCGGCCCATCCGGAAGGGAGAATATTGGCAGGCCGAAAATCGGCTGCCTTGCGCAGACCCGTGACATTCTCCGCGGCAGCGGCGACATTAACGCCCCGCCGACTTTTCTCCCTTCGGAGACTTCGGCAACCGGCGGGGGCGGGATTCACGGCGGCCAACGAGGGTCAGAGAATGACGCCCCAGAACTTTGCCACCATTGGCTTTTCAGTACTTTTAATAAGAATTACACAATTATGAACTATCTGAGTAAATATTTCATCCTGATCCATAAACAAGTGGTCAACTAACTAAACCCGTATGGCACTGGAATGAAAATGAATGGTGGAGTGTGTTAAGCCACTGTGTGACTTGGCTTGAAGAAGTCAATGGAGATTAATCAGATAAAAGTCACCTCTTACAGAGTTGAAATCACATGGTCCAGACAAACTTGTCCGGTTGTTCTGTTTCTTAGACTGTGTTTGTTACCAATATGATACTGCGCGATTTCATTCCATAGCATGCAGCAAAATCATTTTGATCATATGGATTCCCAATTGGGCATGAGCCCTGGCTGGAACTGCCCATAACTGGCGGTGGCACCAATTGTCACTGCATTAGTAATCTTTGTAGAGAGACATAAAAATGACTAATGTGGGAAATTGATGCTGGCACAGGCTGTAAAACTGGTACAGTTCTATTCCACAACACTGATTTATTGAGATTGATTGATTGATTGATATTTATTGTCACCTATACCGAAGTACAGTGAGAAGTATTTTTCTGCAGCCAAGGGAATGTACACTATACGTACATAGTAGACAAAAGAATAATCGACAGGCGGAGCTGTAGTCTATGAACAGCAGTCTCATGTAGGCATCCTTGTTGTCGAGATGTTCGAGTGTTGATTGTAGGGCCAGAGTGTTAGCATCTGCTGTGGATGGGTTGCCGCGGTAGTCGAACTGCAATGGATCGAGACCATCTGGGAGGCTGGCGTTGATCCGTCTCATGACTAGCCGCTTGAAGCATTTCATGATAACAGATGTCAAGGCCACCGGTCAGTAGTCGTTGAGGCACGCTACCTTGTTCTTCTTTGGTACTGATATTATGGTGGTCTTCTTGAAGCAGGTGGGGACCTCGGAGTGGAGAGGTGGGGTGTTGAAGATACCTGCGAATACACTCGCTTGTTGGTCAGTGCCGGCTCTGAGTGCTTGTCCAGGGACTCGGTCGGGGCCCGTCGCTTTCCGCGGGTTTACTTTCAAGAAGGCAGCTCTTACCTCCAAGGCTGTAATAGTGGGTATGGGTGTGTCCAGAGCTGTTGGGGCAGGTGGCTCTGATGTATTGGCTGACTGTTCAAAGCGGGCATAGAACTTGTTCAGTTCATCGGGGAGGGATGCTCCAGCCCCAGAGATTCCACCTGGCCTTGCTTTGTAGCCTGTGATCTCATGTAAGCCCTGCCATAGACGTCATGGGTTTGTATCGTTGGCCTGAGATCAATAGCTAGAAACCCAGCTCCTACCTGGTTTTTAATTTTCAAAATTACACCCTCATTGCAATATGCATAATGCTGCTGTGATTCTCTCTGAAAGCCATTCTGATAAAGGTCAAGCACGAGGCATCCTTTTCCCACATCTAAAGCAGGCATTAGCCCATTAACATCTGCAAATAGGTGCTACAATGCCTAGTTCTGGTCCCTGTTGCGGCTTTGCTTTGTACCTGAGGAAGCCAGAACAAATGCTGCAAAAATCAACACCAAACCAACAACGGCATATTCCTATTTTCTCTTCTTTCGGCAGCACGGTAGCACAGTGGTTAGCACAGTTGCTTCACAGCTCCCGGGTCTCAGGTTTGATTCCCAGCTTGGGTCACTGTCTGTGTGGAGTCTGCACCTTCTCCCCATGCGTGTGTGGGTTTCCTCCGGGTGCTCCGGTTTCCTCCCACAGTCCAAATACGGGATGGTTAGGTGGATTGGCCATGCTAAATTGCCCTTAGTGTCCAAAACGATTAGGTGGGGTTCCTGGGTTATGGGATAGTGTGGAGGTGTGGGCTTAAGTGGAGTGCTTTTCCAAGGGCCAGTGCAGACTCGATGGGCCGAATGGCCTCCTTCTGCACTGTAAATTCTATGATTCTATGAATTTAACAAAAAGGCTAAGTACTGACCATTATGAGCACTGTCCTCAGTCCCGAGATCTCTGATCTCACTCCCAACTCTAACTTCCAGATCTTTCAATGTCCCTTCAGCCCCGGCACAAACTCCTGGAATCTCACCTCCCATCACCAATGGCATTCCCAACTTCTCCAACAATACTGCATGGGCGTGATTCTCCGAGCCTCCGCGCCGAAATCGCGCTCAGTGCGCGGGTAGAGAGTCGAGCGTCAGACCCGTGATTGGGTCCGACGCCTTCCCGCGATTCTCCGCGGACCGGAGAATCGCCACCAGTCACGTGCGCGCGGTCAACTAGACGCCAGTCGGGAGACTTTGAAAGATGCCCCTGCAGTGATTTTCGCCCGGCAGCTGGCCGGGTTCCCGCCAGCGTGGTTCACTCATGGTTCCACCCAGCGGGAGCTCGGGGTGGCGGCTGCGGACCCAGTCACCAGCTGCCCTGGTGGGGGGCAGGGGGATCCATCACCGGGGGGGCCTCCAGGACAGCCAGGCTCATGATCGGGGGCCACTGATCGGTGCGATCCGGGGGAGGCCGATATTGTTGGGGGCCGGCTTGCTGTGTGGGTCCGCCATGTTGCGCGTGTAGTGACCTTTGTAGGTGCATGCGTACAAGGGGTTAATGTGTAGATAGCAGCACCACATGATCACTAGAGGGCTGGACCATCAGGGGTATAACAGGCAGCCACACGGGGTCTCTCATTCTCTCTCGTGGGTGTGCTGTGACAGGGTAACATCAGAATCACATAGATAGTTAGTGGAGTTACGTTTAGTTATAATTGTTCAATCTTGTTAACCAATTCCTAGTTTCCATGTTAAGGTAAAGAGCTCATGCATTAATAGTTATAGTTACTCAATAAATCTTTGTTGTTACTGGACGGGTTCGAGTCTTCTCTTCAACAAGATTCAGAGGACCTCACCATCAACCAAGGATTGAGTAAGACGCGTTATCGACCACGCAGGTAACACCACAGTGCGGTCCCGCGGCCGGAAGTGCAGGGCCCCGTATCGGCAGCCGGAGCTGTGAGGACTACTCTGGGGCCCTGCAGGTCCCCTTCAAAATGGAGAATCACTCTGGACTTTCTAGAAAAAAGTCCAGAGTGATTCGCGGCTGTTTTCTTGTGGGCGTGGTGACATAGCCCCATTTTCAGAGAATTCCGCCCCATTCTTCCCAATCCCCTGCAGCTTTCTGATCATATTCCAAGGCCCAGTTATTCCTACTCCAAACCATTGTGAATTTATCCGATGACTGACCTGAAATTGACTCACAAACCTGTCCTGTAGTAATCTATTGTGGAACTACATACATAATAATTAGGTCCTAAGCGCAATATCCTGGGCTTCTCGATGGTTACCACTGCTGCCTCAAATTATCAGGGACCCCAGTTCAATTTTGGCCTTGGGTCACTGTCTGTGTGGAGTTTTCATGTTCTCCCCGTGTCTGCGGGGGTTTCATCCGAGTGTTTTGGTTTGATCCCACAGCCCAAAGATGTGCAGATTAGGTGGACTGGCTATGATAAATTGCTCTTTAGTGTCCAAGGATTTGCAGGTTAGGTGGGGTTACGGGGATAGGGCAAGGTGGATGTGGGAGTGGACATGGATAGAGTCGAAGGGTCGGTGCAGACCCGATGACCAAATGGCCTCCTTCTGCACTGGAGGGATTCAATGAATTCTCGGGCCTCCCTCCCCAGTTAAGGACAGGCCCTTCACACTCTGCAGGTAAGGCCCAGAAATGATTGCTACAGAATCTACAGGCCCAGAAAATACTTTAACACTTACAACTTTTATTTTCATTTTGTTTCAAAGCAGTATCAAATTCATTTTTCTTTATTGCTGTTTGCCACTTAACTTTATTGATGAACTACTTTCTCTTTTTTAACTACCTTTGCAATTCCCTCCTGAGGGTGAAAGGTTTTAATCAATGCCTCCTCTATTTCTCACCACAATTACAAAGTATACTTAAGGTTACTGACCCATGATGAGAGAAAATTCTTCTCTCCTACCCAATTACCTTGGCCTAGCTCTCCTTCATACCCAAAGTGGTGAACTGTAGATTTGTACACTAACTCACCACGCTAATATGTTCTGAGGACTTATTGCGTCAAAATGGCATCTTTCGTATGACATTAAATCAAGACTCTATCTGTTGAAGAAATGTGTGGAGTTCTCCCTAGTATACTGGCCAATATTTATACATATCTAACACCTAAAAAGAGCATCTATTAGGTCACTTATCGCAAACTGTTTGTGGGACCTTGCTATTTACAACTTGACTTTCATTACAACAATGACTAGAATTAAAAATTCCTTCATTGGGTGTAAAGTGCTTTTGGACGTCCTGAGACAATGGAATACGCTTTATAAATGTTATGGTAAGCCCATTTTACCATCACTGCTTTTGACAAAAAGTTTCTATAGACCTGCCTGGAGTAATGGGAGTTAATCATTGAAATAATTTAAGAAAGCAAGGATTTATTTCACAGCAGTTCTAAAGAGAAATTGATGCACTGGAAAAATTCTAGCCAATCATTAAGCTAAACTACAAGATACTACTGCAACTTCTGAAATATTCCAATCACAATAAAGCTGAACCGTGACCCTGTTCAGATTTATTTTAGTTAAGTATATACATGTAGAGATTTAATTTGTTTCTGTTACTTTTGCATCCAAATTCCAGTTTAAACATAGATTAACATAGAATTTACAGTGCAGAAGGAGGCCATTCGGCTCATCGAGACTGCACCGGCTCTTGGAAAGAGCACCCTACCCAAGGTCAACATCTACACCCGATCCCCATAACCCAGTAACCCCACCCAACACTAAGGGCAATTTTGGACACTAAGGGCAATTTATCATGGCCAATCCACCTAACCTGCACATCTTTGGACTGTGGGAGGAAACCGGAGCACCTGGAGGAAACCCACGCACACACGGGGAGGATGTGCAGGCTCCGCACAGACAGTGACCCAAGCCAGAATCGAACCTGGGACCCTGGAGCTGTGAAGCAATTGTGCTAACCACAATGCTACCGTGCTGCCCCTAAACGAAGTGAATTGCCCCTTAAACTAAGTGAATTGTATCTAACATCACTTGTGCTCATGTTTTCAGTGATCTTTTATGCTGGTTGAAGATTCAATTCACCCAGATCAGGCAACCCATCCAAAACTGGCCATGCTCCAGGTCACAATTGTAAGTTCTGCAGATTGCACTAGTTTAGGAAGGCCCTTCAAAGCACTAATATTCTGAGGCAACAGGCACTAATAGGAATATTTTAAAATATTTTTCACATCAATCAATAATTAATTTATTAAGAAGGTAACTGCTATACACTAAATAATGCATAAAATAATACTGTACATTAAATAGTTATGTTCTGCTCTCTGATACTGATAAATGGAAGATTTTACATATGAGTCTCACCTAAGAAGTACAAATTTATCTGGATTTTGGGATAAATTCCCTAATTTTGTCAAAGCTGAAACTCAACCATGGCATCTTTACATCAAAATTGACATGTTAACAACAGCAACAATTTGTGGTGGGAATAGTATTGTCACCAGACAGGTAATGTCCTTTAGGGGAGGGAATCTGCCATCCTTACCTAGTCTGACCTACATGTGACTCCAGATCCACAGCAAGAATCTGAAATAGCCTCGCAGTTCAAGGGCACTTGGGGATGGGCAATGAATGTTGGCCCAGCCAGTGACATTCACGTCTCATGAATGAATTTTAAAAAGTATATCAATGAATTTTAAGGGGCGGCACAGTACAGCATTGGTTAGCACTGCTGCCTCACGCTGCTGAGGACCCGGATTCGATCCTGGCCCCAGGTCACTGTCCATGCGGAGTTTGCACATTCTCACCGTGTCTGTGTGGGTCTCACAACCACAACCCAAAGATGTGCAGGGTAGGTGGATTGGCCATGCTAAATTGCCCCTTAATCGGAAAAAAAGAATTGGGTACTCTAAATTTATTTAAAAATCAATCTAATTAACCTTAAAAAGTATATACAATATATTTCAACATGTGAAAGGTTCCCACAGCACTTCACAGGAGCATTATCAGACAAAAGTTATCACGAAGCCAAAGAAGATGACACTGGGACAGGTGATTAAATACTTGGGAAAAGTCTTAAGCAGAATTCTAAAGGAGGAGAGAGAAATGGAAAAATAATGAGGTCCAGGGAGTGAATTCCATTGCAGAGCATCTAGATGACTGAAGAAGTGGTTGGCATTACTGAGTGAAGGAGGGTGTTATGGAAAATTTAGAAATGTTGCGGCCTGCAAATATCTATCACATTTAACATAAGGTATGGATAATGAGGTAAAATTAATTTATTAATCTTGTCAAATGACTGGGCCTTATGGATTTAGACACATTCACACAGTAGCTGGAATGCTTAGAGTTTTCCATAGGTGAAGGTTAGAGCCAGGGACTAGAACTTGAGCCAAATCCCAAATAAATTCTTGACGGACCCATTTTTGAAACATTTATTGTTCTTGGATTACCTTCATAGGGTTTTCATTTTGCTGAAGGGATCAAACCAATGAATTCTGACTGTACCATATGCTTGTTCTTGCTAAAGTGGAGCAGCTGCTTTGGGGAGTCTCGAAGATGATTTATTTATTCCATCAGCAAAGCTCATTAAGGCCAGGTACTGCCATACCTGTGTTCATTAGTTGAAAGTGTTCTGCCACACTCACTGCTGCACTCATGCTCAATTTAATCACAGGACTACACCAAATATTGTCCTTGAGAATCAAAAAAAAACAAAGGATACAATAACAAATAGCGGGAGAATTGAAGAGGAATCCGATCTTGACGAAAAATGCATGCAGCAGCCTTCCAGGGGAGCACTGAATCAAGGCTTGGTTGAGTTGATGCTTGCATCAGAATTGGTGGTGAGAGGCGGGGGCGGGGTAGGGGAAATGGAAGGATTTTAGTGCAGCTAATTCTGGTTTGGTGTGCCTTTGGTACATAAAGGGTGGAATGAACTAATTGTCTTTCCAATAAGGATTCCTGCTGTTTCATTGCTCTTCCATAAAGAAAGGCTCCAGGCTACATACCAAGGATTACAGCAGTTGCTTCTCTTCTGAAACTGCATTTACTTCATCTACTTTTACACAAGGCCATGATCCTTCGAATAGAAGTTTGACTGTGATAAAAATGAGGAATAAATTAGAACCGGGTGAGGTCACTCATAGGCCCATTTGAGCAATTATGCTAATGATTGTTAATTTTTTATTAATAGCTCCCTGTACCATTCAGCTAAAGTGGTGTCTGCCTTTATTCTTTTTCTTTATGCTTTACTAATACAGACACATCAAAGTAAAAGTGATCACCAGGCTAATTCCTGGGTTGAAGGGGTTTAACATTTGAGGAAAAGCTGAGCAGGTTGGGTCTGCATTCATTGGAGTTTAGAGGAATGAGAGGTGATCTCATTGAAACATACAGGATTCCGATGGGGTTTGACAGGATGGATGCTGAATGGATGTTTCCTCTTGTGGGGAACCTAGAACTAGGAGTTTAAGGATGAGGGGCGGGATTCTCCGTCCTGGGATGCCGTTGGGACTGAGAATTGGGCATTGGGGGAAAATTGTGATCAGCGCCAGGTGTCTCTGCAAACGTAATGCTCCGACCTGCTGCTGACAGCGTGAATGAGGTCCGCAATACGTGTCAGCGGGGGAATATAAATAATTGCAAATAGATCTTAATGACCCATTTGCTTCTATTTAGCGGGCCCGGCGCCCTATGCTCAGGCTTCCCATGATTTTCTGGTCCCCGAGGCTTTGAATCACGTGGGGGCGGATCACTTGTGGTCTCAGCAATCGTGAATATGATGTGGTAGACCTTGCAGTGGGCCAAGGGGGCTCATTGGACTACAACCAGGTCCACCACGCCAGGGCCATGCTGGTAGAAACCATCCGAGCCCCCAATGTTGACAGACATTGGGGTTCATCACTTAGGCCACTGAAGTGTGAAAGGATATGAATGGATCAAAGCTGCAAATGGTTTTTACAAGCTGTCAATCACCGACCACTATTTGAAAGCTATGCATGGCTTGCAGATAATGGATCTGTGGGAACCAGATGCAGACACAGCTGCTCTCCTTCGAGTAATGGAAACGTGGAGCTGCAAGCTAAGTATTACAGCTATAATGCTTCCCACTGCCCCTGTCTGGACTGCTCTATAGCTTCCAGACTTGGGTCCCTTTTCAAAGGGGGTGGGGGGGGGGGGATTCTGAAGAGGGGTTCCTTTAGACAGTGAGTCCCTGTGTGAGCTGCCTCTATTACAGGTGCTACTGTGGGGGGTCCATCTATTACAGTAGTCCCTAGGAGGGGTCCTCCTATTAATAATAATAATAATTGCTTATTGTCACAAGTAGGCTTTAATGAAGTTACTGTGAAAAGACCCTAGTTGCCACATTCCAGTGTCTGTTCGGGCAGGCCGAAACGGGAATTGAAACCGTGCTGCTGGCATTGTTCTGCATTGCAAGCCAGCTATTTAGCCCACTGTGCTAAACCAGCCCATATTAAAGAGGTCCCTGGGGGGGGGGGCACTATTACAGGGGTACCTGGGGGTCAGGTCACCCCCATACTTGGGAATGTGTAGGAGCACCCAGGCATCAAGGGATGGGGGGGCTGCTGTGTTGTGGGGGGCTGTTCAGGGCTGATTTGCGGTGGGGGGGGGGGGCAGCACCGATCTGTGGTGTGGGGAGGGGAGGGGGGAGGGAGTGGCTGGCCACAGGACCTCTCGATTGGGCCGCCCGCTCAAGATGGCGGCCCGATAACGGGGTTCCCTGGGAATCCCTCGTATTCCAGGCCATAAATTTGCATCGTGTGGAACACTGAATTTCATCCCGCTTTACAACCGCAAGGAGATCTTAAAGCTGGTGCAATTCAGCTCTGGTGGGAGAACACTATCATCTCCCAAACAAAGAATCCAACCCAAGGGATCTCCCATTTAAATCAGAGATGAGAAGAATACATCTGTCTAACATCTGTCTTAACAAAGAACAAAGTAAAGGTTATACTCAGTGAGACTGAAGATATTATGAAAAAGGATATTAATAGATTAAGATGTACTATCAAGATTAATATTACTGAAATTTGGTAAGGCACCAAGTCAAGTTGAAATATATTGTAGGTTGCTCAAGGAAGCCATGGTCGAAATGGCAGAGCCATTGGTCACAATCTCTCAATCCTTAGTGGATACAGGAGTAACACTAGAGGATTCCAAATGGCATGCCACTGTACATGAAAGAGGAGCGAGTTAAACTAGGAAACTACAAGGTAAGCAGCTAAATAGTGATAGGCAGTTATTGAAACCATTATCAAGGACAAAGTAAACTTTCATTTGGAAAGGCATGGGTTAATCAAGGAGTTGTTAAACGCAAATTGTAACTGTCTAATTTGATTGAATTTTTTGTAGTGGTAACAGAGAAAGTAGATCAAGGTAGTGGAGTGGCGTTGTATAATTACACTTTCGCCAAGCATTTGACCAAGTGCCACATCAGAGGCTTATTTAAAAAGTGGGTTTCCATGCAATTTAGGGGAAAGTGGCAGTCTGGGTATGGGCAGCATGGTAGCATAGTGGTTAGCACTATGGTTTCACAGCGCCAGGGTCCCAGGTTCGATTCCCAACTTGGGTCACTGTCTGTGCGGAGTCTGCACGTTCTCCCTGTGTCTGCATGGGTCAAGAAAAACATGGAAACGCAGAACCCCAGCCATAAATTGTGAGGAGAGTTAAAGGCCTCAGAATGGCATAGACAGGATGGTGAAATGGGCTGAAGCATGGCGGATGGAGTTCATTGTGTAGAGGTGTGGAGGGATGTACTGTGGGAGGACTAATATGGAAAAAGAGTAAATTAGATATCAAACAACTTTGAAAAAATTAGATGAACAAGGAAAATTTGGCATTCAGAGAAATTCAAATGGTGGTTAAAAAGCATAAGGATGATTAAAATAAAGGAATAGAATATATAAGTAATTGGGACTCAGTTTGAGTATTGTAAACAACCCTCGGCGCATATTTTAGGAAAATTGTAAAGGTCTTAGAAAGTGTGCAAAGTTGGTTACCAGGATGTTACCGGAGATGAGGGACAGGAGAGGTTGAAAAGTTAGGACTGTTCTCCTTGGAGCAAAGAAAGGTGACCTATTTCAAGACAGTGAGATGTTTTGACAGGGTTGATAAGAGGAAAACTATTCCCATTGACGACTGGGTCAAACCAAAGCTCATCGATTTAAAATTATCAGCAAAGCATCTTGAGAGGCAAAGAGGAGAAATCCGCTCACCCAGAGAGCTGTTGAGATCATAGAATTTACAGTGCAGAAGGAGGCCATTCGGCCCATCGAGTCTGCACCGGCTCTTGGAAAGAGCACCCTACCCAAGGTCCACACCTCCACCCTATCCTCATAACCCAATAACCCCACCCAACACTAAGGGCAATTTTGGACACTGAGGGCAATTTATCATGGCCAATCCACCTAACCTGCACATCTTTGGGCTGTGGGAGGAAACCGGAGCACCCGGAGGAAACCCACGAAAACACGGGGAGGATATGCAGACTCCGCACAGACAGTGACCCAAGCCGGAATCGAACCTGGGACCCTGGAGCTGTGAAGCAATTGTGCTATCCACAATGCTACCGTGCTGCCCTAAGAATAATTCCCTGACCGGGAATCGAACCCGTAGCGGCGGTGAAAGCGCCGAATCCTAACCACGAGACCACCAGGGAAGGCATCTGAGACTCTCTTCCTGAAAAGTTGGTGGGAGCTGATTCCACAAATAATTTTCAAGAGGAACTGGACAGGGACTTGAGGGTGAAGAAATGAGAGAGTTGCAGACACAAAGCATGGATGTGGGACTACGCACGACTGCTCTTTCAAAGTGCCAGGCAGCCACAATGGGCCGAATGGCCTATGGACAGCTCTGTAAGTCTAGGCTGAGATTTTGCACCCCTACCGTTACGTGAGCACAAACTCGCACCAGAATCAGAAACGAGAATCCTGCAGGCGAGAATTAGTTTCCAGATGCTCCCTGACCCCATCGCTGGTGACATAATAAGGTTCATGCCCAGATAGGTTAAGAATCTCATTTAAATAAATTATAATCTCATTAAAGTGCTTCCCCGCCGTATGTTCCCCCGACATTGAGATCTCCCCCCCTCGTCGACGTGACAGCCCGATCTTGGGGTTTCCGATATTGTTGACTTTTTCCCGCCCCGCCCCGCCCCACCAGCGTGACTACGTGATCCATGCCTGCAGATTTCTTTAGCAGAGAGGAGATGCACGTGGTGAGAAAGGTTGGCTGTGCGGCCGGAGAACTGCACGTCGGTTTTTCCACAGACTGTTTCTGACTAATTTTCACTTTTCTTCCTTTCATTTGCTCTGAAAGTACTATCCCAGGTTAGGATATGTCAGGGCTATTCGCCTCCCGTAGGCACAGTCAGACACTCATCCTTTACATGTGCGATAAACAGTTGTTGGCGGCTTTTTCACCCGTAGCCAAGCCAGAAGCTTCAATGATCACCCAGAAGCAGAGACCATGCCTCTTAAAAGTACTGTTGTCATCTGGAATGCTCCATCTGCCACCCATGACAAGAATCAGCTAACCAAATAAACTGAAACTGAAAACTGGCACCATCTGCAATGACTTTTACCTTTTAATCCATTTTATAATTCAATATTAACAAGAAAAGTTTTCCCACAAGCACATTGAAATACCTGTTCAGTTACTGCTTGTAAATATCATATGGCATCGTAATCAACCCAGAAACAAGAAATGGAAATCCTTAAAGAGCAGATTTCAGTGGGTTCAATTTTAATCATTAACTTCTCATGAACTGAAGTAAGAACCTGTTGCGTAATTTAACAGATCCAAAGGAATTGGAAAATACAGAATTCCATTAAACCTACAAAATTTGGAGTTCTGTCCACTTAAAAAAAATCTGCGAATCCGTCATTTTTAGGTTTTTTTTTTAACAGCGTACATGGGTCCAAGTGAAATGAAATGAATTACAGGGCAGCACAGTGGTTAGCACAGTTGCTTCACTGCGCCAGGGACTCGGGTCCGATTCCCGGCTTGGATCACTGTCTGTGCGGAGTCTGCACGTTCTCCCTATATGTGCGTTGTTTTCTTACGGGTGCTCCGTTTCCTCCCACAAGTTCCGAAAGACGTACTTGTTAGGTGAACTGGTCATTCTGAATTCTCCCACAGTGTACCTGAACAGGCGCCGGAATGGGGCGACTAAGGGATTTTCATAGTAATTTCATTGCAGTGTTAATGTAAGCCTGCTTGTGACAATAAAGATTATTAATATTATTAAATTGTACACCTTTGCTTTACATTTTATCCAGAAACTGTTTGCTCTCCATTCTATGCAACACAAATGTAAACTCATTTTGAATGTATGATCACGTACTATGTAGATTGTAAGTGCACCTAAATCATCTTTCCTACAATGCACTTTAGTATTTTTTGCAGTTGGAATTAGATTCAAGGTTTATTTGGCACAAATTTATGCAAAATCAATTTGTTGAAAATGTCATAATTGAAGTATAAATGTCTTGTACACAATACATTTACTGATAAATGTAACAAATTCATCAGTTGATATTAAATATGTTCATAGTAATTTAGCTCATACTTTCTCTTTACTTGGGCTCAGTTGGTTTAATTTGATTTCTAAAGTTCAGCTCAACATTATTAATGACTTCAAGTTTGAAGCAGAAATTCTGTCACTGACCAGGGCTTCTCTTTGTTCTTGTATTGTGAGGCAATGCGCTCCTGCTGATCTTTAGTTTAAACCATATTGAGTTCAAAGTTCTTTCAGGAGTGATAGAATGTGAAAGATGCATACTTAACAGCAGATTTTAAGTTTAGTCGTTGAGTGCGACTGTGCTTAATGTCAGCAATTTTGAGAGAATTGTACGAAGATGACACTGAGGTTTACTTAATGCAAGACTGACCAAGGTTTGAAGGGGATGGCAGGTGGTATATCGTCATACAGGTTTAGCCATGTCCACTGCACAGGTTGTTTTACGTTGCACCAATGGGAGTGTTGTACATGTCTCAGCTGAGCTTATATTCAGTAAGAAGTCTTACAACACCAGGTTAAAGTCCAACACATTTATTATGAATCACTAACTTTTGGAGCACAGCTCCTTTATCAGGCGACTCTCCTGAGGAAGGAGCTGCGCTCCGAAAGCTAGTGATTCGAAACAAACCTGTTGGACTTTAACCTTGTGTTGTAAGACTTCTTACTGTGCCCACCCCAGTCCAATGCCGGCATCTCCACATCAGAGCTTATATTCAGCAGCTGATATCCATTACCTTCACAGATCAGTGTGAGAAGTGCCACAAGCAAAATTATTTTGAGTTATATGGGAGACTCTAAGCTGGTACAGTGCGTAAAATGAGGAGTTATGAAGTTTTAGCGATGAATTAATTTATTTATCAACCAATTGTTTTGTCGGAATTTATCACAATATCCAAATCAAGTTGCTGAGAAATTTGCTCACATGGATTCCTGTTTGTCCCATTTGGAGAGCATGCACTCTCCAATTAGGATATATCCAACTTTCTTAAGTGGAGAGAATTTACATACAGATTGCAGAGTCAAATGCTTCGGGGCCCCAATTGAATCCATGGCCATGGCTAAAATGTAACCATCTAAGAAACTGCAACTTACTGAGTGCAGTGTACGTGTGAACTTTCCACATTTGCTCACCAAGTATTATTAGTTTTATTTACCTCACAGGGTCAGCAACATGTGGGAAGAATCCTAACTCTAGTGGCTGGTTCATGCTTTGGGTTTCTTTGGTAAATCTTTGGCTATTCAGTCGTAAGGAATGCCCTAAAGTACTGTGGATCTGATCAGTGCAGGTTGTGGTAGACTCCTTGTTGGAGTCCACCTGAGCTGTAAATGAATTCATTATCTTCTGTAAATTCTCTCATGACTGAGCAGTACGGTATGTGTCCGGCATGGATACCCACCAAATTGGCAATTCATATTATTGCTGTTGGCGCCTGCCTTTATTCCTTGAAGGAATAGCAACACTACCAGAAGAGAAGTGTGTCATGCAATCCAGTCTTAGTTTCACTTTTGCTTCTGAGCAGAGCACTCTCAGCCAGCTGTGCTGCAGATGCCTTCAAGATTTGGGCAGCGCAGTAGCACAGTGGTTAGCTCAGTTGCTTCACAGCTCCAGGGTCCCAGGTCCGATTCCCGGCTTGGGTCACTATCTGTGCAGAGTCTGCATGTCCACCCCGTGTCCGCGTGGGTTTCCTCCGGATGCTCCGGTTTCCTCCCACAGTCCAAAGATGTGCAGGTTAGGTGGATTGGCCATGCTAAATCACCCTTAGTGTCCAAAAAAGTTAGATGGGGTTACTGGGTTACGGGGACAGGATGGAGGTGGGGGCTTAAGTAGGGTGCTCTTTCCAAGGGCCGGTGCAAACTCGATGGACCGAATGGCCTCCTTCTGCACTGTAAATTCTATGATTTCTACCGATGTATAAATATTCCCATGTGCCTAGTCTCAATAAATGAACCCACAGTGTGTTTACTTAATCCCTTATGAGTGATTGGTCCCTTTATATCATTATTACTAACAAGACATGGTGCTCAGCAATGGTCAAAAGGCGTGGCAGCAAGATAGGTTGCAGAGTTGGAGGATGTTTCAAATGCAGCGTACTGACTGTGCAGTAAAGCTTGGAAGACACATTGAAATAATAATCAAGCAAAATGCTGGTAAACAGGCAGATCCCTCATAGTGAGATTACAGTGCATAGCCTGACAGTTTGGTGGGCTTGGTGCCAAGTTGAGAGGACCTGCAACGGGTTAAATCAGTCAGGAAAGGCGCGTGACAAGAGTGTGGGCTGGATCGATAGTGACCGAGCGAGAGTCAAACAACAAAGAACTTTTTTTTAAACCTCATAAAAAGCATGTCAGAATGGTTGTGATTATAATGGGTGGAGCTTCGGAAAAGCACACTAAAGCAGTTTCAGTGACACTCATCCCTTATGAGTGATTGGTCCCTTGGTACTACAGTGGTTAACACGTTGCTTCACAGCGCCCAGGTCCCATGTTCGATTCCCGGCTTGGGTCACTGTCTGTGCGGAGTCTCCACATTCTCCCCGTGTCTGCGTGGGTTTCCTCCCACAAGTCCTGAAAGATGTGCTTGTTAGGTAAATTGGACATTCTGAATTCTCCCTCTGTGTACCCAAACAGGAGCGAGGGGATTTTTTACAGTAACTTCATTGCAGTAATGTAAGCCTACTTGTAACACTAATAAAGATTAGATTAGATCAGGAGAAATAAAGTCAAAGAGATATTGTCAGGATGACCACAAAATTCTCCAGTTTGAGTTTGGATTCAGTTGACCTATTATTTAAGTGGATGAAGCAAAACGTCGTGTGGGGTTAATGTGGCTGGATCTATTTGTTCACGTGATGGATAAACAACAACACAAATGTCTCGGGCCAAATGACCTGTTTCTTTGTTGCAATTTACACAATATATATCTCTATGTAAAATAGCAGAAAGATGAATAGTGACTGAATGCTTGTATGCTCGTATTCCCCAGGTGGAATCTCAGGATTCTAGTTCTGTTTTTAGACTGGATTAGACTGTACAAGCCTTGACAACTATGAAAGCATATGCACTTCATAAAAGTGTATATTTTATTAAAATTAACTGCAATGTTTTTCATATATTTTCAGCTGCATTTCACTTATCGAGCTGAACTTTATTTTTGTAAATTATGCTAAAACACATTTGTAGCACTAAATGTTTTCCAACGTTTTGTTTGAGGTTTTATTTTACTTCAGAGGTATTAGAAAATGAGAGACTTGCAGCAATGCTTACAAAGAACGTAATCCTTTTACTAACTTCATTGAGGGGGCAATCAATTAGGCTTGCCGCGAATACGGACATGACGAGGCCGGTAAATCTCGTGGAATTTGCCGGCCTTGTCACACCTCGCGAGATCTAACGAGTTCTCGCAAGGTATCACAGTCTGGATCTTGCCCATTAAGGTTGGGATCCAGATTTGTATATAACAAGTGAGTAGCTAGTCTCACTTGAATATGCGTACGTCGGATTTTCCCAGCACCAGCGATCGGATGACCTCATCTCGGAGACCCCGAGCGGGTGCTGTTTAGCACTGGTTTCCACAAACGGGCACCAGGCGTACCGGCCCTTGTGGGATGGCTTCCCAGGCGATCAGGGACCCCTGGATGGTCTGGCTCTGGGCAGATTTGATGGCACATTTGATGCCACCTGGGCACCATGACACTGCCAGCTTGGATTCCTAGCAGTACCACCATGACAAATGGTGGCACTGCCAGGGTGCTAGGCTGACAGTGCCCAGGTGCCATTTTGCCTATGCCAGGGATCAGGCCCAGGGGTGCCCTGCCCTTATGTGTTGGGGCGCAGGGAACTAGATGATCCCCAAACTGGTCAGCTGAGGCATTGGGGGGGCCCCAATCTCTTCCTGCTCTGGCAAGCAGAGCTCATTAGTGTAGGGAATGGGACTAAGTGCGGCCTCGGCAGGGCATCCCATTTAATAGTGGGATCGTTCTCATCGCTGCCAGTGCCGGGAAACACCCGGCTGGACGCGCTTGACACGGGACTCTGTTTAATTTCTGTTAAATCGCACTTTAAATCTATTTGTGTCCCCAGCATTTGAATGGCGAGAAATCTTCTTCAAAAGCACATGGTGCCTGATCGAGGGACCCAGCACCGGGAAGGGGGCCCTGCTGAAAATCGCCATCCTGCCTTTGCTGTCAACTCTCCTCCTTCCCTCTATGTGAGCACCCACACCCCCTGTCACTCACCTATGCCTGGGTCCAACGGTGATCCTGGGCCTCAGGTGGGTGTAGTACCGGCACAAGCCTCTGCCTCCCCATGCCGCTGTTAAGCAAAGGTGAGCTGCCTTTGATCGGTCGGCAGCCCACATTAGGCAACACGCCAGGTCCCTGGGCCCTTGAGAACGGGAAGGCCCATTGCGGACCGTTTAAGTGTCTGAGTGGAACTTAACCTAGCGTGCCTTCACAAAAAGGCATGGCAAGACCGCCGGGAGCTCTCCAGCCAATGAGAGAGATCCTTCGCCCCTCCATCATTCCTAATTGCCACAACTGAGTGACTCAGAGTGAACCATCTCGATATGGGACTGGAGTCACATATAGCCCATGTAAGGATGTCAGATTTCCTGCTCTAACGGTTTGGGTTTTCAATGATATTCCTCTTGCCTAAGTTCGGAAGTAGCTGTGTTCCCAATCATCGTGGCGTGAGGCCACAACAGCTGTATACATGTTCATAGGTCGTAGATTTTACAGTGCAGAAGGAGGCCATTCGGCCCATCGAGTCTGCACTGGCTAATTGGGAATTGGCAATCGTAGTTAAGTGAGCACTTCACAGCTCCCAAGTGGGTCCCCGTGGATAGGCATGCCATGTAGCATGTGGGAGTTATTGCCAAGCATCCCAATCAGACTGTGATGCCTGGACACTGTGCCTGAGCACTGCAGGAAGCAGCACCACAACTGCAGCGGCCAACATCCAAGCATCCAGGGGCAGGGCCCCAGCATTGAGGACATTTTGGCGACCAGAGGGTGGGCGTGTGCACCGAGGACGGGACCAGTGCCCAGTTCAGGTAACATTAAGTGTGGTGGTCTGGGGTACAGGGATTGGGGTCTGGTGAGCAGGGGACCACACTGCAGCCGGACATGACCTGGCCATGTCGGATGGCAAGGCGTGGAGGGGGGAGGTGAAACAATGGGGGAGTGGAGGGTGTTGAGGGTGGAACAATAGCGTAACAATGGAGGATCCCGGGGTGGAAGGCACCTCACCGAAGCTTCCCTCGTACTGCTTGCTGGAAGGCCAGGCGGCCAGGCGCCAGAGAAGGCAGCACCGGCAACATCGAGTGAGACTCGAGGTGGTGGCCCATGTGCCAGACCTCGCCCCACACCCTCAGGATCCAGCTGCCCATCAGGCTAGAGAGGGACTCAGAGAGGGAGGCCGGCGACAGCCCAAGGCGTATAGACATCGCTGGTCTTTTGAACAGATGACGGACAGCGTGTGTCACAGGAGCCTCCGTCTCAACAAGGGAACAGTGCGGCAACTATATCATATTCTTACGGACTTGGCACCACATGAGGGGGGAGGATACCCGCTCTCGGTGGCGTCAAGGTCACTGCGGCCCTGAATTTCTACGTCTCAGGATCATTCAAGGGTTCGAGCAGGGACTTTTGCGGCATCTCACAAGCTACAGCCCACATGTGCATCCGTGAAGTCCTGGATGCCCTGTTTGCCCGGACAGCGAACTATATAAACTTTGACATGGACCAGGCCCGACAAGATGCCCCTGCAGTGGGATTCTCCACCACGACGGGATGCCCCAGCATCAGGGGCTAATCTATGGCATGCATGTCACCCTGCACTCACCAGGTCGTCTGGGAGTGACGTCCATCGACAGGAAGGGGTTCCACTCCCTGAACGTCCAGTTCATGTGTGATCACCAGAGAATGTGATCACGTTTCCCAGAGAATCTGCACGACAGCTACATCCTGGGGCAGTCAGGCATCCCCAGCCTCTTCAAGGGCCGGTTCTCTCTTGGCGTTGGGGAGTACGCGCTGAAGACCTGGCTAATAACGCCAGTACGGAGGCCGGTGGCCAATGCGAAGACCTGGTACAATGAGGCCCAGGTGGCCACCCAGGCTGTCATCAAGCGATGCATCGGACTCCTCAAGGTATAGTTCCGTTTCTCGATCGCTCGGGTGGTGCACTGCAGTACACCCCGCAGTGGGTCGTCTGCTTTCTAGTGGTCTGCTGTGTCCTCCAGAACCAGGCACGGCAGCAGAGCAACGTGCTAGAGGTGGAGGAGGAAGAATATGTGGCCACCTCCAAGGAGGAGGACGAGGATGAGGAGGCTCTGGACCAGGAATAGCAGGGCCAAGTAGGCCTCATCCTCGCCCGCTTCACGTAGGTCGTGGCCAAGCCCATCGTTCTCCCTTCCCAACCATCCTCATCTCATCCCCCTCCCCCCATCCCTCAGCCTTCCCCCTCTCCCCCCCATTCCCCACCCTGTCCCACCCCCACAGGGTCCATGCAACTGCACTCTAGGATGACGGGAGTGTGTCAGCACTGTCAGTGGGTCGCTGTTGAAGGCAGGGAGTGATGAGCTGAGCTCTGGAGCTTCTCAGCCTATACCATTGTCTGATCCCTGCCTGTCTGCTGAGTGCTCGCTCACACAAATCACCTGTACATCATGAACCAGGTTGGGGGCAGCGGTCCAGGATCTCCAAGTCCAGGGAGCTGGGGCATGGGATTGGGGCTCGGCCCGCATTGTGGAAGAAAGTGCCAGCGGCGTCATATTGATCGAGGTCAACTTTTTTTTAATGCTATATACATGTGTCCCCAACCGCCCCAATCCTCCAATGGTTCCGCCCTACTCTCCCAACTGCCAACCCCTCCCCCTTCCCCGACAATGCAGTCTCACCCACTTACACCCCCCCCCCGTGCCCTCTCAGTGCCCCTCACCCTGTGTGCTCTATCGCTAGGCCCAGGTGTGTCCCCAAGATGCACATCAAAGGTACAGGCAGTCTGCTGCCTACCATGACCCGTGGCCTTCGATGCCCCTGGCGGGCATCCTCTGAGGGCCATTGGGTCAGAGGGCCTCAGCGCACTTGCCGGCAGCCCACGCCCCGCCGTATTACCCTTCCAGGTGATGACTCCGAGACACGCCATTGGAACTTTGGGGAGCTAGTGGTCACTTTCGCCACTCTGTAGGGTGGTTCCGGGTTGGCACCCAGCGCTCGCTCCTCCCAGTCGGTGCCCATAGGGCCCTGGGGTTCACCTCAGGTTGGAGGGGCAGCTGGATCGAGCCCTGGCTGTCCTTACATCATCTGGCTCTGTCAGCCCCGGCGGCTCCCCCAATGTCTGCAGCACAGTGTCAACACTCATGGCGATGCTCCTCAATGACTGAGACCTGCTCTACAGCACCCTGGCAATGCCCACCTGTGACTAGGACAAGCTGCGCAGTGCCTCGGCAATGCCGACCTGAGACTGGTTCATGCCCCGCAGTGCCTCATCCAGGTCCACCTGGTACTGGCTTAGGTTCCCCCAGTGACTGGACATGCTGTTGACACCCTCAGCCATGGCCGTGTCTGACTGAGCTACACCTTGGACACCTCCACTCATACTGCCGAAATCATGCACCAGGCTCTCCACTGCAGTTGCCATCCTAGTAGTGTTGGCCTCGGTGCCACGCCTGCCACCACCATCTCCTGCACCTGTAGCCTCTGGGACACCTCCAATCGGCCATGGACCTGTTGGACTGTCGCTGACTCCCCCCTCTGAATCTCTCGGTCACACTCTAGTGTCTGCCTCAGCACCGGGTAAACCTCATCCAGAGGGTCAGCATCAGAGTGGAACCCAGGTGGGTCCTGGGATCCAGCAGATCTTCCAGGATCACCCTGGATGGGCAGCACCATTGGATGAGAATCCTATGGGAGAATGGACATGTGGTCAGTGGGTGGTATGGGTCAGTCTGCATTGCAGTAACAACTCACGTGTGACAGGTCATCTGGGTTGATCCTCGCCTCTGCGCCGCATGCCAACCTCTGCGTCAGTGACAGATCTGTCCTCCGCCACCCCGTGATCTCCAGCACCTGTTCTCCGTCGGGGGTGAGGACTCTGATGTCCGGCACCTCGCCTCCCCTCTGGGCCGCCTTCCATTTGTTGTGGGTCAACTTCTCCTGTGGGGACACAGAGGGTGTAGAGTGAGCTGCACACGTCATTTATCGTGGGACTGTGTGGGGGGTTGTTTGGGTGGCGGTGGGAGGCAGATCGTATGTGGGGTAGATGTTGGGAGTATAAGGGAATGGGGGGATGTGGGTGTGGGGAGTATGGGGGATGGGGTGGATGGGGGCATGGGTGGTTGGGGAGTATAACAGGATGGGGAATATGGGGAGAAATGGGGAGACTGGGGAGTATGGGGGGATGGGGAGTATGGGGGGATGGGGAGTATGGGGGTTTGGGGAGTATGGGGGACGGGGAGTATGGGGGGATTGGGAGGATGGTTGGATAGTGGGTATGGAGGGATGGGTTATAGGGGAGTGGGGAGTATGGGTGTGAATGGGGATTATGGGGGGTGGGGGAATTATGGGGGGTGGGGGTCGTGGGCCACACTGCTGGAAATGGATGGGCCAGGGCATGGAACAATGCTGGTGGGGTCAGTGGCAAGCGCATTCTTGGGGGTTGGTGTGGGGGTCGGGGGTCCAGTGCCAACCAACCCGTGTGGCCTGGTGGAGGCTGTTGATCTTCTTATGGCACTGGGTACCGATGCTCCTGGTGACGTCCCCGAGCTGATAGCCGCTGCCACTCCCTGGCAGGCGGCACTGACTGCCCTCTGGCTGACCCTCTGAGACCCTCAGAGGAACAAGGCATCCTGTCTGGCCTCTACCACACCCTACAATCTGCCCAGGCTGGCATCCCCGAATCGTGGGGCTGGTCTCCTTGCTGACACGGCTGGGAGCTGAGTGGGGTTGGCTGTGTAGGAGCGGTTTAAGAGCTGCTCTCCCTTGTTAGCAGAGGGCTGGCTAGCACAGTCCTGGCGAATCAGCCGGCGGAACCATCATTTGCGAAGTGAAGCCCGTGGGGCCTCGTTCAGTGGAACAATCAAAATTTTATATCGGTGACGGCCTCGCCGGTCCGAGTGTCGGGAAGCTCGTGGCAGTTCCTGCTCGCTATCACAGGTAGAAACGTTTTGGTTAAATCACATCCTGAATGTAAGAAAGAAGATATCGTATCGATTCATGTATTTCTCAATATTCTTTTTTTTTTAATGTACATGACTTTACTAAAATAGACAAAAACCTGGTACACAGTAGAGTAGTAAAAGAAGTTCTGGTTGCTACGGTTAACTTCCTGCAACCTCTTTTATCAGTTTCCAATTTGCCCCTGTTCTGTGTAGCAGGAAAATTCTGTCTCAGCATTTCAGATGTTCATGAGTTTTCTTGCAGCAATTCCCATGATGTATAATAACTCCTGGAAAAACTCTCTGTGGAATGCGAGGAGGTGTCCCATTTTGTGCTGTGCTTTTGGATAATATTCAGCTGAGGGGATTTGCAGCGGAACCCTCTCCCGGTTTGGAATTCCGCTGTCTCAGTGGTCTTGATGTAGTTGTTACAGCACCTGGGAGAAACTGTAAGGGCTGACACAGACTGAAATTCGAAGATTGTATCTATGCCGGATTCACGATATATTCGACTGGCCCTGTGTGGATTACACAGATGTCACAAATGACGGATAACCAAAATAAACACATGAAAATACTTTGAGTGAATTTACTGACGCAGGTCTCATGAGACGTACAATCAGCACAGCATGACTTTCCTGAATTTAATAGATAAGTACTTAAAAAAGAAAATCATTCATGGCTTGTTGATGTTGCTGATAAAGCCAGCATTTATTCCCATGGGAGGTGCTGGTGAGTTCCATTCTGGTGTCTTACTATTTCAGACGGGAATTAAGAATCAAACCCATCGCAGTGAGCCAGGAGTCACACTGAGATCAGATCAGGGAAGGACATCCATTCCTCAAGGACACCAGTGAGCCAAGTGGATGTTTATGACAATCTGGTAGTTTCTCAGTCATCAAAATTGAATTTAAATTCCCTAGCTGCCATGTGACGATTTTGACTCATAAACCCAGGCTATTAGTCCGGGCCTCTGGGTTACTGGTTCAGTAATATAACCACTGTGTAATTCTACAAGAAGAACTTATATTTATGTAGCACCTATAACCTAATAAAACATCCCAAGATACTTCAACGGAGCATTATAAAGCAAAATATGACACTGAACCACATGAGATATAGGGTGAGAATGTAAATTCAGTGACTATCGGAATTCCTCCAGTGTGGGTGATACTAAGAGAGAGACAATGGAATATCACACCTTGACTCAGGGAAACAGTTGAAAGAAAGAAGCCATGATAATGTGAACTGCCATCTCCTTTGGAGATAATGGAAGCTAATTCTAATCTCAGCAGGAATTATATATAGGTTATATCCAAGACTGGTTTATCAATTTTTGTCTCCCAGGAATATAAAATAAATTGGGATAAAAGCCAGCTGCAAAACTGTTTTAACGGGTGCGAGCAGTGTGACAACATCATCACCCCAACATAATGACATCATCCCATGACCAGACACTATCATTCTGTGAGTAGAGTCCAGCTTAAAATTCTGTTGACACGGTTTGATCTACTGTACATTCGAGGAACACTGTTCCTTAGGTGCATTTACAGGTAAGCCCCCACCGCCCATATTAAACTAAATTTTATTGTTAAACCTATTTTACGATATACTGTACTAGGTGATGAACTCTGTGGACTTTGTTTTTGAAAGAATTAAAGGCTGTACTGTGCAGATACTGTATTGTAAACTTTGTGTTTCATATTTCTTTGCTCTTTGTACAGTGTGTACCTGAGGAACAGCTGTGCAATATTGTCAGTAGAATTCTTTGTTTACAGTGGTGTTGCTCTGTGCTCTACTGTACAGCACCTGTGTTCGAAGAACCTGTTGTAAACTTGGTATCTTAAAGAGGAATCTGAAAAGAAGAAGCCTGAACCCCCTCAGATCTTTGATCTGCAAGGTTTCATTTATATATCTGAGAAATTGCTATGATGGACAGCTTCCACACACACCCAGCTGCCTACATTGTTTTATTCATCTCCCTTCACACTTTGAATTTCCCAGCTGTGAAACTAACCAGTTAAGTGCTGTAAGTGCTCTCACTTCCTCTTTTCCTCTTCAGAAAGCACTTAACAGTCTTTGATGTGGTTCTGGAGCTGTCAGTCATAGCTAGGTGTTTATAAACATTGACATTAGTTTGGCCTTGCCTTGTAGCAGGAATGGTGGCCCTCCGATGGACTTCGGGAGCAACTCCCTTTAAGAGTTACCTGCTTGGCCCACTGCGAGGTTCACTGCATCAGGACCATGATTTGTTAAGATCTGCACCAAATCTCAGGGCAGCACGGTGGCTCAGTGGTTAGGACTGTTGCCTCACGGTATCGAGGTCCCAGGTTCTATCCCAGCTCTGGGTCAGTGTCCATGTGGAGTTTGCACATTCTCCCCGTGTTTGCGTGGGTTTCGCCCCCACAACCCAAAAGATGTGCATAGCAGGTGGATTGGCCATGCTAGCTTGCCCATAAATTGGAAAAAAATGAATTGGGTACTTTAAATTTATTTAAAAAAAGATATGCACCAATTCTTGACCATGTGATTCCCTGATTCCCAGCCCAGAGGACTGGAAAATCACCGGGCCCAGAGAATATGGCTCATTTATAGTCATTAAAACCCATTTAAATCCTCCTGATGACACGGTGTGTGAACCCCAATCCTGACACCAGTGGGGGCCGGAGAATCAGAACAGGGTCAGCGCCCGATGCCGATCCTGTTTTTGCCCGAACAATAATCGCCCTTCCAGCATTGCAAAACGGAGAATCCAGCCAATAGTTTCCTGAAGATTCGAAATTTGCCAGTTCTCCTGCCACGGCACAAAGTTATCAGGCAAAATTTACGACGAGAAAGCTTCTTTTTATAAAATCAAGTAGATATCATTTGCTTTGGTTCAAATGGATTCATTTCAATATTTCCACTCTCTCCACAGTGCTGAGGCCCAGATCCACTGTTTAAATTTGAAAATAAAATTAAATAAATAGTTTATTGCCTAAGTAGCACCATTTTGTTCAATACTGTCACAAGCAGGTATCTGTAATCATGCGCTAAATCTCCAGGAAAGCAATGGCAAAATCTGCCCCAGTTACCACATTTAGTAAATCATTATAATGAATAATGTTTTCACTTTCATACTTCAATGTTTCTCGCAGCAACCTCACCAGGATTCAAAAATTAATCCAACAAATGATAAATTAGATGACATAATTCGATGACAATAATCAATAAAGCTCAGGATGATTCAGTTGCATCAGGCCAATAGCACAACCAAAAATGACACAATATTTGAGTTAAGTTTAAGATTGTCAGAAGTGTGGAAAAATCATCAGGATTCAAAATTAATTTAAAAATAGCTCAACCTTACCTGGAATAAGTTAGATTTTATCTCCTAACTTACAGGAGATACAAATTATCAATTATAAGATTGATCATTTTTATTGAACAAATTTATTTTATTTTCACCTGTTTTTGATAAAAATAAGTTTACATTTTCTGATCAGTGTCGGGCCTTGCCAACAGTAACCTTTTTTAAAAAACACAATGAGTGGGATTCTCCGGTCGGCGACGGCAAAATCGCGTTCGGCGATCGACCGGAGAATCGCCGTTTGCGCTGAAGCCGTGGGCGGTGGCGCTTCTGCGATGCGCCGCCCCTCAGAAACGGTGCACTCGAGTACGTCGCACGCAGTTGGGATGGCCTTTGGACGTCACCTGAGGCCTTCCCCTGATGCTCCGCCCCCGATGGGCCGGGTTCCCAACGTCATGGAACACTTATCCTTTTTGTTTTTGTGAATCCGGCGTGGCGGCTGCGAACTGTGTCCAGCGCCACCAGTCGGGAGGGGGGGACGACATTCCGCGGGCAGGGGGATTTTGGTGGGGGCTGGGGGCACTGGGGGCACTGGTGGTGGGGGGGGGGGTGGGTCTGGGGGTGGAGAGGCTGGTTATAGGGGGGCAGTGTTTGGCAGGCCGGATCAGCGCGCGGCGGATGCCATGTTGCACGGTGTGGCCGCTGCAGGCCGCCGTCGTGTGTGTGCGCGGCCACGGACCTGGCAATTCTCCGGCCGTATCCACAGGTAATGCCGGGGGCTTTACATTGAGTGCCTGTTAGCCCCCCACCAGACGGAGGATCGGTGCAGTTTTTGCGCCGTTTTCTCGTCTGTAAAACGCCACTGTTCCCAGGCTGGCGTCAGCGCATAGTCTTCAAATCGGAGAATCCAGCCCAATGTGGCCAGCAAATTTCAGACATTGTTCTCAGTAACATTTTTACTTTGTGTGGATGCGACTTTTTTTTACAAGTGTAAGTGGAGTGAAGATCTCTAAACTGACAATGAATAAAGCTGTTAGTTACACCTCAGTAAAATGTTCCTCCCACTCACGCTAATGACATTCAGGCACCAACAGGAAAGTGAACTCGCTGGATAACCAAAAGTATCTCAACTCATGTGGCTGCCCTCAACACCTAATGCCAGAGAACTCTTTGCACTAAATTGCTGGACTGCAAATTCCATCTAGTTCGCCCTCCATCATCCTTGTCGTCACATTATACAACGATAATGGAGTTGTCGACTAATCATAGCAATCAATCATTACCAACTCTACAACAGACCCAGTTATGACATGACGAAAGCCCTGGTGGTGGAGAGCTTTGAAAGTCATTGCTGCAAAGTCACCTTTCCTTCCCAAGCATGCAACACTTACTGCACGTTAGACCTCAAATTGCTCATAAACTGTATCCCAAAGTACTTAACACAAGGCATTTTATTACTGTGTCACATTTCTTCTTGGCATTGGGTAATGGTCTCCAATGGAGGCCTGACTCTGAGAGTGACAGAGTCCTGCTTGAGCCATACATCAGGAAATACAAACTGTCAACCTCGGATAGAGAACAAATCTGCCAGGGGCTACATTCACTGCTTTTGGCAATGTGGTGTTGATTCAGTGAATAATGAAAGGAATTAAGGGCAGTCAATAGGACCTTGGTGCTTTCTGTGTCTTATGTCGGTCACGCAGCTCGAGTGCAGACTGTACTCTGCGGCTTGTTAGATTGCCTCTAACCTGCAGGTTTGCCTCCAAGCCATACGCTGTCCTGACTTGGAACAATATTGCCGTTCCTTCCGTCTTGCCTGTTCAAAATCCTGGAACTCCCCCTCCAGCAGCACAGGGTGTCGACACCACATGGACTGCAGCAGTTCAAGAGGTCAACTCCCTCCACCTTCTAAATAGCTGCAGAACTTGTCAGCGATGTCCACATCCTATGAATGTTGATCTGGCATCCAATGTTGGAGGAGCAGAAATTTCCTCCAATTGAATATTGGGAAGATTGGAGCCTTTGTTTTTCAGTCGCTGCTCCAAACTCAGTTCCCGAGCGACCAACTGTATCCCTCTGGCATCAATCCGAGGTTTAACAAAGAACAAAGAACAAAGAAATGTACAGCACAGGAACAGGCCCTTCGGCCCTCCAAGCCCGTGCCGACCATACTGCCCGACTAAACTACAATCTTCTACACTTCCTGGGTCCGTATCCTTCTATTCCCATCCTATTCATATATTTGTCAAGATGCCCCTTAAATGTCCCTATCGTCCCTGCCTCCACTACCTCCTCCGGTAGTGAGTTCCAGGCACCCACTACCCTCTGCGTAAAAAACTTGCCTCGTACATCTACTCTAAACTTTGCCCCTCTCACCTTAAACCTATGCCCCCTAGTAATTGACCCCTCTACCCTGGGGAAAAGCCTCTGACTATCCACTCTGTCTATGCCCCTCATAATTTTGTATACCTCTATCAGGTCGCCCCTCAACCTCCTTCGTTCCAGTGAGAACAAACCGAGTTTATTCAATCGCTCCTCATAGCTTATGCCCTCCATACCAGGCAACATTCTGGTAAATCTCTTCTGCACCCTCTCTAAAGCCTCCACATCCTTCTGGTAGTGTGGCGACCAGAATTGAACACTATACTCCAAGTGTGGCCTAACTAAGGTTCTATACAGCTGCAACATGACTTGCCAATTCTTATACTCAATGCCCCGGCCAATGAAGGCAAGCATGCCGTATGCCTTCTTGACTACCTTCTCCACCTGTGTAGCCCCTTTCAGTGATCTGTGGACCTGTACTCCTAGATCTCTTTGACTTTCAATACTCTTGAGGGTTCTACCATTCACTGTATATTCCCTACCTGCATTAGCCCTTCCAAAATGCATTACCTCACATTTGTCCAGGTTAAACTCCATCTGCCATCTCTCCGCCCAAGTCTCCAGACAATCTAAATCCTGCTGTATCCTCCGACAGTCCTCATCGCTATCCGCAATTCCACCAACCTTTGTGTCGTCTGCAAACTTACTAATCAGACCAGTTACATTTTCCTCCAAATCATTTATATATACTACAAAGAGCAAAGGTCCCAGCACTGATCCCTGTGGAACACCACTGGTCACAGCCCTCCAATTAGAAAAGCATCCCTCCATTGCTACCCTCTGCCTTCTATGGCCTAGCCAGTTCTGTATCCACCTTGCCAGTTCACCCCTGATCCCGTGTGACTTCACCTTTTGTACCAGTCTACCATGAGGGACCTTGTCAAAGGCCTTACTGAAGTCCATATAGACAACATCTACTGCCCTACCTGCATCAATCATCTTAGTGACCTCCTCGAAAAACTCTATCAAGTTAGTGAGACACGACCTCCCCTTCACAAAACCGTGCTGCCTCTCACTAATACGTCCATTTGCTTCCAAATGGGAGTAGATCCTGTCTCGAAGAATTCTCTCCAGTAATTTCCCTACCACTGAAGTAAGGCTCACCGGCCTGTAGTTCCCGGGATTATCCCTGCCACCCTTCTTAAACAGAGGAACAACATTGGCTATTCTCCAGTCCTCCGGGACATCCCCTGAAGACAGCGAGGATCCAAAGATTTCTGTCAAGGCCTCAGCAATTTCCTCTCCAGCCTCCTTCAGTATTCTGGGGTAGATCCCATCCGGCCCTGGGGACTTATCTACCTTAATATTTTTTAAGACACCCAACACCTCGTCTTTTTGGATCACAATGTGACCCAGGCTATCTACACCCCCTTCTCCAGACTCAACATCTACCAATTCCTTCTCTTTGGTGAATACTGATGCAAAGTATTCATTTAGTACCTCGCCCATTTCCTCTGGCTCCACACATAGATTCCCTTGCCTATCCTTCAGTGGGCCAACCCTTTCCCTGGCTACCCTCTTACTTTTTATGTAAGTGTAAAAAGCCTTGGGATTTTCCTTAACCCTATTTGCCAATGCCTTTTCATGACCCCTTCTAGCCCTCCTGACTCCTTGCTTAAGTTCCTTCCTACTTTCCTTATATGCCACACAGGCTTCGTCTGTTCCCAGCCTTTTAGCCCTGACAAATGCCTCCTTTTTCTTTTTGACGAGGCCTACAATATCACTCGTCATCCAAGGTTCCCGAAAATTGCCGTATTTATCTTTCTTCCTCACAGGAACATGCCTGTCCTGTATTCCTTTCAACTGACACTTGAAAGCCTCCCACATGTCAGATGTTGATTTGCCCTCAAACATCCGCCCCCAATCTATGTTCTTCAGTTCCCGCCTAATATTGTTATAATTAGCCTTCCCCCAATTTAGCACATTCATCCTCGGACCACTCTTATCCTTGTCCACCAGTACTTTAAAACTTACTGAATTGTGGTCACTGTTACCGAAATGCTCCCCTACTGAAACATCTACCACCTGGCCGGGCTCATTCCCCAATACCAGGTCCAGTACCGCCCCTTCCCTAGTTGGACTGTTTACATATTGTTTTAAGAAGCCCTCCTGGATGCTCCTTACAAACTCTGCCCCGTCTAAGCCCCTGGCACTAAGTGAGTCCCAGTCAATATTGGGGAAGTTGAAGTCTCCCATCACCACAACCCTGTTATTTTTACTCTTTTCCAAAATCTGTCTACCTATCTGCTCCTCTATCTCCCGCTGGCTGTTGGGAGGCCTGTAGTATACCCCCAACATTGTGACTGCACCCTTCTTATTCCTGATCTCTACCCATATAGCCTCACTGCCCTCTGAGGTGTCCTCTCGCTGTATAGCTGTGATACTCTCCTGAACAAGTAGCGCAACTCCGCCTCCCCTTTTACATCCCCCTCTATCCCGCCTGAAACATCTAAATCCTGGAACGTTTAGCTGCCAATCCTGCCCTTCCCTCAACCAGGTCTCTGTAATGGCAACAACATCATAGTTCCAAGTAGTAATCCAAGCTCTAAGTTCATCTGCCTTACCCGTAATGCTCCTTGCATTAAAACATATGCACTTCAGGCCACCAGACCCGCTGTGTTCAGCAACTTCTCCCCGTCTGCGCTGCCTCAGAGCCACACTGTCCCTATTCCCTAGTTCTCCCTCAATGCTCTCACCTTCTGACCTATTGCTCCCGTGCCCACCCCCCTGCCATACTAGTTTAAACCCTCCCGTGTGACACTAGCAAACCTCGCGGCCAGGATATTTATGCCTCTCCGGTTTAGATGCAACCCGTCCATCTTATACAGGTCACACCTGCCCCGGAAGAGCTCCCAGTGGTCCAGATAACAGAAACCCTCCCTCCTACACCAGCTGTTTAGCCACGTGTTTGTCTGCTCTATCTTCCTATTTCTAGCCTCACTGGCACGTGGCACAGGGAGTAATCCCGAGATTACAACCCTCGAGGTCCTGTCTTTTAACTTTCTGCCTAGCTCCCTGAACTCCTGCTGCAGGACCTCATGCCCCTTCCTGCCTATGTCGTTAGTACCAATATGTACAACGACCTCTGCCTGTTTGCCCTCCCCCTTCAGGATTCCCTCTACCCGTTCGGAGACATCCTGGACCCTGGCACCAGGGAGGCAACATACCATCCTGGAGTCTCTTTCACGTCCACAGAAGCGCCTATCTGTGCCCCTGACTATAGAGTCCCCTATAACTATTACTCTTCTGCGCTTTGACCCTCCCTTCTGAACATCAGAGCCAGCCGTGGTG
This sequence comes from Scyliorhinus torazame, assembly GCF_047496885.1. Taxonomy (NCBI): domain Eukaryota; kingdom Metazoa; phylum Chordata; class Chondrichthyes; order Carcharhiniformes; family Scyliorhinidae; genus Scyliorhinus; species Scyliorhinus torazame. Next base: position 110,778,067 of record NC_092725.1, on the reverse strand, counting down.
CCACTGCTCTGGCTGCTGCTGTTTTCCCCTGATAGGCTATCCCCCCCGACAGTATCCAAAGGGGTATATCTGTTCGAGAGGGGGACAGCCACAGGGGATTCCTGCACTGACTGCCTGCCCTTTCTGGTGGTCACCCATTTCTCTGCCTGCACCTTGGGTGTGACCACACTTACATAACTGCGATCTATGACGCTTTCCGCCACCTGCATGCTCCTAAGTGCATCCAATTGCTGCTCCAACCGAACCATGCGGTCTGTGAGGAGCTGCAGTTGGGTGCACTTTCTGCAGATGAAGCCATCCGGGACACTGGAAGCCTCCCGGACCTGCCACATCTCACAGTCAGAGCACAGCACCCCTCTAACTGACATTGCGTCAATTAATTAAAATTAAAATTTGTCTTTTTTTTTTTTTTTAATACTTTTTTTAAATTTCAAAGTTACTGTCAACTATCTGTTTCCTAGCACTAGATTTCTAATAGAAATGCGATAGCTAACTATAATATTCTCCGATCTCTGGCTTAGATATCCTCTAAATTATAATTAAGTTATTATGTTTAATTAGATCCCAAATACTCAAAAAAATTTAGGTTAGAATCCCAACCAGCCACTCAGGTCACAGCTTTTCTGTGATGTCACTTCAGTTTCCCCCCGACACACACAATTTGAAAAACAGGTATAAAAGTAAAAATCACTTGCTTACCTTCTGAGATGTTCTCAGGTTCCCTCGCTGACAGAGACTGCTCCTCCACCTCCAATCCTTGGCCTGCACAATGCTAATAATATAATAATATAATATGGCACTTACCTTACACCAATGGGTCTTATTATTAGGTTAGAGGAGGAGGGCGGGTGGGAGACACTACACGTGTAGTGTCTCGGGTTTCCTCTCCACCAGAATTTATTGGAGGGGGGGGGGGCACTTGCCAGAGGTCGAACTTCCGGTTCCCGCCGAAATCCAAAGGGCTGCTCCTGCAAAGGTAAGTGCTTTTAAACTAACTACTCACCTCCCAGCCTGTTCGCAACCTCGGTGTCACATTTCATCCTGAGATGAGCTGCTGACCTCACATTTGTGGCATCATCAAGACCCCTATTTCCACCTCTGTAACATGGTTCGACAATGCTACCACCCCCCCCCCCCCCCCCCCCCCCCCCCCACCCCCAGTCTCATCGGCTGCAGAAATCCTCATCCATGCCTCCTTCACCTCTAGATTTGAATACTTCAATGCAATCCTGACTCGTCCCCACATTCTTCCCTCCGTTAACATCTAAAACACTGCTGCCTGTGTGCTAACTCTCAGCAAGTCCCATTCCCTAACAACCCCTTGCCCACTGACCTACTGGGTAAGCAATGTCTTGATTTTAAAATGCTCATTCTTGTTTTCAAATCCCTCCGCGGTCATAAGGTTTTTCCCACCTCTGTAATCTCCTCCAACTCCACATCCCTCCAAGGTATCTGCACTCCTCTAAGTCTGGCCTCTTGACCATTCCAATTTTAATTTCTCCACCTTTAGAGGCCACGCCTTCAGTTGCCTCGGCTCCAAGCTGTGGGATTTGTCTCCACCTCACTTTCGCCCTTTAAGGTACTGTTTGACCTTTTGGCCATATGTCCTTATGTGGCTCAGTGTCATTCTTTGTTTTATAACGCATGCACGTCGCCATTGAGGAACGCCTTCACACCGACATTCAGGTGCCCTGGAGCATGACACTCTGTTGGGAACCCAATTCTATCACATCTACCTTTAACCTTCTTTGGCCTAAGGAGAATAATCCCAAGTTTCTCAAATATGGCCGACATGGTAGCACAGTGGTTAGCACTGTTGCTTCATAGCGGCAGTGCCCCAGGTTTGATTCCCGGCTTGGGTCACTGTCTGTGCAGAATATGCATGTTCTCCTCGAGTCTGTGTGGGTTTCCTCCGGGTGCTCCGGTCTCCACATGATTAAATCCTTGCAATCCTGGGTACCAATCCAGTAAATCTCTTCTACACCCTCTTCATAGCATTCCTGAGTGGGATGGCAGAATTGGAGACAATACTCCAACTGGACTTAACCAATGTATGATGATGGTGATGGTGACGATGTCCATGGACATTGAAGATGCTCTATGATTGTGATGGTGCTCACAAGAAAGGAGAAGCATTGAGGTTTAATTTTAGGTTGAGATTCTTGTATTGCTGATATTAACCCCTTCAAAATAAATGGCCAGAAAGTAATAGAGAAGGTCTTGTTAAGCAATTGTTAGCGTCCCTTCCTCTGACCCGGAAGCTTGGGTTATGATCCCACCCCAGGACCTGATGGCCAAGTAAGATGCATTCATAACGCAGCCACACAACCTGCAAAATCCTTCCAAACATGCCAATGGCTGGAGGTAAGAGCGGGAGTGACTCCTGGTCAGTCACATTTGATGCTGAGTGGCGGTGCTTAAGCTCTAAGTCTCTGGCGACAGACTAGCGGCCTATTCCAGGAGTAACTCACTATGGAAACAAACAAAAAGTCTGCCTCAGTTCCACAATTGGTGCAGGAAGAGAATTGGAGTAATGTAATGGTGATTGGAAAATCTAGGCCTTAAAGTCATGCCACTATTAATCAGGACATAACGGTGGATTTCTGACTCACACACATGTCACAAAATTAATTTTGATGCATAGAAAATCCCGGAGGGCCCATCTGACCTCTGCACTCAATTTTCTGAACTATGCTTCCGGCAAGTGAAACGTGTCAGTTAATTCACTACTTATTGCAATCCTTTAAATTTTTCTAGTTTGTTTCGTCAGGTAAGTTTTCTGTGGCATTTTGTTATATTCAGCATTTGGAGACGTTGGCGATATAAATAGTCTCTTTTCTGATGAATGTTGTGACAGTAATGTCATTCTGAAATGTAGTGCTTGTTAAGCTGTCATTTTAGGCTCTGTCTCTCCGTGGGCTGCAAATGGGCTGCACTAGTGCTGTTGAGAAATGTAAATTAAGAGCCATCAGGGTTGTAACCAGGATGCAAATGACTTTAAAGCCCTGCTTTCAATCCTTGATTATATTTTGCAAATATGTTAAATAGGCAGCATAAAGGACCGAGTGCTATTAAGTTGAAGTGGTATTGATAATAGTTCATGGGAAAAATTGTCAATCAACCTCTGGTGAATGTCGTATTAAGGAGCTAACACATTCTCTCTTGTAAACGTATCTTATCTGGGAGGGAAGCAGTTTGTAGTTACCAGCTCCTTTCTATTAAATGTGAATAGTTCTTCACAATTGATCCGGTTCTTTTTGCTAATACAATCAAAATGACATAATCTCAACAAATATGCTGCTTCATACAATTGTCTAGGTTGCTCTTATTTCAAATTGTGCCCAATCAGTCAGTCCATCAGTTTTTCATTGTCTGCTTGAGTCACGGCTTGAGTCATCCATATAAACAAAACTTCAAATGTTCAGACGATACAAGCAAAGGAATCTGGAATGGTGCAGTGTGTTCCAGCACTAGGGCTCCTGGGTAAAGTGTTCAGAAGCTGCTTCACGCTTACAATTCCCCTGTGACCAGTTTTGAACCTTGGGCGTCCATGAGGTCAGAGGTGGACTTCCAATGAAACACACAGTGCAGCGGCCCTGGCCAATGTCGCGTTGGGTGTTCCGATACACAAACGAACCAACACGGTTGTAGATGGTACAACTCTGTTTTATTATTCTGTACAATAATAACTATTAACTTCTGGCTGTGGTTCGTACTTTACCAGCTAACCTGTGGACCCAGCTCTAGCACTATCTTAGTGAGGCACTCAGCACATGATGTATGTCTGAGTGGCACGCTGTGAGCTCTGTGCTCTGAGCTATCTCCTGGTAGAATGAGCGAGAACTGTGGTGTTCCCTGTTTTATAGTGCGAGTGCTCTCACTGGTGATTGGCTGTGATATTGTGTGTGTGTTGGTTGGTCCATCTACCTGTCCATCAGTGTGTGTGTGTGATTGCACCATGATATGTTAATATGGATATCATGACATCCCTCCTTTTCACAAGGATATGTGCCTACATGATAATAAATATTGGTGTGTACTGAGTGCATCTGAGTATGTGTGTGCAATATTTACAACATGTACATGAGGCTAAACAATATATATAGGAAGGTGTCAGATGCAACAGAGCAACAAGGTTGTACCACAAACAAAACAGGTGCAATCATCAAATATCGAAAGAGAACTCCTGGAACGACAAGAAAGAAACACGTTAACATTATTGCACAATTCAGTGAGTCCAATGTGCAAACAGGCTCATAAGGCCGGTCTATTAGGTGGGCGACGAATTCGGGTTGACAGCCTCAAGGGTGGGTCAGGATCCACCGGCTGAGGAATGGGCCCGGCCACGGGTGAGAGAGAAATAGGCAGAGTGGCAGGAAGCTCCACGAAGTCGACATCAGGGACAACAGGAGGGCGTGGCACCGGTGCATGATCACGTAGCGAGCGCGGAAGCAGCCGAAGGGCCCGCCGATTACGCCGGCGAATGGAGCCATCAGGCATGCGAACCAGGAACGAGCGGGGAGCCACGCAGTGGAGAACCTCGGTGGTTGCCGACCAGCCACCCTCCGGTAGGTGCATGCGGACGTTGTCTCCAGGTGCCAGGGCAGGAAGATCAGTTGCCCGAGCGTCATGTGCCACCTTCTGCTGAGCACGCTGCTGTTGCATCCTTTGCAGTACTGGAGCATGGTCGGGTTTAGGAACATGAATGGACGGCACAGTGGTCCTGAGGGTGCGACCCATCAACAGTTGGGCTAGCGAGAGGCCTGTGGACAGTGGGGCCGAGCGATAGTCCAGCAGGGCTAAACAGAAGTCAGATCTGGCATCAGCAGCCTTGCAGAGGAGCCGCTTCACGATATGGACGCCCTTTTCCGCCTTGCTATTCAACTGGGGATGCAAAGGGCTGGACATCACGTGTGTGAAGCCGTATGAAGCGGCAAAAGAAGACCATTCTTGGCTCGCAAAACAGGGCCCGTTGCCAGACATGACGATGAGCGGAATTCCATGGCGAGCGAAGGTCTCTTTGCATGCTCTGATGACAGCTGATTATGTCAAGTCGTGCAGGCGTATGACCTCCGGATAATTGGAAAAATAGTTAATTATAATGACGTAGTCCCTGCCGAGCGCATGAAAGAGGTCCACGCCCACCTTTGCCCAGGGGGACGTTACCAACTCATGGGGCTGAAGTGTCTCAGGGGGTTGCGCCGGCTGAAACCTTTGGCAGGTGGGGCAGTTGAGCACCATGTTGGCGATGTCGTCGTTGATGCCCGGCCAGTACACAGCTTCTCGGGCCCTCCGCCTGCACTTTTCAACCCCGAGATGGCCTTGGTGCAATTTTTCAAGAACAAGCCGGTGCATGCTGTGTGGGATCACAATCCGGTCCAACTTTAGGAGGGCACCATCAATGACGGCCAAGTCATCCCGGACATTGTAGAATTGTGGGCACTGCCCCTTGAGCCACCCTTCCGTCATGTGGCGCATCACACGTTGTAGAAGGGGGTCAGCCACAGTCCCACGGCGAATGTGGGCCAGACGTGCATCAGTAGCTGGCAGATTGGCCGATGTGAAGGCTACTTGTGCGTCGACCTGACAAACGAACCCCTCCGATTCGGGCGGTGTGCTCACTGCTCTGGACAGGGCATCCGCGATGATGGGGTCCTTTCCCGGGGTGTAGACAAGTTGGAAGTCGTACCTCCGGAGCTTGAGAAGAATGCGCTAGAGGCGAGGGGTCATCTCGTTGAGGTTCTTCTGAATGATGCCGACCAGGGGGCGATGGTCAGTCTCCACAGTGAACTGCGGAAGACCATACACATAGTCGTAGAATTTGTTGATGCCGGTCAACAAACCCAGGCACTCATTTTCAATCTACGCATAGCGCTGTTCTGTGGGGGTCATGGTCCGCGAGGCATAGGTGACCGGGGCCCATGATGCAGTGTCGTCCCGTTGCAGGAGTACCGCCCCAATGCCGGACTGGCTGGCATCAGTCGAGATCTTTGTGTCCCGAGTAGTGTTGAAGAACGCCAATACCGGGGCGGTGGTGAGCTTGATCTTGAGCTCCTCCCATTCACTCTGGTATGCGGGCAGCCACTGGAATTCCATTGTCTTCTTGACCAGGTGGCGAAGAGCCATTGTGTGGGAGGCAAGGTTGGGAATAAATTTCCCCAGGAAGTTGACCATCCCGAGAAAGCGTAGCACTGCCTTCTTGTCTGCCGGCTGCGGCATGGCTGCAATAGCTGCCACTTTGTCGGCATCCGGACGCACCCCTGACCGGGATATGTGGTCCCCCAGAAACTTTAGCTCAGTTTGGCCAAAAGAGCACTTGGCTCGGGTGAGGCGCAGGCCGTGATCTCGTATCCGTGCAAAGACACGCTGGAGACGACTGATGTGCTCCTGTGGTGTGGTGGACCAGATGATGACGTCATCAACATATACTCATACACCTTCGATGCCCTCCATCATCTGTTCCATGATGCGATGAAACACCTTGGATGCCGAGATGATGCCAAACGGCATCCTATTGTAGCAGTATCTGCCAAAGGGAGTGTTGAAAGTGCGCAGCTTCCTGCTGGACTGATCCAGTTGAATCTGCCAAAAACCCTTTGAGGTATCAAGCTTGGTGAAAATTTTAGCCCGGGCCATTTCACTCGTGATCTCTTCCCGTTTGGGTCTGGGGTAGTGTTCCCTCATGATGTTATTGTTCAGGTCTTTCGTTTTGATGCAGATCCAGAACTCGCCGGAGGGCTTTTTTACGCACACCATGGAGCTGACCCATGGCGTTGGCTCCGTGACCCGGGAAAGCACTCCTTGGTCCTGCAGATCCTGCAGCTGCTGCTTGAGGCGGTCCTTGAGTGGTGCTGGGACTCTACGAGGTGCGTGAATGACCGGAGTGGCGTCCGGTTTGAGCCGTATTCTGTAAGTGTAGGGCAGTGTGCCCATGCCCTCGAAAACCTCCTGGTTGTGGGCGAGGAGCGAGTGGAGCTGCGCCCTAAAGTCTGCATCCGGGAAATCGGACGTGCCTTCTGGAGACAGAATGTGTACCCGCTGAACGAGGTGGAGGATCTTGCACGCCTGTGCACCTAACAGAGAGTCCTTCAAGGATCCAACTATCTCAAAAGACAGTGTGGCTGTGTATGAATTGTGTGCAACCTCAAGCTGGCAGGACCCCATGGCCGGGATAACGTTTCCGTTGTAATCAACCAGCTGACAGTGGGATGGCCGAATCGGCGGTTTAACCTTCAGGGTCTGGAAAGCTGACCATGCGAGTAGATTGGCGGAGGCACCAGTGCCTAAGCGGAATGTGATGGTGATCGGTTGACCGTTAGGGTGGCACACCATTCATCGCCCGTATTAATGCTGTCCACTGGCATCGGCTGGTGGGGCCTACTTGGGGACATCCGGTTCCTGTCTATTACCGCAACGCGGAAGGGTTCCCAGTCGTCGGTATCACCGGTCTGCACGTCGTCAGGGTATGACTTCGGTGTATGGAGGCTGAATGGCCCGCACGTCCCTGCGAGGCTAGCGGAATTGCGGAGAGTTGGCAGGTTGAGTTGCTCGACAGCAGGCAGAGTAGGGGCCCATCCTGCCACAGCGGAGGCATTGTCGTGTTTTGGCTGGACATTGCCGCTTTAAGTGTGCGGATCCACAGTTGCCGCACGTCGTGACGTCATGGCGTTCATTGCGCCACCACGCATGCGCGGTGCGGTCCTGCGTAGAGCGCGCCTGCGCATCACATCCCTCTGCATTTAAGTCACCTCTTTTGGCGCGTACAAGTGCGGGAGGCCTCGGAAAGCGCGCAAAATGGCCGCCCTCCTCCAGGACGCGGGCCGGGAGGAACTCGATCGACTGGACCCGCTCGGCCTCGTAGGACCCCTGCCGTGCCGATTCGGCCACCTGGAATTGGGAGTACTGGCTGGTCGCGTTTTCGTGGAGGACGCAGGTTTCGATGGCGCTGGCTAGGGTGAGGCGCTTTATTTTGAGGAGCTGCTGGCGTAGGGTGTCCGAGGTGAACCCAAAAACTATCTGATCCCGAATCATGGAGTCGGAGGTGGCCTCATAGCCGCAGGACTGCGCGAGGATACGGAGGTGTGTCAAATAAGATTGAAAAGGCTCATCCTTACCTTGCAGGCGCTGCTGGAAGAGGTACCTCTCGAAGCTCTCATTAACTTCCACGCTGAAGTGGTCCTCAAATTTTAGAAGGACCGTCTTGTACTTCGTCTTGTCCTCACCTTCCGCGAATGCCACGGAGTTGTAGATGTGGATGGCGTGTTGCCCCGCCGTGGAGAGAAGATGGGCGATCTTCCTGGTGTCCGATGCATTCTCCCTGTCTGTGGCTTCTAGGAAGAGCTGGAAGCGCTATTGAAACAGTTGACGCCGAGATTTCCAACGATTTGGAGCGGCTGCAGCAGGCTGATGGTGTCCATGGCGCAGGATCCATGGCGGATCTCTGAAGAGGTGCAGGTGGGTCTCACAGTCGCTGGCGAGTTTCCAGTCCTGGTATCATGTCGTGTTGGGTGTTCCGATACAAACGAGCCAACACGGTTGTAGATGGTACAACTCTGTTTTATTATTCTGTACAATAATAACTATTAACTTCTGACTGTGGTTCGTACTTCACCAGCTAACCTGTGGACCCAGCCCTAGCACTATCTTAGTGAGGCACTCAGCACATGGTGTATGTCTGAGTGGCACGCTGTGAGCTCTGTGCTCTGAGCAATCTCCTGGTAGAATGAGCGAGAACTATGGTGCTCCCTGTTTTATAATGCGTGTGCTCTCACTGGTGATTGGCTGTGATGTTGTGTGTGTATTGGTTGGTCCATCTACCTGTCCATCAGTGTGTGTGTGTGATTGCACCATGATATGTTAATATGGATATCATGACAGCCAGTGGGGTGGCCCCATATGGAGAGGTGACTGTTGTGGTGGGAACACCATGGGAACATCAATCAGAGCCTTGGTAGCTCTAAATTTGCTGTTAGGCTTAAGAAGTTTGAATGCAGAGTACAATACAGAACAACAATGGGCTCTGATTGGTGGTCTCCCCTTTCGCGTGGAAAACAGTTTGCCAGATGTTGAGAGGTGGTGGAGATTTAGAGCAGATCAGACATGGATCTCCTGAATTGGTGTAAAACAGCAGCAGTCAGTCCGGTGGGAAGCCTGAGGGAAAGGTGAGGGCACTAATGGCTGTTGAGCTGTTGAGGGGAGCAGTGGGGTGGTTCGCAGCCCCCTGGGACGGACAGACAGACAAGAAGACCAGGCAAGTGATGGCATTGTGTCCAGGTGAATCGGGAAGCAGCAGCCATTGGGATGTGCACATCCGAGCAGCTAGCTCCCCAAAAACATTTGTTCAGGTCAGGATAGGCTTACATGCCAAATTCTAGATAATATTGTGAGGTGTAGGGTAACATAAATAAGCAAGGAAAGTGCATGCAGTTATTCACATCTTTCATACTTTCAGGAAGCCCTGAAGTTTTTACAGATGATTACATACCTTGGAAGAGTAATCTACATTGTAACAGTGACTAAACTTCACTGATACTTCTTTTTTATTAATTCATGGGATGTGAGCGTTGCTGCATTTATTGCCCATTTCTAATTGCCCTTGGGAAGGTGGTGGTGAGCTGCCTTCTTGAACCGCTGCAGTTCATTTGGTGTAAGTACACCCACTGTGCTATTAGGGAGGGAGTTCCAGGATTTTGACCCAGCAACAATATATTTCCAAGTCAGGAAATTAGGAACACAAAGTGCACACCCACATAGAACATAAAACATAGACTTTACAGTGCAGAAGGAGGCCATTCGGCCCATCGAGTCTGCACCGGTTCTTGGAAAGAGCACCCTACTTACGGCCACACCGCCACCCAATCCCCGTAACCCAGTAACCCCATCTAACCTTTTTTTTTGGACACTAAGGGAAATTTATCATGGCCAATCCACCCAACCTGCACATCTTTGGACTGGGGGAGGAAACCGGAGCACCCGGGGGAAACCCACGACGAGAACGTGCAGACTCCGCATAGGCAGTGACCCAAGCCAGGAATCGAACCTGGCACCCTGGAGCTGTGGAGCAACTGTGCTAACCACTGTGCTACCGTGCTGCCCTTTTAAATGTGAGCGACAGATGTCAATGTGATGGAGGAGAAGGGCGCCGAAAAGATCACGTGACGTTTAAATGGAGTTATACCTACGTACCATCCCCTACTGCCTTGGACCAAGTGTGACCTCTCAGATACACCATCAAGGTGACACAGAATGCGTTGTCCCATTTTCGCAGATGGAACTCCTGGAGGAGCTTTGTCAGACCGAAGGCGGACAGCTTTGAACTGTGAGGATTGTGGAGCTGTTCCTGCCTTTACTCAGGTTCTATGCTCACTGTGATGTGGCAGAGACATTACAAGAGGCTGTGGTTTCTGATGTGTGATACTGGAATGCCCTCGTCCAGGTTGGGACTCCTCTCAACAAGGACATATGTTACTGAGCCTTTATCATCCTTCAGTGGTCGGCAAAACGGTTGAGAGCTTACTCTCAGATTGATGTGCTAGGAGTTGCAAGGAGAGGGTTAGCCACACTGGTGTTCATGCGGGTCCATGAGAGAGGATACACCCAAGAGGATGCAGACCACTACTCACCTTCTTGGAATCAGGTGCAATGAGCGCTTCTGCTGTATGCCTGCCTCTTCTGCCTCATGACTCTTCCCCTACAACCTTAGCTTCCTTGAACTCTTTACTCACCCATTTCAATGTCCTCCTCACCAGAGGAGATGAGCAGCTCCTCTATGTTTATATCAAGCAAGTCCTCCACTACTTTGAAGTTCGAGGTTGTGGAATGCACAGCAGACAATGATGATCCCGGAGACCTTGTGGGGAGTGTTCTGGAGCGCTCTACCACATCTGTCTTTCAAACTTCATCTTCAAAATTCGATGCTCTGCTCTACAGTGTTCGGAAAGCGACATGAGCATCATTGTACCTTCTCTTTGTAGGGTTTTGTGGCCACTGCATGGGTGTCATCAGCCAAGACCACGCAAACACGGGGAGAATGTGCAAACTCCACATGAACAGTGACCCAGAGCCGGGATCGAACCTGGGACCTCGAGCTAACCCACTGCGCCACCGTGCTGTCCAACCAGGGAGCTTTAATAACCACATGAATGCAGTCAATAGCACCCGGAACCTCTGAAAAACCAGCAATCCCAGCAAAGCCAATGCTCTGACCTGCTGACTCTCATAATCTCTGGTGAAATACCAGTAATTCTGGGCCTTCATCTCATGTATGTATTTGTTCCTTGACACTTGGAAGATCCTGCATAATTTCCCAGTGGAGCTCTGGATGAAGCCGCTTGCGTCGAAGTACATTCCTGTTAGCCTCATCCACTGCAACTGGTGAGGGCTTGCTGCCCCTTGCTCTTGAAATTAGCCCACCCCTTCTTGAGCCATATTGCATGGTGAGCTTTGTGAATTCACCCACTATTCTCCCCCCGCCCCCCCCCCCCCCCCCCCTGCCACTGCACGCCATGAAAACATGATTGGTCCTACAATTCCTCTTACCCATCTGCAGCTTACCCTGACTGACTGTGTCAACCATGTCCCTTAATGAGCTAGAAAGCCACTGGACTAAGGAGTCTGTTACAACAACCACGCCCTGTGAATATTGCTGGATAGGAATGACATTCTACTTACTCCCTCCTTTGTCTATGACTGGGACAGTCCTTGCAAGCTCAGCATTGTAAAATTAAATGCCACATCAGCCTGCCATCTTCCAATTCTGGCCTCTATTCACTTGTGACCCTCTCTGAGACACTCTTCCCCATTCTGGCCCAAGAGGCCATTCGCAAACCGCACCCACTTAGTCATGCGGCGGAGTTCATCCTTTGTCACTTTTGCCCCTTTTCCCATAAAGACAATGCTCTGCAGCTCCATCCACAGCAACCCTGCCTTACTGCTGGTCTGGTAGGTAGATCCTTGCCTGCGATACTCCCCTGAGAGTGATATGGTGCTGCTCGCTAAGCTTGGCCCTGAGTCAAGGTGTTGGGAGCTCTGCACAATGAAAGGTAGGCGCACAAACCTGTTCGCCAGGTGCACGTACTTATATAACGTTGTGGACCACGTTAGTCTAATTAAGTGCCATCGTGACCTCTTGATCTAGCGTGACTGGATGATACTGGCAAGCAGGCTTTATAATGAGTATTCATCACATTTAAATGTATTCAAGTGGCCTTCCCAACATTGCGCATCGGGAAACGTACTCCACCACTGAGCGCGTCAGAGTCGACAATAGGTCCCCATTTTCCTGCTGACATCAACCAGATTTTTATGCCCTCATGATATTTTCCACTCTCGCTCACCATGACACCCGCCACAGGCATGAGCGGAAAATCCTTGACTTTGAACCTCTGATTCTTGAAGCTTCCACTAACGGCAACAGTTTCCCTCAATTCAATCTACTCTATTTAGACTCCTCAGGATTTTGACACATCTATTAAATCGCCTCTCAACCTCTCTCCACTGAGGAGAACTCCTCCAGCTTCTCCAATCTATTGACGCAACTGATATCCCTCATTCCTTGCACCATTCTCTTAAATTGTTCCTGCATCCTCTCTAAAACCTTCACATCCTTCCTAAAGCGTGGTGTCCTAAACTGGGCACAATTCTCTCGCTGAAACAGGACCTGCGTTTTAAAATGATTCATCATTGTAATGTTCTTTGATTATGCTGAGGTTGAATCTTGATGTGGTAGTGTTAACAAAGAATATTATTAGACTTTGTTTTATAACAAAACTATTTATTACTAACACTACTCTAAAGGATTACTTTTAATGCCTAAGATTAACACAGGTAGAAATAATGGTCTGTCATGTGAGAGTACCGTTAAGAAATGGGTGTGTATGTAAGTATCTGTAGTGAGAGTACCTTTAAGAATGGGTGTTTAATACTGCAGTGATGTCAGAGAGTGGGTGGAGCTGGGCTGTCTGTCAGCTTTTTACTTTTGTTTTAGGCTGTTTGCTGCAGGGTGTGTTTTAGTTTCGTTTTCAGAGCTGGATAGCTGCAGTCACAGCCAGAAGGTATATTAGTCTCTCTCTATAATCTAAAGACTATAAATCGATCCTGGTGATTTAAAACTAATAACAGTAGTGACTTTAGCTTGACGTACTTCTGGTAAAAGGTGTTTTAAGTCTTATGGATGTTAAAAGGAAAGCTTAAAGGATTACTTAGTATTGTATTCTTTGGGGGTTGTATTTGAATTGATGGTTACTAAGATGTTCACTGTATGTTTTAAAAAGGTTAACTTGTGTTCATAGAATAAACATTGTTTTGCTTTAAAAAATACTTTTCCATTTCTGCTGTACCACACCTGTAGAGTGGGCCGTGTGCTCCCCATACCACAATGTATTAAAAGTTGTGGGTCAGATGAACTCCATGATACACTTTGGGGTTCTCTAAATCCTGGCCCATAACAGGTCTAACATTAACTTACACTAAGATACTACAGAGCTACTCTTATATGCGACTGCTATCAACTCCTCACTAACACCTTGGGAGGGATTCTCCGACCCCCCACCCGGTCGGAGAATCGTCGGGGGCTGGCGTGAATCCTGCCCCGCCGGTTACTGAATTCGCCGGCACCGGATATTCGGCGGGGGCGGGAACCGCGCCGTGCCGGTCGGCGAGCCCCCCCCCCCGGCGGTTCTCCGGCCAGCGATGGGCCGAAGTCCCGCTGCTGGAATGCCTGTCCCGCCGGCGAGGATCAAACCACCTCTCTTCCCGGCGGTACTAGGTGGCGCGGGCGGGCTCTGGGGTCCTGGGCGGTGCGCGGGATGATCTGGCCGTGGGGGGTGCCCCATCGGTGGCCTGGCCCGCGATTGGGGCCCGCCGATCCACAGGCGGGCCTGTGCCGTGGGGGCACTCTTTTCCCACCGCCTCGGCCACAGTCTTCACCATGGCCGACGCGGAAGAGACACCCCCCCCCTGCGCATGCGCGGGCTGACGCTCCCGCGCATGCGCGGACTTCCGTCGTCCGGCGAAGTCCTTTCAGCCTCAGCTGGCGTGGCGCCAAAGGCCTTTCCCGCCGGCTGGCGGCTAGCCAACCACTCCGCCGTGGCCCCTAAAGGTGCGGAGAAATCTGCACCTTTGGTGCGGCCCGATGCCGGAGTGGTTCACGCCACTCCATCCCGCCGGGACCCCCCGTTCTGCCGGGTAGGGGAGAATCCCGCCCATGGTAACTATTGTCATCGCTACAGTTCTTCATCCCCGGAATCATTCTTGAGAATCTCCTCTGTACTTTCCAATGCCTTTGAATCCTTCCCCAAGTATTGCGCCCCAGGACTGCTTGCAATACTCCAGGCGAAACCTAACTAGTGTCTTATACTAGTTCAAAATGACTTCCTTATGCCTGTACCCAGTATTAGTGAGATGAATTGCACCTACAAACCTTCACTGAAATGTCTGGGGGGTTCAAATTAACATTTTTGCTCTATTAGGAAAGGAAAATAACGAGAAAGAGGTTGAATTAATGTATTACTTCGCATACTCTAACATATTTACAACTAATGGATTATCTTTCGAGGCAAATGCAGCAGTCAATTTGGTTCAGAACACAATTCCACAAAAGTAGTAACTAAGGTGACTAACCAGTTGAGTTTTCTTTTATGGTGTGATTTAGAGACAATGGGCAAGATTCTCCGACCATGCTACCATCTCACTCAAGCGAAACAAGGTTGGTGAATAGTGGGTAAGGCAGAAAACGAGAAATGTGCCAGGCGCCAACAGTTTGCGATATAACCGGCTCGCTCCCATAGGTGAAATCAGGATTGCACTGTAGTTGGCGAGATACCAATTATCGCCAGTTAAGCCCCATTTACATATATTTAATGAGAGCCACCCTATATCCAATGGCCTCCCATCATTCAGCGGCCTCCCCAGCAAGTGGTAATGCTGTCGACGATTAGTACTCCGTTTGAAAAACTGAACCTGGCAGAAGAACTTCTGTGGGGAGCCGAGGAGGTGCTGGACTTGCCATTTCATTGCTCGGTTGGGGGGGGGGGGGGGGGGGGGGACTCTTGGCTGGCGGTGGGGGAACCTCCGCAGGGTTGGCCACTGGGTGCAACTGCGTGTGGCACCACCATGTCAAGCTCTGGATTTTGTGTACTTATTCCTGGGGCAACCCTTGTCCCTGCCCATCTGCCCCACCGACCACCCATAATCCCCTCCAACTGCCGAGGCCTCTGGCCATGCAGCTGAAGGCTATTGATAATATGGAATTTGCAATCGTGATTAAGTGAGCACTTCACACAACCCAAGTGGATCAGCATGGGCGGGCCATGTAGCATGTGGGAGTCATTGCCTCGCATCCCAATCACACCTTGATGCATGGATACTGCTTGAACACTACGGGAGGCAACACCACATGCAGCAGGCAAAATCCAAACACCCAGGGGATGGGACACAGCTCTGGGGACATGTCCACGACCAGAGGTGGGTAAGTGCCACAGGGACGGGGAGATGCCTGGAGAGATAGGCCAAGGGTTTGGAGGTCAGCCGCATTGCCTAAGAAAGTGACAGAGACATCATACTGGTTTTGCACAAAGGTGTTTATTGTGTTTTATGATTCCCCACCCTCCCAATGGTGCTGCTTCCTCCCCCACCCCCAGCCCCCTCGATCCCCCAACCCCTCCCTGGTGCCCTCAGTGATCCTCAATGTACTTGGCTCTCTTAGCTCTACCACTACGTCAGGTGTGTCCCCAGAATGCACATCTGAGGTGGAGCCAGCCAGCTGCTGGCCTTGTCCCGTGGCCTTCGATGGCCCCGTGGTCGACATCAGGGGGCTCTGGGGCTGAATGGCCCCGGCTCACTAGTCAGCGGCACATGCCCAGCCATACCGCCCTGTTCCGGGTGCTGGCTGTGAGACACGGCCTTATCAGAGGGGTGGAACACGGGAGTGCTGGTGGCCACTGTCGCCACTCCATGGGATGGGTCTGGTGCCCCATCCTCCCACTCGGTGCCCATCGGGCCCTGTGGTTCACCTTGGGACGGAGCAGCAGCTTATTCGAGCCCCGGATGCCCCTGCATCATCTAGCTCTGCCAGTCCTGGCAGTTCCACATGGTCCGCACCATCGTCTCGACACCCTCGACGATGCTCCTCAGTGACTGGACCATGCTCTGCTGCGCCTCGGCCATGCCCGTCTGAGAGCGCGACATGTCCCGCAGAACCTCATCAAGGTCAGCCTGGTACTGGGTGACATCCCCCAATGAGTCGGACATTCTGCCTAGAACCTCAGCCATGGCCGTCACCGACTGCGCAATGCCTTGGACACCTTCACTAATGATGCCGACGGTGTGCGCCAGCCTCTCCACTGCGGTCGCAACCCTAACCGTATTGCCGTTCGTGCCACGCATTGCCAGCGACCCCTCCCCCCGAGCTCACAGCTGCCCTTCGTCCCATGCAGCACTGGCTGACCCTATGGCTGACCATCCTGGACACTCGGAAGAGCAGGATATCCCTCCTGGCCTCCAAAGCATGTAGCAGCCTCTCCAGGTCAGCGTCCCCGAATCTTGGGGCTGGTCTCCTCGGCGCCATTGTTGCGAGCTGGCTGGGGTTAGTTGAGTAAGTGCGGTGCCGGCAAATCAGCTGGCGAGTCTTCATTTATGGCGAGAAGCCCATAAGGCCTCAATAAGTGGACCGATTAGTGTTGAATAGCGTTGCCGGCTTCGCTGGGCCGATCTCCAGGAAGCTCGCGGCAATTCCAGCTGGCTGCAATACCTAGAAATATTTGTGGAGAATCCCACCCAATGGGCAGAATTTTCCCATCTTGGACTGCTTCCCACTCTGTAGGCTGACGGGAAGTTACTCCATGCATTACAGCCCCTATCTAATTAATTATGCATCCAGGAGTTTAACGCCGCATTCCGAGCCAAGGTGGGTTCGATTGTGCATATCCCAGCATCATATCTGGATGCTAAATTTAAAATGCATCCAACATCACTGTCCTGTCATTGAAGAAAGAAGATGTACTTTCTTGAGGCTGGACGATGGACCTTCTCAATGATACTGAAGTTTCAAGATGCACCTAATCAATGCTCACCCCACCCAGTACTGTGGCGTTTCAGGGTCCAGGGTCATGGGCGGCCTCCACCCAGATCTCCAGAGGCAGCCCCAAGCCTGACATCTGCATGCCGCATTGTTCCATATATATTCTGGACCAACCTGTTTTTTTGCTGAAGTTGTGGAGAATTAGTCGTGGGGTAAAGTTTTGGTTGGCCCTTCATCTGCATCCCATCAGCAAGATGCAAATCAGTTTCTCACTGACCACCAGCAGGTTTCCCAACCCACCATGGTGTAGCCAGTTAAAATGGCTAACTCCCGATTTAGAATGGCCAACCCCGATTTAAAATGGCGAATGGAAAAGGCTGATGGGAAAATCAGCCAACAGGACTAAAACAAGCAGCTGCAGGTAAAACTGTGTATTCGCCTCAGGGAAGGCCAGACAAGATCGATACCTGCATCCATCAGCACAACAAAACACCAGCCATCTGAATATTAATGAGCAATCCCCGGGAACAATGTGCAACAATTTAGACACACAAAGACAACCCAGACTTTTCGGCGCCAACAGGAGCCTACACAAAGGGAGGTGAACGATCACCCCAAGACCGCCCATCGATCAAGGAATCGCTCCAGCATTGGAGAATATCGAACCAAGTGGGACAAAGTCCAATCACTTGGAACCAGGTACAGGGTCCACCCCGAAAGGCGGGAAGCCCCTGGGGACTATAAGTATAGAGTCCAAGTTCAAATCGACCCTTCTGCCACCCTTCTGCAACCCCTTCTGCCTCCTGCACCCTTCTGCTGACCCTCTGCAACAGCCGCTCAAATCATAAGTCTTACTTCAACGCTCGCTATGAGATAGGCACTCCTAGCTATCTATCTGTACCCGCTTCGAATCCCACAGGCTCAGAACCCAAACGAAAGGCCATTCGTTTCCCTGACCTGGTGGGCCATTTCCAAGTTAAGTATTGGCCTGTTAGTTGTAGGAAGTAGCTTAGACGTAGAATTTATGCATGATTACTGTGTACAATAAATGTGCTTTGATTTAACTCTTACTAAGCGGTGTAATGGATTATTGATCATTACTTGGACTTGAACCACGTGGCGGTATCTGAAAGATACCTGGCGACTCAAGAGCAAAGGTGATAGAACAGAGCAATTAAACTAAGGCTAAAGTTAGCAGCAACAATGGCGGGCACCAGCGGAAGATCCTGCAGGAAATTCACACTGGCGGAAAACCAATTTTTTGGCCTGCCGTTGAATTCTACCCCCCCACCTGCTCACCTGCCATTGAACCTTTCAGCGGGGGCATGGGAGAATTCCACCCAATCTTTGCTAAGTCAGTGGACAAATGGCCCATTCTCTTATAGGTGTATCGATAGGAGTTGGCTGTGGCTCAATGGTAGCATTTCCGTAAAATTCAGAGGTTCGGCATTCATGTCCCAATCTGGGGACTTGTGTACGGAATCTAGGCTAACAGTCTGGAATACTGCACTGTCCAAGGTGCTGTTTTTCAGAAGAAATGCTAAACCAGGGCCCTGGCTGCCCTTTCAGGTGAACAGTAAAGATCCCACAAAGGTAATTTGAAGAAGTACTGGGACGTTCTGGCCAGTACACAACCCTCTAGTTACATCACTGAAACTCAAGGTGCAGTCTATGCGACCTTGCGGTGCGTAAATTAATTACCGTGTTTATTCCATTACATCATGACTCTACTTCATTGGTTGGAAAGCACTTTAGGACATCCTGTGGTCATGTTGAAATATACAAATGTAAGTGTTGTTCTTCCTTTCACTTCCAGTTGTGAACATAATATAACTAACTCCTTTAGTGTTGCACTAAAGTGCCAGCCAAGATTACATGCTTCAATCAAAAAATCTACAATTGTCTGGTGCAAAGGAAATACCCACCAACTGAGTGAAGCTGACAACGCAGAGGCTGCACCCACCAACCTAGGGGTGGCTCTTCCAGTCCTCAATGATCAAGAAAAGTGCGATTCAAGAACTAAAATCCAACCTCATAAAAGCGAAAATTCATTTTATGGACATCATCAGTAATCAACTAAAAAAAAGTTTAGGCTTTACGAATGGTATTTATCATAGTTTTGGAGGCAATAAGTCTCAGCTCACAAAATTCCTCCTCTAGGACTGTTGAATTGCACAGTAAATTTAATGTACTTGCATCCTTTGATAAGGTTCTGCATCTGAGGCTTTTAAAGAAGGTAAAGTATATTGAATTAATAGCAAATTAGTTAGCTAAATTGAAAATCCACTTGACAATAGCAACCACAAGGTGATGATAAATGGGCAAGGCAATGAGCGAGCACAGTGATTAGTGGAGTTCAGCAGTAGTCTGACTAGTATTGAGGAGATTGATCACATTCAAAGGAATCTCGACACATTAAGTAGATGGGCTAAGAAAGGGAAGATGAAATTTAATCTGGAAAATGTAAAATAATACACCTAGTTATTTCACTTGAAATGTGATTGCAGGGCTGGAGGACGTAAGCATGAAATTGGTAGTCCTAAAACAAGACTGGAATAGATTGCCATTAAAAATCATTAATGCAGTATCTACGAATTCCTTTTAAAATTATCATTATTAAAGGGAATGAAGGTCATAGGAATAAATCTAACTGTTGATGATTAAATACTTAACAGGACTCGTGGATTCTTGGTCACAATGGGCCAAAGGGAATGTTGGCTGTGAAGTGCAAAGGGCTAGTATTGAATAGTGTAGATTGAAGATTTTCATTTACTTAAATGCACAGAATAGTAACTCTTTCAAAGTGTTACCATTAGTCTAGGAAGCAGAAGTAGCCATTCAGGCCTTCAAATCTGCTCCGCCATTCACTGAGATTATGTCTGATCTGGTTACTCATTTCCAAATTGCACAAGTTATAGAGAGACAATGATGGTGCAATGACGCGATTCTCCCACACGGGAACAAAGTCCCCTAGCGAACTTGTTTAGCCGCGGGTTTCCCGTGCTTGCAGTTTCGAGAAACACATAGCTATTCAATGCGACTCAGGTTGAATAAGGGGCCTGAATGTGGAACACGTGGCCAAGGCCGCTTTGTACAGTGGGAAGCTCCGCTTGCCAGAACTCTCCGGTGTAACGAGAGATTGGGATGCCATTTTAAAATGGTGCCCTGATCTCCGAGGCTCCTGAAGCGATGCCTGACCTTCCCCCACCCCCAGCCCAAATGCACTAAAGAGGGTCCCCAGTCCACAAAGGGCACCCCTGGCCCGATTGCTACACAAAAATGCAAGCTTGGCAACCTGGCATCCTGGCATTGCCCCTGCCAACTGGGAGTGTGACCTGGGCACCTTGGCAGTGCCAGGCTGGCACCAAGCTGGCACTTCTAAGGTGCTCAGGTGGCACCAGCAGTGCCAGGGCACCACCCTGCCCAAAGGGTATGCAGCTGGATTCTTCTATCCTCTGGGAGACCCCCACGAGTGCCATTCCGTCTAGTCCCCATTTGTGGGGACCAGTGCTGAATAGCACTCGCCTGAGGTCTCCGAGGTGAAGGGGATGAATTCCAAAGCCTCAGGTACCTCGGGAATCTGCATATTAGAGTCAGACTAGCTGCCTCGCTCGAATATGCTGATTTGCCAAATAGGGATCCCGCCCGCAATAGCAGGATTTACATCTCTACATCTCGTGAGATTGTATTGGATCTCGCGAGACATTGCGAGCCAGATAGATCCCTGGACCTGGGAGCAGAACAGGGAGGGTGGCTCTCCGAGGAGAGGAGTTGTAGCTTTGTGAATTTGTGTATATCGTAATAGACCTTTGTTCATTCCTATCCTACCGTGAGCTCCTGTGCTTCTTTCTTTGGATTCTACAAGGGCCATAGTTAGTCAACATGCCTGATCTTAATCTTACAGCCACTGAGAGGAAGGAGGGCATCTCATGCAGTATATTCATTAGCCTAGGTTGCCCGTCATTATTTTACCCTGTCCATACAGTTCAT
The DNA here is from genome assembly GCF_047496885.1 of Scyliorhinus torazame. Lineage (NCBI taxonomy): Eukaryota > Metazoa > Chordata > Chondrichthyes > Carcharhiniformes > Scyliorhinidae > Scyliorhinus > Scyliorhinus torazame. Next base: position 110,757,060 of record NC_092725.1, on the reverse strand, counting down.
TGAACACCAGAATACCTTACACCAATACTGGAGAGAAAAACAGTGAAAAGAGCTCTGCTATTCAGCACTGAAACTGTCCCCAACAGTCAAAAAGCTTCACCAGAAAATAAAATAAAACATAACTTTTTGATTATTTTGGTGACCAATGTTGCACACCCAGGTTTTCATCTGAACCTTAATGCACAAGCCACGAGTACATATTAGGACCAAGTGGATTTAAGAAACTTGGTTTATTACTGCACACTAGTATTTACAATATTTGCCAGATCCTAACCGGGTAGGAGCTGGTGCAGCAATAGGTGGCCAACTTTATACAGAACTTATCTATGGATGATATAGGGGTGCCCATCCCTTTACCGGGGGAGACTGACGGGGAGGTTGATTGCTCCAACCCTGTAGGTCTTGTGCGGGTTATTACAGTAATGCTCCCCTAAGAAAGGGCATAGACAGAGTGGATAGTCAGAGGCTTTTCCCCAGGGTAGAGGGGTCAATTACTAGGGGGCATAGGTTTAAGGTGAGAGGGGCAAGGTTTAGAGTAGATGTATGAGGCAAGTTTTTTACACAGAGGGTAGTGGGTGCCTGGAACTCGCTACCGGAGGAGGTGGTGGAAGCAGGGACGATAGTGACATTTAAGGGGCATCTTGACAAATACATGAATAGGATGGGAATAGAGGGATACGGACTCAGGAAGTGTAGAAGATTGTAGTTTAGTCGGGCAGCATGGTCGGCACGGGCTTGGAGGGCCGAAGGGCCTGTTCCTGTGCTGTACATTTCTTTGTTCTTTGTCAAAACGTAAGGCCACAGAAAATCTAATGAAGCATTGGGATTTCTGGCAAAAATTGGACAATGTAAAATTTGAGATATAGTCTCCACTAGTATAGGAAGGAAAGATGTTGATGCAATAGAAAGATAGAAAGGGAAAAGTGCAGATTTATTACAACAGCAACAGCTTGCATCTATAGAATGTCTTCAACAAAGTAAACCGTTAAAAAGCACTTCAAAAGGTTTGCACCAGGCTGCATAGAGAGACATTGGGAGAGATGATCAAAATCCCAGCCACCTGTGAAGCACGTTGGGACAATGTATTGCGATGTTCTTGTGCTATACAAGTTGTTGTTGCTATTCCTGTGGTATGGTTTCCATGTAATCTTTTTTGAAGAAATTTGCAGGGATTGGCAGGGCCAAATTTCTCAAGTGCACTCCTGGCACAAAAAGCCCGGGGCACTAAAATATAAAAAATGTGCTTTATATTACAAATGTTTTGCAGTGAAAAGACCACTTCCATGCAGATGATTTATTTTGGATGTGACAATATAGAATATTGACTGCCCATCAACAGGTCCAGACAGAGAGCAGTCGAGGGAGTCCGGCTCAACTGTCTGCCCCTCTATCACGACTATGTGCCCTTGGAGAGGGAGCACCTGGTGTCCACCAGCACACTTCAGGCCTTTCGTGACCAAAGGGCGTCACAAGCATCATCACCCCAGGAAATTACATTTTAATTTAATTAGAAACATTTCCTTCTGATGTTTCATTTTAGTCTTACCAGGGGCTGTCACCCCTGTCAATTTTGTTTAATTTTTGGTTTATATTAAAAGAATATAGAATATAGAGGTATATTTTCCCTTTTGGTGCTCCTTCACAAATACTTAATGCGTATTAACACCGTTTCAAAATGTACGCAGAGCGATTTGGTACAGGTGCACATGTATAGCATGAGGTTGGCAAATATATTGCTTACTTTGTTTTCACATGATTTTAAAAATATTAAGCTGTGACCCTGCACTTTTATTTTTCCATAAAACAAAAGATGAATGGCCCACAAGTCCATCTAATAGTGCTAGTATAATTAAGAGACTGATAGGCAGGCACCTTGGGAACATTAAGCACCATTATAGCTAATAGTGTCAAATAGCTACAAAATAAGTCAAGCACATGCTTTACTAATTGCACAATGGGATACAAAGAGTCCTAGTCAATGTTTTAGGCTATGTGGTTTTTGTGAAGCTTTGTGCAGATACAAAGAGAAATAGAGCAATAAAGAGTCCACTGCATGCTGAGTCATCAGGGCCCATACATAGCTGCATTTCTGTTTGAGGACATTAATAAAACTATAATTTAAAACAGAAATTTGCACCTTCTAGAATAAGGCCTGCTGCTAATTAGATTAACAGTGGCTCTCAAAGTTATCACCACCCTTAAACTCTTTGTCTCTGGATCATTCCGGGTGTCTGCCAGAAACGTTTGTCTGATTTTGCAATCGGTGATCCACAAATGCATAAGGCAGGCATTTCCCAGGACAGGTAATTATTCCCAACTTGTCAGTCAGAGTGAGTGAGCGCTCAGGTTTGTGGCTCTGGAGGCATCGACTGCATGCATATGCCAAAGAAGGTACCCCCAGGTGTTTTAATTGACTGCAAGGGTTTCCATTCCATCAATGCGTAGTTGCTGCTTCACCACAATAAGACTCCTTTGCAAGATCCCTGGGCCGCTGTCAAACTCTGCAATCTTGGACTTAACGCCTCCCTGTGCAGCTGGATATTTGACTTCCTCACCAACAGACCGCAATCTGACATGGATAGGCAACAGCACCTCCTCCACAATAGCCCTCAACACTGGGGCCCTGCCAGGATGTGTGCTCAGTCCTCGACTGTATTCCCTATACACACATGATGGTGCGACAAGATTTAACTCCAACTCAATCTATAAGTTTGCGGATTACATGACTGTGGTGGATCGTATCTCAAACAACGACGAATCAGATTTCAGAAGGGAGATAAATCACTTGGTTGCATGGTGTACCGAAACAACCTCTCTCTAAATGTTGGAAAGACCAATGAACTGATCATTGACTTCAGGAAGCGTAGCACGATACACACTCCCGTCTGCATCAATGGCGTCGAAGTGGAGATAGTCGATAGCTTTAAGTTCCTGGGGGTCACCATCACCAACTGTCTGTCCTGGTCCACTCACGTTGATGCAACAGTCAAGAAAGCCCAACAAAGTCTCTACTTCCTACGGAAGCTAAAGAAATTTGGCATGTCTGCATCGACTCTCACAAACTTTTACAGATGTGCCATAGAGAGCATCCTATCTGACTGCATCACAGCTTGGTATGGCAACTGCTTGGTCCAAAATCACAGGAAACTACAAAGTGTGGTGAACACAGCCCAACGTATCACACAAGCTTGCCACCTCACATTGATTCTCAATACACCACCCGCTGCCTCAGGAAGGCAGACAGCATTATCAGAGACCCCTCCCACCCAAGCATTGCATTCTTCCAGACCCTTCCATCAGGCAGAAGGTACAGAAGTCTGAAGACCCGCACATCCAGACATAGTAGCTTCTTCCCTACAGCTACAAGACTCCTCACCGACTCCCCGTCGGACTGATCTGTTCCCTGTAAGAACACTATTCACGACATCCTATGCTGCTCTTACTCATGTATTTGCTATGTTTGGCCCCTTGTTCTGCACTGTAACCAATCATTGTTTGTCGATGTACCATTTGTCAATGTACTCTGTTGATTATTCTTTTTTGTCTACTATGTACGTATGGTGTATGTTCCTTTGGCTGCAGAAAAATACTTTTCACTGTACTTCGGTACATGTGATAATCAAATCAAATCAAATCAGTTCACCCTCCCTAAACTCTTCACCCCTCAAAGCAGACTCAACCAGCTGACTGCTCTGAGTCAATGGAAATTCACTTAAAACATAACCACCCATGAAGAACACAACCAGTAAGAGCCAGGAGAGCTGCAATGGACGCCATCTTGCAAACGGATGTGTCATTGAGCTAACCATCGACATCCTGGAGGCGCACTTCAGGGCTAGAATCCTCTGATCTCACCCACAGCTGGGATTCTCTGGTCCCGCAGCAGTGAACAGAGTTTTGGCTGAGCGCCAAATTCTCCCCTTTCGTTGGCAGGGTGGCGGGGTGAGCTCAGATCGGAGAATCCCGGCCGAATTGTCTGGGCAGATTTGAAGGTCCCATCTGGAGACAGCAGCCAGAGTGTCTAGGATGGTTGCACTTTGCTGCACTTTACTCAACGCCACTGAGTAGCGAGGTTTGAACCTGCAGGGGGATTAAGGTGTTGAGTTCGGAGCCTCCTCAGACAATTTCAAACAGGAGGAGGAGGAATGAGATATGGTTAAGATAGTGGCAGTGGAGCACATTGTTGCACATGATTTTCAGGATGCCCTCATCTTTACAAGGTTCAGTTAGATTCCACTAGTTTGCCGAGCTGCAATGCACGTGCTAAAACCCCTTCCATGCCCCTACCCCATGGTCCCTCAATACTAAACATTATTTCTTGTCTTGCCATTCATCACAAAAAAATGGTTTCTTGCTGGGCAGCACCCAAAAATGAGAAGACAGGAAAGTGGTGAAAGGGAATAACATGTATCTGAGATAAATAAAAACAGAAACTTACCAAAATGGCATTTTCTCAGAAACCCAGGTGTATAACCAATGCAACTACAAAGCCTCATTCTTCTTTTTTCTGCTACTTCTATACACACAAGCCCCATGACTTCAGCAGAGGCAGAGGCAGGCTTCTCAATACCTGCTTTGACTGCCATTCTGCTCTGAGCCAGCATCCTCTGATTTGCAGAGGATGTGAAGACCTGGCTAAAGACTGCCCCACTTACATCTATGCAGCGGGAGATCTGGTCATCAAAATTGGAGGTTGCATGCGGGGTGCTGATGGAGGAGAAAGTAATGGGTGAGAAGTGAAAGCACTTTGAGCCGAATCCCCAATTCCACATCTCCTTTCATCATTATCCCTTTCATAGCCTAACCACACTTTCCTGCTGGCAATAAGAGGGAGGGCACTTTGCTGTAGATCAGTGGGATGATGAATGACCATGGCTAGGGTACCATGAATCATGTTTAAGGTAGCATTCAAAGTGCACAAGACATTGGTGAGGGCCAACATTGTCATGTGATTTCCACGTTTAATGTTCTATCAGCACAAAAGCTTGTGATATGCTCTTATGTTTACGGCAGACTTCTCCTATAAATCTGCAAGTCTTTTACTATACGGCCGGAATGCCTGCCAGTATATTGCATATTATTTGCTGCTGCTCCAGAAATAACCTCTTCATTGATGGCTTCCAAGTACAGAATCTAGGTTCAGCTGGACGTTCCTGCAACCTCTGGTGTGCCCACTCCCTGCTCGGATCAGCTCCACCATTTGCAAGACAGAAGATGAAACCAAACCATCTTCCCAATTGGTCCCACAGATCATAAGAGCTGGTGCCTGGTTTGCATGAGTTAGGGTTGCCAATCCTCCAGGATTGGCCTGGAGTCTCCACGGATTAAATATCAATCTCCAGGACACTGTTGCGTGCAACCCTGGAGAAAACTTTTTGGGATATTCAAAAAAGCTTGTTTATAGATTTTTTTGTAACATTCTCTTTACCAGATATAAAAATATTGAAAATGGGAAAAATCCTTGATTAGTGAACAACAAAAGTTTGATTTACAGGGATCTACAAGTCGACAACATGTCTGCAGCTAGTCCCAGAATTCCTCTGCCTTAGAGAACTCCTCCTCAGGGGTGATTCTCCACTCTGAGTCCTGATTGGTCACCCAGGCTAGGTCACCCTTACTCTGCTGTGTTTCCCTTAAAGGGACAATCACCACAGGTCATTTGGCTGAAAGTCAAGCATTATTAATCTTTTTGCTTTCCAGTCAGTTTAGGTAGGCAGTATTTCACAAGCATGTATGTGTGGGCCAACTAATGGCTGGAGTGCAGTGTCGTCATTTGATGAAATCTCCAGGAATACAGTTAATTGCAGTTGGCAACCACAGCATGAGTCCGGTGATAATGCACCCTCAGAGTGTGTAGCCTCTGCTTAGGAGTTGGCGTCACTCACCTGGACCAGCTCCTGTGGGTCACTTGAAAGCCCTATGAGAGATTAAAGACCAGGGGCGAGATTCTCCGACCCCCCGCCGGGTCGGAGAATCGTCGGGGCCTGGCGTGAATCCCGCCCCCGCCGGTTGCCGAATTCTCCACCACCGGATATTCGGCGGGGGCGGGAATCGCGCCGCGCCGTTTGGCAGGCCACCCCTCGTGATTCTCCGGCCCGGGTGGGCAAAAGTCCCGCCGCTAGAATGCCTGTCCCGCCGGCGTAGATTAAACCACCTACCTTACTGGCGGAACAAGGCGGCGCGGGCGGGCTCCAGGGTCCTGGAGGGGTGCCCCCACGGTGGCCTGGCCCACGATCGGGGCCCACCGATCCGCGGGCGGGCCAGTGCCGTGGGGGCACTCTTTCCCTTCCGCCTTCGCCACGGTCTCCACCATGGCGGAGGCGGAAGAGACTCTCTCCACTGTGCATGCGCGGGAATGCCGTCAGCGACCGCTAACGCTCCCGCGCATGCGCCGCCCGGAGATGACATTTCCGCGCCAGCTGGCGGGGCAACAAAGGCCTTTTCCGCCAGCTGGCGGGGCGGAAATTCGTCCGGCGCCGACCTAGCCCCTTAAGGTTGGGGCTCAGCCCCCAAAGATGCGGAGCATTCCGCACCTTTGGGGCGGCGCGATGCCCAACTGATTTGCACCGTATTAGGCGCCAGTTGGTGGACATCGCGCCGTTTCCGGAGAATTTCGCCGAATTAGAACTGTCAAATGAGGTCTTACCTGATCATGAAGCAGAGGATCATATGTTACTCGCTACCGACATGAAATGGGTGTGGCATGCTATGTGATCGTCTGATACTTAATTCTGTCACCAGGCATCTGGGAGACCCCCATCTCTCTACCTCAAAAGGCCAGACACGTTGAAACACTATTGCTATCCAATGCCTCCTCTTCTGTAGCTGCCAGTATGGAGATGGCTGGATGGTGGTGGCTTTGAATATGCCACTGTACTACCTACTAACCTTCCCTACCCTAATTTTGCACAAGTATGGCACCACGCTTCTGCTGCTCACCTCCTGAGCAATGTCCAATTACACCTTATTTGTTTCACTGCCAGGCTTCTACCACACATTCCTGCCCCCCACCCCCTTGTGCCCCCTCACCCGCCTCAGTATTTACATCCAGGAAGGTGTCACTAAAGCAAGACATAGCCTTGGAATATCTGGACTCCATTCTGTCAACTCATTCAATTCTGCTCCCAGCTCCAGAATCTATTGAACTTCATGTTTAAAATGTCCCTTTAAATACTGGAGTTGAGACATGTGGGTCGCCATTGATGTGTTGGGTGTTCTGGATCACATACAGGTCACCAACACTTGAAGTAGTGCAACACTATTTTATTAAAAGGTTAACTATTTAAACATACTTGAACTGTGGGTAAATACGATACTAGCTTTAACTAAAGACCTTTGCCTAGTCCTAACCAATTGATGCACTCAGCACATGGTGAATGTCTGCGTTGAAGGCTGTGAGCTCTGTGCTCCGAGCTAGCTGCTACTCGAATGAGCAGAAACTCTGATGCCCCCTGTCTTTATAGTGCGTGTGCTCTTACTGGTGATTGGCTGCGGTGTTGTGTATGTTGATTGGTCCCACTGTGTGTCCATCAGTGTGTGTCTGCACCATGATATACTGGTCTATATTATGACAGTCATCACAGCCATTCAAGCTAATTGTTCAAGAATCATAGAATCATAGAATTTACTGTGCAGGAGGCCATTCAGCCCATCAGGTCTGCACCGGCCCTTGGAAAGAGCACCCTACTTAAGCCCACGACTCCACCCTTTCCCTGTAACCCAGTAACCCCACCCAACCTTTTTTTTCGACACTAAGGGCAATTTATCATGGCCAATCCACCTAACCTGCACATCTTTGGAATGTGGGAGGAAACCGGAGCACCCGGAGGAAACCCACGCAGACATGGGGAGAACGTGCAGACTCCACACAGACAGTGACCCAAGCCGGGATTCGAACCTGAGACCCTGGAGCTATTAAGAAACTGTGCTAACCACTGTGCTACCATGTTGCCTGAAAATAATGTTGGATTGCATTGGCTGAGTTGCAAAGTCACTGGCAATTGCATTGCAGTTAGAATCATAAAATCATAGAATTTACAGTGCAGAGGGAGGGCATTTGGCCCATCAAGTCTGCACCGGCCCTTGGAAAGAGCATCCGACTTTACCCACGCCTCCACGAACTACTTCTGGATTTCCAGCACACAATTGGACCTTCCTTCCAGCTACTAGGGCATCGCGATCTTAAAATGCAGACCTGTATGTGTAACTGCACCTATAAAACCCAAACACATGGCTAAAATGGGGATCTTTTCTCTTGACATCCATATTTTTGTGTTAATTCACATGGCAATAAAATATATTAAAGAGGCTAATACTCCTATTGAAATATAGGGAACTTTAATGAGAGTAAGTATAATCCTGCTTTAGGATATAGAACAGCTGAAAACATCAATGGAACCACATCAAAGTGTAAATGCATTAAAGGAGCAAATTGAATTCAAACCTTTCTCTGATGCTTAACTTTAAATTTAGACACACAGCTGGAGATAAGGGGATTAATACAGAAAGATTAGTATATTCTATGCGGCCTTTGTTGCCTTTGAGAGTTTTTCACAGGGCTCTGATATATCTAACCTCTATAAAGAATGATAAAACCTTAATTACACCGAAAAAATGGATTTACATTGTAAGAACAGGCTTTACACATCAGTCAGTCCAACAAACATTCAGTGATAACAATAAGCTATTGCTAATACTTTTGAAGAAACTAATTCCTTTTTTCAAGCAGTTTTGCATTCCAACTAAAATAGGGCATGACTCGTAGAATCGATCAATCTTCTCAATCTACCTTACCCATTGAAGTTGTGATGACAGTCACGCTTTAACAGAATGAAGCCACATGCTTTTGTTGAACCTGAATCTTTCTTTCCTGTAGTATTTACATTACACACAACTAAGTGGAATGCAAGTCTTTTCTAGTTTTCGGGGAGGACAGCCCAAGGTTGAAAGTGTTAAAAGAAATGGTAAGCATATCAGGAAGTAGGCAATGATTGTTGCCAATGGAGAGTCTATTTTCATATCTGCACTGGTGGTAAGTGAGATTCCTCTCTGTTGGTATGTACCAGATAGACGAGTATAATGGAATACTGCCCACTTGACTGGGTGAGTGCAGCTCCATCAACACTCAAAAAGTTCAGCACCATCCAGGACAAAGCGGCCCGCAAAATCAGCACCACCCACCTGCGTTCACATTCACTCCCTCTATCACTGGCACTCCAAGTGGCAGTGCATACCATCAGCGCACTGTCCACCATCTTAAGCATTGCTGCAACTGGCCGAGGCATCTTTGACAATGCCATAGGAGCGTGGGGACAGCAGACACGTGGGAACACAACCACTTCCAAGTTCCCCTTTGAAGTCAATCATCATCCTGACTTTGGAAATATAATAATGTCACCAGGTCAAAATTCTGGGACAACTGACCAAACAGCTCAGTGGAAATACCTTAATCACACTTACAACGGTGGTTCCAAAAGGCAGGTCACCACAACCTTCTGAAAGATATTAGTGATGGGCAATAAACACCAACATCCTGTGCATGAATAAATAGATAACAACGTGGATGGGGAAGCCTACAAATAAACAGAAAATAAATAACCATTGCTTTGAACGCAGGCCCATGTATCTGAAGTAGCCAGAGACAATCTTGCAAGAAAAGATGTCAAACCTGAACAAAAGTGATCAAAGTGGGAGACCACAAAGACTGGGGTGTGTACTCTGTGAGTACACTTGCCGATATTGAAGGCTGCCATATTATTCATCAGCCACTGCTCAGCAGGTACCAGGTTCAAGTCCCACTCCAAGGCTTGAGCACAAAATTTAAGGCTGACACTTCAGTGTAGTACTAAGGAAGTGCCACACTGTCAGAGGTGCTATTTTTCAGCAGTGACATTGACCCCGTCTCCCTGTTTGGATGGCCATAAAAGATCCCACGGTACTATCCTGAAAAAGAGAAGGGGAGTTATTCCCGATGTCCTGGCCAATGTTTATCTCTCAATCCACATCACAAAAATGGATTACGTGGTCATTATCACATTGCTGTTTATAGGAATTTGTCAGCAACATAGCTGCATTATAACGGTGACTACGCTTCAAAATTATTTCATGGGTTGTAAGGTGCTTTGACATGTCTGGTGGTAGTGGAAAGCACAACATAAATGCAAATCATACTTTCATATGCATTGGCGTGATCAGTGAATTCAAATTTATCTCCCTGGTGTATGGGAAATATGAAACCACTGATACAATGGGAAACATGGACAAGCCACCAAGTGCCTCAGATGATCCTCTTTGCAGCTACCTTACTCAATAGCCCAGTGCCTTGGGTAGTGCCTTTTATTGTTTGACTTAAACACATTGCTAGACTATCAAGAAACCAGACTAAACCTCACGACTTTGTAAAAGGCATATGTCTTTTGAAATCTCATGATTCCTCAAATTACCTATCTACCATTTTCATTTTGTACTACAACATAATTGCATGTCAAATATTCTGTTTTACCTGTGTTTTTTTAATGCAAATGAAACCATATGACATTTGATTACAAGTCAAAGTCCCAAAGTATCACTTTAAGGTATTCTAAACTCATTATATCAGCAATTTGCATTAAATCTATAATTTCTAGGGACTAAAATTTAGTCAATGCGTTTTAGAATTAATTTTTGAATGCTGGAAGAATAGAACGAGAAGAGTGATTATCTACTTTACATATGGGAATCACAAAGCAGTTTATTAAAAGAATCATCGGATTCCACCAATATGAATCAAAACCAACAGTTATCCCTTAACCTACACCATCTAAACAAATTATCAGGTCAACCTATCTCATTACACTTGTTACGTACACTTCATAATTAATTCACTGGGAGGTTGGGATGTCCCGAGGTCATGAAAGGAATTATTCAACCAAAATCTTTACTTCAACTATTTCAAGTGGAGGGTTCGAGGATTTATGCATGGAGCAATGAACCATCTCCAATAGGAAATATTAATTAATAATTAATAAAACTAGAAATAAATGTGGAAAGTCTAATTGCATGTGACTTCGTTCAAGTTCAGGTAAGCACGTGCCTGTGCTTTAAATGAGTTTTTTTTAATTTGCAATGGTTTCAGCTCAAAATACTATCACCATATAAATATCTGTCAATGTAAGACATTCATTCTCTTCATTGAAGGCACAGAGTACTCCCTCTGTTAATGCGAGGGGAAGTTCTCTCTAGTTGTTGAGTAGTCTATTCTACCTCATATGTGAAGCATGATCATTGGAAGACATTCATCATCCGAGGAATTGTAATCTTACATAAGTTAGCACCCACATGAGTATGAGAAGTCAAGAGATTTCAAACACGTGCTGGATACAAGACCTTAAATTATATAAATTGTTGAGCATGCAACTTCCCAGCTTTCTGTACCATATAACAAGCTGCATTGGAGAGCAATAATCTCTATTGTCACAAGCAGGCTTACATTAACACTGCAATGAAGTTACTGTGAAAAGCTCCTAGTCGCCACAGCCTGTTCGGGTACACTGAGGAAGAATTCAGAATGTCCAAAATACCTAACAGCACGTCTTTCGTGACTTGTGGGAGGAAACCGGAGCATCCGGAGGAAACCCACGCAGACACAGGGACTACGTGCAGACTCCGCACAGACAGTGGCCCAAGCTGGGAATCGAACCTGGAACTCTGGCGCTGCGAAGCAACAGTGCTACCCACTGTGCCGCCTCTGTTCTCCCTGTTTGAAGTTAGACAACGAGACTTTCTGGCCCCTTCATGGAAGGTTTTCCCACAGTGGATGCAGCAATCCATTTAAATCCCCACTGACTTTGGCGGGACTGCAAGATCTTGTCAGGTGAGGGGTTAGAGTATCCCACCCAGGGACTGGGATATGATATCCAAGTTGAAAGCATCCATCTTCGTGGTTGACCTCTCACTTTTTCAAATCCACTCATTCCAATCAGTTTGAAACATGCTTATTTCCTCTCTCTCGAGCTTGGAGCATTTTTTGCAGTGTGAATTTCTTGCAGAGTGAATGAAGAAAATCTAACTGGAGAGTTCAGTGTTGGAGAATGATTTTCGAAATATTGTCCCTTCATCAAAATTAGCAGCATACCATATCAATTTTTATGATGGTATGCAAACAGGGCCGTTTACATGAATAAAAACAAGAATCCAATTCATAGCAATCGAGCATAATGCTTTTAGTTTATTTGTTTCCACTCTGTCCCGATTCGGTCTCTGTGGAAAGGTACAGCATTGCCACAACATGCTATTAAATTTCAGTATTTTGAAATCCCAGCACTCGAATGTTTCTTCCAGTATCAATAATTCATGGTTATATTTGTGACTATATTTCTGTGGCTGTACGATATTACAATAAAATCCATAAGCCGCTGCGTTCTTGTCGAGAAGAAAGTATGAATCCACGTGTTAGAGTTAGATTCTGTCATGTTACTGCATTTAAAAAATGATTTGTTATTGTAATCGACACACCGCAAATCATTTAAGGGAATACAGGAGTTATATTTTTGAAATAAACACATTAATTGAACCCATTCGGTTGAATGGCTGCATTCTCACGATTTACTCCTGTCGTAAAGCCTTCAGCCTGTATTTTCACTGTGCTCAATACCAATGTTTCCCATGACGGACTGGCTATGAGGCCAAGCTTAGCTAGTAAAGGACATAATTCGTCCACCTCGCCCGCGGTGGGCGGGAGTGGAATATTTAGCAGCATCCAAAAGGTCAGAAACCGCAGATGTAAAATCATGTTGCAGGCTAATGGCACGTCGGTCTCCCCACTGTCTGGTGCCCATTTGCATTCATTTGCCATTTTGTCCACAAGCCATGTGCGCAATCTCATGTGGGCCATCACCTGCACTCACTGCAGAATCTACACAAGGAAGGCTTGTTTCTTGACTCTAGCTTGCTCTAAAGCCATTTACATGTAGCCATTCTGTTTGATGCCAGGTCTTCCTTACATTTAGATTTGCTATCCAGCGTCTTAAAATCTGTGGTTGGCTGCAAAAGGTTGCACTTTTTCTTCTGATAATGGAAAAAATGACATTGCCTCAAATTGAGTGGTCTGATGCTTTAAGTTGAATTGTAGGACAGCATTGATTGATTGTTGTATCCATTTTATCTTCTGTTTTGTACAGATGCCTATAAATTCTAGTTTAGTTTAAATGATGACAAAATACATCCAGAAATTCAGCAAGGTTTACACCATTAAAGGCGCGATTGGTGTGGAAACAGATTTTGGACTTGATAGATGTTGAAATTATGTATGTGTTTCTGGTCATATGGGGCAGAAAGTGAGATGAATGAGGAAAACAGAAAGTCCACAAATCTCTCTGCCCCCTGTTGATTTTGAGCAGCATGGTAAATTACTGAACTGGTTTTCTGAAGCTGTTTCATGGTGCAAGAGTTTGCAAACACTAGTGAGAATAACACAGAGGGCTGTGAGATGCCCAATTGCTTGGAGCCATTGGCTGTGTAGGGTTGCTGACTCTCGCAGGCTTACAATTAGGGAACAGGGACCTTTGTGAGAAGGCTGGATCCAAACAGAGTTTGCTTCGCAACATTGCTACATTCTGAGATTGTGCATTGGCACTTCAGTGAGTGATGAAGGGACAAGACACATCATTGGCAGGACGCAAATACCTCTGTGGTAACAGACAGGCTTCATCTTTTCCCAGTTTTAAAGTGCCTCAGGTAAGATTACCAATACACGTCCTCCACCGGAGTCAACGGTTCGTCATTTCCAGACCATCATCCACTTTGAGACCATTCCTTCTCATTAACGTGTCACATAATGTCTTGCAGGAAGAGAAGAATGTACATACATGGCCAACATACAAATTAGAAGTATGGGTAGGCCATTCAGATCTTGAAATTTTGTGGGTCGGGAATCCTTTGAGCCTGGGAGGGTGCTGGGGAGACATGAATCCAGCAAGGGGCATAATTTAGAGCACTGCTATGTCCCTCTACATAAATGTCTCTTTATTTGTTAACTTCAGGGCAAGCACTTTTTGTACCTGCTACAATCCCCATGACATGACCCAATTAATCTCTCCATGAGCCTCATGGAGTAGAAGCTTCCCCGCTAAGGGGTGGAGGCTCATTGCCGGGCTAGTGAACTCAATGCCATAAAAACGAGCCCAGGCAGGAGCTAAGCTATAGAGAAGTCCGGACTGGGACTGGGACTGTTAATTGCAAATACTTTCCTTTTGTAACTAAACCCTTTGCTGACCCTCCTTTCTGGACTACTCCATGACTACTAAAGTGCCCCTCCTTCCAACTGGCATCGGTGAAAAGGTGGCATTGGTGAGACAATGCCAGTTGTCCCGAATCCTGCCAATCCTGCCTCAGTTGCTCATGGCAGACTGTTCAACGAGTGGAAATGGAACACAGAAACCTTTTTAATGTTGGTTTTCCGTGCTAAATATAGACTCTGACCTTTCAGCCTTTTAACATCAGCCGGCTCAGGTAGGGTTCCAGAGTAAAGTTCTTCTCCTCATTATTTGAAATGGAATGGCACAGTTGTCCGCTGGGCAGATTGACTTGAGTCTGGGATTTGGGAGTGAATCAGGCATGTGCGTAGCGTGCAGGCAGAAGTTCACTCCTCCCACATCCATCCCCTCAAGGCTTCGTCAGAAACATCTAACCCTGCTGTGGTTGACAAGAACATACCTTAGTGATTCTGCAGTGTGGAACGTGTATCACATGGCTGAGGAGAATTTGTTGTGTGAAAGTCCTTTAATATAAAACAAAGTCACCAATTTATCATTAACGTAAGATAATATCTCTAGGTGGTTCGCAGCATGATCAAACAAAACTTGCCATTCGAGCCACAGAAGAAGGTATTAGGACAGGAGACCAAAAGTTTAATTTAAGCAGCATTGTAAAGGAGGGGAGAGATGTAGAGCTGTGAAGAGTTTTGGTGCTTTGTCCAACTTAAGGCCAAGGAAGCTGAAGGTACACCCGCTAATGGTGGAATGATGAAAAAAAAACAGGCTTGTGCAAAGGCCAGATTTGGAAGAATGCAGAGACCCCAGAAGATTGCGGAGGGTAGTCAGACCAATAGAAAGGGCTGAAATGTTATCCCTTGTGCATTGGTCCATTTTTCTGAACATATTCAGATGTCTTGCTGTATAAAATAAATGAATGTATGAGCCCTGCTGTTATGTTAAGAGGAAATATAAGAACATGACATAAGAACATGAGAGCTAGGAGCAGGATTAAGCCATTCAGCCCCTCAAGCCTGTTCCGCTATACAATACAATCATGGCTGACCTCATCTTGGCCTCAACTCCACTTTCCAGTCCATTCTCCATAACTTTTCAACCCCTTACTAATTAAAAATCTATCTGTCTCCTCCTGGAATTTACTCAATGTCCTGGCATGCACCGCATTCTGGGATAGAGATTCCACAGATTCCCAACCCTTTAAGAAGTATTTTCTCCTTTCTGTTTTAAATCTGCTAACCCTTATCCTAAAACTATGACATCTCATTCTAGATTGTCCTACAAGAGGAAGCAACCGCTCTACATCTACTTTGTCAATACCTTTTATCATTTTATATCGTTTAATTAGATCTCCTCTAAATTTCTTCTAAACTGGAGAGAGCATAGGCCTAAACTGCTGAATCTCTTTTCATAAGAAAAATCTCTCATCTTTGGAATCAATCTAGGACCTTGGTGTGCACGTACACCAGTCCCTTAAGGTAGCAGGGCAGGTGGATATAGTGGTTCAGAAGTCATATGGTATACTTGCCGTTATAAGCCGTTATATAGAGTTTAAGAGCAGGGAGGTTATGCTGGAACTGTATAAAGTGTTGCTTAGGCCACAGCGAGAGTGTTGTGTGTAGTTCTGGCGTCCACATTATAGGAGGAATGTGATGTCACTGGAAAGGGTGCAGAGGAGATTTACCAGGATGTTGCCTGGGCTGGAGAGTTTTAGTTATGAAGGGAGATTGGATGGACTTGGATTATTTTTTTTGGAGCAGAGGAGGCTGAGTGGGGAAGTGATTGAAATGTATAAAATTCTGAGGGGCATAGATAGAGTATACAGGAAGAAACTTTTCCCTTTGGTGGAGGGATCAATGATGGGTGGGGGGGGGGGGGAGCGGGTATAGAATAAAGATAACAGACAGGAGGTTTAGAGGGGATGTGAGGGGAATTTTATTTTACCCAGAGGGTGGTGGGAGTTTGGAACTCGCTGCCTGAAAGGGTGGTGGAGGAAGAGACCCTCATAACATTTAAGAAGTGTTTCGATCTGCACTTAGAATACAAGGCTATGGGTCAAGTGCTTGAAAATGGGATTAGAATAGTTAGCTGGCTGTTTTTGACCACAGACTCGATGGCCGAGGGGCCTTTTCTGTGCTGTACGATGACTCTATGAACCTCCTCTGAATTGCATCCAATGCAACTACATTACTCGTCAAGCAAGGGTACCAAAACTGTACACGGGTGCAATCTCACCAATGCCTTGTTCAGTTGCAGCAACATTTCCCTACATTTATACTTTATTCCTTTAGCCAAAAATGACAAAATTCCATTTGCCTCCCTTATTGCCTGCTGTACCTGCATACTAATTTTCTGCGATTCATGCATTCTGACACCCAGATCCCTCTGCACCGAAGTACTTTGAAGTTTCTTTCCCTTAAGATAATAAGCTGCCTTTCTATTTTTCCGACCAAAATAGATAACCTCACACTTGTTCCACATTAAACTCCATCTGCTGAATTTTGGCCCACTGACCTAATGTATTCATATCCATTTGTAAATTTCTTATTTCCTCATTACAACTTACAATCCCACTTATTTTAGTGTCATCTACAAATTTGGCTTATAGTACCTTCTATTCCTGCATCCGAGACATTAATACAGATTGTAAATAGTTGGGGCCCGAGGACCGAACCCGTGGCACCCCAGTAGTTACATCTTGCCAACCAGAAAGACCCACTTATCCAACTCTCTGCCTTCTGTTGGTTAACCAGTCCTCTATCCAAGTCAAGCTCTCGAGTTGGAATGACCCAATGGATCACCAGCACAGAAAGTGCCTCTGGTCCAATTTTGTGAAGGCTTTGCCTGGGAATGTTTAAGTAACTAAGTGCTTGCTGTGGTGAGGGATGACTGTCCGGGCTGGGGGCACTTGTGGGGAACAACTTGGTGCCAAGTCCATGGACTCGGGGTGTCATCCTTGGGATAAATGTGGCCAAGCTCAATCAGGAGCCCAGCAGGTGTTGGCACTGGTCAGAAGTGCTGCCCCACTGCAGAGGAAGCAGAGGATCAGCAGAACTCACCTGCACTGTGGCCTTTGGAACCCTCCCTGGTTCTCTGCCCTTGCCATGGCAGAAGCCTCGCCAGTGATCTCCACCCCTCAGAGTCACCAGCTGTCTTCTCCCAATGAAGCTGCCACCACGTCCCAGGCACCCTTCAGGAGGGCAGGTTTGAGTCTGCAACCCACCCTGGGGAAGAGGGTGTCCCTCCTCTCCTCACTAGCATAGAGCAGTGGGTCCACCTCGGACTCCTGAACCCAGGGGACAGGTCTTCTCTGAGCCATCTTCATGGCTGCGGTGAGTGTGTCTCCAGAGAGGGAGAGGGGCCCTCGATGATTTTGGGAGGAGGTCGGGGTTACCGGGATGGGGGTCGCGTTTGGTGTAGATGGTCCTGAAGCCTGTGTTGTTTACAAAGTTCCTACGGGCCTGTGTGAGTCTCCTACCTGTGGCATAGGAGTATGGGCCGACTGTGGGTGCGGGCCACATGGGTGGGGGGTAATGAGAGTGAAGGAGGTGGGCCTAATTGGCTGGAAGGATGAAACCCCGAAAGAGAAGATAACATGGTTCTCGCCTTGTGGGGAGAGGGGACAAAAAAATATAGAATGGCTGTCCAGGTTAAGACTTAACAGTACTGAGGTCTCGGAATTATGCAGCCTGAGTAAGAAGGGGGCCTATCAGCCTATCCCTGAAGAAGAAAGCAGTTGTGCCCGCTGACATTACTGAGATCAATGCTCGTCAAACGAATTGGCTATCAAGAGTTAACCCTTAACAATGTCAGTTGCCTGCACTCTCAAAGTCAAGATGTGGAGATGGCAGCTTGGACTGGGGTGGGCACAGTAAGAAGTCTTACAACACCAGGTTAAAGTCCAACAGGTTTATTTGGAATCACCTGATGAAGGAGCTGAGGGATGGGCAACTATATAAACCTCCTGCCAGAACCCCCAGTGATATTGAGAAAAAGGGAGGGGAGATTGAGATGGGAGGCGAAAGGTGACTCTGACCAGGCGAGGGCACAGTCCGGGGCCAATCATGCAATCAAGATGGGATGGCACTTGTGATGTGAGTGAGCATTAGGCATAACCGGATAAGCTGTGATACTGGCTGCTTCCAGGTTCCGGAGGCCAATGGGTCAGGGGAGGTACTGTTGTTAAGCGGAAGCGACACAAATCTGACTGTCTCTCTCTTTCTCTAAACGGGGGTCACGGTAGCACAGTGGTTAGTGTGGTGTTGGGTGCTCTGGTGCACAGATGAGCCAACACAGTTGTATGTGGTACAACTCTATTTTATTTTAACTCTTATAATACAGTTCGTTCTGGATACTCTGCACGTGCTGTCTCCCTGAGTGTGTCGTGTAGCAGGTCTGTCCTGGTCCTCCTCTCCAGCTAATACTGACCACCAGGTGTCGTGTTTGTGCTTTTATATCTTTCTGTGATTGGTTGTGGTGGTGTGTGTTCTGATTTGTCTGTTGGTGTGTCTATCATGATGTGTGTGTTTGAATATCATGACATCCCCCCTTTTTACAAAGATATGTGCCTACGTGGTTATAAATATAATCGTGTTGTGAGTGCATCTAAGAGTGTGTACGTGTGTTGTGTACAGCGTGTGTATATGACGTAACTATTTACATGGGGCGATGTCGGGTGCGTCACACTAACAAGGTTGTACCATAACAAAACATGAATGCGAGAAAAAAAACAACTTGAACAGTGGTCCGGTCAGACGATATCTGGAACGATAAACAACAACAGGTTATAATACAGAAGTGTTTGACTTTTTGAACGTATGAACAGCGTTATAAGTCCAGTCTAATGGGTGACCGCCTCAAGAATAGGCTGGTCCTCAAGCCGGTTCAGCTGTGGCGATTTGGGTTCACACTGGTTCACCTTGGACTGTTGGAGGTGATGCTGTTGCCGAAGTCTCTACTTTTCCATTTGTTGTACTTCATGCAGTGCTTGGTTTTTCATTCGTGCAAATATAACATTCAACATCTTTGTTAGTGTTGCCTTGGCTGTGGTTTGGTTCTGGTGGCGATGGAAGGGGCATGATCCGTGGCATCTCCACGAAGTCATCCTTGGGAACCAGTGGAGGATCCGGCGTGTGCGTACGGTTCAGTTGCGAGCGTGGAAGGCGGCGCAAAGCTCGCTGATTGCGCCTACGCACCAATCCATCCGCCCTGCATGCCAGGAACAAGGTGGAGTCTTTTTTCTTTTTATGTTTGTGGTGGACGGCATCTTGTAGCTGATGGGTCGTTGCCATCGAAGTAGCACCATCACTAATATCATGCAAGGCGATGACTGTGCCAGATGTGGAAGTTGGCCGAGACCGTGCACGCTGGTTCCGGCCACCTGCAGTGCCGGAAGGGCGACTCCGCAGAGAAACGTCGAAGCATGTCGCCTTGGAGAGAGAATTGTTGCTCGCATCAACGTCTGGCGATGGCGCGAATTGGTGTGTCCGTCTTGGACCGCCGGTGCTGGTCGCCACTGCCGACCCAGTGGGACTGCCACGCGATCCATTCCCTGTCGCCGTGGCATCCGCCGTCACCCTGAGCGTGCCATCACCGAGGCCGCGACACCGCCCGTCCGGAGCAAGGTCTGGCGTGCGCGAATCAGAGTCGGCGCTTGGCTGCTCCCCATCTGGAGTCCGGTCTGCCTTCCGTCGATGCTCCCCGTCCGGAGTCCCAACAGGTTCACTGGAGGCAGCCGAGATTCCCTGAAGCTGCACTTCTGGAGTCGGAACATGCAGGAATGCACCAACCAGTGGAGAGGCTCGAGCCATCGAGGGTGGAAGCGGTGCGCCGCCACCGCAGTCGTCAGTGGTCCCACCGTGATCGTCGAGTGCCTCGGTACGCACTAGGCGAGGTCTGTCACCTTGCACCTTTTGCATGGGAAGTGGGATGCTGTCGTCACTCGTCTCACATCCCGTGGATAGATCCTCATTAGCAGCTTGCTGTTCACTAGGGTTGGGTAAATTGTCAGAGTTTTCATCTGGTGGTGCACACCATGTCGGTGGACTGTCATTGTCTTGCCGTTGTCCTTCATTTGGGCTTTTCTTCTTTGGAATTTTAAATCTTCCCCCAGACATTGCAGAACCTTGTTTATTCCCCCCAAATTCTCCCATATGTATGGTCTTGAATATAGGATTCAATGTTTCTATCGACATTGTACTATTTTCCAAAGAACATTCCGTTTCACTTTTCTTCTCAGGTACCTCATATGTATCTTTGTCTAATGTACATGCCTTCATGGTCTCTGGGTCTGATTTTGCTGGGACTGGCATGGTCACAGTCTCTCTTTTACTGTTCTCAATTGCCCACATTATACTCCCCATATATAACTGCTTAATCACTGGGGTTAGTGTGGTACAATGGATAATCGGGTCGACCTTATCTGCATCTTCACCATTAGTGGAAAGCACACTTGGTTCACTTGAAACTGCTGCGGGTTTTAAATTCCTTATCTGGCTACTCGATGTCGGTGTCCTCAGGATTCTTGCTCCAATGTTCTGCTCATTTATCAGTGGAGTGTGTATAGGTTCAATGCAATTAATGTTCCCCTCAAGGTTTGAAGAGTCATTACTGACTAACTGCTGGTCTCCGAAGTTGGGACTTTGCGGCGTTGTGTTGAAGGGAGACATTTGTCCCTGCTGTAGATATGATTCAGGTTGTGTTATTTCCATTACCTGAGGATCAATGTCTTGTCCATTTTTTCGATCCGTACTAAAACACTGGCAATTCTCAGTCTGCTCCTTGCAAGTTAAACATTCAATTAATTTCTTTAGCAAATCCTCAGCATCCTTCTGTGGCCGTGCAGCATTATTGATCTCTGTTCGGCTATAATGATCCTGAAGGTCAGCGCATAAACCTTTTTTCTTCGGGCTTGGAAGAGGCGATTCCTTTGGCTTGTCTTCAGTTGGGCTTGAACAGTCTTCAGCGCTGTGCCCTTCATTGTAGCATGAGAGACCGTCATGGTCATGCTGCTGTGTAGTGGAGCATGGTAGGCTGTTATAGCCTTCTTGCTGTTCACGTGAGCATGGCAGACTTGCATCGTCTGCCGCTGGTTGGTCAGGAGAGGTTGCTAGACCCTCATGGTCTTGTTCCTGCAAGGACCGCACATTGGAGTCTTGCGTTGCTTCTATCGTGGAGGCTGTCCACGAGCTCTCTGTGGAGGCTTGTGACACTGGAGTCACTTCTTGTTCGTGCAAGGACTGCGCTCTGGAGTCTTGCGTTGCTTCTATTGTGGAGGCTGTCCACGAGCTCCCTGTGGAGGCTTGTGACTCTGGAGTCACTTCTTGTTCATGCAAGGACTGCGCTCTGGAGTCTTGTGTTGCTTCTATCGTGGAGGCTGTCCACGAGCTCTCTGTGGAGGCTTGTGACACTGGAGTCACTTCTTGTTCGTGCAAGGACTGCGCTCTGGAGTCTTGCGTTTCTGCAATTGTGGAGTCTGTCCACGAGCTTGCTGTGGAGGCTTGTGACACTGGAGTCACTTCTGGTTCATGCGAGGACTGCGCTCTGGAGTCTTGCATGTCTTCTTTCATAGAGTCGGGAACGTTGAGCGGGACGTGGACCACGCTCTGTGTAGCAGCAGGGCGCTCTCCGTGTGCTTGCAGCGCTCCCTGTCTGTTAATGTCAGGCTGCAGCATCATCCGGTACTGATAAGTTGGGACGTCATATCTGCTGGATTGAAGATCCTCAAATCCGAAAAATGAATCCGCATCTGCGTCGGATTCAATGTGGGGGCCGCCAATGTGCAACACGAAAGGTTCGTCCGAGTCATAGTCGTATTGGACCACGGAGCTATCATTGGGCTCGCGAGGTCCGGAAACACTGTAAAGATCGTCATCGAAGTATTCGAGGTCGGAATCATCGGCTTGTGCGTAGGTAACTGCTTGTCGGAGGGTTCTTCGGAGGTCAAATTCATCTCCTGGGTCAATTTGCGGCAATGCTGTCATTCCAGGTGAGGGAAGGTTGTTTTACAGCTTTAACAGATTTTTGTTTTTTTTATTTGGGACGTTTCCCTTTTAAATTGGATTTGGGACGTTTCCCCTTTAAATTGGTGCGGTCTGGGGCCTCTGACATCCTGACGCTCGGTATGTAGCACGTAGGAAGCGACTGCGCATGCTCAGATCACTGTTCCTTTACCGATGGCCGTTTTCTTGACTGCGCATGCGCAGCATCTCGCGCATGCGCAAACGAAACTTCCGGTTCTGCGCACTGCTCGCGCAACTGTGCTAGCGTGATACCTTTAGCAAGATGGCCGCCGACCTCGACCCAGCCCTCTCTCAGGCCCGGGATTTCGGCCTCTGGGAATTCGGGCTCCGGGATCCCAGCCACGAGGCGAGTACGGCTGCTTTTCTTACCTTTACTTGCCGATTGGATTGCGTTTTCTTCACAGTACTTGGAGAATTTGTCCAGGACTGCCTGGTAATCGTACCTTTGCTGCCTCCTGAAGAACCTGAACCTTGTGAATATTTCTCTTGCCCTTGCACCGGCGATGGTGAGGAGAAATTCAATTTTTTCGCTACCATCCAGGTCTTGGAGTTCAGCTGCCACCAGGAACAATTCGAACACTTGCCGGAATCGCCGCCAGTTTTCGCGGAGATCGCCGTAGCACTGGAGTGGCTGCGGAACCGGGAGCTCTATCATTTTGCCTGGGCACTGCTGGTTGTCTGTGTACACTGAGGTATGCCGCAGGTATCGATCCACTCCTGTACCATGTGGTGTTGGGTGCTCTGGTGCACAGATGAGCCAACACAGTTGTATGTGGTACAACTCTATTTTATTTTAACTCTTATAATACAGTTCGTTCTGGATACTCTGCACGTGCTGTCTCCCTGAGTGTGTCGTGTAGCAGGTCTGTCCTGGTCCTCCTCTCCAGCTAATACTGACCACCAGGTGTCGTGTTTGTGCTTTTATATCTTTCTGTGACTGGTTGTGGTGGTGTGTGTTCTGATTTGTCTGTTGGTGTGTCTATCATGATGTGTGTGTTTGAATATCATGACAGTTAGCACAGTTGCTTCACAGCTCCAGGGTCCCAGGTTCAATTCCCGGCTTGGGTCACTGCCTGTGCGGCGTCTGCATGTTCTCCCCGTGTCTGCATGAGTGTCCTCCGGGTGCTCCGGTTTCCTCCCACAGTCCAAAGATGTGCAGGTTAGGTGGATGGCCATGATCAATTGCCGTTAGGTTAATGGTTTATGGGGATAGGCTGGAGGTGTGGGCTTAAGTAGGGTGCTCCTTCCAAGAGCTGGTGCAGACTTGATGGGCCGAATGGCCTCCTTACGCACTGTGAATTCTATGATTATGATTCTATGATTATAAACCCTTGCAGCTAACTGTGTGATATTGGTATAAAACCATTAACAAAGAACAAAGAAAAGTACAGCACAGGAACAGGCCCTTCGTACCTCCAAGCCCTCGCTGACCATGCTGCCCGACTAAACTACAATCTTCTCCACTTCCTGGGTCCATATCCCTCTATTCCCATCCTATTCATGTTTTTGTCAAGATGCCCCTTAAATGTCACTATCGTCCCTGCTTCCACCACCTCCTCCGGCAGCACATTAGAGATGTCTATTCTTCTTATCACAGCGCTGGAGGAGCACAGACTCCAGCATCAATGACAGGCAGCACCCAGGAAAGGCCCAGCAGCTGGAGACCAGGGTGCCGCAAGGCAGGCTCAGGAGCTGGATGCTGCACCACCTGAACAGGGAGCTAAAGGTGCGGAAGGCAACCGAGGATAGACAGGACACATGTGTCCTTCATGGCACTGTCGAAGAACATGTGCCACATTCTCCACCTCACCAGGGAGACTGTTCGGTACCTGTGTCACATTCTTTCCAACTTGGCTCCACGAGAGAACATCCTCTCTCTGTGGCCGTGAATGTTATAGCAGCCCTCAATTTTTATGAGACGTGGGTCGTTCCAGGGCTCAATGGGTGACCTGTGTGGAATTTCGCAGGCATCCGCCCATAAGTGCATTGTGAGGTGATGGGTGCACTCTATGTAAGGGCCTCAGACTTCATTCACTTCGACCTGGGCCAGGCCGAGCAGGGCGCAAGGATTCGGCACCATAGCGGTCTGCCACCGGTGCAGGGGGCAATCAACAAAACCCATTTTGCTCTACACGCTCTGTGGCATTAGGGAGTCCCCTTCAACAACAGGAAGGAATTCCACTCCTTAAATGTCCACTGGTGTGTGACCACTAGCTGAGATTCATGCACCTGTGCACCTATTTTCCAGGTAGCATACATGACAGCTTCATCCTAGGGCAATCTCAAATCCCTGGAATTTTCATGTGATTCCCCGTGCTATAGGCATGGCTTGTAGGGGACATGGGGTATCCCCTGAATCACGCTGGTGACTCCAGCGTGGAGCCCTGATACAAGCAGACGCCCGATACAACAAGGCTCATAGTGCCACCCGATCTGTGATAGAGTAGACCATCAGCCGCCTCAAGATGCACTTCTGCTGCCTCGACAGGTCCGGTGGGGCCCTTCAGTACACTCTCCAGAGGGTCCCCCCACATCGTGGTGGTCTGCTGTGCCCTGCATAAACTGGCTCAGCAGTGGGACAATGACCTTACTGATGAAGACCTGGAGGAGCATCACGTATCCTCAGATGAGGAGGAAGTCCAGGAGGGAGTAGAAGAAGAGGCCAGTGAGGAGCTAGAGAGTGAAAGCTTGGCAGGGTAAGGTTCACATGGGCAGGAGGGCTAGGGACTCCCCAATTGCTTTCCACTTCATGCAGTAGGACCATCATGTGGTCCAACAGTTCAACAAGCTCCACCCACCTACCTGCTCCCCCCCCCCTCCCCCCCAAGTCTATCGTGACCCCTCCACAACCATGGGTTGAGGATTGCAGAAATGTTAGTCATCAGGGAGTCCTTGAGCAGATGGGCTGGTTTAGCACACTGGTCTAAACAGCTGGCTTGCAATGCAGAACAATGCCAGCAGCGCGGGTTCAATTCCCATACCAGCCTCCCCGAACAGGCGCCGGAATGTGACGACTAGGGGCTTTTCACAGTAACTTCATTGAAGCTTACTTGTGACAATAAGCAATTATTATTATTATCTTCTGACCAGTTAAATCAGGAGGGCAATGCCGACTCACGGTAAGAAATGGACTGTGACGCTCCTCAGCTCCTCAGTCTGACTGCTGTCTGTCTGCTGCCAGCACGCTGACTCCCTGGCTCACGACCGAGTGAGTTCCGGCCCTAGGTTCCTTTGTCTCTTAGCACTATAGGAATATTAAGGGCGAGAGTCTAGGCTTCACTGATTCATGCCTGTATCCTTTCACAGTTGATGAAACGTTCGCTATGAGAGTGCCTCACTGTCTGCCTGACATTCAGGGCCTGTGAGAAGATCTTTATCCAGACGAGGAGAGCTGTCTAGCCCAGTGTGCCACTGGGAGAAGCGTTAACAAAAGTGAGGCCTTAAGGTTGTGAGGACAAATAGAATTTAATACAGTGACATGAGCAGATGTTACAAGTGATAAAGACCCCCAACTATCTGTGCCTAACTTCACGTGTCTATGCTGTGCCGCTATAATGCCTTACACTTGCTTACCCTCCCATTATACTTAGGTGTATTCCCAGGATGCACATCAAGGAGGAGATAGCCTGTTACCTTACATGACCTGATGCCTGAGATACCCTTGGTGGGTGTCCTCTGGAGGGCCAGGACCTGAAGGGCCTAATTTTGGGTGGCACTGGTGTTGCCCACTGCCCCTGAGTTGTGCCAGTATCAGGAATGGGGGATTTAGATGGGCTGGTAATTCCCAGGGTCTACGGGATGGAAGGCCCCGGGAGGTGTTCCAGCACTTCCTCTTCCCTCCGGGTGCTTGGGTACACTCCATGGGTTGGAGGGGCAGTTGGAACGAGCTTCAGAAACTGCAACATCATCCGGCACTGCCAGTTCTGGAAGTCTATCATTGGCTGCACCATGGCGTTGAACCCCTCAGACGTTGTGCCCAAGGACTGAGCCATGCTTTGGAGTTCTCCCATCATGAATCTGACCTCTTGCCCCAGGCTTTGCACTATGGCCACCACCCTTGCAGTGTTAGCTTCAGTATCATGCATCGCCAGCAACATTTCCTGCGACAGTAACCTTTGGGACTGCTCCATGTAGCCTTGCAGTCGCAGGGGTGTCGCTGACAACTCCTCCTGGTATTTCCGGCTCTGACTTTTCATCTCCAGCAGCTGAGGGATGAACGTGCCCAGAGGCACGGCACCTGTCTGGGGCACAGCTGTGTCCTGGGACCAGGCAGACCTCTGACTGTCCGATCCCTGGGACTTTCCTGCCTCCACCCGATGTGTGCCAGAGGTTGTGCGGTGCTCACCAGAAAGTGACCCTGAAGCCTATCTGCTAAGTTCGCCCACCGAGGTGTATGTCACAGCGATGGTGGATGCTGCAGGTTAAAGCTGTGGCGCTTCATCCGTGTCCTCCTCTGAGGTGATGCCAAGGGTGGGCGATAGGACACAGCTGGTAGATGGTTCAGGCTCTTCAGTTGCAAGGCAAGGGACATATTCTAGTGCATTGCCTGGTCAAGGGTTTGGACTACAAAGTTCTCACTTGAGACTGCTCACCTGAATGAAGGTGCAATGGCTCCTAACATTTCTGCCACAGGCCAACTTTGCTCTCAGCGCAGGCCCAGACCTACTCCTCCCCTGTGAGATCCATGGCCCTCAATTTGTACGGAGTCAAGATCCTCAGCTTCGGAATCCCAACACCTGTTTTTTCTCACTCGTGGCGGTTGTGGATGATCTTCTCCTGCATTAACACAAATGGGGATTATGTGAGCTGGACGCTGAGTGGGTCATAGGTCAATGACACCTGGCTTGTGTGGTCACTGTGCCTAACCAGAGAGGGTTCTGATGTGGAGTACCTTGGGGAGGTTGGGTGCTAGGGACCTGCAAGGTGGCGGCATGTGTGTTCCGGGTGACATTCCGGGAGGGTGATGGAAGGGGATGTGCAACAAAGAGACCAGGAGCACTTCCCCTTGCTGGCTGCAGTAGGTCATTCATCTTTTACCTGCATTGCACACCTCTCCTCTTGGTCAGGCTACTGTCTCTGACTAATGCCGCCAACGTGTCCCAGGCAGGATTCTTGACCTTGCTGGAAGGCCTCCTGCCAGCCTGAGAGTATATTGTAGCCGCCTCTCCTCCACAACATCCAGCAAACAGGGGAAGGCCCTATCCTTAAAAGGAGGAGCTGGTTTCCTCACTGCTATTCTCCTGGCTTGAATGGTAGCAAGTGCTGTGGAGCCATTTAAATGTAAGGCTCCCTTTATTGAAGTGCTCAGATAACCCAGGGAAAGGGTTGGCCCACTGAAGGATAGGCAAGGGAATCTATGTGTGGAGCCAGAGGAAATGGGCGAGGTACTAAATGAATACTTTGCATCAGTATTCACCAAAGAGAAGAAATTGGTAGATGTTGAGTCTGGAGGAGGGTGTGTAGATAGCCTGGGTCACATTGAGATCCAAAAAGACGAGGTGTTGGGTGTCTTAAAAAATATTAAGGTAGATAAGTCCCCAGGGCCTGATGGGATCTACCCCAGAATACTGAAGGAAGCTGGAGAGGAAATTGCTGAGGCCTTGACAGAAATCTTTGGATCCTCGCTGTCTTCAGGTGATGTCCCGGAGGACTGGAGAATAGCCAATGTTGTTCCTCTGTTTAAGAAGGATAGCAAGGATAATCCAGGGAACTACAGGCCGGTGAGCCTTACTTCAGTGGTAGGGAAATTACTGGAGAGAATTCTTTGAGACAGGATCTACTCCCATTTGGAAGCAAATGGACGTATTAGTGAGAGGCAGCATGGTTTTGTGAAGAGGAGGTCATGTCTCACTAACTTGATAGAGTTTTTCGAGGAGGTCACTAAGATGATTGATGCAGGTAGGGCAGTGGATGTTGTCTATATGGACTTTAGTAAGGCCTTTGACAAGGTCCCTCATGGTATACTAGTACAAAAGGTGAAGTCACATGGGATCAGGGGTGAGCTGGCAAGGTGGATACAGAACTGGCTAGGTCATAGAAGGCAGAGAGTAGCAATGGAAGGATGCTTTTCCAATTGGAGGGCTGTGACCAGTGATGTTCCACAGGGATCAGTGCTGGGACCTTTGCTGTTTGTAGTATATATAAATGATTTGGAGGAAAATGTAACTGGTCTGATAAGTAAGTTTGCAGACGACACAAAGGTTGGTGGAATTGCGGATAGCGATGAGGACTGTCAGAGGATACAGCAGGATTTAGATTGTTTGGAGACTTGGGCAGAGAGATGGCAGATGGAGTTTAATCCGGACAAATGTGAGGTAATGCATTTTGGAAGGTCTAATGCAGGTAGGGAATTTACAGTGAATGGTAGAACCCTCAAGAGTATTGAAAGTCAAAGAGATCTAGGAGTACAGGTCCACAGGTCACTGAAAAGGGCAACACAGGTGGAGAAGGTAGTCAAGAAGGCATACGGCATGCTTGCCTTCATTGGCCGGGGCATTAAGTATAAGAATTGGCAAGTCATGTTGCAGCTGTATAGAACCTTAGTTAGGCCACACTTGGGGTATAGTGTTCAATTCTGGTCGCCACACTACCAGAAGGATGTGGAGGCTTTAGAGAGGGTGCAGAAGAGATTTACCAGAATGTTGTCTGGTATGGAGGGCATTAGCTATGAGGAGCGGTTGAATAAACTCAGTTTGTTCTCACTGGAACGAAGGAGGTTGAGGGGCGACCTGATAGAGGTCTACAAAATTATGAGGGGTATAGACAGAGTGGATAGTCAGAGGCTTTTCCCCGGGGTAGAGGGGTCAATTACTAGGGGGTATAGGTTTAAGGTGAGAGGGGCAAGGATTAGAGTAGATGTACGAGGCAAGTTTTTTACGCAGAGGGTAGTGGGTGCCTGGAACTCGCTGCCGGAGGAGGTGGTGGAAGCACGGACGATAGTGACATTTAAGGGGCATCTTGACAAATACATGAATAGGATGGGAATAGAGGGATACAGACCCAGGAAGTGTAGAAGATTGTAGTTTAGTCGGGCAGCATGGTCGGCACGGGCTTGGAGGGCCGAAGGGCCTGTTCCTGTGCTGTACATTTCTTTGTTCTTTGTTCTTTGTTAACCCCCGGAGTGGGCAAATCAGACATTTCATGCCTCCAACATGGCATTGTTCAAAGTGCCTGAAAATGGCAGTCTGGATCACGCTACCAAGACCGACGGAAACCGCATCAATTTTCACACCGAAAATGACAGTGATTTGGGGGGAAAAATCCACCTATTGTTCAAGGATACTGTCCTGAATGCACTCTATGAGTTCTTCCTCATGGTGACCACTGCCAATTTGATTTTCCCAATCTATATGAAGATTAAAGTCACCCATGATTAATGTACTGCCTTTTTTACATGGCCTCATTATCTCCTGATTTATTCTCCTAACAGTATAACTGCTGTTTGGGGGCCGAACAGTGTTCTAAACTTCCACTGGTGCTTTTAAACATTAAAGTAGGAAGCGTTGTGTTTATCAGCAAGTAGAGTGGCCAGTTCACTTGCCAAGCTTATGTCTGACTGCAAAGACAGATTACACTGATAACTGGTTTAGATCCAATTTGGAAGCATTTTCTGTTGGATACCTTTACTCGTACTGAAATTTAAACAGATCATCTTGGCCTCTTATAATGCAGGTATATTTGGAATCTTCACGAAGATCATTGGTATGGGGAGTATTTAGCAAATGGGAGGAAGTGTCCAAATACCTATTGACCTTTTTTATTGCATGCTGGTTCTACTAAGAAGATTAAATACACATTTGGAGTTCATTAACACTGACCTGCAGAAATAAGTAAAAAGCGTGGTGAAGCTAGCAATGCATGAAGTCTAGAACTAGTCCAAGCTCATGGTGTTTGATCTTCGGATGACGCTTAAAGAGAAAACCATACAGATGCTTTGTAAATGGCATAACGCTTGCTTAACCTTTCAAAATGTAATCATTGCAGCAATATTTTTGCAGCACAGCTGGAGCTAACGAGGACAAATGCCTTCTCTTTTTTAGTGATTTCAGTCAATAATTGCTTCAGCTGCCATGACACCATGAGTTGCCAATAATGTGAAACTCTGGTACTATTTCCAACAATCTTTCACACATTCTTGAACTCAGAATGGAACTTGCAACCAAGTAGGAAAGTCCGAGCCGAGCCGGCCTTTCACAATGACCACTGGCGAAGATATCGATGTGAAGTTTTCCTCAATGTCACCCTTCCACTTGGAAAATATTGTTTTTTTCTGAAGCATTACAGGCAGCCAGCCCAGCTGAGAAATGGAAACCATTCTCGGACATGAAACACGATCATACTACTTGATTCGTGCCAGAACTCTGCAATAACCACAGTGAATTAGAAAATCACAGAGAAGGTACGTCTTTATGTTGTCTTTAGTCACACTTGATTTCATTTTATTCATCTTTTATTTTTGCAAACTTCAAGCGCAGTTTCTGGTGCTTAAGTTGCATTCTCTATTCATAACAGCCTCAGAGAGCTGTGAATACACAGCAGATTTAGTCCTTACGATGTGGTTGACATCAACAGATACTATTTGCATGTCATTTTGAAATGCTGCCAATACAGTGTTACTCTGAGCAGTTTTAGTTGCCTGATTGGAAGTATTCGAGGAAGGGAAAAGGTACGTGGACTTTCCGTTTATTCCTTATTTGCAAACCAAGACAACCAAGATTACTTTCACATTATTTTTCATAACAGGGTGTGGGGGATACTTGTACTCCTGAAATACTGTACTATAAAATTGACGTCTCGGTGATCGCCTCGGCTGTAAAATAACTTAATAGTATTATGAGGTAATAGTGCAGAAATCAGTGGGAAGAAACAGCAAAATGTTAAGGAGGCTTCTGGAGATGGGGCAGCATGGTAGCATAGTGGTTAGCACAATTGCTTCACAGCTCCAGCTTCGATTCCCGGCTTGGGTCACTGTCTGTGCGGAGTCTGCACGTTCTCCCCGTGGGTTTACTCCGGGTGCTCCGGTTTCCTCCCACAGTCCAAAGATGTGCAGGTTAGGTGGATTGGCCATGCTAAATTGCCCTTAGTGTCCAAAACTGCCCTTAGTGTTGGGTGGGGTTACTGGGTTATGGGGATCAGGTGGAGGTGTGGGCTTGGGTAGGGTGCTCCATCCAAGAGCCGGTGCAGACTCGATGGCCTCCTTCTGCACTGTAAATTCTATGATTCTATGTAATGGAGAAAGAAATAACTTGCATTTGTCTGGTGCTTTTTAAATCCTCATAATGATCCAAGTGCTTCACAGACAATGAAGTACGTTTTGAAGCGTAGTCACTGTTGTAAGGAAATGTGGCAGCCAATATATACAGAACATGGGCCAGAGAATGTAATGAGATAATGATCACGTAAAACATTTAAAAAAGCAATGGGTCCTTGTGAGAAACCCTTTGTTCTTCTTCAGATAGTATCATGGGATCTTTTAAGTTCACTAGAGAGGCCAGGTCCCAATTTTAACCTAAATTATGCTGCCAAGTCTCTAAGGTTGGGTTATGGACCCACAGCTCTCTGAGAGCCCTCACTGACCCAAGGCTGAGAGACAAAATGCTGACCCGATCGCAATCCATTGATTTTTTTTAAAGACTTTTCACAGTTTTAGATTTACAAAAATGTAGGTTTGGATCAATTGAAAAGTTTATTTGAGGTTTTCTTTGTGAGTTTTTTTTCAGTCGATTCGATTTGATTTTTGACTTGATTTATTGTCACATGTACCGAAGTACACTGAAAAGTATTTTTCTGTGGCTGAGGAACGTACACAGTACGTACATAGTAGACACAAGAATAATCAACAGAGAACATTGACAAATGGTACATCGACAAAACAGTGATTGGTTACAGTGCGGAACAAGGGGCCAAACACAGCAAACAAAGCAAATACTTGAGCAAGAGCAGCACAGGGCGTCGTGAATAGTGTTCTTACAGGGAACAGATCAGCCCGAGGGGGAGTCATTGAGGAGTCTTGTAGCTGTGGGGAAGAAGCTGTTCCTATGTCTGGATGTGCAAGTCTTCAGACTTCTGTACCTTCTGCCTGATGGAAGGGTCTGGGTGGGAGGGGTCTCTGATAATGCTGTCTGCCTTCCTGAGGCAGCGAGAGGTGTATACAGAATCAATGTGGGGGTGGCAAGTTTGTGTGGTGCGTTGGGCTGAGTTCACCACACTGCAGTTTCTTGCGATCTTGGACTGAGCAGTTGCCATACCAAGCTGTGATGCAGCCGGATAGGATGCTCTCTATCGCTCATCTATAGAGGTTTGTGAGCATCAATGCAGACATGCCAAATTTCTTTAGCTTCCGCAGGAAGTAGATACGTTGTTGGGCTTTCTTGACTGTTGCATCAACGTGAGTGGACCAGGACAGACAGTTGGTGATGGTGACCCCCAGGAACTTAAAGAAATCAACCATCTCCACTTCGGCGCCATTGATGCAGATGGGAGTGTATGTCGTGCTGCGCTTCCTGAAGTTGACGATCAGTTCCTTGGTCTTTCCAACATTTAGAGAGAGGTTGTTTTCGGTGCACCCTGCAACCAAGTGATTTATCTCCCTCCTGTAGTCTGATTAGTTGTTGTTTGAGATGCGGCCCACCACAGTCGTATCATCCGCAAACTTATAGATTGAGTTGGAGTTAAATGTTGCCACACAGTCATGGGTGTACAGGGAGTACAGTCGAGGACTGAGCACACATCCTTGCGGGGCCCCGGTGTTGAGGACTATTGTGGAGGAGGTGCTGTTGCCTATCCTGACAGATTGCGGTCTGTTGGTGAGGAAGTCGAGGATCCAGCTGCACAGGGTGGGGTCAAGTCCAAGATTGCAGAGTTTGGTTATTAGTCTTGTTGGGATAATGGTGTTGAAGGCGGAACTGTAGTCTATGAACAGCAGTCTTTCATAGGTGTCCTTGTTGTTGAGGTGTTCGAGTGTTGATTGCAGAGCCAATGAGGTCGCGCCTGCTGTGGACCGGTTGCGGTGATAGGCGAACTGCAGTGGATCAAGACCGTCTGGGAGGCTGGCAGAGATCTGTCTCATGACTAGCTGCTCGAAGCATTTCATGATAACAGACGTTAGGGCCACTAGTCGCTAGTCGTTGAGACAGACTACCTTGTTCTTCTGTGGTACTGGTATTATGGTGGACTTCTTGAAGGAGGTGGGGACCTCAGAGCGGAGGAGTGAGGTGGTGAAGATATCTGCGAATACACTCGCCAGCTGGTCTGCGCAGGCTCTGAGTGCTCGCCCAGCGACTCCGTCGGGGCCCGTCGCTTTCTGCGGATTCACTTTCGAGAAGGCAGCTCTTACCTCTGAGGCTGTAATAGTGGGTATGGGTGTGTCCAGGGCTGTTGGGGCGGGTGGCATTGATACATTGGCTGACTGCCCAAATCGGGCATAGAACTTGTTCAGATCATCGGGTAGGGATGCCCCACAATGAGTTTCATTGCTGTAACTGTGAATGTAGTGTCAGTATTTTTACTGTTTCCTCTGTAGTTTACTTTGTTGCACTGAAACTTTCTATTCGTATATTCTGAGTCTGTTCTTCTATTATGCAACACCGCAGGAGTAGAACAATTAAAATTGGTTCCTATGCATGCCAATTCTAAAATTTCCTCTTGGTAGTGCACGGGTTAATGCATTTACATTAAATTCTGTTGTGCACAATGCCAACAGAATGGAAAAAGGAAACATTTTCCAGCTCTACTTTCAATAATGCCACGTGATCTTTTGCATTTACCTGAGGGTGCAGAAGGGACATTGATGTAACATTTCACCTGAAGGGCAGCGCTCCCTTCCTCTGATTGGTTCGGATTTTGCGCAGAAATCACAGCAAAACTCTCCGCATGCACTGTAATCACTCTGACAGCACCTTCTGGAGTCTGCACATGCACAGAATAATGCAGAAATCCAGTAGTTGCTGTCAATGATTCTACGTTTCCCTGAAGGGGAAGCTGTTGAAGCCATCTCAGGCTGTAGTCAAGTAGAAGTTACTGAACCATTGAAATTTTGCCTTTTTAGGTGATTAGTCTTGCTGTAAAAAACCATGAAAAAGTTATTACATATTGAATGAGCTCTAACTGAATTTTTTATGACATTCCCTCTTTATAATTACTGTTGAAAAACCTCTCCGGCCCTGTAAAACAAATTTAATATTTGCAGAATGTGAAATTTCGCCATTATGATCTAGAACAAATCTTCACACAACATTTTGATAATAGTTTTATGCAGTTTTGTTTCTGAGATTTCAACTTTAACCTTAATTCCCTGTGTAAGTCATAATCATATATTCCATACTCTGTAAAATGTAATTAAAAATGAAGGACCCAGAGCATTTCACTTCCTGGCTTGCTGTCTGTGGGAATACTTCAATGTGATTGTCTGCTTATCCTGCTTGATGACATTCCAGTTTTTACCTGTCTGGAGAAGTGCCTCTTCCTCCATGCAACTTGGTGCCAGATTTAAACCGTCAGTGGAAAAGGGAAAATTCACTCCATGGAGATCCGCAGAGCTTTGAGGGTGGATTTCTTTGAGGTCAATGATATCCAGGAAATTATGCACTGAAGTGGGATAACTTTATCCTCATAACATTTTATCCCACTCACCTCCAATGCCATATCTAGCCACCTCTTGAATGTATTCAATAGCTTAGCCTCAACTACTTCCTGTGGTAATGTATTCCACAGGCTCACCACTCTTTGGGGGAAGAAATGTCTCCTCATCATGGTCCTAAATGGTCTACCCCAAACCCTCAGAAATGACCCACCATCAGGAACATCCTCCCTGTGTAGTGTTAATCACCCTGGGGTAACACAGACTGCAAAGTAGACTCAAAACTTTGATGTTAGTTCAATACGTTTTATTGAACTGTTAAGCAGTGCACACAGTTCGCTGTGGGTTTGACACTCTACTAATCTAAGCGTGCTTACTATAACTAACTAGACCAGACTAGCTCTGAGCCACGTGTAGAAGGAGCTAACTGACATATACACCCTGACTGTCACTCCAGTTGCCACCAGTGGAAAGAGGTAGATTGCTGATGTCTTGTGTGTTTTATAGTGGGAGACCACCCTCTAGTGTTCTGCCTGGTGATTGGTTGTGTTCTGTCCTGTGTGTTGATTGGCTGTACTGGGTGTCTGTCAATGCCTGTCTGTATCTCATTATATGCATGAGTACAGAAGGATTTACAGTGCAGAAGGAGGCCATTCGGCTCATCGAGTCTGCACCGGCTCTTGGAAAGAGCACCCTACTCAAGGTCAACACCTCCACCCTATCCCCATAACCCAGTAACCCCACCCAACACTAAGGGCAATTTTGGACACTAAGGGCAATTTATCATGGCCAATCCACCTAACCTGCACATCTTTGGACTGTGGGAGGAAACCGGAGCACCCGGAGGAAACCCAAGCACACACGGGGAGGATGTGCAGACTCCGCACAGACAGTGACCCAAGCCGGAATTGAACCTGGGACCCTGGAGCTGTGAAGCAATTGTGCTATCCACAATGCTACCGTGCTGCCCTTTTAAAAAAAAAATGTCGGTTGATTGGAGCATATGCGACTGTATGTACATGCATAACTATTTACATTAAATGGTGAGTGGATGAATATATACATGAGAGGTGTCTAGCATGCAGATATAGAACAAAATTTACAAGATAAATGTCTATAAGTCCAATCTTTGGGGCTTGCGTCCGATCCTTGTCGACCGCCTGAGAGGTGGAGATGGGGACGACGGCGCCTTGACAGGCAGGATTGCTGCCAGATTGGTGCCCTCGTGGTGCGAGGTGTCTGAAGGAGGCATAACAACATCTGGAAAAGTAAAATCTGGTGGTAGGCAGGCAACATTGAGGAGTGCCCTTCTATTGCGCCTCACAATGGAGCCATCAGCCATGTGAACTACAAACGATCTGGGAGCAGCCTGTCGAACAACAACAGCTGGAGCTGACCAGCCTCCATCAGGCAGCTTGATCTGAACAGTATCTTCCGGAGAGAGCACAGGCAAATCGGTAGCATGAGCATCGTACGTCAGCTTTTGCCGGTTCCGGAGTTGCTGCACCTTTTGCAGCACTGGGAGGTGATCCAGGTAAGTGTATGGCCGGAACAGGTCTCTATTCATGAGGAGTTGAGCCGGAGACATACCAGTGGACAGAGGGGTAGCCCTGTACGCCAACAACGCAAGATTGAAGTCAGAAGCAGAGTCCGCAGCCTTGCAGAGCAGTTGCTTCACTATATGGACCCCTTTCTCAACCTTCCCGTTGGACTGCGGGTAGTGTGGGCTTGAGGTAATGTGGTTGAATTGGTAGGACTTGGCGAAATTGGACCACTCTTGGCTGTGGAAGCAGGAACCATTGTCACTCATGACAGTGAGTGGAATACCATGCCTGGCAAATGTCTCCTTGCAGGCCTTGATGACTGTCCTTGATGTGAGGTCTGACAGCTTCACAACTTCCGTGTAATTTGAGAAGTAATCTATGATGAGCACATAGTCACGCCCATTGGTGTGAAAAAGGTCGATTCCCACCTTGGACCACTGAGAGGTCACGATCTTGTGTTGCTGGAATGTTTCTTTTGTTTGAGCAGGCTGGAAACGCTGGCAAGCCGCACAATTGAGGACCATGTTGGATATGTCCTGGCTGATTCCAGGCCAATAGACACCCTGCCAGGCCCTGCGCCTACACTTTTCGACACCTAGGTGTCCCTCGTGGATTTGTTTGAGCACTAAGCTCTGCAGACTGTAAGGAATAACGATACGATCTAGCTTGAGGAGGATCCCCTCGATGACTGTCAGGTCGTCCTTCACATTAAAGAACTGAGGGCATTGCCTTTTTTGCCAGCCATTTGCGAGGTGGTGCATTTCACGCTGCAGAAGAGGGTCTTTGGCAGTCTCTTCACGAATGCTGATCACTCTTTCATCTGAGGCCGAGAGGTTGCTGGCACACAGTTGCACCTGTGCCTCAATCTGGCGGATGAAGTCAACCTGTTCACAGGGCGAGTTGATGGAGCGGGACAGGGCATCCACAATTCTCAGCTCCTTGCCTGGTGTGTATATTAACTCAAAATCGTACCTTCGAAGTCGAAGGAGAATGCGCTGAAGCCTGGGCGTCATGTCATTCAAGTCCTTATGAATGATATGGACCAAGGGTCTGTGGTCAGTCTCCACTGTGAAGGTTGGTAGACTGTAGACATAGTCATGGAACTTTACAATATTGGTTAGGAGGCCCAGGCACTCTTTTTCGAACTGGGCGTACCTCTGTTCAGTCAGAGTCATGGCCTTTGACGCATAAGCAATTGGAGCCCAGGACGAGGAGTCATCCCTCTGGAGGAGCACTGCACCAATGCCGTCCTGGCTTGCGTCCGTGGAGATTTTTTTTTCCCTGTCCGGGTTAAAAAATGCTAGTACCGGAGCAGTGGTGAGCTTAGCTTTGAGCTCGAGCCATTCTGCTTGATGTGTGGGTAGCCACTGGAATGCAGTGGACTTCTTCACCAGATGCCTGAGAGCCGTGGTGTGTGAGGCCATGTTGGGAATGAATTTTCCCAAGAAGTTCACCATACTGAGGAAGCGTAGTACCGCCTTTTTGTCTTCCGGGGCCTTCACGGCGTTAATGGTCTTGACCTTGTCCGAATCTGGTCGCACACCCTGCTGGGATACCTGGTTGCCCAAGAATTTGATTGCTGACATGCCAAAGTAGCATTTGGCCTTGTTCAGCTTGAGCCCATTTGCATGGACACGTCAAAAGACTTGTTTGAGACGAGATATGTGTTCCTCGGGGGTCGTGGACCATCTGATTACATCATCTATGTAGACACGCACACCCTCAATGCCCTCCATGATCTGCTCCATGATCCTTGGAAAATTTCAGAGGCTGAGACAATGCCGAATGGCATACGATTATAACAGTACCTGCCAAATGGTGTGTTGAACGTGCAGAGATTCCTGCTGGACTCGTCCAGTTGTATCTGCCAGAAACCATGCAATGCCATAACTGCACTGGGGTCTTGTCATCTAAACCACGATGCATCTAGCTTTGTGAAGAATTTGGCGTGTGCCATCTCACTGGTCAGTTCCTCCCGCTTCGGGATCGGGTAGTGTTCCCGCATTATGTTCTGGTTAAGATCTTTGGGATCTATGCATATCCGCAATTCTCCTGAGGGCTTCTGCATACAGACCATCGAGCTGACCCAGACAGTCGGTTCCGTCACTTTGGAGATGATGCCCTGGTCTTGGAGCTCCTGTAGCTGTGCCTTTAAATGTTCCTTCAGAAGAGCCGGCACCCAGTGTGGTCCATGGATTACAGGCGTGGCATCAGGCCTGAGTAAGATCTTGCAGCAGTATGGCAGAGTACCCATTCCATCAAACACATCCGGGTATTGAGCAAGGATGTCATCAATGTCAGCCTGAAGATCCACATTGGAAGAAGACATGGCATGGACTCTCTGTACAAGGTTGAGTAAGTTGCATGTATGGGCACCAAACAGGGATGCCTTATCAGGCTTGACGATTTTGAATCGCAGTGTGGCATTGATGGTCTTGTTGGAGATGAATAGATGACAAGATCCTAGTGCAGTTATGGCATTGTCATTATAATCGAGGAGCTGGCAGGCTGGCAGAAGAATTTTGGGTTGCTTTTTAATGCGGTCAAAATCAGCTTGAGAGATGAGATTGGCAGAAGCACCAGTGTCCAGCTGCATTGATTAACTTGTATGACAGCACGCCATTCGTCCATGGAATCCACATTGAGGATAGATAGGTGACTTGCTGAATTTGGGGAGACATACCCACATGTAGTGATGATGCCCACATGATAGGGGGACTCCAGGCAGTCATCCTCTGGATCCGTAGTGCTACCAGGATCAGAATCCAGTAAACCTTGCTGTACACATCGAACGCGCTTGCGTTGGAAGTGGGATCACTGGCCCTTGACTGGTGGTGCAGACCTGCACAAGGCTACATAGTGTCCAGGCTTCCCACAATTTAAACATCGCCTGCCTTTTGCAGGGCATTGCCGCTTTAAGTGGGCAGTGCCGCAGTTCGGGCAAGTCATGACGTTGACATCGTTGCGCTCCGTGCATCGTCACACATGCGCAGTGCGGTCAGCTGTCGTTCGCACCTGCGCAGTTTGGCTTTTGGCCGCTTCGTTCTC
Organism: Scyliorhinus torazame; assembly: GCF_047496885.1. Taxonomy (NCBI): domain Eukaryota; kingdom Metazoa; phylum Chordata; class Chondrichthyes; order Carcharhiniformes; family Scyliorhinidae; genus Scyliorhinus; species Scyliorhinus torazame. The sequence goes on along the minus strand of NC_092725.1, from coordinate 110,717,624 downwards.
CTGTTCGTGTTGCGCATGCGTGGGGCCCCGGGAAAAGCACGCGAAATGGCCGCTTTCATCAATACTGAGGTGCTGCATCCGGGCGATGGCCTGTACACTCTCTGCCTCGTGGGAGGCAAGTTTTTCTACACTCTCTGCCTCGTGGGAGGCAAGTTTTTCTACACTCCCTGCCTCGTGGGAGGCAGGTTTTTCGTATTCTGCCGATTTGAGACGGGAGTACCGATTTCTCGCATGCTCATGCACTATACACGTCTCGATTGCGACTGGCAGGGTCATGTGCTTAAATCTGAGGAGATGCTCCCACAAGGAATCGGAGTGCACCCCAAACACGATCTGATCCCTGATGATAGAATCAGCGGTGTCAAATAATTGCAGGACTGTGCTAATATACGGAGATGAGTTAGAAAGGATTGGAAAGGTTCATCCTTACTCTGAAGGCATTGCTGGAAGATATAGCGCTTCAAGCTCTCGTTTGATTCCACTTCACAGTGACTGTCGAAATTTTCCAAAACGATCTTGAATTTGGTCTTGTCCTGGCCGTCGGTAAAATTAAGCGAGTTGAAAATCTGGATGGCTTGGTCCCCCGCAGTTGATAGGAGCAGCAAAACTTTTCTGGCATCGGACACATCCTTGGGGCCTGAGGCCTCAATGTAGAGAAGGAACCTTTGCTTGAAGATCCGCCAGTTGGCGCCGAGATTGCCGGAGATCCGTAGCTGTGGAGGAGCCTGGATCTTCTCCATGCCGCTGGAAGGCACTTGCTGGTCGTCACAGAATCACTCGAGGTACACCACTTAGAGAAAGTAGACGACTGGTACCATGTTGTGTTAATCACCTGGGGTAACACGGACTGCAACTGGATGCAGTTGTACTTGAAAGTAGACTCCAAACTTTGATGTTAGTTCAATACGCTTTATTGAACTTGTTAAGCAGTGTACACAGTTCGCTGTGGGTTTGACATTCTACTAATCTAAGCGTGCTTACTATAACTAACTAGACCAGACTAGCTCTGAGCCATGCGTAGAAGGTGTTGAATGATTTGTACACCCTGACTGTCACTACAGTTGTCACCAGTGGAAAGAGGCAGGGTGCTGATGCCTCATGTGTTTTATAGTGGGAGACCACCCTCTAGTGTTCTGCCTGGTGATTGGTTGTGTTCTGTCCTGTGTGTTGATTGGCTGTACTGGGTGTCTGTCACTGCCTGTCTGTATCTCATTATGTGCATGGGTGCATATCATGACACCCTGCATCTACTCTATTTAGTCCTGGTAGAATTTTATAAGTCTCTATGAGAGCCCCTCTCATTCGTCTGAACTCCAGCGAAAACAATCCTGACCCAGTCAATCTCTCCTCATACATCAGTCCCGCCATCCCTGGAATCAGTCTGATAAACCTTCGCTGCACACCCTCGAGAGCAAGAACATCCTTCCTCAGAAAAGGAGACCAAAATTGCACACAGTACACTAGGTGTGGCCTCAACAATGTCCTGTATAATTGCAACAACACATACCTGCTCTGTACTCGAAATGTCTCACAATGAAAGCCAACATACCATTTGCTGTACCTGCATGTGCTTACCTTCAGTGACTGGTGCACAAGGACACCAAGGTCCCGCTGCACACTCCCCTCTGCCAAAATGGATACTGCACTTGATAATTGTCTTGTAATCATTTGGGTAGATGGTCATCCAGGTCTGAAACACACCACGAAGAACGATGGTGAAAGGATGGTGAAAGCAGATTGCATAGTAACTTTCAAAAGGCATTTGGACACGTACTTGAACAGAACAAGTCTGCAAGTTTATTAAAAGGCAGGTTTGGTATTAAATTGGACAGAATTTTCAAAGTCCTGGCATAGACCCAATAAACTGAATGGCTTCCAATTGTGCTGTAAGTTTATATGATTATGAGATATGTAATACTCTTAAGCAGGGGGGTCTGCCCTCCCTCTGAGGTCCGCACTCGAAAATAAGTGTCAATGACATGAAGCAACTTTGGACAGAACTTCCCCTGTATGTGGAAAACCTTTATTCACCCACCAAGCAATAGTATATACTTACAACTGTTTATCAATAAGACCCCTGTGTCGGAGCTTGATCCCTGGTGGTCGGCCTGCTGAGCAAATCACTCTGCACAACATCCTGTGACTGACCAAGTCACACTCCTCTTGCTGCAGCAGCAATATTCTTGTGGCCTGTGTACACCTTTCTGACCCTGGTCTCTTGACATGTGAGGCAATACCTTGAAGCGGGTTATCTGATTGGATTAAGTGTTATATCAATCCCCTCCATGTTTCTACCACCCGGTGAGTTTCACGTGCTGCTCCATACTACAGCTTTGTTACATTTAACTTACAAACAGAAGTCTCAGGGATATTAATAATGCTTTCCAGCATCAACCAGACATTTTGCCGACACTTGCGCCTCTAATCCATTCACTTTTTCCATCCCTTTGGTAATATTCATCTGTCCATGAGTGCAAACATTTGATAATACCTGTGTGCCTGGTCCAACAAATTGAGTTGGGATAAACAAAATGTGCCATCCTGGAGAGGACTGATCAGATCCTCGTGCTGGTAGTCCCTGTGTGTGATTACAGGACAAAATCCCCCTTTCCTTAATTTTTCAAAAAAAATTTAGAGTACCCAATTATTTTTTTTCCAATTAAGGGGAAATGTAGCGTGGCCAATCCACCTAACCTGCACATCTTTGGTTGTGGGGTGAAACCCCCGCACACACGGGGGGAATGTACAAACTCCACATGGACAGTGACCCAGGGCTGATATTCGAACCTGGGTCCTCAGCTCTGTAGGCAGCAGTGCTAACCAATGTGCTGCGTGCCGCCCCCCCCCCCCCCTTTCCCTAATGTGCCACATGTGTCACGAACACCTGGTCATCATAAACATGCATAGGAGTCTTTCAGATCTCAAACAACCTGCAGGTCGGTGCTGCTGTTTCGGCTACATCATATAAGCAAACAGAAGTGTGCTCTTTCCGAGCACACCCAGAAAAATCCAGGGCTACCCAAGTGATCTCATCCACCTAAATAGGGCATTGGTCATAACCTGACACATAACCCTCCTTCGACAACAATATTTTCAATTTAAAAAAGATAATTAGACTCCTTCCTTTCATTTAGGACAGGATAATACAAAATCCAGCACGTCCATGCTGCAGTTCTCTCGATAGCACTCATGATTCATGAAGTATACCTGCACGAGCCCTCTGATTTTTGCAGACACGAGTGGTCATTTGGTAAGTTGGCATAACCCTAAGATGTTTATCAGTAGCACAGGAGGCAATCTCCTTTCCGTAACCCTTTGGAGAGTCTTACAGGCCTGTCCCATCGACCAAGAACAATACGTTGTGTAAATATCGTTCTCAACAGCCTCCACAGAGGCATTTTTATTCTTGCTTATAATTTAATTCATGCAGTGGGCATATTCTCCACCACACCTTGCAAATGAATGGTGTTAATTTGATCTTCCTGTAATTCATTCTGTTCCACATCATTCACATCATTTAATATTTTCCTTAACTTATTTCTAATAGATTTTACTGATTCATCTAAAGTAGCCAAATCTACAATTTATGAGTAGGCACGGTGTTAAATGTAGTTACTGTGCCATTAATCGCTACGTCGTGCCCGCCATAACAATGAGATTTCTTTTGATTCGCTGAACCCGCCACACATACTCGCACGTTCATTCTCATCTCTCGCAATGCTGGTTCATCCCAGAACTTGCTCAAAACTTGATGCAGCATTTCATTCTGCAAGGGAAGGTGGTGACGATGTGGTATTGTCACTGGACTACTAACCCAGAGACCCAGGGTAATGCTCTGGGGACCTGGGTTCAAATCTCACCACAGTGGATGATGAAATTAAAATTTGATTAGGAAGTGGGGAATTGAAAGTCCAATAATGACCACATTATGGATGCACCCTGGGAAACAGACACAGATCTGAATGATGCGCATCACAGATGATCTGGACATTGAGGGGATGGTATCCCTTGTGGTTCAAAAATTGCACTCTGTGCCAAAGAACAAAGAACAAAGAAATGTACAGCACAGGTACAGGCCCTTCAGCCCTCCAAGCCCGTGCCGACCATGCTGCCCGACTAAACTACAATCTTCTACACTTCCTGGGTCCATATCCCTCTATTCCCATCCTATTCATGATGCCCCTTAAATGTCACTATCGTCCCTGCTTCCACCACCTCCTCTGGTAGCGAGTTCCAGGCACCCACTACCCTCTGTGTAAAAAACTTGCCTCGTACATCTACTCTAAACCTTGCCCCTCTCACCTTAAACCTATGCCCCCTAGTAATTGACCCCTCTACCCTGGGAAAAAGCCTCTGACTATCCACTCTCTCTATGCCCCTCATAATTTTGTAGACCTCTATCAGGTCGCCCCTCAACCTCCGTCGTTCCAGTGAGAACAAACCGAGTTTATTCAACCGCTCCTCATAGCTAATGCCCTCCATACCAGGCAACATTCTGGTAAACCTCTTCTGCACCCTCTCTAAAGCCTCCACATCCTTCTGGTAGTGTGGCGACCAGAATTGAACTCTATACTCCAAGTGTGACCTAACTAAGGTTCTATACAGCTGCAACATGACCTGCCAATTCTTATACTCAATGCCCCGGCCAATGAAGGCAAGCATGCCGTATGCCTTCTTGACCACCTTCTCCACCTGTGTTGCCCCTTTCAGTGATCTGTGGACCTGTACACCTAGATCTCTCTGACTTTCAATACTTTTGAGGGTTCTACCATTCACTGTATATTCCCTACCTGCATTAGACCTTCCAAAATGCATTACCTCACATTTGTCCGGATTAAACTCCATCTGCCAGCTCTCCGCCCAAGTCTCCAAACAATCTAAATCCTGCTGTATCCTCTGACAGTCCTCATCGCGATCCACAATTCCACTAACCTTTGTGTCGTCTGCAAACTTACTAATCAGACCAGTTACATTTTCCTCCAAATCATTTATATATACTACAAACAGCAAAGGTCCCAGCACAGATCCCTGTGGAACACCACTGGTCACAGCCCTCTAATTAGAAAAGCACCCTTCCATTGCTACTCTGCCTTCTATGACCTAGCCAGTTCTGTATCCACCTTGCCAGCTCACCCCTGATCCCGTGTGACTTCACCTTTTGTACTAGTCTACCATGAGGTACCTTGTCAAAGGCCTTACTGAAGTCCATATCGACAACATCCACTGCCCTACCTGCATCAATCATCTTTGTGACCTCCTCGAAAAACTCTATCAAGTTAGTGAGACACGACCTCCCGTTCACAAAACCATGCTGCCTCTCACTAATACATCCATTTGCTTTAAAATGGGAGTCGATCCTGCCGTTCTGAGAACATAGAGCCACGTGGGTGCAATCGATGACACCCTGCACCTGGTGCATGCTTGCTATGTGAGCAAAGCCCATGGTCCTGGCATTCTGATTCACATGGTCCCGGTCCAAAATGATGTGTGCCCTCGCAAATAACACATCTGTGACTTCCCTAGTACATTTGTGCATGGCAGACAGGTCACCCGTGCAGTCCTGAAACGAGCTGCTGGCATAAATGTTCAGAGCGGCAGTAACTTTCAGGGCCACAGGCAATGGTTGATCTCCCAGCCCATGTGGTGCCAGCACTTGCATCATCTGGAACAGGTGGTCAACAGTTGCCTGGGGCAGTCGCAGCCTTCTCCTGCACTAGGCCTCTGACATCTGGAAGTAGGAAGTTCTACGGAGTTATACCCATGGTCGGTAGTGTTTCCTCCAAGACGCCACCATCTGTGGCCCTGCTCCTGTAAGATCAATGGGCCCTGCCTCCCACTCCTCTGCAGGAATTGGTCCTAGCCGAATGCAACAGCACATCAATTTTGCTCTGCTCGCTCACAATCAACAGAATTGCCAGCTTGACTAGGTCCATGATCCTCCAGGATCAAAAACTGAAAGGAAGAGAACATCAAAGTGAACAATGAAGGGTCCTTGCAATGCCCTGACCCACAGCCCTCATAGGATCTTAAACATCCATCCATGTCCATCTCCCTATGTGAGTGCCATTGCAATGATTCTCACTCCATCCCCCGTCATGCAATAGGCACTTCTCACAGTTGCCCTCTCAACTCCACCTGAATGAAGTGCTTCAACCCTTGTGAGCCTTGGTGGTCCGCGAGCCCCCTACACAAGGGTGAGGAGTGAGAGCAGTTGAGTGCATTCAATAGACCAGCGTTCTAACCTCATGGGATAATGAACACTGCCACCCATCATCTCCTGAGCAGTGTGACTGATGAGTGCCTTCATCTCAACGCCTTGCATTGGGAGCCAAACATGTGTGCCACCTGTCTGTCATGGAAATGTGAGTATTAGCTTTGGGGTTCGATGCATGGGGGCTAGGCTTCCTAAGGGTTAACAATTGGGTGCCATTCAGTGGCACACTCATGCATTACTATGCAGACTATATTAGCACAATTTTCTCATCACCGAAGGGTCAGGGAGCTGATTAGGCAACTGGCTTCTCCCTGTGGCAGGCAAGGCACACATGATGCATGTGAGGATTATATTCGACAGTATTCTTCATCCTGAGAAGGCACCCTCATTCCCCCAGTTCTCATGGGCTGCGGATTAAATGAGCACTTGAACAGCCAGTCACCTCGACTTTGTTTCCTGACAACTTGACTGAATAACCGGTGAACTTCCAAATATCGCATTCCCTCTGACTTTAAAGTGCAGACCGAGTGTGGGGAAATCATTCTGACTGCACTCACCCTCCCCCTAAGTGCGAGTCTTCAGCCCTCATGAGGCTGGGAACCTCCCCTTGTGAGAGTTCCTCACTCTGTCCATGCAGCCTGGCATCTCACCGGCCCCCACCCAGGGACCTCAAACTCGCTCCCTGTGAATTCACCTGCTCCCATCTCTTTCCAGCAGCCACCCTGGAAGGGCAATCCTTCAGTGATGATATCGCCACAAGCCCAGCAAGGAGGACATGAGAAGTGATGGTGACGAAACAGCCGCCAGACCCTTTTAAACTTAGACCTTCCATGGCGGGATTCTCATTACTCCACCGGAGAGGTGCCTGGAAAACCAGAAAATGCGATCTCGCCGGCACGAATCGCGTTTCCCGATTCTCGCCATGTATTGCGCCCACATTATTGTTCTCACTAATGGGTAACGTAGGTTGAAAATTGCCCCTCTGACCTAATTCCAATTCACACCTCCAAGCATTAAAAACTATCCCGTCCTCTCATGCGTGAACTGTATGCAGATTAACATTCCCCGCATGTTTATCCAAACACTCTGGAATCATGATTTGGGCTGGTAGCCATGACTCCAGGACCATGACTTGAACAATTTACTCTGTTAATTACACTTCAATTTTGCTAGATTTTAAACTGGTAAAATGCCCGCTGCAGCTCCATGCGACACTACGGCCTTCCCTGCTTCCCAGTGTACCTCCCAGAGGCCATTAAAATCCTGTCCATGTTGCTAGTTGTGGCTCACTGATAGCACTCTTCCTCTGAGGTCAGAAAGTCGGAGGTTCAAGTGCCACCCCAGAGCAGTGGGTACAAAATCTAGGCTAGCAGTTCAGCGCAGTGCTGAGGGCGTGCTGCCCTCTTGGGTGTGCTCTCCATCAAATGAGGCATTAAAATGAGGCCTCATATTCCCTCTCCAGTGACTGTAAACCATGCCATGCTTGACCAAGCCAAAGAAAACCAGAAAAGGTATCATAGGCAATATTTATCCCTCATCACTTACATCACTAAAAGTGGATGATCTCATTGACACATCAGTGTCATTTGTGAGAACTTGCTGCGTGCAATTTGGATGCTGTGATTTCTACATTATGACAATCAATACACTTTAATAATACTTCATTGGCTTTATATAACCGAGGCTGTGTAGGACACTGCATAAATGCAAGTCTTTCTTTCTTTCTGCTTGGGCCAGTCTTCAAGAAAGAGCATAAGTGTCTTTTTCGTTTGACATTTAAAGGTTGAAGTTCCAAGTGCATGCTGACAGTCTGCGGAGTTTGTCTTATTGCAACACAAACAGGTTACACTCGCGAGTCACCATAATATCACAACAACATAACGAAAGCTGACATTGTGGGTGATGTGTTGTAATGGTACAAAAATGTTTCCTTTGTGACTCGTTCACTGGGAAGCACAGTGTAGACTGCATGCCCCCTTATTTGACTTTCTGGAGCTGTGTAGTAGGAAAGGCCTATTTCTAAATTGTATATAATTGTACAGCACTGTCAAGGTCAACACACTAGAAGCAATGACATACCTTGTGTAAAAGAGTGACAGATTGCAAATGCTTTGAAATTAATTAAACTGGGGATTAAATGAGCTCCATGAGACCCATAACTATGTCTTTACAAAATGCATGAATAGAACTCCAATTTGAATAATAGTAATAATAATGTATGCTGAAATGTTTTCCTTTCATGTTATATTCAACATGATATCTGTTTGCCATTGACGTGGTGTTAGTAGTATGATTGTTAAAGACTTATTAGGTGCTAGGTTCCTGAGTGCCTCAAGTAGTGCACGAGTTTGGCTGGATCCACCTCTGACATCGGGAAATGGCAAGGTCTGATGATCAAAGGAAGTTTGTCCTTGGGCCCACATCGTAATAACTCAAAGCTGCAGGAACTAATCTGAATCCCTGACACAGCTCCTGGACCTTCAGAACTTCAGCCAACTTTGAAGCCAAGTCTAGGAAAGGAAAGAGAGGAGCTCGGGAAGGTGGGCAGGGGAGAGGGTTAGTTGGGGGTATGTGTGTGTGGCGTGGGGTGTGGGGGGGGGGGTGCATGATGAGGGTGAGACAGTAGTGAGCCACATTTGTTCTTTTAGTAAGGGCCATGAAGAATCCACGAGTTTTAAGGATACAAAGTAATAACATTTATTTACTATAACATATATACATAACAGTAGCAGTAACTTCCCTTGCTACCTACTCCTTCCTCCTGGTTCCTGAACTGGCCAGCTTATTTATACTAGGAGTTTCTCCGCCCCCTTCATTGGGGAAGCTCATACTCCCACAGGATTGTGGGATAGTCATTATCCCCAGCCAATGGTAAGTAGGCAGGTTATAACAGTTCTATAAAGCTAAAAGGAGCATACTTGTACTTCCTGACTTCAAAAAATAAATTAAATGTTGGAGGTTTTGCAGCATTTTCTCGTGACAGTGGTCAGGCTTTGTTATTTGTTTAGGGGCTGTGAGCGATGATGGCTGGGCCAGCATTTATTACCAATCCCTAATTGCTCTTGAAGTATTGGTTTGCTAGGCCATTTCAGAGAGGCATTTAAGAGTCAACCACATTGCTTGGATCTGGAGTCACATGTAGGCCAGACCAGGTAAAGAAGGCAGATTTCCTTCACTAAAGGATATTAGATAGATTATTACGACAATGGTTTCATGGTCGACATTCGACTTTTATTTCTAGATTTTGTATTGAATTCAAATTTCACCATCTGCCATGGTGGGTTCGAAACCTGGATCCCCAGAACATTACCCTGGGTCTCTGGATTCTACCACTAGGCCACCACCTCCTGCTTACCCAAATATGCTAGTCGGAGCTTGCACAATAAGCCCTGACTGCAACAACTCATTTTTCATAGTGCCTTTTACGCAGTAAACAAATTTAGGAGTCCAGGCCTTAAATAAGCACAGGTGTTGCGAGAGTTACCTGAAAATAAAGATAATAATAATAATCTTGATTGTCACAGGTAGGCTCACAACCAAAGCTGCATTTGCACGAATTTCCATACAGATTGGACATGGCTCTCTATATTACTGAATTGACTATTGTTCCATCCATTTCAAACCCATATAATAAAGGTGCTGTGGCCTTTTCTTGTAGCTGACTTTTTACTTTGCTGCACTGTCTCCATAAAATGTCTACTCAACTGTCGAATTTTTTATTCATTTACAGGATGTGGTCATTGCGGATAGACCAGCACTTATTGCCCCTCCCTAATTGCCCTTGAGAGGGTGGTGGTAAAAGGGCGGCAGAGTGGCACAGTGGTTAGCACTGCTGCCTCTTGGCGCTGAGGATCCTGGTTCGATCCCGGCCCCGGGTCACTGTCCATGTGGAGTTTGCACATTCTCCCCTTGTCTGTGTGGGTCTCACCCCCACAACCCAAAAGATGTGCAGTGGACGTGGATTGGCCAAGCTAAATTGCCCTTGAATTTGAAAAAAATTTCAAAAAGGAAAGTGGTGGCAAACTGCCTTCCTGTACCGATAATAATACAGTGTGGACTGCCAAAAGAAAATGATTTGCACTAAAATGAAGGGTGTGCTTTTAACAAAGGAATGGGAGGATCTGTCTGTGATTAGTTCCCAGTTATATGAATCTGTTCTAACCAAGACTCATCATCCCAGTATCTCAAGGGCATTTGATCAGAAGCTAAAGCAAATAGTTCTTGGCTTGTATAGATTTTTGCTGTGAAACTAATTGGAATAAACAGGCTGATTCTGTACTCCCTTGCTCTTAATAGGGAATGGCATGGAAAGGACCTGAGGGCTTGTTTATTATGAAGATTAGCAGACCATCTGCCCTCCTCCCCTCCTCCACTGAGAAAAAAGCATAAATGGCCATTTTTTGCTATTAATGCAATGTTCCGATAAAGCTAATCAGGGAAATCAGGAGAACTCCAAGTGAATCCAGATTCAAGAGGGCAAATAGGGCAGCACGGTAGCATAGTGGTTAGCACAATTGCTTCACAGTTCCAGGGTCCCAGGTTCGATTCCCGACTTGGGTCACTGTCTGTGCGGAGTCTGCACGTTCTCCCCGTGTCTGCGTGGGTTTCCTCCGGGTGCTCCGGTTTCCTCCCACAGTCCAAAGATGTGCGGGTTAGGTGGATTGGCCATGCTAAATTGCCCTTAGTGTCCTAAAACGTTAAATGGGGGTTGCTGGGTTACGGGGATACGGTAGATACGTGGGCTTGAGTAGGGTGATCTTTGTAAGGGCCGGTGCAGACTCGATGGGCCGAATGGCCTTCTTCTGCACTGTAAATTGTATGATTCTAAATGATGCAATCCTGATCGCACAGCCTGTGATCTTCCACACAGGACTTTTGATATGTGGGAAATCATGAAATCATCAACTTACCTGAAAGTCTTAGAGGCAGCGGACCTGCAAGGAACCCGCCCGGAATGGGAGGATATAAATAGGGACCGATGCTCGAAGTCTACATTTACCTTAATCTCGTAGAGGCAGCGAACATGCGAGGGTCCAGCCTAGAGCAGGAAGGTATAAATTGGGACTGAGGCTCAAGGCCTACACTTACCCGGAATCATAGAGGCAGTAGGCCTGTGAGGGACCAGTCTGTAGCAGGAGGGTATAAATCAGGACTGAGGCTCAAGGCCTACAATTTATTGGGAATTGGAAAGGCATACCAGTCAACTGCTGAGAACCGGTCCAGACTGACTTCAAAAGAAGAGTAAACAAAAACCCAGTAACATCACAGCAAAGAAGCAATTTGGCAGGCTGGTGAGTATCTGCTTTATGGGTGTGTGTGCAAATAGCTAGATTGATCAATCAGCTTTCGGGAAGTTGTGTAAATAGCTGGTTTATAGAAAAGCATAGAAGTTTTACATAACCCTTGAGTAACTAATTGATAGGCACAAGAGAAGGAGCTGTTTGATGAGTAAGTCTATTTTACTTTCCAGTCCTCAGTTTATAGTAAATAGTATAAACATAAGCGTAAGGTATGGCAGGACAGCTTCATCATGTGGAATGCCCATCCTGTGGCATGTGGGAAATCGTGGACATGTCACGTGGCCGAGATGAGCACATGCGCATGAAGTATTGGTTATCACCAGCTGCAGAAGCATAAGCTATGGGTTTCGGAACTCGAGCGGCAACTGGAGTTACTAGGGCAGCACGGTAGCATTGTGGATAGCACAATTGCTTCACAGCTCCAGGGTCCTAGGTTCGATTCCGGCTTGGGTCACTGTCTGTGCGGAGTCTGCACATCCTCCCCATGTGTGCGTGGGTTTCCTCCGGGTGCTCCGGTTTCCTCCCACAGTCCAAAGATGTGCAGGTTAGGTAGATTGGCCATGATAAATTGCCCTTAGTGTCCAAAATTGCCCTTAGTGTTGGGTGGGGTTATTGGGTTATGGGGATAGGGTGGATGTGTTGACCTTGGGTAGGGTGCTCTTTCCAAGAGCCGGTGCAGACTCGATGGGCCAAATGGCCTCCTTCTGCACTGTAAATTCTATGATAATATACTATGCCGCAGCCAAGATGTTAACGACTATGTTTGGAGCACATTTAGGGAGGTGGTCACACCACAGGTTAGGAGAGGGTAGGCAGAGAAGAAATTGGTGACCACCAGAAAGTATAGGAGGAACAGGCAGGTAGTGCAGGATCCTTTGAGTACCTCGTTCAAGAACTGATTTTTCATTTTGCACACCAGTGAGGTTGATGGTTCCTCAGAGGAATGCAGCAAGAGCGAAGCTCATGGCACCACAGTTGCCTCAGTCGCATAGGTAGGAAGAAGAAGAGTGGAAGAAGAATATTGGTAGGGAATTCAATAATTAGGTGAACAGATAGGCGTTTCTCTGGCTGTAGACGTGACTCTAGCTGGTATGTTGTCTCCCTGCTCGAGGGTCAAGGATATCACAGAGCAGCTGAAGAACATTGTTCGGGGGAAGGTGAACAGCCAGAAGTCATGGTCTACACGGTACCAACGACATAAGTAGAAAGAGAGTTGAGATCCTGAAAGCTGAGCTTTCGTGAGCTTGGTAAGACATTAAAAAGAAGGACCTCACCGGTAGTAATCTCTGGATTACAACCAATGCCATGCGCAATAGAGTATTGAAATAGGAATAAGAAATGACAAATGCATTGCTGGAGATATGACATAGGAGGGAGGAATTCAGATTCCTGGGGCATTGGGACCTGTTGGGGGGAAGGTGGGACCTGTACAAACCATACGGTTTGCACCTCATTGGGCTGGGAACAATATCCTTGCTGGGAGGTTTGCTGATGCAGTTGGGGAGGGTGTAAACTGGTTTGGCAGGGAGTAGGAACTTGACAGTGGAGTTCGATGGGGAAAATCAGAAATGGTAATGGAAGGCAGAAGATCAATAAGTGAGTCCGGAAGGAAGAGACAATAGAAAAGAGGTTGGCAGTGCTCAATACTTCAATGCAAGGAGTATAGCAAGTAAAACAGATGAGCTGAAGGCACAGATGGAAATGAGGCAGTATGATAGCGTAGTTATCATAGAAACATGACTTAAAGTGGGACAGAACTAGGGCAGCACGGTGGCACAGTGGTGAGCATTGCTGCCTACGGCGCTGAGGACCCGGGTTTGATCCCAGCCCCAGGTCACTGTCTGTGTGGGGTTTGGACATTCTCCTCGTGTCTGCGTGGGTTTCACCCCCACAACCCAAAAATGTGCAGGTTAGGTGGATTGACTGTGTTAATTGCCCCTTAATTGGAAAAAAAATAATTAGATACTCTAAATTTATATTAAAAAGTGGGACAGAACTGGTAGCTCAACATTCCTGGTTACAGGGTTTTCAGGTGAGATAAAGAGAGGGATTAAAAAGGGAGGAGGGGTGGCAATTTTGGTTTGAGAAGCAATCGAAGCTGTGAGGAGGGTTGATGTGTCAGAAGGATCATCGATGGAGGCCATATAGATTGAGCTTAGGAACAAAACAAGGGACAGTCACACTTTTGGGAGTGTATTATAGACCCCCAAGCACCAGGGGGAGACAGAAGAAAAAGCACGTAGGCAAAACTCTGCGAAGTGCAAAAACAATAGGGCAGTAATAGTCGGGGATTTTAACAACCCCAATATAAAGCAGAAAGTCTTGATGTGAAAGGAATGGAGGGGATAGAATTCTCAAGGTACATTTGGGAGAACTTTTTCGCTAGACTGTCGGAAATCCAACAAGAGAGGGTGAGGTTCTGGACCTAGTTTCAGGGAATGAAGCTGGGCAGGTGTAAGAAGTGACAGGGGGAGAGCATTTTGGTGATAGTGAATATAATTCAGTTAGTATCACCGTAATGATGGAAGAGGACAAAGATAAGAAAGGAGAAAAAGTTCTAAATCGGGGCCAGGTCAATTTTGCTAAGCTGAGGAGTGATTTAACAAGAGTGGACTGGAAGCGGTTAATTGAAAGTAAAGCAGTGTCAGAGCAGTGGGAGGCATTCAAAGGGGGGATGCTAGGGGTCCAGAGTAAACAAATTTTCACAAAGAAAAAGGGTGGGCCAACCAATTTTAGAGCCCCCTGGGTGGTCAAGCATTGTAGAATAAGGAAATGCAGAAAATGGGGCGCGATTCTCCACTCCCACGCCGAAGTGGCCGCGCCGTCGTGAACACCATCGAGGTTCACGACGGCGCGGAACGGCCCCGGTCGCGACCGATTCAGGCCCTGACAATGGGCCAGTATCGGGGCCGCGTCATCTACCCGCGCCAGGCCTTGTCGCCCGCGTAAAAGCGGCGCCGATTAGATGACGCGGCCGACGCCGCATAACGGACGTCATCCGTGCATGCGTGGTTGCCGTCCTGTCCAAATCCGCCCCGCAAGAAGATGGGGGGCGGATCTTGCGGGACGGCGGAAGGAAGGAGGTCCTCCTTCAGAGAGGACTGCCCGACGATCGGTGGGCACCGATCGCGGGCCACCCCACATTTAAGGTACCCCCCCCGGTGCAGGGTCCCCCTTCGCCCCCCCACAGGCCGCCCCCCCCCCCCCCCCCCAGCGTTCACGCACCGCCCACGACTTTAGCTACCAGGTGTGGACGGCGCCGGGGGGAACCCGCCGTTTTGGCCTGGCCGCTCGGCCCATCCGGGCCTCAGGATTGCGGGGGTGCCGGAGAATCGCCATTTTCGGTGTCTCCGGCGATTCTCCGGCCTGCGAAATTCGACTGGGCCGTTCCCGCCGCTTGGGAGAATCGCGGGAGGGCGTCGGACCGGCGTGCCCGGATATTTTGGCGGCCCAGGCGATTCTCCCAACCGACGTGGGAGTGGAGAATCGCGCCCATGAAAACTCATATCAGGCACCGAGATCTCAATACTACAGAAAGCTAAAAGGACTATAAAAAGAGGAGGGGTGGAATCACAAAGGAGATTAAGAAAGCAAAGAGAGGGCATGAAAGAATATTGACAAGCAAAATCAAGGGGAACCCTAAGGTGTTTTATCAATAAGTTAAGAGTAAGAGTGTAATTAAGGAGTGTGCAGGGCCCATATTATTTTTGAATTTAGAGAACCCAATTCATTTTTTTCCAATTAAGGGGCAATTTAGCGTGGCCAATCCACCTACCCTGCATATCTTTGGGTTGTGGGGGCGAAACTCATGCAAAGACAGGTAGAATGTGCAAACTTCACACAGACAGTGACCCAGAGCCGGGATCGAACCTGGGACCTCGGCGCTGTGAGGCAGCAGTGCTAACCACTGCGCCACAATGCTGCCCTTCGTAGGTCCCATATTTAACCTAATGTGGAGGTGATGGATGTGCTATGGTTCTGAATGATTATGTATCTGTCTTCACAAAAGAGGGGACGCGACAAGCAGACATTGTAGTTAAGAAGGAGGCTTGTGAAGTATTGGATGTGATAAACAGAGGGAAAGAGTAAGTATTAAGGGGATTAGAGTCCATGAAAACCAGATGAAATGTACCCTGGGCTGTTAAAAAAGCCAGGGAGAAAATTGTGGAGTGTCTGACCATCATTTTCCAATCCTCACTGAATACAGGTAGGGTGCGAGACGAAACAAGGCCTGCTTACATTGTACCCTTTTTCAAAAAGAGAGCAAGCGATAGACCGAATAATTACAGGTCAGTTAGTCAGTCTGACCTTGGTGGTGGGCAATTTATTGGAATCAATTCTGTGGGACAAGATAAATTATCACTTAGAAAGGCATGAACCTGTTAAGGGAAGGTGTCGAACTAATTGCATTTTTTTATAAGGTAACTAGGAGGTTTAGTGCAGTTGATTTTTGCAAGGCTTTTGACAAGGTCTCATTCGGCACAATGGTTAAAAAAGTAAAAGCCCATGGTGATGTGTTGGGTGTTCTGGATCACAAACTGGTCACCAACACTGGAAGTGGTGTAACTCTATTTTATTATAAGGTTAACTATATGAACATATTTGAACTGTGGGTAAATGCAATACCAGCTTTAACTGTTGACCCTTGCCTAGTCCTAACCAGGAGATGCACTCAGCACATGGTGAATGTCTGTGTTGCAGGCTGTGAGCTCTGTGCTCCGAGCTGGCTGTTACTAGAATGAGCAGGAACTCTCCTGTCCCCTGTCTTTATAGTGCGTGTGCTCTCACTGGTGATTGGCTGTGGTGTTGTGTATGCTGATTGGCCCCACTGCATGTCCATCAGTGTGTGTCTGCACCGTGATATACTGATGTATATTATGACACATGGGTTTCAGAGAATGTGGCAAACTGGATGCAAAAATTGCCTCGGTGGCAGATATTTTTGATAGATGCTTTTGAAGGGTCTTAATACTAGGTCCCTTGCTTTTTGTGGCATATATTAATGATTTGGATGTAAATGTAGGGAGAATGTTCAGGGATTTTGCAGATAACACAAAAATTGGCCGTGTAGTTTTTTAAAATAAATTTAGAGTACCCAATTCATTTTTTCCAATTAAGGGGCAATTTAGCGTGGCCAATCCACCTACCTTGCACATCTTTGGGTTGTGGGGGCGAAACCCATGCAAACACGGGGAGAATGTGCAAACTCCACACGGACAGTGACCTAGAGCCAGGATCGAACCTGGGACCTCGGCGCCGTGAGACTGCAGTGCTACCAGTGCGCCACCGTGCTGCCCTAATTGGCCGTGTCGTTGATAGCGAGGAGGATGGTTGTAGACTGTAGGAAGATATAAATGGACTGGTCAGGTTGGCAGAGAAGTGGCAAATGGAATTCAACTGAGACAGGAGTGAGGTGATGCATTTGAGCAGGTCGAACAAGGCAAGAAAAACACAGTAAATAGGAAACACTGAGAGGTGTAGAGGAAGTGAGGGACCTTGGAGTGAATAACCAGAGGACCCTGTTGGTAAGGTGGTTAAGAGGCATATGAAATCCTTTCATTTATTAGCCGAGGTATAGAATATAAGTGCAAGGAGGCTATGCAGAAACTATATAAAACATAACTTCGACCACAACTTGAGTGTTATGTGCTGTTCTGCTCACCTCGTTATAGAAAGAATGGGTGGGATTTTCCAGCCCCCCCCCACGTGTTTCATGGCCATGGAGGCAGACGCCATTGGCCAGTGATGGGATCAGAACATCCCGCCGCTGTCATCAAGGTTTCCCATTCTATGTACCTCTGGCACTGGGAAACTCGTGGCAGGGATCCATATTCGGCAGGATCGGAAGATCCCGTCGGTGAGCACAGCCGGAAATATTCACTGATGTAACTGCGTTAAAGAGGGTGTGGGAGAGATTTAAAAGGATATCACCAGCAGGACTGGAAAGTTAGAACCATGAAGAGATATTAGATAGGCCGGGGCAGTTCTCCTTGGAACAGAGGAGGCTGAGGGAAGATTCGATTGAGATGTACAAAATTGTGAGGGGCCTGGATAGAGTGGATGGGAATGAGGCAGAGAGGTTAGCGACAAGGGACCATAGATTTAAAGTAATCGGTAGAAGGGTTTGAGGGAGACGAGGAAAATGCTTTTCACACAGAGGGTTGTGGGGGTCTGGAACTCACTATCTGAAAGGGTAGTTGAGGCAGAAACTCTCAACGCCATCGTGCTGCCCATCTCTCAACCCATTTAAGGGTTGCCTGGATGTGCCATTACCTGCAGGGCGAGGGAAAAAATGCTGGAAAGTGGATCAGGCTGGGTGGCGTGGTTTTGGTTGGCACAGACATGATGGGCCAAGTAGCCTCTTTCTGTGCTGTAAACGTGCTAGCATTCTGAATTTGTAATCCTACTTCCTCTGTTGCACTATCTGCAAGTGATGCCCACACTTTGTCCCTGTGAAGTTTGTAAAAGATGCTTATTCTCAGATGGAAGGAGACCAGCAGCAGAAAGCTGTCATTTGAAACGGGTCAGACCTTCTTAATGTTATTAAGATTGTGGATGTGTGATATGCGTTTTAACTTGCACTCTAATTACCGATGTTCTGGTGTGCATTCAGCCTAATACATTTCATTTGGCCATATATATTAGACATGCTCTTGCTTGACATTGAGCTGCAAATAGATTTTATTCCATGACAATTATGAGTTTCACCTGATGAAGGAGCTATGCTAAGAAAGCTAGTGATTCCAAATAAACCTGTTGGACTTTAACTTGGTGTTGTAAGACTTCTTACTGTGCTCACCCCAGTCCAATGCCAGCATCGCCACAACATGGCAATTATATATCAAGGCATAGTACGACGACAGTCCAGTGTTCAAGAACTGAAGTGCCTCGTTAAACATGGTGAAACATGCAGAGACAGAAGTGTCCATTGACCATGGGGGATTCAACAAAGTCTGTTCAGCATCACTGTCAGCAGAAGAATCCAATACAAACCAGTTAAATCCAGTAGCTCACCTGAGTCTCTGCCGTTCAGGGAATTGGAGGGAAAAGATTGGCACCGCTTTGGGACAGAATCATCAGGCCGTAGCGTGACAGAGGAGGGAACAGAGGCGGGTGCACTTGGTGGTTATCAGGTTGCATCAGGGCAGTTGGGTCAAGATGACTCATGGCATCCCAGATAGATCATAGATGAAATAAAAACATAAAATGCTGGATAGTCTCAGCAGGTCTGGCAGCATCTCTGGAGAGAATTAACGTTTCAAGTCCATTTGACTTCTTCCAGTTCTGTAGATGAATTCAACGCACTCAACGCAAGTCAGCCGAATATGACCTCTTGTCACCTGAATTGTACGCTGTGAAAGTGAATGACCAGAGATATCGCCATAACTGCAAACATACACATGAACCCGGAGAAGCTGCTCATTCACAGCAGGCAGCTGATGAGGCAGATTTGATCTCGCCAAGGAAATGAACGGCCATCATAGAATTTACAGAGCAGAAGGAGGCCATTCAGCCCATCGAGTCTGCACCGGCTCTTGGAAAGAGCACCCTACCCAAGGTCAACACCGCCACCCTATCCCCATAACCCAGTAACCCCACCCAACACTAAGGGCAATTTTGGACACTAAGGGCAATTTATCATGGCCAATCCACCTAACCCGCACATCTTTGGACTGTGGGAGGAAACCGGAGCACCCGGAGGAAACCCACGCACACACGGGGAGGATGTGCAGACTCCGCACAGACAGTGACCCAAGCCAGAATCGAACCTGGGACCCTGGAGCTGTGAAGCAATTGTGCTATCCACAAGGCTACCGTGCTACCGTCAGGCCCGAAGGTGAACTGTTCCTCATCAAATGCACCTGATCAGCAGCAATAATTACTACAGCAGCAACAATTGTCATGGCAACAACATTCCCTAGAGAGGCAGCATCAACCCAGGAACATGCAGGCACCAGACGAAAGCCGACAGAAACTTACATGTGCACCATTAGAAGAACTGAATGTGTTACAGGTGGGGTGCGATGCGTGCATAGAGACAGGTGATATTGGAACAGGTTAGAAAGAACAAACAGTTTTTATTGTTCATATGTGATCTTTATGGCCGGTCTTATGTCAAGTAACTTATAAATAATAAGGCAAGCCATTCTTTAAAAAAATGAAAAATGGAATATTTAGATAAATACCTTTATATATTGTGATTTGTCACACGCCATGTAACCTCATGTTTCACTTTATGTAAATAATGGTTTGGGGCAATGGCATTTGAAACACCACATGAAACACCAACCACACAGGAAGGCAGCTGTGTTAAAGCAACATTAAGAAGGGAAACTAGCAGAAAATGCACAGCTTGGAATTTAATTCCCATTAAATTCCCATGGGTGGCACAGTGGCACAATGGTTAGCACCAGGGACCAGGATTTGATTCCAGCCTCAGGTGGCTGTCTGTGTGAAGTTTGTACGTTCTCCCCATGTCTGCGTGGGTTTCCTCCAGATGCTGCGGTTTCCTCCCACAGTCCAAAGATGTACAGGTTAGGTGGATTGGCCATGCTAAACTGCCCTTTAGTGTCCAAAGGTGTGCAGGTTAGGTGAGTTTAGGGGTTATAGGGCTAGGGCAAGGGAGTGGGCCTGGGTGGGGTGCTTTATCAGAGGGTTGGTGCAGACATGATGGGCTGAATTACCTTTTCCGGCACTGTGGGGATTCTATGGGAAATTCTGTTGGTAATTCGAATAGTCTAGTGTTGGGGTTGGGAGTTAAAATTCCTCCCTGCATATCTTCAAACTAGGTTTTGGTTACTTTTCTGTTCCTAACTCAAAAGTCATAAAGAACAAAGAACAAAGAAATGTACAGCACAGGAACAGGCCCTTCGGCCCTCCAAGCCCGTGCCGACCATGCTGCCCGACTAAACTACAATCTTCTACACTTCCTGGGTCCGTATCCTTCTATTCCCATCCTATTCATATATTTGTCAAGATGCCCCTTAAATGTCCCCATCGTCGCTGCTTCCACTACCTCCTCCGGTAGCGAGTTCCAGGCACCCACTACCCTCTGCGTAAAAAACTTGCCTCGTACATCTACTCTAAACCTTGCCCCTCTCACCTTAAACCTATGCCCCCTAGTAATTGACCCCTCTACCCTGGGGAAAAGCCTCTGACTATCCACTCTGTCTATGCCCCTCATAATTTTGTATACCTCTATAAGGTCTCCCCTCAACCTCTTTCGTTCCAGTGAGAACAAACCGAGTTTATTCAACCGCTCCACATAGCTAATGCCCTCCATACCAGGCAACATTCTGGTAAATCTCTTCTGCACCCTCTCTAAAGCCTCCACATCCTTCTGGTAGTGTGGCGACCAGAATTGAACACTATACTCCAAGTGTGGCCTAACTAAGGTTCTATACAGCTGCAACATGACTTGCCAATTCTTATACTCAATGCCCCGGCCAATGAAGGCAAGCATGCCGTATGCCTTCTTGACTACCTTCTCCACCTGTGTTGCCCCTTTCAATGACCTGTGGACCTGTACTCCTAGATCCCTTTGACTTTCAATACTCTTGAGGGTTCTACCATTCACTGTATATTCCCTACCTGCATTAGACCTTCCAAAATGCATTACCTCACATTTGTCCGGATTAAACTCCATCTGCCATCTCTCCGCCCAAGTCTCCAGACAATCTAAATCCTGCTGTATCCTCCGACAGTCCTCATCGCTATCCGCAATTCCACCAACCTTTGTGTCGTCTGCAAACTTACTAATCAGACCAGTTACATTTTCCTCCAAATCATTTATATATACTACACAGAGCAAAGGTCCCAGCACTGATCCCTGTGGAACACCACTGGTCACAGCCCTCCAATTAGAAAAGCATCCCTCCATTGCTACTCTCTGCCTTCTATGGCCAGTTCTAGCCAGTTCTGTATCCACCTTGCCAGCTCACCCCTGATCCCGTGTGACTTCACCTGTTGTACTAGTCTACCATGAGGGACCTTGTCAAAGGCCTTACTGAAGTCCATATAGACAACATCTACTGCCCTACCTGCATCAATCATCTTAGTGACCTCCTCGAAAAACTCTATCAAGTTAGTGAGACACGACCTCCCCTTCACAAAACCGTGCTGCCTCTCACTAATACGTCCATTTGCTTCCAAATGGGAGTAGATCCTGTCTCGAAGAATTCTCTCCAGTAATTTCCCTACCACTGAAGTAAGGCTCACCGGCCTGTAGTTCCCGGGATTATCCTTGCTACCCTTCTTAAACAGAGGAACAACATTGGCTATTCTCCAGTCCTCCGGGACATCCCCTGAAGACAGTGAGGATCAAAAGATTTCTGTCAAGGCCTCAGCAATTTCCTCTCCAGCCTCCTTCAGTATTCTGGGGTAGATCCCATCAGGCCCTGGGGACTTATCTACCTTAATATTTTTTAAGACATCCAACACCTCGTCTTTTTGGATCACAATGCGACCCAGGCTATCTACACCCCCTTCTCCAGACTCAACATCTACCAATTCCTTCTCTTTGGTGAATACTGATGCAAAGTATTCATTTAGTACCTCGCCCATTTCCTCTGGCTCCACACATTGATTCCCTTGCCTATCCTTCAGTGGGCCAACCCTTTCCCTGGCTACCCTCTTGCTTTTTATGTACGTGTAAAAAGCCTTGGGATTTTCCTTAACCCTATTTGCCAATGACTTTTCGTGACCCCTTCTAGCCCTCCTGACTCCTTGCTTAAGTTCCTTCCTACTTTCCTTATATTCCACGCAGGCTTCGTCTGTTCCCAGCCTTTTAGCCCTGACAAATGCCTCCTTTTTCTTTTTGACGAGGCCTACAATATCACTCGTCATCCAAGGTTCCCGAAAATTGCCTTTTAAAATAGATGTTTTGAATCTCTGGGAACACTTTTCGCATTAAGAATTGTCATGGAAATACAAAATGCTGTTGTATAAAAACATTGATGAGACATCTCCTATGGCCAGGAAGTGGTACAGGCGGCACGGTTTCACAGTGATTAGCACTGTTGTTTCACAGCTCCAGGGTCCCAGGTTTGATTCCTGGCTTGGGTCACTGTGCAGAGTCTGCACGTTCTCCCCGTGTCTGCGTGGGTTTCCTCCGGGTGCTCCGGTTTCCTCCCACAAAGATGTGCAGGTTAGCTGGATTAGCTGAATTGTCCTTAGTGTCCAAAAACGGTAGGTGGAGTTACTGGGTTATGGGGATAGGGTGGAGTTGTGGACTTAAGTGGGGTGCTGTTTCAAAGGGCCAGTGCAGACTCAATGGGCCGAATGGCCTCCTTCTGCACTGTAGATTCTATGAATCTATGATTGGTCCATGCAGGAGTGCCTGCAAAGTTCGTTACAGGGTTGTTTTGCTGCAGAGGTGCAGTGAAGAAAGTAAAAGTGGTTACTAAAACTGAGAGAAAACCTTACTGCGAGCAAATGAAGAAAGACCCATTATAGGTGCATTTTTTGAAGCACTAACATGCTCTCTACTTCTGCGATTATGCAGGTGATTAATTGTTGTGTTTTGCAAGCCGTGTTCAAATATCAATCACACGGTCCAACCCAGCACATTTTGCCAATTGTCCTTTTGCTTCCTAGCTGGGACTTACCATCAAGAAGCACTGAGGCACGATTTAGAGCACAATGGTGTTTTGCATTAGAACAATATAAACACTATTCCTATTTCCTCTTCTTTGGGCAGCACGGTAGCACAGTGGTTAGCACAGTTGCTTCACAGCTCTAGGGTCCCAGGTTCGATTCCCGGCTTGGGTCACTGTCTGTACGGAGTCTGCACGTTCTCCCCGTGTCTGCGTGGGTTTCCTCCGGGTGCTCCGGTTTCCTCCCACAGCCTAAAGATGTGCAGGTTAGGTATCCATGATAAATTCCCCTTAGTGTCCAAAAAGGTTAGGTGGAGTTACTGGGTTACGGGCATAGGATGGTGGTGTGGGCTTAAGTGGGGTGCTCTTTCCAAGGACCGGTGCAGACTCGATGGGCTGAATGGCCTCCTTCTGCACTGTAAATTCTATGATTCTTAATTTTTTTAGCCTTTCTTTCATGATGATGTGAACCAATCGGATAAGGTTGAGAGTCGTGAACGAGAAGTTAAAGAGCTTCAGGCGGCTCTGGAGCTGCTAGGTCAGGGCCACGGGCTTATCCCAATGTCTGGTGGTTGGAACTTTCCTGTGCTGTTGGACTGTTCTATCGCAGAGACAGAGAGGGAGTGATGAAAACCCATTACACTGGACTGAATTCAAACCAAGGTCATCGTAGATGAAGGAATCATGGTCCACCAAGCCTTCATTTGATTTATTCAGTAAAATGCAATTTGTAAGATTCAGATAACATAGGTGAACTTTTTACACAAATCACACACCTAATAATTTTCCAGGCCTGAAATGTATCACTTTATAGTATATTGTAGCGTTCCAAACAACCATACGTAATGAAATTGTCCAGATTCACTTGGTCACAAACACTGGCCTGCCTCTCAGAACTTCCCAAAACATTTCACTTGCACTGGGTTATATTTGAAGTATGTGCACTGCAGTTAAACCCAACACGGATAATATTTGTTTCAATGCCGGTAACTGCACATCCAAGGTATCCATTACTGAAATTAGTTATCTGATTGGTTCACATCATATATTTGGTATTTATTTATAGAAAGCTATTTGCCTGGCTGGACAATATGCCACCTCAAGCACAATGCCACTATCTAATATATCTTCCTGTTCCCTCCATTCACCTTTGAACTTTCCCAGGGATCTTTTACTTAAAATACACTGGTCAATTCTGAAGTGTTGGGTACTCTGCTACACAGACGAACCAACACGGTTGCGAATGGTACAACTCAGTTCTATTTCAAACATCTATTTACAGTTGTGTACTGTTTACTGAGGTTCGATCATAACCTTTGAATCTGTGGACCTATTCCTAATTCTATCTTGTAGTGGCACTCAGCACATGGTGGATGTCTGAGTGGCTTGCTATGAGCTCTGTGCCCTGAGCTGTCTCATCCTCGAGTGCCCAGGAAGTGTCATGTTCCCTGTTTTGTATTGTATATGCTCTTGCCTGTGATTGGCTGTCGTGTTGTGTGTGTTGATTGGTCCGTTGATCTATCCATCAGTATGTATGTCTGTATGAGCTATGATGTTTACCTGGCTATCATGACATCCTCCCTTTTTTACAAGAACATGTGCCTATGTGGTCATAAATAGAGATGTGTACTGAGTGTAGCTAAATGTGTGTGTGTGCAATATCTACAGCATGTACATGGGGCTAAACTATATATTCAAGGGGCGATGTCGGGTGCGACATAACAACGAGGTTGTACCATAAACAAAGAACGGGGAAATGTTGAACGACAAAACGAATTCCTGTAACGATAAGAACAGAAACATATTAACACAGTGGTAGTATGAGTTCAATGTGCAAACAGTCTCATAAGTCCAGTCTAGTAGTTGGGCGCCGAATTCGGGTTGATCGCCTCAAGGGTGGGTCTGGAACCACCGGCTGAGGAATGGGCCTGGCCACAGGCGACGACGGAAGGGGCATGGTGGCAGGCAGCTCCATGAAGTCGATATCAGGAACAACAGGAGGGTGCGGTGTCAGTGTAAGTTCCTGTAGCGAGCGTGGAAGTAGGCGAAGAGCCCGGCAATTGCGCCTACGAATAGATCCATCAGGCATGCAAACCAGGAACGAGTGGGGAGCCACGCATCGGAGAACTTTGGCAGGTGCTGACCAGCCACCTTCTGGTAGGTGGATGCGGACTTCGTCTCCAGGGGCCAGGGCAGGAAGATCAGTTGCCCGTGTGTCATATGCCCTCTTCTGGCGAATGCGCTGCTGTTGCATTCTGTGTAGTACTGGAGCATGGTTGGTTGTGGGTACCAGAATGGAAGGCACAGTGGTCCTGAGGGCGCGACCCATCAACAGCTGGGCTGGTGAGAGGCCAGTGGCTAGTGGGGCCGAGCGATAGGCCAGCAGGGCTAGGCAGAAATCCGATCCGGCAGCAGCAGCCTTGCAGAGGAGCCGCTTGACGATGTGAACGCCCTTCTCCGCCTTTCCATTGGACTGGGGATGCAAAAGGCTGGACGTCATGTGTGTGAAGCCATACGAGGCAGCAAAAGATGACCATTCCTGGCTGGCGAAACAGGGCCCATTGTCCGACATGACAGTCATCGGAATGCCGTGGCGAGCGAAGGTGTCTTTGCAGGCCCTTATGACAGAGGACGATGTCAAATCGTGCAGGCGTATGACCTCTGGATAGTTGGAAAAGTAGTCAATGACGATTACATAGTCCCTGCCGAGCGCGTGAAAGAGGTCCACACCCACCTTCGCCCAGGGGGACGTCACCAGCTCATGGGGCTGAAGCGTTTCAGGAGGTTGCGCCGGTTGAAACCTTTGGCAGGTGGGGCAGTTAAGCACCATATTGGCAATGTCATCACTGATGCCCGGCCAGTACACCGCCTCTCGGGCCCTCCGTCTGCACTTCTCGACCCCCAGATGGCCTTCGTGTAGTTGGTCGAGGACCAGCTTGTGCATGCTGTGCGGAATCACAATCCGGTCCAGCTTTAGAAGGACACCATCAATGACGGCCAAGTCGTCTCGGACAGTGTAGAACTGCGGGCACTGCCCTTTGAGCCACCCTCCCGTCATGTGGCGCATCACCCATTGTAGAAGGGGGTCAACCAGAAGACCATAAGACCATAGGACATAGGAGCGGAAGTAAGGCCATTCGGCCCATCGAGTCTACTCCACCATTCAATCTTGGCTGATTTCAACTCCATTTACCCGCTCTCTCTCCATAGCCCTTAATTCCTCAAGAAATCAAGAATTTATCAACTTCTGTCTTAAAGACACTCAATGTCCCGGCCTCCACCGCCCTCTGTGGCAATGAATTGCACAGACCCACCACTCTCTGGCTGAAGAAATTTCTCCTCATCTCTGTTCTAAAGTGACTCCCTTTTATTCTAAGGCTGTGCCCCCGGGTCCTAGTCTCCCCTGCTAATGGAAACAACTTCCCTACATCCACCCTATCTAAGCCATTCATTATCTTGTAAGTTTGTATTAGATCTCCCCTCAACGTCCTAAACTCCAATGAATATAATCCCAGGATCCTCAGACGTTCATCGTATGTTAGGCCTACCATTCCTGGGATCATCCGTGTGAATCTCCGCTGGACCCGCTCCAGTGCCAGTATGTCCTTCCTGAGGTGTGGGGCCCAAAATTACTCACAGTATTCTAAATGGGGCCTAACTAATGCTTTATAAAGCTTCAGAAGTACATCCCTGCTTTTATATTCCAAGCCTCTTGAGATAAATGACAACATTGCATTTGCTTTTTTAATTACGGACTCAACCTGCAAGTTTAACTTTAGAGAATCCTGGACTAGGACTCCCAAGTCCCTTTGCACTTCAGCATTATGAATTTTGTCACCGTTTAGAAAATAGTCCATGCCTCTATTCTTTTTTCCAAAGTGCAAGACCTCGCACTTGCCCACGTTGAATTTCATCAGCCATTTCTTGGACCACTCTCCTAAACTGTCTAAATCTTTCTGCAGCCTCCCCACCTCCTCCATACTACCTGCCCCTCCACCTATCTTTGTATCATCGGCAAACTTAGCTAGAATGCCCCCAGTCCCGTCATCGAGATTGTTAATATATAAAGAGAACAGCTGTGGCCCCAACACTGAACTCTGCGGGACACCACTCGTCACGGGTTGCCATTCCGAAAAAGAACCTTTTATCCCAACTCTCTGCCTTCTGCCTGACAGCCAATCGTCAATCCATGTTAGTACCTTGCCTCGAATACCATGGGCCCTTATTTTACCCAGCAGTCTTCTGTGAGGCACCTTATCAAAGGCCTTTTGGAAGTCAAGATAGATAACATCCATTGGCTCTCCTTGGTCTAAACTATTTGTTATCTCTTCAAAGAACACTAACAGGTTTG
Organism: Scyliorhinus torazame; assembly: GCF_047496885.1. Lineage (NCBI taxonomy): Eukaryota > Metazoa > Chordata > Chondrichthyes > Carcharhiniformes > Scyliorhinidae > Scyliorhinus > Scyliorhinus torazame. The sequence continues at coordinate 110,690,165 of NC_092725.1, read as the reverse complement.
TCAGGCACGACCTCCCCTTACTAAATCCATGCTGACTTGTTCTAATCAAACCCTGCACTTCCAAGAATTTAGAAATCTCATCCTTAACAATGGATTCTAGAATCTTGCCAACAACCGAGGTTAGGCTAATTGGCCTATAATTTTCCATCTTTTTCCTTGTTCCCTTCTTGAACAGGGGGGTTACAACAGCGATTTTCCAATCCTCTGGGACTTTCCCTGACTCCAGTGACTTTTGAAAGATCATAACTAACGCCTCCACTATTTCTTCAGCTATCTTCTTTAGAACTCTAGGATGTAGCCCATCTGGGCCCGGAGATTTATCAATTTTTAGACCTCTTAGTTTCTCTAGCACTTTCTCCTTTGTGATGGCTACCATATTCAACTCTGCCCCCTGACTCTCCTGAATTGTTGGGATATTACTCATGTCTTCTACTGTGAAGACTGACGTAAAATACTTATTTAGTTCCTCAGCTATTTCCTTGTCTCCCATCACTAGATTACCAGCGTCATTTTGGAGCTGCCCAATGTCTACTTTTGCCTCCCGTTTGTTTTTAATGTATTTAAAGAAACTTTTACTATCATTCCTCATGTTACTGGCTAGCCTACCTTCATATTTGATCCTCTCTTTCCTTATTTCTCTCTTTGTTATCCTCTGTTTGTTTTTGTAGCCTTCCCAATCTTCTGACTTCCCACTACTCTTTGCCACATTCTAGGCTTTCTCTTTTGCTTTGATGCATTCCCTAACTTCCTTTGTCAGCCATGGCTGCCTAATCCCCCCTCTGATAACCTTTCTTTTCTTTGGGATAAACCTCTGTACTGTGTCCTCAATTACTCCCAGAAACTCCTGCCATTGCTGTTCTACTGTCTTTCCCACTAGGCTCTGCTCCCAGTTGATTTTAGTCAGTTCCTCCCTCATGCCCCTGTAGTTACCTTTATTTAACTGTAACACCTTTACATTTGATTCTACCATCTTTCTTTCAAATTGGAGATTGAATTCTACCATATTATGATCACTGCCTCCTAAGTGTTCCCTTACTTTAAGATCTTTAATCAAGTCTGGCTCATCACATAACACTAAGTCCAGAATGGCCTGTTCCCTCGTGGGCTCCGAGGTCTCTCGACGAATATAGGCCAGGCTGGAGTTGTCAGCTGGCAGATTTGCCGATGTGAAAGCCACCTGCGCCTCGACCTGACAGACGAACCCCTCCGAATCTGGCGGTGTGCTCACTGCTCTAGATAAGGCATCCGCAATGATAAGATCCTTACCCGGGGTGTAGACCAGTTGAAAGTCATACCTCCTAAGTTTAAGTAGGATGCGCTGGAGGCGAGGGGTCATCTCGTTCAGGTCCTTATTTATGATGCTGACCAGGGGGCAGTGGTCAGCCTCAACGGTAAACCGGGGGAGACCATTCACGTAGTCATGGAACTTGTCTATCCCGGTTAGCAAGCCCAGCACTCCTTTTCGATTTGCTCGTAGCGCTGCTCTGTGGGGGTCATGGCCCGCGAGGCATAGGCGACCTGGGCCCATGATGCAGTGTCATCCTGCTGTAGGAGCACCGCCCCAATGCCGGACTGGCTGGCATCAGTCGAAGTTTTGGTGTCACGAGATGTGTCGAAAAACGCCAATACCGATGCTGTAGTGAGCTTAAGTTTGAGCTCCTCCCATTCCTGCTGGTGTGTGTGTAGCCACTGGAACTCCGTGGACTTCTTGTCGAGGTGGCGCAGAGCTGTCGTGTGGGAGGCAAGGTTGGGAATGAACTTCCCCAGGAAGTTGACCATACCTAGGAAGAGTAGCACTGCTTCCTTGTGCTGTAATGGCGCTCACCTTGTCTGCATCCGGACAGACCCCTGACCGGGAAATGTGGTCCCCCAGGAACTTCAGCTCGGTTTGGCTGAAAGAACACTTGGCTCGGTTGAGGCACAGGCCGTTTTCACGTATGCGCGCAAAGTCGCGCTGGAGACGATGGTGGTGTGGTGGACCAGATGATGACGTCGTCCACGAAGACGCGCACCCCTTCGATGCCTTCCATCATCTGCTCCATGATCCGGTGAAAGACCTCGGATGCCGAGATGATGCCAAATGGCGTTCTGTTGTAGCAGAACCTGCCAAAAGGGGTGTTGAAGGTGCACAGCTTTCGGCTGGACGGATCCAGTTGGATCTGCCAAAAACCGTTCGAGGCATCCAGTTTTGTGAAGATTTTAGCCCGGGCTATTTCGTTCGTGATCTCTTCCCGTTTGGGTATGGGGTAGTGTTCCCTCATTATGTTGTTGTTGAGGTCTTTTGGATCAATGCAGATCCTGAGCTCGCCGTAGGGCTTCTTAACACACACCATGGAGCTGACCCACGGCGTGGGCTCAGTGACCCGGGATAGCACCCCTTGGTCCTGAAGATCCTGCAGCTGCTGCTTGAGGCGGTCTTTGAGTGGCGCTGGAACCCTGCGAGGTGTGTGAATGACCGGGGTGGCGTCCGGTTTGAGCCGAATTCTGTAGGTGTAGGGCAGTGTTCCCATGCCCTCGAATGCCTCCTGGTTGTGGGCGAGGAGCGATTGGAGCTGTGCCCTGAACTCTGCATCCAGGAAGTCAGATGTGCCTTCTGGAGACAGAGCGTGGACTCGTTGCACGAGGTGAAGAGCCTTGCATACCTGTGCGCCTAACAGGAAGTCCTTTGATGATCCGACTATCTCGAATGAGAGTGTGGCCGTATGTGTGTTGTGTGTCACCTGGAGCTGGTAGGATCCCATAGCCGGGATAACGTTCCCGTTGTAGTCGACCATCTTGCAACGGGACGGCCGAATTGGTGGGCTGACCTTCATGGTGTAGAAGGCTGACCATGCTATGAGGTTGGCGGAGGCGCCAGTGTCCAGACGGAATGTTATCGGTGATCGGTTAACCATTAGGGTGGCACACCATTTATCACCCGGATTGACAGTGTTAACTTGCATCGGTTGGTGGGTCCTGACTGGAGACATTCGGTTCCCATCAATGACCGCAACACGGAAGGCGTCCCGGTCGTCTGTATCACTGGTCTGGATATCGTCTGGGCACGACTCATAGTAAGGAGGCTGAATGGTCCGCACGTCCCTGCGAGGTTGTCGGAGTTGGGGAACATTGGCAGGTTGAGCTGCTCAACAGCAGGCAGCGTAGTGGCCCACCTTGCCACAGCTGAGGCATTGTTGGGTTCTTGCGGGACATTGCCGCTTTAAATGTGCGGCTCCACAGTTGCCGCACGTCGTGACGTCATGGTGTTCATTGCGCCACCGCGCATGTGCAGTTCGGTCTTGCGTCGAGCGCGCCTGCGCATCACGCTCCTCAGTGTTGCCGTCGTTTTTGGCGCGCACAGGCACGGGAAGCTTCGAAAAGCACACGAAATGGTCGCCCTCGTCCGGGCCGCGGGCCGGGAGGAACCCGATCGCCTGGACCCGTTTGGCCTCGTAGGACACCTGCCTCGCAATCCGGCCGCGTAGGACCCCTGCCACGCCGATTCGGCCGCCTGAAATTGGGTATAGCGTCTAGTCGCGTTTTTGTGCAGGACACAGGCTTCGATTGCGCAGGCTAAGGTGAGGCCTTTTATTTTTAAGAGCTGCTGGCGTAGGGTGCCCGAGGTGACCCCAAAAACGATCTGGTCCCGAATCATGGAATCGGAAGTGATGTCATAACCGCATGACTGCGCGAGGATACGGAGATGCGAAAGGAATGACTGAAAGGGCTCATCCTTACCTTGCAGGCGCTGCTGGAAGAGATACCTCTAGAAGCTCTCGTTGACCTCGACGTTGAAGTGTTGGTCGAGCTTGAGAAGTACCATCTTGTATTTGGTCTTGTCCTCGCCTTCCGCGAACACCAGGGAGTTGTAGACATGGATGGCGTGTTGACCTGCCGTGGTGAGGAGGATGGCGATCTTTCTGGTGTCCGAGGCGCTCTCCTTTTCGTTGGCTTCCAGTAAGAGCTGGAAGCGCTGTTTGAACAGCTTCCAATTAACGCCGAGGTTTCCAGTGACTTGCAGCGGCTGCGGTGTGTTGACGGTGTCCATGGCGCAGGATGGCAGATTCCGGAGTAGGTAGGTACCACAGTTACTCCTGGTACTATGAAGTGTTGGGTACTCTGCTACACAGACGAACCAACACGGTTGCGAATGGTACAACTCAGTTTTATTTCAAACATCTATTTACAGTTGTATACTGTTTACTGAGGTTCGATCATAACCCTTGAACCTGTGGACCTATTCCTAATTCTATCTTGTAGTGGCACTCAGCGCATGGTGGATGTCTGAGTGGCTTGCTATGAGCTCTGTGCCCTGAGCTGTCTCGTCCTCGAGTGCCCAGGAAGTGTCGTGTTCCCTGTTTTGTACTGTGTATGCTCTTGCCTGTTATTGGCTGTCGTGTTGTGTGTGTGTTGATTGGTCCGTTGATCTGTCCATCAGTATGTATGTATGTATGTGCTATGATGTTTACCTGGCTATCATGACAAATTCTTCAATCCCTTGCTACACCTGCTCCCCTTCCGAAAGCATCTTTTCGTGCAAGTGCAATACAATACCTTTGTTTCCATGGTCCAAGGTCACGGATATTATTTTGAGGTGAAAGAGCGGCTTCCTTGTGCACCTTTTGTTTTATTATTTAACATATTAAATTTGCTGTTCCTGATGCACCTCCTCTAAAGTCGGGAGACCAAATGCAGATTGAGTGACCGTTTTGCTGAAGACCTCTGTTCAGCCCCAAACATGACCCTGACTTGCTTGCCATTTTAATTCTCCATCCCACTCTGACTCAGGTCTCTTTGTCCTTGACCTCTTGCACTGTCCCAATGAAGGTCAATAGGAACCCGAGGTACAGCACGTCATGTTTGTTCAGTCAGCATTCTAGACCCAACATTGAGTTCAGATCATAGCCTCTGGCCTCCTTTTTCTTTCAGACAGTCGTTACAGCATTTCTAGGGCAATTCTTTGCTCCCATACTTGTCCCATGACTACCCACTTTTGTCTTTCACCATTGTTTCTTCCCTCTTCCCACCCGATCACAGTCCCAGGTTCCACCCTTTTCTTCTTTCCCCCTCTCCTCCCCTCTTCGCCTTCCCCTGCTACCTGTTCTGGTTTAAAACCTGTTACGTCTTCAGATTCTTCTAGTTCTGAAGAAAGGTCATCGAAGTCAGATCTGTTTCTCTCTTCACAGTTGCCGCCAGACCTGCCAACATTTTCTCTTTTCATTTTAGATTTTCAACGTGCAAGGTACTTTGCTTTTGTTAGGCTACTCTATTAACTGTGGCCAGGATATTTCAGATGGTGGGGTTTCCACCAACTATAGAAAGGTTGTGATGCAGAAAGAGGCCAGTAAGTCCATCGTGTCAGCGTCGGTTAAAAAAAGAGTAAAAAGAAACGAGCCGCTCAATTTAATCCCATTTTCCAGCACCTGGTCCATGGCCTTGCAGGTTACTGCACTTCAGATGCAGATCCAGGTACCTTTTAAATCAGTTGAATATTTCAGGCTCAATCATTTCTTATCCAGTTAACTCCAGACACCCACCACCCTCTGGGTGAAAACAGTTTCCTCATGTTCCTTCTATAACAATAATTATTATAATTACTTATTGTCACATGTCGGCTTCAATGAAGTTACTGTGAAACGCCCCTAGTCGCCACATTCCGGAGCCTGTTCGGGGAGGCCAGAACGGGAATTGAACCCACGCTGCTGGCCTTGTTCTGCATTACACGCCAGCTGTCAATCACCTTAAATCATGAAGTTACTGTGAAAAGCCCCTAGTCGCCACATTCCGGCGCCTGTTCGGGGAGGCCAGAACGGGAATTGAACCCACGCTGCTGGCCTTGTTCTGCATTACAAGCCAGCTGTCAATCACCTTAAATCTGTGCCCCCCCCCCGCCCCTCCCCAACCCGGTAATCTACCCTGCAGCTTGGGGAAATAAGTCTTTCCTGTCTACCCTATCGAGTCACCTCATAATTGTGTACATCTCAATCAGGTCACCCCTTCGCCTCCTCTGTTCTCGGTAAAACAACCCGAGCTTATCCAAATTCTCTTCACAGCTGCAATTTTCATGCACCATTCTTGTAAATCTCCTCTGCGCCCTCTCCAGAGTGCTTCCTGGAAAGTGGTGACCAGAACTGTACACACAACCCCAGCCATGATCTGACCAGCGTTTCATACAGTCCCATCATTACATCCCTACTTTTGTATTCGGTACCTCACCGAATAAAGGAAAGCACAACCTTGCTCAACTATCCTGCCACCTTCACTTCCCTGCTGACTCTGCTCGACCTGCAGCCTTTTCATGTGCGAATTAGCTTCAATTGGCTGCAGGCACGATACCCTCCCCTCCACCACTCTGGAGAAAGTCCCACCTTACAGAGCCGCTGGCCAACGGGATTGGCCAGCAGATCTCTAGTGCCTGCAGCGACAGAATCTGCAGTGGACAAAAGAAAAGAGAAACTTTCTAAATATGGCCTAAGTCCTGGGACCAGACGGCAAGATAAATGTTTGTGGTCTAAGGGTGGGAAGGCCAGGGTGGTGGGTTGTGGAGGAGGGGAAACCACGGGGGGGGGGGGGGGGGGGGGGGGGGGGGGGGGAAGAGGGGGGCAGGGGGGGGACCACGGGGGAGGGGGGGAGCACGGGCTGGGGGCACGGGGGGGGGGGGAACGGGGTGGGCCATGGGGGGGCCCACTCAGCATGCAATCACTGAGAGGCCAGACTGGATGGAAAACCAGCAGGCAGCCTATTCCTTCTACTTCACGTCCCATCCAACCACTTACCCGCATTAAAAAATGCTTGAGATTCAGGCCAATGTTATACTTATTCCACGACTGGATTTATCGAGAGCTACAAGAAGCAACAATTAAAACAAGATTTGGTGAAACGTCCTTAGTACTTGTTTGAAGTCAAAGGACAAAATAGCTTGAGTTGTGTCTTTGTTTCATTTGTGATACACGCACCAAAATAAAATTTTACAGCTTTTTTGTTTTCTTTTCGTTCTAGAAAAAAGCAGTCTGAACTGCTTCTGAGCTCAACCATGTAACATTAAAAAGACACTTTATTGCACAAGGGCTTCAGAATATTTTCTCAACTTGAGGCGAATCCAGGCTAATTAGACCTCTGACAACATGAAGAACATCTCTCCAGTAAGTACCCAATTTCACTTTCTTTGGGAAAAGATATTTGGAGCAAGTTGTACAAGGAACGTAAAGAAAAGGCAATTTATGAGGAAAAGGCATTGAATCCAGTGAAAACCATCCCTCTAACAACCTGGGGCCAGCTCTTCAGGCCCTTCCCACCAGCGGGTCCCACCTCTGGTCTCGCCAAACACAACCCCCATCAGCAGGTGCCCCCAGGGTGGATCAGGTGCCCGCTCCCCTGTACCACATCCCCACTCTGAGGATAACAACAGCACATTAGTTCACTCTTCATCAACAAGACTTTGATCCTGCAGGCCTAAGGTTCAGCTGCATTATCTAAACCCCCTGTTTGTGTTAGGTCCGACTGTGGGCCTAGTGGTACTGTGTCCCAGGCCCCGGACAGAAGCAGGGTAATTTGAGTGTACTGTTCTTGTCCTGTGTTGTGAAGGATGAATGGGAATGGGGCGGTAGATGTGTGGGATGGGGATGGTGGTAAAACTATCCTATTAACTGCACCCTCATGTCACGTGTAACATGAGATTCAAACACACATCTCACCAAAAGTATAAAACAGGTGTTCATTATTCTACTGGCATCTACTGGAGAAGCTTAACTTAAACAAATAAACTATTTACAATGGATATTCACAGCTGAGACTCTAGATCTACCAGAAGGCCATCAAGGGGCTGGTTTAGCACAGTGGGCTAAGACAGCTGGCATGTAATGCAGAACAAGACCAGCAGCGCGGGTTCAATTCCCGTTCCAGCCTCCCCGAACAGGATCCGGAATGTGGCGACTAGAGACTTTTCACAGTAACTTCGTTGAAGCCTACTTGTGCCAATATGTGATTATTATTATTATAATCTTGATCTTTTTTTTTTATTCAATATTTTATTGAAAATTTTTGGTCAACCAACACTGTACATTGTGCATCCTTTACACAATATTATAACAACACAAATAACAATGACCTATTTTATAAACAAAAAATGAATAAATAATAAATAACAAAAATAAAAACTAGCCCTAATTGGCAACTGCCTTGTCACAAGTAACACTCTCCAAAAATATAATTTAACAGTCCAATATATAATTATCTGTAGCAACGACCTATACATACTATACAGTATATATTAACAACCCTGAGAGTCCTTCTGGTTCCTCCTCCCCCCCTCCCCCCCCCCCCCCCCCCCGATCCTGGGCTGCTGCTGCTGCCTTCTTTTTCCCATTCCGTCTATCTTTCTGCGAGGTATTCGACGAACGGTTGCCACCGCCTGGTGAACCCTTGAGCCGACCCCCTTAGGACGAACTTAATCCGCTCTAGCTTTATAAACCCCGCCATGTCATTTATCCAGGTCTCCACCCCCGGGGGCTTGGCTTCCTTCCACATTAGCAATATCCTGCGCCGGGCTACTAGGGACACAAAGGCCAAAACATTGGCCTCTCTCGCCTCCTGCACTCCCGGCTCTTGTGCAACCCCAAATATAGCCAACCCCCAGCTTGGTTCGACCCGGACTCCTACTACTTTCGAAAGCACCTTTGTCACCCCCATCCAAAACCCCTGTAGTGCCGGGCATGACCAAAACATATGGGTATGATTCGCTGGGCTTCTCGAGCACCTCGCACACCTATCCTCCACCCCAAAAAATTTACTGAGCCGTGCTCCAGTCATATGTGCCCTGTGTAATACCTTAAACTGAATCAGGCTTAGCCTGGCACACGAGGACGACGAGTTTACCCTGCTTAGGGCATCTGCCCACAGCCCCTCCTCGATCTCCTCCCCCAGCTCTTCTTCCCATTTCCCTTTTAGTTCATCTACCATAGTCTCCCCTTCGTCCCTCATTTCCCTATATATATCTGACACCTTACCATCCCCCACCCATGTCTTTGAGATCACTCTGTCCTGCACCTCTTGTGTCGGGAGCTGCGGGAATTCCCTCACCTGTTGCCTCGCAAAAGCCCTCAGTTGCATATACCTGAATGCATTCCCTTGAGGCAACCCATATTTCTCGGTCAGCGCTCCCAGACTCGCGAACTTCCCATCCACAAACAGATCTTTCAGTTGCGTTATTCCTGCTCTTTGCCACATTCCATATCCCCCATCCATTCCCCCCGGGGCAAACCTATGGTTGTTTCTTATCGGGGACCCCCCCAAGGCTCCAGTCTTTCCCCTATGCCGTCTCCACTGTCCCCAAATCTTCAGTGTAGCTATAATCTTGATCTTTAACCAGCTAGGTAGCAATTTTCAGTGTTGGAGCTCCTACGGCTAACTTCCTCTGACCCAGAGTACCTTGTCTCCCACATACGGGCAGGATCTCCATCTCCTTGTGGCCTCTCAGATTCAGAGGTGCTGTCCAGGCAGCTAACGTAGATTTCCAGCAGCTGTTTGCCTGCTTTGTTGCCACTGCCAGTCCACCAGCCACCATTAGAAGCCTTGGTCTGCCCTATTTGTAGGTTCTACTCCTCAATGCAGGAATTCACCAGTCGCGAGCTACTGCTCTATGTCCTCAGCTCTGCTCTTTCCCTCTCCCTCGCACCACAATGCTTATGATCCCTCCTTTTCATCCAGCCACTGCTCCCTGTTGTATACTCAGTCTGTCTCTCATTAAGAGGTTCTGGAACTTGTAAGGTTGAACATTAACTGTTTAATGATAACACATAACCATAACCATATACATATATACAGGATATAGTCCAAGCTATGAGCTAACTCCATGCTTGATTCTACACATGTCTCTGTCCAGTCCAAAACACTCTCTAGTCTCAGGTCCTATGCCTCTTTACTTCACACTGTGGGCTCAAGCCCAGCCCCACAACTCTTTTCATCCACACTCTGGACTTAGGCACTGACCCTTGCAGAGAACTTTGGCTCTTCTCCCAAGAATCATCCGGCTCCCCTGCCTGGCATTCTTCCAGGTAGACAGCCTTTGTTGGCCGAGACCTAGTGCCCAGAGGGAATGCCCTGCATTGGGCAGATCACAGCCTCTGGGCATGTTCTGGAGTCAGTAGTTGGGTCACCGAGGATATTCCCAACTCCCCCACTACCCGTAAATTAATATTTTCTATAACTCCATTAGTCTTGCTTGATAGGTTAGGACTGGCTTTCAGAATGTATGTTCCCACTCGTGAGCCTTGCCAGAAATGTGTACCGGAATATAATGGCACACTCACTGCATGCAGTCCCCCAATTGTGTCGTGGGACTCGATTCAAATGATCAGGTAATCCTTGCTAGCCTATCAACATCTTTTTAAATGACCTTTATCACATTGCCCAAAGCATTCAAAGTCACATGTCCTACAGCACATCCAGCAGTGGATGCTCAATGAATAATTTTTAATCAATAGATTATTGCTAGCAAAGGACATTAAGGGGTGACCATAGAGAGTGCATGGAGCTAGGGTAGAGAATAGTCATAATCTCATTGATGGGTGGAACTAGCTCGAGGGGCTGAAAGGCCCTCTCCTGTTCTTATTCTCCTATTTTCTACGTCCTCCAATACAAATTCAGTTGTGTTATGTACATGTTTTGCCCATATTTTTCAATCTAAGTATAATACTTTTTTTTAATTTATAAATTTAGAGTACCCAATTCATTTTTCTTCCCAATTTAGCATGGCCAATCCACCTACCCAGCACATCTTTTAGTTGTGGGGGTGAGACCCACGCAGACAGGGGGAGAATGTGCAAACTCCAAATGGACAGTGACCTGGGGCCGGGATCAAACATGGGTCCTCAGCGCCATGAGGCAACAGTGCTAACCACTGCGCCACTGTACTGCCCTTCAGTATAAAACTTTTAACTTATCTCTGTTAAATTCTTTTGGACATGTGCTTATATTCGATAGTAGTCTCCATGTTACAAATATGCTATTCCAATGCTTGTATCATTTAATCAGCATCCATTTTTTGCATAAGTAAAATCATTATTTTACGCAAATGGTATTCTATCAACACGCTTCTACTTTTATTCTACCTGTATTTGTTTAAAACATCAGCGATAGGTTCAAATTAATCCTTGTCAGAAAAAGATGGCTATGGTTAAAATTAGATCAGATTCTATATTTAGGTTTGCTGGAATAATTCTTATAATTTTCATGAAACACGAGTGTGAAGTCTAGATGATCAGCGTGCACTATTTAATTATGTTTATTCAACAGGGAAGCCTTTGGTCTCAAGGAACGTGAGGGTAAATTTGAATGTGTGAGTTCATTTCACCTTCCGGGAGTGAGTGCCAGACCTTGTGTTACTTTCCAATCATTTGTTTATTTCAATAGTTTTTTGGCGGGAATGCCCTAGGGTAGCAACGTGCTTTAAAAAGTTGCTGCAGGATGTTTGAGGCCAAAGCAGAAAACAACAGCAAGCAGTATTTAATTGACTGAATTTTGAAATATTGGCGAGGAAGAACGTTTCCTAAAATGTAAATTCTATTTACTGAAGAGAGTCCTGGCAGAAACATTGAGGGAGAGGCTGCAGGGTTATCTATCCCCAATTTGAAGACTATCACAATGCCAGCTCCCCAGACTGCATGAGTATCTTGAGACGAAGGGTGCGATGCCCTCAAGGCACTTGTGGGGCAAGCACTCAGCCTGAACTTTTCACTCCCATGCGGCATGCACATATTAGTGGAACATCTACTACATGATAGGAGGGTCAGTGATTGGGATTTATCTCATTTCATTTGCAGACCCTGACCTTAAAACTAAACATTTTTACAGGATGGACATCTCAGTATTGCTGTTATAACTCCGCTAGGTCCAGGCTTCGTATAAACTCTAGTTTATTTGGATAATGAAAAGAGCCGCAGCCACGGTGTGCAGTGCTGGCATTGCAGCCCTGGAATCATTGAGAATGTTGGTCTCTGTCTGGGCTGCAGGTTTTAAGCTCCTGCTGAATAGTTGCTATTCGGCAAGCCCCCAGCTGCTCAATAGAGGAACTCATATTCTGCGAACCCCACAGGGAGGCCCATTGATGAACCCCCGTGGCATTTGTGGTTGGCATAATATACCTCCCCCCCACCCCCCACCCCCCCACCCCACCCCAAGTCTGTTTCATCCTCGATGCTTCCGCGGCAAGGTCTCCTCCATCTCTTCGCACTCGGTCTCGTGTCTGTGGCAGGTGGAGCTGGATCAGGAGGTGTGAAACAGATCAACGATCTTCGCTTCTGCAGAGAGAGCCTAAGAGTCACCAATGCCGGTTCTTCTTCAGTAAGGCTATCGGGGAACCCCCAATTTCTCGGCCACCAAATCTGAACTCGAGTCCTCACAATCGGGCGAGAAAGTCATAGGGCCATTTATGGACAGTAGCCCTGTGTCAGCGATGGTTACCACTGGGTCGAGATCTCAATGGGGGCAGGCTCCCTACTTCTGGGGTCGTCCAGGTGCTTCTTCATAACTTTGTCTTGGAACTTCACGTTGTAGGATACAGGCCCCATTTTTTCTAATATGTCACCACTCTGCAGACAGATTAGCAGTCTTTCCAAGAGTTTCCAAGCAGTTCAGAGTGGTCTGATGAAAAGGTGAGCTGAAGCAGCTTCTGAAGACATACATCCAGGGTTTCTGCATGGTTCTGACAGGATTGAGGTCTTTTCTTTAAAACAATCTCAGAGGATAACTCTGTAAAGCTAAGTGCAAGGTATTTAGAGTCGATTGATGGTTTTCCTTGTTGTTTGACTGGAAATAAAGATAGCAGTTAATGGTTACTGTATCCCTGGATTGATCAGCATTTTTTATGGAGTAATTGAAAATGATTTTCTGGTGTGAGATTAAAGATATTTTAATACCGTTAATAATAAAGTTTGTTTCATAGACCTTGGGCGGGATTCTCCGTAATCGGCGCGATGTCCGCCGACCGGCGCCAAAAACGGTCCGGCATCGCGCCGCCCCAAAGGTGCGGAATTCTCCACATCTTGAGGGGCCGAGCCCTTACCTTGAGGGGCTAGGCCCGCGCCGGACTGATTTCCGCCCCGCCAGCTGGCGGGAAAGGCCTTTGGTGCCCCGCCAGCCGGCGCGGAAATGACTTTGCCGGGCGGCGCATGCGCGGGATCGTCAGCGGCCCCTCACGCATCCCCGCGCATGCACAGTGGAGGGGGGCTCTTCCGCCTCCGCCATAGTGGAGACCATGGCGAAGGCGCAAGGAAAAGAGTGCCCCCACAGCACAGGCCCGCCCGCGGATTGGTGGGCCCCGATCGCGGGCCAGGCCACCGTGGGGGCACCCCCCGGGGCCAGATCGCCCCGCGCCGCCATGTCCCGCCGTCACAAAGGTGGTTCAATCCACGCTGGCTGGCGTGGGTTGACAGCAGCGGGACTTTGGCCCATCGCGGACCGGAGAATCGCCGGGGGATTCCCGCCGACCGGCGCGGCGCAATTCCCGCCCCCGCTGAATCACCGTTGGCGGAGAATTCGCGACACGGCGGGGGCAGGATTCACACCGGCCCCGGCGATTCTCCGACCCGGTGGGGGGTCGGAGAATCGCGCCCCTTATCCCTATTTATTGGTGAGATAACTCCTGGAGCGAGGTATTCTTTCCTCTCAGTCTTACAAAATTAAAATAAAATATTAAACTTTCTGTCCAGTATCCTAGCCACTGTTGGGGTCTGGTCTGTGATTGTAAAAGTAGCAAGCAAAAAGTGAAACATTTCATTATGAAAATCTTCAACAAATTGCATTCCTGAATTGATGACATGAAACAAAGCTTCATGTAAATAGGGCAGCACGGTAGCACTGTGGTAAGCACAGTTGCTTCCCAGCTCCAGGGCCCCAGGTTCGATTCCCGGCTTGGGTCACTGTCTGTGCGGAGTCTGCACGTTCTCCCCGTGTCTACGTTGGTTTCCTCCGGGTGCTCCGGTTTCCTCTCACAGTCCAAAGATGTGCAAGTTAGGTGCATTGGCCATGATAAATTGTCCTTAGTGTCCAAAAAGGCTAGGTGGGGTTACTGGGTTACGGGGATAGAGTGGAGACATGGGCTTAAGTAGGGTGCTCTTTCCAAGGGTCGGTGCAGACTCAATGGGTCGAATGGCCTCCTTCTGCACTGTAAATTCTATGATTCTATGAAAGCTTGAATTTTAAACTAATTGCCACTAAAGAAAATACAGAATATGTTGAAGTGAAATAAACAGAAATTAAATTTTTGCGTTTATTATGAATTGGCCAGATTGATAAATATGGCCAAATTTATGTCTAGGTGCGGCAGTGCGTTTCAATGATTGAATGGCCACATTTTCTTTTCGAGGAAATCCAATTTTTCTGCACATTCCCAAACCTGCCACTACTGAGGTCAGGTTTTCCCATTTTAAACCAGATACAAAATATCAGATATCCTCCTATGCACAATTTTCATTTTGTCATGAAGAGTTTTGGAAGCCCATTAAGGGCAGACCAGGGGCGAAATTCTCCCCCAACGGCGGGATGTCCGCCGACTGGCGCCAAAGACGGCGCCAATCAGACGGGCATCGCGCCGGCCCAAAGGTGCGGAATGCTCCGCATCTTTGGGGGCCGAGCCCCAACATTGAGGGGCTAGGCCGACGCCGGAGGGATTTCCGCCCCGCCAGCTGGCGGAAATGGCCTTTGTTGCCCCGCCAGCTGGCGCGGAAATGCGGCGCATGCGCGGGAGCGTCAGCGGCCGCTGTCAGTTTCCCGGCGCATGCGCGGGAGCGTCAGCGGCCGCTGTCAGTTTCCCGCGCATGCGCAGTGGGGAGAGTCTCTTCCGCCTCCGCCATGGTGGAGGCCGTAGCGGAGGCGGAAGGGAAAGAGTGCCCCCACGGCACAGGCCCGCCCGCGGATCGGTGGTACCCGATCGCGGGCCAGGCCACCGTGGGGGCATCCCCCGGGGTCAGACCGCCCCGCGCCCCCCCCAGGACCCCGGAGCCCGCCCATGCCGCCTGGTCCCGCCGGTAAATACCAGGTTTGATTTACGCCGGCGGGACAGGCAATTCCTGGGCGGGACTTCGGCCCATCTGGGCCGGAGAATCCAGTGGGGGGGTCCCGCCAACCGGCGCGGCCCGATTCCCGCCCCCGCCCAATCTCCGGTACCGGAGACTTCGGCGGGGGCGGGATTCACGGCGGCCAACGGCCATTCTCCGACCCAGCGGGGGGTCGGAGAATGACGCCCCAGGTTTGAGAGCTTGTGAAAAATATGGGAAGCCTACTGATTAATCAGGAACATGCTGAAAAGTAAGTTACAAATGTTTTTACACATCCAAATGTCATTATTAGTTGTTGCATTTTAATGTGGATGGATTTTTAATGTACTGATTCATCATAGGAATCTGTCCTGGAAATGAAAGTTGACCCTTCCATTGATCAGCATTAGATAATCCTTCAAATGCATCACAGTACTTTTCCAATGGTGAAAGTGCTATCATGTATTTGAAAATATAAAAGAAAATGTCCTCTGCTTTCATGTTTTGTGATCCGTTTTAAATGGACTGATCGATATGGTTATTTAAAATCAATACTTCTAAATAGAGAAAAAGTGCTCTGCATCTGATACTCCTCCATTGATTGGCAGTTACTCTACTTTGAAATGGAAAAGCATAGTTTCCCTCAGTGGAGCTGGACACTTTTGTTACGATAACATGTTCCACCGTGAGTGTTTGGCTGGTTTACAAAAGCTGCAGCTCAGCAAGTAGCTTAATTGATGGAAGAGCTATTGAAACATTTACAAGCCCTATAATAACATAATACGTCTTCGATATGGTTTCTTGGTGGATTACAAACTTAATCGGCACTTAAAGGATTACAACCTTTTGTTTCCCTTGAGAGTTTTGGTTCAGTATCAGTGAATTTGAGTTCAGAGTCTTCTTGGATTGTTAGAGGTTTAATGGTATTCCAAGATTTAAAAATAATTCCTGTTGCTGGTGCATAACTCCTGAGAGCTACGTATATTGGTTGAGTAGCTATGGAGGAAACGTGGGGGTGGTGCGTAGAAGTGGCATGTGGAAGGTGAGGTAGCATGGGGTACCTCAGGATCATAGAGTGGCATGGGGGAAAGTGACATTTCATGGGGCAGCATGGGGGGGGCATGTGGGAGAGATGAGGGGTGAGATTTAGGAGGCCGTTAAATGAGATTGGGACCTGGATCGCTGCGTTGGCGAACTGAGATGGTCCTTCAAACTGGCTCGTCTCTGCATACACACTCCTCACACACTATCACGGATCACAAAATGAATTGCAACCAACCCGTGTGAAAAGACAAACATTCTGGGCAAAGTCACACATGGGTCAGGTGTGCATCTTTTGAAAGCTAGGAAAGTTTGCGTGTCAGGTTTCCCAGATCCCTGCAGCCACCCCCCCTCCCCCCCTCCCTCCCTCCCTCCCTCCCCCCCCCAACCCCCCCTCCCTCCCCCCCTCCCTCCCACCCCCCCCCCCCAAATTGTGTCTCTCTGTATGTGCTGTGATTGTGAATCTGCCTCCACTTCACTTGATGAAGGAGCAGCGCTCCGAAAGTTTGTGATTTCAAATAAGTTGGACTTTAACCTGGTGTTGTGAGACTTCTTATTGTGTCCACCCCAGTCCAGCACCGGCATCTCTTCATCATGGGCTACCAGTAACTCCAGACCCACAGCAATGTGACTAACTCCAAACTGTCCTCTGAAATGATCTAGCAAGTCACTCAGTTCAAGGGCAGTTAGACATGGGCAGTAAGTGCCAGTTTTACTGTTGCAAGCCAAATCTTTGATGGGTATTCCTAGTTGGATAACCAACAGGAAGATTATCAATGGCTCGCTCTGGCATATTGCATAGCTTTCACTCATTAAACCAAGCAGGGGTCTCGTTATGCACTCTCGTTTGTTTGCTGTGGGGTCACAGGCGTAGATCACTTGTTAAAAGGAAGCATTCCTGGGCAGCATGGTGGTGCAGTGGTTAGCACTGCTGCCTCATGGCACTGAGGTCCCAGGTTCGATCCTGCCTCTGGGTCACTGTCCGTGTGGAGTTTTCGCATTCTTCCAGTGTTTGAGTGGGTTTCGCCCCCACAATCCAAAGATGTGCAGAGTAGGTGGATTGGCCACACTAAATTGCCCCTTAATTGGAAAAAATGTATTGGGTACCCTAAATTTAAAAAAAAGGCAGTCAGTGTCCTATAAAGGGAACTGCCAACCAGAAGGTTGGGAGATAGGGAGTGGGTGGTCTGCTGAAAAGCAATCTCTCTCCTCTGCAACCATTTTACTGCCTGAGAGTGGGCGTTGTATGTACGGCAGCCACTACCTTCCCAATGGCGCTGCAGATTGCAGAGGCACTGCCGGCCCCTGATTGGCTTGCTGTTCTTACCGGGCCAAAACCCCCACCGCTCCCTCGCCGGGTCCTCCATCCCAAGGGAAGGCCCACCGCAGGCCTGTCAAGTGCCTGAGTAGCAGAAGATGGCAGGCCTTCTCTAAAAGGGGCAGCACGGGTGGTCGCATTGATTCGCCAGCTCGCGAGCAAGACCCCCAATGCCTCCACAAGATATCGCCCATTAACTGTGGTTTTCACCTGCCATGCCAACTGTCGTGTTGGGTGCTCTGCGAAATAGACGAACCAACACGGTTGCGGATGGTACAACTCAGTTTTATTACGAATGGTAACAACATCCGTAAACTGGTTACTGTGGTTCGTTCATTCCCGTCTAACCTGTGGACTCAGCCCTAACACTATCTTGGAGAGGCAGTCAGCACATGGTGAATGTCTGAGTGGCTTGCTATGAGCTCTGTGCCCTGAGCTGTCTCCTGCTGGAATGAGCGGGAAGTGTCGTGTTCCCCGTTTTATCGTGTGTATGTTCTTGCCTGTGATTGGCTGTGGTGTTGTGTGTGTATTGATTGGTCCGTTGATCTGTCCATCAGTGTGTATGTATGTTTGCACCATGATGTTTATCTGAATATCATGACATCCCCCTTTTTTACAAGAATATGTGCCTGTGTGGTAATAAATATAGATGTGTACTGAGCGCAGCCGCATGTGTATGTGCAATATCTACAACATGTACATGAGGCTAAACTATATACATAGGAAGGTGTCAGGTGCAACATAGCAACGAGGTTGTACCATAAACAAAACACGTGTAAACATTAAGCATCAAAACAAACTCCTGTAACGACAAAAAGAGAAACATATTAACATTGTGGCATAAAGCGTCAGTGAGTTCAATGTTCAAACAGGCTCATAAGTCCAGCCTCGTAGGTGGGCGACAAATTCGGGTTGACCGCCTCAAGGGTGGGTCAGGATCTACCGCCTGACGAATGGGCCTGTCCACAGGCGACAGAGGAATGGGCATGCTGGCAGGAAGCTCCATGAAGTTGACATCAGGAACAACAGGAGGGCGTGGCACCGGTGTATGATCACGTAGCGAGCGCGGAAGCAGGCGAAGAGCCTGACGATTGTGCCTGCGAATGGAGCCATCAGGCATGCGAACCAGGAACGAGCGGGGAGCCACGCGTCAGTCGTGTATGACCATGCTTGCAAAACAGGGCCCATTGTCCGACATGACAGTAAGAGGAATGCCATGGCGAGCGAAGGTGTCTGATGACAGCGGACGATGTCAAATCGTGCCGGCGTATGACCTCTGGATAATTCGAAAAGTAATCTATGATGATGACGTAGTCCCTGCCGAGCGCATGAAAAAGGTCCACACCCACCTTCGCCCAGGGGGATGTCAACAACTCATGGGGCTGAAGTGTCTCAGGGGGTTGTGCCGGCTGTAACGTTTGGCAGGTGGGGCAGTTGAGCACCATGTTGGCAATGTCATCGCTGATGCCCGGCCAGTATACAGCTTTTCAGGCCATCCGTCTGCACTTGTCAACCCCCAGATGGCCTTCGTGTAGTTGGTCGAGGACCAGCTTGTGCATGCTGTGTGGAATCACAATCTGGTCCAGCTTTAGGAGGACACCGTCAATGACGGCCAAGTCGTCCCGGACATTGTAGAATTGTGGGCACTGTCCTTTGAGCCACTCTCCCGTCATGTGGCGCATCACACATTGTAGAAGGGGGTCAGCCGCAGTCTCCTGGCGAATACGGGCCAGACTTGAATCATCAGCTGGCAGATTTGCCGATGTGAAGGCCACATGCGCTTTGACCTGACAGACGAACCCCTCCGAGTCGGGCGGTGTGCTCACTGCCCTAGATAGGGCATCCGCAATGATGAGGTCCTTTTCCGGGGTGTAGACCAGTTGGAAGTCGTACCTCCGGAGCTTGAGTAGGATGCGCTGGAGGCGAGGGGTCATCTTGGTCAGGTCCTTATGTATGATGCTGACCAGGGGGCGATGGTCGGTTTCCACGGTGAACTGGGGGAGACCATACACGTAGTCGTGGAACTTGTCTATGCCGGTTAACAAACCCAGGCACTCCTTCTCGATCTGCGCATAGCGCTGTTCTGTGGGGGTCATGGCCCGCGAAGCATATGCAACCGGGGTCCATGATGCAGTGTCATCCCGTTGCAGGAGTACCGCCCCAATGCCGGACTGGCTGGCATCAGTCGAGATCTTCGTATCCCGAGAGGTGTCGAAGAACGCCAATACCGGTGGGCTGTGGTGAGCTTAACTGTGAGCTCCTCCCATTCCTTATGGTATGCGGGCAGCCACTGGAACTCTGTGGACTTCTTTACTAGGTGGCGAAGAGCCGTTGTGTGGGAGGCAAGGTTGGGAATGAACTTCCCCAGGAAGTTGACCATGCCAAAAAAGCGTAGCACTGATTTCTTGTCTGCCGGCTGTGGCATGGCTGTAATGGCGCTCACCTTGTCTGCATCCGGACGCACTCCTGACCGGGAAATGTGGTCCCCCAGAAACTTTAGTTCAGTTTGGCCGAAAGAACACTTGGCTCGGTTGAGGCGCAGGCCGTGTTCCCGTATCCGCACAAAGACACGCTTGAGATGACTGATGTGCTCCTGTGGTGTGGTGCACCAGATGATGACGTCGTCAACATAGATGCGCACCCCTTCGATGCCCTCCATCATCTGTTCCATGACTCTGTGAAATTCCTCGGATGCCGAGATGATGCCAAACGGCATTCTGTTATAGCAGAACCTGCCGAAAGGAGTGTTGAAGGTGCACAGCTTCCTGCTGGACTGATCCAGTTGGATCTGCCAAAAACCCTTCGAGGCATCAAGCTTTGTGAAAATTTTAGCCCGGGCCATTTCGCTCGTGATCTCTTCCTGTTTGGGTATGGGGTAGTGTTCCCTCATGATGTTGTTGTTCAGGTCTTTCGGTTCGATGCAGATCCGGAGTTCGCCAGAGGGCTTCTTAACACACACCATGGAGCTGACCCATGGCATGGGCTCCGTGACCCAGGATAGCACCCCTTGGTCCTGGAGATCCTGCAGCTGCTGCTTGAGGCAGTCTTTGAGTGGTGCTGGGACCCTGCGGGGTGCATGAATGACCGGGGTGGCATCCGGTTTGAGCCGTATTCTCTAGGTATAGGGCAGTGTGCCTATGCCCTCGAATGCCTCCTGGTTGTGGGCGAGGAGCGAGTGGAGCTGTGCCCTAAATTCCTCATCCAGGAAGTCTGATGTGCCTTTTGGAGACAGAGCGTGTACCCGCTGGACGAGGTGGAGAACCTTGCATGCCTGTGCGCCTAGCAGGGAGTCCTTCGATGATCCAACTATCTCGAAGGAGTGTTTGGCCGTGTATGTATTGTGTGTCACCTGGAGCTGGCAGGATCCCATGGCCGGGATACCGTTTCCGTTGTAGTCGACCATCTTACAACGGGATGGCCGAATTGGTGGTCTGACCTCCAAGGCGTAGAGGGCTGACCATGCTATTAGGTTGGCGGAGGCACCAGTGTCCAAACGGAATGTTATTGATGATCGGTTGACCGTTAGGGTGGCACACCATTCATCACCCGGATTGACACTGTTCACTGGCATCGGCTGGTGGGTCCTGCTTGGAGACATCCGGTTCCTGTCAATGACCGCAACACAGAAGGCTCCCCGGTCGTCTGTATCACCGGTTTGTATATCGTCCGGGTATGACTCGGTGTACGGAGGCTGAATGGTCCGCATGTCCCTGCGAGACTGTAGGAATTGGGGAGCATTGGCAGGTTGAGCTGCTCGACAGCAGGCAGCGTAGTGGCCCATCTTGCCACAGCAGAGGCATTGTCGGTTCTTTGCCGGATATTGCCGCTTTCAATGTGCGGATCCACAGTTGCTGCACGTCGTGACGTCATGGCGTTCGTTGCGCCATCGCGCATGCGCAGTTCGGTCCTGCGTAGAGCGCGCCTGCGCGTCAAGCCCCTCTGCGTCGACGTCTCTTTCGGCGCATACAAGCGCGGGTGGCCGCAGAAAGCGCGCAAAATGGCCGCCCTCGTCCGGGCCGCGGGCCGGGAGGAACTTGATCGCCTGGACCCGCTCGGCCTCGTAGAACCCCTGCCTTGCCGATTTGGCCGCATAGGACACCTGCCGTGCCGATTCGGCCGCCTGGAATTGGGAGTAGCGGCGGGTCGCGTTTTCATGGAGGACGCAGGCTTCAATGGCGGTGGCTAGGGTGAGGCTTTTAATTTTGAGGAGCTGCTGACTTAGGGTGCCCGAGGTGACCCCAAAAACAATCTAGTCCTGAATCATGGAATCGGAGGTGGCCTCGTAACCGCAGGACTGCGCGGGGATACGGAGTTGTGTCAGGAAAGGTTGAAAAGGCTCATCCTTGCCCTGCAGGCGCTGCTGGAAGAGGTACCCCTCGAAACTCTCATTTACCTCGACGCTGAAGTGTTGCTCGAGTTTGCGAAGAACCGTCTTGTACTTCGTCTTGTCCTCACCTTCCGCGAACACCAGGGAGTTGTAGATGTGGATGGCGTGTTGCCCTGCCGTGGAGAGGAGGAGGGCAATTTTCCTGATGTCCGAAGCATTCTCCCTTTCTGTGGCTTTTAGGAAGAACTGGAAGCGCTGTTTAAGCATCTTCCAGTTGACGCCAAGGTTTCCAGCGATTTGGAGCGGCTGTGGCGGGCTGATGGTGTCCATGGCGCAGGATGGCGGATTCCTTAAGATGCGTAGGTAGGTCTCACAGTTACTGGGTTCCAATCCTGGTATTGTGTTGTGTTGGGTGCTCTGCTACATGGACAAAGCAACACGGTTGCAGATGGTACAACTCAGTTTTATTACTAACAATAGCAACATCTGTAAACTGGTTACTGTGGTTCGTTCAGTACCCTCTAACCTGTGG
The DNA here is from genome assembly GCF_047496885.1 of Scyliorhinus torazame. Classification (NCBI taxonomy): domain Eukaryota; kingdom Metazoa; phylum Chordata; class Chondrichthyes; order Carcharhiniformes; family Scyliorhinidae; genus Scyliorhinus; species Scyliorhinus torazame. Next base: position 110,667,936 of record NC_092725.1, on the reverse strand, counting down.
ACCTAGCCCTAACACTATCTTGGAGAAGCACTCAGCACATGGTGAATGTCTGAGTGGCTTGCTATGAGCTCTGTGCCCTGAGCTGTCTCCTGTTGGAATGAGCGGGAAGTGTTGTGTTCCCCGTTTTATAGTGTGTATGCTCTTGCCTGTGATGTTGTGTGTGTATTGATTGGTCCGTTGATCTGTCCATCAGTGTGTATGTATGTTTGCACCATGATGTTTATCTGAATATCATGACACTAATATCGGGCACTGCTCGGCAGTTTCCGTGCTGACCAAGGTCTTTGTGCAGCATGTCGACACAAGTGGGGCCTTGCAAGCAACCCAGATTACAGCTAATAATAATCTTTATTAGTGTCACAAGTAGGCTTACATCAACACTGCAATGAAGTTACTGTGAAAAATCCCCTAGTCGCCACACTCCGGTGCCTGTTCGGGTATATTGAGGGAGAATTCAGAATGTCCAATTCACCTAACAAGCATGTTTTTCGGGACTTGTGAGAGGAAACCGGAGTACCCGGAGGAAATCTACGCAGACACGGGTAGAATGTTCAGGCTCCGCCCAGACAGTGACCCAAGCTGGGAATCTAACTCGGGTCCCTGGCGCTGTGAAGCAACAGTGCTAAACACTGTGCTAAAGACTTTTATACAGTCAGATGGGCTGGATATTTACGCAATGCAACTTTCAAAAAGTAATTTAATGTTCTTGGTGGGTGTTTACAATTGGCCGGAAGTAAAGAAGTTAAAAAGGGAACAAGTACATTTTGAAGTTGATGATGCCACTTTGGATTGTTAACTGACCATGTAATGAAATTTACTTACAGACCTGTGTCTCAAAGGGAAACTATTTAACCAATTTATTATTTGACTTCAGACAAATTATTTAGTCAATAGACTTAAAATTAAATAGAATTTCACTCCGAGGTACACATTCTAATCCAATCAGTGCATTTTGAACAAAATATATATACTTTTTCAATTTTAAAGTAGCCAATTCTTTTTTTCCCAATTATGGGCAATTTAGCGTGGTCAATCCACCTACCTTGGCCATCTTTGGGTTATGGGGGTGAGACCCACGCAGACACAGGGAGAATGCACAAACTCCACATGAACAGTGGCCAGGGCCCGGGATCGAACCCCGGTCCTCGGCGTTGTGAGGCAGCAGTGCTAACCACTGCACTGCCATGCCACCCTTGAACAAAATATAATTGATGAATACATTTTTCTATTTAATCCTGAGACACGTTAATCAAGAAAGCAAAATCAAACTCATCAAATCAGTGAAAGTAATGTGCTTCCACAGTTCATTGATAACCTGAAATTATTAATTTATTAATCCATATTTGTGTAGCTTAAAATGATTAACGGTAGGGGACCCTTATTCATTGAGTCACGCTTACGGTTCATAAATTTAATTTGGTCCAGTATTTAAATTGTTATGAAAATAGCCACAGTCTTCTTTGCACTGATAGGAGGGTTGCTGAAAACGTATAATGAACAATCTGCATCAACCTAGAGTAAGATTTCTTAAGGTATACTTGTAACTGTGCTTTTTCTAAAATCCTAGATATCTACTACTATAGATGAACAACTAAAGTAGCAATTGAACATATGCATATCAAATATTTGTGCAATCAGACAATGTGAAGTTGCATCAAAAGCTTAACATATCGAATTCTTTTTCCAAAATGAGGATCACATAATGGGACCGAATAATGAAAATGTGGGGTGCAGAATTGATATTTTGCAACTGTATGATCTCTTCTATATGTAGGCCAGGGATCAACACACTGGGGTTAGTAATGCTTTCCTGACTTGCTAAAATTTTTAATCTACTGTTATGATTAATATTCCAAGAATAACTGGTCCATTTTCAATCGGCAGGAATCAATGACTGGTGTATTCATTGTGTGAAGTGTGTTTAGTGGAACAATCAATCATGCCAACAAGATGTCAGCAGGACAATTTGATCAAGCAAATGGCTCCAATAAGTTATTTTCCCTATGTGCGTGGGTATATTTTATAAGCAGATGAGAAGTGTACAGAGGACAGGAGGAAGTGACTATCTCTTTCAATACGTCTTGGTTATTTTTTTGTAGCAAAGACCAATCTGAGAAAAAGACAAGTTTACATGAGTATCCTTATCCTTGCTATCCTTATTGTAAACTTTTGCTTACTATCTTTTTGATTAGGATCTTCAGAATTACTTACTTCCAACCAAGTAAAAGCATGTTATTTATTTATTTTGTAATATTAAACCAAGATTTCCTCTTTTTAAAAGTTTGTCCTTGTCCCTGCTTTCTAATGTTCTGTGTTTGTTGCTCTGAATGCGGTTGTCAGCTCATATTCGCAGCAAAGTGACCAAAATGTAACAACATTAGTTCATCGTGATCTCTTAATTTGAATATTTTCACTGAATACTGGCTGCTGCAATGTCAGAGAGAGAACAGAGTAACTGAGAAAATAAATTAATAATATGCGAGCAGCAAATGAGGGAAATGCACTTACACCAGAATGTGCAAAATATCTTATTCCAGATATACAAATAGATTTAGTTTAACTTCTATGTTTTTATAGAATCATTTCTTCATTTGAACCAATAACCAAATGCACAATTTAATTTAGGCTGTAGGAAATGAACAGATAGAAGCGAACAGCAGATTGTAAATGGGTGACAATTAAGCTTTTGAAGAAAGGATTATGGGAAACAGTCCTTCATAGTGTCATGAGGTTATGTGCGTTTATTTTTGAAATATAATTTTTTTAACTTTCAACTGACTGGAAATTTTGCAGTTTTAAATGACTCAGAACAAACTATTGAAAACTGCAAGAGCGGGGAGTATGGTGGCGCGGTGGTTAGCTCTGATGCCTCATGGCGCCGAGATCCCAAGTTCGATCCCGGCTCTGGGTCACTGTCCATGTAGAGTTTGCACATTCTCCCCGTGTTTGTGTGGGGTTCGCCCCTACAACCCAAATATCTGCAGGGTGGGTGGATTGGCCATGCTAAATTGCCCCTTTATTGGAAAAAAATGAATTGGATACTCTAAATTTATTTTTGAAAACTGCAAGATCACCTTCCACGGTGAAGGTGAAAAAGCAACAAGACATCCTCAGGAAAGTGTGAAGAGAAAGATATTTCCTATAATTTGGTGACCCATCAAAAAGGAAGAAACATTAAGATGCAAAGTGCTTGACAATGAAACAAATGGGCTGGATTCTTCCGCCCGTCGCAACAACGCCACGGGCGAGCCGCGTACAATGGAGAACTCCATTGGCCTCGGGCAGGATTCTCCGATTTGGTGGACGGATGTGGCCAGGGACAGTCTATCACAGACAGGCTGACCCAAAACCCCTTGGAAATACTCAAGGGGTGCAATGTAGCAGGCCAAGCTGCAGCCTCTGCAGAGAGGTTACAAGAAAGCTTTCAGCAGAGGAAACAGGCTGAAAGCTGGGCTCTCTCACTCTCTCTCTCTTTTGGAACAAGGGTGTTACCTGGTTCAGAAACCAAGTTTACTAGAAATCTAACAGTGAACCGAGATTTTGTAATAATTGCAACAGCATCTACATCTGACCACATCACAAAATCAGCTTATCCAAACTGGCCTCAACAGCAATTAAAGGACATTTAAATGATTTTTTAGTCATTGGACTCCAACTTGTGTGTGTGTAGGTGGGGAGTGGTGTGGTGATTGTATGAGGGCCAAATGCCTGACATTGCATTTTTGTTATTTTTCCTCCAGTTTTTGTGAGTGGCACGGTAGCAGAGTGGTTAGCTCTGTTGCTTCACAGCGCCAGGGTCCCGGGTTCGATTCCCAGCTTAGGTCACTGTCTGTGCGGAGTCTGCACGTTCTCCGTGTCTGAGAGAGTTTACTCCGGGTGTTCCGGTTTCCTCCCACAAGTCAGTGCTTGTTATGTGAATTGGACATTCTGAATTCTCCCTCTGTGTACCCGAACAGGCGCTGGAGTGTGGTGACTAGGGGATTTTCACAGTAACTTCATTGCAGTGTTAATGTAAGCCTACTTCTGACAATAAAGATTATTATTAGTGGTTGAAAATGTGCTCTTTGTTTGATTAGCTTCTTATTGCTCTTTGCATAAATGGTGAAATAGATTTGGATTCTGAAAAGGTGAAAAAGAAACAAACTGAGGACGTTGACTAGAGGGGAGGCAGTTCAGCCACTCTTATCTGGTCATAACAATGGAAAAGAAGCATAAGAATTTCTGGGCAAAGAATGACCCAGGTAAATCTAGACCACCTTCTACCATCCTGGATCATTAAATGATATTGGAGCTGTTGACTAATCATACCAGCTCTTCTTTCTGAAGGACCCAGATTTGATATGAGGAAACTCCTGGTGGTGGAGAGCTTTGGGAACCATAGAACTGAAATTGGTTGACCAAAAGAGTGAAATAGGCTCATTGCATTTGTCAACTGACCTTTCTGTTTTAAAATAAATTTAGAGTACCAATTTTTTTTTTTCCAATGAAGGGGCAATTAAGCGTGGCCAATCCATCTAGCCTGCACATCTTTGGGTTGTGGGGGTGAGACCCACGCAGACACGGGGAGAATGTGAAAACTCCACATTGACAGTGACCCGGCGCCGGGATCGAACCCGGGTCCTCAGAGCTGTGAGGCAGCAGTGCTAACCACGCCGCCCCATCAGCTGACCTTTCACTGTTTTTATTTTCCATTGTCTTGGAAAGCAGTGACAAGATTTTTTTTTTATATCATCCAAGTAAACGCGACAGTGAAACAAGAAAATGAGTCTCCAAATAACTTTTGAACTATCGTTCTGTGACCTTCAGCGAGAGGAAGGTCAGATGTAGTGAAGAGGCTGATGTCGATTCGCTTCGAGACTGTTTTGGGGACGCTGATGTACACCAATTTCATCCCGATGTCTTCAAAGTTGCCTGCTCCTATTAAAAATATCTCAAATTATTCAGGTATGGAATCCCAAAATCTTACTTGCTGAAAGGAACCACCAAGGGCTTTTAAAAAATAAAAAGACAAGCTGGGAAGTTTTTGACATTACAGGAACAGCAAGAGGTGGCTTAAATTAAGTTTAGGTATGGACAACAGGAAGAATTTGGTAAAGAAATCTATCCTTTGTGTTGGTGGCACATGTTGTGAAATTCTGCCTACCGAGTCTGTGTTTGTTCATTAAAGAACTGCAGAAGCCAAATATTCATCCGTTGTTCATGTACCCAGGAGAGACCATTAAGAAGGAACGATTTTACAGAGGTTGCAAAAGTGATTGTGTGAGAAGGTATTTAATACTTATTATATTGACAGCTAACCATGACCTAAAGAGAGAGCTAAGAAGAGCCAGGAGGGGACATGAGAAGTCTTTGGCAGGTAGGATCAAGGATAACCCTAAAGCTTTCTATAGATATGTCAGGAATAAACAAATGACTAGGGTAAGAGTCAAGGACAGTAGTGGGGAGTTATGCTTGGAGTCCGAGGAGATAGGAGAGGTGCGAAATGAATATTTTTCGTCAGTATTCACACAGAAAAAAGACAATGTTGTCGAGGAGAATACTGAGATTCAGGCTACTAGACTAGAAGGGCTTGAGGTTCATAAGGAGGAGGTGTTAGCAATTGTGGAAAGAGTGAAAATAGATAAGTTCCCTGGGCCGGATGGGATTTATCCTAGGATTCTCTGGGAAGCTAGGGAGGAGATTGCTGAGCCTTTGGCTTTGATCTTTAAGTCATCTTTGTAAACAGGAATAGTGCCAGAAGACTGGAGGATAGCAAATGTTGTCCCTTTGTTCAAGAAGGGGAATAGAGACAACCCAGGTAACAATAGACTAGTGAGCCTTACTTCTGTTGTGGGCAAAATCTTGGAAAGATTTATAAGAGATAGGATGCATAATCATTTGGAAAGGAATAATTTGATTAGAGATAGTCAACATGGTTTTGTGAAGGGTAGGTCGTGCCTCACAAACCTTATTGAGTTCTTTGAGAAGGTGACCAAACAGGTGGATGAGGGTAAAGCAGTTGATGTGGTGTACATGGATTTCAGTAAAGCATTTGATAAGGTTCCCCACGGTAGGCTACTACAGAAAATAAGGAGGCATGGGATTCAGGGTGAGTTAGCAGTTTGGATCAGAAATTGGCTAGCTGGAAGAAGACAAAGGGTGGTTGTTGATGGGAAATGTTCAGACTGGAGTCCAGTTACTAGTGCTGTACCATAAGGATCTGTTTTGGGGCCACTGCTGTTTGTCATTTTTATAAATAACCTGGAGGAGGGCGTAGAAGGATGGGTGAGTAAATTTGCAGATGACACGAAAGTCGGTGGAATTGTGGACAGTGCGGAAGGATGTTACCAGTTACAGAGGGACATAGATAAGCTGCAGCGCTGGGCTGAGAGGTGGCAAATGGAGTTTAATGCAGAAAAGAGAGAGGTGATTCATTTTGGAAGGAATAACAGGTAGACAGAGTACTGGGCTAATGGTAAGATTCTTGGCAGTGTGGATGAGCAGAGAGATCTCGGTGTCCATGTACATAGATCCCTGAAAGTAGCCACCCAGGTTGAGAGGGTTGTTAAGAAGGTGTACGGTGTGTTAGCTTTTATTGGTAGAGGGATTGAGTTTCGGAGCCATGAGGTCATGTTGCAGCAGTACAAAACTCTGGTGCGGCCGCATTTGGAGTATTGCGTGCAATTCTGGTCGCCGCATTATAGGAAGGATGTGGAAGCATTGGAAAGGGTGCAGAGGAGATTTACCAGAATGTTGCCTGGTATGGAGGGAAGATCTTATGAGGAAAGGCTGAGGGACTTGAGGCTGTTTTCGTTAGAGAGAAGAAGGCTAAGAGGTGACTTAATTGAGGCATACAAGATGATCAGAGGATTGGATAGGGTGGACAGTGAGAGCCTTTTTCCTCGGATGGTGATGTCTAGCACGAGGGGACATAGCTTTAAATTGAGGGGAGATAGATATAAGACAGATGTCAGAGGTAGGTTCTTTACGCAGACTGTAGTAAGGGTGTGGAATGCCCTGCCTGCAACAGTAGTGGACTCGCCAACACTAAGGGCATTCAAATGGTCATTGGATAGACATATGGACAATAAGGGAATAGTGTAGATGGGCTTTAGAGTGGTTTCACAGGTCGGCGCAACATCGAGGGCCGAAGGGCTTGTACTGCGCTGTAATGTTCTATGTTCTATGCCTCAAAATAATGGGCTAGGAAATTAAGTCTGAAATGGACAAAATGTACCTGATAGAAAACTTTATAAATATGTGAATTTGCATATAGAATCATAGAATTTACAGTGCAGAAGGAGGCCATTCAGCCTGTTGAATCTGCACCAGCCCTTGGAAAGAGCACCTTACTTTTTAAAAATAAATTTAGAGTACCCAATTAGTATTATCTCTTTATTTTTTCCAATTAAGGCGCAATTTATCATGGCCAATCCACCTAACCTGCACATCTTTGGGTTGTGGGGGTGAAACCCACGCAGACATGGGGAGGAAGTGCAGACTCCGCACAGACAGACATCTGAGGCCAAAAATTGAGGGTCCCTGGAACTGTGAGGCAGCAATGCTAACCACTGTGCCACCATGCCGCCCCCATACAAAATGCCTTTATTGTACCAAGAGATTCACAGCCAATGAGCCACCTTTGAAAAATAACTGCTGTTGATATCTGGGAAATCACACCAGCCAAATTGCTCAAGGTCCCAATGAGCAATAATGATATAAATTACATGACAACCTGTTTTGATGAAGCTTTTTGAGGGATAGATATTGGCCAAGACACCTGTCCCTTTCCTCAAATAATGCGATGGGGCTTTTCACATCTACCTGAACAGATCGAAAGAGGTTTTATTTAACATCCGATATGAACAAGAACAACTCTGTCATTTTACTGTTCCTGCAGTATTTAACAAACTGGCCAGCTTTATTTATACATGGAGTTTACTAATGGTTTCTCCGCCCCCCTCATTGGGGAAGCTCATAATCCCACAGGATTGTGTGATCGTCATTAGTCCCCAGCCAATGGTATGCAGGCAGGTTATAACATCCCTCCTCCCCAAAGTCCAAGGAAGACCCTGGCGAAGGAGGGCGTCGGACTCATTTTGCCGCAGGCCGGACACCATTTGCACGTGGCGCTGGATCAGGCGGCGTGTAACGAGATGGAGACCGGCGCTTCCGTGATGAACGGCGCAACGGTTGTACATCCATGGCCCGTGGACCCGAGGATTCCCCCTCTGATGCATCCTGTGTCTTCATCTCGGAGTCAGAGTCTGCTGCCTCCGTCATGTCAGCGTCTCTATCTCCATTCGGTTCTGTAATGACCTGCGCAGGCTTCGAGTGAGGCACCACTGGAAGATTGTGAGGACTACCTTCCCTTGTCTCTGCGGCTGTAGAAATGAGCTCCGGGGGCGGGGAATCTTTTGAGGGGATAGTCTTCTGGATCGAACGTGGTCTACATGTTTGCGCTGGAGACGACCCTGGGCTTGCACCTGGTAAGATATAGGGCCCGTTTGGCGAAAGATTATGCCAGGAACCCACTGGGCACCACCAGCAAAATTCCGAACGAACACTGGGTCACCGGGTGCAAACTGCCGAATCGGCCGATGCCGAGAAAATCCCTGTCCCTGCCGTTCTTGTGTGCGGCATACATTTGCGCCAATGTCCGGGAAAACCATACTAAGGCGGGTGCGAAGTCTCCGGCCCATTAGGAGTTCTGCGGGAGCTACCCCAGTCACCGCATGCGGGGTGGTCCTATACGTAAACAAAAAGCGAGCCAGTCTCGTGTCCATTGATCCGGAGGACTGCTTCTTTAGGCCACTTTTGAATGTCTGCGCTGCGCGCTCTGCCAACCCATTTGAAGCCGGGTGGTAAGGGGCAGTGCGGATATGGCGTATGCCGTTCATCTTCGTGAACCTCGCAAACTCCTCACTCGTGAATGGAGTGCCGTTATCCGTGACCAGCACCTCGGGGAGGCCATGCGTACTAAAGGACAAACGCATCTTTTCAATTGTTGCGCAGGACGTTGTCCCCTGCATCTTATGCACCTCTAGCCATTTAGACTGGGCGTCAATAAATAGAAGGAACATGGATCCTTGAAAAGGGCCTGAGAAATCTGCCTGCAAGCGTGCCCAAGGCCACCCTGGCCATTCCCAGTGATGTAGGGGTGCGGCGGGCGGAATCTTCTGATGCTCCTGGCAAATGGAGCAGTTTTGGGCCACCTTCTCAATGTCGGTGTCGAGGCCTGGCCACCAGACATAACTCCGGGCCAACATTTTCATTTTGGTCACATCTGGATGCCCATTGTGCAAGTCTCTTAGTATCAGCTCCTGGCCTTTTTCCGGGACAATCACACGCGTCCCCCACAAGAGGATGCCGTCTTCCACGCTGAATTCTGACAGCTTGGAGGAAAATGCCCGCAACTCGTCTGGGAGCTGTCTATGCTGCCCACCATACAGGACTATGTGCCGAACCTTTGACAGGATTGGCTCCGTCTGGGTCCACTCACGGATCTGTGATGCCGTGACAGGCAAGGTGTCCATAAAATTTAGGGTTGCAACCTCCTCACCGGTCGTGGGGGTCAACATGGGGCCGGTCGATAAAGGCAGTCGGCTCAGTGAGTCGGCATTTGCTATCTGTGTACCTATTTGCTATTTGTGCTCCAGAGAATACTCGTATGCAGCAAGCAACAAAGCCCAGCGCTGGATCCGTGCGGAAGCAATGGGCGGTATTGGCTTATCCTCTCTGAAAAGTCCCAGCAGAGGCTTATGATCAGTCACGATAGTGAAATGGCGGCCATACACGTACTGGTGGAAGCGTTTCACCGCAAAAACCACTGCCAGGCCCTCCCTCTCGATCTGCGCGTACTTTTTCTCTGCTGCAGTCAATGTGCGGGAGGCGAAAGCTATCGGTCGCTCGGCCCCGTTCTCCATCTTGTGGGATAGGACGGTCCCAATACCACACGGGGATGCATCACATGTGACGAGCAAAGGCTTTCCAGGATCATAGTGGATTAGTAACCCAGACGACGACAATTGTTGCTTTACCCGCCGGAAAGCGGTTTCTTGCGGCTCACCCCAAACCCAGGTGTGATTTTTCTTTAGTAGAAGGTGCAACGGGGCCAGCGTAGTTGCCAGATTGGGGAGGAACTTCCCATAATAGTTTACGAGACCGAGAAAAGAACGAAGTTGCGAAGTGTCAGTCGGGGCGGGGGCCTGTTGAATTGCACGCACCTTCTCTGCGACGGGGTGCAAACCTTCGCGGTCCACCTGATAACCTAGGTATCAGACTACTTCCTTAGCCTGAAATACGCATTTGTGCGACGTAAACGGATCCAGCCTCCGAAAAGCGTCTAAGGACAGCCTCCAGATTTTCCAAATGTTCCTGCTCCGACGTCCCTGTAATCAAAATGTCATCTAAGTAGACAGCAACACGTGGTAAACCTCTCAAAATGCCCCCCAGAACACGTTGAAAAATTGCACAGGCAGAAGATACTCCAAAGGGCAACCGTGTATATTCATACAGGCCCCGGTGTGTATTAATCGTTACATATGGCTGGGAGGCAGGGTCCAGCTCCAACAGTAGGTAGGCGTGACTCATATCTAATTTTGTGAACGAGAGTCCACCTGCAAGCTTCGCGTAGAGATCCTCTATGCGAGGCATTGGATATCGGTCGAGTCGGGAAGCCGTATTCACTGTAAGTTTATAGTCGCCACACAAGCGAACTGTGGCATCTGGCTTCATTACAGGTACAATTGGTGCTGCCCAGTCAGCAAAACGGACGGGCCTGATAATACCCAAACTCTCCAAACGAGTGAGCTCCCCTTCTACCTTCTCGAGCAAGGCGTAAGGAACCGGGCGCGCCCGGAAATAGCACAACGTGGCTCCCGGTTCGACTTGGATACGGGCTACGGCCCCTTTTATTTTCCCCAAACCAGGCTGGAATATATCTGTGTATCGTCCTAGCACCTCAGTCAACCCTCCAAAAACTGTTTGGAGGATGTGCTGCCATTGCAACCGCAAATGGCGCAACCAGTCCCGACCCAACAGGCTGGGCCCATGGCCGCGCACCATGATAAGTGGAAAACGCCCCTCCTGGCGTCCATAAACAACAGGGGTCATTGTAGTTCCTGCAATGTCCAGTGGTTCCCCCATGTAGGTGGCCAACCTGGCCTGTGAGTCGGTTAATGTAAGGGTCTGTATACCCTGCTTGATGCGGTCGAATGTCCTCTGGGCAATCACGGAGACCGCTGCGCCGGTGTCCAACTCCATCTCAAGTGGGTGACCATTGACCCGTACTGTCACCTTAATGGGGGTCACATGGGGAGCTGCTACACAATGCAGCTGCAGGCAGTCGTCCTCCGTCTCCACGTCCTCAGGCGTAGTCGCCGCAGGTTCATCCACATGGAAGGTACGACCCCTGGGCTGGTGCCAGTTTTGGTCGGAACGACGGCGTCTCTGGCGCCCCCAGGACCGGCGTCCGCGACGGGGTCGGCGCCTACAAGTCTGACACGGACATGGCTCCTCATCCATTGGTTCTGGAGAAGGCTCCCTTCGGGGAGGAATGTCCGATGGCCACTGGCGTCGGTCCGGACGTCGCCTCGCCCAAGGTACCGCAGGAGTGCGGGGGGACGTTTTCGGACGGAAGGGGTTGCGCCCCAAGGCATGCACTTCCATTCCCTGTAGCTCCTGCACTCCTTGTTCTGCTCTGTCTCTCGGGACAATACTATTTGAATGGCCTGTTGAAAAGTCAATGTTGGCTCAGCTAACAACTTTCTCTGGGTGGCCTCATTGTTAATACCGCAAACCGAACGGTCGCGTAACATTTCTGACAAGGTCTCACCATAGTCACAGTACTCCGCAATCCTGCATAGCCTGGATAGAAAATCGGCAAGGGATTCTCCAGGGGTCCTCTCAGCGGTATTAAACCGGTAACACTGGACTATCATGGACGGGGTTGGGTTAAAATGTTGCCCCACCATATTCACAAGTTCATCAAACGTTTTGGTGTCCAGCGCAGCTGGGTACGTAAGGCTCCTAATCACCCCAAACGTATGTGGGCCACAGGCGGTGAGCAATATGACCACCTGGTGCTCGTTTTCGGTGATATTGTTTGCCCGGAAATAGTAACGCATCCGTTGTGCGGTTCCAGCTTTCCAGCGCAGCATCAAAAACATCCAAACGTCCGTACAGAGGCATGGTATAATAGAAAACAACTTCCAACCTGTATCCAACAAAAATCCAGGGAGGTGGCTTCAGCAGTGTAGACAGCTATTCACTTTAACCCTCGTCGCCAGTTTTGTAAGGGCCACAAAGAATCCAGCACAAGTTTTAAGGATACAAAGTAATAACATTTATTTACAATAAAATCTATATCTATATAACAGCAGCAACAACTTCCCTTGCTGCACACTCCTTCCTGCTGCTTCCAAACTGACCAGCTTTATTTATACATGGAGTTTACTAATGGTTTCTCCGCCCCCCTCATTGAGGAAGCTCATACTCCCACAGGATTGTGGTATTGTCATTAGTCCCCAGCCAATGGTAAGCAGGCAGGTTATAACACTCATGTCTGGCTCTAATGGGAGATCCATTCTCTTTAAACTGGGCCCTGTGGTTCTAGATTCCGCCACAAGAGAAAACATCCTCCACCTGATCAAGGTCCTTCAAAATCTTATGTTTCAATAAGATCACCTCTCGTTTTTTAGGGATGAAGGACTTTACTTATGTCAAGGGGTTGAACTGTTTCCACTGGTATGAGGGTAGGTAATCAGTGGACCCTATTTTTAAATGGTTGACAAAAGAAGCAGAATGGAATTGAGTTTTGACATCCACTGCCTGGAAAGGTGATGGGGAAAAGATTTGGACATAATTTTCCAAAAGGAATTGGATACATACTGGGAAATGAAAGTAGTTGCAAAGTTATGGGTAAGGAGCAAAGAAATTGGGCTTATTAGACAGTTCTTTCCAAGAGCTAGCACAGGCCCGATAGACTGGATGACCTCTTCCTGCGTTCTGATCTTCTGCGACCTACAGAACTTGAGGGCATGCCATTTGCTCTTGGTGGAACCAGGGAAGACAGTGGCATGGTAGTAATACCACTGGATGAGTAATCCAGAAACCCAGGCTAAAGTTCTGGGGACACAAGTTCAAATCGCAGGAAATGCAGTGCAGAAGAGGCCCTTCAACCCATTGAGTCTACACTGAGAGATGAAAAACATCTGGCCCACCTACCATGGTAACTGGTGGAGTTTAAAATTAATTAATTGATTCTGGAAGTGAAAGCTAGTCGAAGTTAAGATGACCATGAAACTGTAATTGATTTGTCATAAAAACCCATCTCATTCACCAATCCAGTTAGGGAAGAAAATGGTCTGGCCGAGATATGACTTCAGATCCATGGCAATGTGATTGACCACACTTGTGGGACTGGAGGGCTATGGGGAGGGGGAGAGAGTAAGTAGGGGTTGAGACCACAATCAGATCAGCCGTGGTCTTGTCAGGAGTAGACTTTTAAAAAAAATTCAGAGTAACCCAATTAATTTTTCCAATTGAGGGGCAATTTAGCATGGCCAATCCGCCCACCCTGCACATCTTTGCGAAATGCTTGCAAACACGGGGAGAATGTGTAAACTCCACACGGTTAGTGACCCAGAACTGGGATCAAACCTGGGACCTCGACGCTATGAAACAGCAGTGCTAACTTCCGCGCCACCGTGCTGCCCGGTCAGGAATAGACTTGAGGGGCCAAATGGCTTACATATGTCAGGGCAATTAGGGACGAGCAATAAACGCAGGGCTTTCTGTTGATGCCCACATCCCATGACCAAATACTTTTTCAAAATCCTGTTGTCCTGTTGTGCCGATCCACATAACTTGGAAAGTAATAATTGAATAAGTGTCTTTAGGAAATGACAAGACTCTAAGCAACATATGTTCCAGCATAACTGCACATACAGATGAATCTTTCTTGTACTGAGTGAATGTTTCTCATTGATGTGTTTTTGCACAGAGCTGCTTTTGTTTGGGCAGACTGGGTGATGTTTGTGTTCTCTGCTTGATCTGTGGCACTCTTAAAAGATTGGAGGGCAGATCCCAGAAAAGGGAGGAGTTGGGGGATGATTTTGGGGGGGGGGGGGAGGGAGACACCAGTGAGGGAAAAAAAAAGTGCCGGTTTGCCGAGGCAGCCATTATCCCGGCGTCACGGTTTCTCTCCAAGGACTTATCAAATCAATCAGGATAGAGGGGGAAAGGACGGCGGCACACATCACCCGTCCTCATCACAGGTAAGGGCTGGGAATACGGAGCAGCACCTGGTACAGGGATGGGACGGGGGGGGAGACAGTTCTGGCTGCCTGGATACTCTTCTCCTGCAGGTCACCGTGTGGAGAATGTAAATTTCACCCCGCCCCCTTTGTAATATCAGTGAAGGTCAAAGTGAGAGCATAATCCAGTGGGACCCGTGGAGATGGTTAGAGGGTGGCTCAATGCGAGCTATTTTATCCCGGGAGAGGTTTAGGGAACGAAGGGGCAGCATTAACCCCAATTGTCAGAGATACAGCTTCGGTCTATATTTAGACAAAGGGATCTTGGCTGGCTTTTATCCGGGGTAATTATTAAGTGTGCGCGATGTGCACAGTATTCATTTCATGGGGTCGGCTGCGATAGAATTCAGATTTTATATTGATATTAAAAGGAGACGGGAGGGAAGCCCCCTTGTCATGCGACACAGCTGAACATGCTGTAATTCCTCCCAAGACGGTGTGTTTGAGAATGAATGGACGGGGGCGGAGTCTGACTGTACACAAATGTGTCTTATTGCTGCCGACTTCAGCCAGCTGGAGCGTCAGAGTGGGAAGGGCTGGAGCTCAGCGATCTGGTTCGCCCGTTCTGGATGAGATCATGTGGTTCTATTTCCCCCTTGGCTGTCAGCTCAGATGGTCTGCTGTTTTCTCATGGTGGGGGTAGGAGGGCTTTACAAATTGCGCTTCAAACTGTGTTGCGCAATCTAAATCAAGCGTCAGCAGTGTTTAAACCACGCATTTCCATCAGTAAGGATAACCTGCGTTTGCCTCCTCCTGTCACTTTAACCCTACTTTTGAAGTGAATTCTATCCCTTGTGTTTTCTCTCTGACCCAGTTTCTGAATCTGTGGTCACTTTGTTGTACTTTCCTCCTCTTCTCTCCCAAATTGCAACGCAATTGCAAAGTACAAGCTATATCAGTTTAACGCCGTTTCGACAATGTGTTGAATGAAATGAAATGAAAATCGCTTATTGTCACAAGTAGGCATCAATGAAGTTACTGTGAAAAGCCCGGGGAGGCTGGTACGGGAATTGAACCGTGCTGCTGGCCTGCTTTAAAAGCCAGCGATTTAGCCCAGTACCTGGAGGCTGGAATACCACTTTACAGCGGATTTTTGATTTGGGCACGGGTGATCTAATGGTTTCAGAAAGGGTTTGCAGGTCAGCTATTTGCATGTAAAGTTTATTTTATCTAAAATAAATCATTTACGTAGAATCCCTACAGAGCCATTCGGCCCATCAAGCCTGTACCGACCTTCTGAAGAATACCCCACTCAGGCCTGTAACCCCACCTAACTTTTTGGATACGTGGGAAAATTAGCATGGCCAATCCACCTAACTTCCACATCTTTGGACTGTAGGAGGAAACTGGAGCACCCGGAGGAAACCCATGCAGACACGGGGAGAATGTGCAAATTCCATCCAGACAGCCATGCAAGGTCAGAATCAAACCTGGGTCCCTGGTGCTGTGAGGCAGCAGTGAGAGCCACTGTGCCACCCAAACACATTTCCCAAACAAATCTGATATATGCATTTTGTCTCTCTTTATTTTCAATAGTGAGCAAAAGAGATTGCTTGTTAGCTGGTGTTTGATTTTCTGTGTGTCTCATTGATTTGCACTTAGCCAGTGTAAATATTTCAGACCATTAAATAAAAGGGTTCTGTGCATTAAAAATATATATTTTGTTAAATTAGTGCAGTTGGAAAGATACTTGCTCTGATCCACACTGTGAGTGCAGCTCTGTGATTTGGTTAATGTTTAGCAGAACGGGGCAGGGTGATGCAGTCTTTAGTTTTGTTTTGGAATGTTTGTCATCAACAAATATGTCACTGACAAAGATAGAACTGTTTAGAAGATTACCAAAGAAGGACAATCTAAGCAAAATTCAGGCAATTCAAGTGAGAGGGTGGCATAGTATTTTGTTTAAAGCACATCTTCATACTTTTTTCCACTTGGGGAATGGGAGGGGTGGGGAAATATTGAAGGATTCCTGAGTGGATTACTGGCCCATTCAGCCATGTTATGAACATCCCTTCCATTGCCAACATGTCCTGGTGTTGGACTTGAACCTGAAGCTTCTGGTCCAGATCTCGGGATGCGACCACTCTGCCACAAGACCTCCTCTGCCATTCATAGAAACATGCATAGAAAATAGAAGCAGGAGCAGGCCATTGGGCCCTTGGTGCCTGCTGCTCCATTCATAATGATCATGGTTGATCACAAATTCAATAGCCTGATCCTGCCTTCCACCGATTTTCCCCCATATCCCTTGACCCCTTTACCTCCAAGAGCTATATCTAATTCTTTCTTGCAATCACACAATGTTTTGGCCTCAACTACTTTTTATGGCAGCGAATTCCACAGGTTCATCACTCTCTGGGTGGAGAAATTTCTCCTCACCTCAGTCCTAAAAAGGTTTACCCCTTAATCTGAAACTCCGACCCCAAGTTCTGACTCTCCCCAACATTGGGAACATTCTTTATGAGACTTCCCTGTCTAATCCTGTAAGAATTTTACAAGTTTCTATGCAATCCCCTCTTCTCGACTCCAATTAATATAATCCTAACCGACTTCGTCTGTCCTCATATGACCGTCTCACCATCCCAGGAATCCGCCTGGTAAACCTTTGCTGCACTCCCTCCATAGCAAGAAAATCCTTCCTCAGATAAGGAAACCACAACTGCACACAATACTCCTGGTGTGGCCTCACCAAAGCCCTACGCAATTGCAGTAAAACATCCCTATTCCTGTACTCAAATCCTCACGCTATGAAGGCCAATGTACCACTTGCCTTCTGTACTGCCTGCTGTACCTGTGCGCATTAAGGTCTCACTGAATATCCACCTCTCTCAATTTGCACCCATTCAAATAATAATCTGCCTTCCTATTTTTGTTACCGAAGTGGATAACCTAATTTATCCACATTATGCTGCATCTTCCTCACAGCTCCCCTTCCTACCCAACTTTGCACCATCTGCAATCTGGAGATAATACATTTAGTTCCCTCGTCCAAATCATTAATATATAATGTGATCAGTTGGGGTCCCAACACAGATACCATGGCACTAATGTCACTGGGCTAGGAATTCCATGGCCAAGGCTAATGGTGAGGGACATGGGTTCAAATCCCACCACAGGTCTGGAAATTGGTGAATAATCTGGAATTGAACACTAATCTCAGTAATGGTGACCGTTTATTTTTGTTTTAAAAAAAAAAAAAATCTGGTTCACAGATGTCCTTTTAGGGAAAGAAATCTGCCATCCTTACCTGATCGGGCCTACATTTGACTCGAGATCCACAGCAATATGGTTGCCTCTTGACTGCCCTCTGAAATGATCTAGCAAGCTACTCGGTTCAAGCCAAGTAGGGATGCCAACAAATGCTGACCTTGCCAACGACACCCACATCCCATGAAAGAATACATTAAAAAAAAAACTATTTGTAGGTAATAAAGTAAAGACTTGCATTTATATTGTTATGGGCCAAGGTTTAGAGAACCCCAAAGTGCATCATGGAGTTCACCTGACCCACAACTTTTAATAGATTGTGGTATGGGGAGCACACGGCCAACTCTACAGGTGTGGTACAGCAGAAATGGAAAAGTATTTTTTAAAGCAAAACAATGTTTATTCAGTGAACTCAAGTTAACCTTTTTAAAACATACAGTGAACATCTTAGCATCTTAGCAACCATTAATTCAAATACAACCCCAAAGAATACTAATACACTAAGTAATTAGGGCAGCACGGTAGCATTGTGGATAGCACAATTGCTTCACAGCTCCAGGGTCCCAGGTTCGATTCCGGCTTGGGTCACTGTCTGTGCGGAGTCTGCACATCCTCCCCGTGTGTGCGTGGGTTTCCTCCGGGTGCTCCGGTTTCCTCCCACAGTCCAAAGATGTGCAGGTTAGGTGGATTGGCCAAGATAAATTGCCCTTAGTGTCCAAAATTGCCCTTAGTGTTGTGTTATGGGGATAGGGCGGAAGTGTTTACCTTGGGTAGGGTGCTCTTTCCAAGAGCCGGTGCAGACTCGACGGGCCGAATGGCCTTCTTCTGCACTGTAAATTCTATGATAATCTATGATAATTCTTAAGCTGTCCTTTTAACATAGTCCATGCCTTGAAGTGTAGTTCCTGTTGCAATGTAGGAGTGAAGCAGCAAATGTTCACACAGCAAAGTTCCATGAATGGTAATATGATAATGACCAGAATCCCTTCAGTGCAGAAGGAGGACATTTGACCCATCAAGTCTACACTGACCTTTGAAAGAGCACTCTCCACATGTCCCCTCTGCCTTCCCCCCACAACCTGTACATCCCTGGACACTAAAGGACAGTTTTGCACGGCCAACCCACCTAACCTGCAAATCTTTGGATTGTCGGAGGAAAGAGGAGCAGCCGGAGGAATCCCACGCAGATACGGGAAGAACATACAAACTCCATACAGACAGTCACCCAAGGCGGAATTGAACCCGGGTCCCTGGCACTGTGAGGCAGCAGTGTTAACCACTGTGCCACCGTGCTGTTTACAGGGCTGGGTGAGGTTACTGAGACAGAGAGGGGTAGAAAGATTTGAGTAGAAGGCTGGGAATATTAAAATCAATATGTCGGTGGACCTAAAGTATTGATACAAGCTGTTGTAGAATGGTGCATTTTTCCAATGGGCATCGTGAATGTTTGGACATGAGGGAGAGCTCGGGTTAAGGAGCCGATTATGTTGCTCATAATTATCTCCTCAATTGATTGATTCATGTGTTTTTTTCATGGGGATTGCCTTGGTTGCCAAGGCACTGGTCATGGAAAGAGTTCCTTGTGATACTTCAGTTGCAGTTTGTCTGTGGAGGCCCAAGGCTGGTTTGTGAAGGTAGAAAATGAAAGCTTAAACCATGAGCCACAGAAAAATTGCTACTTCGAGAGACTAGATTAGACAACAGACATATACAGTATCTTCACAGTTACAAAGTCTAAAAAATATAGAAACAGTATTCAGATCAATGGTCTATGCCAATGTTTATGCACCAGACAAGCCTCCCCCTGCCTCTTGACACCTAACCCATCTATTCCTAATGCTTCTATACTATTTGCTCGTGAAGCTTTCCCCTCCAATCAGCTTGGCCAGCACCTGGGCCACATATCCCGTGGAGATCCTGCTCTCGGTACCCTCCGGTAGGCCCACAATGAGGAGGTTTTGCTGGTGTGAACAACTCTCGTAGTCCTTCACCTTCCCCTTCACCATTCCCGGTGTCGCCACAACCTTGCAATCTCCATCTCCAGTGAGGCGATCCAGTTGCTCTGGTTAGTCGCAGCCTTCTCCAGCTCTCTGATCATCGCCTCCAGTGTCACCGGTCGCCGCTCTGCCTTTTCCAGCGCCGCCTGAAAGGGGACCAGTGCCTCTGCTACCGCCGCTTTCACCGGCGCCATAATTTCTAATTTGACGGCGTCTCTGCAATTGGAGCGCCTGTGTTCGGATGTCCGTCCATTTGTTTATCAGAGGTAGCCCGGCATATACCCTGGTGGCTCACATCATTCGGGTGCGGTCGATTCCTCCGCCCAGCGTGTTTGTTGTCGCCTCAATCAGCTGTCACTGCACCTGGTCAGTGGGCCAGGATAGAGGGCAGTCGCCGGGGTGGAGGTCGGCATCGGATAACCGAGTGAGCCACCACTAAGTTGTAGTGCTCCAATGCCACTTGTGGCACGAACCCCCCACCCCAACTCCCCCACCTCTTCCACAAAACCCACCCATCAACCCGTGAGCCAACCATGTGTCGTGTCCTGCAGGATCACCTGCCGATCAGGTGGGGACTTCTGGTGTTCCCTGCTCCCGACCCCAGCCCCAAGCAGATTCCAGAGAGGAGTTGGTGCCGGACAGCGATGTGAGCCCCGAAACCCCAATCCAAGACACCCCGGAGCACCAGTCCCGGGACCTAACTGACTTTCCATCACAGCCATTTCCATCGTTGGAGGATTACTGGAAGGAGGTTTTTAGGGTAATCTCAAAAGTGGTGCACGTGAAACTGGACCCGGGCACTCGGGAGGCCATATTCGGGGTATCGGACCAGCCGGGGTTGGAAACGGGTGCGGAGGCAGATGTTGTAGCCTTCGCCTCGTTGATCGCCCGAAGGCGGATACTGATGGGATGGAGAGCAATCTCTCCACCCTGTGCCCTGGCGTGGCGGGGGGACCTGTTGGAATTCTTGATTCTGGAGAAGGTTAAGTTTGAACTGAGGGGAAGGATGGCGAGGTTCTACAATTCATGGACATTATTTATTATGCACTTTCAAGAACTGGATAACATCGAACATTAGTTGGGGGGAGGGTGGTTAGGAGGGTTTTGGGGGAGGGGGACGGTGTGTGTTAATGGTGACTATGGGTGATTCCTGATTCGTTTTTGTCATTTGTTTTTGTGAACATGCGCGCTAATGGTTGGGGTTTGGTGGGAGGATGGGATCGTTGTTATTGATATGGGGATTGACATTATATTCGTTACTGATTATTGTTTATTGATGGTGGGTGCAAATTTGGAAGAAAATGTGAAAAAGGAGGAGAATAAAAATATCTTTAAAAAAAGATGAGGCACTCTGTGCGGGTGGTGGTCAAGGCACAGGACAGGGCTGCCCTGTCACAGGCAGCTATGTACCAGGGCCACCTGGACATTGCAGCAGTGCTCCAGAGCTTGGCCCAGTCACAATGGGTTATGGTTGAGGGCATCATCTGCATGTCTGGGTGCAGGCTGACCTACGCCAGTCACAGAGGGAGGTGGCACAGTAATTGGGTGATGTGGCACAGTTCCAGAGGGAGGTGGCCCGTCCACTGGGGATCCACCAGTCATAGTGTTGTGGCCCCTAAGGACAGAAAATTAGCCACCAGTTAAGTTGGCATGGGTGCACGACATAGGATAGCGTTAGGGGCTAGGGCACTAACCATTCTAGAGTTACCTCACCTGTTATCTTCAAAATAAACACCTGTGCTCAAAAGTTACAACCTGCCTCGATGCTCTTTCAGAAGAGTGTGAAGGGTGTGCTGGCAGAAGAGGGGGACAGGGGTCGGCGGGAGGAGGGAATGGTGGGCGGACGGAGAAGGTTGATTGGGCCGGGGCCCCCAGGTCAGATACGGTACATCACTCTGGTGCCCCTCCCACTCAACCCCAACCCCACCCTACCTCCAACCTTCATCCCACCCCTCCAGCACGCCGCCCCTCTGCTGTGCGATATTGTGGAGGACGCAGCAGGCCACCACGTAGTGGGAGACCCTCCTAGCGTATACTGGAGGGCCCCTCCAGAGCGGTCCAGTCACCTGAACTGCATCGTCAGGATGCTGGTGCACCACTTGATCATGACCCTGATGCTGCATGGGCATTGTTGTAGTGGGTCTCCGCTTCTGTCTGTGACTTCCAGATAGGCATCATCAGCCACGACCGCAGCGGATAACCCCTGTCGCCCAGGAGCCAACCGCACACCCTGGGGGGCACCTCAAAGGTGTTAGGAACTGTCAAGTGTGCCAGGATGAAGGCTTCATGTACACTGTCCGGGCATCGGGTGCAGACCTGCATGATGTGCACCTCAGGGTCTCACACCAACTGCACATTCATCGAGTGGAACACCTTTCAGTTTGTGATGACCGGCCTGTCATTGGCTGCCGCTCGTAGGGGCGCATGCATCCTGTTGATCACCCCCTGGATCTGGGGCATCTCGGCGATGGCGGTGAACTCCGCTGTCCGTGTAATCTGGTGTAATCATTGAAATGGATGTATTGTGCCGACCGGGCATATAGGGCCTCCATGATGACGTGAATGCACCTGCGCACCGAGGTCTGCGAGATACCGGACAGCTCCCCATTCAGTGCCTGGAAGAACCCCTTGGCGTACAAGTTCAGGGCGGCCGCCACCGGGAGTGGGTGTCCTCCTCCATACCTCCGCAGTTCTAGGTGCGCCATGATCCTGCAGATATGTCACACGGTGCCCCTGCTGAGCCGGAGTCTTCAACGACACACGCAGTCCAACAGGTCCTCAAAGGACATGCGCTGCCGTTACACATGAGGCCTGATACTGTGCCTCCTTCCCACCTTGGCCTGTTGGGCTGCTGGCTCTCTCTCCGTCCTCACCAGATGTCTCCTGTGCCTCTGGGGCAGGCTATGCTACTCCAGGACGCTCCTCGAGCAGCTCCTGCTCGTATAGCCTCCGTGCATCCCCCAGGGCTGTGGCGGCTATAATGAAGGCCACCATTCCTGATTGGATTCTGAAGTCCGTTGTATATAGGGGGTGAAAGGTAGACGTGTTAGCATTGTGCGTACCCCTGTGCACAACCAGTTCCACTGGGCTACACAGTAGCCCCGGCCTCCATTGCAGCCATTGCCCCCTCCCTTCTCCCATCCAACGCGCACTCGCAGGCATTCCCCTGACACAGTGGGGGGTTCTGGCCCCGGAGCCCATCCCTGCCTGCAGGGGTACTGGAGGCTGGCCATACCCATGCCAGAAGTACGCTCTGCGGCCCCTTTCCAGAGTCCTCCTGTAGCGGCTACTGCAGGCGTCCCCCTTGGGTAGGCCATGTGGTGTCTCACCAGAGGGTGGTGCTCTGTTGTGGGGTAGGGGTGGTGGGGTTGGGGGGGTGGGGTGCTGGGATGAGGTCACCCATGCAGCCGGTGTCGCTCTGTGCAACCACGAGCCACAGAGAGCGGTCAGAGGGGTGCACAGAAAGATGGCTGCCTTGCAGTCTGCGGCATTGGTGGTTTGTGCTTGGCCACCCCAGACCCAGGGGGTGTCCGACCCCATGGCCAACCCCCTGGTAGACACTGCCTCAAGCCAGTTGCAGGATGGGCAGCCCAAGGTGGTGCCTCAGGGAATATTACCCCCCTCTTCTCTCTCCCTCAGCAGCTACGACGCCTGTTTCCCGAAAACCAGAAGTGAACTTTGCCATTGGTAATTCCTCCTGGGGGAGGCAGAGCATCATGAGAGCCCCAGAGATAACTGGGTCAGGTCCGTTAATGGTATGCCAACGTTGGTTACTGTATGTGTGGAGTAGAATGCATTGACGCTGCTGTTAAAGCACTGGAGCATGGCATTCTATTGGAAGCCCGCCACTGACCCGTGCGCGATTCTCGATTCTGGCATTGCTGGATGGAGAATTCCGCCTGCTATCTCTCGGTTCTGGTATAATTCCAGTAAATCTTGTTTGCACCTTATCCCGTGCCTCTGTACTCTATTACGATATGTTCACAATTCACAGTACTACAAGTATGGTCCAACCAAGACTCCCTCCAAATTTAACATTTGCTTTTCATATCGGGCAGCATGGTAGCACAGTGGTTAGCACAGTTGCTTCTCAGCTCCAGGGTCCCAGGTTCGATTTCTGGCTTGGGTCACTGTCTGTGCGGAGTCTGCACTGTGTGTGAGTGAGTTTCCCTTGGGTGCTCTGGTTTCCTCCCACAGTCCAAAGATGTGCAGGTTAGGTGAATTGGCCATGATAAATTGCCCTTAGTGTCCAAAATTGCCCTTAGTATTGGGTGTGGTTACTGGGTTATGGGGATAGGGTGGCGGTGTGGGCTTGGGTAGGGTGCTCTTTCCAAGAGCCGGTGCAGACCTGATGGGCCGAATGGCCTCCCTCAGCACTGTAAATTCTATGTAATCTATGAATTTCTATCCCTTCACAAATAAATATAGTTCTTTTTTGATGGCCTGATTGGACTGCATTGCTACTTCTATTGTTTTGTAAATCTGTATCGCCAAACTTAAACGCTTATTTGCCAGGTTGTGTATGGCCTCCTTTTCCTTCATATCAAAATCTTTATTTATTTATATTGAAGCTCATTTGCCAATTATACACCCATTCCATTTCACCCCAAATTACTGCTTTATGTTTTGGATCCAGGATTTTCCGGCAGGAACCTCTGGTCCTGCTATGCGCCGCAACCTCCGCCTCTGGAGAACGCACCATGGGGGGGAGGACGGCGCCGCCATTGGCGGGTCTGGAAGATCCCACTGGCGGGAAAGGACGGAAAATTTCTGCCATTGTTTTAATATTTTCAGCCTTTCCCCTCCCTATCTCCATCATCTCGTCCAGCAGTACAACCCTTGAAGATATGCACTCCTCCGATTCTAGCCTTTTCTCCTTAAAAAGTAGAAACACACAGGTTATATTGTCTGGATTATCATCTGAGCCACTAACTGATTGGCAGAGGGTCAATAAGATTCAAGAGGTAAATGCAAGCCTCAACATTGGTATGGGAGAAATGAGTTTGAGTTCATGGGACATTAGCACCAGTACTGGGAAAAGAGGGATGTGTTCCACTGGGATGGACTCCACTTGAATTATGCTGGGACCAGTGTCCTGGAAAATCGAATAACTAGGGCTTCAAACTAAATAGTGGGGAGGAGACTTCAGTTGCGTGGAAATTTAAAAAAATCAAAGTGTAAACAGAAGGTAGGAGTGCAGGTTAATGATGAGAATGCGCATAGCATTCAGATTTAAATTAATGAGTTTACAGTGCAAATAGAGTCAAAGGGGTATAATTTGGTGGTGATTACTGAAACATGGTTACAAGGAAACCAGTCTGAATATCCAAGGGTATTCAGTGTTTCGGAAGGATAGATAGAAAGGAAAAGGAGGTGGTGTAGTAAGGGTAGCCTCGAGGGAGAATTCAGAATGTATTAGAGACTATTTCTTAGAACAATATGTTATTGAACCAACCAGCAGGCAGGTTATTTCGGATTTAGTACTGTGTAATGAGATTAAATTAATTAGTGATCTTGTAGTAAAGGATCCTCTAAGAGAGAGTGATCATTGCATGCTTGAATTTCAAATTCAGTTTGAAGGCAATAGTGTTCTGGTGTAATCACACAGGCATGAGGACAGATTTGGCACTAGTGGACTGGGCAGATAGACTAAACCGTAGGACGGTTGATGAACAGCAGAAGATATTTAATGAGATATTCAATTCCTCCCAAGTAAAATATATTCCAGAGAGGAATAAAGATTGTAAGAGGGTGAAAATGTATCTGTGGCTAAGCAAGGAGGTTAAAGATAACATAAAATCAAAAATTAAGGCATATCCTATTGCAAGGATCAGTGGCAGGTGAGACGATTGGGACATTTTTAAAGACTAATAATGGGTTACTAAAAAGGTAATAAAAAGAACAAAGGTAAATTGTGAAAGAAATTTAGAACAAATTTTTTTAAAAACGGATCGTGAAAGATTCTATAAGTACACACAAAGGAAGAGAGTAGCTAAAGTCAACATTGGTCCCATAGAGGACAAGACTTGGGAGTTAATAATGGGGAACAGAGAAATGGCAGAGGCACAAAATCTATATTTTGCCTTGGTTTTCTGGTGGAGGACACTAGAACTGTCCCAATAGTAACAGTTACTGCAGATGCTGTTGGAAAGGAGGAATTCAAAACAATTGCCATCACAAAACAAACTAGGGAAAATGTACTGAACAACCTATTGGAATTAAAGGCAGACCAGTCCACATGGCCTGATGGCCTACATCCTAGGGTCTTATAGGAAGTGGAGGCATTGTTCATAATATTCCAAAATTCCCCGGATTCTGGAAAGATTCCAGTGGATTGGAAAAAAGTTGAATGTAAAGTCCCTGTTCAAAAAGGGGAGACGGGCAGAAAGTTGGAAACTATAAATCAGTTAGGAAATTGCTGGAATCCATTATTAAGGAAGTAGTGACGGGACATTTGGAAAGTCAAAACGCAATCCATCAGAGTCAGCATGGTTTTATGAAGAGTAAATTGTGTTTGCCTAATTTGCTAGAGTTCTTTGACGATGTAACAAGCAATGTGGATAATGGGGGTCAGTATCTGCATTTCCAGAAGGCATTTGTTAAGGTGCTGCACAAAAGGTAAGATCCCATGGGATTGGGCTAATATATTAGCTGTGGGAGGGTATTGGCTAATCAACAGGGGCTGGTTTAGCACACTGGGCTAAATCGCTGGCTTTGAAAGCAGACCAAGGCAGGCCAGCAGCACGGTTCAATTCCCATACCAGCCTCCCTGAACAGGCGCCAGAATGTGGTGACTAGGGGCTTTTCACAGTAACTTCATTTGAAGCCTACTTGTGACAATACGCAATTTTCATTTTCATTTCATTTCAACAGAAAGCAGAGAGTGGGGGTAAATGGGTCTTTTTCTGGTTGGCGATCGGTAACTGGTGGAGTGCCATAGAGTTTGGTCCTTGGGCCTCAACTATTTACAATCTATAATAATGTCTTTGATGCGGGGATAGAATGTACGATAGCTAAGTTTGCAGATGACACCAAAATAAGTGGAAAAACAAGTCGCAACGAGGAAATAAGACATTTACAAATGGATATGGATAGGTTAGGTTAGGTGAGTGGGCCAAAATTTGGCAGATGGAATTTAGCATTGACAAGTGTGACATTATCCATTTTGGTCAGAGGAATAAAAAGGCAACTTATTATCGAAATGGAGAGAAACTTCAAAATGCTTTGGTGCCGAGGGAGGTCGATGTCCTTGTGCATAAATCACAAAGTTAGTCTGCAGGTGCAACAGGTAATAAGGAAGGCAAATCTGGAATGGAGTATAAAAGTAAGGAAGTGCTGTTGCAACTGCATAGTGCATTGGTGAGACCGTATAATAATCGCTTATTGTCACAAGTAGGCTTCAGTGAAGTTACTGTGAAAAGCCCCTAGTCGCCACATGTTCGGGGAGGCCGGTACGGGAATTGAACCCGCGCTGTTTTAGACACTGTGCTAAACCAGCCCCTAATTTCTGGAATACTACGCAATGTTTTGGTCCCTTACTTGAGGAAAGGACATAAATGCATTGGCATTTGAAAGACATAAATGTGGTTCAACGAAGGTTCATTAGATTGATTACAGGGTGAAGGACTTGTCCTATGAAAAGAGATTGAACCATTTATGCCTGTACTCGCTGGAGTCTAGAAGAATGACAGGAGGATTAATTGAGATGTAAAGAATGCTAGAGGGGATTGACAGGGTAGATGAAGGGCAGATGTTTCCCCTTGTTCAACATTGTAGAATGAGAGGCCGTGTGCGATTCTTCGAGGCCGCGCCGGTTGGGAGAATCGCCGGCCGCGCCATTATATCCTCCGACGCCGGTCCGAAGCCGTCCCGCCATTCTCTCAACTGGCGAGAACGGCCCCGTCGAGTTCTGCGCCGCGCCAGCCGGAGAATCACCCGAGACACTCACAACGGCGATTCTCCGGTACCTCTGCTCTTCACCGGCCCGAATGGGCCGAAGTCCCGACGGCGTGATGCCCAGGTCACGCCGTCGCCGTTCACACCTAAATATAATCGTCAGCCAGTCGTGCTGGCTGACGATGACGAGGGAGGAGGTGAGCGGCCCTTGTCCCGGAATTTCTGCAGACTGGGGAAGGCTTCCCGAGAACGCTGCCGCTAATTGTGGGGGAGGAGGGGGGGGAGGGAGTGGAGGATGCCTTCGTGGAAGGCTTCAGACATGCCCGGGGAAGGGGGGAGGGTAGTGCGGGGGTGGGGGGGGGGGAGGGGAGTGGGGGGGGGGGGTAGTGCGGGGGGGGGGGGAGGGGATGGGGGGAGGGGAGGGGAGTGGGGGGTGCCTTCGTGGAAGGCTTCAGACATGCCCGGGGAAGGGGGGAGGGTAGTGCGGGGGTGGGGGGGGGGAGGGGAGTGGGGGGGGTAGTGCGGGGGAGGGGATGGGGGGAGGGGAGGGGAGTGGGGGGGAGGGGGGTGGGGGGGGAGGGGGGTGGGGGGGGGAGGGGAGTGGGGGGGGGTAGTGCAGGGGAGGGGATGGGGGGAGGGGAGGGGAGTGGGGGGGAGGGGGGTGGGGGGGGAGGGGGGTGGGGGGGGAGGGGGGTGGGGGGGGAGGGGGGTGGGGGGAGGGGATGGGGGAGGGGAGTGGGGGGGAGGGGGTGGGGGGGAGGGGAGTGGGGGGGAGGGGAGTGGGGGGGGAGGGGAGTGGGGGGGGAGGGGAGTGGGGGGGGAGGGGAGTGGGGGGGGAGGGGAGTGGGGGGGAGGGGAGTGGGGGGGGGAGGGGAGTGGGGGGGGAGGGGAGTGGGGGGTGGGGGGAGGGGAGGGGGTGGGGGGGGTGAGGGGGGAGGGAGGGAGTGGGGGTTGTGGGTGGGGTGAGGGGGGGAGGGAGTGGGGGGGTGAGGGGGAGGAGGGAGTGGGGGGGTGGGGGGGTTAGGGGGGAGGGGGAGGGTGGCGGGGGGGGGGAGGGAGTGGAGGATGCCTTCGTGGAAGGCTTCAGACATGCCCGGGGAAGGGGGGAGGGTAGTGCGGGGGTGGGGGGGTGGGGGGGGGTGGAGGAGGGGGGTGGGGGAGGGGAGTGGGGGGGGGGTAGTGCGGGGGGGGAGGGGGGGTGGGGGAGGGGAGTGGGGGGGTAGTGCGGGGGGGGGGTAGTGCGGGGGGGGTAGTGCAGGGGGGGAGGGGAGTGGGGGGGGAGGGGAGTGGGGGGGAGGAGAGTGGGGGGGAGGGGAGTGGGGGGGAAGGGAGGGGGGGAGGGGAGTGGGGGAGGGGAGTGGGGGGGTGAGGAGGTTGAGGTGGTGGGGGCAGTGGGGGTTGAAGGGGATGGGGGTGTGGGGAGGGGGTGGGGGGGCTGAGGGAGTGGGTGGGGTGGGGTGAGGGGGGAGGGAGGGAGTGGGGGTTGTGGGTGGGGTGAGGGGGGGAGGGAGTGGGGGGGTGAGGGGGAGGAGGGAGTGGGGGGGGTGGGGGGGTTAGGGGGGAGGGGGAGGGTGGCGGCGGGGGGGGGAGGGAGTGGAGGATGCCTTCGTGGAAGGCTTCAGACATGCCCGGGGAAGGGGGGAGGGTAGTGCGGGGGTGGGGGGGGGTGGGGGAGGGGAGTGGGGGGGTGGGGGAGGGAAGTGGGGGGGGTAGTGCGGGGGGGGGAAGGGGGGGGGAGGGGAGTGGGGGGGTAGTGCGGGGGGGAGGGGAGGGGGGGAGTGAGGGGGGAGGGGAGTGGGGGGGGAGGGGAGTGGGGGGGAGGGGAGTGGGGGGGGAGGGGAGTGGGGGGGGAGGGGAGTGGGGGGGAGGGGAGTGGGGGGGAGGGGAGTGGGGGGGAGTGGGGGGGAAGGGAGGGGGGAGGGGAGTGGGGGAGGGGAGGGGGCGGGTGAGGAGGTTGAGGTGGTGGGGGCAGTGGGGGTTGAAGGGGATGGGGGTGTGGGGGCTGAGGGGGTGGGTGGGGTGGGGTGAGGGGGAGGGAGGGAGTGGGGGTTGTGGGTGGGGTGAGGGGGGGAGGGAGTGGGGGGGTGAGGGGGAGGAGGGAGTGGGGGAAGTGGGGGGTTTAGGGGAGGGGGAGGGTGGAGGCGGGGGGTGGGTGGGGTGGGGTGAGGGGGAGGGAGGGAGTGGGGGTTGTGGGTGGGGTGAGGGGGGGAGGGAGTGGGGGTGTGAGGGGGAGGAGGGAGTGGGGGGTGGGGGAAGTGGGGGGGTTAGGGGGGAGGGGGAGGGTGGAGGCGGGGGGGGAGGGGAGGGAGTGGAGGATGCCTTTGTGGAAGGCTTCAGACATGCCCGGGGGGGGGGGGGGCAGAGGAGGAGGTCCCCTATCCGCGGGTGCCACATGTCAGCCGCCCTGCCTTGGCAGGACGGTGACGAGGACACATCTGCAAGTTGTCGTCTCGCTGATGGACAGAGGCGACTGGCGCACCGGTGAGGAGGAGGATGGTGTGAACTGACCGGTTGACGCAGACAGGGACCAGGGGTTAAGCTGGCTGTGTGTCTGCAGCAAGACCAGGCGACCGGGGCACACGGGTATCCCATGCCACCTGGCTGTCTAGGTCCAAGAACCTCCGTGTAACATGTCGTTTCTCTGCCCCCCACCACCCTCCTGCAGGTCACCATGTATGCCAACCAGACAGCGATGTTCACCGCAGTGGTTGGAGCCACTGCATTCCAGATGGTCATCTGGCAGCATAGACTGCGCCGGCTCAGAGTGGCTGCTGATGTAGCGGCTGCTGCTGCTGAGGGGATGGCCGCAGAGTGGCCCGTTGTCGCCGCGCAGTCTGCAGGCGCTCAGGGCCGGAATGTCCAGGAGGGGAACATTGACCACCTGATCGTCGGGAATGCACAGGATGCGGGCACTGATATCGATGTGCAGGGAGGGAGGAGGAGGAGCCAGTGCTGGTGGTGCCTGGGCGCCACAGGCGTCCAGCAAGGCCTAGGGTTTACCAAGACAGAATGTCGTTTGAGGCCCTACCGGACATTACATGCAGGAAGAGACTATGGTTCAACAGGGAGACGGTCGCACATATATGCCACCTCGTGGCGCACCTCGCACCACGTGGAACGGGAGGAGGACACGCTATACCGGTGTCCGTCAAGGTGACGGTGGCCCTAATCTTTTATGCAACCGGTTCTTTGCAGGCGCCGAGCGGGGACCTATCCGAGATCTCACAGGCATCGGTCCACAGGTGCATCCAGTCCGTGACCGACGCCTTGTACACCATCGCTGACAGGTACATTCAATTTCCCGAGGACCGCGCACAGCAGGAAGCACGGGCATGTGGATTCTCCAACGTGGTCGGGATACCGATGGTCCAGGGTGTCATCGATGGTGTGCACGTCCCCATGCGCCCACCTGGAGACAACAGGGAAGTGTTCATGGACAGGAAGGGCACATACTCGATGGACATTCAGGTGGTCTGCGAGCCCCACATGAGGATCATGTACGTGTGTGCAAAGTACCCCGGGAGTGTGCATGACACCTACATTCTGGCACAGTCATTCATCCCCGCAATGTTCGAGGGACGCCCCCCGGCTGAGGGGCTGGTTGCTGGGTGACAGGGGTTATCTGTTGAGGTCATGGCTGATGATGCCAATACGGAGGCCCCAGACCAACGCGGAGACCCAATAGAACGAGGCCCATTCAGCAACCAGGAGTGTGGTGGAGTGGTGCTTCGGCCTGCTGAAGATGCGATTCAGGTGCCTGGACCGCTCCGGAGGGGCCCTGCAGTACCGGCCCGACAGGGTCGGTCGCATGGTTGTGGTCTGCTGTGCGCTGCACAACATTGCCATGCAGAGGTGTGATGCCCTGTTGGAGGAGGCACAGGGAGAACCCGATGGCAGCAGAGAAAATGCAAACGAGGAGGATGACGTGCATCGGGGGGGGGGGGGGGCGCCGGGTGCTGGTTATGGCCAGGAGGCTGCACGACGGCACCATCGCCACTTGCACCGCCAGTCGCGCACCACCCATCCCCCCCCCCCGTACCTCCGCACCGCGTGCACTGTCATAATATACATCTATGTATACAATGGAGTGCAGACAGGCAGTGATTGACACACAGGATGACCAGTAAGCGCACAGAACAGAGCAGCCAATCACCAGACAGGACACAACCACTATAAAGCCAGAGGGCACCAGTTTTCCCGCTCTCTCTCGGGACCCAGCCTCTGAGACAGTCAGAGCTTGTGAGCTAGCCAGTGCCTACACCTGGGGTAGCTAGGTTAGTCTGGTCAGGCAAGTGTCAGGTCTCCAGTCAAGTCAGCATAGCGTCAACAGTTGAACATGTATAATTGTTTGGATGTTGAATAAAATCGTGTTGCATTTTATCAAGTGTTGGAGGTCTGTCTCTCGCGACACTGCATCAAGTGCAGTTCACCTCGACCCAGCCTATCCAACACATCATGGTACCAGCTGAGTTATGCTGAAAATTTGACGGACCTACCTTGAGTGAATCAGCGCTGACCAGCAAATGGCCATCCGGTGACATGGAAAACGTCCGCCCTCCTCCGCAGCTCCGCATCGCCGGCAACCTCAGTGCAAATTGGAGGATCTTCAAACAAAAGTTCCAATTCCATCTCGAAGCCACCGATCTTGAGGCCACATCGGACGTCAGGAAAATCGCACTATTCCTCTCCACAGCCGGGGACCACGCCATCCACATCTACAACTCCCTTGCATTCGCTGAAGGCGAAGAGAAGACAAAATTTAAACAGTCCTACTGAAGTTCGACAGCCACTGCGACATTGAGGTGAATGAGAGCTTTGAACGGTATGTTTTCCAGCAGAGGCTTCAGGGTAAGGATGAACCTTTTCAATCCTTTCTGACTCATCTCCGCATCCTCGCACAGTCATGTAACTATGACTCGACCACTGATTCCATGATCCGGGATCAGATCGTTTTCGGGGACCACTCCGATTCCCTTCGCCAGTAGCTCCTGAAAGTCAAGCAACTCACTCTCCCCATCGCCATCGAAACGTGCGTTCTCCACGAACATGCTAACAATCGGTACTCCCACATCAGGGCGGCAGAAACAGCAAAGCTAACCTCCCACGAGGCGGAACGGGTGCAGGCCATCGCACAAATGCAGGGCCTAAGTATCGACGAGCGTGGCCATTCCGCTCGTTTTTCCCGGGCCCCTGCGCATGCACGCCACGACCGAGGGGACGGCGAGACTGACGACCAGGCTGTGCAGATGCGTACGTCGTTCGACCGCACTGCGCATGCGCGATGGTGCACGGAACGCGCTGACGTTGGCGTCATGACGGGTCCGAATTGTGGCTCCGCCCATTTAAAATGGCAATGTCCGGCAAAATCATGACGGAGTCTACAGTGTGGCAAGCTTGGCCACTACGCAGCCCTTTGCAGATCTGCTCTACTGCCCAGCATCCAGCGATCCCAGCCGCGGCGCTGAAGCGTCCGTTCAATACAGCAGGCCATGCCAGACTCCGACCCCGACAGCCCAACATATCCTGATGCTGCGTGCCTCAAATCTCCATACCGGGTGGGCATCATTACGAAGCATGCGCTGCCTTTCTCAAAGACAGCGACGCACCTCCCGATCCTCAGCGTGGATCCAGATGACGAGTGGTGTGCTGGCCTCACAGTCAACAAGGCTCGCATCTGGTTCAAACTGGACACCGGCGCATCGGCGAACCTAATCTCCAAATCCGATCTCGACACCATCCGCATCAGACCAAGCATTCTTCCACCGGCCTGCCAGCTCCTTGACTCCAATGGCAATGCCATAGCTGCCAGTGGCTCATGCCAACTTGGAGTTTCCAATAAGTCATTTAAAGCGACACTGCGATTTGAGATTGTGGGACCTGACAGAGCATACCTGCTCGGTGCTCGGGCCTGCAAACTCCTGAACTTGGTTCAGCGAGTCCACACCATGTCATCCTCACAGGCGACGGCCTCACCTGATGAGAACTTCCAGGCTGAAATTGATGACATCATCATGCAGTACCACAGCGTGTTCGACGGAATGGGCACACTCCCATACCGATACAAAATCCTGCTCAAACCGAACGCCACCCCTGTGATCCATGCATCACGTCGGGTGCCGGCACCCCTCGAGGACCTCCATGATCAGGGCATCATATCAAAGGTCACAGAACCCACGGACTGGGTCAGCTCCATGGTCTGCGTCAAGAAGCCGTAAGGGGAGCTTCAAATCTGCATCGACCCCCAAGGATTTAAACCGCAACATCATGAGGGAACATTACCCGATACCAAAACGAGAGGAGTTGACCAGCGAGATGGCTCATGCCAAACTCTTTACAAAGCTGGACGTCTCCAAGGGGTTCTGGGAAATACAGCTGGATGCATCCAGTCGCAAGCTGTGCACATTCAATACCCCGTTCGGTCGCTACTGCTACAACCGGATGCCTTTTGGCATCATCTCTGCCTCAGAGGCATTTCACTGCATCATGGAACAGACAATGGAGGGTATCCAGGGGGTGCGCGTGTATGTTGACGATGTCATAATCTGGTCCACAACTCCTCAAGAACACATTGATCGCCTCAAGTAGGTATTCCAAAGAATCCATGAGCGTGGCCTCCGACTCAACAGAGCCAAGTGCTTTTTCGGTCAATCAGAAATCAAATTCCTTGGTGACCACATCTCGCAACAAGGCGTGTGGCCAGATGCTGACAAGGTCTCGGCGATCAATGCCATGAAGACCCCAGAGGACAAGAAGGCGGTCCTCCGCTTTCTAGGGATGGTCAACTTCCTCGGGAAGTTCATTCCCAACATGACGGCCAACATCCTCCGCCATCTCGTCAAAATGTCAACAGAATTCCAGTGGCTGCCCGTTCATGAGAACGAATGGCGTGAGCTGAGGGCAAAACTCACCACAGCCCCAGTTCTGGCATTCTTCGACCCTACCAAAGAGACCAAAATATCCACTGACGCGAGCCAGGACGGTATTGGGGCGGTGCTCCTCCAACGGGATGACTCCTCCTCATGGGCCCCAGTTGAGCAATGGTACGCTCAGATTGAGAAGGAATGCCTGGGCCTCCGAACCGGAATCGACAAATTTCACGACTATGTGTATGGCCTCCCAAAATTCACAGTTGAGACGGAACACAGGTCACTAGTCCACATAATCTAGAAGGATTTGAATGACATGACGCCTTGGTTACAGCGAATCCTTCTCAAGTTGCGCCGCTATGATTTTGAACTTGTCTACACGGCAGGCAAAGAACTCATCGTTGCAGATGCCCTTTCCAGGTCTATCACCACACCGTGTGAACAAACGGACTTTGTCTGCCAAATCGATGCGCAGGTGCAATTGTGTGCCTCCAACCTTCCGGCCACTGATGAGAGGGTCATCCAAATTCGTGAGGAAACGGCCAAGGATCCTCTGCTACAGCATCTGATGCAGCACCTCGCGAATGGCTGGCAGAAGGGACAGTGTCCCCAGTTTTACAACGTCAAGGACGACCTGACGGTGGTGGACGGCATCCTCATGAAGCTCGATAGGATTGTGATTCCGCAGCGCATGCGAGCTATAGTGCTTGGCCAACTCCATGAGGGTCACCTGGGGGTCGAGAAATGTCGACGCAGAGCTCGAGAGGCAGTCTGTTGGCCAGGCATCAGCCAGGACATTGCCAACACGGTCCTCAACTGCCCCACATGTCAGAAATTTCAGCCAGCTCAACCCAAAGAAACTGCAGCAACATGAGATAGTGACCTCCCCATGGTCCAAAGTCGGTGTCGACCTTTTCGCGCCAAGGGGCATGACTATGTCCTCCTGGTCGACTACTTCTCCAATTACCCTGAAGTGGTGAAACTGTCTGATATCACGTCGAAGGCGGTGATTAAACATGCAAAGAAACATTTGCCAGGCATGGGATACCGCTCACGGTGATGAGTGACAATGGTCCCTGTTTTTACAGCCAAGAATGGTCTGATTTTGCCCGCCTATACAACTTTCGTCACGTAACCTCTAGCCCCCACTACACGCAGTCAAACAGGAAGGCCGAAAAAGGGGTCCATATCGTCAAGCGATTACTATGCAAGGCTGCAGACTCAGGCTCCGACTTCAACCTGGCGCTGCTGGCATACAGAGCATCCCCGCAGTCCACTGGGTTGTCTCCCGCGCAGATGCTCATGAACCGCACTCTGCGAACCACGGTTCCAGCCATCTATGTTCCAGACCTTGACCACCTCACGGTCATACAAAAGATGCAGCAGTCTCTGGCCCAACAGAAATCAGCATACGACGCTCATGCCACGGATCTCCCCGAGCTGGTCCCAACTGATCGTGTTCGTGTGCAGTTGCCTGACGGCGGCTGGTCCGTCACAGTTGTGGTGGTCAAGCAAGTGGCCCCGAGATCGTTCCTCGTCCGCATGGCTGATGGCTCCTTCCTACGACGCAACAGACGGGCGCTGCGCAGATTTCCTCGCCCGCAACCTAACCATGATGTCCCGCCTCACACAATGCTTCCTCCGGACGTGCCCTACCACGAGGCCACCGATCTACCAGCAATCCTGCCGACCTCTGCCACTACCGCATTGGTGGCGGTCCTGCCTATCCAAGTGCAGGCGGCCCCTGATCCACCCTTGAGGTGGTCAACCAGAATTTGTCGCCCGCCACAGAGACTAAACTTATAGACTGAACTTTTGCACAACTGTGTTACCTTATCGTTGTGACCTCTGTAAATATCGTTGTTCCCGTTTCATCTGCCCTATATCTGCACTAGCGACACATTCCTGTGTACATAAGGTCATTTTAGCACTATCTGTATATAGTCATGCACATATACACATCCACACGCACATGCACCTTAATATTTATTATCTCAACACACACAATATAGAGAAAAAAAAAGGGGGGGGAGATGTCATAATATACATCTATTTATATAATGGAGTGCAGACAAGCAGTGATTGACACACCGGATGACCAGTAAGCACACAGAACAGAGCAGCCAATCACCAGACAGGACACGCCCACTATAAAGCCAGAGGGCACCAGTTTTCCCGCTCTCTCTCGGGACCCAGCCTCTGAGACAGTCCGAGCTCGTGAGCTAGCCAGTGCCTACACCATGTGGTAGCTAGGTTAGTCTGGTCAGGCTAGGGTCCGGTCTCCAGTCAAGTCAGCATAGTGTCAGCCCACAGTTGAACATGTATAATAGTTTGGATGTTGAATAAAATCATGTTGCATTTTAGCAAGTGTTGGAGGTCTGTCTCTCGCTACACTGCATCAAGTGCAGTTCACCTCGACCCAGCCTACCCAACACATCATACACCGCACTAATTTCACATCACCTGACCACTGCGGTACTACGGGATTGCACTACATTGATGATTGTGTAAGCGGGTGTGATCAGTGCCATGTTGAATGATGACAGCCCGCTCTGCGATGAGCTGTGAGCTCAGATTCGTTCGACAAAGTCTGACTCATGGCAATAGCTGAACCATCCACCTCGGTGGTCACTGCGTTCGTCACGGGCACTCCATCACGTGCCCATGTGGGGTAGCTGGCGTCGGAGTGCCGAGGACGACGGTGTCCGGTTTGGGGGGGGGAGGGGGTGGAGGGAACGCACACCCGGCATCACCGTTGCACCGAACGTAAACCCCAGCGCCACTCGGTCACCCTCACGAGCCCCCTGGCACCGGACATAGCACAGAGTCTTCTGTGCTAACAGTGACTTTAATCGTGACATTCAAAGACAGATGCCCTAGCCCCTACAACTAAACTGAGCCCTGCACCCGTGCCAACTAACTATGTGTCTCGCTTCTTTGCCTTACGGGCCCTACCACTACTAGGTGTATCCCCAGATGGTACAGCAGGAGTGGAGGCGGACTGCTGAGAATCCCGCCCAGCGACGTGGCTCCCCGTCGGCACGCGTTTCCTGGGGCGGCCCGGCTTTGATGGGTGCCACCCTGTCCTGCCGGCTGCCCAGCAGATGCTCCAGGGACGGAACTGGGGGAGGCCGAGTGTTCAGGGACCCCCCTTGCTGGAGTTACCGGGACGGGCCCCAGAACCACCTCTTCCCTCGGGGGGCCCGGTGGCCCCCGGGCCTCACTGTGGGACGGAGGTGCGATTGAAGACATGCGCCGTCGCACCACCGACGCCTGGCGCTGCCAGTCCTGGAGGCCTGCAGCGGTATCGACCAGGGTCCGAGTGTTCGCAGTGACAGAGCCCAGGGAGTGCGCCATCCCATCAGGGACTGTGCAACCTCTACCTATGAGTGCACTACGCCATCCAGCACATGCACCAGGCGGCTGATGCTCTCAGCGATGGCCTGCTGGGACTGGGCCATGGCCTGCTGGGACTGGGCCATGGCCTGCTGGGACTGGGCCAGTGCCCGGAGCACGGTGGCAATATCCTGTTGGCTCTGTGAGATGGCTGCCTGTGAGAGGGCAGCCCTCTCCTAGGCCACGGATGACGCGTGCACATTAAGCCCGACGCCTTGCAGAACCTGACCGATGGCCGAAACCATTTTCCCCCATTGCCTCCACAGCGGACGCCACCCGTGCGGTGTCGGCCTGGGTGGCTGCAATGAGTGGCACCACTCTCTGCTCCTGGACGCGGATGGACTCCTCCAACTGTGTCTTCAGGTGCTGGAAGATGGCCCTCATGGGTCTCCAAATGCATCGGGTCTCCGGGTGGGTCCAGTAATTCCGGGAACCGTCTGGGCGGCAGCTGGGTGCTGGGCCTGGACTGCCCTCCGACCACCCAGCCCTTCGGCTGCTCCAAACTCCACTTGCTCTACCGGTTCGGCTGTGTGGTGCGCACCACTCCGTGACCCGGGAGCCGCATCACTTATGTGCCCAACCGAGGTGAGTGTATCTGCGATAGTGGATGGTGTGGGTGACAGCAGTGCCGCAAACCCAAGGTCATCATCCACCCAGAAGTCTGGTGTGTCCTGGGCCAACTCTTAGTCCGAAGCAAGGCGCCCGCGGCCCATGTCCTGTTCCGTACCCGGTGTGCCAGTGGACTGTCTGGCCATCCTCTGTGCGTCACTGTCCACAGTCCCCGTCCTGTCCCTGTCACTGTCCTGGCTCATGGCCCTGTCTTCGGGCAATTCACGGCCATCACTGTCGTGACTGTCCGTCCTGTGTCCCTCAGTGTTGTATCTGTCCGTCCTCTGCGCGTCCCCCTCCAGTGTCCCGGACTGAGAGGATGGCCCTCCTGTACGACTTCCTTCCACCCTCTGGCGTGCATCCCTGGGTGCGGCTGAGCTTCCGGAAGGACGGCTGGGTCTTGCCCGAGACGACCCTGGACGTTCGGTCCCTGGCCCTGGGGAACACAATGATACGGGGTTCGTTAGACACGCTGGGACGGGTGTACGGTGGTGGTGGGGGCACTGTGAGGGGTAAGGGGGTGGAGTGGGCAGAGAGTGAGGGGGGAGGGGGTGGAGTGGGCAGAGTATGCAGGAGGAGGGGGGAAGGGCTCGGGGGTGGAGTGGGCAGAGTATGCAGGAGGAGGGGGGAAGGGTTCGGGGGTGGAGTGGGCAGAGTATGCAGGAGGAGGGGGGAGGAGTTCGGGGGTGGAGTGGGCAGAGTGAGGGGGAGGGGTTTGGGGGTGGAGTAGGCAGAGTGAGGGGGAGGGGGAGGGAGAGGGGGTGGAGTAGGGAGAGGGGGTGGAGTGAGGGGGAGGGGGTGGAGTGAGGGGGAGGGGGTGGAGTGAGGGGGAGGGGGTGGAGTGAGGGGGAGGGGGTGGAGTGAGGGGGAGGGGGTGGGGGGAGGGGGTGGAGTGAGGGGTTGGAGTGGGGAGAGGGGTTGGAGTGAGGGGGAGGGGGTGGAGTGGGGAGAGGGGGTGGAGTGGGGAGAGGGGTTGGAGTGGGGAGAGGGGTTGGAGTGGGGAGAGGGGGTGGAGTGGGGAGAGGGGGTGGAGTGGGGAGAGGGGGTGGAGTGGGGAGAGGGGGTGGAGTGGGGAGAGGGGGTGGAGTGGGGAGAGGGGGTGGAGTGGGGAGAGTGAGGGGGAGAGGTTCGGGGGTGGGTGGGTGGGCAGAGTGTGAGGGGGCGGGGTTTGCGGATGGGTGCAGTGGGCGGTGCCAACCTCACGCCAGCCACGCCTCACCGTGCTTGATGGTTGGCGATGCCCACGTCTTGGGCAGAGGATGGCCCTGTGTTGCTCCACCTTATCAAGCAGGGTGACCAGGTCGTTTTCGCGGAACCTCGATGCGGCTCGTCAGGGCTCCGCCATCTTGTCGTCTTGGGTCCTGTGCGCGGATCGTGCCCTTTAAATGACGGTGCGCGGCGTCAGTCTTGCGTCGCGCGATGATGACGCTGCTTTTGTGCCACGCCCTCCCCCCCCCGAGTCCCTCGCGGCCCCACTGCTAGCCCAATTTTTGGGCCCTGAATCGCTCGTGATAGCGGCCGTTCACGATGGCGCGGGGACTCTGCCGCAATATCGGAGAACCCCGCCCCATAGTTTTAGTCCTAGGGGCGGCAGATTTAAAACAGGGATGAGCAGAAATTATTTCACTCAAAAGGTCATGAACCTGTGGAATTCTCTGCCCCAGAGTACAGTGGACGCTGGAATACTAAACAAATTTCAGGAGGATACAGAAAGGTTTTAATTAGTAGCGGGATAAAGGGGCATGGGGAGCGGGCAGGAAGGCGGAGGTGAGGCAGATATAAGATCACCATGTTTGTATTGAATGGTGGAGCAGGCTCGAAGGGATGAATTGCCTACGGCTGCTCTTAGTTCTTCTGGTCTGCATCCCTGATTTGAATTGTTCTGTCGCTTGTCAAAACCCTAAGTTTCTTCTCCCTTTTGCTCTGAGCCTCTTCATCTCTCGAGCTCTCTTTCCCCCTTAAAACAAACACCATCAATCAATTTGCTCTTCTATCTCATGTCATTAGGTGTCAAATTTTGTTTTGTAATTCTTCTGTGAAACATCCTGTATCATTTTTTTACAAATGCAAACTGTTTTTGTTTTGGCCACGCCAGACAATTCAAAGTTTTTTGCAACCAAATATAGACTGCAAAACAGTATCATTTGACTGACTAAGCATATACATAGTAAAGGTTCTAATTGCGTCATAGTTATATTTTACAGATGATGTCCTTTGTAAATATACAGCACAAGTGATTTGCATTAAGTGGGTCTAAATTGAATTATAAATGTCTAAAATATTTTACATTGCAAAACAGCCTGTGAATCAATTGTTTTATTTTTGAAAGGCTGTTATCAACTGCTATGTGCTTGATTAAACAGAAACATTGTCTGCGAGTAAATAATAGGATTGTTATAACTAGCCTGATACTAAACAAACACAATTGGTAGATCAGGCATTTCAGCCTGTTCCTGACCCATTGATCTGATTTCTTCCTAATAATAATCTTTATTATTGACACAATAGGCTTACATTAACACTGCAATTAAATTACTGTGAAAATCCCCTAGTCGCCACACTCCGGCGCCTGTTCGGGTACACTGAGGGGCGAATTCAGAATGTCCAATTCACCGAACAAGCACGTCATTCGGGACTTGTGGGAGGAAACCGGGCAGGAAATCCAGGCACAACGGGGAGAATGTGCAACTCCCCAACTGTGGTGGTGCTGGACACAGTCCGCAGCCGTCACACCGGGTTCACGAAAACTGAGAGCACGCGTGCCCCCGCCGTCGGAAACTCGGCCTATCGGGGGTGGAGCATCGGAGGAGGGCCTTCAGGTAACGTCCTGAGGCGGACCCAACGGCGTGTGGAGGGGGCGGAGCATCTGAAAACAGGTACCGCCCCCAATTCGGTCGGAAACCGGGCTTCTCCGCCCGATCGCTGATTACGATATCGACATCGGGCAACGGAGAATCCCGCCCCGCGTTTCCGTTTTAAAAAATTTTGGACAGAAGAGGTCGGACTCCTCGACACCGAGTGCATCTTAGGAACTGGTTTTGGAGGAAGTCGGTTTTATCGGTTAATTGGTGGGTTGGCCCGGAACAGTGTTCTGTTTGATGTCCTGTACGATGCTTACTGAGAGAACTCGGCAGAAAATGCTTCGGCCTTGGGATGAGAAGGAATGTTCTTTCTCTCTCTCCTGCTGCT
The DNA here is from genome assembly GCF_047496885.1 of Scyliorhinus torazame. Lineage (NCBI taxonomy): Eukaryota > Metazoa > Chordata > Chondrichthyes > Carcharhiniformes > Scyliorhinidae > Scyliorhinus > Scyliorhinus torazame. Next base: position 110,626,479 of record NC_092725.1, on the reverse strand, counting down.
GAAGTGAAAGATCTGCTTTGTTGTTCTTAAACTAGTGAGTCCCTGGCACATCTTTGCTGTCAACCTGAAATGACCCTAAATCTGCAGAGAAGGTCGACCACCTGGCAGGAAAAAAACACCTCCAGCCTAGAAGGAAGAAGTACCAAAAAGAAAGCCGAAACTTCATCCCAGTGCATCAAAGATCTTTGTCCTTCTATTTTATTTAATATTATCTTCCTCTTTCCACTTCCCTATCCCCTCTGTGTTCTTTGTCTGTGTGTGTAGAGAGTGGGGGTACTTAGAAAGGAGGGGTTGGGAAAGAGGTAGCAAGAGCCAGTTACATTTCCTGTCCGTTTAATTAAGATACTGTACATAATAAAAGGTTACTAGTGTTTTAAAGTTGTAAACCTGGTGGCTGTAGACTACTGGGCAGAACCAAGGACTTTAACAAGGTAATTTAAATAAAAATTAATTTCATCTTTGTTGCGACTCCAAGTCAAGTGGTGCTGAATTTGACTGCGCATAGCCCAGGGGTGTCATGACAATCGTATGAGTACAAATAGGAGCGAACATTGCGAAAGTTGTGTAAAAATAAACCAACCCCTTGTATTTTATCTTAACTTGAGTTTGCTGTGCAAGTTATTCATCGAGGTTTGGAACATCCCAAATTTAAGAGTTGGGGAAAAAGCGCCAGTTTTAAAATTATTTTTTAAAATTACTTTATCAGAGTTACAAGGACAGAGCTCAGAGTGTGGATAGGGGCAAAGCCCTAATCCAGCTCCTTGCCTGCTCCAAAATCCAATTCAAATTGAATCCAATTCGTGGGGGAAACCAAAACTCTTTTCTGTTTACGGATGGGTCGTGAGAGGAGAAATCAGGACTGAATCAGGATTAAATCTCCTTCTGTCCATAACGACAGAATGACCAACACTGGTGTAACTCACTTATATAATGCTCTAGGATCTTTTATGTGCATTTTACAGAGTAGACGAGAACCTTGGTTTCAGGGCTTGTCTGAAAGACTGCACCTTGGTGCTGGCACTAAAGTGTTAGCCAGATTGTCTGTTCGAATCTCTGGGCTTCAATCCATGACCTTCACCCTTCGCGACAAGAAGGTTATTATTGAACCAAGGCTAAAAGCTGATAGGGTAAATTCACTGATCCCACACTTGCTGTTGTACGCTACGTATGGAATGTAGGTTGGACAGTCAGTGTTTCTGAACAGTGCTCCCTTCAATTATATCTACTGGCAGCGCAGAATTGGTTATAGGCCATCAATAAACAGACGACGAGTGGTGAACGTAACTGAAGCTTTAATACACTAAACAGCAAGCCTCCTGCCACTGGACCCGACTGGGTCGGAGGCGGAGACTTGCCACCTTTTATACATAAGCCTGAGGAGAGGAGCCACAGGCGGAGCCAGCCTGGACAAGCCCAGGCATGTACAACACAACACAATGCCATACAATGTAATAATGTGGTTTACCACATTCACCCCCTGTTTACAAAAAAGAGTCCGGCGGGGGTGTAGTGGTCTTAAAGTCTGTCGGGGACCTTGACCTTCCGCTGTGATCGCCTCAGTCCCGGCTGTGGTGTGGGCACCGGTGTCGAGACCTGCATGTCCGGGGGCGTGTTGTCTTCTTCTTCACCCAGATGTTGAGTCGGTGAAGGGGGGGGGGGGTGGTGTTTGGGCGGAGGTGGTGGTGGTTGTCGCCGGTGGGCCTGCGGGTGCTAGTTCGTGAGGTAGGTGTGCAGGGGTGGGGGAAGACGGTGTAGGGTTGGGGTGATGGTCGCTGGGGAACCTGCAGGTGCCAAATCCCGAAGGGAGACTGTGTCCTGCCACCCGTCCTGGTGTGCCACGTAGGCATATTGTGGATTGGCATGGAGGAGCAGGACTTTCTCGCTGAGGGGGTCGGTTTTATGGCTCCTTGCATGCTTCCGGTGAAGGACGGGCCCTGGGACTGCCAGCCAGGACGGGAGCGAGACCCCGGAGGTTGATTTCCTAGAGAAGGCAAACATACGTTCATGAGGAGTCTCATTGGTAGCTGTACCGGATGGAGTGGAGTGCGTCGGAGAGGACCTCCTGCCAGCGGGAGACTAGGAGACTTCTAGACCGTAGGGTCAGAAGGACGGCCTTCCAAACTGTCGCATTCTCCCTCTCCACCTGTCCGTTTCCCCGGGGGTTATAGCTGGTCATCCTGCTGGAGGCGATGCCCTTGCTGAGCAGGAACTGACGCAACTCATCGCTCATATAGGAGGAACCCCGATCACTGGATGTAGGCGGGGAACCCGAACAGGGTGAAAATACTGTGCAGGGCCTTGATGACGGAGGCAGAGGTCATGTCAGGGCACGGGATGGCGAAGGGGAATCGTGAGTATTTGTCAACGATGTTGAGGAAGTACACGTTACCGTCAGTGGAGGGGAGGGGCCCTTTGACGTCGATGCTGAGGCGCTCAAAAGGGCGAGAGGCCTTTACCAGGTGTGCTCTGTCTGGCCAATAGAAGTGCGGTTTGCACTCTGCGCAGACCTGGCAGTCCCTGGTCACGGTCCTGACCTCCTCGATGGAGTAAGGCAGGTTGCGAGCCTTGATGAAGTGAAAACAAACGGGTGACCCCCGGGTGACAGAAGTCATTGTGGAGGGCCCAGAGTCGGTCTACCTGTGCGCTGGCACATGTACCGCGGGATAGGGCATCTGGGGGCTCATTGAGCTTCCCGGGTCGATACAAGATATCATAGCTGTAGCTGGAGAGCTCGATCCTCCACCTCTGCAACTTGTCAGAATCTTGTCATTCTTAATCTTGCCTCGCTGTGTGTTATTGAACATGAAGGCAACCGACCGTTGGTCAGTGAGGAGAGTGAATCGCCTGTGAATCTACGATGGCTTGGGCTTCTTTTTCGACAGAGGAGTGTCAAATTTCGGAGGCATGGCGGGTACGGGAGATGAAAGCCACGGGCCTGCCCGCCTGGTTGAGTGTAGCGGCCAGATCAAAGTCCGACGCATCGCTCTCCACCTGGAATGGGATGGACTCGTCCACAGCATGCATCGCGGCTTTGGCAATATCTGCCTTGATGTGATTCAAAGCCAGTCTGGCCTCAGCTGTCAGGGGAAAAATGGTGGATTTGATCAGTGGACAGGCCTTGTCCGCATAGGTGGGGACCCACTGGGCATAGTAGGAGAAGAACCCCAGGCATCTCTTCAGGGCCTTGGGGCAGTGGGGGAGGGGGAGTTCCAGGAGGGGGAGTTCCAGGAGGGGGCGCATGGGGTCGGGCCCGAGGACTCCGTGTTCCACGACGTAGCCAAGGATGGCTAGGCGGGTTGTGCGGAAGACGCATTTTTCTCTATTATAGGTGAGGTTCAGGTGTTTAGCGGTGTGGAGGAAGTGCTGGAGGTTCTCGTCATGGTCCTGCTGGCCATGGCCGTAGATGGTGACATTGTCTAAGTACGGGAACGTGGCCCGCAGCCCTTACTGGTCAACCATTCTGTCCATTTCTCTTTGGAAGACCGAGACCTCGTTGGTGACGCCAAAGGGGACCCTGAGGAAGTGGTAGAGACGGCCATCTGCCTCGAAGGCAGTGTATTGGCGGTCCTCCGGGCAGATAGGCAGCTGGTGGTACATGGACTTCAAGTCAACTGTGAAGAAGACTCGATACTGCGCAATCTGATTGACCATGTCAGATATGCGGGGAAGGGGGTACGCAATGAGCTGCGTGTACCAGTTGATGTTCTGGCTGTAATCGATGACCATCCGGTGCTTCTCCCCAGTCTTGACGACCACCACTTGGGCTCTCCAGGGGCTGTTACTAGCCTCAATGATCCCCTCTCGCAGGAGTCGCTGGACCTCCGACCTGATAAAGGCCCTGTCCCGGGCACTGTAGCGTCTGCTTCTGGTAGCAAAGGGCTTACAGTCCGGGGTGAGATTTTCGAAGAGGGAGGGTGGGGCGACCTTAAGAGTCACGAGGCTACAGGCGGTGAGGGGGGGCAGGGGTCCGCCGAACTTTAAAGTAAGGCTCTGGAGATGGCACTGGAAGTTGGGCCGCAGCAATAGGGCAGCGCAGAGATGGGGAAGGATGTAAAGTTTGAAGTTAGCGTACTCTACGCCTTATACAGTAAGGATCGCGACACAGTACCCCCGGATTTCTACTGCGTTGGGATCCGAAAGCCAGGGAGACTTTCTAGGTCATGGGTAGGATGGGGAGGGAGCAGCGCCTTACCGTATCTGGGTGTATGAAGCTGTCTGTGCTCCCGGAGTTGAAAAGGCAGGCCGTCTCGTGCCCGTTGATCCGGACGGTCATCGTAGACTTCGCGAGGTGTTGCGGCCAGGACTGGTCGAGCGTGATGGACGCAAGCTTCGGAAGGCGTTTGGTAGGCTGGTCGGAGGTAGCAACGGCCAGCATACGGTCGGGTGAGCTGGGCTCCCGGGAGGCTGCGGAGTGGTCCCAAGATGGCGGCTCCCATGAGTCGCGGGTGGCATCGGCGATGGTGTCCAAGATGGCGGCCCCCATGGGTCGTGCGTGTCGGGTGGCAGCGGTGATGGCGTCCAAGATGGTGGCCCCCGTGGGTCGCGCGTGGCGGTTGGAGGATGCGTTAAAGATGGCGGCCCCCATGGGTTGCACGTGGCAGCCGAAATTGACGATGGCGGCGCCCACGGGTTGCACATGGCGGGGCAGCTGGTGGCAGCCCCGACAGGTAGCAGGCAGCGCTGCTGGGCCTAGAGGTTTTGGGGGGAGATCGGGCCTGGCAGGCTTTTGCAAAGTTGCCCTTCCTTCCACACCCATTGCAAGTTGTGTTCCGTGCCGGGCAGCGTTGTCTGGGGTGATTACTCTGGCCGCAAAAGTAGCACCTCGGGCCTCCGGCGTTGGCGGGCCGCTGCGCGGCACAGGCTTGCGCGCACCCGGGTCGGTTGATGGCTGCGGCCACGAAGCCCACGATGGTGCCACGCGGTCAGAGGTGTAGGTCCCCATGTTCTGGGAGGCCACCTCCAGCGAGTTGGAGAGTTGCACAGTCTCTGGGAGGCTGAGTGTCCGCCCTTCTAGTAATCGCTGGCTGTTATAGTTTGAGTTCATGTCCGCGACATAAGCGTCCCTGATCCGCAGCTCCGCATGCTGGGTAGCCGATATCGCCCGGCAATCACAGTTCCGGCAGAGTATACGCAAGGCACGCAGGAATTCTGCAAGTGATTCCCCAGGGCGTTGCCGTCTCGTGGCGAGGAGGTGCCTAGCATACACCTGGTTAACGGATTTCACGTATTGTCCCTTCAGCAGCGTTATTGCCTCTGCGTACAAGGGGGCGTCCCTGATGAGAAGAAAGACTCTTGCGCTCACCCGTGCGTGGAGGATCTGCTTCTTCTGGAGGTCTGTGAAGTCTTCGGTGAAGGATGCGAGGTACGCTTCGAAGCAGCTTAGCCAGTGCTCAAAAGTTTCTGTGGCGTCGGCTGCCTGTGGGTCCAGCTCCAAGCAATCAGGCTTGAGTGGTGAGTTCATCTTTAGAAGTTTAGTGTATTAAATTGATATGCCATCAATAAACACACGACGAGTGATGCACGTAACTGAGGCTTTAATACACTAAACAGCAAGCCTGCTGCCTCTGGACTCGAACTGGGTCGGAGGCGGAGACTTGCCACCTTTATACATAAGCCCGAGGGGAGGAGCCACAGGCGGAGCCAGCCTGGACAAGCCCAGGCATGTACAACACAACACAATGCCATACAATGTAATACCGTGGTTTACCACAAATTGGTGAATTTGCCCCTCTTTAGTTACTCTAGTGCACGCTTTGATATGGAAGCTTACAGAAAGATTGTGGGCAAGTTATTTGTTACTGGATGAGAAGTATCAGAGTTAAGATAAGCTCTGTTCACACATGCTCCAGCAGCGACACTGGCTGATGTTACCTCTCTTAGCCTGGGGCCAGTTTTAATGCCAACACTGTGACCTAGCATAGAATGTAACTTGAGTTCAGAACCTTCTGGGTCTCAATGACACAGTATCACACTGAATATCTTTACACATTGAACAGTTAGGAAAGCTCTTCTAACACTGGACACTGAGTTTTTTTGTATTGTGTGAACTTGGACCCGATCAACATCCTTTGGCCCCACTTTCAACATACAGGTCGAAGTTCCTTTATGAGTAAATCCAAAAACTAGAAACAACCCTGAACTGCAAATTTTAAATTCATTTATAGGATGTGGGCCTCACTGGTTAGGTCAACATTTATTGCCATCCCTAATTGCCCTTGAGAAGGTGGGTGTGAGCTGCCTTTTTGAACTGCTGTAGTCCCTGTGGTGTAGGTTTACCCACACTGCTGTTAGGGAGTGAGTTCCAGAAACACTGAATGAACGGCGATATATTTCCAAGTCAGGATGGTGAATGACTTGGAGGGGACCCTCCAGGTGGTGGGATTCCCAGGTATCTGCTGCTCTTGTCCTTCAAGGTGGTTGCAGTCATTTGGTTTGGAAGGTGCTGCCTAAGGAGCCTCGGTGGGTTCCTATATTGCACCTTGTAGATGGTACACATGGCTGCCATTGTTCATCGGTGGTGGAGGGAGAGAATGGTTGTGGAAGGGGTGCCAGTCAAGTAGGCTGTTTTAGTCTGGATGGTGTCGAACCTCTAGAATGTTGTTGGCGCTGCACTCACCCAGGCAAGTTGGATTGGATTTGTTTATTGTCACGTGTACCGAGGTACAGTGAAAAGTATTTTTCTGCGAGCAGCTCAACAGATCATTAAGTACATGAGAAGAAAAGGGAATAAAAGAAAACACATATACAATGTAACTACAAAAGCACTGGCATCGGATGAAGCATACAGGGTGTAGTGTTAATGAAATCAGTCCATAAGAGGGTCATTTAGGAGTCTGGTGACAGTGGGGAAGAAGCTGTTTTTGAGTCTGTTCGTGCGTGTTCTCAGACTTCTGTATCTCCTGCCCGATGGAAGAAGTTGGAAGAGTGAGTAAGCCGGGTGGGAGGGATCTTTGATTATACTGCCCGCTTTCCCCAGGCAGCGGGAGGTGTAGATGGAGTCAATGGATGGGAGGCAGGTTCGTGTGATGGACTGGGCGGTGTTCACGACTCTCTGAAGTTTCTTGCGGTCCTGGGCCGAGCAGTTGCCATACCAGGCTGTGATGCAGCCTGATAGGATGCTTTCTATGGTGCATCTGTAAAAGTTGGTAAGAGTTAATGTGGACATGCCAAATTTCCTTAGTTTCCTGAGGAAGTATAGACGCTGTTGTGCTTTCTTGGTGGTAGCGTCGACGTGGGTGGACCAGGACAGATTTTTGGAGATGTTCACCCTAGGAATTTGAAACTGCTAACCATCTCCACCTCGGCCCCGTTGATACTGACAGGGGTGTGTACAGTACTTTGCTTCCTGAAGTCAATTACCAGCTCTTTAGTTTTGCTGGCATTGAGGGAGAGATTGTTGTCGCTACACCACTCCACTCGGTTCTCTATCTCCCTCCTGTATTCGGACTCATTGTTATTCGAGATCCGGCCCACTATGGTCGTATCGTCAGCAAACTTGTAGATGGAGTTGGAACCAAGTTTTGCCACGCAGTCATGTGTGTACAGGGAGTAGAGTAGGGGGCTAAGTATGCAGCCTTGCGGGGCGCCGGTGTTGAGGACTATTGTGGAGGAGGTGTTGTTGTTCATTCTTACTGATTGTGGTCTGTTGGTCAGAAAATCGAGGATCCAGTTGCAGAGTGGGGAGCCAAGTCCTAGGTTTTGGAGCTTTGATATGAGCTTGGCTGGGATTATGGAGTTGAAGGCAGAGCTGTAGTCAATAAAGAGGAGTCTGATGTAGGAGTCCTTGTTGTCGAGATGCTCTCGGGATGAGTGTAGGTGCCAGGGAAATGCTGTCTGATGTGGACCGATTGCAGCGGTATGCGAATTGCAGTGGATCAAGGCGTTCTGGGAGTATGGAGGTGATGCGCTTCATGATCAACTTCTTGAAGCACTTCATTACGACTGAAGTCAGGGCCACTGGTCGGTCGTCATTGAGGCACGTTGCCAGGTTCTTCTTTGGTACCGGTATGATGGTGGTCTTCTTGAAGCAGGTGGGGACCTCGGAGTGGAGTAGGGACAGGTTAAAGATGTCCGTGAATACCTCTGCCAGCTGGTCCGCGCAGGCTCTGAGTGCACGACCAGGGATCCCGTCTGGGCCCGTCGCCTTCCAAGGGTTCACTTTCAGGAAGGCCAGTCTGACTTCGGAAGTGGAGAGTATTCCATTACACTCCTGACTTGTTCCTTGTAGATGGTGAACAGGCTTTGGGAGTCTGGAGGTAAGTTACTCGCCGCAAGATTCTTATCCTCTGACTTGCTATTATTTATTTATTTGATTTTTATTTTTAAAATTTAGAATACCCAATTCATTTTTTCCAATTAAGGGGCAATTTAGGGTGGCCAATCCACCTACCCTGCAGATCTTTGGGTTGTGGGGGCAAAACCCTCGCCGACACAGGGAGAATGGGCAAACCCCACACGGACAGTGACCCAGAGATGGGATCGAACCTGGGACCTCGGTGCCGTGAGGCAGCAGTGCTAACTACTGCACCACCTTGCTGCCCTGACCTGCAATTATAACCACAGTATTTGTGGTTAGTCCAGTTCAGTGTCTGGTCAATGGCAACTCTCAGGATGTTGTTAGTGGGGGAATTCAGTGATGGTAATGCTTTTGAAAAGGGGCGATGTTTAGATTCTCTCTTGTTGGAGTTGGTCACTGCCTGGCAGTTGTATGGTGTGAATGGTACTTGCTATTTGTCAGCCCAAGCCTTGGATATTGCCCAGGTTATGCTGAATTTGGACATGGGCTGCTTCAGTGTCTGAGGAGCCATGAATGGTTCTGAACATTGTGCAATCACCAGTGAACGTCCTTACTTCTGACCTTATGTTGGCAGGAAGATCATTGATGAAGCAGCTGAAGGTGGTTGGGCAAGGATTTCCTGCAGTGATGTCCTGGAACTGAGATGATTGACCTCCAGCAACCACAACCATCTTCCATTGTGCTAGGTATGAGTCTAAATAGCAGAGTTTCCCCCCTGATTCCCATTGACTTCAGTTTTGCTAAGATGCCATACTCGGTCAAATGTTTATTTGATATCCAGGGTAGTCACGATTATCTCACCTCTGGAGATCAGCTCCTTTTTTCCATGTTTGCAATGAGGTCAGGAGGTGAATGACCCTGGTAGAACCCAAACTGAGCGACAGTGAGGAGGTTGTTGCTAAGCAAGTGCTGCTTGATATCACTGTTGATGACCTCCTTCATCACTTACTGTTGATCGAGAGTAGACTGATGAGATGGTAATTGGCCAGGTTGGATTTGTCAGGCTTTTCATGCAAATAACATACCTGGACAATTTTGCACATTCCCAGGTAGGTGCCAGTGTTGTAGCTGTACTGGAACAGCTTGGCTCGGTATTTCATTGTCCTTTAGTGTAAGAAGTCTAGTTGTTTGTCGGCACTGTTTATCTTGTGGTTTATGTGTTGAACATGTTAGAGTGACATTTATTACAGGTACCCTGTATTTATTATTCAGTGGGTTCTCTAACCATTTTACTAATTTAGACAATAGGCTTCAGCTATTGTAATAGGTTTACATGCGGTATCCAAAAACTGAAATGATCTGAAATCCCAAATGCAATCGGCCCGAAGGGTTTTGGATAAAGCGGACTCGATCTCTACTCCTTTTCTATTGTGCGATTTCCAGTTAACAGAACTCAAACCATGACGGGGAGACAGAAAAAATATTTTTTTTTCTACATTCATTTACAGGATGTGGGGGTCACTAGCTAAGTCAGCATTAGTTGCCCATCCTTAATTGCCTTTGCGAAGGTGGTGGTGAGTTGCAGTCCATATGGTGTAGGTACACCCATTGTTCTGTTAGGGATGGAGTTCTCGGAATTTGACCCAGCGACAGCAAAGGAGCGGCGATATATTTTCAAGTCAGGATGGTGAGTGATTTGGAGGGAACCTCCAGGTGGTGTTGTCCCCATGCATCTGCTGCTCTTGTCCTTCAGGATGGTAGTGGTCGTGGGTTTGGAAGGTGCTTCATAAAGAGACTAGGTGAGTTACTGCAGTGCATCTTGTAGATGGTATACACTGCTCCTACTGTGCGTTGATGGTGGAGGGAGTGTAAAGGGGTGCCAATCAAGCGGGATGCGTTGTCCTGGATGGTGTCGAGCTTCTTGAGTGTTAGACCAACACTCATCCAGGCATGTATTCTATCACACTCCTGACTTGTACGCTGCAGATGGTGTGCTGGCTTTGGGGAGTCAAGAGGTGAGTTACTCACTGCAGTATTCCTAGCTTCTGACATGCTTTTGTAGCCACAGTATTTATATTGCTAGTCTAGTTCAGTGTCTGGTCAATGGTAACCCGCAGGATATTGATAGTAGGGGATCCAGTGATGATAATGCCATTGAATATCAAGGGGCGATGGTTTAATTGGTTTGATTCTCTTTTATTGTAAATGGTCATTGCCTGGCACTTGTGTGGCACAAAATTTACTTGCCTCTTGTCAGCCCAAGCCTGGATATTGTCCAGATCTTGCTGCATTTGCGCATGGACTGCTTCAGTGTCTGAGGAGTCACGAATGGTGCTGAACGTTGTGTTATCATCAGTGAACATCCCATATAGAGTAGGGGATATGCTGGGCCATGAGGTTACAGATTGTGGCTAAGTACATTTCTGCTGTTGCTGATGGCCCACAGCGCCTCATGGATGCCCAGTCTTGAGTTGCTAGATCCAGTCAGAATCTATCAGCAAGATGATAGTGTCTCACAACATGATGAACGGTATCCTCAATGTGAAGACGGGACTTTGAAGACTAGAACTGTTCAGTGATCACTCCTACCGTTACTGTCATGGGCAGATGCATCTGCGGCAGGCAGGTTGGTGAGGAAGAAGCCGGTTCCCTCACCACCTGTTGTAGACCCAGTCTAGTAGTTATGTCCTTTGTGACCCAGTCAGCTCGGTCAGTAGTGGCGCTACTGAGCCACTCTTGGTGATGGCCATCGAAGTCTCCTACCCAGAGTACATTCTGTGCCCTTGCCACCCTCAGTGCTTTCTCCAAATGGTTTTAAACATGGAGGAGCACTGATTCATTATCAGAGGGTTGGCGGTACATGGCAATCAGCAGGAGGTTTCCTTGTCATTTTGGCCTGAAGCCATGAGACTTCATGGGGTCCAGAGTCAACTGCCTCCTGACTGTATACCACTGTGCTGCCACGTCAGCTGGGTCTGTCCTGCCGGTGGGAGAGGACAAGGAGTGTTTGGGACGTTATCTGTGAGGTATGATTCCATGAGCATGACTATATCAGGCTGTTGCTGGACTAGTCTGTGAGACAGTTCTCCCAATTTTGTCACAAGCCCCCAGATGTTAGTAAGAAGAACTTTCCAGGGTCGACAGGGATGGGTTTGTAGTTGTCCATTACAGTGCCTAGGTTGATGCTGGGTGGTCTCTGCCATCCTGTTGACTTCGTAGTGGTAAGGATGGCAGATTTCCTTCCCTAAAGAACATTAGTGAACCAGCTGTGTTGTTTATGACAATCGATCAATGGTTTTATGGTCAGCATTAGACCTTTAGTTCCAGATATTTATTGGATTCAATTTCTACCACCTGCCTTGGTAGGTCCCCATTGTACTACCCAGAGTCTGTGACTGCCAGCCTGGCACTGCCAAGATGCCCAGGTGGCACTGCCAGCTGACATGGGTATTGCCAGCGTGCCAGGTTGGCACTGTCAAGGTGCCAAGCTGGCTTTTTTTTGCATGTGCGCGCGATCAGGCCGGGGCTGCCGGGGTGTCGGTGTTGGGGGATAGTGTGTGGGGGCGGGGACAGTGGTACCCTGCCATAGTGCATTCGGGCTGGGGGAGGGAGGTTGGGGATCATTTTGGGGGCCTCCGTGATCGGGACGGCATTTACAAATGGTGTCCGAGCCCTAGCTACACCGGGGAGTTCTGTCGAGCAGAGCTTCCCACTGTACAAAATGGGGCAATGTGCAGCCTCAGCTGTGCATTGCCCTTCAGACCCCTTATAGAACAAAAGTCGCATTGAATAGCCATGTGATGCTTGGCACTATGAGCGCCGGGAAGCACGTAGCTAAATGCGCTCACTGTGGGACTTTGCGCCCAATATCGAATAAGTAATAAGTGCTCGGTGCTCTTTAACATGTGTCAAAAAACATCGGTTGCGATTGAGTGAACAAAAGTTAATGTCTGCTTTTGGACACATTTGGCAGGCTGTTTCTCGGAGGTTGCAGCGCTGAGATTCACCCTGGTATTCGCTAGCCGGTTTTATTGGCCTCTCACCAGCCCCGTAACCTCTTTTGTCTCTGCGACATCATGTTCTCATGTGACCACTCGGCCTACATTTTCCCAGATTATCTGGGACACCCAGGGACGTGAGATGTAACAGTGGGAGCAACATGCACTATTGTGTAACACACAAGTTAACCGAGTTCACAATGCATGACTATTTACAGATACACTGGGGCCTGGATTAAGCTGTTAAAGCTGGTACATAGCCCTTTGCGTCACCTTCTCTCCCCACCTGTTGTTGTAGAAAGCTGAAGTTCGAAAGCCTGTTCTAGGCTAAGTGATAATAAAGTCCCGGAACCTCGTGTTTGGTTTGCCCTGATATCCTGATCATGTGGTTACACCAGTTGGTCTTTGGATGGTGTGGGCAACATTCCATCAATGTGTAGGATGGAGTGAATGTGGAAAGGATGTTTCCATTCGTAGGAGAAACTAGAACCAGAGGGCACAGCTTCAGACTGAAGGGATGATCCTTTTAGACAGAGATGAGGAGGAATTACTTCAGCCAGAGGGTGGCGAATCTGTGGAACTCATTGTCGCAGAAGGCTGTGGAGGCCAAGTCACTGAGCGTCTTTAAGACCGAGATAGATAAGTTCTTGATTAATAAGGGGATCAGGGGTTATGGGGAGAAGGCAGGAGAATGGGGATGAGAAACATATTAGCCATGATTGAATGGCGGAGCAGATTCAATGGGCTGAATGGCCTAATTCTGCTCCTATGTCTTTTTGACGTATGTTCTGTGGGAGCAGGGCTCACTGCATTGACCTCTTGGAGCAGACTGCATGTCCACTGGTGTCGGGGGCCTGTGCCATAAGCTGGATGACTGAATTGCTGTGTCATCTGTTGCTGCTGGTTCTAATACCTGCAGAAGGTGACAGTGGTTGCGTACATAGTGGGCACCATCTGAGGCTGGGCATTTCTGTGAACCATCGCCAACTAATCATGGCCATGTCCCGTCTGAATCCTGATTGTTTGTTCAGGTGTTAGAGGGCCGAGTCAGTGCGCATCTCCACTGTCGTGCATTTTGCTTCTCAATTTACTTTGCATAAGGGCATCAATCGCTTTGCTTTCCAGTTTGGGCTCCTGTCGAACCTTAGCAGTAGGAATCCTGGTCCTGATGGTCCTGGAAAAGAGTCATTGTGCTGACAAGGGCAGGCTTTGTCGTGGTAGATTTCGCAGACTGCGGAGTGCAGCATCTGTAGTCTGTGCAGCTACTTCAACTCTTGTGCGCTGCCTGCGCTCCTGGGGATAACTCCTGCGCTCCCACCATGTGATGCCTTTTGTAGCCACATCATCACATTCTCAAGTGGTGACTCAGTCCACAGAAGAAAAACTTTTTCAGGCAGTGAATGGTTCAGAGCTGGAATGCACTGCTTGAAAATGTGGTGGAGGGAGATTCAATGGAGGCCTGCAAGAGGAAATTGGACCATTATCTGAAAAGGAAAGGTTTGCAGGACTACAGGGAAAAGGCAAGGAAGTGGCACCAGATGAGTTGCTCCTTCAGAGAGCTGACATAGACACTTGGGGCTGAATGGTCTCCTTCTGTGGTGTAACCATTCTATAATTCTACAGAGGGAGAGGTAGAGGTAACAAAAAGGAAGATTTCTGATAAGATGGATGTCAAACTGACAAAAGAGCAACAGAGATGATTGTCCAAGGCAAAAAGGGATGGGCCTGGATGAGGCTGATTATGGCTAATGCAATAGTCCTTTACCGTTGCCAATCAGGAGTATTCTGCTCTTGACGCTAGAAAATATAGAATACCAGACGGATATTTAGGTGCATGTCCAAAGATCCCTGAAGGAAGCAGGACAGGTAGATAAGATGGTTAAGAAGGCATATGGGATATTTGCCTTTATTAACCAAGGTGTAGAATATAAGAGCGGGGAGGTTATGATGGAGCTGTATACAACACTCGTTCGGCCACAGCTGAAGTAGTGTGCAGTTCTGGTCGCCACATTATCGGAAGGATGTGATTCGTCTAGAGAGGGTGCAGAGGAGATTCCCCAGGATGTTGCCTGGACTGGAGCATTTCAGCTTTCAAGGGAGGTTGGTTAGGCTGGGGTTGTTTTCCTTAAAGCAGAGAAGTGGGAGGGGGGACCTGATTGACGTGTACAACATTTTGAGGACATAGATAGGGTAGATAAGAAGGAGTTTTGCCCCTTAGTCGAGGGGTCTATATCAGGGGGCACTGTGCTAAGGTAGGTGCAGGAAATTTAGACGGGATTTGAGGGAAATCTTTTTCACTGCGAGCATGGTGGGATTCCGGCATTCCCTGCCAGAAAGGGTGGTAGAGGCGAGAACTCTCACAGCATTTAAGAAGCATTTAGATGAGCACTTGAAACACCATAGCATACAAAATTACAGACCAAGTGTTGGAAAATTGAATTGAAAATTGGATAGATAGGTGCAGACACAATGGGTTGAATGGCCTCTTTCTGTGCTGTAAAGCTCTACGACTCTGACTATTATTGTCCTATCACTATCTTTTTGATATATACTAGTAACCTGGAATTGGCATACAAGGAATTTTTCAGATGATATAATATTCAGGAATGGCTGAATAAATGATTTGAATTTTTTTGTTTTGTTTTATATGGTGATGCCTTTGAATGCTACAATGAAGCTTGTTGACTTTATGAAATAGCAATAACAAAGTGTGTTGCTAACTTTTGGTTGGTTCACTTGGCTCTGTTTTATAACCTTTGCTCTTGAGTCGCCAGATATCTTTATGATACCGCCACGAGGTTCAAGTTCGAGTAATGACCAATAACTCAATACACCGATTAATAAGATTTAAATCAAAGCACATTTATTATACACAGTAATCGCTACTCATGCACAAATTCTACGTCTAAGCTACTTCTACGACTAACAGGCCTGTACTTAACTTCGGACTGGCCCACCAGGTCAGGGGAACAAATGGCCTTTCGTTCGGGTTCTGAGTTGGTACGGGTTGATAGGTAGGAGCGCCTATCTCGTAGCGAGCGTTGACTTAAGACTTACGATCTCTCGGCGGCAGTTGAACCGGTCACGGTCAATGTTGGTTCGCGTTGCTGGGTGACCCGGTCAAGAAAAAGGGACAATTTGAACTTGGGGGCTTAACTTTATAGTCCCCAGGGGCTTCCCGCCTTTCGGGGCGGACCCTATACCTGGTTCGAGGTGATTCGACTTCGTTCCAATCGCTTGGTTCGATTTCTCCAATACTGGAGCGGTTCCCTGATCGATGGGCGGTCTTGAAGTGTCCGTTAACCTCTTTTGTGTTGGCTCCTGCTGGCGCCGGGGAGTCTGGCTTAGTTTTGTTTGTCCCAAATGTTGCTATTGTTCCCGGGGATTGCTCATTAATGTAGATGGTTGCTACATTATTATGCAGATGGCTGCTAGTATCGATGCTGTCTGGGCCTTTGCAGAGTTAAATACACAGCAAACCTGTACCTGCTGGTTTCTGCCTGTGTTGGCTGAATTTCCCTTCAGCCTTTGCCGTTCGCCATTTTAAATCGGGACTTGGCCAACTCAGGTGGCTACAAGTGAAAGAGGCACCTAAGTCAATGTGCATGGTTAGGAATGAGGAACAGGAATTGGTCATTCAGCCCCTTGAACCTGTTCTGCCATTCATTTAGATCACAGTATATCTATATCTCAAGTCCATTTATCCACCTTGATTCCTCCGTAACCTTACTCAATTAAAATCGATCAAGCCCCGCTTTCTTAGTTTTTTTCCCCCTTTCCCTTAATGCGACAAAGTGCTTCCTGATGTCAAATTTGGACAGCCTTGCTCTACTTTTTGAGGTTGTGTCCCCTTGTTCTGGATTCCCCCGTCAGAGGAAATCATTTTGATCCACCCTATCAAAACCATTAATCATCTTAAACAACTCTTTTAGCACATTGTTGCTGCATAGACAGTGTACGCAACATTTCAACAACATATCTGCAGGATCACATTTGCAGAGAGAAGATCTGCAACGTTAAGGCAGGCTAATCTCGGAAACAGAATTCATGGCTGAACCTAAAGCTTTCCCAATAAAAGCAGGAATAATTTTCCAACAACTTGCATTAAGGAGGATAATTACATAGCACAAATTTCATGTAAAATTAAGTCACTTACAGCAGTGAGGACTATGGGCATGATTGAGCAATTCTCCTGTAAATCGTCTCCATACTGCAGTGTTAGCATGTGGAGCCGACTCCACAAACAATTGTTTGCGACACGGAAACACAGCTTTTCTTAACTGCCAGAATAGGGAATATTCAGAACAAACGACATAACTTTTCATCAGGTCGAATTTGTTCAAAAAGTGAAGCATTGTTCAATGTTCAATGCTGCGATGTTCAAGGTTTAAGAGAGATGCACTTTGGGTTGTAAGCTGTATTAGCATAGTGAGATTCTGTGCTTCGGAGTACACAGTCAACAACCACAAGCACCGAAATATCCTGAGGCAAAAGCTGTCAGGAGATTTATAATAAAGAAACTTTACAGGCTGCAATATTTAATTATAAGATCACAAGATATTTTGTGTAAAGGAAAAAGGACCTCTGGCACAGCTGATCTCAACCTTTCTCACATTACCGACTCTATCATCTCCCTATTACAGCTTCAAGCAGTTTTTCAAAAGAGCCCCATATGCTGGCTTCAACAGTAGTCAATCAACCTCTTAGTAAAAATAAACAACTCGTTGTACTTGTCTTAAACTTCATCTTCACAACACTGAAGTTGTATATTCTTGTCTTGCTGCCTTTTGCAAGGTCAGATGATCATAAGAAATAGGAGTGGGCCATTCGGCCCATCAAGCCTGCTCTGTCATTTATAAATCATGGCTGATGGATCCTGCGAGCTCCCTATGACCGTTGACTGTCTTGTCGCTAAACAGTCTGTCTAACTCCGCTCAGCCTTGAACATATTGAATGACCCAGCTTCCACTGCTCTCCGGGGAAGAGAATTCCAAAGCCTAACGTCGCTCTGAGAAAAGTAATTCCTCCTCATGTCCATCCCAAATGGCAGACCACTTATTCTTAAACTAATCCAGATTCTCCACGTTGGGAAACATCCTCTCAGCATCTAACTGACCAAAAACCCTCAGAATCTTATGTTTCAATCTGATCACCTCTAATTCTTCTTAATTCCAGCGAGAATAGGCCCAAATTGCTCAATCTTCCCTCTTAAGACAACCCCTTTATCCTGGAAATCAGCCTAATGAACCTTCTTTCAACAGCTTCCAATGCAAGGATATCTCTCCCTAAAGTGACGAAAATGAAACACCGTATTCTAGGTGCAATCTCACCAATGCCTTGTGTTTCCTGACTTTCCTGACTTTCCATTCTATTTGTCTTCACAAATACTGTTGTACCCACATGCTAACTTTTAGTGATCCACACAGAAAGGCACTCGAGTCCCTCTGTACCACATCATTCTGCAGACTTTCTCTATTTAACTAACATTCTCTTTTTCTATTCTCCCTGCCAAAGTAGACAACCTCTCATTAGCCCACATAATGATCTCTCTACCAAATTTTCGCCCACTCAGTTAAGCTATCTTTGCAGACTCTTTGTGTCTTCTCAGTTTGTCGCAGCTTAATGCCTTCAAAATGTCTGACAGTGTGTTGAAATCTTGTTTGTCTGCTTCCATAGGCGGGGGAATAGTCAACCCACCTTTGGGAATTAACTGAACATCAGTCATGAGAACCTAACTGCCACACCTGCTCTGCTTAAGCACTGGGTCGTAGGACCAACATTTGACATGGGCTGGTATATTGTTATTAAAATTTATTTCCTGCACTCCAGTTCTTCCTGAATTCTATTCTCCTGAAAGCTATGAACCCTTATTCAGAGTATTCAGTAAGACAAATAGGTGCTCTCTGTTTAGGGTTGCCAACTGTGATTAAATGTATTCCTGGAGGTTCCATCACATGACGTGCTCCCAGGCACCAGCTGTTGGTTGATCAACACATACGCCCTTGTGATACGCTGCCTTCTCCCTCTTGATTCCCTCTTGATCTGATTTATTGTCATATGTAGCAAAGTACAGTGAAAAGTATTTTTATGCGGCCGAGGGAACATACATAGCAGACAAAAAGAATAATCAAGAGTACGATGACAAATGGTACATCGGCAAACAGTGATTGGTCACAGTGCGGAACAAGGGGCCAATCAAAGCAAATACATGAAGAAGAGCAGCACAGGGCGTCGTGAATAGTGTTCTTACAGGGAACAGATCAGTCCGAGGGGGATACATTGAGGAGTCTTGCAGCTGTGGGGAAGAAGCTGTTCCTATGTCTGGATGTGCGGGTCTTCAGACTTCTGTACCTTCTGCCTGATGGAAGGGTCTGGAAGAAGGCAATGCCTGGGTGGGAGGGGTCTCTGATAATGCTGTCTGCCTTCCTGAGGCAGCAGGAGGTGTAGACAGAATCAATGTGGGGGTGGCAAACTTGTAAGATGCATTAGGCTGAGTTCACCACACTCTGCAGTTTCTTGTGATCTTGGACCGAGCAGTTGCCATACCAAGCTGTGATGCAGCCGGATAGGATGCTCTCTATCGCACATCTGTAGAAGTTTGTGAGAGTCGATGCAGACATGCTGAATTTCTTTAGCTTCCGTAAGAAGTAGAGACGTTGTTGGGCTTTCTTGACTGTTGCATCAATGTGAGTAGACCAGGACAGATTGTTGGTGATGGTGACCCCCAGGAACTTAAACCTATCGACCATCCCCACTTCGGACCATTGATGCAGACGAGAGTGTGTGGCGTGCTACACTTCCTGAAGTCGATGATCAATTCCTTTGTCTTTCCGACATTTAGAGAGAGGTTGTTTTCGGTACACCATGCAGCCAAGTGGACGAGTCCTTCCTCCACCAATTGGAAAGCAAAAAGATCCATTACCCAATTGGACGGTGCTAGACTGTCAGTCAAACAACCTTTTTTTCCCATTTCCAATATTCCACAATTTGGTAAAGAGAAATATTTGAAGTTTTAAAGAAAGAAATTGGCCGGGATTCTCCGACCGGTTGGAGGGTGGGGCGCCCCTCCCCGCCCCGCCCCGACACCGGCTCGACAATTCTCCGGCGCCGATTTTCGGGCGCCCGTGGGATCGCCGCCGCACCGGTCGGGAGCCGGTGAAAGCGCCCCCCCCCCCCCCCCCCCCAGCGATTCTCCGGGCCCCGATGTGCCGAGTGCCCGCTGGGTTCGGTCGAGTCCCGCCGGCGTGGGTTACGTATGGTCTCACCCAGCGGGACCTCGGAGTTCTGTCTGCAGGGACCGTCCTGGTGGGGGGGGGGGGAATCCAACCCGGGGGGGGGGGGGGGCATCCACGGCGGGCTAGTTCTGTGGGGGCCTATGTTCCTCCGCACCGGGCCACTGTAGGGCTCCGCCATATTGCCGGGGGGCCGGCGCGAACTTGCGCCGGCTGTGGAGCGGCGGCTTTCGGGCACCGGAGCTGTGGACACCACTCCGGTGCCATACTAGCCCCCTAGGAAGGGTGGATAGCTGCCAGTTGAGGCCCGTTGATGCCGGAGTGGCTCCCGCCGCTTTTCACGCTGTCATCAGAACTTGGCCGCAGGATTGGAAAATCCCGGCCGATATCTTTTTTCATGTTTTGGTGATGTTTCTGTCGGATTTCACGTAGCAGTGACCTGGAGATTGACCCAAATTCCTGGAGACACTAGACCAATCCTGAACGGTTGGCATCTCTACCTCTCTTGCACATGGCTTTGTCTATTATTCAAATATGATTTTGTTAAATTTATTCTTCCAAAGGGCATGGGTACTGCTGACGAGGCCAGTATGTGTTGCCCATCCCTAATTGCCCTTTGACTGAGTGCTTTCCCCCTCCTCCCTGGCCATTTTCAAGGATGACAGATTTCCTTCCCTAAAGTGAACCAGATAAGGTTTTATGACAATCAAGGGTAGCTTCACCGTCGCCATTACTGAGACTAGCTTTCTATTTCAGCTTATTAATTGAAATTAAATTTCACCGGCTACTGTGGCGTGATTTGAGCCCATGAACCCAGAGGATTAACCCAGGCTGGTGGAATACTAGTCCAGTGACTTTACGCCTATGTCCATCACCCTCCTGATTCAGCAGATTCTAACAGAACAGCAACAAATAACACAGGAATTCATAAACTGATAGATGTTTGTCAATTCAAGGATAGGGCCATCCTGTGCAGAATCACCTATTT
Source organism: Scyliorhinus torazame (assembly GCF_047496885.1). Lineage (NCBI taxonomy): Eukaryota > Metazoa > Chordata > Chondrichthyes > Carcharhiniformes > Scyliorhinidae > Scyliorhinus > Scyliorhinus torazame. The sequence continues at coordinate 110,606,025 of NC_092725.1, read as the reverse complement.
CAGTGTCTGTGGTGTCATTTTTGCCAAACTGATATATGATTAATTTAAATTCCTAAGATTTGGAATATTTAAGTCAGGTTTTGAGAGTTGTGGGTCCAGACAGAAGGAGCACCAGATTCGAACCAAAGTGTACTTTTTTACACAGAATTTAAACCCTGAGGGGTTAGCGAGCGCAAATATATACTTGTAAAGCTTTTTCTTTTGTGTTCATTGTCTGTAGAGGGTGCAGTGGTAGTGTCCCTACCTCTGGGCAGAAACTCTGGGTACAAGACCCACTTCAGAGCTTGATGGCCTTGGATGGTACAAGCATCGCATGGCCAATGGCCACGCACGTTGATTATCAGTCTGTGCATTCTTCCAATATGCCTGATAGCAGACGCTAAAGAGTGGAACATTTTCCTGGCCAACCACACTGCAGAAGGAAATGGCACTGCGTTACTTTGCCAAGCATGATCATGTGGCAATCTATTGGCAACCCATGGTCATTATGGGGCATAGTACCTGAAGGGGGAGGATTGATAGAATTGTACAATATGAATATTAGCCAACAACAAATGTGCAAGCGCCTTTCTTGCTCCAACAATTGTTTGGAAAATCAAAGTCACATATATCATCCTGCTGCTCCCCTGAATGTTTAACAGAAAATTAAGCAGGAATGGAAAAATTACTTTTTCCTTTGGGGACTATTCCTGATGCATACCTCAACGTGAAGGTACAAATTTGTATTAGCCAGCTATTGAATACCTGGTGTTAGACCATAAAGAACATAAGAACATAAGGAGCAGGAGTAGGCCATCTGGCCCCTCGAGCCTGCTCCACCATTCAATGAGATCATGGCTGATCTTTTGTGGACTCAGCTCCACTTTCCAGCTTATAAAAGGTAACAAGTAGATCAGAACCAGCTGACAGCAGTTTAATTGTCTACCACCACCTTTGTGTAAAAGGGCTATTGAAGGTTAGGAATGAAGGATTGTGTTGGTGCATGTGACTGTGTGAGAGTTGCCAAGTGCAAGAAAATAATATCACTGAGAATAGAAGTCAGCATCAGCCAGGAAAACCCCACCCCTTACTCTTCTTGAAATGTCAGGAAGTCAGGTGCTACAGGTTTTGTTTAAATGCTTCCTCTGGGAAATGCAGTGACATTTCTGAGAATCCTACAAAATAGAAAATTTAAGTCACATTGTATGGTGAAGCAGAAAGCTAGTGTATTAATTAGCAGATCCGGTAAACAAAAAATGCTAGAGGAAGACAGCAAATTCAACATCGGAAAATAACGGGACATGTCAATGCTTTGGATGTGGTCCTTTCAACACCGAAAACTTAAAACTGTTTTTATTTTCCTTTTCCAGATGCTGTCAACCGCTCAGTTCCCAAACTTTGTCTTCATTATAAATTCTCAGCATGAGCAGTTTGTCTTTAGTTGAGCTTTTAATTATTTTCAGTAGAATTTTCTCATAAAGGTCTTTACATCTCTGTGAAATATGCTACCTTACTGCTTAATAAAAATAATTTTCATGTCTTCAGCTTAAATGTAAATATATGTGTGTACATTGTATAAATCTTTAATGAACAGTGATTACCACAACTAGCATTTACCTGAAAGCATTTCCAAATTCTGGAAGGTGATCTGATATCTGACATTGTCATCATCATTCGCGATGCAATCTGCCTCAGTGTTGTTCCAGTTCTGCGGAGCTAGGCTGTTGCAGGCGCACTTTGTTTTGGCAGCATGCAATAGGCAATGAGAACCTGACAGTCATGAGAATTAGTTATGTACGCAGGTGCACATTTGTGACATTGAGAGAACTATGAAGTGAACCTTTTATAAAATTTCAGAAAAATACTTATATTTGAGGTGTCTCTGTTCTTGGTAAGTCATTCTAACTTAAAAGCTGTTTAAATGTGAATATAATGGATCTATGTTCCTTTTCGATCTCTCTGGTCCTGTATCCTTACAAATGCTTTTGCATCCTATAGTTGATTAAGTGCTGACAATGCTCGAAGCCATTTTAGGCCCATACTTGGACTGGTGCATATGATTTTTTTCTACAGGGCACATTTCCAATCTCCACCTGTTAATCAGTTGGCAGGCTCGAGCAAGTGTGTTGTTCCGTTTGGAAAGGAGGGATAATTGAAGGGCAAGCCAAACCTAACTGTTTGAACAGTACTGATTGGTGGTCAGGAATACACCAAATACCCAACCTCTTAGCCAGGATATCATTAGAATGATATAGCTCAGATCGGTCCCTGGGATGACAGGGTGGTCCTATGATGAGAGGCTGAGAAAATTGGATCTATATTCTCTGGAGTTTCGAAGAATGAGGGGCGATCTCATTGATTCAGACAAGATTCTGAAGAAGATTGATAAGGTTGATACTGAGAGATTGGCCTGCGTTTTCTGGCCATTTACACCACTGGAACCTTGTGCTCACTCCGACGATGCGCCCCCATCATGGGTTTCCTGGTGGTAAGGGATGCATACTGCAGGAAAGGCAGGACTAGAAGATCCCATCACCAACCAATGGCGAACTACCTCTGCTGCCACGTGGAAAAATCCCACCCTATGTTTGTGCTAGCTGAAAAAAGCATGGGAGTACAATCTTGGGTTACGAAGCTGATCATTTAAGACTGAGATGAGGAGGAATTTAATCACTCAAAGGTTGTGGTTCTTTAGGATTCTCTACCTCAAGGAGCTTGTGGATAATCCATCATTGAATATATTTAAGACTGAGATAATCAGATGTTTGATCTTTTCAGGAATTGGCGGATATGGGGTGGGATGCTCCGATATCGGAGCGTAGTCCGCCGACAAAAACGGCACGAATCAGTCCGTAATCGCGCCGCCCCAAAGGTGCGGAAGTCTTCGCATCTTGAGCGGCTGAGCCCTCACCTTGAGGGGCTAGGCCCGAGCCGGACTGATTTCCGCCCCGCCAGCTGGCGGGAAAGGCCTTTGGTGACCCGCCAGCTGGCGCGAAACTGACTTTGCCGGGCGGCGCATGCGCGGGAGCGTCAGTGGCTGCTCACGGCATCCCCGCACATGCGCAGTGGAGGGGGTCTCTTCCGCCTCCGCCATGGTGGAGACCATGGCGAAGGCGGAAGGAAAAGAGTGCCCCCATGGCACAGGCCCGCCCGCGGATCGGTGGGCCCCGATCGCGGGCCAGGCCACCGTGGGGGCACCCCCCGGGGCCAGATCGCCCCGCGCCCCCCCCCCAGGACCCCGGAGCCCGCCCGCGCCACCGTGTCCCGCCATCCCAAAGGTGGTCCCATCGCAGACCGGAGAATCGCCGGGGGATTCCCGCTGACCGGCGCGGCGCGATTCCCGCCCCTGCCGAATCTCCGGGGGCGGAGAATTCGCGACACGGCGGGGCGGGACCCACGCCGGCTCCCGGCGATTCTCCGACCTGTTGGGGGGTCGGAGAATCGCGCCCATGGTTTCTGAACAGGTAAATGGAATTGAAGCTGAAAATCAGCCATGATCGTGCTAAGTGATGGAGCAGGCTCGAGGGGCTGTATGGTTTATTCCTGCTCCTGTTCCTTGCTTCTATATTCAAAGAATATTAGTGGGCAGCACTGTAGCACAAGTGATTAGCACTGTGGCTTCATAGTGCCAGGGTCCCAGGTTCGATTCCCTGCTGGGTCACTGTCAGTGCGGAGTCTGCACGTTCTCCCCGTATCTGCGTGGGTTTCCTCCGGGTGCTCCGGTTTCCTCCCACAGTCCAAAGACGTGCAAGTTAGGTGGAGTGGCCATGATAAATTGCCCTTAGTGACCAAAAAAAAGGTTGGTTGGGGTTGTTGGGTTACGGGGATAGTGTGGAAGTGAGGGTGGGTCAGTGCAGACTCGATGGGCCGAATGGCCTCCTGCACGGTATGTTCTAAAGAGGCACTTTGGTCCATCACGACTGTCTTGATATAGTGCAATTAGAGTGAGAACTGAACAACAGAGAATTAGTAATGAAAAAGCAAGGTATTCCGTCCACAGAGGAGTCAACATGAGTGGCTAAAATAAACTCTTTGTTTATTGAACAAGAAACTATTTACATGTTGTACACAGGTCCCAGTCGTGACTCCTCTGCTCACCTCCCACTTGGACCAAACTTTTATACATAGGGCTGGATTCTCCGATCGCTGACACCGAAATCGCGTTCAGCGTTTGGACTCCCAATTCCCTTTTCCGCCAGAATCGGGAATGATGCCGTTTTTGCGATGCTCCGCCCCCTCAAAAATGGTGTACTCTGGGAGTACATCGTACGCCGCATGGACGGCCTCAGGACATCACCTGAGGCCCGCCCCCAATGGGCTGAGTCCCCGACAGTGTGGGACACGTGTGGTCAAACTATTTGGGGGCCTCGCATGGCAGCTGCCGACTGTGTCCAGCGACGTCACAGTCAGGGGACGGGGAGAGCCGTTCTGCTGGCAGGGGGGGCTTTGGCAGGGGCTGGGGCGACTGGTGGGGGGTGGTCTGGGGGTGGCGAGGCTGGTTACAGGGGGAAGTATTTGGCAGGCTGGGTCCGCGCATGGCCGGCGCCATGTTGCACAGCGTGGCCGCCGCCATGCGCATGCATGGCCATGGACCCGGCCATTTTGCGACCGTATCCGCAGGTAAAGCCGGGGGCTTTATGCTGCATGCCTGCTAGCGCCCCACCGGATGGACGATCGTGCGGGGCCGGCATCAGCTTTCTGGTCATAAGACTAGACGTATCCCGTGAACATAGCTGCAGGAACATAGAATCTAGCCCATAGTGTCCATGGCTCCGCTTGTGGAGCCCCCGCCCCTCAGCGGGCAAGCTCATACTCAACTAGACTCAAGGGGATACCAATTGGTCCAACCCTGTTGGCCAGGTGTTATAACACAAGGAGAGATGAAAATGACAGATATAGAGGACAAACTAATAATTTGATGACACCAATAAATGATATAGGTAAAGTCATTAAGTAGTCATGGGTATCATTTTCATGTATTGGACCAATTACGGAAATAAGTTGCTCATTTGAAAAAGACTCATCTGAAATTATTATTTAAAATCTGTGAATAATCAAAGTATTTTTCTTGTTGATTCCGGGTGTCATTATTTTACCTCTCTGTTTTAAAAAAATATATATTTATTCAAATTTTTCAACAGATTTTCAACAAACCCCACCCCCCAACAAAAAGAGAGAAACAAGAACACAACAATCAAAAATTATACAAAAATTATGCGTTGGATTTCCCCCATATACGATAACCCCCCCCATACGACATTTAAAAGCACCAATCGGGAAGCTGCCCCCTGCCCCCCCGCCCCTGGGCTGCTGCTGCTGACCTCCTAACGCTACGCGAGATAGTCTAGGAACGGTTGCCACCGCCTGAGGAACCCCTGCACAGACCCTCGCAAGGCAAACTTTATCCTCTCCAGCTTGATGAACCCTGCCATGTCATTGATCCAAGCTTCCACACTAGGGAGCTTTGCAGCTTTCCAGAGTAGCAAAATCCTTCGCCGGGCTACCAGGGACGCAAAGGCCAGAATACCGGCCTCTTTTGCCTCCTGCACTCCCGGCTCGTCCGTTACCCCAAATAATGCCAACCCCCAGCTCGGCTTGACCCGGGATTTCACCACCTTGGACATAGTCCTCGCAAAACCCATCCAGTGCCGGGCACGACCAGAACATATGGATGTGATTTGCCGGGCTTCCCGAGGACCTCCCACATCTGTCCTCCACCCCAAAGAACCTACTCAACCTTGCCCATGTCATATGCGCTCTGTGAGTAACTTTGAACTGTATTAGGCTGAGCCTGGTGCAAGAGGAGGAAGAATTAACCCTACTCAGGGCATCAGCCAACAGACCCTCATCTATCTCCTCCCCCAACTCCTCCTCCCACTTGCCCTTTAACTCCTCCACCGAGGCCTCCTCCTCTTCCTTCAGCTCCTGGTAAATCACCGAAACTTTGCCTTCTCCAACCCATACACCCGAAATCACCCTGTTCTGAATCCCCTGTGCCGGGAGCAACGGGAATTCCCTCACCTGCCGCCTCACAAACGCCCTCACTTGCATGTACCTGAAAGCGTTTCCTGGGGGTAACCCAAACTTCTCCTCCAGCGCCCCTAGGCTCGCAAACGTCCCATCGATGAACAGGTCCCCCATTCTTCTAATCCCTGCCCGATGCCAGCTCCAAAACACCCCATCCATCCTTCCCGGGATGAACTGATGATTCTCCCGAATCGGGGACCAATCCGAGGCTCCCACTGCCCCCAGATCTTCAACGCCTCCACTGCCCCCAGATCTTCAACGTCGCCGCCACCACCGGACTCGTGGTGTACCTTGTCGGCGAGAGCGGCAGCGGTGCCGTCGCCAGTGCCCTCAGGCGCGTGCCCACACAGGACGCCATCTCTAGCCTCTTCCACGCCGCCCCTCTCCCTCCATTACCCACTTACGGATCATCGCCACATTGGCTGCCCAATAATAGCTGCACAAATTCGGCAGTGCCAGCCCCCCCCTGTCCCTGCTACACTCCAGAAACACTCTCTTCACCCTCTGGGTCTTATTCGCCCACACAAAACCCATGATGCTCCTACTTACCTGTTTGAAAAAGGCCTTGGGGATCATAATGAGAAGGCACTGGAACACAAAGAGAAACCTCGGGAGGACCGTCATTTTGACCGACTGCACCCTTCCCGCTAGTGAGAGTGGTAGCATCTCCCATCTTTTAAAATCCTCCTCCATCTGCTCCACCAACTGCATAAAATTGAGCTTGTGCAGGGCCCCCCAACTCATAGCTACTTGGATCCCGAGGTACCGAAAGCTCCTTTCCGCCCTCTTCAGCGGTAGCTCGTCTATCCCCCTTCCCTGGTCCCCTGAATGCACCACAAAGAGCTCACTCTTCCCTACATTGAGTTTATACCCCAAAAAGTCCCCAAACTCCCTTAGGATCTGCATGACCTCCGCCATCCCCTCCACTGGATCTGCCACATACAGCATACCCGGTGGTTCCCCCCCCCCCACCGGACCAGTCCTCTCCATTTCCTGGACTCCCTTAGTGCCATGGCCAGAGGCTCAATTGCCAGTGCAAACAACAAGGGAGACAGGGGGCACCCCTGCCTCGTTCCCCGGTACAGCCGAAAGTACTCCGACCTCCGCCGATTCGTAGCCACACTCGCCACGGGGGCTCTATATAGCAGCCTGACCCAGCTGATCCCCGAACCCAAACCTCCGCAACACTTCCCAAAGATACTCCCACTCCACCCGGTCAAAGGCCTTCTCCGCATCCATAGCTGCCACTACCTCCGCTTCCCCCTCCACCGGGGGCATCATAATCACATTGAGGAGCCTCCGCACATTTGTATTTAATTGCCTACCCTTCACAAATCCCGTCTGGTCCGCGTGTATCACCCCCGGGTCACAGTCCTCAATTCTCGTAGCCAGCACCTTTGCCAGCAACTTAGCATCAACATTGAGGAACGAGATCGGTCTATACGACCCACATTGCAGTGGATCCTTGTCCTGCTTCTGAAACAAAGAAATCAGCGCCCTAGACATTGTCGGGGGCAAGGTCCCCCCCCTCCCTCGCCTTATTGAAAGTCCTCACTAGCAACGGGCCCAGCAGGTCCACGCATTTCCTGTAGAATTCAACCGGGAACCCATCCGGCCCTGGGGCCTTCCCCGCCTGCATGCTCCCCAATCCTTTAACCAGCTCCTCCAGCCTAATCGGCGCCCCCAAACCAGCCACCTCCTCCTCCTCCACCCTCGGGAACCGCGGCTGATCTAAGAATCGTCGCATCCCCTCCTCCCCACTGGGGGCTCAGACCTGTACAGATCCCCATAGAAGCCCCTAAATACCTCGTTTATTCTCACCGCACTCCACACCGTATTCCCCCCTCTAACCTTAACTCCACCAATCTCCCTCGCTGCCTCCCTCTTACGAAACTGGTGTGCCAGCATCCGACTCGCATTCTCCCCATACTCCTACGTCGCCCTCTGCGCTTTCCTCCACTGTGCCTCTGCTTTCCCTGTGGTCAACAGGTCAAACTCCATCTGGAGGTTCCGTCGCTCCCTGAGTAGGCCCTCCTCGGGGTCCTCTGCATACCTCCTGTCCACCCTTAAAATCCCTCCCACCAACCTCTCCCTCTCCCTGCCCTCTCTCTTCTCCCTGTGGGCCCTAATAGAGATTAGCTCTCCCCTGACCACCGCCTTCAGCGCCTCCCAGTCTACCCCCACCTGCACCTCCCCGTTGTCGTTGGCCTCCAAATATCTTTCAATGCACCCCCGCACCCGCCTGCACACCTCCTCATCCGCCAATAGTCCCACATCCAGGTCCCGCTGGTCCCTCTCCTCCCCCAACTCCAGCTCCACCCAATGCGGGCCGTGGTCCGAGATGGCAATGGCCGAATATTCCGTTCTCTCCACTTTCGGGATTAGCGCCCTACTCAAAATGAAAAAATATATCCGGGAGTAGGCTCTATGGACGTTGGAAAAGAAAGAAAATTCCCTGGCCAGCGGCCTGACAAACCTCCATGGATCCACTCCCCCATCTGGTCCATAAACCCCCTGAGCACCTTGGCCGCAGCCGGCCTCTTAACCGTCCTGGACCTAGCCGGTCCAGTGCTGGGTCCAGCACCGTGTTGAAGTCCCCCTCCCCACCACCCCATTATCAAACTTCCTACCTCCAGATCCGGAATCCGACCCAGCATACGTTTCATAAATCCGGCATCATCCCAATTCGGGGCATATACGTTCACCAGTACCACCCGCACCCCCTGGAACCTACCGCTCACCATCACATATCGACCTCCATTATCCACAACAATATTCATTGCCCCAAACGACACACGCTTCCCCACCAGTATTGCAACCCCTCTGTTCTTCGCATCAGGCCCTGAATGAAAGACCTGCCCTACCCATCCCTTTCTCAGCCTAACCTGATCTGCTACCTTCAGATGTGTCTCCTGGAGCATAACCACGTCTGCCTTCAGTCCCTTTAAGTGCGCGAACATCCGGGCCCTCTTGATCGGCCCGTTCAGACCCCTCACATTCCAAGTTAACAGCCGGATTGGGGGGCCACTCCCTTGGCAGTCAGTGTGCGCTCCTCTCCAGCACCGCCCTCCCTCCCCCCCTCCCCCCCGCGGGCCCCACCCCCATCCTTCCCTAACGCGGGAAAAAGCCCGTGCTTTCCTGAGCCGGCCCCGCCCCCTCTAGCGCAGCTCCTTTTTGCGGCCTTACCCCAACTCCCCATCCCCGCGCTTCCACTCCCTCTCTTCCTCCGTGGGGCCCTGCCCCTCCAACACCGACGCCCAAACTCTCCCACAGCCCCCACATCAAATCCATTCACCCATCCCCACCCAGCACTGAAACCCAGAGAACATTCCCCAAATGCAATAAACACAGTAAACATCCCCCCACGACCAACCCTCAATTTGAGTCCAACTTTTCAGTTTGTATAAAGTTCCATGCCTCATCGGGCGTTTCAAAATAGTGGTGCCGATCTTGGAACGTGACCCACAATCACGCTGGCTGCAGCATCCCGAGCTTCACCCCCTTCCGATGGAGCACCGCCTTAGCCCGGTTAAAACCAGCCCTCTTCTTAGCCACCTCCGCACTCCAGTCCTGGTAAATTCGGATCTCCGTGTTCTCCCACCTGCTGCTCCGCTCTTTTTTGGCCCATCTCAGGACACACTCTCTGTCCATAAAATGGTGGAACCTCACCACTACAGCCCTTGGCGGCTCGTTGGTTTTGGGTCTCCTTGCCAGGACCCGATGAGCCCCATCTAGCTCCAGGGGCCTCGGGAAAGCTCCCACGCCCATCAGCGAATTGAGCATCGTGCTCATATATGCCCCGGCATTGGGCCCCTCCACTCCTTCAGGGAGACCCAGAATCCGAAGATTCATTCTCCTCGACCTATTCTCCAGGTCCTCGAATTTTTCCGCCCACCTCTTGTGCAGCTCCTCGTGCGCCTCCACCTTCACCGCCAGGCCCAAGATCTCATCCTCGTTCTCCGAGGCTTTTTGCCACACCTCCCGGATCACCGCCCCTTGGGCCTTCTGGGTCTCCACAAGCTTCTCAATCGCCGCCTTCATTGGCGCCAGCATTTCTGACTTCAGCTCCTCAAAGCAGCGTTTAAGAAACTCCTGCTGCTCCTGCGACCACTGCGCCCATACTGCTTGGTCTTCACCAGCCTCCAACTTGCTTTTCCACCCTCGCACTTTTCGCTGCCCCAAGATCGCTTTTTTAACCGCTCCACTCCTGGTCCAATCCATATAATGTCGGGGGGACCTTGCTGTCATCTTCCCCCACAGGAAGCCGTCGAACAATTGCCGTTGGGGCCCCTCTGGAGAGCCCAAAAGTCCGTTCCCGGCGGGAGCTGCCGAATGTGCGACCTACCTCGGCATAGCCGCACCCGCAAGTCATTTTACCTCTCTGTTAACAAGTGAAACTATATGTTACTGGTCTGAAGGGCTCTGTCCATATGAAAATATCTTCAGTTACAAATGTGCATGACATGATGATATAGACAGTGTTGAAATCTATAAAGTTGCTCATGCTGCTATGGTGAAAAATATTCTGCCCCCAAATGCTCCTCCCCGCCCAAATAAAATGCATGCCAAATAACTTTTCATCGACACAGTGCTCCTTATCACTGGGAAGGCTCTGAAGTTTTAGTTTCACCATAATGGGCCGGAGAAGAATGGGCTGGGTTCAGTTGAGCTGCCCCACTTGCACCTCGCTTAATTTTCTGCTCCATTTAACTCAATGTAACTATGGATTTGAGTGGGATGTATATTTGCATTGCCCCCCAACTCCTGGCTAAAATCTGGACTTTGTACCGTTCCTGAGAGGCAAAGCAGAGGCAAAGGCTTTCTTGAAAGGCCTTATAATTAGAGGTTATGAGAGGCTCATCTGAACCCAAATGAGCAGCACACACCCGCATGAGTAATGTGCCAACACGCCCATGACAATTAATGGCATATTTTTGATTTATGAAGCACACAGTTTATGGAATCATACTACTGAATTAAAATAGCTTTCATTCTGCTACTAACTTGAAATTGTATTCCTTTTAAGACTTCCGTTTGATTTGTGTTCAGTAAACAGGGGCTTCATTCAATTGGAATGTGTTGGTTGTTAGGTTTTGGGAACTTTGCAGTTTGACATAAACCTGGCTGTTTTAGGCTGTAATTCAGAAGCTCCCAGCATTTTAAGATTGCTGCCAAGAAAATGTATTAAATATATAATTTTTTAAACGTTTTTTATAAAAAACAGATATATATTAAACTTATTGATGAAGGCGTCATACTCCAAAATTGATTTTGCATAACACGCAAGTTTGTTTGTGACAATTTTTTGAAAACAAAAATGTTAAAAACAAACTAATCTTACTGTTAATTAATCTGAAGATCTATTAAGATCAATTAGCCTCCAGTCGACCGAAGAAAACCATATTCCCTCCGGTCATTAATGCATCTATTTACACACAGTTGCATTTTAGCATGGTGCAGCAAATAGATAGTCTAATGCACCTGATCTTAGAAACCCTGTGCGCTGCTGCATTATTTGCCTCCGAGTCAGAAGTTTTTTGCTTCGGGTCCCACTACAAGACTTGAGTTTAAAGATCAAAGCTAATGGGCAGCACGGTGGCGCAGTGGGTTAGCCCTGCTGCCTCACGGCGTCGAGGTCCCAGGTTCGATCCTGGCTCTGGGTCACTGTCCGTGTGGAGTTTGCACATTCTCCCCGTGTTTGCGTGGGTTTCGCCCCCACAATCCAAAGATGTGCAGGCTAGGTGGATTGGCCACTCTAAAGTGCCCCTTAATTGGAAAAAATGAATCGGGTACTCTAAATTTATTTTTTAAAAAGATCAAAGCTAGTACCCTCGTGCAATAATGAGAGACCGCTGCGAGGCCCAAGGTGTCGTTCTTCTGATGAGATATTAAACCAAGACCACATTGGCACCCCCTCGTGTAGGAGCAAAACGTCCCACAGCACTAGTTTGAAGAATAATGGAGGGGTTATCCCTGGTGTCTTGCCAATACATTTATTCCACAAGCAACATCAGTGATGAGATTATCTGGTCATTATCACATTGCTGTCTATGGGAGCATGCAGTACACAAATTGGTTGCTGCAGTTTTGCTAGGTTACAACAGTGACTACTTTAATGAAATGAAATGAAAATTGCTTATTGTCACAAGTAGGCTTCAAATGAAGTTACTGTGAAAAGCCCCTAGTCACCACATTCCGGCGCCTGTTTGGGGAGGCTGGTATGGGAATTGAACCGTGCTGCTGGCCTGCCTTGGTCTGCTTTAAAAGCCAGCTCTTTAGCCCTGTGCTAAACCAGCCCCAATGGTACTTCATTGATTGTAAAGAGTTTGGGATATCCTCTGGTTGTGAAAGTTATTACATAAAACAAACATTTTGATAAAACCCCGAACTGCATCATCGGGGATCTGCTCGTCCAGTCTAGCATAAACGGGAAGTAATCTTCAACAATCATTTGTTGCCTAGGATCTGGCGAGCTCCATATTATTTTAAATTTGCTGAAGTCAATATTCAATTCTTTCAAGTACCTATTCAAATATAATTTAGCGCATCATCATTAATTAATGTTGGCCGTGAACATTCAAACTGATGTGTTTTTTAATACTTCTGGTCTGTGTGCGTTTTGAAACATGTGACAATGAACACGTGTCACACAGGAAATCTTACAACCAAGGCTCGATTTGCTGTTGCTAGTAAATGAATCCCCCCACATGTTATCAGAATGACAAATGGAACCGGTCATGCTGTAAATGGCTAGTTGTATAGTGCAGAAAATGAAAATGAAATTGCAGGTGGAAGGTAGATGAGAAATGGGAATATTAGTTGTCAAAGTATAATGTTTGTTTAAGTGTGTGTGTATGCACGAGTGCATTTGAAGGCCATATCCTTTCCTAGCAATCCACAGGATTTGAACTGGTTTCCCTGAGGGAATGTGAGACCATCAGATTTCTGTCCGTGTGGGACCAAGTATTTTTCAGCATTAGTTGACTTCCCTTCTGCTTGCTGTGAACTAATATATAATGAAATTACCATTTTCCTCTGGGAAACCGATGTCGTCTTTGAGAAGTTAGGAAGGGGGAACTGGGGAATGTGTCAATATTTGCCAGATCTGCCTAGCCAGCACAATTATCGGGTAACAAGATAAAATAGTTTGTCCTTTCTTAGTAATCAAGTATTGATCATCGCTTGAGTGTTTATGTCCCAATTCTAAATCCTTTAATGTAAATGTCATGGCATTAGTTACGTCCATTAATAAAACGAAAATGACCTTATGTTGATTAGTGCACCGAATAGAGTTCAAACTCATATATGACCTGTCACGTTTTGAAAACGACCATGTCACATTTAGATTCCGGACAATTGTTATTGATACTTTTATTAGTTTCTTGTAATCCTGTGTAAATATCTATGATTTTTCATGCAACACACATTATTCCACAATACTGTGTAAAGTTGTCCCAACAGAACATTTTGACTCTGTATTTTGTATCATTTTCAGTTTGCTAACATTGGGATTAGATTCAGTCCGACTCCAGCCCCTTATTCATAGAATCATAGAAGATGCACCGTGTGAAGGACCAGGTTAAGCTGGGAAAGGGGTGGGTGGGTCAGGTTTTCCACACGGGGTTTGATTCAAAGTCGCGTGGGTGGTTGGGGGAGCGGGTGGGGGGGGGGGGGGGGATTTTGATGAGCAAGGAAACAGGGTTTGTGAGCGCGAAGGAAGTGAGGGAAATATGCGATGGTGATTGGGGTACTGGAAGGGACACCGGTGCTACTGATGAATGTGTATGCATCAAATTGGGACGATGTAGATGTTATGAGGGAGTTTCTGGCAGCGATCCCGGACTTGGCCACGCACCTGTTGATCATGGGGGGAGATTTCAATTGTGTCCTGCAGCCGAGGGTAGATAGATCGAGCCCCAGGTCAATGGGTGGGATACAAATGCAAAAGAGTCTGGAAGGTTTTATGGAAAAGATGGGTATGGTTCATCCGTGGCGTTTCAAGAACTTTGGGGGAAGGGAGTATTCCTTTTTCTCATGTTTATAGGGTGGATTCAAGAATCAACTTTTTTGTGGTGAGCTGGGAGGTATTGGTCAGGCTGGAGGAGGAGTAAGCGGGGATAGTAATTTCGGACCATGCACCCCATTGGTTGGAGATTCGTCTTAGATCAGGATGGGTGCAGAGGCCAGGGTTGTTGCAATTAGAGGGTTTTGTGATAATGTGTGGGCTGTGATTAAAGATTATGTAGATTTGAACCAAAATGGGGAGGTGTCGGCGGCCACATCATGGGAAGCACTAAAAGCGGGAGTCCAAGGGGAGATTATCCCGTTCAAGGCACATGTGGATAGGGAAAGGAGGGAGGAGTATGAGCGGTTAATGAACGAGACAGTTGAGCTAGATAGAGACTACTTGAGGGTGCCCACCACGGAGGGATTGGTAAGGAGGAAAAAGTTGCAAGGACAATTCGATAGATTGATAATGGGGAGGGATGTAGGACAGTTGCGTAGGGAAAGAGGAATGCAGTACGAATACAGGGAGAAGGCAAATCAAATGTTAGCGCATTAACTTCGGAGGCAGGCCGCGTCCGGGAAAATATTGAGGATATGGACTGAAGCAGGAGAGGTGGTGTCAGAGCCAGGGAAGATAAATGAGACATTTAGGGATTATTAAACAGAGCTGCACAGGGCGGACATGAGGGGGGGGAGGGGCCGTATTTTGGACGGACTGGAGTTTCCAGTTGGAGGAAGAGAAGAGGCAGGCACTTGTGGAGCTATTGGGGCTGAGGGAGATATTGAACAGTATTAGGGGTATGAAGTCGGGGAAGGCCCGGGGCCTGATGGTTACCTGGTGGAATTTTATAAGGAGTTTCCGACAGACCTAGCACCACATCTCTTGGGGCCGTTTACTGAGGCACTGGAGAAGGGGGAGCTGCCGGAGACGATGACGCAACGATAACATTGATACCAAAGAAGGGGAAGGACCCGTTGGAATGTGGATCATATAGGCCCATATCGTTGTTAAATACGGATGTGAAAGTGCTGGCTAAGTTGGTGGCGGGAAGGATGGAAATTTGTGTCCGGGGAGATTGCGGAGAACAAAACAGGCTTTGTAAAGGGCAGGCAGTTTTCCAGTAATATAAGGAGGTTGTTAAATGTGATCATTTAAAAAAAAAAAAAATTTAGAGTACCCAATTCATTTTTTTCCAAATAAGGGGCAATTTAGCGTGGCCAATTCACCTAGCTTGCACATCTTCTTTTGGGTTGTTGTGCCAAAGTGGTGAAGATGATCTTTTTCCCAAAGTTCCTGTTCATATTCCAGATACTTCTGATCTTTGTACCGAAGGCCTTCTTTCGAAAACTGGATATGATTATCTCCGACTTTGTATGGGCAGAGAAGGTGCCGAGGGTTAAGCGGACCCTGTTATAGAGACAGAGGCAGAAGGGAGGGTTGGCGTTGCCGAACCTGCTGCATTATTACTGGGCAGCGAATATGGAGAAGGTGGAGGAAGAATCTTGTGGGGGTTCCAGCCTGAGGGTGACGGCGGCGTTGCCAATGGCGCCAAAGAAATGCACGCCAAGGAAAGAGCCCGGCAGTGCAGTCCACAGTAAAGGTCTGGAAGCAGCTGAGGAGACATTTCAGGGTAGAAGGAATGTCAGTGTTGGCGCCACTGTGCGAAAACCATGGTTTCGAGCAGGGGCGGATAGACGGTATGTATAGGAAGTGGAGAGAAGTGGGGCTGGTTGAGGTGAGAGATCTGCACCTGGAAGAGGGGTTTGCAGTATAAAGAAACTGAAGGAGAGGGTAGAGCTCCCGAGAGGAAATGCGTTTAGGTACCTCTAGGTAAGGGTCTTCGCACGGAAGGTTTGGAAAGAGTTCCCCAGGTTACTGAGGTACACACTGTTGGAGCAATTGCTGCTTCTGGAGGTGGGATGGAGGGCAGGATCTGGGGCATATAGGGGTGGCTGAGAGAACAGAGAGGTCAGTGGCTAGTGAAGATTAAGGAGCAGTGGGAGGGAGAGGTGAGAGTGAAGATAAACTGGGGAGTGAGGCGCTATGAAGGATAAATGCGACCTCCTCATGCACAAGGATGAGCCTGATACAATTCAAGGTGGTACACAGGGTACACATGACCCAGGCAAAAATGAGTGGGTTCTTCCAGGAGTTGTCAGACGAGTGTGAGAAGTGCGGGCGGGGACCAACAAATCAAGCACATATGTTCTGGGGCTGCAAAAAGTTGGAGAGATTCTGGGCAGGAGTGTTCGCGGTACTAACGAGGATAGTGTGGGAGGAGATTGAGCCGGACCCTTTGGTGGCGATATTTGGGATATCAGTGAAGCCAGAGCTGATGGAATGGAGGAAGGCCGACTTTGTGGCCTTCACCTCTCTGATTGCCTGGCCAAAGGATTTTATTGGAATGGCGGTCAGCAACGCCACCAGGTTAGCGGCCTGGCTGGGGGACTTGTATCATTTTCTTCGGCTGGAAAAGATCAAATGCAAATGAAGGGATTCAGCAGAGGGCTTCGAGGCAAGGTGGGGAATGTTTGTGGCCGTGTTTGAGGACTTGTTCATCGTGAGGGAGGCAGGGGGTGGGAAAGGGGGGGACGTGAAAAGGGGGAAAAATTTGTACAAACTGTATAGTTGTGTGTTGGCGAGTTCACTTCCCGAATTGTTTATGTTCTGTAACCTTTTATATAAGCTTGGAATAAAATACATTAAAAAAAATAGAATCATAGAATTTCCACAGTGCAGAAGGAGACATTCAGCCCATTGGGCCTGTACCGACCCTCGAAAAGAGCACCCTAACTAGCCCCACTCCTCTGCCCAATCTCTGTAACCCCTGAGCGCCACCTAATCTTTGCACACTGAGGGGCAATTTAGCATGGCCGATCCACCTAAACTGCACATCTTTGGACGATGGGAGGAAACCGGAGCACCCGGAGGAAACTCACGCAGACGCAGGGAGAAAATGCAAACTCCACACAGACAAGTCACCCAAGGACCGAATTGAACCTGGGCCCCTGGAGCTGTGCGACAGCAGTGCTAACCGCTGTGCCAGTATGCCGCCCACACAGATGGTTTGTCCATTCTCATTGCAGGTCCCAGAAACACCCCCGTTATTAGACCAGCCAACCGTCCACAAGATAACCACAATCCCTCCAGTGGAAGTGGTACAAGAGAATGATCAGCAACTGAGAAGCCAACTCTGAGAATGGTACAGCTGACCAACACAGCAGCCACTGTGCACAATGCAGCTTCCAGCCAGCACGCTATGACCATATGGGATGTTGTAAACTAGCAGTTGTGCCTCTACCATCCACAACAAAAAGCAGTGGTGAACATTTCACTAAAGCTATCTCTCGCCACAGCAATGCTCTTCCTCAGCCACGGAGGCCATCGGGACAGCGTACACATAAAAGAAAAGAAAGAAGCGACATAGCACGGTAGCATTGTGGATAGCACAATTGCTTCACAGCTCCAGGGTCCCAGGTTTGATTCCGGCTTGGGTCACTGTCTGTGCGGAGTCTGCACATCCTCCACGTGCGTGCGTGGGTTTCCTCCGGGTGCTCCGGTTTCCTCCCACAGTCCAAAGATGTGCAGGTTAGGTGGATTGGCCATGATAAATTGCCCTTAGTATTGGATGGGGTTACTGGGTTGTGGGATGGAGTGGAGGTGTTGACCTTGGGTGGGGTGCTCTTTCCAAGAGCCGGTGCAGACTTGATGGGCCGAGTGGCCTCTTCCTGCACTGTAAATTCTATGATTCTATGATAATCTATGATAGGGATGAGCACAATGTTCATCGCCCCTGCAATAAATAGGTCAGAGTAGCAGCAAACACTGATCAACACAACTGCTGAAATGAGCATGTGCGCTTCAACACAATGGAACGGAAAAAAAGAATGAAAGCGTACCCAAATACCCGTTCAATCTCCAAACCAACAGGGAGAGTCAGAACTAACAGAGCCTACCACAGCTTCGACAGGACAGCAAGTAAGATATGAAAGGGTTTTAAGGTTTCCTGACTGCCTGATCGTGTAAATGCAAGGACTTGAAGGGGGGAGGTGGGGGTAATGAGAATATTATAATAACTGTAAAATGAATGTAAACGCATGAGACTGATAACCATGTAAGACATTAAGTAAACGGGTGTAACTCCAGGTATATTGGATAAAGACTGGGGAAGTTGGAATATAAGGGTCTGGCACACACAGGCTTCATGTGGCATTGAGTACTAGTGATATAAGAAGGTACGTGACACAGACTCCATATTCAGTGTGGTGTTGAGCAGAGACATGTAAAGACCTAAACCTGGGCCAAAACATTATGCTCTTCCCCCTCCCTCCTCCCAGGTGGGTTCCAAAGTGGGAAGGGGGCATAAAATGGCAGCAGGCCTGTCAGATCCCGCTGACTCTTAGGGTGGCTGGTGCCTACCACTCGCTATCCTGAAAATTCAGGCCATAGAGATAGTTCCCAGCCTGTATCCTGCACTGAACATATGTAAACAGTTTTACTTGTTAATAAAGACTTCCAATTAACCCACTGAAGACTACAAAGATTATGAGACCTCTTCAAGTGATACCGTTCTGTAACCAACACCTTCCCACTCGGTGACTGCCAAAGTCTAAAGAGAGTGGTATGGGATGCCCTTGCAGCACGGATTCTGGCTATACCACTTACTCCCAGACATGGGCAATAGATTGCTTTCCATTTGGCTGACAGCATGATGGAGAATGAACAGAGGCGACTCTGAGGAGTACAAGGTGCTTGAAAAGGAAGCAGGGTAGAAGGGCTTGCCGCCATATTTATCTCGGGTACTCACTTGCTTTCCTGCACCTCAATTAAGAACAGTGTGCCGGACCTCTCCATGTCAGCAAGGATGTCCCCAATTAAACTTACCACCAGTTGCAGTCAAAAGTACAGCCTCCGGGAAGGGCAAAGATGGCATTGCCAGTGACTATGAAGTTAACTGTGGCCATGAATCTTTATGCTTCTTGTTCCTTCCAGGCTGCAGCAGACAATATTTGCAACATCTTCCAGTTTGCAGCCATTCGTGAAATGCGGGATTTCACTGAGGCACAATATTCTGAGACAGCTGAATACATTTAATTCTCTCTTGCCGGAGAGAAGCAGGAGAAATGAGAACGTGACTTTGGCGGCTTCCCCAGGGTGCCATTGATTGTGTTTCAGCCGCCACCTGTCAGCTCTGAGGTTTATCACAACCGAGAGTATCTCCACTCCCTACACAACCGAGAGGATCTCCACCCCCTAAAACATCCAGTTAGTGTGCAACCATACACAGCATGTTATGCAGACCAATGCCCAGTACCTTGGCAACAGTCATAATGCCTTTAATCTGTGGCAGTTCCCTTTTACATTTGAGACATCATGGCAAAACAGAGGGTGACTACTGGGGAACAATGGCTAACCGCTGGTCGTTGATGATTCCGGTGCACTTCACATGCACGTGTACCATAAAAGCAAATTACTGCGGATGCTGGAATCTGAAACGAAAGAGAAAATGCTGGAAAATCTCAGCAGGTCTGGCAGCATCTGTAGGGAGAGAAAAGAGCTAACGTTTCGAGTCCGATGACTCTTTGTCAAAGCTAACAGACAGAGAAAGTGGGAAATATTTATACTGTGGAGTGAGAGTGAAAGGTGAGTCATAGCCACAGAAACCCAGGGAAACCGGGTGCTAATGGCTACAGAAACCAAGGGGAAAGAGTGCTAATGGCAGTCCCCAGAGAGAACAAAAGATGTGAAAGGCCAAACAGCAGAGAACCTAACATCAGAGGATGAATTGTAGATGTGGGGGGAGGGGAAATGGAAACGGGTACCATATGCGTATAATGAAAATCATGCTGCTACTCAAAATGTGATAGTAGTTCATTGGTGAAACAAGGCCTCTGCTGCCTGGAACACGCTGGAGGATTTCTTGGGTGTCTTCTGGCACAGCAGGTAGAGTCCCTGCCACTGACCCAGAAGCTCTGGATTCGAATCCCATCCCAGGACTTGATGGGCAAGGAAGGTGCATTTATAACGTGGCCAACAGGTTGAGTATCAGCCTGCAAAATCCTTCCAACATGCCAATGGCAGGGGGCAAGAGTGGAAGAGATTCTTGGTCAGCCTTCCTCGATGCGGAGTGGTGCCCCTCAAGCTATAAGTCTCTGGTGACCTGTTCCAGGAAGAACAAGCTATGGGAACAGATGCAAGTCTGCCTTGTTTACCACCAGATACGGGAAGAGAAACAGCTCCTTTGCATCTAGCCTAGACAATTACTACTTAGCTTGCCCGGTGGTCCAGTGATTAGGGTTTGCTGCTCTTAACGCAGCAGTTTGGGTTTGATTCCTGGTCAGGGCAAACTGTTTAAAAAAAAAAAAAATACCCTCAATTGCTCCGTGATGGAAAAACAAACAGTTGGAAATGTAACCTGTTCAACAGGCCAGGAACAAAAGAAAGGCAGAAAGAGGAGGACAGTGATAGGCTGCAAAGCGCTGACAATAAAGGTGACGGTGCAAGATAATATCTGGAGTCCTGCAGCACTTGCCAGAGACTTGTGGTGGCCTCCTCCCTGTTGCTCAACCTCGCTGTCATGAGGGGACAGCCTGTGCCACCACTTAGTCTATGACCAGCTGAGGAAGAGAACAGCAAACCAATACTGTCCCTTTCCAATTGGCCTGTATCTGACTTTGATAGCCGTGATCACAACCCTACTTCCCCATTCAACAACCTCACTCTGTTACTGACCGTCAGTGTCCATTTGTTCACAATGTAAAAATGAAAGTCAACACAAAATGAACATTCCAAACTTGTCTTCAACGTGCCTTTTCCTATCCTCCTGTTCATATGCAGTACTACCCCAGTGGCTGCAGCGTGACTGATGGGAGGCTGCTGACTCAGTGCAGAAGACTACAAATGGCCTTGGAATATGACCTTTAGCAGCTCTGGGCCTGGAAGCGCCAACTGTGGTGTGGCTGAGGTACCGCATCTTGGGTGGCAGCAGTCTGGACCAACTGACAGACCAACAGCAAAGAATGGAAGATTAGCAGGACCAAGGGTTATCATCCAGAGGGAGAGGACAGGAGAGCTGTACTCCACCAAGCCACTGCCACTCCTCAGAGAGGGCACCTCAGCAATCCTTGTAATATGTTGGAGGGCAGATTGCCAGACTGCTGTGGTACCCTGCACGACTCCTTGAACGCCAGTATCCACAACTACAATGAGAGCAGTTTGGGCCTACAAGCTGAGCTTGAATGACTTCAGCCTGAACACTTTTATTTCAGCACCCGAGCATTGGGGGGCTTCTGTGTTGTGAAGGAAACTGAGCGATCAGCCATTGGATATTACATCATGGGTTTTCTTTTTGGCAATACAGACTTAAATAGGAGTCACGTGATTGCTCTTGGCGGTACTTTTATCCAAATTACAAAACATGTCAGGTTATTTTCTGACTTCACACTGGTGTCTTCAAGGATTCTGGCTGAACCACTGGCATGTAACGTCAATTGAAAATAGCGGGAAATCAGCAGAACCGCTGAAGAAATTTTACTCGTCTTGGATGTGTTTTGTGTTGGTGTGATGCAGGTTCAGCTTCACAGCAGTGCTCAACCTGTATAATATAACTTGGGTGTGAGGAACTAAATGAAGCTGACTTCTCCTGGGATCTATTGCCCCCTTTTCGGGCCAGACACTGACTCTGGATTGAAGTCACAAGTAAACTAGCTACAGCAATGACTATACTAGTGCTAGTAGTTGTAATGCAAATGCATCCCCAATCTGAGTGAGGAATTTGAAGTTTTGGTCTCGCTATAAATTGGGGCCAAGATCTACAATAATTAGCCCTATGCTTAATTATCGCAGAAGCACGGAATCAGAAATTTTAATGGCACAAAATGAGGCCATTTAGCCTATCATGTCTGCACCACACCTGCAAATGACCATCGTGACTCAATCTCATTCTCCTGTACTCCTGCACAGTGATTCTATTCAAATAATCATCTAATGCCCTCTTGAATGCCTCAATTAAACCTGCCTCCAACACATTTCCAGGCAGTGCATTCCAGACCTGAACCACTCGCTGTGTGGAAATGTTTTCTCTCCCGTCACATTTGCTTCTATTGCAAATCGCTTTAAATCTGTGCCCGCTCGTTCTTGATCCTTTGAGCGGGAACAGTTTCTCCCTGTCTACTCTGTCCAGCCCCCTCATGATTTTGAACATCTCTATCAAATCTCCTCTTTGTCTTCTTCTCTTCCAGGATTGGTGAAGATCGATGAAATGTGGTCAGAAACTGGGCGGCGTTATCTGGAATTAAGCTTCTCGAAACAAAAAGTTTGACCTTTTTATTTCATCCGAAACTTCCTTTAACTCTGCTGCACACATTCTTAGCCAATACAGCGATGGGTTTTTGGTAGCGTTGGAAACACTAAGGACTTTGGGGAATGCAGTGCAAAGGAAACCAGCCTTATTTGGTCCTCAGCAACAGTGGCTGAGAGAAATGAAAAAATGAAATGAAAATCGCTTATTGTCACAAGTAGGCTTCAAATTAAGTTACTGTGGAAAGCCCCTAGTCGCCACATTCCGGCGCCTGTTCGAGGAGGCTGGAACGGGAATATTGTGAATCTAATATAATTTAATATCAAGCAGTAACTTGAATACTATTGAGCAACTTTATTGGATCTGGCATTTGAAAAGTGCCAATGGCGAAAGATGAAAGGAACAATTACATTAATTGGTGCCATCAGTGGGTAAATCTGGGCAGAGTCTCGGTCGCCCGTCGGCGGTAGTGGAGTTCCCGATGTGGTTTCCCCCGATCGGGGAAAAACAGGATCGGCGCCGGTTGCTGATCCCTTTACAATGCTTTGATCCCAGACTGACAGCAGCATTGAGGTTCATGCCATGCGCCACTAGGAGGATGAAAATAGGTCACATTGACCCATTTGCACTTCTTAATGGGTTGGGCGCCGGATTTTCCACTCCTCTATGGTACTCTGGCTGTGTGGGACGAGATTCACGAGGGCATGCATTGGTGCAGGTATTTCCAGTGTAGCCCTGGCACGGTGGACCTTGTGGAGGGCCAAGGAGGGTAAGTCTTCAAGGTAAGTGCCCCCACCATCTATTGGAAGTTTCATCCCCCCCCCCCCCCCACAATGCAATTCCTGTCCATTCCACCCCTACCAGATACATCCCACCAGTGACCCCTCCATAACAGAGCCCCCAACCAGAGACCGCCAGGAGAGACCTCCCATAACAGAGGGCCACGTAAGAGAGCCCCGCCATAAGGGAGCCCCCCTCCCCCCTTCCCACCATCAGAGACCTGACCATGAGCAGTTCAGACAGAGACAATGAAAACAAATCACTCCTTTGAAACTCATCTGGGTAATACCCCTGCTGGCTCAGGCAGAGAAAGCAGCACCTGTCCATTCCTGGAAAGAGAAAACCAGTCAGCTGGGTTTAAACCCCCTCAGATCTTTGATCTGCATGCCATTCATTCATAACAATAGGAAATTGTACTGGGCTCTGATTGACAGCTTGCATACAGAAACCTGTCTGGATTGTTGAATTTAATTTCTCTTCGTGCTTGAGTGGATCTCAAGTACCCTGCTGTGTAACTAACCACAATGTTTATAAACATCTAGCTATGATTGACAGCACTTGACCACATCAAAAACAGTCAAGTGCTTGAAAGCTCTCTTATGGAGGGTCTCTGTTATGGGGGGCTGTGGAGAGGGGGGGGGGCCTCTGTTATGGTGGTTTCTAAAGAGGGGGGCTCTGTTATTGGGGGGGTCTCTGGTGGAGCACTCTGTTATGGGGTTTTCTGGTAATGGGCCAGTGGGGGCAGTTGGGTCACTCGTACTGTGCAGGTTGGGAGGGGCGGGGCGACCCAGAAAATTCTGTGGTGGGGTTGGGGAGGTGCGGGGAGGGGGGTTGGGGGGAGGGGGGAAATGGGACAGAATTGCATTGCGAGGGAGGAGGGGGCCAGCTGCCGGACCTTACTACCGGGCCACCTGCTCAATTTGGCAGCCCA
The DNA here is from genome assembly GCF_047496885.1 of Scyliorhinus torazame. NCBI lineage: Eukaryota > Metazoa > Chordata > Chondrichthyes > Carcharhiniformes > Scyliorhinidae > Scyliorhinus > Scyliorhinus torazame. Next base: position 110,582,001 of record NC_092725.1, on the reverse strand, counting down.
ATAGCGGGATTTGTGATGGAACCCCTTGCAATCCCTGCAATGCATAAATTTGCATGACAAGGGATAATGAATTGTCTGTGGTCGACCACTGCCAACCCGAGCAAAAATCAGAGTGATCCATCCCCAGCGGGAAAACATAGGGCGGGATTCTCTGCTTGCCGATGCCAAAATCGTATTCGGCGATCGGGCGCAGAATCCCTTTTGATGCCGAAATCAGGGGCGGTGCCTGTTTCCGGATGCTCCTCACCCTCCAAAATGGCATCGTCGGTGAATACGCCACAAGCCGTTGGGATGGCCTCAGGACGTCACCTGATGGCCCGACTTCACAACGGCGTGGGACACGTGTTCTCTGAGTTTACTTCACCCTCGTATGGCGGCTGCGGACTGTGTCCAGCGCACCACAGTCGGGGGGGGCGGGGGCGTTCCGCTGGCCGGGGGGGGGGGGGTTCGGCGGGGGCAGGGGGGACTGGTGGGGGGTGGTCCGGAGATGGCGAGGATGGTTACGGGGGGGGCACCATCCGGAAGGCCGGGTCTGTCCGCGGCCTGCGCCATGTACGGCGTGACCACTCCGGTCGTTGCCTTGTGCATGCGCGGCCACAGACCCGCTAATTCTCCGGCCGGGGACATCGGGGGGTTTTACGTGGTGTAACTGCTAGCCCCCACCGGGCAGAGCATCTGTCGGGGGGGGGGTGCCGCCGACCTTTTCATTGTAAAACTAAACGCTTCTTCCGGACATAGCCTCAAAATCGGAGAATCCAGCCCATATTCTCCCAAACAGAGAATTCCGAGCTTTCTCAGGAAGTTAGACTGACTGTTGAATTTCTGAAAGCATTTATGTGCTTGACTATTACAGAACTTGGGCAATGCCAGATGGTCTTCAGGACACAGCTGTGCTGACTTTACCTTTGCTTTGTAATCTTCACTACATAACAATGATGAGTATTTACACTGGCAGAAGCAAAAGAGGGGGTGCAGCAAATTAAACATTTCACACTCTCAAAGTTTCAAACAGAACTGCGGTTCAGCAATAACAGGGAGCTTTGCTACACATCAAAAGCAAAATACGCAATAAAATTCCAGAGAAAGTTGATCAAATCAGGCCTCACAATATTTTGCTTGACATGAAGTTGGAATTGCTATCCAGCAAACATTTTTTTCAAGATCCCGGCAGTCTTTGGAAATATTGGCCAGGATTTTCTGGCATCTTCCGGCTGGCGGGATATTACAGTCCAGCCGAAGGAAACAGCACTTTAAATGGCCAGCTACATCCACCAGGGGGGAGGGGGGGGGGGGGGGGGGCACACGCCATAAGTGAGGCCGTAAATTCCTAGCCATTGAAATTTTATCTGCCGTTCAGACATGGAGAAGGCCTGTTATCCCTAGTAACATAGCGCCAGCCATGTATCTGGCAGAGGGGCTGGTTTAGCTCAGTGGGCTAGACAGCTGGTTTGTGATGCAGAACAAGGCCAGCAGCATGGGTTCAGTTCCCATACCAGCTGAGAATTCTGAATTCTCCCTCTGTGTACCCGAACAGGTGCCGGAATGTGGCGACTAGGGGCTTTTCTCAGTATCTTCATTGCAGTGTTAATGTAAACCGACTTGTGACATTATGGGTTATTTCTGAAGATATCTTGTTTGTGCATTGTTCTAAGCAAGCATCTGATGTCAAAAGAACACCTGTAATAATCCACTGCACATTAATGTGCTTTATATGCATATTGTCATTGGCTGCCCTTTGACTCGGGGATGATGTCTACTCAGGATAAGAATTTTTCATCTTGCTGTGACAGAACAGGTTGATTCTCGAACCACGGATCCAAGAATGTCTCATGAGTGGGGTCCGGAGCGCAGGATTTACTTCCTTTTCTTTAATTCTCTGCTGCCACTCTGCCTCCTCCTGAAGACGTTCTGACTCAAAGCGTGATGAAGCTTGAGGGACAAGTTGCTGCCATTTTGAGTGATTGGAAGCAAGCGCCTCCCAGCCATTAATGTCAATGTTGCTGCATTTCAAGGAGTGAGTCAGAGTGTCTTTGAAGTGCTTTCGTTGTCTTTCACTAAAGTGTTGGTCATTTGAGAGTTGAGAAAATGGGCTGGTAAGATGTTTTCTGGGCAGCTGGACACAGTGTCCAGTGCAGCTAATTCGATTTTGCAGGTGTTTCATCTGGATGCTTATGGAGCTGGCTTCAAGAAGATCACTGCTACTTGTTTGATGGTCCTCTTCTTGAATCCAAAGGATCTGGCGGTGACTTTGCTGATGGTATTTCATTGGCAATACTATGGGGGGGATTCTCCGACCCCCCCTGCCGGGTCAGAGAATCCCCGGGGGGGCGGCACGAATCCCGCCCCGCCGCCCCAATGCCGGCTGCCGTTTTTCGGGCGGGGATCATGCCACGCCAGTCGGGGGACCGTTGGCAGCGGCCGCCCAGGCAATTCTCCGGGCCCCGATGTGCCGAGCGGCCGTCTGTTTTTGGCCAGTCCTGCTGGTGTGGATTAGACATGGTCCTACACGGCGGGACCTGGCAGGTAAGTCTGCTGGTGCAGTCCTCTATTTCACACCGGGGGGATCCGATCCCGGGGGGGGGGGGGGCCCCACCACGGCGGTCTGGCCCACGATCGGGGCCCACCAATCTGCGGGCGAGCCTGTGCCATGGGGGCACTCCCTCCTTCTGCGCCGGCCCCTGTAGGGCTCCTGTATGGCCGGCGCGGAGAAGACAACCTCCTGCGCATGCGCCAGAATACGCCGGCCCGTCTGCGCATGCGCGGAACCACGCCGGTGGTTCTGTGCATGTGCGGGATCACGCCGGCCCTTCGGCACATGCGCCACCTCGCGCTGTCCCTTCAGCGCCGGCTGGTGCGGCGCCAATCCCTCCGGCGTCCACCTAGCCACGAAAGTGCGTAGAATTCCACACTTTCAGGGGCTGTTGACTTCGGAGTGGTTCCCGCCGGTTTTCCCGACGGCATGGGGACTTGGTTCCCGCACAGGAGAATCCCGCCTAATGTGTTGCTCTGACACAGTCCAGATATTACTGCACTGTCTGGGTGTGGTGACGACAACTGCTCTGTACACCGAGTCTTCTGTTGACATGCGGAGATCTCTGTTGTCAAACAATCGCTGCTTTAGTTTGTAGATGGCTGAGCTGATCTGCTGTTGGATGCTCATCAATGGTGACCTGTTGAGAGAGGTGGCTGTTATGGTATCGGAAGTACTCAATGTATTCCAGAGTCTCTCCTTCAATATATACAGGAGGTGGAATATTTGACTGACCGGGTGTGGGTTGATATGAGTTTTGTTATGGCAACATTCAAGAATCGGCCGAGACTCTTGTACGTGGATTTGAAGACATTGAGAGTGGCTTGCAAATTTGGGGTGGGATTCTCCGACCCCCCCGCCGGGTCGGTGAATCGCCGGGGGGCGGCGTGAAGCCCGCTCCGATGCTGGCTGCCGAATTCTCCGGCGACGGTTTTCGGGCGGGGGCGGGGATCGCGCCACACTGGTAGGGGACGTTGGCAGCGGCCCCCCCCGGCAATTCTCCGGGCCCCGATGGGCCGAGCGGCAACCCGTTTTCGGCCTGTCCCGCCGGCGTGAAATAGACATGGTCCATCCTGGCGGGACTTGACTTGGAGGGCGGCTAGCGGAGTCCTCGGGGGGGGGGGGGGATCCGGCCCCGGGGGTGGGGTGGGGCCACGCCTGCCCCGCGATCGGGGCTCACCGCTCTGCGGGCGGGCCTGTGCCGTGGGGGCACTTTTTTCCTTCGCGCCGGCCTCTGTAAGGCTCCGCCATGCCCGGTGCGGAGAAGAAACCCCCTGCGCATGCGCAGGAAACACCCCGGCGGTTCTGCGCATGCGGCAACTTGCGCCGGCCCACGGCAGCCCTTCAGCGCCAGTTGGCACGCCGCCAACCCCGCCGGCGCCAGCCTAGCCCCTGGGAGTGCGGAGGATTCCGCAACTTCCCGGCGGCCCGACCCTGGAGTGGTTCACGCCGCTCTTGGCGCCGGCGTCGACCCGTCCCGCCAATTGTGTGAGAATCCCGGCCCTAGTGTATATGTGCAAATATACGTACATAAACACACAGACACATGCATACATATAAAGTGCATGTCAGTACATTACTACAGAATATAATACAATCTGTGAATGATAATATATAACTGCTAGTGCATGGGAAAATAAAAAGGTGCAGCAATTTCTTTTTGACCTTGAAGTGACTTATCTCTGCATTACATTGAAGGTCAGATTTACTGTTAAATGTTATCGGTCTGCTTACAATCAAATCTGTTTGCTATCCCTTGATCTGTTTTTTGTAATTAACTTAGAGTTTAGTTATTACAGCATCATGCAACGCTCTTTTTATCAGCCAATAAAAAAATGCCTACCTGCCAGGTAGTTTAGATTGGCAAATTCAGAAAGGCTGCCTGAAGTTTTGCCACTTTAGCCTTAAGCTGAAATTACTTATCCAATTGTTGCTTTCAAGATAGAATTATTGTACTTTTACAAAATTGACTGGCATGTTTTCTGATAATTAAATTGAATACCCCTCGGGTACCGAGCGACATTTCTGAACAGATTTATGGGGAGTAACTGCCTTCTCAGGATTTTAAGCGACTACAACTTTCTGACTCCGCTTATCGTTGCTGTGCCTGTAAAGATAAGACCATCCCTGTGTAATAAACTGCAATCTAATCTGTGATCACATTATACCACGCTTACACAAAACACTGATTTATAAAAGAATTGTTTCTCTACCGTATTTCCTTCCTACCTCAGCCCCAAAATCTTCGTCAGAAGCCACTTCTGCACCTTCACCTTTGACCCCCCCCCTCCTGCTATTGCTTCTCCCGCTACTGTTTGGTGTCTGTATATCTTTGTGAATTGCATTGAGACATTAACTGCACAGTATGGTTGCTAGAAATTGTAGTGAACAAACCAGGATTCAGGGTGCTCTGAAACAGCAGGTTTTCAAAGAAAAAGTCAGACATTTTAGGTTATGAAAGTTTCTCTATGCTGTATTACATGATGAATTGGATTGTACTTTTAGTTGTAAATTATTTTTCACAATATGCTGTTTGTGTCCAGGGGAAAAAGCACAGGGAATACAACCTGATACGTTGAATGTTACACTTAGTTGTTTGGTAATGCATTGGACTAGGTCCTCTTGTCATTATTGTTTGAACATGCCAAACTCAGCTTTATCCTATCTGTTTTGTAACTGAAGCAAAAACCCAGCTTAGTAAATGGGGTAAATAATGACCATTAATAAATGTTACATTGTGTATTTCTGTTTTAAAATGTAAGTTCGCTTGCTGAAGTATCTTATTTATTTGCTGCACTATATAATGGTATATATACCAAGCCACAAAAAACAGGAAAGCTCCAGACTGGATCCCGCTTAATTAGTGGATCACAGCAGAGATGGTGGTGGGAGAGCTGTAGTCTTTTCTGGGCTGGGAGTGTATATGCCGAGTGTACAATCAAGGATGAGGTGCTGAAGCTCTCAGAAAATGCATTGACAGTATCATTTCCAAATCTCCTATTAAGTTCTTTTCATATGCATTGAGATTTTGAGTCCCCAAGCACCAGTAAATCGATGTTTTAAAAGTGAAAAATATTAGTGCAGGATGGCATTTTATGTTGAACCATACGGTATTTGGAGTCATTAGTCTTTAACATAGCTGAAATTTCATCATGCAATAGTTACATTACTTGATTCAAGCCGATGAAGAACGTAAATTACAGAAAACTACTTATGTCTGACTAGGGGATGGTATATAGAGGGGCAACTGCTTTTCTTGAATTATTTTGATAACCTGGCCCTGGGTGTACAGGGTACAGTTTCAAAATTTGCTGACTGTGCAAGCCTTGGAAATATTGTGAACCGCGAGGGGGCTAGTGATAGAATTCAAGAGGATATACACAGGCTGGTGAAATGGGCAGAACGCGGCAGATGAAATCCAGAGAAGTGTGAAGTGATATATTTTGGTCAGAAGAGCAAGGAGAGTGGGGCAGCACGGTGGCACAGTGGTTAGCACTGTTGCCTCATGCCGCGGACCCAGGTTCGATTCCCATACCGGGTCACTGTCCGTATGGAGATTGCACGTTTTCCCTATGTTTGCGTAGGTTTCACCTCCACAACCCAAAGATGCGCAGTGCAGGTGGATTGGCCACGCCAAACTGTCCCTTAATTGGAAGAAATGAATTGCACGTTTTCCCCGTGTTTGCGTAGGTTTCGCCGCCACAACCCAAAGATGTGCAGGGTAAGTGGGGATTGGCCACGCCAAACTGTCCCTTAATTGTAAAAAATGAATTGGGCACTCTAAATTTATAAAAACAAAGAAGAGCAAGGAGAGGTGACATAAAGGGTACAATTCTAAAGAAAATCAGGAGCAGAGCGACCTGTGTGACTGCAAAGATCATTGAAGGTGGCAGAGCGGATTTGAGAAAGCAGTTAGTAAATTATACTGAATCCTGGGTATTATAAATAGGGGCACAGAGTGCAGAGTAAGTTATGAACCATCGTAAAATACTGGGTCAACCTTGACAGGAAGGATTGGATGATTTCAGAAAGGATTTACGAGAATGGTTCCGAGGATGGGAGACTTAAGCTATGTGGATAGATTGGCGAAGCTGTGGCTACTCTCCTTGGAGAAGAGAAGATTGAGCGGAGATATGTTCAAAATCATGAGGGGTCTGGATAGCGTAAATGTGGAGAATCTGTTCCCATCAGTGGAAAGTCACGCCGACCCTAAGGTGATTAACAAAAGAACCAGAAACGACATGAGGAAACACTTTCTTTATGCATCAAGTGGTTTGGATCTGGAACGCACTGCCTTTGCGGCAAGTGGAGACAGATTCAACCGTGTTTCTCAAAGGAAATCAGCTAAATATTGGGAGAGGCAATGGCATTTTGGTGCTCTCCCTAGACTCTTAACCCACGGTAATGTTCTGGGAACCTGGGTTTGAATCCCGCCATGGTGAAATTTAAATTCAATAAAAAAATCTGCAATTAAAAGTCTAATGATGACCATGAAACTATTGTTCATTGTCATAAAAATCCATCTGGTTCACTGATATCCTTTGGGAAGGAAATCTGCTGTCCATGCCTGGCCTGGCCTACTTGTGACTCCAGACCCAGGGCAATGTGGTTGACTTTTAACTGCACTTTCAAATGGCCATGCAAACCACTCGTTTGTATCAAACTGCTATGAAGTCTACAAAATTAAATGAAACTGAGCGGATCACCTGGCATCAACCGAGGCATGGGAAATAACAATGGCAAACCTAGTCTGTTGACCCTGTAAAGACCTCCTTACTGACATCTGGTGGTTTGTGTCAAAATTGGGAGAGCTGTCTCACAGACTAGTCAAGCAACAGCCTGACAAAGTCATACTCACAGGATCATACCATCGAAAAGATATCCCAGAAACCACCATCACCATTCCTGGGTATGTCCTGTCCCACTGGCAAGACAGATGCAGCAGAAGTGGTAGCACAGGGGCATGCAGCTGGGAGGGATGCATTTCCCATGATAGTATCGATAGGAGTGACCGCACAGCCAGTTCAGCTTTTGGTCAATGATAGCCCCCAGGATGTTGATAGTGGGGATTCAGTGATGGTGATGCCATTAAAAGTCAAGTGTCGATAGTTAGATTCTCTCTTGTTGATAGTCATTGCCTGGCGCTTGTGTGGTGTTACTTGTAACTTGTCAGCCTGAGCGTGGATATTTTCTTGGTCTTGCTGCATTTGGACATAGACTGCTTCAGTATCTGAGAAGTCACAATTAGTGCTGAGCGTTATGCAGTCAACAGCGGACATCCCCACTTCTGACCTTCTGATGGAGGAAAGGTCAAGCAACTGAAGGTGGTTGGGCATAGGACACTCCCCTGAGGAACTCTCATATCCAGGAACTGAGATGGCTGACCTCTGACAACCACAAACATCTTCATTGTGCTAGGCATGACTCCGACCAGCGGAGAGTTTTCCTGTTGATTTCCATTCACTCCAGTTTTGCTAAGGCTCCATAGTGCCACACTCGGTCAAATGCTGCCTTGATGTCAAGAGCAGTTATTCTTGCCTCACCTCTGGAATTCAGCTCTTTGTTCCGTGTTTAAACCAAGGCTGTAATGAGGTCAGGAGCTGATTGGCCCTGGCAGAACTCAAACTGAGTGTCACTGAGCATGTTATTGCTGCTAGATTGTACTGTTGATGACCCTTCCACCACTTCACAGAGGATTGATAGCAGACAGATGGGGCAGTAATTGACCAGGTTGAATTTGTCCTGCTTTTTGTGTATAGGACATAGCTGGGCATTTTTCCACATTGCTGGGTGGGTGCCAGTGTTGTAGCTGTACTGGACCAGCTTGGCTAGGGGCATTGCAAGTTCTGGAGCACAAGTCTTCAGCATTATTGCCGGAATATTATCAGGGCCCGTTGCTGAATCAGCTTTGGCTGAATCGAATTGGCTGAAGACTGGCATCTGTGATGCCAGAGACTTCCGGACGAGGCTGAAAAAGATTGTAGGAAATGCCTCCGTCTCATATTTTGTAGCGATGTGCTGGGCTCTTCCATCATTGAGGATGAGGTTATTTGTGGAGCTTCCTTCTCCACTGGTTCGTTTAATTGTCCACCGGCATTCGTGGCTGGATGTGTCAGGAGTACAGAGCTTAGATCTCATCCATTGCTGTGGAATCGGTTAGCTCTGTCCATCACTCACTGCTTATACCACGGCATTTAGCACGGTGGTAGTGCCACACAACATGATGGAGGGTTTTGGCAATGTGAAATGGGACTTTGTCATCAGAGAACCGTATGGTAGCTTGAATATTGGAGGCAGTGAGGATTAAAATCAATACCAATCTTACAGATTGAAAATCCAGTCAGACAATTAATGGAGTGGATTTCACTGAGATCAGAGGAAAGAAAAATCAAGTGGGGTGTACAATGGATGGCCAATCAGCAGAGGAGAGTTGACCACCTAGCGTTTAAATCGAAGGGCTTTAGAGGTAAAATAGGAGCTATTGGAAGTTGGGTAAGCTGGAGTTAGAGTTACAGAAAAGCCAATGACCTTTCCTAGCTACTAATCTTTGAGGCTGTTGTCATGTTAGTTTTAAAATTCACAGCTGACGTCCGGAGGTTTATATCAATACGTCTTTCATGAGTGATTTCACTTCCTTAGCAACGTTTTGTATTGTTTTCAGAAGGGGAGACTGGATTTGGACAGGTTGAGTTGACGGAAGAGCCATTTGAGTAAGGACGGGGTTGGGCGGGTCTAAATGCTGTAGGCAGCGTTGGTAACCATTTGTTATGGGCCCTATGAATAATGTGGATTGCAGGACCAGTCATTAATTGGAAGTGCCGGAGTGACGTCCTGGTGTGCTTGGGCAGGACTACACCCCTGAGTGAAATAATACAAGGGGCTAGAGGTTTTGCTACAGTTAGACAAAGCCCAAGTTGGCCACACCTGGTGTACTGTGAATAGTTCTGGAATGCACACCCAGCAAAGCATATATTGATCTTCAAAGGAGTGCAGCATGGATTTTCCAAAATGATACCTGGGTTCCATGGGTCAAATTACAAGGTGATATTACATAAACTAATGTTATCCTCCCTGGAATTTAGAAGGGGAGCAGAGAGTAAATCGAGAGGCACTAACAGAAGCAAGACAGGATGACATTGAATCCTTCTTCCTGAAATTGTAGATGGGTAGGGGTGTTGGTAATGAAATACTGAAAGCTTTCAAGGCCAAATGTGGAAGTGGTAGTCGGGTACCATTTGAATGCACAGTTGACAAGTTTAGGACTGAGAGGCATATAGCCTAAAGATTAGAGCCAGACCTTTCAGGAATGAAGTTATAATAATAATTGCTTATTGTCACAATTAGGCTTCAATGAAGTTACTGTGAAAAGCCCCTAGTCACCACATTCCGGTGTCTGTTTGGGGAGGCCGGTATGGGAATTGAACCCTCGCTGCTGCCTTGTTCTGCATTACAAGCCAGCTATTTAGCCCACTGTGCCAAACCAGCACCTGAGGGAGTTAGGGAGTACTTCCCAGTTAGGGAGTACTTCCCAGTTAGGGAGTGCTTCCACACAAAGAATGGTTGAACTTTTGCTAATGGCAGTTAATGCTAGGTCAATTGCTAATTTGAAGTGTGATAGATTTTTAAAAAATTAATTTAAAGTACCCACTTATTATTTTTTTCAATAATGGGCAGTTTAGCGTGGCCAATCCACCTACCCTGCACATCTTTTTGAGTTGTGGGGGTGAGATCCAGGCAGGCACGGGAGAATGCGCAAACTCCACACGGACAGTGACTCAGAGCCAGGATCGAACCCATGTCCTCAGCGCCGTGAGGCAGCAGTGTTAACCACTGCGCCACCATGCTGCCCTTGAAGTGTGATAGATTTTTGTTAACCAAGGCTACTATTGAGCAAAATCTAGTGTATGGGGTTATGTTGCAGATCAGCCATATGCAGGGAATGCAGGGACTAACTGGCTTACTGGTTTATTATGTTCCTGTGGTGTCAATCAAATAGTTCGGGCTCCTGTTCCTGATCACCATCCAATGAGCCCATGTGGAAAAAGTATACTATGTGTATGCGGCTGTCGACATCTCCCTTTCATTTGGGTTCAGGAAGATTTGATTGAGGGGGGGGGGGGGGAGGGAAGTCATTACCTTCAGGAAAAGGAGGAGAAAAGAAATCAAATGGAACAGGGTGAAAGAAACACAGTTTATTTGTATCGCCAAAATCCATGACCATTTAAAGTTTTGACGCAGCAATAGTTGGAGCCAAGCACTGTAAGTTTGTCAGGTCTGTGCAATTCCCAAGGTGAAGCTGAGCTCCCGTAGGATTGTCGGTGAACAAACTGCAGCGAGACCTTGAAACATTACTGGGGAAGGTGACCTCTAGTAAGGCTTGAGACCATTTGGCAAGATGTAATTTTGTTAATGAGCATGGGCAGACAGCTGGTGACTGTAGAATATTCATAAGTTTTTTTTTGTGTGTGTGTGTGTGGGGTAATGAGATGAACCAGAGCTTGTATTGATTGGAGCCTTTGGAAATGAATGTGCTATTGCATGCTCTGTCGGGCTACCTCTCTGGACTGACCTTGCTGACTAAGTTACAGTTCTGTTCTGTTGGATATTAGGTCATGGTTTATATTCAAACTCCAGCGCTTCTCACTTGGCTACATTTCTTTGTTTAACTTTGAAGGGAAAATCACACGCGTCAAAAGATTTCATCGCGAGCTTTGCTGTTCTAATTTACCTGGAATTAAAAGGAGAGATTAAATTGTTTGCCCAAAGCACTGATTCATGCCGGGCTGGTTTAAATTGGCTGGCACTGCAGGTTTACTTCCCACTGCATTTTCCCTGTTCCCTCTCCTTAAAAAAAAGTTGTGGTCACATTTTAATTTGCAGCAGTGATTTCCTGAATGGGCCAAGTTGTTGTGAATGCAATTACTTCAGTGATTTAAGACATGGCATGTGCAGTGAGATAATCCCTTTGACGACATTGTATGTCTCCTCCTACTCTGTGTTTATATTGAACAATGCCAAGCAGAAAATACCAGTCTGCTTTTCATGGTGTTTATTATTATGCTCCCTGCATTTAAACAGCCTCAAATTGGGTATACTGTCAAAAGCACCTCAGAAGAAAACAACCCCTGAACAAGCTAGCTCAAGGAATCCTCTGAAACAATACAAGTCCTCGCAGGTTTGACTTATAGACAAGATAGATAAGATTTAGTTTAACATTTTCTTCAGTTACAACTTGATAAGATGACTTTTCTTTGCTCCTTCCAGTTAACTACGAACAAGAAGAGGTCTAAGATGCCACCACCAGCGTCAGCTCAGGAATATACCCCCCCAGATGGTGACTGGGGATGGGCCGTGGTCGTTGGCGCTTTTATTTCGATTGGATTTTCTTACGCATTTCCAAAAGCCATCACTGTGTTCTTTAAGGAAATTCAGGAAATCTTTGACACCTCTTACAGCCAAATTGCATGGATCTCTTCAACAACACTGGCTGTTATGTATGCTGGAGGTAGGTTGATAAACTTCTACGTTGAATGTTGCAACCAGCTTAAACAAGTGTTTCCACCGTGAAAGATATATGTTTGCTGAAACACATACATGCATGTTCTGAACTTACAGGAAGGCCGCACATTCAACAACAACAACTTGGATTTATATAGCAACGTTGATATTCGGAGAGAAAAGACGGTGTACATTTGAGCAAAAATATATCAATTCTAATGCCCATCTTTGCTGTGAACAGAATACAGAAATGTTGTGCTGCTCCTGTGATTGAGAAGCAAGGCGGGCAGGGGAACTTAATTGACAGGAGGCCACAAATCAGCTTCCCGATGGCAGGATAAACTTTTGCAATTAAATTCAGGGAGGTTTGAAGGTGGGTTGAGTTTCCCAATGGTATGCATTATGAAGCACATTTGTATGCAACTGCATGGATGTTGTGCATGTTCATTAAAAGGCCAACCAGCAGAATTAGGTTTCCTTTCCAATTAAGTTATCAGCGAGTGAGCATCATGTACCTTCAGATTTCTGACTGTATATAAGTGGCGTGCAGCAGGCGAGGTAGTCAACTTACCGGAGTTGGAGTGAGTCACCACTGTTTTGTTTTCCGCTTTGTGGAGCATTGTTCAATGAGGCAATGATTGGGTGATGGCAGTTTAATGGACGCAACACAGGGAGCCTGGCTGAGGTAGGGAGAATGTCTGAGGCAGGGAGGGAAGGTGATGGTGCAGGGATGTGGGAGAGACGAAAGGGCCTTGTGTGATTTGAGTGGGGGTCCTATGAATATGTTGGTGGGGGGGGGGTAGTTTCCGGTTGGAGAGAAATGGTCCTAAATGGTGCGGTTGGTGCTGTCTACGGTGGGATCCTGGGGGTTGTAGTGAGGGTACTGGGAACCGAACAGTGAGAGGGATGGGGGGATGCAGTGGGCTGGCAGGTCCATGGTCATGGTGGGGTGGCAGATAGTCTCACATGGGTGTCACAGAAACAGGGAGATAATAGGAAGCGTCATAGTCGCTATTGGATGGTAATAGATGTAGACTCAAAGGGGAGTGATGGCACATGGAGGGTGATGGCTATAGGCTTAAGAGTAACATGAGGAGCGTCAAGGGTAACAGAGGAGAGAGGAATGGTTATATCGGGTGGATCAAGGGAGATGGAGGGAGGTTGGTGACTAACAGGGAGGTTACATGGTAAGGAAGTGGGTCTGGGAAGTTATGAGCACCATTTTTGCAAGTCTCCTCTTCACAACGTGGTTGCTCTGCATGTATGAATCCTCAAAGTAGAAGGAGGTTCTTTTCTGGTGCGTGGAGTTGAAGGTGAGCACATTTCGCCAACTAAAGGGAACCCCTAATAACCACGACTCAGCTGCATGAGGACAATGCTCAGGTGTGTTCAAAGCTCAGATGTGTTCAAAGCACAGGTGTGTTCAAAGCACAGGTGTGTTCAAAGCTCGGGTGTGTTCAATGCCCGGGTGTGTTCAATGCTCGGGTGTGTTCAATGCTCGGGTGTGTTCAAGGCTCGGGTGTGTTCAAGGCTCGGGTGTGTTCAAGGCTCGGGTGTGTTCAAGGCTCGGGTGCGTTCAAGGCTCGGGTGCGTTCAGTGCTCGGGTGCGTTCAGTGCTCGGGTGCGTTCAATGCTCGGGTGCGTTCAATGCTCGGGTGCGTTCAATGCTCGGGTGCGTTCAATGCTCGGGTGCGTTCAATGCTCGGGTGCGTTCAGTGTCCAGGTGTGTTCAGTGCTCAGGTGTGTTCAGTGCTCAGGTGTGTTCAGTGCTCAGGTGTGTGCAGTGCTCAGGTGTGTTCAATGTCCAGGTGTGTTCAGTGCTCAGGTGCGTTCAATGTCCAGGCGTGTTCAGTGCTCAGGTCGAGTGCGTTCAATGCTCGGGTGTGTTCAATGCTCTAGTGCGTTAAATGCTCTAGTGCGTTCAATGCTCGGGTGTGTTCAATGCTCGGGTGTGTTCAATGCTCGGGTGTGTTCAATGCTCGGGTGTGTTCAATGCTCGGGTGTGTTCAATGCTCAGGTGTGTTCAATGCTTAGGTGCGTTCAATGCTTAGGTGCTTTCAATGCTCGGGTGCGTTAAATGCTCTGGTGTGTTCAATGCTCGGGTGTGTTCAATGCTCGGGTGTGTTGAATGCTTGGGTGTGTTCAATGCTCGGGTGTGTTCAATGCTCGGGTGTGTTCAATGCTCGGGTGTGTTCAATGCTCGGGTGTGTTCAAAGCACAGGTGTGTTCAAAGCTCGGGTGTGTTCAATGCCCGGGTGTGTTCAATGCTCGGGTGTGTTCAATGCTCGGGTGTGTTCAAGGCTCGGGTGTGTTCAAGGCTCGGGTGCGTTCAAGGCTCGGGTGCGTTCAAGGCTCGGGTGCGTTCAGTGCTCGGGTGCGTTCAATTCTCGGGTGCGTTCAATGCTCGGGTGCGTTCAATGCTCGGGTGCGTTCAATGCTCGGGTGCGTTCAATGCTCGGGTGCGTTCAATGCTCGGGTGCGTTCAGTGTCCAGGTGTGTTCAGTGCTCAGGTGTGCTCAATACTCAGGTATGTTCAGTTTCCAGGTGTGTTCAGTGCTCAGGTGTGTTCAGTGCTCAGGTGTGTGCAGTGCTCAGGTGTGTGCAGTGCTCAGGTGTGTTCAATGTCCAGGTGTGTTCAGTGCTCAGGTGCGTTCAATGTCCAGGCGTGTTCAGTGCTCAGGTCGAGTGCGTTCAATGCTCGGGTGTGTTCAATGCTCTAGTGCGTTAAATGCTCTAGTGCGTTCAATGCTCGGGTGTGTTCAATGCTCGGGTGTGTTCAATGCTCGGGTGTGTTCAATGCTTAGGTGTGTTCAATGCTTAGGTGCATTCAATGCTCGGGTGCGTTAAATGCTCGGGTGCGTTAAATGCTCGGGTGCGTTAAATGCTCTGGTGTGTTCAATGCTCGGGTGTGTTCAGTGCTCTGGTGTGTTGAATGCTCTGGTGTGTTCAATGCTCGGGTGTGTTCAATGCTCGGGTGTGTTCAATGCTCGGGTGTGTTCAATGCTCGGGTGTGTTCAATGCTCGGGTGTGTTCAATGCTCGGGTGTGTTCAATGCTCGGGTGCGTTCAATGCTCGGGTGCGTTCAGTGCTCGGGTGCGTTCAGTGCTCGGGTGCGTTCAGTGCTCGGGTGTGTTCAATGCTCGGGCGCGTTCAATGCTCGGGCGCGTTCAATGCTCGGGCGCGTTCAATGCTCGGGCGCGTTCAATGCTCGGGCGCGTTCAATGCTCGGGCGCGTTCAATGCTCGGGCGCGTTCAATGCTCGGGTGCGTTCAATGCTCGGGTGCGTTCAGTGTCCAGGTGTGTTCAGTGCTCAGGTGTGTTCAATGTTCAGGTGTGTGCAGTGCTCAGGTGTGTTCAATGTCCAGGTGTGTTCAGTGCTCAGGTCGAGTGCGTTCAATGCTCGGGTGTGTTCAATGCTCTAGTGCTTTAAATGCTCTGGTGCATTCAATGCTCGGGTGTGTTCAATGCTCGGGTGTGTTCAATGCTCGGGTGTGTTCAATGCTTAGGTGTGTTCAATGCTTAGGTGCGTTCAATGCTCGGGTGCGTTAAATGCTCGGGTGCGTTAAATGCTCTGGTGTGTTCAATGCTCGGGTGTGTTCAGTGCTCTGGTGTGTTGAATGCTCTGGTGTGTTGAATGCTTGGGTGTGTTCAATGCTCGGGTGTGTTCAATGCTCGGGTGTGTTCAATGCTCGGGTGTGTTCAATGCTCGGGTGTGTTCAATGCTCGGGTGTGTTCAATGCTCGGGTGTGTTCAATGCTCGGGTGCGTTCAGTGCTCGGGTGCGTTCAGTGCTCGGGTGCGTTCAGTGCTCGGATGCGTTCAGTGCTCGGGTGTGTTCAATGCTCGGGCGCGTTCAATGCTCGGGCGCGTTCAATGCTCGGGCGCGTTCAATGCTCGGGCGCGTTCAATGCTCGGGCGCGTTCAATGCTCGGGCGCGTTCAATGCTCGGGTGCGTTCAATGCTCGGGTGCGTTCAATGCTCGGGTGCGTTCAATGCTCGGGTGCGTTCAGTGTCCAGGTGTGTTCAGTGCTCAGGTGTGTTCAATGTTCAGGTGTGTGCAGTGCTCAGGTGTGTTCAATGTCCAGGTGTGTTCAGTGCTCAGGTCGAGTGCGTTCAATGCTCGGGTGTGTTCAATGCTCTAGTGCTTTAAATGCACTGGTGCGTTCAATGCTCGGGTGCGTTCAATGCTCGGGTGTGTTCAGTGCTCGGGTGCGTCCAATGCTCGGGTGCGTCCAATGCTCGGGTGCGTCCAATGCTCGGGTGCGTCCAATGCTCGGGTGCGCCCAATGCTCAGGTGCGCCCAATGCTCGGGTGCGCCCAATGCTCGGGTGCGCCCAGATCTCGGGTGCGCCCAGTGCTCGGGTGCGTCCAGTGCTCGGGTGCGTCCAATGCTCGGGTGCGTCCAATGCTCGGGTGCCTCCAATGCTCGGGTGCGTCCAATGCTCGGCTGCGTCCAATGCTCGGCTGCGTCCAATGCTCGGCTGCGTCCAATGCTCGGCTGCGTCCAATGCTCGGCTGCGTCCAATGCTCGGCTGCGTACAATGCTCGGTTGCGTTCAATGCTCGGGTGCTTTCAATGTTCACTGTGTTCAATGCTCAAGTGTGTTCGATATCCAGTGTATTCAATGCTCTGATGTATTCAATGCTCAGGGTATTCAATAATCTGGTCTGTTCAATGTTCGGTGTGTTCAATGTTCAGGCGTGTTCATTATTCAGGTATGTTCAATGCTTCGTGGGCGGCACGGTAGCACAGTGGTTAGCACTGTTGCTTCACAGCTCCAGGGTTCCAGGTTCGATTCACGGCTTGGGTCACTGCCTGTGTGGAGTATGCACATTCTCCCTGTGTCTGCGTGGGTTTCCTCCGGGTGCTCCGGTTTCCTCCCAGTCTAAATATCTGCAGGTCAGGTGGATTGGCCATGCTAAATTGCCCTTCGTATCCAAAAAGGTTAAGTGGGATTTCTGGGTTACGGGGATAGCAAGGAGGTGTGGGCTTAAGTAGGGTGCTCTTTCCAAGGGCCGGTGCAGACTAGATGGGCCGAATGGCCCCCTTCGCCACTGTAATTTCTATGAATCGATGATTCTTAGTGTGTTCAATGTTCAGTGTGTTCAATGTTCAGTGTGTTCAATGCTCAGGTATGTTCAGTGCTCAGGCGCGTTCAGTGCTCAGGTGTGTTCAGTGCTCCGGTGCATTCAGTGCTCAGGTGTGTTCAGTGCTCAGGTGTGTTCAATGTTCAGTATATTCAATAATCTGGTGTGTTCAGTGTTCAGTGTGTTAAGTACTCCGTGCGTAGTGTGTCCAATGTTCAGGTGTGTTCAGTGCTCAGTGTGTTCAGTGCTCAGTGTGTTCAGTGCTCAGTGTGTTCAGTGCTCAGTGTGTTCAGTGCTCCGTGTGTTAAGTACTCAGTGTGTAGTGTGTCCAATGTTCAGGTGTGTTCAATGCTCTGTGTCCAATGTTCAGATGTGTTTTCTTCTCTATGTTGAAGCTCACATGACAGCAGGTTTGTTCCCTGACTCATGGCTCACATAACATTGAGATCTCAGCAAAGTCGGCAGTAACAGTGAAATCTGCTGAAGGGCAATTCTAAGTGAGCAAGATCGGAGATGACCGACATATGATAATCTAATCTTCTTCGTGTCACAAGTAGGCTTACATTAATCCTGCAACGAAGTTACTGTGAAAATCCCTAGTCGCCACACTCACACGCCTGTTTGGGTACACTGAGGGAGAATTCAGAATATCCAATTCACAGGAACTTGTGGAAGGAACCCGGAGGAAGCCCACGCAGACACGGGGAGAACATGCACACTCCGCACAGACAGTGACCCAAGCCAGGAATCAAACCCTGGTTCCTGGCGCTGTGAAGCAATTGTGCTAACCACTGTGCTACCATGTCGCCCATGTGGAGGATGTGATGGAAGGAGGGAGGGAGGTAAGTGTTATTTTCCCGGCCCTGTGGTGCAGGGGAGGGGTGGGGGCAAAAATCTGCTGGCTTGGAACATTGAAGGTCCTGGGTAGATGGTCATGGTTGATAATGATGTGTTCCCATCCCCCCCTCCAACTTATACTCCAGACTGTGAATATTCCGTCCATCGTCTCTGTAGCCAAAGTATATTGTCAAAGTAATTTTGCATTTTGAGAACATTTGATATTATGATTACGGAATATTACTTATGTGAGGTCTGTCTAGGTTGTTCTTCAGCTATCATGAAAACCTGTTGTACGTTGCAGCTTGGAAGGTGAGGATGATGGGACATATGGCTTCTCGTGGTTTCTGAATTGCAGGTTGTGCAGTCAAATTGTGCAGTGCACACCCTTTTTGTGGTTCCTTGCTCCAGTAACGAATGACGATGATAACATTGCTCCAGTTGCATTTCATCTGATTCACCTGGCATTCATTCTGCCTTTGCTTTTACCGCATTGTCACCTTTATCAGCCTGGACTGTGGTGGGAGCAACATAATAATAATAATTGTTTATTGCCACGAGTACGATGTTACTGTGAAAAGCCCCTAGTCGCCACATTCCGGCGCCTGTTCGGGTAAGCCAGTACGGGAATTGAACCCGCGCTGCTGACCTCTTTCTGCATGACAAACCAGCTGTCTAGACCACTGAACTAAACCGGCCCATGTGATGAATAAAGCAGCGTGGAGAATTGACTCTGGAGTTGGCAATTATCCTGGCTCTTGACAGCAGCCAAGCTGGAGCTGTCGTCCCCCTACAGCTAGTCCGAACCACTGGCTATTCCCAGCAGCTGTCCCACTAGCCATCACCAATGGCTTGTCACACCGGGCACCATTTTCCCAGCCTCAACCAGGATGATTCCTCATCCCAACTTTCCAGGTATGTTTTAGAATTTTTACATTTTGGGTTGAACAACAAGATAAGTTTGCAGAAGTTAGCAAAATTGTGAGTTACCACTTGGCCATGCACGCTGCCATTTTCAGAATCTAGCCATTAGTAGGACACATGATTCAATTATACATTATATATCTAACCATACCTTGGACATTGAGTCCAATTAATCTACAACTGAAGAACTATCCTGATTGTAAAAGCTAGAGTATGTTACACAAGTCTTTTCTCTCAGGCCTATTTATTGTTCCACCATTACGTTTAGCTGCTCGTGCAAATATGTTCCTACTTTTCCAGTCATGGATGCACTTAAGGGGAAGCGAGAAATGAGGGGGAAAGGAATCGAAGAATATGCTGATGGGGGTAGATAAAGAGGGGCAGGAAGAGACTCTTGTGGAGACTGAACACCTGCACAGACCAGATAGGCCGACAGGCCTGTTTCTGTATTGAGCATTCTATGTAATCAAATGTAATTAATTACTAATTAATTAATTGTTAATTACATCCAGGTAATTAGTTGCTTTCTATCACACGACGAGGAATTTCTGTGGTCTATCAGTTACATATAACCAGTGTTACATAAGAACATAAGAACTAGGAGCAGGAGTAGGCCATCTGGCCCCTCGAGCCTGCTCCGCCATTCAATGAGATCATGGCTGATCTTTTGTGGACTCAGCTCCACTTTCCGGCCCGAACACCATAACCCTTAATCCCTTTATTCTTCAAAAAACTATCTATCTTTATCTTAAAAACATTTAATGAAGGAGCCTCTACTGCTTCACTGGGCAAGGAATTCCATAGATTCACAACCCTTTGGGTGAAGAAGTTCCTCCTAAACTCAGTCCTAAATCTACTTCCCCTTATTTTGAGGCTATGCCCCCTAGTTCTGCTTTCACCCACCAGTGGAAACAACCTGCCCGCATCTATCCTATCTATTCCCTTCATAATCTTATATGTTTATATAAGATCCCCCCTCATCCTTCTAAATTCCAACGAGTACAGTCCCAGTCTACTCAACCTCTCCTCGTAATCCAACATCTTCAGGTCTGGGATTAACCTAGTGAATCTCCTCTGCACACCCTCCAGTGCCAGTACGTCCTTTCTCAAGTAAGGAGACCAAAACTGAACACAATACTCCAGGTGTGGCCTCACTAACACCTTATACAATTGCAGCATAACCTCCCTAGCCTTAAACTCCATCCCTCTAGCAATGAAGGACAAAATTCCATTTGGCTTCTTAATCACCTGTTGCACCTGAAAACCAACTTTCTGCGACTCATGCACTAGCACACCCAGATCTCTCTGCACAGCAGCATGTTTTAATTTTTTATCATTTAAATAATAATCCCTTTTGCCGTTATTCTTACCAAAATAGATAACCTCACATTTGTCAACATTGTATTCCATCTGCCAGACCCTAGCCCATTCACTTAGCCTGTCCAAATCCCTCTGCAGACTTCCAGTATCCTCTGCACTTTTTGCTTTACCACTTATCTTAGTGTCGTCTGCAAACTTGGACACATTGCCCTTGGTCCCCAACTCCAAATCATCTATGTAAATTGCGACCAGTTGTGGGCCCAACACTGATCCCTGAGGGATACCACTAGCTACTGATTGCCAACCAGAGAAACACCCATTAATCCCCACTCTTTGCTTTCTATTAATTAACCAATCCTCTATCCATGCTCCTACTTTCCCCTTAATGCCATGCATCTTTATCTTATGCAACAACCTTTTGTGTGGCACCTTGTCAAAGGCTTTCTGGAAATCCAGATATACCACATCCATTGGCTCCCCGTTATCTACCGCACTGTTAATGTCCTCAAAAAATTCCACTAAATTAGTTAGGCACGACCTGCCCTTTATGAACCCATGCTGCGTCTGTCCAATGGGACAATTTCCATCCAGATGCCTCGCTATTTCTTCCTTGATGATAGATTCCAGCATCTTCCCTACTACCGAAGTTAAGCTCACTGGCCTATAATTACCCACTTTCTGCCTACCTCCTTTTTTAAACAGTGGTGTCACGTTTGCTAATTTCCAATCTGCCGGGACCACCCCAGAGTCTAGTAAATTTTGGTAAATTACCTCTAGTGCATTTGCAATTTCCCTAGCCATCTCTTTTAGCACTCTGGGATGCATTCCATCAGGGCCAGGACACTTGTCTACCTTTAGCCCCATTAGCTTGCCCATCACTACCTCCTTGGTGATATCAATCCTCTCAAGGTTCTCACCTGTCATAGCCTCATTTCCATCAGTCACTGGCATGTTATTTGTGTCTTCCACTGTGAAGACCGACCCAAACGAGTCCTTTGATTTATAAGCATGCGGAAATTGAGGACTGTACCTAAAGCTGTAAGTGAAATGAGTCATGTGACCTGTGCTAGCGTCTGATTGACAGGAAGCCTGAGTGGTTTATTTGTGAGAGATCAAAAGAGTCTAAGGTTGTTTTATTGATCGGGAGGTGGAAGACATTTATGCTTCTACGTCCATGACGAGGAGATCCTGAGTCTCCAAACAGCCCAGAAAGATTGTATTAGAAACTGTTCCTTTACCTATAAGATCAAAGGGGATTGGGAACAAAGATAACATATTACCATTTTTGCTTCTATGCAAAGCTAATGAGTTTCCTGTTGCCATAGAGAAGAGGATAGTGGATGCCATTTTGAGATCGGGTTACAGGCTCCCTTGTAATGTCACAAAAATATCATACACAGATAGCAGTTTTGGAGTTTTATCTTTTGGGCCTGCAGCCAACTAGGAGGCGGAAAGTGAAATAAATAGTCATCCAGGCCTGCACCTTAAAAAGAGAAATGGTGACCTTATTGTTCACCACGCAGAATAATAATAATCTTTTTATTGTCACAAGTAAGATTACATTAACACTGCAATAAAGTTACTGTGGAAAGCCCCTAGTCACCACATTCCGGCGCTTGTTTGGGTACACAGAGGGAGAATTCAGAATTCTCAGCCGGTACGGGAATTGAACCCGTGCTGCTGGTCTTGTTCTGTATCACAAACCACCTGTCTAGCCCAGTGAGCTAAACCAGCCCTCTCTGAAGATGGGAGCTCTTGCTCAGTTTGAAATTCAGGTTTGTCAGGAGTTAGAACAAGGTTAGAGGGTTCACCTAGCTGGAGCTAGAAGGAGAATCTCCAGGAAAATTCCCACTGGGAAAGATAGTATTGGGAAATGAAAAGAACAGAAGTAAAACCCATGGGAGCTGCAAATTACTTTGGATTGATTCCAGGAGAATTCAATGTCTACTTAAGAGATCCAAGTAACGTAACAAAGTTGGGGTTTTGAGTTGTCATTAATAGTAGAAAGGGAAAAGTCTGTTTGGTACTTAAAAGCATAAGTTGCCTATGAAAAGAAATAATGCATTTAGTCATTTGACACAGTAAAAGCTTTATAAAATGTGGAATATTGTCACATATATTTCACCCAATAATTGGAAGTTTGCATTTCTATTTAAAAATTGTCTGCCTCTGCAGAAATCATAGCATTAGAAAGGATTCAATTGGTTAATGATTACCCAGTTTTATATGAATCATATTGGCAGTTTTCTTTGTGTACGGATTGTATTTTAACTTGGAGGAATTGTTCAGTAATTTCGGGTGGGACTTTCCATTGAGAATCAAGGGAATTGGGCCAGATCTCTGCTGCCGCAGGGAATGGGGCACGGCTGTGAGTCTCTCTCTTTGACCATGCAAACAGCATGGTGAAGAGCCTGTTAGATTCCATTGGGATCAGGCCGCCATTTTGAGCAGGCAGCCCGATTCTGAGGTCTGGTGCCAGGATCCCCCTACAATGCTAATCCTGTGTGCGTAATCTCCTACTGTGAGTGTGGCGGGGGCTCGCGCTGCTCTAGCCATTTCCCACACACATTTATTTACGGGGTCGAAAGAAAGGTTGTGTGAGCTCATAAAATCTATCCCTAAGATATGTTCTGCTGTCTGGGGTAAATCTACCAAAACTACTAAGCGCTTAGTTTTAATGTTACTGATCTGGATATCCACAGGGGCGGTGATGTGTCCCTGCTGGAGGTGACCTGCAAAGCCACTAAGCGTGATGGTGTCTGTAGTGGGCCATATATCTCGCTGGTACATCATGGAGGAGTTTAACGTGGTTCGGGACCCTCCTGTGTCCCAAAGGAACTCTACTAGGTGTCCCCAGACTGTGCCTACAGTTATCGGTCTTCCGGACTTGTCCCAAAGTGTGTCGCAGACCCAAGTTGGGGAGTCTGAACACCGTCAATCGGTGCCATTTATGGCCAAATTGTCTGCACGGGCACTAATGCTGTGGATAGGTCTGGCATTGTTCCTAGGTGGGGCATGTGTGGGCTGGAGTCCGTTGCTGTTTCGGGGGGGCATTGCATTCTCGGGCATAATGTCCCTCGTGTCCACAATTGTAGCATCTCTGCGCTTTAGGGTGCTGCGTGTTACCTCTACTTTCATTTATCAATGTGGGGTCTTGGTGTTCCTTTATTGGATTCATGTTGGCGTCTACTCTCTCCTGCTCTGTCTTTTTCTGTAGGGATTATTCCAAAGCTCTAGATAATCGCTTCAGTACCCACACTTTGTTGTGTGCCGGGTCTGAGGGGTCGTAATTCGCACATGCCTTTGTCCTGCCTCCGTGGCGTGGGAAACTAAAATACGGGTCCATTTGGCCGTATTGTCTGCAGATAAATGGCCGCGTGTTAAATCACCGAATACTGCGGTGAAGTGGATCCAGAGGCGTCCAGCAAATGCTTTTGGATGCTCTCCCTTTTTCTGTTTGCACCGGTTGATTCCTTCTACTGAATCTCCTCTATTGTAGCCAATGGCATCTAAAATGGCTGTTTTCATATCTTGGAAGCTACCTCCTCCTACATTTTGTGGGTCGGGAAGGGCTGGACTAACCGACGGGTCAAGGCTCATTACTATGAGTTTTACTTCTTCCTGCTCGTCCAGACCGTACATGACGGTCTGTTACCTAACTCGTTTGAAAAAGTGATGTGGGTCTGACGTGGGGTGAAAAGTTACTATTTTGTCGCGGGCATCTCTTAACCGGGTGATGGTTAGTGGGGTGGTGTACACAAAATCGGGTTGGTCTTCTGTTGTTACTCTACGCTGCGTGGTAATGGGATTCATAGGATTGGGTGCTGCCTGTGCTGTTGGTGGTGCTGGGCCTGGGGGGGCTCTATTCTGACTTTCTGTTTCGTTCACATATCGTTGGGCCGTTTCATTAAGTTCCTGCCAATCGGGGCCATCTTGCTGATCTAACTGTGGGGCAAAGGTATCTCTGAACCCATTCTGAACTGTTGTTTCCTCTTCCTGAGTACCGGGAGTGGCACCAAAATATCTGGGATTGTATCGGTTACTCAAGTATCAGTCCTTTGTCTTACGGAGATGGGTCATTAAAATGCAAATCGGTTGGGGGTTTCGATGCTGTCTGGATTCTTTGCTCACAAATATACATTCAGGCTCTGTGCCTGCCTGAATCTTACATTGTCCATATTTCCCGTTTGCTTTGCGATCGTCCATGTTTCTTGTTGTAAGTGGCCATCCCAGATGACTACAATGGAGAGTCCTGGACTTCATTCTTAAATTACCTACTGTGCCCAGGTTTACTTGGCCAGCTTCAAATTTGTTTGCATGCCACCCTCTACTGCTTCAACTTTGGGCAGAAGGCCCTTCTATATTCCATTACGGTCAAATAGTGACAAGTGTACAATTAAACTTTATTTAATTTGGAGCAAAATATTATAAATGGACAGTTTGAGAGAACAGATTTGATATGGAGCACAAAGATTTTTTCTGTATATAACCCGGTGTTGTTGCTAACTTTTGGTTGGTTCAACTGGCTCTGTTTTATAACCTTTGCTCTTGAGTCGCCAGGTATCTTTATGATACCGCCACAAGGTTCAAGTTCAAGTAATGATCAATAACTCAACACACCAATTAGTAAGATTCAAATCAAAGCACATTTATTATATACAGTAAATCGCTACTCATGCATAAACTCTACTTTCTAGGCTATTTCTATAACTAACAGGCCTATACTTAGCTTTGGACTGGTCCACCAGGTCAGGGGAACAAATGGCCTTTCGTTCGGGTTCTGAAACTGCGGAATTCAAAAGCTGGTATGGACTGGTAGCTAGGAGCGCCTATCTCGTAGCGAGCGTTGACTTGAGACTTACTTCTTTGGAGGCAGCTGGACAGGTCACTGTCAAGGGTTGCTTCGCGTTGCTGAGTGACCCTGTCAAGAAGGACGATTTTAACTTGGGGGCTTTACTTTATAGTCCCCAGGGGCTTCGTTCCAATCGCTTGGTTCGATTTCTCCAATACTGGAGCTGTTCCCTGATCGTTGGACGGTCTTTAAGTGTCCGTTAACCTCTTTTGTGCTGGCTCCTGCTGGC
This sequence comes from Scyliorhinus torazame, assembly GCF_047496885.1. Taxonomy (NCBI): domain Eukaryota; kingdom Metazoa; phylum Chordata; class Chondrichthyes; order Carcharhiniformes; family Scyliorhinidae; genus Scyliorhinus; species Scyliorhinus torazame. The sequence continues at coordinate 110,556,725 of NC_092725.1, read as the reverse complement.
GCCGAGGAGTCTGGCTTGGCTTTGTTTACCTTAAATGTTTTGATTGTTCCCGGGGATCGCTCATTACTATGTAGATGGCTGCTACATTACTATGCAGGTGGCTGCTTGTATAGATACTGTCTGGCTTTTTGCAGAGTCTAATACACAGTAACTTGCGCCTGCTAGTTTTTGCCTGTGTTGGCTGAATTTCCCTTCAGCCTTTGCGGTTCTCCATTTTAAGTCGGGAAGTGGCCAACTCAGGTGGCTACACCGGGCAGGAAAAGGGCCTTCTTTTGTTAGGTGATGCATTTTCCCTTGGTTGAAATCCATTGCTATTTGTTCTTTATCACAAGATTTCTGTAAAATGAGAATGACCTAGAGGATTGGAATTTAAACGAGATGATTCACTTTTTGCTGGGCTGGTTCAATCTCCTGCACTAATTTGAATGGAAGATTGGTGAAATTCCTGTAATAAAAACCTGGGCCCAGAAGCAGAACCCAGACCTTCCTGTCGCTTGCCATTTTAACTCATCGTCCTGCTCCCAGTCCACATGTCCGTCCTTGGCCTGCTGCAATGTTCCAGTGAAGCCCAACAGAGGAACAGCATCTCATCTTCCGTTTAGGCACGTACAGCCTTCCGGACTTGACATTGAGTTCAACAACTTCAGACTGTGAACTCTGTCCTCCATCTTCACCCCATTTTTATTTTCATTTAGTCCATTGATCCGCTTTTCCCTCATCACTATCTCCCCCCCCCCCCCCCCCCCCCCCCCCCCCACCCCACCCTACCAGAGCCGTCTTCCCTGTTCCAAGTTGTCCATTTACATACCACTTTTTCAAGGGCAATTAAGGATGGGCAATAAATGCTGGCTTAGCCAATGACGTTGTATTTAAAAAAATAAACGGTGGGAAAGGAAAACAGTTATTGAAAGATATTTCCTGTGAAATATATATTAGCGCTCTTTATAGCTTTTCAGTTCTCGCCTGTATTCTACATGGTTCCTACAGAACTTGATATACACGTTTAAGATTTTTCTGCAGGAGATATTCAGTTCATCACTCGGGGACGGAAATGAAAAATGAGTTGTTCTTCCAAGGGTGGCAAATCTGCCAGGACAGTCTTACAGCTGGGGGCAGGGGGTGGACAGCTGGGGGGAACCAGGCGAAAATCTACTCCAGAGTATGGCCACGATTCAATAAAAACATTTCTAAGTGTTACCTTGGGTGCCACTACTGGCTGTCTCACCATCTGATTCACCAGATCCATGCCTCAGCGACCCGCCGCTGACCAGGGGGAGTTGCTTTCAATCGCTCCCTCGCCACTCACTCCCAGTCAACGCACCAGCAAGGCGGTGCGTCGACCTTCTTCTCGCTTTGGTGATGCCGACCTGCCCAGGCTTCTTGGTGCTGCCGATGTGAGATGGGACATCCTGTTCCTTCGAGGAGGTCGGAGGCCCAGCAGCAGCGCCAACAATGCCACCTGGGAGGCAGTGACAGCGGCTGTCAGTCGGGGCAGTGTAACGAGGAGGACCGCCGTACAATCCAATGACGGAAGAAGAGCAATAGCCTCTACAGAGCTGCAAGGATAAGTAAGCACCTCTCTCCTGGCATCAGTTCTGTCTGCCACTGCTGAAATTCCCCCCCCCCCCCACAGGTCACTGGCTGACACCTCGCACCCATCCCACATCAATCTTCATACTTGTTCCTCCGTATCCCTCGTCACCAACAAGATAATCCCTTCATGTCCAGATGCGGTGCCCACACATGCCACCTGCTATTGACCCCCTGACTCATCGAGCACGTGGCTCACAATGCCCTCCTTTGGCCCCACAGGAGAAGATAGCCTAAAATAAATGGGAAATGTTGAGGACAGGGCGGGGGGGGGGGGGGGGGGGGGGGGGGGGGCGCGGAGTCCCAGAGATTTGAGTGGGGGGCGGAGTCTCAGAGATTCGAGTCCTCACTGCCTATGAGGAATGGGCCCTGGAGTCCGTGCGGATGCCCGAGGAGAGAGCAGTCACCAACAGCCAGGTTGGCTTGTGCCACAGAGGTGAGCATCCACTGCCCCTTGAGCCCAATGATCTGTCTCATTCACATCAGACAAAATGATGCTCCCCTCTCATTGACCACATGTCCATTGTCTCGCAGGATCTCCATCTGATGAGGCCGGGCCATCTGGTGTCATTTCCCCACCTCCCCTGCCACCCAAGAGAGCTCCGAGGAGATTACTGGCGAGGCATTACAGCTATCATCCCCACTTTCCACCGATGCAGAGACACACACCTCGGTGGGTGACATTAGTGGACAAGCTTCTGGGGCACGTTCTGGTGAGCACCACACAGTTGCTGATGCACATCAGGTGGGAGTCGGGACGTCCTAGGAGACAGCAGTCGGAGGTCTGCTGGGCCATAGCACTCAGCTGAGTCTCACTCAGATGCTGAGATTCTGGACAACATCATCCCAGAGCTGATGCAGATGATAGAACACAGCCGTGACATTCAGGAGTGGAGGTCAGGCACATTCCAGTGACCTCATAGCCAATTGGTGCAGGAGATGTTTCTGACCATGTGTGGCACCGAGGACTACACTGCTAGGCAGGCGACCGCAGTGGAAAATCTGGAGAAAGACGTCAGAGGCTTATGGCACAGTCTGTGATGACCATGATTGAGGGCCTCAACATCGTGTTCCACTCACTGAGGGATGTGTCCCAGTAGGAAGTCCAACAGGTTTGTAGCTTTCGGAGCACTGCTCCTTCCTCAGGTGAATGAAGAGGTATGTTCCAGAAACATTATATATAGACAAAGTCAAAGATGCAAGACAATGCTTTGAATGCAAGCATTTGCAGGTAATTAAGTCTTTACAGATCCAGAGGTAGGGATGTATCCCAGTCACAGGTGAACATTGCTGAGACACTCAAGAGCATGGCTTAGTCACAGAGGCACATCGCTGAGCCAGATTACTCAGACTTCTGGAGCTCACTCCAGCTGCCCCTCCATTCCATGGAGACCCCCAGGGTCCCACAGGCACCGTCAGGAAGGAGAAATTGTTGGAGGCCAATCCAGGGCCTTCCTTCAAGGAGACGACGGCAGTCTCAAGTTCGCTTGAATCCCCCCTCCCGACACCAGCGCATCTCAAGGGCAGTGGGCAGAATAATAATAATCTTTATAAGTGTCACAAGCAGGCTTACATTAATACTGCAATGAGGTTTCTGTGAAAATCCCCTAGGCACCACATTCCGGCGCCTGTTTGGGTACACTGAGGGACAATTCAGAATGTCCAATTCACCTAACGGCACTCTTTTGGAACTTGTGGGAGGAAACTGGAGCGCCCAGAGGAATCCCATGCAGGCACTGGGAGAACGTACAGACTCCACACAGACAGTGATCCAAGCTGGGAATCGAACCCAGGTCCCTGGCACTGTGGAGCAACCGTGCTAACCACAGTGCTTCCATGTTGCCTGAAAAGGACGGCATGGCAAAGCCAGTGACACCGAGTCGGCTGGGGCCTTCCAAATGTAACACCTGATACATTTGAAGCCTCTGTCACATTGATCTTCAAAGCGGGTCTGGCTGTACCCCCATCCCCTGTTGCCCTCTGTTCCTCCTACACCACGCCCCGGACACAGTGGTCCAAGATCAAATGCCCCCGATGCATTTGCAACCACCAGCAGGATCAAGCAGCAAATACAACCTGCAGCTCTCACAACTAACAAGGCTAATTCGTCATTTGCAATATCCTGCAGCTGTGCAGCTAGAGGCTACTCACAGTCAAAGGGAGTGAAATTGACTTTTAGCATTGAAGGCTCTGTCTTGGAAGTGTTTGGAAGGACAGAGAGTCTACAGCTTGCCCCGTTTTGGGTCTCCATAATATTTAAAGATGGCTTGAAGGCCTCACACTCACACAGCCCCTCATGGTCTCTCCTGTTATTTACCCGGCGTGTCCAGTTCCGCGCCAGGCACAACGCGGTGGTTGAATCGCATCCTATATTTCCCTTGCTATGTTCTGAAGTAATCTGTATCTGAGCTATGTATGACTTTGAAGGCTGCCTTTTATTTTTCTTCTATATATAAGTACTATAACAACAGACCATATCTGTGTTTCTTTTAGGATTTGACTTTGTTCTTTTTCAAATTGTACACTAATGACATTGTAAGGAATCCATGAAGAATTTTCAGTGCATAATTTTCTGCCGCAATTGCCTCCTCACAGAACTATAAAAAGAGAAGAGCATTTCCAATAAGTGCTCAGAATATAAATGCTCGGGACTGTTTCAACTGAGCTTTGCAGATTGCTTTTTTTTAGTTAATTTTCCAGAGAGCAACTGCAAAAGCAATAATGACTTGAAGTTCTGCATGAAGCAAATGCGGAGACAGTAGTAAGCTGCAGCATTCAATCTGTCGAGCACAGATTAATCTGCAGACATTTGCCATCAAAAAATATAGGCAGTTGACTAGGAGTTGGAAGTCCTACAGTTCTCTAATGTGTTGTGCATATTAACAGATCAGTACTGAAAAAGAAAATGTTAACTTATATTTCTACAGCACGTTTCATGAGCTCAGGATGCCCCAAAGTGCTTTACAGCCAATTAACTACTTTTGCTGTGTACTTACTGTTGTAGGACGGCACGGTAGCACAGTGGCTATCACTATTGCTTCACAGCTCCAGGGTCCCAGATTTGATTCCGGCTTGGGTCACTGCCTGTATAGAGTCTGCACGTTCTCCCCGTGTTTGCGTGGGTTTCCTCCGGTTTCCCCCCACAGTCCAAAGATGTGCAGGTTAGGTGGATTGGCCATGTTAAATTGCCCTTAGTGTCCAAAAAAGGTTAGGTGGGGTTACTGGGATACGGGGATATGGTGTAGGTGTGGGCTTTGGTAGGGTGCCCTTTCCAAGAGCCAGTGCAGATTCGTTGGGCCGAATGGCCTCCTTCTGCATTGTAAATTCTATGACTCTAATAAGGAAATAGAGCAACGAAAGCTGTGTCCCCAAAATCAGTACTGTGATAATAACCACATTTTAGTGCTGTTGGTTGAGGGATAATTGTTGACCAGGACACGCAAGAACATCTCAACAGGGCAGACTGTTAATGTTTAAACATCACACCTAAAAGGCAGCACCGCTGATAGTGCAGCACTCCCTCAGTGCAGCACGCCCTCAGTACTTCACTGAAGTGTCAGGCAGGAATTTGTGCTCAAGACTCTGAAGTGTGGCTGGATCCAGAACTTTCTGTTCAAAGAAGGGAAAATGTTAACACTGAACTAGAGCTGACACTTGCAGCAGGAGTTTGCTCACTGGCTTCAGGAACCTGCCTTCAGGGTTCTGTCGCCAGGCTCCAGGCGCTGTCGCCAGGTTCAGGGGGCCCCGCCATCAGACTTCACGGTTCTGTTGCCAGGCTCCAGGATGCTGTGACCAGGCTCCACGGCCCTGTCATCAGGCTCAAATGGCGAGCAGTCAGGTAATGTGATTTTCACCAAATTGGCCAATTAATGGACAGAGGGTGGGCTTGAACTCCAATTAAGGATGAATAATGGGCTGTCAAAGCCAGCGGGCCAGTAGGAGGCTGTGCAATAAGGAAGCAGCAACAATATGTCATGCCAGTTAAGTGAGGGGGTGGGAGGACAAGGCGGACTTCGATGCCTTCACTAACCTGAAGACCGGCATGAAAATTCAAGTCTGCCTCTGACTATAAGCCTTACTGGGCTGTTAGCAGGGTCAATTGGCTACCATCACATGGGGGGCGGGGGGGGGGGGGGGGGGGGGTCACCTGGAAATGGACCCAAAGAACAAGCAGATTGGCTAGCATTGTGAGAGTCCACGTCTTCCTGCCTCCATGCCAACTCCCAATTGGGGCTAAAGATTCAGCGCCTGGATTTGGAGTATTGTAAACATTACAAACTAATAACAAAACTTGAAAGTCTGTTTGAGATTACCAGGTTGTCTGTAAGGGAGTCTAAGAGAAATTTAGGACATAGAGTTCTTGAACTAAACAACGTGTCTCATTTATTTTTAATCTCTGTTCTCAGCAGGAGTGGATAGATAGGTAAACGAGGATGAGTCGAACCAAAAAATAGTTTGAGCAAGTATGGGTCTGATTCCCTTTACTAACCTTGGGCAGATGACATGATAGACTGGTTATATGTGCACTGGAATAGACAATCCCAGCTGTTGAGCGTGTTGGCATAAAAGCATTCAGAAAATTATTCAATGCAATAGTGTGTGATGTCCCTCATTTAAAAACAATTATACTGCAGTGTTCTCATTCAAAGAACAAAGAACAAAGAAATGTACAGCACAGGAACAGGCCCTTCGACCCTCCAAGCCCGTGCATACCATGCTGCCCGACTAAACTACAATCTTCTACACTTCCTGGGTCCGTATCCTTCTATTCCCATCCTATTCATGTATTTGTCAAGATGCCCCTTAAATGTCCCTATCGTCCCTGCTTCCACCACCTCCTCCGGTAGCGAGTTCCAGGCACCCACTACCCTCTGCGTAAAAAACTTGCCTCGTACATCTACTCTAAACCTTGCCCCTCTCACCATAAACCAATGCCCCCTAGTAATTGACCCCTCTACCCTGGGGAAAAGCCTCTGACTATTCACTCTGTCTATGCCCCTCATAATTTTGTATACCTCTATCAGGTCTCCCCTCAACCTCCTTCGTTCCAGTGAGAACAAACCGAGTTTATTCAACCGCTCCTCATAGCTAATGCCCTCCATACCAGGCAACATTCTGGTAAATCTCTTCTGCACCCTCTCTAAAGCCTCCACATCCTTCTGGTAGTGTGGCGACCAGAATTGAACACTATACTCCAAGTGTGGCCTAACTAAGGTTCTATACAGCTGCAACATGATTGGCCAATTCTTATACTCAATGCCCCGGCCAATGAAGGCAAGCATGCCGTATGCCTTCTTGACTACCTTCTCCACCTGTGTTGCCCCTTTCAATGACCTGTGGACCTGTACTCCTAGATCTCTTTGACTTTCAATACTCTTGAGGATTCTACCATTCACTGTATATTCCCTACCTGCATTAGACCTTCCAAAATGCATTACCTCACATTTGTCCGGATTAAACTCCATCTGCCATTTCTCCGCCCAAGTCTCCAGACAATCTAAATCCTGCTGTATCCTCCGACAGTCCTCATCGCTATCCGCAATTCCACCAACCTTTGTGTCGTCTGCAAACTTACTAATCAGACCAGTTACATTTTCCTCCAAATCATTTATATATACTACAAAGAGCAAAGGTCCCAGCACTGATCCCTGTGGAACACCACTGGTCACAGCCCTCCAATTAGAAAAGCATCCCTCCATTGCTACTCTCTGCCTTCTATGGCCTAGCCAGTTCTGTATCCACCTTGCCAGCTCACCCCTGATCCCGTGCGACTTCACCTTTTGTACTAGTCTACCATGAGGGACCTTGTCAAAGGCCTTACTGAAGTCCATATAGACAACATCCACTGCCCTACCTGCATCAATCATCTTAGTGACCTCCTCGAAAAACTCTATCAAGTTAGTGAGACACGACCTCCCCTTCACAAAACCGTGCTGTTGTTTTATTATTTCTCAGCTCACAGAAGAATTGATGGACAAGTATTGCTTGCTGTTTGTATTTGCACCTTTGTTTTATCATTGAGGCAATCAATTATTTGCAAAAGAATTGCTCAGGGGTTGGGATTTTGTGTAAAGCCCCTCTATCTGACTGCTAGATTCATCTTCTGAGGGTCATTTCTTGATCAACTCAGTGCATTTTCTGCATGCTTTATTTCACCTCTGCCATTCCTCAAAATGTGGAGGTTCTGTGGAGCAGTGGATTAGCATCCCTGCCTCTGAGTCAGAAACTCTGGGTTTGAGTCCACCCCAAGACTTGACATCCAAGGAAGTTGCATTCATAATGCAGTCAAACAGGGTGAGTTTCAACCCGCAAAATCTTTCCAACACATGCCAATGGCAGGTGGTAAAAGTGGGAGAGATTTCTCCACATGCTTGATGTGGAGTGGTGCCCCTCAAGCCACAAGTCTCTGGTGGCGGGGAAAGAATGCAAACAGATTAAAGTCTTCCTTGTGCACCACTTGGTGTGGGAAGTGAACAAACAACAATTCCTCAAGTTGTTCCTTGTCTTTTCCTGCAGGATGCTTCACTCTCATCACAGCAGAACCCCAAGCTCAAGCGTTTTCAGTCTGAAGTTTGTATTGCTGTTTACTGTTGTTGAAAAATAATGAGCAGGCCACAAGTTTCAGGGCCGTAAAACGGCTGAAAGAGTATCAGCACCTATCATCCACCTCACCAGATTTTCGTCTGTATTGAAGTCAGTGCAGTTAGAGTTAGGTCATTGTTGTGAAATCAGGGAGCACTTAATTTCACACATCACACAAAGGAGACTGGAAATCTAGAGTTATCTCATTGAAAAGTGTTGCTGCTCTGTCAATTGATATTTTCAAGGTGATATTGACAGATTTTTATTGGGGGTGTGACTTAATGGAACGGTTTCTAAGTGTGGTAGCTAGGACAACGGCCGCGAGCTTCCCGACGCTCGCCCCGGTGAGGCTGTCACCAGTATTAAATATTAATTGTACCACAATTAAGTGGCCTCACACCACAAACGATGGTCCTGGCGGCTGATTCATTGAGACCATGCCGCCAGCTCCCCATTAACGAGAGCAGCAGTTAAACCAACCTCGTAGAGCAAACCCCACACAGCTCAGAGCCATGCCACCGAGGAGACCAGCCCCATGATTCGGATTTGCCGATCTGGTCAGATTGTTGGACGTGATCGAGATCAGGCAGGATGCTCTGTTCCCTGGTGGGGCTCAGAGGGTTAGCCAGAGGGCAGCCAGTGCCCCCTGGGAGGAAGTGGCAGCAGCTGTCAGCTCGGGAAGGCTCACCAAGAGCTCCGGCACCCAGTGATGCAAGAAGATCAACGCCCTCCATCGGGCCGCATAGGTGGGTTGACATCAGCCCCCTGGTACCGCCCATCCTTCCGCCCCCCCCTCCACTCCCAACGAACATACACCTGGCACTGCCCCAGCCCAGCACCGTAATGTGCCCTGGCCTACCCAGGTCCAGCAGTGCCACCCAAACCTGCCCCCCCCCCCCCAACAATCCACCCGCCGAGCGGGGCAGCAAACATGGCTACTCACCTCCTCGGTTCCCCGCTGCATCCATTCCGCCAGCTTCACGCTTTTGAAAATGTGTACTAATTGGTGCCTGCGTGACCACTTGATGTGAGGGCGTTAGACAGAGGGTTGCTCTCATTAATTGTATGGAGATTGGCTTTAAGTGGTGATTATTCATTTCTCGCCATGCTATAGAGGGACCCTGATTCCGTTAATGGGAGTGGGCTGGTTAGATCGCAAACTGATCGGTGGCCGGCACAGTTCTCGATTCTGGCCTCTCCTGCGCTCTCGCTCGAGCGCAACATGCCCATTAAATCTCCAGTTGCTTGTTTGATCTCTACCAGGTTAAGTTATTGAGACCATGGCTCAGATTTTGCTGCAGCAGAGCAACAAATGGCAGGGTGGGGGGGGGGGGGGGGGGTAGGGGGGGGGGGGGGGGGGGGGGGGGGGGGGTAGGGCGGGGGGGGGTAGGGCGGGGGGGGGGGTAGGGCGGGGGGCGGGGAGGGGGCGGGGGCACGGGGGATCTCATAGAAATGTACAAAATTCTTCGAACAGGACTAGACAGGGTAGATGCAGTAAGGATGTTCCAGAACCAGGGGTCACAATCTGAGGATATGGGGTAGACCATTTAGAACAGATGAGGAGTAGTTCTTTCACCCAAAGAGTGGTCACTGACATGAACAGACGGGGTGGGGAATGGTACAGGCATTTGATCTAGATAGGACACGTGATCGGCGGAGGCTTGCAGGGCCGAAGGGCCTGTTCCTGTGCGGTATTGTTCTTTGGTCGGCGGCATTCGTTGCCACAGGAAGTAGTTGAGGCCAAAATATTGTATGTTTCCAAGAAGCAGTCAGATATAGCACTTAGGGCGAAGGGGATCAAAGGATGTGGGCGAAAAACAGGATTAGGCTATTGAGTTGGATGATCAGCCATGATAAGAATGGTGGAGCAGGCTTGATGGGCCGAAAGGCCTCCTTCTGCTCCTATTTTCTATGTTCTATAACTAAAATCTATTAACAGTTGTAGGTCAGGTGAACTCCATGGGCTTTGGAGTTTTCTAAACCGTGGCCCATACCAAGGCACAGTAACTTCATTGCAGTTAATGTATGCCTTTTTGTGACAATAAAGATTATTATAAAATAAAATGGCCAATATTGGGAATGCATCAGGAATTAGCATGCCAGCTGGCCTAATGTTTTTACAGGCCCAATCTGCCTCTGTTCCTGACCTTGGAGCAGTCAGCCCACCTCATTCTATTTCAAACGAGCTTGATTGACACTAAGGCAGTTTACAGCAAATATATCAGCAATTACATTGTACAGCACTTACATTGTTACACCAATTGCATTGTTAAAGACAGATAATAAGCATGGGCTCGTCTATAAATGGACACAGTCTTCGTGACTGGTGGGTACCGCAGAGACTGGTGTGTGTTATCGACCCCGTTAATCACACTTTGGTTTAATATTTTGAGTTTCCTTTGCGATTCGTTTTTTGTTTGATGCAGTCTCCCTTGATTTGTCCCTTAGTTTGTAGAATTTAGTTTTATTGGTGCAACCTAAAATAGTACAAGTGGACACGCTGTAACAGTGGGATGTGGGACGTACTGAGAAGGTCTGTCATGCTGTGGAGCTGACTCAGGAATAAACCTGTTTGAGGTAAAAGACTAGTTTTTAAGCTGGTCTATTTAGGAGAAAAGTATATTCTTTCACCATATATATTTATTGGAATTAACCTTGAGATGTGCAGAGGTCGTGAAAAGCACAATGTAAGTGCAAGTCCTTCTTTCTTACTAAACCAGCAAAATTTTCAAATAATCTTTAAAGAGCTATGATCAGGCTGTAGGAATTGGGTTGTTCTTTCAAAGAGGTGGCAATTGGCAATTTCAAAGTTGGCCAATTGGCCTCCATTTCAGAACCATATAAATGTTACAGTGCAGAAAGAGGCTATTCAGCCCAACCTGTCTGCACCGGCCAGCAAAGAGAAAAAGGAGACTAACCGCTCATTTTAATCCCCTCTTCCAGCACCTGGTCTGTAGACTTGTCGGTTACAACAGGTACAACTGGATGCAGGTCCAGGAGCCTTTTTAAAGGAGTTGGGCATTTCAGCCTCAACCACCAACTTAGGCAGTGAACTGCATGAAAAGGTTTTTCCTCATGTCCCCTCTAATCCTGCTACCAATCATTTAAACCTGTGTCACCTAGTAATTGACCCCTCAGCTTGGGGAAGCAAGTCTTTCCTGTCCACCCTGCCTAGGCCCCTCATAATTTTGTACACCTCAGTTAGGTCACCCCTTCGCCTCCTCTGTTCTAAGGAAAACTACCCTAGTCCATCCAACCTCTCCACATTGCTGCAATTTATTTTTAATCTCCGGCAACATTCTTGTAAATCTCCTCTGCACTCTCTCCAGAGCAACTATGTCCTCCCTGTGTGTGGTGACCAGCATTGTACACAAAACCCCAGCTGTAGCCTAACCAGCGTTTTATAGAGTTCCATCATTACATCCCTGCTTTTGTATTCAATACCTTCCAGAATAAAGGAAAGTGCTCCTTATGCTTCTTGACCACCTTGTCCAACTGTCCTGCCACCTTCAAAGACCTGTGGACATGCACTTCAAGGTCTCTCCCTTCCACAACACTTCTCAATACCTTCCTGTTTATTGATTATTCCCCTTGTTTTGTTTGCCCTCACCAAATGCATTACCTCACACTTTTCTGGATTGAATGCCATTTGCCACTTCTCTGCCTACTCAACCAAACCATTGATATCATTCTCGAGTTGACAACTATCCTCTTCACTTTCAATTACATGGCCAGTTTTGGTGTCATCACTTAAGTCTAAATTATTAATATATACAACAAACAGCAAGGGCCCCACCACTGAGCACAAAAACATCCATTGAACATTAGTCTTTGTAGGGGTGGCACGGCGGCACAGTGGTTAGCGCTGTTGCCTCACGGCGCCGAGGACCTAGGTTCGATCTCGGCCTCGGGTCATTGTCCATGTGGAGTTTGCACATTCTCCTTGTGTCTGCGTGAGTCTCACCCCCAGAACCCAGAGATACACAGCGTAGGTGGATTGACCATGCTAAATTGTCCCTTAATTGGAAAAAAACAAAAACATTACTCTTTGTTATCAATAATTTGCCCACCACAGAAGCCAGATTTACCGGCCTATAGCTTTCTGACCTGTCCCCGTACCCTTTTTAAATAATGTTATAACTTATGCAGACCTCCCATCCTCTGCTGCCTCACCTGTATCTAATGAGGATTGGAATCCTCAGAGCATCTTCCATTTCCTCCCTGGCTTCCTTCCATAACCTGGTATAAAATCCATCTGAACCTGGTGATTTATCCACCTTCAAGGATGCAAGTCCCTCCAGTACTTCCTCTTTCACTACTCATATTGTATCTAATATTTCACACTCGGCTTTAACTAGAATATCTGAATCATCCCTCTCCTCAGTGAAGAAAGAGACAAAGTACTCATTGGGAACCCTGCCCACATGTTCTGAATCAACCACAAGTTATCAAATGTTACAAAATATGGTACCAACATTGTAACAATGCAAAATCCACCTCTCTCTCCCCAAACCCCACCGAGCCATCTGTCACTTATTCTGAAGTTTTGCTTTCGTTGAGCACTGACCTTTTTTACTCCCAGTAACACCTCACCTTTATGCCATGACTAGCAGCTTCTCCTGCCATTAATGCTCCTCTATTTCTTGACCTACACATCTTTGTTGTAATTTCTCCCAGCTCCCACCAATCACTGATCTTCTACTCTCCTCCAGCTTCATCCACCCCCTCTTATAAAATAAATAATACAACACATTTTTCCCCCTCATATTGTGTTTGTGCTGTGGGGGTGGTCGGGGTTTGTTTTGGGGGTCTCGGAGATCGATGGCGTCCCAATCTCTCGCCACATTGGGGAGTTCCTGCGAGCGGAGCTCCCCGAGCTCCCCACTGTACAAAATGGGGCTAAATGCTGCCTCGGCTGCGTGTTCCCCGTTCCGGCCCCTTATTCACCTTGAGTCGCGTTGAATGGCCATGTGTTTCTCGGGACTGCGAGCACCGGGAAACAGGCAGCTAAACGAGTTCGCTAGGGGAGAATCGCACCCATTGTGTCATTTCATTTAGTAGAATTACGTCTAATGTACGTCACAGAAACAGAGGGCAAAATTTTCCCTAAATTCAGCAAAGGCTGAGAGCAAGTCCTTTGGGACTTGGACAAAAACTGCAAGGGGCGGGTCCCATGACATCACGCTGGCGGCAGGCTTTGTTTTTCAAAGATTGGAGTGTCATTTTTAAAGGCTGCCCCCGTGCTCAATAGTTCATCAGCAAGCGCTCCCTCCAGCCCACTGCAGTGCCTGCGCAGTGACCAGGCAGTCCCCGAGCATGGCCCTCTCCTCCCTGAGCGATGCACTCACCTGAGCACTTCTGTGAGGTCTGCTCACCAGGTGCACAGCTCGAGAGAGCAATCGGGTGTCACACCAATCTGCCCTCACGCTGACATGAATTTGGGGTTTGGGGTTGGGATGAATGAGGATTAGAGACCTGATAATTATTATCGGATGTATGGAAATGATGTTCCTGTCGTTGAACATTGGGAAACACGCTATGTCGGGGTCGGGGACAATTGTGACATGGACTTGGTTTCCAAGTGTCAGCAAGGGGGGAATAAAGGAGTATTGTATTATAATCTGTTTTTTCGTGTTTAATTAATGTTTTTCTTGTTGTGACTCTGTTCCTCCACGTTTGATTTTTTAAAAAAAGTTAAATGTTGCGGGGGCGGGGGAGGGGGGGGGGGGCGGGATTCTCTGTTGCCTGACGCCAAAATCGGGAACAGCGATCGGGCGGTGAATAGCTCCCGATGCCAAAATCGCGGCAGACCCCAGTTTGGCGCCGAATCGAGATGCTCCGCCCCCTCCAAATCGGCGTCATTGCAACACGCGCAACGTGTACTTGCAACCACGTTCGCATCTTATTAGCTGGACCACCCATGGTGCTCTGCCTCTGATGGGCTGCATTCCCGACGGCACAGGTCACGTGTGGTCTCAGCGATCATGAACCTAACATAGTGGCTGCGGAGAGGGAGAGAGAGGGCACATGGACAGTGTCCAGCACCGCAATACTGCGCTGAAAGTCGTACCGTTGGCCAGGGCTGGGGGGAGTAGTGGGGGGTGGCCTGGAGTCGGGGTGGACGGGTACACAATCCAGCACAACCGGCGCCATCTTTTCGGGCGCGATCGGTGCGTGTGTTGGAGGGTGGGGGGGGGTGTATAGTGTACGCGTGGCTGCAGTCTGTCAGCCCTGCGTGTGTCCAGCACGGACCCGCCGATTCTCCCACCATTTTCCGCGTGTTCTGTGGGTGGTTCACGTGGCACCAGTGGCGGAATTGGTGCGGGTGAGGCGCCGAACTCCACGGATCCTCTGTTGGTGTCAGCACTTAGCCAGAGGAACGGAGAATCCAGCCCACGGTCTTTAGAGCCAGGGATCCATTGTGGGATCTTCCTGTCCGGTTATAACATGAACTGGGATTGCAACACAGGGAAGCGAGTTTTTAAGCAGGAGAGAGATTTACAGTATAGATAACATAGATAACAATGTGTATAATTTGGCTTTATCAGAGTGGTTATCAGCTCCTTCCCCATTCATCTGTTCAACGTTTCACCTTGTCCTCTTTTCTTTGACAAGTGGACAAGTATGTACTGGGTATGTACAAAAGGCTTGTTGCCATGGGTAACACACCAGTTTTGTATAGCTCTGCCTCACCTGTCAAAAAGGTCACCAGCCACCTCCACTTTCGATATTGCTACATTGCTATGTTGTTAAGGCCTTAACCATTTGACATTTGGAGCAGGTGGAAGGAATAATACTGCAGTCAGAGATAATGGTGAAAATGCGCCATTGACAGAAGGAGTAGACCCCATTCAGCAGGGCATAAACAATTTGCCCAAACCTTCTAAATTCCCCTGTATTTCTTCTGCTTCACTTTTTGCCTTGGCTTTGCCTCTTCTATGTTATCGCTGTAGTAACAATGAGTTATTCATGCAGTGAGGCAGTGGGACGGAGGGAATGCAGCAAATGGCCACAGCACTGATACATTTCTATTTCATGATCTCCTGCAACCTTGTTCATCGAAGCAGTGAAGTTTTGTGCCAGAAATCGCTGAAATTTATTGAGGTTACTCTGTCCAGATTCACTTGTGGGGTTTCGCTAATCAATACTCTAAAGGCCCTTTTGTTATCATGTGTCAGGGCCTGCATTAAAATCACAGTTTGTATTTTCCTTCCCTTCGTCTTAAAAGCATTTAGGTGACTGCCAGACTGAGTTGGATTTTCTAGGTCATGCAATCTCTATGGATGTGCTCAGTTGCAATAATTTATACTTTACAAGCTCTCTTGATCTGTCTCTCTGTGTTGAGATCCTGGCTTAAATTATTGTACTCCTCGCATAAAAGTGCTCCATGTCTGCACGAGAAACCTGATTTTTATCTCCTGCATGCCTGCAGGATGGATTGTGCTTCTCAGCAAATTTACACTTTGTATTTTTTCATATGGCAGAGCCTGCATTGTAAACTGAATTGTTAATGGGGAAAGATCGTCATGCAAAAAGACAAATGTTCTTTTTATTATTCGGTGAGCGAGGAGAGCCAGATAAATGGGGCAGCGTTTAAATCATCACATCACACAGCCTTGGCTCAGTTGGTGGCACTCTTCCATCTAAAGTGCTAAAATTGTGGGTTAATTTCCCACTCAAGAGACCTGAACGCACAACCCAGGCTGATACTCCATTGCAGTACTGAGGTAGTGCCAATTAAGTGAGATTTTGCACTGAGGCGTCCAGAAGGGTAGACTTAAAAGATCCCATGGCACTATTCAAAGAAAGGCAGATGAATATTCTCATCGATGGAACAATATGAAAAAGACCCATTGATTTTGGGTGATGTCGGTGTTACGACCGCCCCCCTCCCCCCGCCCCCCAAGGGATTTGAACCTACATTGTATTAGATTCCCCTCCTACACCTTGAAATACAAACTCACCAGTTGATTAGGGGCACGGAGCTTCCTCCCAATTGGAGAAACCCCAACAGGATATAAACCCCGGCCAGGGAGCAGGTCGGGGAAGAGGACCCTGAGGGGGAGGAAGAGTGAGAGAGTATTGTATTGTGGAGTAGTAGGATAAACCTTGTTACATCCTGTCTGTCTGGCTATGTGTGGAGTCCTTGGGTGGGTTCTTCCGAACGCCGGCATGATGCTCAGTTTCGCCGGCTAGTCATTGGGGTTTCCCATTGCGGGGTAGCCCCACGCCGTCGTCAGGAAACCCCCGGGATGCTGGCAAAAGGGAGAATTCCAATGATGGAGAAACAATTCAGCCCCTTGCCTTCGGTCGCAACACTTGGGCAGGATTTTCCGTTTGTTCACTCCAGTGGGATTCTCTGTTCCCGCTGTGGTGAATGAAGTTTCGGCTGAGCACCAAATTCTTCGTTCTCGCTGGCAGCGGTAGCGGGGCAAATTTGGAGCGGAGAATCCCGGCCGTAATGTTTTCCTTGTTGCTGAAATCCACCCAATTATAGCCTAATGACATTACACACTTGTATCTTATGCCTGTGAAGTTAACATATAACTGCATTTTTAGATTTGCCAGCTTTAGCCGCAGACTATCCTTGATTCCTGGGAAGGGTCCTTGCTGGCTGACAATCTTGAGTTTGTCACTTAATAGTGCATCATTTGCTGAAAAAATACTTTTTTTGCCAAAGTTTTT
Source organism: Scyliorhinus torazame (assembly GCF_047496885.1). NCBI lineage: Eukaryota > Metazoa > Chordata > Chondrichthyes > Carcharhiniformes > Scyliorhinidae > Scyliorhinus > Scyliorhinus torazame. The sequence continues at coordinate 110,539,868 of NC_092725.1, read as the reverse complement.
CCTCTTGCATTCATCTGGAGAATTCGCAAGAATACCAATGTCCTTGGAAACAACAACCTCTTACTGTGTGAGAAGAGAGTGCTGACGACGAGTCCACTTGCAAACCAATCAGCATATCCAGAGAGAAATTATTCCCAGAAGTACTTAAGCCAGGCGATTGAGTTTCTATAAAGGCCCTTTATGCTGTTTTCACTGGGCTTGCTTTGCCAAAACTTATAATAGACGATTGGGAATCCTGCCCTCAGAGAAAATTTAGTCCCACAGTTGATGCCACTTTCTGCTAGATGTTAAATTGAATGGTGCAGGGTGGGGTAAACCTAGAATGGAGTAGAGATTTGTAAACCATTTCTTTAAGCAATCTTTCTCTGAATTGTGTTGATCGGCACATGGAATTATGACATTATTTCAATCACAGAAACTTGGTTGAACAAAGAAGAGGACTGGCAGCTGAACATCCCAGGGTATAGAGGTTTCAGGCATGATACAGGGGGGAGGTAGAGGAGGAGGAGGAATTGCATTTTGATTAGTGAGAATATCACGGCAGTACTCGGGAATGATATCTTAGTAGGTTCCTCAAATGAAGCCATATGGGTGGAACTTAGTAACAAAAAGGGGACGGTCACATTTCTGGGAATGTACTATAGGCCCCCAAATAGTCAGGGAGAGATATAAGGCAGATATGTAGGTGAATCATAGAATCCCTCCAGTGCAGAAGGAGGCCACTGGCCCATCGAGTCTGCACTGACCCTTCAAACGAGCACCCTACCTAGGCTCAATCTCCTGCCCTATTATCCCACCCAACCTTTGGACACCGAGGGGCAATTTTATCAAGGCCCATTCACCTAACCGGCACAACTTTGTGGGAGGAAACCGAGCAGCCGTTGCAAACCCATTCAGACACGGAGAGAATGTGCAAACTCCACACAGTCACCCCAAGGTCAGAATTGAACCATGGTCCCTGGTGCTGAGACAGCAGTGCTATCCACTGTGCTCCGGTGCCAGCCTTTCTCTGAGAATTGGCAGAAAAATCTCTGAGAATTGTGAGAAAAATTGGGTAATAACAGTAGGGATTTCAACTTCCCCAATATTAACTGGGAAAGTCAAAGTGTGAAAGGCATAGAGGGAGCAGAATTCTTAAAATGCATCCAGGAGAGCTTTTTATGCCAATATGTAGAAAGTCCTACAAGAGTGCTGGAAGTCTTAGAGTCTTAGGGACTGAAACCGGGCTTGAGGTTGAAACTTCTCCCCCATTGAAACTGGTTGAAGTTTTGTTGCCAACTTTTGGTTGGCTCTTAAATGTTGCTCGTTGTGTCTTTACTTAATTTGCTCTGTTTCTATAACCTTTGCTCTAGAGTCGCCAGGTATCTTTATGATACCACCACGAGGTTCATGTTCAAGTGCTGATCAATAACTCAATACACCAGTTAGTACGTTTCAAATCAAAACACATTTATTATACACAGTCAATTACTACTCATGTATAAAACTCTACTTACAAGACTACTTTTAATACTAAAAGGCCTATACTCAGCTTTCGAACTGGCCCACCAGGTCAGGGGAACAAATGGCCTTTCGTTCGATTCTGAGTCTGCAGGCTTCAAAACTGGTATAGACTAGTAGCCAGGAGCGCCTATCTCGTAGCGTGCGTTGACTGGAGACTTACTTGGTTGGTGCAGCTACTAGGTGGGTCACGGTCAAGGGTTGTTTCGAGCTGCTGAGAGACCCTGCCAAGAAGGATGAATTGAACTTGGGGACTCTATTTTATAGTCCCCAGGGGCTTCGCGCCATTCGGGGCGGACCCCGTACCTGGTTCCAAGTGATTGGACTAAGTTCCGATCACTTGGATCGATTTCTCCAATACTGGAGCTGTTCCCTGATCGCTGGGCGGTTCCTAAGTGTCTGTTGGCCTTCCTTTGTCTTGGCTCCTGCTGGCGCCGAGGAGTCTGGATTGGCCTTGTTTACCTTAACTGTTTCCAATTGTTCCCGGGGATCGCTCATCAATAGGCAGATGGTTGTTAGTTTCAGTGCTGTCTGGGTTCCTGCAAGTTCTGATATACAGGAACTTTCCACCTGCTTGTTTTTCCTGCGTTTGACTGAATTTCCCTGCATTCTTAGTGGATCTCCATTTTAAGTCGGGAAGTGGCCAACCCAGGTGGCTACAGTTTCAATGGGGGAGAATTTTGGTAACAGTGACCATTTTGGTAACAGTGCAGCAGCATTTAAGGTAGTTATGGAAAGGGACAAAGGTAGATCAGAAATTAAGGTTCTGAATTGAGGGTGGCCAATTTTAACAAAATAAGACAGGCTCTGACCAAAATTAATTGGGAGCAGCTACTTGTGGGAAAATCTACAACAGAGCAGTGAGATTCATTCAAAAAGGAAACAGACAGAGTACAGGGCAAATGTGTTCCCATGATAGAGAAGGGTAGGACCAATAATGTCAATGGATATCCAGGATTGGATTAGGAAAAAAGGAAGACTTATGGCTCAAAACAGTGGGAGCCCTAGTGGAGTGTAGAAAATGCAGGGCGTTACTAAAGAAAGAAATTAGGAGAGCAAAGAGAGAGCATGAAAAAGCACTGCCGGATAACATAAAGGAAAATCCAAAGGTGTTTTATAAGTATATTAAGGGCAGGAGATTGACCAGTATAAGAATAGGGCCCATTAGGGACAAACATGGCAATTTGTGTGTGGAACCAGAAGATATAGGTGAGGTTTTAAATGAGTACTTTGCATCTATGTTCACTATGGAGAAGAATGATGAGGGTATAGAAATCAGCGAAGAGCATTGTGATTGACTTGAATGACCTAACATTGATAGAAGGAGAAGGTGTTAACAGTTTTAACAGGCCTAAAAGTAGATAAATCCCCGGGACCAGATGGCCTTCCAGGTTGCTGAGGGAGGCACGGGAGAAGATTGCAGCAGTTCTGTCAAGTTTTCAAATCTTCTTTGGCTAGAGGGGCGTAGGCAGTTAATCAGTCCCCCGTCACAACAGGAAACTGGAGATAATCTGAAAAATTTGGGTCAGCCTTCTTTATCCCCGGTTAACCAGGCAATGGGAATGGGGTCGGGAAGCCCAGCGCACCAGTTGGAATTGTAATTTTTGAACCCCATCCACCTCTATTTCCCAAAATTTAGCTCATGATGTTAAAACAAATTTTATGCTGACTGTCTTCTGCCTGGCTTCCTTTCATCAGCGGATTCTCACAGGCAATTAGAGATGGGCAATAAGCGCCGGAGTGTGGAGACGAGGGAATTTTCACAGTAGCTTCATTGCAGTGTTCATGTAAGCCTACTTGTGACACTAATAAAGATTAGTATTATTATTAAATGCTGGCCTAGCCAGTGACACTCGCATCCCAGGAACGAATAATAAAAGGTTTAAATCATAGAACACCAGTATGAGGGAGGCTTCTTTTAAACTTTAGGATTGTGTATCAATTCATATTGTTGCAATTCATTTTGAATTATTGAGGAACGAACAAGTTTGAGTCTTTGAAGCACTTGCTTACAAGTAAATCCACAACTGTCAACACTGGGTCAATGAGTAGCACCCCTCACTTCTGCATTAGAGGGTTATGGTTTCAGGTTGCATTGCAACTATTTGAGCACAGAATTGAGGCAAGCGCTCTATCACAGCACTGAGGGGTGAGTGACATTGTTGCTGTTGTCTTTGAATGTGACATTAAACCGAGGCCTCATCTGCTCACTTAAATTGGACCAAAAAGATTGCATGGCACTAACCCTTAAATAAATGATCTGGTCGTTATTTAATTGCTGTTTATGAGAGCTTGCTGTGCACAGTTAACTACCATGTTACAATAGCGACTGCACTGCAAAATTACTTCATTGGCTGTAAAGTACTTTGGTAGGTCCTGAGGTTACAAAAGGCGCTCATAAAAATGCAATTCCTTTTTTAATCACATTAGCTACATTTTGTTAAAGACCCCTTGCAGACCGTTGCCTCAGCAACTGGTGTATTTGTGCCTCCAGATATATTTAAAAAGTATCTCATGTGCCAAAATTCTAACTCTTGATTTCCATAAATATAATGCCCGACCCTGCACATACCAAAATGAACCGTAATTGACCTCGAATAATATTGTTTAAAATTGCTTGTACAAATTAGGGATAGCTTTTTTTTTTTACAATTCACTTTTGAAACTATGATTGTTTAATATCTTGCAGTTAAATAGATAAAAATTCATCAGAATTTACTGGCTTTAAATTCTGATGTTTAAAGTGCGCTGAACAATGATTGCTTCTGATGTTGTCGTTGCAATTTATTTTTAATTGTGCAGCACTTAACTCGATTCATTCCATTTACAACCAAATTTCACTTGACCAAATGAGTAATAATGCAGTTCTCCAATTCTTTTTATTTCCAGTCACTTTTATTTGGTAACGGAAAGCAAAGGTACGGTTCCGTTCCCAATCGTATTGAAGTGCATTGTATGGGAGACACACACACACACACAGAGGCAGGATCCGAACTATTTTACTTTGAAAAGCATCTGTGTCTAATCAGCTAGCTTTTCTCTTCAAATTGTTCTTTATTAATAAATAGTGGACACTGAAAGTAGCAGCTCTCTGTTCAGCTCATAAAACCGATTGCTTCGCAGAACCCAGCTACATCAAAGCTTTGTCAGATAATGCATTCTCTGGACTGGCAGCTATTTCAAAAACTTGGCTGGGGCGGTGGAAAAACCAGCAGGTGTCAACCCTAAGTAAAACTGCCAATACCTGATTAATTTTATCATTACTGGGGTATTCTGTTGAGGCACCCAATGCAACTCCTATAAATCAATGTCAGGCATGGACAATTGAATTTTATCAGTTGTCTGTATCAAGTATATGAGAAATATATACCGCTTTTATTAAAAACGTTATCTGTATTTTACAGAGCTTAGGCCCTGCAAAAAAAACACCTAAATTCTGAAGTGTATCTGTGATTTTGGCACCTGAGGGAGCACAGATGCTTGCATATTGTACCCCAAAAGGGCGCCTCTTTTGGCAGAAGCCACAAGCGGGCTGCAGTGTTATGATATGATCAGTTTGTGAAAATTGCTGGCACTTTAGAGTTTTAAATGGACTGGCGTACATTTTCCTGATTAAAAACAGAAAATGCCTCCTGGGGTGTCAGACCTGCGGGAGTTGCAGGTGGGAGTGGGGGCAGATGTTTTAGCCTTTGCCTCGCTGATATTTCGCAGGCAGGTTTTGTTGGGGTGGAGGTCAGCTTCTCCACCCTGTGCCTCGGCATGGCTTGGGAATCTAATGGAGTTACTTAGAGAAGGTGAAATTGGCCTTAAGAGGGTCAAATGAGGGGTTCCACAAGAGGTGGTGTTTGTTTGTTCTGCATTTTGGAGAACTAGTTACTGTCAACTGTTAGGGTTGGCGGAGGGAGGTGGCTAAGGGGGAACTTCTGAGGAAAGGTCAAACACACAAAATGTTCTTTCTGTTTCCCTCTCCATCGATGCTGCATTGAGTATATTGCGTATTTCATTCACTTTCTGTTTTTATTTTAGATTTTCAGCATTCGTCGTGTTTTTGTTTTGTATTTTTTGACTGGGGCCCAACACTCAGCTTTAATCATTGACATTGCGATGAAGAACGGATGAGGCAACTTCAATTCATGACACTGAGAAAGTGGGGCCAACTTTAATTATGGTTACCTGGGGTCTAGGTCTGTAGCACTATAGAAGTGTTTTCGGTCTGCTCGCAAAATATATGAAGCAATATCATTATTTTAAGAGGCACAGAATTTTGTTAGGTTCACTCAAGGATGAAGTAGGATCTATCTTTCCCATGGCTACAATAACATTGGAAATATAGCAAAGTTTGTGTGAGGCTGTCCTTATTTTATGGACTTTTTGGAGAGACAATTTCTTTGATATAAACAGTGTTGACTCAGCGTAAAAGGGTAATTACAGTCCACACTGCCCATGCATGATATGGCATGAGGGTAGCCTTCATTTATTGATTGCTTATCAATCTGATCCTGTCTCTGGAACGTTGCATGTGTTAGTCCACATTTTAATAAGTGCAAAGTATTATTGCAGGCAACTGTAAAAATATCACTGAAATGATTCTTTGTAGAATGTGGTTCCCGAGTCCAGTGCTGAGACACAATGCAAGGATGTGTCAGATAGAGCAGAGCTCTGGCAACAACCGGCTGAAGCTTTAAACATTAGAGTGATGATAATATGTGCCCTCGTTCAACTCTTATTTATGGAAACAAACTCATGTTCACACAGACGGTTCTAACACTGGCACCAAGATGAGTTGGAGCAGGCTCACCAACTATGCAGCACTAGGGCAGACTGCCACATATCGTCAACTGACTATCACAAGACTAGTTTTTCCGACTTTATGTTGCAGCAAATGCTGACTCTCGTTAACCTAAATTAGAATGCCCTTGAAACAAAGTTCAAGTTGGCGTAACCATTCCTAAAAACAAACTAACAATAGGCCAGTGATACTGTACTGTTCTGAACTCTTTAGGATATTTCCATCTCTTTAGTTTGTGATTTGAAAATTAATGTAGCTGTTTTAATAAAGGTTTTGTATTTCTTATAGGGGCTGGTTTAGCACAGTGGGCTAAACAGCTGGCTTGTAATGCAGAACAAGGCCAGCAGCGCGGGTTCAATTCCTGTACCGGCCTCCCCGAACAGGTGCTGGAATGTGGCGACTAGGGGCCTTTCACAGTAACTTCATTGAAGCCTACTTGTGACAATAAGGGATTATTATTATTATTATATACGTGAATTTTAAAGTGATGTAGATATCTAAAAGTATTTGTGTGTGTGTATATATATATATATATATATGTATATATGTTGTACAGCTGGTTTGTGATGCAGGACAAGGCCAGCGGGTTCAATTCCCATACCGGCTGAGGTTATTCATTAAGGCACCACCTTCTCAACCTTGCCCTTCGCTTGAGGTGAGGTGGTCCTCAGGTTAAATCACCACCAGTCAGCTCTCTCCCTCTCAAAGGGGAAAGCAGCCTATGGTCATCTGGGGCTATGGATATTTTACTTTACTTACTATATTTGGCCAGTGACTAATGACGATATTTTGTTATCTTTAACTCTTTCAAAGCAAAGATTCTACATAAACTCTCGGCACACAAAATTTGAATCAAGGAGAATGGAATTATTTGCATATGTCAATGTTAAAAATTATAGGTCTGTGATGAACGGTTACTGTAACACTGTAACCTTGTCATCATGTAAGGTGATGTCCCCTTTAAGACCGGGCTTGGAACCCTGGGGAACTCCGCCTCTGGCTCCAACAGGTTAAGAAGTCCAACAGGTTTATTTGAAATCACGAGCTTTTGGAGAGTAGCTCCTTCATCAGGTGAGTAAAGAGGAAGCCAATGTGGCAACAGGACTGACACTGATCTCCTTGACATGCTGCTTCTTCAGGCATACTGGGCTCCATCAGTCACTGTAGTCATTGAAATGAGGCTCAGTTTAGAGTGAGCCTCAGGCCTCTCAGTTCAGATCATGTTGCTTGCCATCCGGGTCATTACCACACTCTACCCCTATATAAAGAGCAAACTATCTGTTTTTCCCAGTACCTTGCTAAGTTTATGTGCACATTCTTAATTCCCAAAGGAAGGTGAAAATAAAATTCAGGAAAATAGCAGAAACAGTTACAAGAGGGAGTAAGATTGGTGAAGGACCAAGAAGATGACGGAGCAAGTGAAAATTCATGCGTAGGAATAAACTGACAACAGTAACTATACAATAGAGGCAACAGCTCACATGAGCAGGTTTGGACAATGAGCAGATGTGTATCGTGGAGCTATTTTTGGTAACTTAGCTCTCAAGGATCTTAATGTGGCATCGATAGACAGTTCAGGTTTTGCGAGAGTAGAGGAGGGTGGTCGGCACAACGATCTTCTAAACCAGGACTCTGGTTGACTTCCAAAAGTTCCTGTTGTCTAAGACACATTGGTGCAGCTTGAAGAAGGCAGCTGACATCTCAGTGCAGTAGAGAGAGACTGTGAATGAAAGGAAAAAGTTGGACTGAAGGCTGACATTAAAAACGGCAAATTGACACCAGTCTTTGGGGACATAATTCTTTCACATTGCAGAGAAAGACAACAATTCGGAAAAAGAAGCAGGAAATGTTGGAAACGCTCAGTAGGTAAGGCAGAATGTGTGAGGAGAGAAAATATTTTAGACCGATGATTTTTCATCCAAACAGAACTTCAGCATCCATGTCAGAGGTGGGATGTGGTGTTACATGTTAAAGTTAAAACATGCACATGTCCCATTTGACTGATTTGAGGGCGACCACATTAGTGGATGCATGCTACAGAAGGCTTCTAACATATGCACATAACACTTGTACACCTCTCCATATGTTAGGAGTATGGGCCAACATAATTTGCACTTGTAAAGCCCTTTACACTGGAGAACCTTTAAATTGGGATATATTTGTCTCTGCTGAGATCCATCGGGATTTTTCCCCCTATTTTAAGATGTTTGTTGTAAAGTTGGTGTAGACTATGAAGATAGCTAAACTCTTGGAACTTTATCACACAAAAGGAGGCCCTTTAGCATGTTGTGCCTATGACAGCCTCAGGAAGAGCTAACCATTTGGGGCCATTCCTCTGCCTTTCTTTCATATTGTTTGATTTTTTGTTTTTGGAACAGTTATCATATTCCTTAAAAAAGCCATGAGAGAATCCGCTTTGACCCCATCCGAACAAAACTTTGTGAATTCTCTAAATTCTTTTGCTGATGATCATAGATTTAAGCTCTCCGCTTGCCAATTCACTGACCAATAGAAATTCTGATCAATTTATCAAACTTCATGGCCGGGATTCTCTGACTCCGCGCCGGATCAGAGAATCCCCGGGGATGCAAGAATCGCTGCCGGCTTCACGATTTTCCCCCGCCGATTCTCGGGCGCCCGATGGGCCGAGTGGCCGACGAGTTTGGCCGAGTCCGGTCGGCATGGGTTACTCAGGTCCCACATGGCGGGACCTGGAAGGTGACTCTGCGGGAGCCTTCCTGGAAGGGATGCGGGGGGGGATCTGACCCCGGGTGGGGGGCACCCCAGGTGACCTGGCCCACGATCGGGGCCTACCGATCGGCGGGCGGGCTGGTTCCATAGGGGCCTATGTTCCTCCGCACCAGGCCCATGTAGGGCTCCGCCATATTGCCCAGGGGCCAGCGCGGAGAAGGGACCCCCCCCCCCGCATGCGCGGAACCACACCGGCCGTTCCGTGTATGCGCGGAAATACGCTGGCACTAGCGCGCATACACGGAATTTCGCCGGCTGTAGCACGAATGTGCAAACTCGCGCCAGCCGTTCCGCGCCGGCTGGAGCTGCGGGGACCACTCCGGCGCCAACCTAGCCCCCAAGAAGAGGAGCATTCCCAATTATCGGGGACCGTTGACGCCGGAGTGGTTGGCGCCGCTTTTCACGCCGGCGTGGGGACATAGCCCCATTATTGGAGATCCCGCCCCATGGTTTTGAAAATCTCCACAGTACCTCTTCTTCACCTTTTGTTCCAATGTGGGTGTCCTGTTGGATGTCATGTACCTTGAATGATATTTGCTCTGCATTTTGCTTTCTTCCTCTCTCTATGGATCTGGTGAAAATGGAATTCACGCTTGTTATAACCCACAAGGTCTTACAGGGTGGGGACAATTTCCCCGTGAACTTTGCGGAATACAAGGTCCCCTGTTAAGGGGGCGGGGGACCTCGAACCAATGTATAGTTGTATGGTACATAAAGCCGGCCAGTTAGGCACCACCAGTTAGGCGTCATCAAGGCAGACCCAGTAGGGATCTATTGTGTGATGTATATAATAGCTATTGTAAATAAACTACGTTTTTTTTAAACTACTCGGTGTGGATTTCTTCATGGCCGTCTTAAAAACCCTCAAGATGAGTCATCATTTTTATGGATCACTTGCGTTGTTTCCTATTGGTGGGGACTACAGTGATCCATTCTCTTGTACCTGGAAGCGGCCACATGAAGATAAGCTTTGCCAGTTTCTTGTATTTTCAATACATCCCGCAAGGCCCACGGAAACGGGAAGAACAAAAGTCGAAGAATTTGAAAAGAATTGTAATTGAATTTCAATAACTCCAATTGTCGATTTGAGAAGTATCACAACCATGCTGAGCACACTAGCATTTTCAGAAAAAAGTGATTGAACTAAAAATAGTAATTATGAAATGTTCTCTTGTGACTCGTTCCCACGGAACAACTGTGGTTAACTGATTTGATTGAGCAAGTTAGATCTATGCATGCAGTTTCATAGCTCCTTAAGTGCCCAGGTGTGTGTTCTGTAGCTGTCACTGGGACTAACAGTGAGCTGCATTTCTCTTTATAGATTTCGCTTTTGTACTTTGAATTGTTTTGACTCCGAACATCAGGAATGAGCATGGCCTAGGAGAGTTTATCATGCTGTTTCCTGAACCAACACTATTTTCCGAGTAACCTCTGTTTAATCCAAAGTAATTTAAGTATGAAATTTGCAGTAGTTATGGAAAATATAGTTTAATGTGAGTTTAATAATGGATCAGCTAAAACCAGAAAATCCTCAAAGTGCTCAGCAGGTACGACAATGTCTATTGAGCGAGTAAGGTTTCAGGTCTGTGACCTTTGATCAGCCTGTGTTGTGCACTGTTGAGATGGTTTGTTCCACAAGTCAGGCACTTTTCCATTAGGATTGAGACTCATCGTGATTCTAGGCTCAGTGGTGTGGGATGTGGGAGCCAGTGAATTTAATTGTTTGCTTTTGGTTTCATATTATTTTGATAACTTGCTGTATTTTGTATGATGCAAGGTTGTCCAATGAACTTGCCACTCACCGAAAGTGGCAAATTGGTTACAGGCATGTGAGGAATTGATGCTGTTCATTTTCTAAGCCACACAATACTGAGTTGTGTTAAAGTTGGAGTGAGAGCAGGGCCGACCTTCAGAAGGCCAACAGTCCGATTGCTCTCAGTAGTTTTCTTGAGGAACTTAGTGATGCTAATTGAAGAATTTGGTTTTGTTTAGCTGGTAGTTGGTGGTTTTCGGCAAAATAGTGGTTTTTGGCAAAACAGTTGAGTGTGGGAGCAGCAGATAGCACTCCATGGCTGACATGGAGGTGAAATGTCCAATTTTGGCAATCTGGGCTGGTGCAGCAACATCTAAATGTGTTCAACATTCATCTTAATAGATACGCTCACCAAGAGATTGAGAAGAATAGAATGCGATTGGTGTAAAAGGTCAGACTGAAGGAGGTTGGCCATGAGCCAAAGGTCAATTAAATATCTGGATGCTGTGTTCCGAAATGGCAGGTGACAAGAGCAGACACAAAGCAAAAGTGAGAATGCAGCAGCCATTACATAGAGACTTACTTTTTTTCCTCCCTGAATCTCCAATGATAACACAGAGACAGCTTACCCTTGAAAAAATGTGTTTTTATGAAATACACTGGACCTCACTGTCAGAAACATAATTCTTCAGTTAACAGATTGTCACCAAACTTTGAGAGTGCACACAGTAATGTTTCCTTTGCAGAAGAGTTGGATGGTAAAACCCCTTTGAAGCTGTTCTCCTGGCCTTGGCAAGTCGTATATCCATCTTGAAAGCTGATGGTTTAAAACCTCAAAAACTAATTTTCAAACGATTTGCATTTGATTTATATTTCTGTCTGTGCCAAAACTGGTAACCTGATTGCCTGAGTTTGGCGAGCTTCAAAATCCTTTTGGACAACACTAATATAACTGCATAAATCATATAAAAACTTTAATTTGAAGTTGTTTATATCAATGATGTTCCTTCTCGTATCAGTGCCAGTTGCTTATGTAGGATTTAATGCTCTCCCTGATGGCTTGTTTGGTGGTGGGCGAGCATTTAATCAGGAGCAGGAAGTCTCCGGGAGAGACCCCAACACCTTCTCACCACTGAGCCAACTAGGTTGGTGGGAGGAAGTCCGGTTGATGGCCTTTCCGCCAGTTGATGCCCACTTGGGTAGCACTGCAGCCTCACAGCGCCGAGGTCCCAGGTTTGATCCCGGCTCTGCGTCACTCTCCGTGTGGAGTTTACACATTCTCCTTGTGTTTGCGTGGGTTTCGCCCCCACAACCCAAAAGATGTGCAGAGTAAGTGGATTGGCCAAGCTAAATTGCTCCTTATTTGGAAAAAATGAATTGCATACTCTAAATTTATTTTTTAAAAGTTAATGCTCACTTGAGGGCAACACGGTAGCATTGTGGTTAGCACAATTACTTCATAGCTCCAGGGTCCCAGGTTCGATTCCCGGCTTGGGTCACTGTCTGTGCGGAGTTTGCACGTTCTCCCCGTGTGTGCGTGGGTTTCCTCCGGGTGCTCCGGTTTCCTCCCACAGTCCAAAGATGTGCAGGTTAGGTGGATTGGCCATGCTAAATTGTCCTTGGGTGTCCAAAATTGCCCTTAGTGTTGGGTGGGGTTACTGGGTAATGGGGATAGGGTGGAGGCGTGGGCTGGGGGAGGGGGCTCTTTCCAAGAGCCGGTGCTGACTCGATGGGCCGAATGGCCTCCTTCTGCACTGTGATTTCTATGAAATTCTATAAGGGTCTTATCTCACAGCTATTTATACTCACTCAATAATGTGCGGGGAACCCTCCATGTGGGAAACCCGTAAAGCAAAATCTGTTGGGGTTGCTTGTGGACTATCCGGGGCAGGTCCCTCATTCAATGGCACCCGCCTGCCCTTTCCGCCTCCCCAGTGCTGCTGCTGAGCAAGGAAGAGCTGTCGGCCTGAAATGAAAAATGAAATGAAAATCGCTTATTATCACAAGTAGGCTTCAAATGAAGTTACTGTGAAAAGCCCCTAGTCGCCACATTCCGGCGCCTGTTCGGGGGGGGGGGGGGCTGGTACGGGAATTGAACCGTGCTGTTGGCCTGCCTTGGGCTGATTTAAAAGCCAACTATTTAGCCCTGTGCGAAACCAGCCGCCTCTGGGCGGTGGCTCGTGCCGGGCAGGATTCCCCCTCCCTCTCCCCCCTCCCCCTCCCCCGATTCCTCAATCCTGGGGAATGTCCAGCACTTGGCACTTATTTTGGCAGGCCTTTCCGAAAAGAGGCAAGATGGTTCTCTGGTCAGCTTCCAGCCAGCGGACGAGACACTCATCGCCTTCATTAATTTGTGACCTTGGTGTTTCTCACTGCGATTGATACTGTAGAAACACCATGGAGGTTGTTTTTATTTACACACTATTTATTCCTAAACCTTTCTATTCTTTTGGGTACTTTAATTTAAAATTGTTATTCTCCCTGTATGTCAAATATTGAGACTTGGTGATATGAAGACTGCCAATTAATCTACCTGATGATCTACCTTCACCTGATGAAGGAGCTGCGCGCCGAAAGCTAGCAACTCCAAACAAACCTGTTGGACATCAACCTGGTGTTGTAAGACTTCTTAATTTGCTTACTTCAGGCCAATGCCGGCATCTCCACATCACAATTAATCGAGAGATAACAATGTTTGCAAACAGCATGTAGCAGCTCCCAACTTGGCCCCAAGTTCCTTCAAGGTCGTGCAAAGAAATTGTAAGGGGCTGTGCACTTGAACAAAAATATTCGTGTGTACAATGTTTAGGATCTGATTGTGATGGCAGTCATTCGAGCCTGCCAACATTCACTATCTTGCTTGTATACCAATGATGGGCCACTGAATAAGGTTTCAGAGGTTACCTGGCACACGTGGGACAATGCCTAATCGCTGTTTTCAGGAAAGAAAGAGAGAATGTTGGAAATAAATATAAGGTGGGGGGGCGGGGGGATAAAGAAACACAATTTAATGAGCTGGCCGAGCAGGCACAGGCTCTCTTAGAAATTCTGTCTCCCACTGTCAGATACGTTCAGCTAAATTTTATTGAAATGTTTGTGCCTGGTTTTAAAAGGAACTTATTCACAAGTAGCTGAAACAGTGACCTGCCTGACTGAGCTCATTTCCGCCAATAGAGTGGGGCCTACCTGTGGAAGCCCACAATCCTTTTGTGTGCTGTCGTTAACAAACATTCAGAGGTTGAGATATCCTGAATCTCCAATGACAACATAGAGACAGCTTAAACTTGAAGAAATTTGTTTTTGTGAAATACACTGGACCTTGTCATAATATACACACAGGTATATGATGGTGCACAGACAGGCAGTGATTGGCACACAGGATGACCAGTGAACACACAGAACACAGCAGCCAATCACCAGACAGGACACGACCACTATAAAGCCAGTGGGCACTAGTTTTCCCGCTCTCTTGGGATCCAACCTCTGAGACAGTCAGAGCCCGTGAGCAACAACTAGAACATACACCATGTGGTAGTAAGATAGTCTGGTCAGGTTAGCCTCAGGTCTCCAGTCAAGTCCGCATAGTGTCAACCCACAGTTAAAGTATGTATGATAGTTAAGAGTTCAATAAAATAGAGTTGCACTTCTTCAAGTGTTGGAAGCCTGTCTCTCTCACTGCTGCAGCAACCAATGCCTCGCAGACCCGGCATACCCAACACATCAGATCTCACTGTCAGAAACAGAATTCTTCAGTTAACAGATTATCACCAAAGATAACCTGGATTAGTTAAGGCATTCACCCCTTTGATGTACAATATGCTTCTAACTCATTAATTAGCATGGTGTAATGTCAATAGCCGTGCTGATCAAACTTTACTAGGTCTGAAATCCCTAATCTTTGATTGATTGATTTAATTGATTGATTGATTAATATTTATTGTCACATGTACCGAAGTTCAGTGAAAAGTATTTTTCTGCGGCCAAGGGACAAAAGAAAATCGACAGAGTACATTGACAGTGGTGCATCAACAAATGGTGATTGGTTATAGTGCAGAATAAGGCCAAAAAAGAGCAGCATAGGGCGTCGTGAATAGTGTTCTTACAGGGAACAGGTCAGTCCAAGGGAGTGTCGTTGAGGAGTCTAGTAGCTGTGGGAAGAAGCTGTTCCTGTGTCTGGATGTGCAGGTCTTCAGACTTCTGTACCTTCTGCTTGATGGAAGGGTCTGGAAGAGGGCAAAGCCTGGGTGTGACGGGTCTCTGACAATGCTGTCTGCCTTTCTGAGGCAGTGCGAGGTGTAGACAGAATCAATGGGAGGGTGGCAAGCTTGTGTGATGCGTTGGGCAGAGTTCACCACACTCTGCAGTTTCTTGCGATCTTGGGCCGAGCAGTTGCCATATCAAGCTGTAATGCAGTCAGATAGGAAGCTCTCTATGGCACATCTGTAGAAGTTTGTGAGAGTCGATGCAGACATGCCGAATTTCTTTAGCTTCCGTAGGAAGTGGAGATGTTGTTGGGCTTTCTTGACTGTTGCATCAACTTGGGTGGACCAAGTCAGATTGTTGGTGATGGTGACCCCCAGGAACTTAAAGCTATCGACCATCTCTACTTCGGAGCCATTGATGAAGACAAGGGTGTGTGTCGTGTTACGCTTCCTGAAGTCGATGATCAGTTCCTTGGTCTATCCAGTATTTAGAAAGAGGTTGTTTCAGTGCACCATGCAATCAAATGACCTATCTCCCTTCTGTAGTCTGATTCGTCGTTGTTTGAGATACGACCCACCACCGTCATATCATCTGCAAACTTATAGATTGAATTGGAGTTGAATCTCGCCACACAGTCGTGTGTGTATAGGGAGTACAGTAGAGGACTGACCACATATCCTTGCAGGGCCCGGTGTTGAGGACTATTGTGGAGGAGGTGCTGTTGCCTATCCTGACAGATTGCGGTCTGTTGGTGAGGAAGTCAAGGATCCAGCTGCACAGGGAGGTGTCAAGACCAAGGTTGCAGAGTTTGGTTATTAGTCTTGTTGGGATAATGATGTTGAAGACGGTGCTGTAGCCTATGAACAGCAGTCTGATGTAGGTATCCTTGTTGTCGAGATGTTCGAGAGTCGATTGTAGGGCCAGAGAGATAGCATTTGCTGTGGATCGGTTGCCGCGGTAGGTGAAATGCAACGGATCGAGATCTGGGAGGCTGGCATTGATCCGTCTCATGATTAGCTGCTCGAAGCATTTCATGAAAACAGACGTCGGGGCCACCAGTCGATAGTTGTTGAGGCACGCTACCTTGTTCTTCTTTGGTACTAGTATTACGGTGGTCTTGAAGCAGATAGGGACCTCGGAGCAGAGAAGTGAAGTGTTGAAGATATCTGCGAATACACTCGCCAGCTGGTCAGCGCAGGCTCTGTGTGCTTGCCCAGTGACTCAGTTGGGGCCCGTTGCTTTCCGCGGGTTTACTTTTAAGAAGGCAGCTCTTACCTCCGAGGTTGTAATAGTGCGTATGGTTGTGTCCAAGGCTGTTGTGGCGAGTGGCACTGATATATTTGTTCGCTCGTCTGTCCCAACATTGCTTGCACGTTGCAATTTTTGTGTAATCTTGTATCTCCATTTCCCTTTCCTCGCTGCCAGCCCAGTGCTTTAAACTCAGTGCAGATTTTCCATCATCCATCATGATCCAACCTGATTTACTGTACAAGTAACAAAGATACAATAGAGATTTGCCTGGATGTGCAAACACCTGGAGCTTCTTGGCAATCAGGCAGCTTGGTTTGTGTGTGAATAGCGAGCTGAAGGCATGGAAGATGCTGTATTAATCCAAATCTTTCTCTCTTTTTATCTCTCCAAGACCTTCTAGCCTCATAATCCCCCCTTCCCTTGAACTTTCTATTCCTTTGACACCTGGATCTCCACCCCAAGCATGGGCAGATGTGCCTTTCGTCAGCTAGGTCCCGCCCTCTGGAATTCCCTTCCTGACTCCTCTTCCTCTCCTCTTTTAATAACCACTTTAAAATCCATTTCTTTGACCAAAGTTTTAACCACCATTTGTAATCTCTTTTCCTTCAACTCTGTCCTTGTGAAGTTTTTTTCCACGTCGAACATGAAAATATATATCTCACAAGTTATTGTAGAATTCACAATGGAAAAGAGAATCAGGTGCTGTAACACTGTTTAAAGGCGCTCTAAACCTCACACTTTCCCCAATGTCAGTCCCTGTTACATCTTCCCTTCTCTCTCAGATCTTAATGCCCACTCAGAATCCCCATGCCACCCCACGACCCTCCATGCCACCAGGTATCCTACATAGCCATTTACACAATATCCATTACGTAGAGTCCTCAGGAATTCCTTTAAAAACATTGAGAAATATTCAAACACATTGGGAGGGATCGACAAGTCATGCTGCACCCGAAAAGCATTGTGACACAGCGCAAAGCGACCAATAGATGCCGGGAGATCCCACTTCCAGGATCTAACGTGATCTTGCGAGACGCCGCAATGTGAATCTTGCCCATTCTGGATGGGATAACTTTCTGGCAAATCTGCATATTAGCGTGAGACAGGTTTTCTCACCCTAATATGCATTCCCGAGATCTACCCAAGGAGTGGGATGCAACCCCTTTGCCTTGAAGACCTCGGCGAGCGTCATTCAGTACCGATCTCCACAACTAGGACCAGACATAATGACACCCACCTTCCAGGGGATTGGAGGTCTCAGGTGCATGCGGCCTGGCACCCTGGCAGTACCAGCTCGGTGCCAGCCTGGCACTGCAAAAATGCCCAGATGGCACTGCCAGCTGTCAGGGTGCTGGCAGTGCCAAGCTGGCATTTTTCCTGCGACGGTGATTGGGCCAGGGTACCTGCATGGGTGAGGGAGGTGCGAGGGCCCGGCGTCCCCCTTATTGTGAGTTGGAGGCTTGTTGGGGGGGGGGGGGGGGCGGGGGTCTGGGTTTTATTATAATCATTATAATAATCTTATTGTCACATGTAGGCTACGTTAACATAGCAATGAAGTTACTGTGAAAAGCCCCTAGTCACCACATTCCGGCGCCTGTTCAGGGAGGCTGGTACGGGAATTGAACCCGCACTGCTGGTCTGCTTTAAATTACCCAACAGCACGTCTTTCAGGACTTGTGGAAGGAAACCGGAGCACCCAGAGGAAACCCACGCACACACAGGGAGAATGTGCAGACTCCGCAGACAGTGAGCCAAGCCAGCAATCGAAACATGGACCCTGATGCTGTGAAGCAACAGTGCTAACCACTGTGCTACTGTGCCACCCGGTTGCGTGGGGGCTCAAAAACCGGAGTGCCATTTAAAAATGGCATCCCAATCTCTCACTGCGCTGAGGAGTTCCAGCGAGCAGAGCTTCTCAGGCTAAGTGCGGCCTCGTCGGGGAGTTCCCCGCTGAGGGCCCAATCTACCGAGATTGGCGTTAGATAGCGGGGTGTTTCTTGGCGCTCCGAGCACCGGGAAACACCCGGCTAATCTTGTACGTTATGGGACTCCGGCCCCATTCGAGTACATCTCACCCAGTATCATTTATATTGAGAAAAAAAACACGCTGATGTAAAGAATAATTGCAATCCTTTACGTGTCATTTAGGTTTATAAACAAACCAAAAAGAATGCCAAAGGCATATTCTCTTAACAAAGCGTCTTAAAGCTGTCAATCGTTAGTGGATCAAAAGGGTATCTGCTGAGCTGAAGCTGTTTTTATTTTTGAAACCCAACTAAGCATTCATAATGGCTACAGCTGTCTTAATGATAACTTCCAGCTGCATTGCCTGAAATTTAATCACTGGAGGGGAGCAGGTGCTGAGATATTTTTCAGTTTTCAAAACAGATTTTAAAAACATAATTGTAGCTGCCATTCAATTTAAATCACAGCACAAAATGTGACAGCAGAGGCTGACAGAACATTTGTTCCTCATGTTTTAAGGTGTTACAGCACTTCTGACAATTATAAAAGTACTATAATGCACGCCAACAATTACACAATACTGATCAATATATTGATTGACTTTACTTTGTAGGATATCCCACATTAAAAATACATCTGCATGACAATAGAAAATCTGATAATGACATATGAATGTATCAAAACATTACACTTACCTGCCAGAACATTCCCAAATCCTCAGCAGATTTCCCCCAGGGATCACAACCTCTCCAAGGAGAACTGTTTCATTTTTTAGGCTTCCAAAACTCTGCGCCACCACATTAAAGTGTTGTGTGGGTGGAAATGCAATTTTCAGGTGGCCCACACTAAGGGCACCCCCACCTGGGAAGAGGTGCTTGTGTGTCTTGCACACTGGGCCTTGACAGCACCTTCAAAGGTCACACAAACATGGCATGTGGTCAGGAGGGCGGAGGATAATAGTGTTTCCTCTGAAAAAATACTAAGAGCAGTTATTTTTTTCCCCATTTGGAGATAAAAATTCGGACCCCTGTGTCTGGGAGTAGTGTTGGTTCAGTCTCCTCCCCAAGATCTGGCGTCAAGATGGAGACTTGTGAGGAGTCACCCAACGTTTTAAGCAAATCTGTCAAAGGGCGGTGGCACTGGTCCTTCCGTCTTGAATTGCCACAGTCCATATGGTGAATGCCTCACAAATAGGGGGCAACTGTGATGGGATGGCTCCTTAAAACATTATTGTTTCCGTGGAAGCGGCGATCAGAAAGCAACGTACTGTACACACCCCTGTCAGCATCAATGGAGCCGTGGTAGAGATGGTTAACAGTTTCAAATTCCTAGGGGTGCACATCTCCAAAAATCTGTCCTGGTCCACCCACGTCGACGCTACCACCAAGAAAGCACAACAGCACCGATACTTCCTCTGGAAACTAAAGAAATTCGGCATGTCCACGTTAACTCTTACCAACTTTTACAGATGCACCATAGAAAGCATCCTATCTGGCTGCATCACAGCCTGGTATGGCAACTGCTCGGCCCAAGACCGCAAGAAACTTCAGAGAGTCGTGAACACAGCCCAGTCCATCACACGAACCTGCCTCCCATCCATTGACTCCATCTACACCTCCCGCTGCCTGGGGAAAGCGGGCAGCATAATCAAAGACCCCTCCCACCCGGCCTACTCACTCTTCCAACTTCTCCCATCGGGCAGGAGATACAGAGGTCTGAGAACACGCACGAACCGACTCAAAAACAGCTTCTTCCCTGCTGTTACCAGATTCCTAAACGACCCTCTTGTGGACTGACCTCATTAACACTATACCCCTGTATGCTTCACCTGATGCCAGTGTTGTGTAGTTACATTGTGTACCTTGTGTTGCCCTATTATGTATTTTCTTATTTCCTTTTCATGTACTTAATGATCTGTTGAGCTGCTCGCAGAAAAATACTTTTCACTGTACCTCGGTACACATGACAATAAACAAAATCCAATCCAAATCAAAGAAATAAAACCGTTCCAGTGAGGTAGGCAGCCAATTGCACCACTTAAGGTCATTTTCTGATGTAGACAGGATCTTCCCACCCCTGGAGAGGTGGCCAGCTGTATACAGAGCCTGCCAGCTCTGAAGAGCCGGCCTCCTGACAGCAAGCTGGGAGGCCAACGGAAGAGATGCTCCATGCCCCAATAAAGGTCTGCCGAGGGAAAAAAAGAGGCGTCATCATGGACAAAACAAGACCAATAGATGACTTGCCCCTATCTCAATGGCTTGCTGTGGGCCTCTCCAAACTAACATTTACAGCACCTTCCCAAAGGCAACTAATGATGGGCAATAAATGCTGGCATTGCCTAAATCCAAAGTATGAATATATTTTTTTAATGATATGATGGTGTAAGTTGAAATATCATCTTGCCAGGCATTCCTCAACCCCTGCCCACTCTGCATGGCCACTACTTTCATTGGTGCTAAGTTGCTTGAACACCAGCAACACTTGTATTGATGAAGCACCTTGCATAGACTAAATCATCCTCCTGCATTTCACAGGAGTGTTATCAAACAAAATTTGATACTGTGCCATATAAAGAGGTATTCGGACAGATGACCAAATGCTTGACCAAAAGTGACAGGTTTCTAAGGATCGTCTTAAAGGGGAAGAGAGAGAGAGAGAGAGACGTAGAAGGAAACTCCAGAGCTCAGGGCCTTGGCAGCTGAAGATGGCCCCAATGGTGGAACATTTAAAATTGGGGATGTTCAGAAGGCCTGAATTCGAGGATTACTGATATTTTGGAAGGATGTGGGCTGAACAAGATTACAGAGGTCGGGAGGGGTGTGGCCATGAGGGATTTGAAAGTGAGGGTGAGTATTTTAAAATCAAAGGTGTTGTTTAACCGGGAGTCAGTGAGCACAAGGGCATTGAGTGAATGGGTCTTGGTGCAGGTTAGGGCAGGGGCAGCATAGTTTTGGAATCATGTGAGGGTTGCCAGGAGGCTTTGTTTGTTGGCACTCAAGTGTTAATGAGTTCAGATTCTTTCCATAGACACATACGCATATTGCTGAAATCCTATGAGCTCACAGCCTGCAGACACTTGCTGCTGAAAGCACTAGATCACAGGCTGGCTGGAAACAATTTGTTTTCTTGGAATCGCCCCACTTTTAAATTGGATTTAAAACTTGTGCTGTTCCCGGCTGTAAGTCAGGAGAAGGTATATAGCGTGGAAGCATTTCACCATTAACCTGTCGTCACGTTGCTAAGTGCTTCCACTCTGGCTGTGTGGATCAACGGATAAAGTATCTGACTGTAGTGCTGATGGTGAGATTATCTGGAGATTGCAGGTTCAAATCCTGCTGTGGTCATTTAAAAGTTCAGCCATGATCTTATTAAATGGTGGAGAAAGCTCATGGGGAAATCTCATGAGAAATTGGGGCCAAAATAAAACTCAGAATTGATTCTTCTTTATGATCCACAGCATATGTTTGATAAATATCAGTATTAATATTAATAGAAATAATTGTCTGCTGTTATCAGATGATTTTAAAATACATGCAGTTGAAAAACAGAATCAATACGCAGGAATACTAGAATCACAATACCACATTACCATGATACAATGCACACTAATACAGTGCCTTTAACATAAATGTCCCAAGGTGCTTCCTCAAAATGTTATTGGACATATCTTGATACCGAAGCACATAAATAGACATTAGGACATGGTGATGAAAGGTTTGCTCAAAATGGTCGGTTTCAAATCAAGTCCCAAAGAGGGAGAGAGAGAGAGAGAGGTAGAAAGGCAAAGAGGCTAAGGGAGAAATCCGAGAGTTTAGATAGCTGCAGACACGGGTATCAACAGTGGAGCGATTAAAATCGGGGTGAGTAAGAGGCAAGAATTGTCAGAACATAGAAATCCCGAGTGCGGTAGGGCTGGAGGAGATTACAGATAAGAAGGCGTGAGACTTTGGAGGGGAATGAACACAATTTGGAAATGTTGTAATCAAGGCATTGCAAGATTGGGAGTCAATGTTGGCCAGTAAACATAGGGGGCTGGACTCTCCGTTTCTGCGACTAAGTGTTGACGCCAACGGAGAATCCGTGGATCTTTATGACAGGACAATCAATGCCGCACCTGCAGCAATTCCACTCCGGTGAGGGGCTAGCCCCGGTGCCGCGTGGAACACCATCGAATCCCATGAGAAACACTGCGGAAATCGCAGTGTCCGTGATGGACACTCGCAGACCTGACAAGCTGCAGCCGCACATAAACATACACTCCCACTCACACACTTATCGAAGCCGAAAAGATGGGACAGGTTGTGCTGGAGCGCCCATACAGCTGATGGACTGTCTGGGGCCAGAGGGCACCGGGGTTGCCCTGGGGGGCGGGGAGGGAGGGGGGGGGTCACCTATATGACCCAGGGCACCAGGTTTAAAGTGGTCTGTCAACGGCATGCGCAGCTGCATGGCTGCCTTGCCGGCTGAGGTAATGGTGTTTCCTGCCCATCCACCCATCGGGAACTCGGCCCATCAGAGGCGGAGCATCGCGGGTGGGCCCACTAATGATGTGCAAATGGTGTTTGAAGTATGTGCTGCGTGCATCGCATCGACGCAGCTTTCGAGGTGACGGAGCATCGCGATTCGGCATCAAACCGGCACCTGCCGTGATTTTGCCGTTGAAAGCTATTCTCCGCCCAATCGCACGCCTCGATTTTGGCATCGGCTAATGGAGAATCCTGCCCAGGATTTGTTGTGAGTTAGTGCAGGCAGTGTTGTGTTTTCTATCCTAAATACTGAAGTTCCTTAGACTGTAAAAGTCACCTGAGTTCTCAGCATCTTTGAATAATGCCTGACATTGCTCTTTTATATTGTAGAACAGGAAACAAATCAATTGCTATTTCTTTTTAAAAAAATATTGGTTTTACATTTATTCATAATATTTTCCTATCATACGACAATAAAGAGGAATCTACGAAGTTGGGTATACAAAAAGGGTAAAATTAAAGATAAGCAAACAGGGATACATCTAAAGTAACATATGTAGAGGGGTGAAGCCCCTATTTTTGAGCCCCCAGTGTACGGTTGCCGCAACCGAACCGTTTTAATTATGTACATGCTGCCTCCTGGTATGGGAACATACCAGGGGGTGGGTTTGACATCAGCCGGGCATGCTGTTTTGGTCATCCCAGGTGTCCTTCACCTCCAGGAAGAACCCGTTCAATCATGTTCTGCTCAATTGCTCCCTGTGCAGTATCTTTAGCTGTATTAGGCTCAGTCCTGTGCATGAGGAGATGGAGTTCACCCATTGCAGTGCTTCAATCTAGAGTTTTCCCCCTATCTCTATGCCCAATTGTTCCTCCCAGTTCTCCCGTGTCTTATCCAGCGGTGACTGTACCTCCTCTAATGGTCGTCCGTACATGTCCGTGCAGTTTCCATCACCTAATTCGCCCATGGTCAGAAGTCTGTCCAGTAGGGAGTGTCCTGATGGCTGGGGGAAGATCGCTGTCTCCTTACAGAGGAAGTTCCTTGACTGTATGTACTGGAATTCATTCTCTTTTGGCAGCTGTAGCTTGTCCGTCAGTTCTTCTAGGGTTGCTACTCTGTCGTCCATGTATCGGTCCCTTACCATCAGAAACCCTTTTAAAGGTGGCGTCCATTGTCATGGGGATGAATTCATGGTTCTCGCAGATGGAGGCCATGGTCGATATTGCGAACAGATTGAAGTGGTGTCTCGGTTGGTTCCACGTTCTCAGCATGGCCACTGTCATTGGACTTCTTAAGTAGCTGGCTGGGGGGAATGGAAGTGGGGTCATGGCCAATGCTTAGAAGGATGCCCCCATATAGGAGCTCTCTTCCATTTTTACCCACTCTGCTCCCGGCTCCTTCACCCATCTCCGTACTCTTTCAGCAGTAGCTGCCAAGTGATAGAATAGAAGATTCGGGAATATCAGGCCCCCAAATTCATCCTCCTCTGGAGTACGCTCTTTCAGATCTATGGGTTCTTTGGCACATTCTCCATGCCATGGTTAATTTGTCTACTTTGGGGATGAAGATCAGGAGGGATCTGAATCGGAAGAAGAACCTAGGCAACACGTTCATTTTGATCGTCTGCACTCTCCCCTCCAGGGAGAGCGAGAGCCGGTCCCTCTTTATCTCCTCTACCATACTCGATAGGTTCAAATAGTGGATCGGTGTCCAATCATACATCCATCCACAGATATCGGAATTTGGTTTGGGCAGCTTGAACGCAAACTCTTCAGCTCTGAATCTACACCCCTCGCAGGTTCATGGGAAGACCTCACCCTTCATCAGGTTAAGTTTGTAACCTGAGAAGGCTTCGAATTAGGAGTTAATTAACTCCATTAGGAGTTCCAATATTTAATAGTTCCATTATAGTTCGAGGTGTAAGGGAGCAAGTCATCTGCATAGATTGAGACTCTTTGCTCCCTGTCTCCCCTCTGGATGCCTCTCCACCTTTCCGCTGGTCCGAGAGCGATAGTCAGCGGTGGAATTGCCAGGGCAAATAGTAGTGGGGACAATTGGCATCCCTGCCTCATGCCTCTGTCCAGCCAGAAGTATTCAGAGTTGGTGGCGTTCGTCCATACACTCGCCATGGGGGCGCTGTACAGTAGTTTCGCTCATGAGGTGAACCCTGGCCCAAACCCAAACTGTTCTAGTACCATGAGGTACCTCCATTCGACTCTGTCGAAGGCCTTCTCTGCATCTAGGGAGGTGCTCACTTCTGGTGTCTCCTCCCCGGGCGGGGTCATGTTCACGTTCAACAAACGCCTGATGTTCACCCTTAGTTGTCTGCCCTTGATAAATCCTGTCTGATCCTCTGCGACTATCTCCGGCAAACACCACTCCAGTCACCTCATCAGGGCCTTCACCAGAACTCTAGCATCAGTGTTTAGAAGTGAGCTGGGTCTATATAACTCGCACTCCATCGGGTCTTTGTCTTTTTTTGGGATCAGTGATATCAAGGCCTGTGCCAGTGTGGGTGGCAGGATCCCTTTCAATCGTGAGTCGTTGAACTTCTCACAAAGATGCGGGGCCAGTGCTGTCACATATTTTTAAATAGAAGTCCACCTGCAATCCGTCAGGACCCGGTGCCTTCCCTGATTGTATGAAGTTGATATACTCCATGACTTCCCCCAGTTCTGGTGGTGCTTCCAGACCCTGCTTTTTTTCCTCCCCCACAACTGCTGTGTCCAGCTGGTTGAGGAACCTTTTCATCTTCAAGTCCCCCTCTGGGGGCTCGGAGGTATACAGCTCTCAGTAGAAAGTCGCGAAGCCTCGTTGATGTTGTCTGATACTGTGATCAGCTTGCTGTTCCTGTCTTTTCACCTGTGCTATTTCTCGCGTGGCTGCCTGCTTTCTCAGCTGGTGAGCCAGCAGGCAAATGGCTTTATCTCCATGTTCATATAAGGTCTCATGTGACTGGCAGAGTTGGTGCACTGCTTTCCTGGTGGAGAGCAGCTCAATACCATTTGCAGCTTTTTCCTCTCTGCCAGTAGTTCCACGGCCGTGAAGTGTCGACAATCTACCTCCAATATGGTGTTGTTCAGCTGTTGCCTAGCTGCCCCCTCCTGTCCCTGAGTCCCTGTACACAACTACTTCCCCTTTTATCACCACCTTCAGAGCCTCCCAGAATGGGGAGGGTGAGACCTCCCCATTCTGGTTGCAGGATATATATCCATCGATGGCTTGTGACATTTTTCGCAAAACGCCTTGTCGATGAGGAGGGCTGTGTCCAGCCTCCTTGGGGGGAGGGGTAGGGGGGACAGGACCCGGCCAGTTTCCAACCTCACATCCATGTAGCGTGGAGCGTGGTCGGAGATTACTATTACGTAAAGGCTTTCATTTCCCTTGCCATCGCTGATTGCTACCCCGATTTGGGGCTGGATGTATCCGTCCTTGGGTCCTGTGGGCAGTTGAGGTTCCCTCCCATTATGAGTCGGTGGGGGTCGAGGTTGGAGTTTTCTGCCATGGTCTTTTTGAGAAAGTCTCATCATCCCAGTTCGGGGTTTACGCATTCACAAGCACCACTGGTGCTCTTTCCAGGACACCACTGACCATGACAGACCGTCCCCTCCACTGGGTTCGCCGTTGTGAAGGTCGTCCTATTATTAAACAGTGTGGCACCTCCCTCACCCTCGTCCTGTAGCACCCCTTGGTAGGTCTGGCCTATCCAGCTCTTCCTTCTCCTCAGTCAGTACTTCTCCCTCAGGTGTGTCTCTTGGAGGAAGACTATGTCAGCTCTCAGGTTTTTCAGATGGGCGAAGACTCTGGATCTTTTCACTGGGCCATCTTAATGGGGGGGTTCTGTTTCCACCCCCCCTTCCTGCATGGCCAGCCATACTTTTCACTTGGATGTGCCCCTGCACTCCGGAGTTTCCTTTGCCTGGGGGCCATCCAAGATAGTCACCATTGCCTTCTTTGTTCCAGCCGTCCCCATGTGCGACCTGTTGTAACCAGCATTGCACCCCCCTCCTCCCACCCGATGCACCCCCGGACCCTCCCCGGCCCTGCTATCCCCTCCTCCCCGTGCCCCTGTGTGGGCTCCTCTCCCCCTTGCCCTTCTCCACCCCTCCCCTCAACCTGCTGTTCTGCACCTCCACCCTTCTGGCGGTCACTCCCTCCCTTTCGAAAGCTGCTCCGCTTTCCATGTACTTGCACGTTTGCCAGTCTGGTGGCTCACCCTGCCGCCCGCCCCCCGCACCTCCCCCCAGGAACATTTCCTCCCATCCTTCGCCCGTTTTGTCCCCCCCCCCCCCCGACTCCTCCTTGCTTCGGTGCCTCTCTGCCTTACCCCACCCTACCAGGAGGTGCAGGTGATCATTACAGAGAGCGCCAAAGACAAACAACAAAACAAAAAGAAAAGAACATTGTACTGGTCCTTGTGTGTTCATTACTGTTGCTGTATTCCCAACCCATTTTTCTGAATGAATTTGCCAGCTTCTCGCAACGTGTTGAAATAATACGCCTTGTTGCCATATGTCACCTAGTGTTTTGCCGGGTATAGCATCCCAGACCATACTTTGTTCTTAACTAAAGCCGCCGTCGCCCCATTGAACTCGGCTTGGCGCTTGGTCAGTTTAGCCATAATTTGGTGTATACAGATCATATGCCCTTCCCATTTGCAAGACCGCGTGCTCCTCACCCAGCTCCGAATTTGCTCCTTGTCCTGGTACCTGTGGAGCTTTGCAATGATCACTCGTGGTGGCTCTCCTGTGGACCCTGTCCACATCTGGGGGCTTGGGGAAGCTTTCTCCCCTGACCAGCTTTCCTAGCATCTGTCCTACATATTCCATTTTTTTGCCCTCTGTGCCGTCGGGAAGCCAAACAATCCCGAGGTTCTGGCAGTGAGACCTATTTTCCTGGTCTTCCACCTTCCCCTTGGGCTGCTACCAACCTTGCCACTTCTGCCTCAAGCGCGATAATCCAATCACTCTGATTGGTGGCCGCTTTTTCTACTTCCTGCACTGTCGCCTCCTGGGTCTCCAAATGCCAATCTGTCCTCTCCAGCGCCTCCTTGAAAGGGGCCAAAGCGATTGCTATGGTCGCCTTCAAAGTCACCATGAAGACCTCCTTAATGGAGTCGTTGTTTTTGGAGCTCTTGTGTTAGGAGCTCTATCCGTTGTCCCATCGGTGGATGGCCAGCATTTGTGTTGGCAATCCCTCTCGGTTCACCATGTCCTGCTCTGCTTCACTCCTGGTGTCTGCAGTCTGGATAGTTTCTTTGGATAGCCAAGGAACCCCTTTACAGAGGTAAAGTCCCCTTTGGTTATGGTCCCGAGATACCGTTGGATGATTTCAGGTGCCCTTTGAGAGAGATACGGTGTTTTTTGGCATTGTTAAAACTAGGCATGAATGTGCATAAAAATTGCATAGAATCATTAACTGTCAAGCTCATTGGAACTTTCAACTTCCTATCCAAGATCAACTCTCAAAAGTGTTAGAAACGTGGGCAGCACGGTGGCGCAGTGGGTTAGCCCTGCTGCCTCACGGCGCCGAGGTCCCAGGTTCGATCCCGGCTTTGGGTCACTGTCCGTGTGGAGTTTGCACATTCTCTCCGGTTTGCGTGGGTTTCGCCCCCACAACCCAGGTTAGGTGGATTGGCCATGCTAAATTGCCCCTTAATCGGAAAAAAAATGAATTGGGTACACTAAATCTTTTTTTTTAAGTGTTAGAAGCAACTCTCATGAAACATGTCAAGAGAACCTATCAAATGTCAAGAGGACCTGTCAAGAGGAACTGTCAAAAGCAACTGTCAAATGGAAGTGTCAAGCTTGTACAGCATTTAAAATGTCCTGCCCTTTAATTCTTTGAAAACAAATGTCTGGGTGTTACAAAAATGTCATTGTTTGCTATTTCACCTTGTCCTTTGACATACGCCTGAGGGTTTTCATTACTGGACTATTTCACAACCATCCATTATCACAGAAAGGTGCCTCCTTTTCACAGTATGATTGATAGTTACAAGTGGTTATAGACTCTTTGAAGGTGGACTGCTATATCCATTGCTTGTTGTTGTAATGGGTTGTACATTTGAATGAAATGTTTGTTGTTAAAAGGCGTTATGTAATTGAAGGAATATAAATGTAAATAGGTTTTATGAATATAAATATAGTGAGGTCTGCAGCAGACACTTGGAACTTTATTTTAGAGAACTATATTTTATCTCATCTTTGCATGGTCCCTGAGATCTGTCCGGGATAGAAACTGGATGAGTTGATATGATGGATATAAGAGCAATGAGTGGTGGGTGATGGACATGGGTTGACATGAGTTGGCACCAAGTTGGTTAAGGTGCTATAAAGATCCATGGGGTGGGTGCAGGGACATAGAATCACAATGAGCGTATGAGGGGCTATGGGGTGGGTATAGAGCTTGAGGTGACATGGAGGGTTTGGGCTGTTATGGGAGATGGATACAGGGCATGAGGTAGCATGGACTGGCATGAATGGGGAATGTGTGGAGGGTGAGGACTGGAGGGATGTTTTATATTTTATTCTTTTAAAAAAAATAATAATTAGGACTCAGTGCCGGTTCCCTAAGGCACAACTTCCGTCCAGCTCATCTCCAACCCGGCATCCTACTCATTACTTCCCAAGCCACCCGCCCCAACCTCTAATCTAGCCTGTCCCCGGACACCCATGCAGGGGTTTGCTGGGCTGGAACTCTTCCGACTCTACACACACCAACCTATGGACGAAAATCTTGGTCATTGTTTAAACTCCTTTAAACCATTGTCCACTAAATAATATGCAAGTAACTATCCTGACAGAATCATAGAAACCTGCAGCCCAGTGCTGCAGCTTTGAAAGTACAAGTGTGCTTCGACCCACATCCCCGTTTTTTGTCCATAACCGTGTAAGTTCTTCATAACTATTCACCTTACTTTTGAAATTATTTATTGGAAAGAGTTTCAATCACCTTTTCAGGTAAATCCAGAACCTGATAAATCTCCTATCTAGATATTCCACCAATGATTATAAATCTAGGACTCCTAGTTATTGATTCACTCACCGAGGAAAGAGCTCTTCCCCATCGGCTCTTAACAAAACTTCTCATCATCTTGAAAAAATCTATTGTCACTTTTTAACTTCTCCTACAGGGAGAAAAGGCCAAACTTTTCCAATCGCTTCAAATTACTGAGCCCTTGGTAAAATCTTGATAGACCTCGCTATCCTTTTAAAAGAGCTTCACACTTTCAGGCAGCGTGGTGTGCAGAGCTATCTACAATATTTCAGCCGAGGTCTAATGTGCAATTAGAACATAGAACATAGAACATAGAACAATACAGCGCAGTACAGGCCCTTCGGTCCACGATGTTGCACCGAAACAAAAGCCATCTAACCTACACTATGCCATTATCATCCATATGTTTATCCAATAAACTTATAAATGCCCTCAATGTTGGCGAGTTCACTACTGTAGCAGGTAGGGCATTCCACGGCCTCACTACTCTTTGCGTAAAGAACCTACCCCTGACCTCTGTCCTATATCTATTACCCCTCAGTTTAAAGTTATGTCCCCTCGTGCCAGCCATTTCCATCCGCGGGAGAAGGCTCTCACTGTCCACCCTATCCAACCCCCTGATCATTTTGTATGCAAATTCCTAAGTTCTGGTATGACTTCTTTGTTCCTGAATTCCATTACTCTATTTATAAACCTTAATTTAGTCCATATCCATTTTTTACTAACTTATCAACTTGCCTCCGCCACCTTTGTGTATAGGTTAACCAAAAGGTCTCGCCGATGACCTATGCTTTTCAGAATCGGGTCCCTTCACACTTTTCCGCTTTGTATCAAACTCCATCTCCCATGCTTCCACCCATTTCACCATCCTATCCGTGCAATCCTAACTGTAACTATTCACACCTCCATTTACTACTCTACTGAGACTTTATAATACTGCTGTCTATACCTGAGACTAGGTCATTTATCAATGTTGAAATAAATAATATGCCCAAGCTTGACCCTTGAGGAACAGCACTACAAACATCCTCCCAATTTGAAAAACATCCAGCCACCTTTGCTTCCTGTCACTGAGCTAATTTTGTGTCCAAACTACCACTTTTTATTGAATTTTGTGGGCTTCTATCTTTTTAGCCATCCTCCAATGTAGCACTTTGTTGGGTGTGTTTTGAATGTCCAGCTACTGTAGTACTTCAATCAACTTTCCCTGTTTTGTTATCAAAGGATTAGGCAAGTTATTCAGACATGATGCTGTCTTTAACACATCTATTTTGGCACTCCTTCATTGGTCTGTAGCTTTCCAAATGAAAATGTTTTGTCTCAGATAATAGTTTCTAATATTTCAACACTGCCATTAGACTGACTGGCCTGTTGTTCTCTGATTTACCTTCCCCTGTTTCTTGTGTAGTAATATGACATTAGCAACGCTCCAGTCCCCTGGCACTACCCCAGTATCCATCCAATGAAAAATTGTGACCAATGGCTTTGCTACTTCTACCATTGCTTCTTTCGACAACCTCGGATACATTCTATATGCACGGGTGTGACTTACCAACTTTCAGTAATACTAATCGCCTTACTACATCTTCTCTATCTATTATTATCCTGCCCATAATTTCCCTTTCCTATTTAATGTAATCTTCAAACCATTCACTTCCAGATGCAAGATGCTCATTTAATATTTTATTTGAGTCCTCAGCTTTTACATGAAGGTTTCCTTTCAGGTCGTTAATAGGCCCAATTTTTTTCCCCAGTGAACTGCTTACACTTTATGGGTGAGAGTCTCTGTCCTCCCCGGTGTGATTCTCAACGGTCCACCGTTGGCTGGTGGTGGGACCTTCTGGTCCCATCGCTGTCAATGGGACTTCCTGTTGAATCCATCCCATGTTGCCAGGAAACCCGTAGCGGGGGTGCGATGTGGGCGGGACCGGAAGATCCCGCAGGCATAAACAGTGGAAGTTTTGATTTATTGTCACGTGTACCGAGGTACAGTGAAAAGTATTGTTCTGCGTACAGTCCAGCCAGATCATCCCATACATGAAAAAAACATAGGATAAATGATAAATACACTATGTAAATACAAAGACACAGACATTGGGTGAAGCAAGATGTATGGAGAAATCAGTTCAGTCCATAAGAGGGTCATTCAGGAGTCTAGTAACAGCGGAGAAGAAGCTGTTTTTGAACCTGTTAGTGCGTGTTCTCAGACTTTTGTAACTCCTGCCTGATGGAAAAGGTTGGAAGAGAGAATAACCCGGTGGCAGAGGTCTTTGACTATGCTGCCCGCTTTCCCAAGGCAGCGGGAGATTTAGTCAGAGTCAATGGATGTGAGACGGTTTCGCGTGATGGCCTGGGCTGTGTTCAATACTCTGTAGTTTCTTATGTCTTTTTTCCTCCTATATTTTTTAATACCCTCTTGTGCTTTCCAGAATCTTTCTGGTTATTAACTGAATCCTCTTCCTGACATTCACCGTTAGTCTCTGTTGGTTTTATTTTAACTTTTAATTTCTAAAGCATGCAGCATACATTAACTTTGAATGCTCTACCTTTTCCATTCAAAGGAATATACATAGTTTGTGCACAAACTTTCTCTTCTCTGAATCTTCATCTGGTAATTGCCTTTTCCAACCTACCTGAGCTAGGTCTCTTCCTAAATCAATTAAAATAACTCTTTCCGAGTTTAAGTTTGATATTTTCTTGTCTCTTTCCTGAATTACTTTAAGTCAGGCAACAAATGGTCCACACCCTCTCCTTTGAAATCCCTTATAACTAGAACCTCCTGCCATTACATCTCAGCTGAATGGGTAATCTAGTTTGCTAAGTAATCAGCAGTTGGCATGAAGTTACAGATGGCACGAGTTATATACATTGCAGTTATTTACACAATAGGGGAATACCCCCCTGGCTCCCCAGCACACATTTGGGGGGCACGCAAATGATGCACTGGGGAATCCATCTTGGAAGTTCCCATGGAACGGTTTACATGGCAATTGTCCAGACGGGCTAACATCCCCTGCGCCACGCTGAGAACCATCCTGACAATGCAATTTAAATGGCTAATTTTGGACGTTTCCACCAGTTTTATCCTCATTGTTATCTTGAAAGGGTAAGAAGGGAGGAAAGCACTTCTAAGTTCAGAGTAGCTATTGGAAACACTCCCTCCTCCCCCTCCCTCCCCCCCCTTCCCTCCACCTCCCCTTCCTCCCCCTCCCCCCTCCCCTCATCCCCCCCTTCCCCTTCCCCCCTCCCCTTCCCCCCTCCCCCTCTCCCCTTCCCCCTCTCCCTTCCCCCCTCCCCCCTCTCCCTTCCCCCCTCTCCCCCCTCCCCCTCTCCCCCTCCCTCTCCCCCCTCTCCCCCCTCCCCCCTCCCCATCCCCCATCCCCCCTCCCCCTCCCCCTCCCCCTCCCCCTCCTCCCCCTCCTCCCCCTCCCCCACCCCTCCTCCCCTTCCCCCTCTCCCCCCCTCCCCCTCTCCCCTCTCCTCCCCTCCCCCTCCCCTCCCCCTCCCCTCTCTCCCCCTCCCCCCTCTCCCTCCCCCTCCCCCTCTCCACCCCCTCCCCTCCTCCCCCGCTCCCCCCTTCTCCCCCCCGCTTCCCCCTCCCCCCACTCCCCCCTCTTCCCCCTCCCCCTCTCCACCCCCTCCCCCCCCGTCCCCCCTCCGCTCCCCCCTTCCTCCCCCTTCCTCCCCCTCCCCCTCTCCCCCTCCCCCCCTCTCCCCCCTCCCCCTCCCCCTCCCTCTTCCCCCCTCCCCCCCTCCCTCTCCCCCTCCCTCCCCCTCTCCCCCCTCTCCCTCCCCCTCCCCCCTCCCCCTCCCCCATCCCCCTCCCCCTCCCTCTCTCCCCTCCTCCCCCCTCTACCCCCCTTCCCTTCCCCCCTCTCCCCCTCCCCTCTCCCCCCCCCCAACAGGACAGAACAATCCGAGGATTGTCATGCACTATTCCATACTCCAACTATTCTACGGCATCTAAGAAACAGACTGGAAACATGGGAAGGTTTTAAGTGGAATGGCTTTCGTCAAATTCAATTAAAGGGAGAACCATCCAAAAAATCCGACGGGAAAGCTATATTTAAGACTAGATTCTAGCAGTTATACATATGCTGAATTGTCTTAGTCTAGTCATCAAAAATATGTTTTCTTTTGTGTTTCCACATATCAGCGAATATAGCACTTTAATATTCATTAGTATTCAAACTGCCTGAGCATAAGTTATTAGTTTTGAATGTAGTGACAGTACGAAGCACTCCTGAGACAGTGATGGTACGCAGGTCATCACCCAGCCAGATTTCAATTTTAAGTCATGCAACTTGTCTTTCATTCATAATATTAGAGAGGGGAGTGCGATCTCACTCCTTCCTGAACAGACACAGAGTATGTAGAGTTGTGTATGTTTGCAGTCCTGAAACAGGGAAGACCTTGGCACTGTGATGATGCACCCAGATGGCTTCCAGTCCGATTGCCCACAAAGAAAAATGAACACTCAAGCTGGATGTTTCTCATCAGTGGCATTAAAGCTCTTAAACTCATGAGGCGGGATTAGAATCCCGGGGGGCGGCGTGAATCCCACTCCGACGCCGGCTGCCGTATTCTCCGGCGCCGGTTTTCGGGCGGGCATCACGCTACGCCGGTCGGGGGCCGTTGACAGTGGCCCACCTGGCAATTCTCCGGGCCCCGATGGGCCGAGCGGCAGTCGGTTTCTGGCCAGTCCCGCCGGCGTAGATTGGACATGGTCCCACACGGCGGGACCTGGCAGGTAAGTTAGCTGGTGTGGTCCTCGGGGGGGGGGGGGGGGGGGGGGGGGGGGCGGGGGGATCCGACCCTGGGGGGGGGGCCCTCATGGTAGCCTGTCCCGCGATTGGGGTCCACCGATCTGCGGGCGGGCCTGTGCCGTGGGGGCACTCCTTCCTCCCGCGCCGGCCCCTGTCGGGCTCCACCATGGCCGGCGCGGAGAAGACACCCCCTGCGCATGCGCCAGAATACACCGGCCGGTCTGTGCATGCACTAACTCGTGCAGTGCCTTCGCCGCCGACTGGTGCAGCGTCATCCCCTCCGGCGCCGGCCTATCCCCCGGAAGTGCAGAGAATTCCGCAACTTCTGGTCGGCCCGACGCCAGAGTGATTCGTGCGTTTATTACGCCGACGTCGGGCCAGCGCGCTGATTCGGGAGAATCCCACCTAAGGTTTATGGTCATCCAACTTTCCTCTACATTTCTTTGAGTCAGGGAATCCAGCAATGTGAAGCATGGGCCAGTAAATGGAACTGATATACAGATCACCCATAACGGTTCAATAGGTTGAATGACCTATTTCTATGTACACTGGCTCCCCAAATGGGTGGCCTGGGCATCCCAGCCGGCACTTGCTTAGGGATTAGGGTGAATCTCCCCTGCACCCTTTTTAATGCAATCACATCCTTCCTATAGTGTGGCGACCAGAACACCACACAATATTCTAGCTGCAGCCTAACAAGCATTCTATACAGCTCCATCATAACCTTCCTGCTGTTATATTCTATACAATGATAATCTTTATTAGTGTCACAAGTAGGCTTACATTAACACTGCAATCAAGTTACTGTGAAAATCCTCTAGTCGCCTCACTATGGCACCTGTTCGGGTACACTGAGGGAGAATTCAGAATGTCCAATTCACCTAACAGCACGTCTTTTAACACCTCGGCTAATCAAGGCAAATGTCAGATGTGTCTTATTGGCCAACTTGTCCACCTGCTCTGCAGCCATCAGGGATCTATGAAATGCACCTCAAGGTCCATCTGATCCTCTGTACTTTCAAGCGTTCTACTGTTCATTGCGTATCATTAGTCCTCCCAAAATTTATCACTTCACACTTTTCAGGGTTAAATCCCATTTCTCACTCTTCTGTCATTCTGACTCTATCAGGACCCTCCCACCAATATGACAGCAAAATTCACACCTCAGAATTTTTTGTGTGTATGGGGCGGGGTGGGGTGCAGACCAGGAGGGGGGGGGGGCGTGTGGCTGGTGGGCTCACTCTATCTATGCCAGCCCAATGGGGAGATGCTCAATTAATAATCAACAATAGATATGAATGCAAAACTACACCAAAACATGCGATAAATTGCAGTCTGCGTTAAAATGTTGAGTTGATTCTAGTGGTATAGGTCACTAGTTGATCTGCGATTGCTTCCTTCCGAAAATAGCCTTAAAAACATCCTAGTTGACACAAAGTGGGAAATTTCTTTGGAATTTGCTTAATCATGCTCATGTTACTGAAGATCTGGATGAAAATTGATTGTAGGCATTTGTTTTATGTCCGTTAGTACATGTGAGGTTTCAAGACTTTGACTACTTTGTGCGGACTCTGAAGAGCAATATAACCCAAACCCACATTATGATGAAATATGACAACCTTTCCCTTTCATTTTGTTCCTTTTAGGGCCTCTAAGCAGCATCTTGGTAAACAAGTATGGATGCCGTCCAGGTGATGATGTGTGGAGGCTTCCTATGTTCAATTGGAATGATAGCAGCTTCATTTTGCAACAGCATCATTGGGCTTTTTTTATGCGTCGGCTGTATTGGAGGTGAGTATTATGCCAACAGCTTTAAATAGAAGATGTGCTTCATGCATTACTGTCTCCACAACCTGCTTTGCTTTGATAATAGATCTGGGACTTGCCAATCTGGACTGATTTGTTCACTAATTGATACTAATTTCAGTATGAATTGCAGTCTTGGCATCCTTCGGGTCATGTGTGGAATGGAGAGCAATGATGAGATACCTCTCTCTGCCTACACCAAAGCATAACACTTAGAAGTTGGTTAGCCATCATTGATGACACACATGGAGTAGGCATGATTAATCAGGCTGTTTTTCCAATCAATGAGTAGTGCAGTTGAAGAGAGTTAAATTAGTGAATGGAAGTTGAAGAAATGATGAAAAGAATGAATAATTCAATAAAACAATTAGATCAGGTACAAATAGATAACAAGTAAGGAATCCATTTCACTATTGTACTTCGTAACTTAGAACATAAGGACTAAGAGTGAGAGTAAGCCATACTCCACGATTCAGTAAATCCATAGCCAAACTTCACCATCAAGTCTAATTTCCTGCTCTATCCCCATATACCTTGATTCCTATAGTGCGCAATATTACCCATTCAGAATGTTGCAATGTCTTTTTGTCGTTCGTAGAAGTACCTTGCTGTCAATAAAATCATCACAGTGTCAGTGCAGGAAGAAGATTCATATTGGCGCCATGAGGTATTACTGTGCTATGGTCGGGGACTAAGGTACAGTGTTTGGGCAGGGTACACGTTATACTTAACCTGTGAAAAGAAATAAAAGTTGTCATATTCCAGAAGGACCATAGGCTACTCTTCCCTTTGAGAGAGAGCTGACTGGTGGTGATTGAACCCGAAGGTCACCACACATCGGGCGAAGGACAAGGTTATGAAGGCACGGCCTTCATGGTAACCTCAGCCGGTTCGGAAATGAACCCGCGCTGTTGGCGTTGCTCTGCATCACAAACCAGCCGTCCGGCCAACTGAGCGAATCGACCGAAGAACATGAAGAACTAGGAGCAAGAGTAGACCATCTGGCCCCTCGAGCCTGCTCCGCCATTCAATAAGATCATGGCTGATCTTTTTGTGGGCTCAGCTGCATGTACCCCGCCCGGTCACCGTAACCTTTTATTCCTTTACTGTTCAAAACTCTATCTACCTTTGCCATAAAAACATTTCATGAGGTATCCTCAACTGCTTCAATGGGCAGGGAATTCCACAGATTCACAACCCTTTCGGTGGCGAAGACCCTCCTCAACTCAGCCCCAACTGTGATGCTGACAACC
Organism: Scyliorhinus torazame; assembly: GCF_047496885.1. Lineage (NCBI taxonomy): Eukaryota > Metazoa > Chordata > Chondrichthyes > Carcharhiniformes > Scyliorhinidae > Scyliorhinus > Scyliorhinus torazame. The sequence continues at coordinate 110,502,365 of NC_092725.1, read as the reverse complement.
AAGTGCAGAAAACAAACAAAATATTTAATTTGCTCACATCCTTCTCCTTAATAAATGAAGAATTTCAACCCTAAAAATTCTAGATGTAAAGGTAAAATGCTACAGGGCGTGATGTGACAGCAGCATTGCAATTCTCCATTTGATAATTCTTCTAAAGTCGCTATGTGCAGTGATAGCACAATTCTTCCTGATGTAATGAATTCTGAAGGTTTACAATGGGAGCATTGTAATGTTGGCTGAAGAGATTCAGCATTGGAATAATTTGTAACTATACAGTAGATCACCACATTGATTCCACTGAAGAGGGTGTGATGATATGCATAAAGCAATTTTGTACATAGTGTTATGCATGACCTCTGACCACTAGGTGGCACTGCAAACCTACCATGTGACCCTGTGGCTGGGGAGTTGGGGGTAGGTCATGCTGGAGGATAGACATATATTTTGCAGTAGCTCTACAATAGTTAATTAGTGTTAGTAGTTTATTATTTTATTTATCCTAGTTATCTTATGCAGTTGTTTCATAATAAATTATTTAAACCTAGATGTTCTGTAGTTCATCATTCACTTTGGCCAGTTATGACAGAGGGTGCAGAGGAACTTCACCAGGATGGTTCCTGGGCTGGAGGATCTGAGCTATGAAGAGGAATTGGGTAGGCTGTGGTTGTTTTCCTTGAAGCAGTGAAGGTTGAGAGGGGACCTGACACAGATATACAAGACTATGAGGGGCATAGATAGAGTGGATAGGAAGGCACTTTTTCCATTCGTAGAGGGGTCAATAACCAGGGGGCATAGATTTAAGGTAAAAGATAGAAGGCTAAAAGGGGAGTTGAGGTGAAACCTTTTCACCCAGAGGGTGGTGGGAGTCTGGAATTCACTGCCTGAAGGGTGGTTGAGTCAGAAACGCTCAGAACATTTTAGAAGTACTTAGATATTCCGTTGTGCTGCCATAAGCTCCAGGATTATGTGCCAAATGCTCGAAAATGGGATTCCTGTTGTTAGATCTATGTTGACTGGCGTGGTCACAGTGGGTTGATTGGCTGCCTCCTGTGCTGTAAATGTCCATGAATCTACAATCTATATCGTTAATTGTTGAACAATTTTGTTACAAAAATCAGCCAAAGTATATTCGTAAATTCGTAGTGCACACGTAAAATGAATTAGACCAAATAAACTGGTATGTGGAATGTATGATTTATGGAATAAGCACAGCAATTTCTGATGTCCTGGTCATGCCTGTGTGCACTTTCAATGTCAACCTATTCCTTTTTGCTTAGTCCATTTATATTTTATCAATCCTTTTTTCCAATATACATATTAATAAGTATAATGTTCTCCTTATCTTTTTCAGGCCTAGGATTGGCTTTTAACCTGCAGCCAGCCTTAACGATGATTGGAAAATACTTTTACAAGAAGCGCCCCCTTGCCAATGGATTGGCTATGGCTGGCAGTCCAGTGTTCCTGAGCACTCTGGCTCCTCTGAATCAGTACTTAGTCAATGTATTTGGTTGGAGAGGCAGTTTCTTTATCCTAGGAGCAATATTGTTGAACTGCTGTGTGGCAGGATCTTTGATGAGGCCACTGCAACCCACAAAATCCACTGCCATAAACAATACGCAGTTTTCCACGTTAAAGAAAGATGAGAGCAAAGATGCGGGGGATGGTCTGTCGCAGAAAAAGAAGAAATCCAGTGTCTATGAAGTCCTTAATAATTATCTAGATCTCAGCCTCTTCAAACATCGGGGATTTCTGATCTACTTGTCAGGAAACGTCATTATGTTTTTTGGCTTCTTTGCCCCTATTGTGTTTTTGGCTCCCTATGCCAAGCACATGGGCATAGATGAATATTCTGCAGCATTCCTGCTTTCTATTCTAGCTTTTATAGATATGTTTGCAAGACCCAGCATGGGGCTTCTTGCGAACTCTAGATGGGTGAGGCCAAAAATCCAGTATTTCTTTAGCTTTGCGGTCTTCTACAATGGCTTCTGTCACATCATGTGCCCATTAGCAACCGGCTTTAAAGGTCTAGTGGTCTACACTATCTTCTTCGGTTTTGCCTTTGGAATGGTGAGTGCTGTTCTCTTCGAAACACTGATGGACTTGGTTGGCGCGAAGCGGTTCTCCAATGCAGTGGGACTCGTCACCATCGTAGAGTGTTGCCCTGTACTTGTGGGGCCACCACTGGCAGGTAAGAATCATATATTCTAATGTCTTCTGGAATTAAGCCACATGTAGTGCCATGCTTGCATCTCACATCTGCTGGATTTGTCCAAAATGTTCAGTGTGGTGAAATATTTATTCTTAGCGCAGGTGTTTTACCAAGTATAAAATTGAAGGGGAAATACAGAACTGGATAATGGTGATAGGGTAAGGGGAATAAATAAAAGGAAATAAATATATGGAAATGGCTGACAGAAATGCTAGGATAAATAGAAAGTAGGTCTGGAGAACAAAAGAGGACAGAGGAAGGAAGCTGGAATGTGGGAAGGGCTGGATATAATAACCCTTTTCTATGCTATTAAGCCAAGGGGCGGGATTCTCCAGTCCCCCAGCTGTGAGTTTCTCAGTGGCCTGCCGTTCACTGGCGGTGGGATCCTCTACTCCCGCCACGAGCCAATTGGATTTCCCATTGGAGCCACCTCATGCTGCTGGGAAATTTGCGGGACGGGGATGCGCTGCCGGCGCGAAATAAGAATCCCAAATACCGGAGAAGTTTGACCAAGATCCCATGTATTTCTCCAAGGTTTCCGGGATGATTTGATTGCAGCCAAACAATTAGGTATAGAAGGAAGGAAAAGATATGCAGAAACAAGCCCTTCTATTTGCTTGCAATTGCCTTGCTCGTCCTTATGTTTGTCACTGAAATATTTAATGGTGCTTTGAGTCATTTTCACCGATTTGTCAGTTAAGAGCTTCAAATAGCAAAAAAGTACCCCCCCCCCCCCCCAAATACGAGAGTGTGGTAAAGTTTGAATGAATTCAACAACTCTATTTCATATTTCAAGTTGATTAAAGTTTCAGATTCAGCTCCTGAGGAAACAATACTGCCTATAAGTTACAGCCTATTCCAGAAATTATCCGTTGCCTGACATGTTGCGTCCATCACCGATCCAGAATGGTCGGTGTTTGTGAAATCCATCGGGTTTTCTGAAAGTTGCATTTGTATGGTGCAGTAACAGCCCCAACCTTTTAAAACTCTGGACTCCGAGGTTTGTAAATTACAGGGGCATTAGTTGCATAAAATAATTTTTTTTTTTAAACAAATACTTGATGTGGGATCAGTACAATTAAAATTATTATTGACAGAGGATATTATGGTTAAAATAAATGCGTGACTCTCCTCCTGCAATAAATGGAAATCGTTTGATGGCCGTGAAATTCCTGAAATGCAAGTCCTGAGAAACACTTTCATATTTTTGGTGTTCCACTCCCATCTCTGTTGCTGAGATTCCTGTAACGAAGGTACCCATTGCAGCTGTTGTGTGCAATCAGCCTGTTTTTCACCTGCTCAGTGGGATATCATCGGAAATTTTAAGTGCAGTGAAAATGACTGTTTGTGCAACAAAGCCTATCCATTTGTATCTGAGCACAGTAATGTTCTGAAGGTCACCATCTTACCGTTTCTATTGCAGGGATGTTTCTGATCCCAGCTGCCCATTGTACAAGCATTTCTCTCCAGTAAAATTGAGTGGACCGAGACTATGGCTGTCAGTTTTGAATGACGGGTGTCACAACTTAGCACTTGCGCACTCCAAGTGATACCACAAGCTGCTAAATGTTATTAAGTTGAGCATGCGTACGGAACAGTTGATTTGATGCATCCATGAAACTAAACCTTTGAAAAAGATTGCCATTTCAAGCACTGCCATCTTAGAATGGATATAGATTGAGAGAGGGGAATATGCAATGAGACCTGGGTGTCCTTGTACACCAGTCACCTAAAGGTGCAGCAGGCAGTGAAGAAGGCAAATGGTATGCTGGCCTTCAAAACAAGAAGATTCGAGTACAGGAGCAGGGATGTTTTGCTGCAGTTATACTGGGCCTAGGTGAGGCCACACCTGGAATGTTTTGTGCAGTTTTGGTCTCCTTATCTGAGGTCGGATGTTCTTGCTTTAGAGGGAGGGCAGACTGTATCCTGGGGTGACAAGACTAACCGATGAGGAGAGATTGAGTCGATTATATTTTCTGGAGTTCAGAAGAATGAGGGGGGTTCTCACAGAAACCTATAAAGTTCGAACCAGACTAGACCAGGTAGATGCAGGAAAGATGTTCCCAATGGCGGGGGAGTCCAGAACCAGGGGTTCTAAGGATACGGGCTAAACCATTTAGGAATGAAATAAGAAATTTCTTCTCCCAGAGAGTGGAGAGCCTGTGGAATTCACTACCGCTACTGAATTCACTACTGAAAGGAGTGGAGGTCAAAACAATTGTAAATTTACAAGAAGGAGTAAGATATAGCTTTTGGGGTGAAAGTGATCACAGGATATGGGGGAGAATGTAGGAACAGTTTATTGAGTTGGATGGTCAACCATGATCATATTGAATGGCGGAGCAGGTATGAAGGGCTGAATGGACTCCTCTGGCTCCTATTTTCTATGTTTCTATGTTTGAACACTAATGAAGGAGTCACATGCTAGCTGTCCTCGGTTGAAAGTAGAATGTAATATGGTTGAAAGCATAGCAATGTTCAGTGTGTTGTTCAGTGTGTAGGTTTCAAAAGGGGGCGAGTTTCTGCGTTTCTGAGACTAAGTGTTGACACCAACACAGAATCCGTGGACTTTTACAACAGAAAAACTGCGCTGCACATGTAACGATTTCACTACCGTTGAGGGGCTAGCACCGGTGCCGCGTGGAACACAAATGAGTCCAATGAAAAATGATGTGGGATTCGCCAGGCTCGTGATTGACACTCACGAGGCTGACAAACTGCAGCAGCACATACACATTACAATCCTCACACACACATCTCCGCCAACAAGATGGCACTGGTTGCGCTGGAGCGCGCCTATACAGCTGATGGCTGGGGACAGAGCGCACCCAGGGTGTTGCCCTGGGGGACACCTTTATGACCCGTGGCACTTAAGTTCGAAGTGGGCTGTTAGCGGTGTGCGCAGCTGCATGGCTGCCTTGCCAGCTGTGGCAGTGGTGTTCCCTGCCCGTCCACCTCGACCCCACAGCCCACCTCCTGGCCACCCCCCGCTACTTGTCCTGGCAAAAGGCCCCCGGCCAGCGGCACAACTGTCAGTAAACTATGGTAATGTTGGACACCTTCCGTACGTCCTCTCTCTCCCTCAGCCACCGCCACGTCGGTTTCATGGTTTTTAAAAGCACTAGTGACCGCGCCGACGGGAACTCAGTTCATCGGAGGCAGAGGCCCCGGAGAATACCGGGTCGGGCCAGCTGATGACCTGCAAATGGTGTCTACTGTACATGAGTTCCAGAATGCATTGACCCCGCTGTCGAGGTGCTGGAGCATTGCGATTTGGCATCAAATCGGCACCTACTGCGATTTCGACGTCAGAACCGATTCTCCGCCCAATTGCCTTTCCCAATATTGCTGTCGGCTAATGGAGAATCCTGCCCAGGATCTGTGTCATAACTATGTAAAACTATTTTGGGAGGCAATACTGGTAAAAGGTAACAGTTACAAAAAGTTAAGGCACTGCCAGCACAAATGGGCACAGTGCATATAGCACAGTTGCTTCACAGCGCCGGGTTTGATTTCCAGCTTGGGTCACTGTCTCTGCAACGTTTGCACGTTGAGGCACGATCAATTTGACTGGAGACGAAGTTGAATCCAAACTGAGGCTTTATAAGTATCAGATGTGTGGCCTCCCACAGCAGCTGACAAAATGGCTGCGAGCTAGAGGCCACGCATATTCATAACCCGGCTCCTGGGCGGAGCTAGCATGCAGTGGCCCAGGTGAAGCTGTAGTGCAGGTTCTACCGTACAACCCTTAATATAAGAACACAGTGGTTTACCACATTCACCCCCTGTTAAAATTGAGTCCGGCGGGGATGGTAGAGAACTATATACAATTAGCAGTCTTTAATATTTACAGAGCAGTAAAAAAAATGTCTCCGGTCATCCGGCGAGCCGGTCAGAGGTTCAGCCGGTCCGGCGCCTTGATGGTGCTTTGAGATCGACGAAGTGGAGCTGCCGATGTTGGTGCTGTCATGGTCGAAATTGACTCCAGGAGCGTGCCAAAATCCTTTCATCAACGGGGGTGGGCAGGGGGAGGACGGACGGTCCTGGGGGGGGTGATGGGGGTGGCGGGGGAGGGGAGGATGGCGCAGGGGGCGACGGGGCTGGTGTGGGGCTGGAACCTGCTGGTGCCAGGTCCCTGAGGGAGACGGTATCCTGGCGGCCATCGGGGAACGCCACGTAGGCGTACTGTGGGTTTGCGTGGAGCAGGTGCACTCTTTCCACTAACGGATCCGCCTTGTGTAGCCGCACATGTTTACGGAGAAGCACGGTTCCCGGAGCTGTGAGTCAAGTTGGGATTGATACCCCGGATGTAGACTTCCTGGGGAAGGCAAAAAGACGTTCATGCAGTGTACTGTTAGTAGCCGTGCAGAGTAATGAGCGAGTGGAATGTATTGCATCAGGGAGGGCCTCTTGCCAGCAGGAGGCCGGGAGGCTTCTGGACCATAGGGCCAGCTGGACGGCCCTCCATACCATCCCATTCTCCCTTTCTACCTGTCCGTTTCTCCGGGGTTGTAACTCGTCGTTCTGCTGGAGGTGATACCCCTGCTGAGCAGGACCTGACGTAGCTCATCACTCATGAATGAGGATCCCCTGTCACTGTGGATGTAGGCGGGGAAGCCGAATAGAGTGAAGACGTCATGTCGGGGCATGTGATGGCTAAGGGATCAGTATTCATCGATCACACTGAGGAAATATGTGTGGCGATCAGAGGAGGTGAGGGGACCTTTGAAATCCACGCTGAGGCGTTCAAAGGGGCGGGAGGCCTTCACCAGGTGTGCGCGGTCCGGCTGGTAGAAGTGCGGCTTGCCCTCCGCACAGACCTGGCAGTCCCTGGTGATCGGCCTTACTTCCTCGACGGAGTAGGGCAAATTTTGTGCCTTAATGAAGTGGTGCAACCAAATGACCCCTGGGTGACAAAGGCTGTCGTGCAGGGCCAGGAGTCGGTCTACCTGTGCACTGGCACATGTACCTCGGGATAGGGCGTCTGGGGGCTCGTTAAGTTTGCCAGGGCGATACTTAATCTCGTAATTATAGGTGGAGAGCTCGATTCTCCACCGCAAGATTTTATCACTTTTTATCTTGCCCCGCTGAGTGTTGTTGAACATGAAGGCTACCGACCGTTGGTCAGTGAGGAGAGTGAATCTCCTGCCGGCCAGGTAATGCCTCCAATGTCGCACAGCCTCAATGATAGCCTGGACCTCCTTTTTGTCGGATGAGTGCCGAATTTCGGAGGCATGGAGGATGCGGGAAAAGAATGCCACGGGCCTGCCTGCCTGGTTGAGGGTGCGCGGCAAGGGCGACGTCCGATGCGTCGCTTTCTACTTGGAAAGGAAGTGCTTCGTCTACAGCGTGCATTCCAGCTTTGGCAATATCAGCTCTGATCCGGGAGAAAGCCTGTTGGGCTTTGGCCGTCAGGGGGAAATGAGTGGACTGGATGAGTGGGCGGGCCTTGTCCGCATAGTTTGGGACCCACTGTGCGTAATAGAACCCCAGGCAGCGTTTGAGGGCCTTGGGGCAGTGGAGGAGGGGGAGCTCCATGAGGGGGCGCATGCGGTCGGGATCGGGCCCCAGAACTCCGTTCTGGACTACGTAGCCCAGGATGGCTAAGCGGTTTGTATGGAACACACACTTCTCCTTGTTATACGTGAGGTTGAGGAGAGTGGCGGCGCAGAGAAATTTAGCGAGGCTGGCGTCGTGGTCCTGCTGATCATGGCCGCAGATGGTCACATTGTCTAGGTACGGAAACGTGGCCCGCAAGCCGTACCGGTCGATCATTCGGTCCATCTCCCTTTGGAAGACCAAAACCCCATTGGTGACGCCGAAGTGGACCCTAAGAAAGTGATATAGCCGGCCGTCTGCCTCGAAGGCGGTGTATGGCCGGTCCGATTTACAGATGGGGAGCTGGTGGTAAGCGGATTTCAGGTCCACCGTTGAGAAGACCCGGTACTGTGCAATCTGGTTAACCATGTCAGATAGGCGTGGGAGGGGGTACTCATCGAGCTGCGTGTACCTGTTGATGGTCTGGCTGTAGTCCACGACCATTCGGTTTTTCTCCCCAGACTTAACCACTACCACTTGAGCTCTCCAGGGGCTGTTGCTGGCCTCGATGACTCCCTCCCGAAGCAACCGCTGGACCTCGGACCTGATGAAGGCCTTATCCTGGGTGCTGTACCGCTTGCTCCTGGTGGCGACGGGTTTGCAATCTGGAGTTAGATTGGCCAAGAGGGAAGGAGGATCGACCTTTAGGGTCGTGAGGCCGCACACAGTGAGGGGTGGTAAGGGTCCGCCGAATTTAAGGGTCAGGCTCTGGAGGTTACACTGAAAATCCAGGCAGAAGATAAGTGCAGTGCAGAGGTTAGGGAGGACGTAGAGGCGAAAACCGTGGAACTCTACGCCTTGGACTGTGAGCGTGACCGTGCAGTACCCCCAGGTCGCTACGCGATGGGATCCGGAGGCCAGGGAGATACTTTGATTGGTAGGGTGTACCTTAAGGGAGCAGCGCCTTACCGTATTCGGGTGTACAAAGCTCTGACTGCTCCCGGAATCCAGTAGGCAGGAGGTCACATGGCCGTTGACTTTGACGCTGGTGGATGCGTTGGTCAGCGTATGTGGTCGGGACTGGGCGATTGCCATGGATGCGAGCCCTGGTTGATCGCCGGGTAGTGAGGCGGCCGTTGAGTTGGGGTCCAGAAACGCCGTTGGTATCTATGTGCTGCGGGGTGGACAAGATGGCAGCGCCCGGAGGTCCTGGGGATTACATAATGGTGGTGCCCATGGAACGCACATTGCGGGGGTGGGGCAAGATGGCGGCGCCCATGAAACGCACGTATTGTGCGGGGGAGAAGATGGTGGCTCCCATTGCTTGCACATGGCCTGGGGAGGAGAGGAGGGTAGCGGCGCCCATTGTCCGTGACCGGGGAGTTGGGGGTGACCGCGGCCACTGAGCGGGCCTGGCACACCGCTGCGTAGTGGCCCTTCATTTCCGCAGGCCTTACAAAGGGCAGCGCGGGCCGGGCAGCGTTGGCGGGGGTGTCTTTGCTGGCCGCAAAAATAGCATCGGGGCCCCCCGGAGATCACTGGCTGGCGCGTAGCGCAGGCGTATTGGGTGGGTAGCGCCCCGCTGGGGCAGCTGCCTGTGGGGCCCATGAAGCGTAGGAGGAGTGGGCCACGCGGTTCGGGGCGTAGGACTGGACATTGCGCAGGGCGACCGTCATGGAAAGCGCTAGTGTCCCGCATAAGGAGATCTGAGTGCTCCTTAGCTGTAACGTCCTGACAGTCACAGTCCTGAACTAGTGGGATCAGGGCCCTCCAGAAGTCCTCGATTGACTCACCAGGTAGCTGAGTACGCGTTGCGAGCACGTGTCTGGCGAAGAGCGTGTTCGTCTTCTGCTCATAATTTGAGTCGAGTCATGGCATCAGCGTAATTGGGCGCATCCTGGATCAACGGGAAGACTTTGGAGCTGAGTCTGGAGTATAATATTTGAATCTTCTGAGCCTCTGGAACAGGGGTCGGCGCCGTGTTGATATACGCTTCAAAACAAGCTAGCCAGTGCTAGAAGTCCTTTCTGGCATCGCTTGCGTGTGGATCCAACTGCAGGCGATCTGGTTTAATCCGGAGGTCCATCTTCTGAATCTGATACAGATAAATTGAGGCACGATCAATTTGACTGGAGACGAAGTTGAATCCAAACTGAGGCTTTATTAGTATCAGATGTGTGGCCCTCCACAGCAGCTGGCAAAATGGCTGCGAGCTGGAGGCCACGCATATTTATAACCCGGCTCCTGGGCGGAGCTAGCATGCAGGGGCCCAGGTGAACCTGTAGTGCAGGTTCTACCGTACAACCCTTACTATAAGAACACAGTGGTTTACCACACACGTTCTCCCCGTGTCTGCGTGGATTTCCTTCGGGTGCTCCGGTTTCCTCCCACAAGTCCCGAAAGACATGCTGTTAGGTAATTTGGACCTTCTGAATTCTCCGTGTACCCAAACAGGCGCCGGAATGTGGCTACTGGGGGATTTCCATAGTAACTTCATTGCAGTGTTAATGTAAGCCTACTTGTGACAATCATGATTATTTTTTTGAAATACTTTACTGAGACACTGAGCTTGATGTGCTGAAATGTATTTTTTGATATTTAAAGCATTTTCATTTAGTAGATGGGTGAATCCTATGTGGTACTGAGCATTTGAATTCTGCCATTCGGAAGCCCACACAGTGAAGTGTAGATATAGTCAATCCCTGTTTTGTCAGCCTTGATATGTGTACAAGGACACTCGGGTCTCGTTACACATTCCCCTTTCGTAGAATCATAGAATTTACAGTGCAGAATGAGACCATTTGGCCCATCAACTCTGTACTGGCCCTTGGAAAGAGCACCCTACTTAAGCCCACGCTCCACCCTATCCCAGTAACACCACCAAACCTTTTTGACACTAAGAGGCAATTTAGCATGGCCAATCCACCTAACCTGCATATCTTTGGACAGTGCGAGCAAACCGGGGCACCCGCAGGAAACCCATGCAGACACAGGGAGAAAGTGCAAGCTTTCTCCCTGTCACCCAAGTCTTGGGTGGGCTTGACAGTCACCCAAGGCCGGAATTGAATCTAGGACCCTAGAGCTGTGAGGTTGCAGTGCTAACCACTGTGTCACCATACCACCCTTCTCAATCTAGAGCCGTTCTGATCATCTGTCTTCCTGTTTTTGCAACCAAAGTGGATAACCTCACATTTGTTCACATCCTGCATTTGTCCACTCACTCAGCTTGTCTGAATCACATTAAATCATCTCTGCATCCTCCTCACAACTCATCCTCCCACCCTGCTTTGTGTCATCTCCAAATTTGGGGAGATTACATTAGATCCCTGATCTAAATCATCCATATATATTGGGAATAACTGGGGTCCTAGCACTGATCTCTGCAGTAATCCACTCGTCATCTCCTGCCATTTGGAAAAAAACATGTTTATTCCTAGTCTTTGTTTCCTATCTGCCAACCATTTTTCTATCTATCTTAATGCACAACCCCCAATCCCATGCACTTTACTTTTACATGTTAATCTCTTATGTGGGACTTTGTTGAAAGTCTAAATAAACCACATCCATCGGCTCCCCCTCGTGAACTGTACTAATTACATCCTCGAAAAATTCCAGTAGACTTGCCAAGCATGATTTCCCTTGTGTAAATCCATGCAGACCCTGTCTGATCCTACCACTATTTTCCAAGTGCTCTGTTATTTTATCTTTTATAATGGACTCTAGTAATTTCCATTCTATTGACGTCAAGCTGACTGGTCTATAATTCTCTGACTTCTCTCTACCTCCCTTTTTAAATAGTTGGGTTACATTAGCTACCTTCAAATCTGTAGGAACTGTTCCAAAGTCAAGAATCTTAGGAGATTACCACTAATGTATCCACTATTTCTAGGGCCACTTGAAATACTCTGGGATATAGATTATCAGGCACTGCAGATTTATCGACCTTCAATCCCATCAATTTCCCCCAAACCAGTTCTTTACAAATACTGATTTTCTTCAGTTCCCTCCCTCTCACTAAACTTTGCGATCCCCAACATATGTTATTTCTGTCCTCCTTTGTGAAGACAGAACTAAAGTATGTATTTAGTTGGTCAGCCATTTTTTTGTTCCCCAATAAATTCCCCTGTTTCTGACTGTAAGGGATCTACATTTGTCTTCACCAATCTTTTTCTCTTCACACACATATAGAACCTTTTACAATCTGTTTTTATGTTCACCGCAAAGCTTAATGCCATACTCTATTTTCCCCTTCTTGATCAATCCCTTTGTCCTCCTTTGCTGAATTCTTAACCGCTCCCAATTCTCAGCTCAGTTGGATTTTCTGGCAAATTTGCATGCCTCTTTCTTGAATCTAATACTGTCTCTAATTTCCATTGTAAGCCATCATTTGGCCACCTTTCCCATTTTTGTTTGTGCAAGACAGGAATGAGCATAACCATGCCCTCTTTAAATCTTTTCCATTGCTTGTCCACCGTCGTCCCTTTAAGTAACGTTTTCCAATCCATCATAACCACCTTGCACCGCATACCATGGTAGTTTCATTTATTTAGATTCAGGACCCTCGTCTCAGAATCAACTCTGTCACTTTCCATCTTGATGAAGAATTCTATCATGTAATGGTCGCTCATCCCCAAGGCACCTCGCACAATTAGATTGCCAATTATTCTTCTCATTACACAGTACCCAGTCTAGGATGGCCTGTTCTCTCGTTGGTTCATCAACATATTGGTCCAGGAAACCATCCTGTATACACTCCAGGAATTCCTCCTCTACAGTATTATTACTAATTTAGTTTGCCCAATCAATATGCAGATTAAAATAATCCATAATTACAAATGGTCCTTTATCAGATGTGTCTCTAGTTTCCTAATGCCATTCCCAACATCACCACAATAGTTCGGGGTCTATATACAACCCCCACTGATGTTTTTTGCTCCTTGATGTTTCTCATCTTTACCTTTATAGATTCAACATTGTCGGTGCTAATGTCACTATTACGTTAATTTATTCTTTAACCAGCAATGCAACACTGCCACCTTTTCCTTTTTGTCTGCCCTTACTAAATACTGAATACCCCTGGATGTTCAGTTCCCACCCCTGGTTACCCTGCAGCCAAGGCTCCGTAATCCCATACCAGTTTACATCTATTTGAGTGATTAATTTAACAATTTATTGTGAATGCACCACGCATTAAGTCACAAAGCCTTGTCTCGTTCCCATTATTTTTCACTGTAGCCCTGTTTGATTCTGGTCATTGATTTCTTTGCATATCGCCTTTCTTAGTCCCCTTTCTATCTTTTGTTCATGTCCACGTTTCCCCCTCCTCTGACTCTCTGCATAGATTCCCATCCCCCTGCCATTTTAGTTTAAACCATCCCCAGCCACTCTAACAAATACTCTCCCTACGACATCAGTCTTGGTTCTGCCCTGGTGTAACCCATCTAGTATTCCCTGGTCTGGGAGGTCTTGCTGCCTGCGCAATATGAGGAGATATTGGTGGAGGGATTTTATCTTCGCCTTGTGTTAGAACTGCTAGAAAATATAAAACAAAAGACTGGCATTTATCCAGCTGCTTTTGTGGTCTCAGGACATCCAAAAGTGCATTTAAGACGGTGAAGAATTTTTGAACTGTAGTCATTGCTGTAATGTAGGAAACAACAGGATCCCATGAGCAACAAAGAGATAATGGCCCTAACCTCCTTGAAGTGGAGGTCACAGTTGGACTGTCACTCTGCTCCAGGTTGCTTACCCTGAAATCAGCGGCAGATTTACAATGAAACACACCGTGCCTAGGCACAGGACCCTGACCAAAGATTACTCAAATTAGGCTTATTTCCGCTAGAATTTAGAAGGGGTGATCTGATTGAAGTATTCATGATAGTAACAGGGAAAGACAGGGTAGATAAAGATAAACTATTTCCACTGTTTGGAGATTCTAAAACTAGGGGGAACTAGTCTAAAAATTAGGGCTAGACCATTCAGGAGAGATGTTAGGAAGCACTTCTTCACTTAAAGGGGGTAAAGGTTTGGAACTCTCTCCCACAAAACGGCATTGAAGCTAGATCAATTGTTAATATTAAATCTGAGATAAATAGATTTTTGTTAAGCAAAAATATTAAGGGATAAAGGCCAAAGGCAGGTATGTGGCATTAGATTACAGATCAACCATGGTCTCATTGAATGGCGGGACAGGCTTGAGGGGCTGAATGGCCTATTCCTGTTCCTATGTTCCATTACGGAGACCCTCCACCAGAGACATCCCCATAAGAGAGACCCACACCCCTTTGCCTGTCTACCTGCTGCTTGTCAATGACACCTCATTTGGGCAAGGATCAAGTTACCATGGTGACAACACCCAGATCCATCTCTCCATCATCTGCCTCCTGTGACCACTTCTGGGCTGTCAGACTGTTGGTTCTGCTGCCTGTACCACTTCTTTAGGTCAAAAGATCCAACAATTGTAACTTCAGAACGATCAAACCTATTATTTTTGGTCCCACCATATATATCCCTCTCATGCTGCTGATTCTCTGCATCTTTCTGGTCACTCGTTCTGGTTGAATTGAACGATGTGAAATCTTAGTATCTTGTGCAACCCCAACCTGAGCTTCAAATACCCATTTTATCCTTTTGTCAAAGCTGTTTGTTTTTATTGCAGCCCTTTTGCCTGCTTCTGCCCCAATCTCAAGCCCTGCACCACTGAAAACCTTAACCGTGCTTTTCACAGAATTTACAGTGCAGAAGGAGGTCATTCGGCCCATCGAGTCTGCACCGGCTCTTGGAAAGAGCACCCTACCCAAGCCCACACCTATCCCCATAACCCAGTTACCCCACCCAACACTAAGGGCAATTTTGAACACAAAGGACAATTTATCATGGCCAATCCACCTAACCTGCACATCTTTGGACTGTGGGAGGAAACCGGAGCACCCGGAAGAAACCCACGCACACACGGGGAGAACGTGCATACTCCGCACAGACAGTGACCCAAGCCGGGAATCAAACCTGGGACCCTGGAGCTGTGAAGCAATTGTGCTAACCACAATGCTACCCTGCTGCCCCGTTTGTCACCCCTGAACATGTTCTCCCCAGTGTTCTGTTTGCTGACCTTCCACATTCCACCCACCAAAAGATGCAGATTCCCCAAATCTCAGTTGCAGAAATCTGTCTCAATTCCCCATCCTAGCCGGCCAATCCTGACTCCGTGTCACCTAACACGTTAAATTAGCCTCATCTTCAAACACCTTTGTGGCCTTGCATCATCCTATGTCTGCAACATTCTCTACATTTCCTCCAAATGTGACCTTTCATCATTTTCTTTCACTCCATCATTCAAGACTTCAGCTGTCTTCATCCTGGGCTGTGGAATTCCCATTCCAATCTATTTTCCACCACACACCAACTTTAAGAAAAATAAATTTGTTCTCAAAACCCATCTCTATAACCAAGCTTCCCTGTCACCCCTTCAAACTTCTTCCCCCACGGTTCAGCAGCTGTTCCCATTCTCTAGGGTACCACCTGGGTATGATGTCCCAGAGATCAGCGAATTATCGGCCAAAAATCAGATAATGTTATTATTTTCCTTTGGGGGGATATGTTTGTTGAGGGGGAAATATTGGCCGGTCCACCGGGGTGAACCCTCCTGTTCTTCTTGCTCAAGGAGCCTTTCATGTATACCTAAGAAATGGCCAGGAGCTCAATTTTAAAATGACGGCACCTCTGACAATGCAGTATCCCCTCAGTACTTCATCGGGGAATTTTAAGTATGAAAGGCACTATCGTTCTTCATGCAGTGACCTCATTGTCGGAGGGTTACTCATCAAGGCTTATGTCATGGCATCACAATTAAAAGCAGGTGAGGAAACATAGAAACGTTGAAACTAAGAGCAAAATTATTTTTAAAAATCTAACTCTTTTTTAGGAGGTGGGCCCCAAGAGCTATGGGGATTGATCCTGCACTGCCGCCATTATCCTACGTCAGACTCTGGCTATCCTGCCAACTGAGGTAACTGATCCCCGATGGTCACTATCTAAATGCAATTTGTTAGCCTTCACGTCATTGTCACCACTGACAGTAGTTTTGGTTGTCGCCACTTCCGACAGCAAACTCTTGGGTGCTTAGAAAAGCACATCTCTGACAGTGCAGCACTCCCTCAGAGCTGAATTGGAATTCCAGCATCAATTTGTAAGCTCTGGTCTTGGGGTGAGACTTGGCCCCAGAACCTTGTCACTCAGCAGCAAGACTACTGCCAACTGAACCACAGCTGCCACACTCTCTTAACAGGCGCCAGGCCAAAAGGATAGAAAAATGGTTGAAATCTTACTGAAAGGCTGCCGTGGCAGAGTGGCATTTTACATGCTCCTTAGCTGCTTCCACATTGTCACCCAGTTTTATATATATATATATGGACAGAACTGGACAGCGGCGTCACTTTGACACATTCAAATTCTGCACCAGCTGGGTACGGCACAATCTGGGCAAACATGGTCTGATTTAGGACTCAAAAGAATTTACTGAAAACCGACCCTAGTGCCCTGAATAATTCCAATAATTTATCCACGATAAGGGTATTCATTCGTACATTTTATTAATCCAAATGACAGCCGAGACCTTAGCATCTGTTCTACTTTTAGGCCTCCACTCACAGACTTGTACATCTGAAAGAAATAAGCCCCAGATTAGGCAACCTTCAAATCCATGCTATCCTGTCACATTTGTAAAACAGTGTTTGTAAACTTCAGTGGCTCAGACGTGGAGTGATCTCCTGTACACATTACTTGTGACAAAATTAGTGAACCTGTTCTCAGTATCATTACAGACAATGACCAAGGTTTTTTTTTAAGCAAATAACACATGAGCTCTAACCCCATGGGCAGCACGGTAGCACAGTGGTTAGCACTGTTGCTTCACAGCGCCAGGGTCCCAGGTTCAATTCCCGGCTTGGGTCACTGTCTGTGCGGAGTCTGCACGTTCTCCCCGTGACTGCATGGGTTTCCTCCGGGTGCTCCGGTTTCCTCCCACAGTCTAAAGACATGCATGTTAGGTGGATTGGCCATGATAAATTGCCCTTTAGTGTCCAAAAATGTTAGGTGGAGTTACTGGGTTACTGTGGAGGTATGGGCTTAAGTAGGGCGCTCTTTACAAAGGGCCGCTGCAGACTCGATGGGTCGGATGGCCTCCTTCTGCACTGTAAATTCTATGTTTCTATGGATGTCACTTGTGGTAAGATTGTATGTTTTTTTCCAACCTGAAAACTTGAAGTTTTATTTCCTCAATTGTAACTGATAAATGAGTTTGAGCCTGCAGAGAGAAGGAACTATGTAATTATAAATAACAATTGGACCTACATGAAATGTATAACAATAATTAGAACAATATGTTTATAATTAGTCATTTAGTAGTACAGTATTGCTGAAAAAGGACACGTCTCGTTGAAGCTTTTTGTCCTGCACTCATCAGGACAATTTGCTACACTTCAGCTGCTATTGATACTCCAAAACACTGCATCATCCAGTAAGAGTGCTATAACAGCAGGTGTTGCCAGTGTAACAAATCCTACTCTAACCTAGATATTCATTATTCTATAAAATAACCAACAAATCCCTATCTACCTGCGAAGAAACAAAATTGACTATGTCTCCCAGAAGAACAAAATATTTTTATTTTTGGTGCATCTTATTATTTGCATGTCAATTTTTAAATTCACACCGTTGTTTTCAATTTCCTCCATGACTTCACCCTCCCCACCTCTGTAACCTTCTCCATCCTCACAACACTCTAGGTATCTGTATTCCTCCAATTCTGGTCTCTTGACCATCGCCAACTTTCATTGCTCTCTGAGTGGGGGCCGTGTCTTCAGCTACTGAGGCCCTAAGCTCTGGAATTCCTTTCCTAAGCCTTTCCACTTCTCTCGCCTAATTTTAAGATTTAAAAAAAACATAATTAGATACATTTACATAGCGCTGCTCATAACCAACAGACATCTCTAGCGCATTACTACCAATCAAGTATTTTTTGAAGTGTAATTGTTGTTGTAAATGTTGTACGGCAGATGTTCCTTAAAACCTACGTGACTCTGTCCTAATAACTCCTCATGTAGCTTGGTATCACATTTTGAATAATAATTCCTCCACAAAGTGCCTTGGGATGTTTTACTATGTTAAAGGCATTGTATAAATGTATGTTGTTGGTGTTCTTGTTGAGACCTGTTATTGCTAATACCTTGCCACGAGTATCTCTGGTACTGTTCCAGACAAGTTATTGAGAAGTCGCAGCTCCCACTAATCACAATGGTGCACATCATAGGACGAGGAGAGACAGGTAGAAATGTGGGCCGGAATTCTCCGGCCGTTCGCTGGAGGCGGGATTCTCTGGTCTGCCTGGTAATGCACCCACGCCCGTGGGTTTCCCAGTGGCATGGGGTGACTTCAATGGAAATTCCCATTGACAGTGGCAGGAGAAGAGAATTCCACCAACAAACAGTACACCATCTCCCATCACCGAGAAACACGTGGCTGGGAGGCCAGAGAATCCCGCGTATGGTTACCACATTGGCAGGGCGTATATAGTGGATAATGGAAAAGGCATGTATACTGCCCTTCCCTGTCCAAAGGCACCCCCTAACCCCTTCACTCACTCTACTTCCAGTATCTTATATTTCTTGGACTTGGGACAATTTTGAACCAAACTGCGGGGGATCAAATGGAGCTGATCTCCTTACTATTTCAAAGCTCTAACTTGTTAGGTTGCACATCAGCTGTTGGTCCAAGGTGTCACATTGCTCTTGAAATTGATTTGAAGGACAAAAGCTAATAGCAGTGCTTTTGTCTTCAGTCAATGTTCTAACATGTAGGTTAGGACATTGCACACATTGGGCAGGATTTCCCCCGTATTTGACAGAGTGCAATAGTGGGCGGGTAAAGTGATGCTAAAGCCGGTGGTACCAATGGTAAGCCTGACCTGCCAGAAATTTAGTTTTTGAAAGATTGGGGTGACATTTATAAAGGCCATCCTAGTGTAAAAAATTCCATATGGAAGCCCCCATCCTGGCACAATGCTGAAGCACGGCCCTGGCATGACCCTCTTCCTCTCCCCGCTCCCCCCTCCCTTCCCACCCCTAGATATTGCTCTAGATATAGATTTAGATGGCTAAAGGGATCAAGGGATGCGAGGGGAAGGCGGGATCAGGGTATTGAATCTGATGATCATAATGAATGTTGGAGCAGGCTCAAAGAGCTGCATGGACTCCTCCTACTTCTATTTTCTATGTATGTTTTTCTTTCTTTCTTATTGGTATTCAATCCCCCTCTACAACTGGAAAGGAGGAACACTTTTTATGGATGATCAGTAGCAAAAATGATTGAAGCAGATTAAGCTAGACCCTATCCTTTCTCAATCTGCTTCCATTCAGAGACGAAGGATGAAAGTTCCCCATAGGGCGCACTTCCAGCCTCCTTAAGAAAATGCTAAGATCTGACTCTCTCCTTGAAGAATGGGTAATGCAACTCAACTCATGTAATTTTCAATAATGTTACTCAAGAATAAAACAATTATATTGTTGAACTACGATTCTCCAATGCTTAATAGAATCTGATGCTAATTATAATCCAGTGTAGTTTCTACAGCATCAGATTAACGTTTAAGTGGATTTCCTTTTTTGTGTCAGCAAATACCAAGCCATCATCTTGTTTTTGTCTCTGAACAAAGCTCCTGAGAGATTTACATCTGTGGAATTCTCTTTTTCTGAAAGAGAGACAAAACTCTCCAACAATAGGGACATTCTCTGCTTACCTAACTTGGTTAAGAGTAGGAATCACTGGGGCATTTTCAAGTTGATAAACCAAAGCTAATGGAATGTCACAAGAATCAGTCCTGGGGCCTCAGCTATTTACAATCTATATTGGACAAAGAGACTGAGAGTAATGTTTGGTGGGAATGTAAGCTGTGAGGAGGGCACAGAGGTTTGGACAAGTTAAGTGAGTGGGCAACAAGGTGACAAATGGAGCATATGAAACTTGTAACTTTTGATGTTCAGAGGTGTTCCCACACAATGAGAACAGAAATTGGTAACATGCAGGGTAGAGCTAGAAATACAGAAAGCAAATGGCATGTTAGCCTTTATTGCAGGAGAATTAAAGAAGTCCTCTTACAATTGTACAATTATCAGACTACATCAGGAGTACTGTGTACAGATGTGGCCGAAAGGAAGACTATATTGCTCGGAGGGCGGAAGGGCAAAGATTCAGCAGATTCGTTCCTGAGATGAGTAAATTATCCTATGATGTGAGACTGAGTAAATACGACATTAACTCTCTGGAATTTAGATGAGTGAGAGGAGATCCTAATGAAACATACAAGAGAAGGGGCTTGACAGAATAGACATGGTGAGATTATTTCCTCAGCTTGGGGAATCTCGAAGATCTAAGTGATCCCACAACCAATGGATCAGATATAAACTCTGCAGTGCTGCCATGTCCATTTGTTGTGGACAGTCAAACAACTCTCTGGAGATGCCACAAATGTCCCCATCCTCAATGAAATGAAATTAAATGAAAATCGCTTATTGTCACAGGTAGGCTTCAAATGAAGTTACTGTGTAAAGCCCCTAGTCGCCACATTCCGGCGCCTGTTCGGGGAGGCTGGTACGGGAATTGAACCCGTGCTGCTGGCCTGCCTTGGTCTGCTTTAAAAGTCAGCGATTTAGCCCAGTGTGCTAAACCAGCCCCATTGGGAAGGGAACCCAGCACATCAGTGCATGAGGCAAGGTTGAAACACTGGCCTGAGGTGCCAAGTATTGATCCACCTCAGCTGCCTCCCGAGGTCCCCAGTATCATAGATGACACTCTTCAGCCAACCTGATTCACTCCACGCCATGTGATATTTAGAAACGGCTGAAGGCACTGGGTATTGCAAAAGCTCTGGGCCCGGATAACATTCTAAAAACAGTACTAAAGACTTGTGTTCCAGAACTAGCTGCGCCATTAGTGTTGCAGTACAGCTGCAACACTGGCATCTAGACGGCAATGTGGTGAACTGCCCAGGTATGTCCTGTCCAGATAAAACAGGAAAAAACCTGTTTTATATGGACAGGACCTGCCCACTGATGCTCAATCTGGATTCTGCCAGGGTCACTGCTCCTGACCTCATTACAGCCTCAGTCCAAACATGGATAAAAGAGCTGAACTCTAGAGATGATGTGAGAGTGACGCCCCTTGACATCAAGGCTGTGATCGACTGTGGCACCAAGGATCCCGAGCAAAACTGGAGCCATTGGGAATCAGGGAAATCTCCATGGGTTGGAGTGATACCTAGCACAAAAGAAGATGATTGTGGTTGTTGGAGGCCAACCATCTCAGTTGCAGGACATCACTGCAGGAGTTCCTCAGGGTAGTGTCCTAGGCCCAACCACCTTCGGCTGCTTCATCAATGATATGGGCAGCACGGTAGCACAAGTGGATAGCACTGTGGCTTCACAGCACCAGGGTCCCAGGTTCGATTCCCCACTGGGTCACTGTCTGTGCGGAGTCTGCATGTTCTCCCCGTGTCTGCGTGGGTTTCCTTCGGGTGCTCCGGTTTCCTCCCACAGTCAAAAGACGTGCAGGTTAGCTGGATTGGCCATGATAAATTGCCCTTAATGACCAAAAATGTTAGGAGGGGTATTGGGTTACGGGGATAGGGGGGGAAGTGAGGGCTTAAGTGGGTCGGTGCAGACTCGATGGGCCAAATGGCCTCCTTCTGCACTGTATGTTCTATCTTCCAACCATTATCAGGTCAGAATTGGGGATATTCTCTGAAGTGAATGAAACGGACCATGCCCAAGACCTGGACGACATTCAGACTTGGGCTAATAAGTAATAAGTAACATTCACACCACACATGTGGCAGGAAAGGACCACCTCCAATAAGAGAAAATCTAACCATCCTCCCTTGACATTCAGTGAACTCACCTGACTTTCCAAAGTTTCTCTATCAGACAAGTGTGATAGAATATTTACCCTTGCCTTGATGAGTGAAGCTCCAACAACAATCAAGAAGCTGGACACCATCCGGACTAGGCAGCCCGCTTGATTGGCAGTCCATCCACAAATATAATATAATTAAGGCAGGGATAGACATATCTTTTGGTCTTTCAGTGAATGAAGAGTTATGGGGAATATTCAGGGAAGTGGAGTTGAGGCAGATGATTAACCAGGACTCTACTGAATGGTGGAGGAGGCTCACTGGGCTGTATAGAACATAGAACAATACAGCGCAGTACAGGCCCTTCGGCCCACGATGTTGCACCGAAACAAAAGCCATCTAACCTACACTTCAAATGCTTCTGTATAGTCTGTCCCTGCTCCTATTTATGTTCTTGGGCAGAATTCTCTCATGCCTCCTCCGGCAGGTTCAATAGTGGGCGACAGGGGGGATAATATGGCGAGACTCTAAAAATCGGTTTCACGCCGGCATGAATTTCCCTCCGGATCTTCCGTTGGTTCGCGCCACGGTGGATCCGGAAACCCACTGGAGGCCGATGTGATACTGCTTTGCATCCCCTTAATGGATTGCAGGTGAGGGCCTGACTAGAACCTTCCGCTCACACCTGATCCTCCGTGCCATCAATGGGAAAACACGCCGGTCCAGAACACATCAGGAATAATATGCCGTGCAGAAGTTGGGGCCCACCTGAACAATGCCTGGGACTGCCTTCAGATTTTGAGATCAAAGCTGCAAGCCACCCTGGACCTGGAACACCACAGCATTGTGGGGGGGAGGGGCATGAGTGCCTTCCAGATCTTCCAGATTCAGGACGAGAGATATGGCGTGGTTTCCTATCGGTCCCCACAGTAGGAAACGCTCCCCGTTTTCACCCCCGCCATGGCACATAGTCCCAGATGGGAAATGTTTTTGATCTGACCAAAATGGTATGAATCACAACAAAAAATGTTGAAGAACAGAAGGAGGTTCTGCGGTCTTTCGTGTCTATCACACCTCTTTGAATGCGCCATCAAATTAAGTTCTGCTCGCATGTTCCTTCCCCATACACCTGCAAATGTGCCCCCACCCCCACCCAATTACTTTCCAGATAGAAGCATTTGACCGCTGGTTCGCACACTCATCAGTACCAACATTGGATGGCCTAAAAAAGAAGCAGAATAAAAATATGGACACAAAAAGGAAAACATTTTCCAAATAGGGTGAAAGTTTGAATGGTTGCACTCCTAATTCCTAAATTTGCTCGGCTCCCTAACATTTAACTGTCCCAGTTATTGACACTGTAGCTGCTACTCTGTGTCTGATGCAGATAATAGGATTCACACGGTAACTCAAATAGTCCTAGAAAATCCTTTCAGGTACAGTTGCTTCATTTACTTCGGCATGTTATTACACACCCAGCCACAACACAGTATTACATGTTTGAGCACCTCTTGCTGTCAGAACGTTAAGTGTGTCTGTCATTTCAGTATGCAATACTGAATCTGTTCGTACTCCGATGAAGCACTCAATTGTCAGGCAATGACCTTGGGATGACTAAGCACTTGCATTGTCACAAGAGGAGAGGTTATAATTTCACAGATTGTCAGCAGTTCTCATTGCTTGACAGGGTTATTAGGTTGTTGACCTTCACCTCCTGAGGTAGCCACGTTGG
Organism: Scyliorhinus torazame; assembly: GCF_047496885.1. Taxonomy (NCBI): domain Eukaryota; kingdom Metazoa; phylum Chordata; class Chondrichthyes; order Carcharhiniformes; family Scyliorhinidae; genus Scyliorhinus; species Scyliorhinus torazame. Next base: position 110,478,986 of record NC_092725.1, on the reverse strand, counting down.
CACCGCTTGTATCCTCTATATTAAGCATTTGTGTTGTGCCCAGGAATTTTATGTTCAACAACGTAAGCGATATTACTGCTGGGCAATGGGATTTTAGGCATCGAGTTTCGCGATAAGGTACCCCGAGGTCAAGTGCAAAACATCGCGGGCTGGATTCTCCAGTTCCTCGGCCGCGTTTATTTTGGTGGCACGCCATTGGCTTGTGGCACAATCCTGTCTTCCTGCCGTTTGTCAATGGGATTTTACATTGAAGCCAGCACAGTAGGATAGTGGTTAGCACAGTTGCTTCACAGCTCCAGGGTCTGAGGTTTGATTCCCGGCTTGGGTCACTGTCTGTGCGGAGTCTGCACGTTCTCCCCGTGTCTACGTGGGTTTCCTCCGGGTGCTCCGGTTTACTCCCACAGTCCAAAGGTTTGCAGGTTAGGTGGATTTACAAGTGCGGAGTTTGGCGTATTCAGTTAACGTCCAAAACTTTGGAGAAGGAGCCACGTGGACACCAGGTGTCGTGTTGGCCCAGACAGGACTGGTATCATCTCGGGTAAGGACACATGGACGTGAATCAAACCAGCATGTGGATCACCTCCGAGGGCTCATCCAGGAGAGGCTGGATTCAATTCCAAAGGTTTCAGACTGTAACCGCCCCCATCTCAAACTGACACCTCCGCCCCAGTTGCCACCGTTGGTCTCGGGCGCATCTATCGTGGAGCAGCCAATTTTAGACCTAGAGGACGTCAAAATGCCAGACAAAGACCCATTGCACTCTAATTCTGAGGGCACCATTGACATCTTGCCACCGCTAGAGCCAACAACGTCAACAGCTCTGGCCACTGCATGGTCTTTGACCCCGCTGAGATGCTCCACGCAGAAGTGCTGCTCCCCAGTTCTGTACACTGCATCGGATGCCACATGTTCAGCCCTCGATGGCCGTTTCCGGGCTAGGATGCCAAAGGCACCATTACATCGGCCGCAGACACGGACATAGATGTATCTCTGGACTTTGGGGGCGGGTGGAGTGGAGGGATTTTATAACCCTCAAAATGGTCATGGTATCAGAACAATCAGATTCCAGGTGACATCCTTTGAATATGAGCTCTGTTGGTAATGAGGGTGTGGGGGTCCCCTTTAACTGCAGGACTCAGACCTCTGGTATAAGACCTTTTGGGGAGTGAAGAGTGTAATATCGCAAATAAAGATAAGCTTTGTTTTTTCCTGCCTTAGCGGTTCTACACCCGCCTTCTCAACCTTGCTCCTCGCCTGAGGTGCGGTGATCCTCTGATTAAATCACCGCCAGTCAGCTCTCCCCCTCAAAGGGGGAAGAGCCTACGGTCATCTGGGACTATGGTAACTTTACCTTACCTGTTCTTCAAGAGATGGCAGTGCTGGTTTGGACTGTTTTAAAGAAACCTCTATCTGCAGCAGGATGATCACAGTCAGCGAACAGGGCCCGATGCAGCCCTGATGGAACTTACAGGTGGGTTAGAGAAAAAAGGAAGCAGGAGGCCTCTTCCCTAAGCTCCTTGTCCTCCAACCTGCTGAAAAAATATGTGCTTAAATCGTACAAAGGGTTGGCTTGTCATGTCATCTTCCTTCTCCAACTGCCATGGCATTTTTAAAAATAGGGCATTGTGGCCATGTATTCCAAAGGTGATCTGATTAACTCATGACAGGAGGCTAACTTATCCAGGGTCCCATTGTCCAAGCAATTAGTTTTAATAGCACATCTCCAATAGTTGAATACCTCACATAATTGCCATGGATGCTTTGTTCGTCAGACAGGAGCTGTGAGCCCTTCACACTCCCCTGAAGTTATTCCCCTTAATGGGTTTTGCAAACAGACTGAGTCCACCCCAATGAGTTGGAACGTACTGTAAAGAAAATTGGATTAGCCATCTTGGACAGTGAGTTCAAGCCACTTTCGTCTTTGTGTTTTCAAAAAGTTCAATTCAGGTTTCCATCTGGTGGATTAAAAATCATTATTCGGCTTGAACTACATCTTCATGACAAGTGTTTTGGGACGGCCTGAGGGAATGCAAGATTTCTTTGTTTCTTTTCTGCTTTCTTCCTTCCCTCCTTCCCAAGTGTTCCCAGTTTCTCTACCGCTAAGGAAAGACATTGTGCAGTTTCGCCGCACGAGGTACAGAGAGGGAATCTCCAAACAAGCGAGGCTTTATTCAGCGCGGTGGGGTGTGTGCTTGGGAATAATGGTGTTTCAGAAACCTTTGCGCCAAGATAGTTCCTGCATTGTCATAAAGCTGCAGTGTCGGCTTTCCACTGCTTTGATGTGGAACCTTGAACCAGATATTACTGTTTCAAACGGCATGTTAGATGGCAGCTTTTGCGATTGATTGGTAGCTTTGAGATGACCAGAGATATTGGCTTAGAGTGAGATGCTCTAGGATCGGACAAAATGAAAGGGAATCTATCGGCTAACCCTGCATAGGCAGCTGACTGGAAACTAGGATCAAACTCCACCTGAACCGGAACATCCAATTGGAATGTTCACAACACATTCCTTGAGACAATGCTTTCTTTTTTAAGCTTGAAATTTGTTTTCTTTTAAAACTCACTAGGCTGCCGGGAATCTTTGTATTTATTCGGTATTTAGCACTGTTCACTTTTTCATTCACTCTTTCATATTGGAAGTGATATATGAATTAGCTAATGTACTTACTGGTGTGGTGAGGCAGAAAAAAAAATTAAAGTTTATAAGGTTATTTTCACATCCTTGGTATGAACTAAGTTGCTTTGCAACCAATGAAGTACTTTGAAATGTAGTCCCTATTGTAATTTAGGTAAACACAGCAGGTTATTTTCATCGACAAGAGTAAGATAGACGATGTTGATTGAAGCTTAACAACTGGGTCGTGCCCGGTGCGAATCTGCACAAGCCGGTTAATTCGCGGGGGTCTGAAATCGGGAACTGACCCGGGCGCCGATCGATTTCCAATCTAACCGACCTACTCCCATTGATGAGATCTGGATCCCGGCGTGGCGTGGCGAGAAACCAATTATTACCAATTAAGGGGAACCTCCATCCCATTAACGGGAAGGACCCCGTATCGAGTGGCCTCCCGGGATCTAACCAGCTCTCCAGCGAGCGGTCACGCAGGCACCCTTTAGTACTCCTATTTAAAAACATGAATCATAGGAGTGCAGTGGCTGCTGTGGGAATCGGAGGAGAGGAGTAGCCCTCTTCAAAACCAGCAATCAGCCTGGCGGCACTGGGGCTGCTGCCAGGGCAGGTGGAGGATCCTCCAGAAGGGACGGGCCTGGAGGAGGAGGGGGGGTCGGTCACCATCGGTTGGGGGTCACCCCTGGGCTGGGAGGTGATGGGCTCAGCTCCCATGGGTCCAACATGCCACCCCTCCAGATCTTGTGTATCCATACCAGAGGCAACTTCAGTTGCTGCCCTTCAGTCGTCATTGTCCCCCCGCCCCCCGCAAACACCCCCAGGACAGAGCCCTGTCCGCGGTAATATGGTGAAGGTCACTTTAACTCCCACTGATTGCGGAGGCCTATGGTTGCACAGCTGTAGGCCATTGCTAATAGGAACTGGCAATGTCAGCTATGTGAGCACTCCACAGCTTCCAATTGGATTCCCGTGAGTAGATGTGCCATTTTTCAGGCAAGAGTTATTGCCTAGCTTCCCAATCAGACATTGAAACCTTTGCGTGAACACTGGAGGCATCAACACCACAGAAACAGCAGCCAACAATCAAACGCCCAAGAGCTGTGCCTCAACACTGAGGGCATCCCCACGACCAGAGGATGGGTGTGGATCGGGGAGAGAACCTGCCCGGTTCAGGTCATTCTCCGGCACGGGTCTGGGGTTTTGCATCGAGGGAGTGCTGGGGGTTCCTGTGCAGGGCGGGGTCCCCCAGCACAACTGCCTCATTGGATGGTACCCTGACAGATGGCAGGGAATGTAAGGGTGGGGAGGCCTGGGAGACTCTAGGGTACTGGGGTAGAAGCCCAAACTGATTGTCGGTCTCCAGCCTCTCCGATTCCTTACAGATATCACATGATGGATGTGGATTCCGCAGCAGCGTCCCTCGCAGTGGCATTTGCAATCCAGGTGGCCAGAGAAGGCAGCACAGCCAAAGTACAGGGGCCAGCCCCACACCCTGAGGACCTGGCAGTCCATCAGGCTAAGCAGGGACCCAGAGGGGGAGGCCGATGATGGCCCAAGGTGTACAGACGTCGCTGATTTTTTGTAGGCTCCACCTCAACAAGGGGAGGTACGGCACCTGTGCCGTGTCCTTGCAAACTTGGCACCACAGGGAGGAGGATATCTGCTCCCGGTGGCCGTCAAGGTCACTGCAGCCCTGAACCTCTATGCCTCAGAACTATTCCAGGGTTTGAGCAGAGCCTTGTATGGCACATCCCGACCAACAGCACTGCTCCTTCCTCAAGTGGAGCCCACAAGTTATCAGGAATAAGAAGGGTGCTGTCACAAATTTAGGGGTTTAACTACAGACCTCCCAACAGCCAGCGGGAGATCGAGGAGCAGATAGGTAGACAGATTTTGGAAAAGAGTAAAAACAACAGGGTTGTTGTGATGGGAGACTTCAACTTCCCCAATATTCACTGGGACTCACTTAGTACCAGGGGCTTAGACGGGGCAGAGTTTGTAAGGAGCATCCAGGAGGGCTTCTTAAAACAATATCTAGACAGTCCAACGAGGGAAGGGGCTGTACTGGACCTGGTAATTGGGGAGCCTGTGTGGAGTATAAGGAAAGTAGGAAGGAACTTAAGCAAGGGCTAGAAGGGGGTCACGAAAATTAATTGGCAAATAGGGTTAAGGAAAATCCCAAGGCCTTTTACACGTACATAAAAAGCAAGAGGGTAGCCAGGGAAAGGGTTGGCCCACTGAAGGATAGGCAAGGGAATCTATGTGTGGAGCCAGAGGAAATGGGCGAGGTACTAAATGAATACTTTGCATCAGTATTCACCAAAGAGAAGGAATTGGTGGATGTTGAGTCTGGAGAAGGGTGTGTAGATAGCCTGGGTCACATTGAGATCCAAAAAGATGAGGTGTTGGGCGTCTTGAAAAATATTAAGGTAGATAAGTCCCCAGGGCCTGATGGGATCTACCCCAGAATACTGAAGGAGGCTAGAGAGCAAATTGCTGAGGCCTTGACAGAAATCTTTGGATCCTCACTGTCTTCAGGTGATGTCCCGGAGGACTGGAGAATAGCCAATGTTGTTCCTTTGTTTAAAAAGGGTAGCAAGGATAATCCAGGGAACTACAGGCCGGTGAGCCTTACGTCAGTGGTGGGGAAATTACTGGAGAGAATGGTTCGAGACAGGATCTACTCCCATTTGGAAGCAAATGGACGTATTAGTGAGAGGCAGCATGGTTTTGTGAAGGGGAGGTCGTGTCTCACTAACTTGATAGAATTTTTCGAAGCGGTCACAAAGATGATTGATGCAGGTAGGGCAGTGGATGTTGTCTATATGGACTTCAGTAAGGCCTTTGACAAGGTCCCTCATGGTAGACTAGTACAAAAGGTGAAGTCACACGGGATCAGGGGTGAGCTGGCAAGGTGGATACAGAACTGGCTAGGTCATAGAAGGCAGAGAGTAGCAATGGAAGGATGCTTTTCTAATTGGAGGGCTGTGACCAGTGGTGTTCCACAGGGATCAATGCTGGGTCCTTTGCTGTTTGTAGTATATATAAATGATTTGGAGGAAAATGTAACTAGTCTGTGGAATTGCAGATAGCGATGAGAACTGTCAGAGGATACAGCAGGATTTAGATTGTTTGGAGACTTGGCGGAGAGATGGCAGATGGTGTTTAATCCGGACAAATGTGAGGTAATGCATTTTGGAAGGTCTAATGCAGGTAGGGAATATACAGTGAATGGTAGAACCCTCAAGAGTATTGAAAGTCAGAGAGATCTAGGAGTACAGGTCCACAGGTCACTGAAAGGGGCAACACAGGTGGAGAAGGTAGTCAAGAAGGCATACGGCATGCTTGCCTTCATTGGCCGGGGCATTGATTATAAGAATTGGCAAGTCATGTTGCAGCTGTATAGAACCTTAGTTAGGCCACACTTGGGGTATAGTGTTCAATTCTGGTCGCCACACTACCAGAAGGATGTGGAGGCTTTAGAGAGGGTGCAGAAGAGATTTACCAGAATGTTGCCTGGTATGGAGGGCATTAGCTATGAGGAGCGGTTGAATAAACTTGGTTTGTTCTCACTTGAACGACGGAGGTTGAGGGGTGATCTGATAGAGGTCTACAAAATTATGAGGGGCATAGACAGAGTGGATAGTTAGAGGCTTTTCCCCAGGGTAGAGGGGTCAATTATTAGGGGGCATAGGTTTAAGGTGCGAGGGGCAAGGTTTAGAGTAGATGTACGAGGCAAGTGTTTTACACAGAGGGTAGTGGGTGCCTGGAACTCACTGCCGGAGGAGGTGGCGGAAGCAGGGACGATAGTGACATTTCAGGGGCATCTTGACAAATACATGAATAGGATGGGAATAGAGGGATACGGACCCAGGGAGTGTAGAAGATTGTAATTTAGTCGGGCAGCATGCTCGGCACGGGCTTGGAGGGCCGAAGGGCCTGACCCTGTGCTGCACTTTTCTTTGTTCTTTGTAAGTGCATCCATGAAGTCACAGATGCCCTGTTTGCCTGGGCAGCTGACTATATAAACTTTGACCTGGACCAGGCCCATCAAGATGCCCGGGCAACCGGATTCTCCACCATTGCGAGGATGCCCCAGGTCCAGGGAGTAATAAATGACACTCATCTCGCCTTGCGCGCACTGAGCGTGTGGAAACGCCCTTCACTAACAAAAATGGGTTCCACACCCTGAACAAACAACTTGTGTGCAACCACCTCCTGGAGATGATGGACGTGCGTGCATGCTTCCCAGGAATTGTGCACGACAGCTACATTCTGGGAGGCCGGAGATCCCCGGAGTCTTCGAAGGACACCCCAGGATGACCAATTGGCACTTGGGGGATAAGGACTACCTATTGAGGTCCTGGCTAATTACGCTGGAGACCGATACGAAGACCTGCTACAACGAGGCCTGTGTGGCCACCCGGGCTGTCATTGAGCGGTGCATCGGACTTTTGAAAATGCGGTTCCAATGCTTCGACCACCCTGGTAATATACTGTAGTACCCCCCCCCCCCCCCCCCTCTGGAGGGTCACCTGCCTTGTGGTGCTCCGCTGTGCCTTCCACAACCTGGTGTAGCAGCGGGGATTGGACTTGTTTATTTATTGTCACGTGTACCTAGGTACAGTGAAAAATATTTTCCTGCGAGAAGCTCAAACGGATCATTAAGTACATGAAAGAAAATAAAATAAAAAGAAAATACGTAATAGGGCAACACAAGGGCCAGTGGCCCGTGAATGGCAGATGGAGTTTAATTTTGATAAATGTGAGGTGATGCATTTTGTTAGATCAAATCAGGGTAGGACCTACTCAGTTAATGGTAGGGAGTTGGGGAGAGTTACAGAACAAAGAGATCTAGGAGTACAGGTTCATAGCTTCTTGAAGGTGGAGTTGCAGGTGGACAGGGTGGTGAAGAAGGCATTCAGCATGCTAGGTTTTATTGGTCAGAATATTGAATACCGGAGTTGGGACGTCTTGTTGAGGTTGTACAAGACATTGGTAAGACCACACATGGATTACTGTATTCAGTTCTGGTCACCCTATTATAGGAAGGATATTGTTAAATTAGAAAAAGTGCAGAAGTGATTTACAAGAATGCTCCCAGGACTTGATGGTCTGAGTTATAAAAAGAGGCTGGATAGGCTGGGACTTTTTCCTTAGGGATTAACTTATCTATATAGTCTATAAAATAATGAGGAGCATAGATAAAGTCAACATCTTTTTCAAAAGATGGGGGAGTTTAGAACTAGAGGGCATAGGTTTAAGGTGAGAGGGGAGAGATACAAAAGAGACCAGAGGGGAAATTTCTTCACACAGAGGGTGGTGTGCATCTGGAACGAGTTGCCGGAGGCAGTGGTAGAGGTGGGTACAATTTTTTCCTTTAAAGAACAGTTAAACAGTTACATGGGCAAGGTGGGTATAGAGGGATATGGGCCAAATGTGGGCAAGTGGGACTTGCTTAGTGATAGAAACTGGGCAGCTTGGACTAGTTGGGCCGAAGGGCCTGTTTCCATGCTGTAAGCATCAATTACTCTATGAAAATGTAAATACATAGTCACTGGCATCAGATGAAGCATACAGGAGTGTAGTATTAATCAGGTCAGTCCATAAGGGGGTCGTTTAGGAGTCTGGTAACAGCAGGGAAGAAGCTTTTTTTGAATCTGTTTGTGTGTGTTCTCAGACTTTTGTATCACCTGCCCGAGTAAGCCGGGTGGGAGGGGTCTTTAATTATGCTGCCCGCTTTCCCCAAGCAGAGGGAGGTGTAGGTGGAGTCAATGGATGGGAGGCAGGTTCGTGTGATGAACTGGACTGTGTTCACGACTCTGAAGTTTCTTGTGGTCTTGGGCCGAGCAATTGCCGTTCCAGGCTGTGATGCAGCCAGATAGGATGCTTTCTATGGTGCATCTGTAAAAGTTCGTAAGAGCAAGGGTTGGCATGCTGAATTTCCTTAGTTTCCTGAGGAAGTATAGGCGCTGTTGTGCTTTCTTGGTGGTAGCGTCGATGTGGGTGGACCAGGACAGATCTTTGGTGATGTGCACCCCTAAGAATTTTAAGCTGTTAACTATCTCCACCTCAGTCCCGTTGATGCAGACAGGGGTGTATAGAGTACTTTGCTTCCTGAAGTCAATGACCAGCTCTTTAGTTTTGCTGGCATGAAGGGAGAGATTGCACCACTCCACTAGGTTCTCTATCTCTCTCCTGTATTCTGACTCGTTGTTATTCGAGATCCGGCCCACTATGGTTGTGTCACCAGCAAACTTGTAGATGGTGTTGGAACCAAATTTTGCCACACAGTTGTGTGCGCGCATGGAGTATAGTAGGGGACTAAGTAAGCAGCCTTGTGGGGTCTCGGTAATGAGAACTTTTATGGAAGAGGTGTTGTTTATTCTTACAGATTGTAGTCTGTGGGTCAGGGGGTCAGGAAGTCGAGGATCCAGTTGCAGAGCGAGGAGCCAAGTCCTAGGTTTTGGAGCTTTGATATGAGCTTGGCTGGGATTATGGTGTTGAAGGCGGTGCTGTAGTCAATAAATAGGAGTCTGATGTAGGAGTCCTTGTTGTCGAGATGTTCGAGGGATGAATGTAGGCCAGGGAGATGGCGTCTGCTGTGGACCAGTTGCGTCCTCATCCTCGCCCGCTTCTCATAGGACGTGGCTTCGTCTGTCATCTCACCCCCTTCCCCTACCTGACATGCCTCTCCCTCACCTCCCCCAAACATTACCCGCCCCTCCCCGCCTCCCTCTTTCGCCTTGTTCCACCATCGCAGGGTCTGTGTAACATCACTCCAGGGTGATGAGGCTAAATTACGATATCCTTTCACTAATATGTACATTTCCCAGTTTCAATGGCAAATTCCAATAAATGAGCAAATGATCGTCCTCCAGTAAATTTCAAATCAAAATGCAACAATGTCTTGTCGATCCTCTCAGTGATACAGAGCCAAGGCTGCGCAGTCATCGAACTCTTGTTACTTTTTCTTCTCACTAAAGTGGGAGCAAGTTATTCATCAAGGAGCAGAGGTTCACTCAAAACAGTGCAATTAAAAAAAATCAAGCAATTCCATGCTCAAGGTTTTTTTTTTATTCATGGGTCGTAGAGTCACTGGCTGGCCCAACATTTATTGCTTATCCCTAATTGCCTTGAACGGAACGGCACTTCATTGCTGTGGATCTGGAGCCACGTGTAGGCCAAGTAAGGACGACAAATTTCCTTCGCTAAAGGGCCATTATTGAACCAAATGTTTTTTTTTACACCAATGGTTTCATGGTCTCTGAATTACTAGCAATATAATAGCACCACTTCATCAACGCCCCTTGTGTCCAGGACAAATTGAGCTTCTGCAATCTTTTGTGCCGGTTTCAAAAATATTTCACAGGAAGTTGCCCCGCCAACAAAATGTCCATGCTAATCCCTGCCCCCGGTTGAATTAATCACTGATGAGATTCTGCTAATTGCGCCAATTTAATGGTAAATGAGGAAGCTATGGAATTTTAGCATTTTTTAAGTGCGAGGGTACAAAAATGCAACTTTTTAAAAACGTTCTGCCTATAAGAAACTGACTACTGTACACCAGCGAAGCAGGCTATTGATAGGCGTTGGACGAAACACCGTGATTAAAGATTATTAGATTTTGTAATCAACCCATTTTCAACCGTGCTAATAAAGAAAACACTGATTTCCATTCAGGAGATGTTAAGGTATTTCTAAGTTGTATATTTCAATTGACTTTTCAATTTACTTTCTCCAACAAAGCATTAACATGAGAACAGCTGAATGCAACAAGTAAAGGCCCTTCCAGCCTTGCTTGTAGACCAAGTGGCGAAGGAATCCTTTCCCCCATCTTGCTCCGTCTCAGAACCCCAGATTTACCACTAAAGATCCTCTCGGTTCAATCTTTTCAATCGTCTTAGATCCATGATCAGACCATTGATGAGCATCTCCATAAAATCCGATGTCCGACTCAACTCCTGATCTCACATTGCCCTCACATGCAACTCACCTACGATGTCTACTCCTCTACCAACCTCTGACGTGCAACTCACCTCCGATGACTCACTCCTCACCTGACTTCCAATGCCCAATCCTTCACCTGACCTGACCCCGCCCCATTGTGCTACTCACTTTTACCTTGTGACTTTTTTTGCAAAAATATACTTTACTTGTTAAAATATCCAAAAGAACATTTTTTTCCGGCTGTTACGATTCTCTTTACCAGCTGACCAGTGAACGGCGCGCCACCGTGAAACATGCGGCTGGGGGACCATACAATCCAGCCCTTCACAATGGCCATCACACAAAGTGCAAAAATATTCAAGTTCTCTACGTACATCATGTTGCACTCTGGTGCTTAAATACAGTCAAAGAAACATTACAGACATTTCAAAATGGTCATTACAGCGGCTGCAATGTGATTTATATTGAATACATATATCAGGTTGCACTCTTGAGGTGTTTCAGTACAATTGTGATACATTCAATGCGAGCCATATGGCCTGACGGCATTCTCTACAGTTCTACCCCTTATGACCTCCGATATCCAGTTCAAGCCTGTTATCAATATGCGTGGGTGACCCACCTCTGCTCTGCTCTGCTCCACCTTACGTGAAAGTCGCACCTTCTCAACCTTGCCCTTCACCTGAGGTGTGCTGATCCTCAGGTTGTTTTGCCACCAGTCAGCTCTCCCCCTCAAAGGGGAATGCAGCCTATGGTCATCTGGGACTATGGCGACTTCGTTTTTACTTGCTCCACCTTACATCCCAATAGCTTCTCAGTCTGGCTGACTGTCACCGGGAAAACAATGTGAAAAATTTCAAATCAGGTACTACCTTTAAATTCAGCAGGATTTCCAGGGAAATCCATGCTTCCAGGTTTGCAAGCTGCTAAGTCTGTTCCCTTCTTCTTTTACTACCTTCCAGTTATTGTCAGGGCCAACTTCTCAATCGGTGAGGGGTGGGATGGTGCTGCATTAATTTCCTTTTTGATAAAACTGAAAAAGGCCAAAGGAGCCATGGGGCAATTTGATCCCTGTGATACTCATTAAAGTCAACAGAGTTAGCACCGATCTTAAATAAAACCCCAGAAAATCCAGGCCTGGCTTTGTAAACCGGCTTCCTAATTAATTTCCTCATCAAAGCCCCTTTAATCTACTTGATTTGTTCATAGACTTGTTTTTGATGCTTTGCAGCAGTTGGCAATTCATTTATTAAACACACAGAACATCATTACTGTCTTTCAGGACTGTTGGTGGACATAACTCAAGACTATAGGTACATGTACGCAGTGTGTGGAAGCATCGTGATACTGGCGAGTATCTATTTATTCATTGGAAATGCCATCAACTACCGGCTCCTGGAGAAGGAGAAGAGAATGGAAGAGGAGAATGCAAAGGCGCCACCGAATGATGCAGAACTGAACGACATTTGTGATAATGGCACTGATGATATAGAAGTTAATCCCCAGATGCTGTTGGGGATTTCTTCTGAGAAGGAGACTGATATTTAAACATCTGGCGCTGACCTGATTTTGCTCCCAGAGTGCATTTGGAATTGAGTGTCAGAAATTTCACTTCACTTCAGGAGATAGATATGTCAAACCTCAGACAAATACCCAGGGTTCTAATAAGGATAAATCAGTATTTTCAGCTGGGTGAACACCACGTCGTACATTACCCCTTTTCTTCCTAACGGGCAGCCCTTTCAGTATCACCTGCTACCCTGGCTTGAGGTTCTTGCGGAGGAAGTGGAAGTTGATTCTGCGGTTGCCCTTCATTGTTAATTAAATATGCCATTATTTAGCAGGGTGCAGAGGAATGAGGCATTCATAAGGGTTAAAATGGAGGAAATATTCCAACATTTTCTGTCCCAAATGCTACCTCCATTAACCTGCTATTGTGCATACATTTTAAATCCCCCCCAAATCGTAATTGTTAGCACTAAGCAATTTTAATAGTGTGTCAGCAAAACCAATGAAGCCAGTAGTTTCTTCCTGATTGACCTCCATTTGTTGTTACTATGCACAATTTATAAAAACGAAATGTTAAAACAGTCAAAAGATACTGCACTAAACCACCGAAATTAAAACATCATCAAAGGCACTGCACTAGGGGTAGAATCAAGACTTCAGGCAAAATAGTCAGTAATATATACTTCATTCAGAAGAGGGCACTAGACCAAGAATAATTGAAGATAAGCTTCTGTTCTTCCTCATGAGGAGATAACCCTTCCTAATAAAGTCTCTATAGACTTAAAACCAACCTTTCATTAAGTTTGACTTTCAAGAAACCTAATGAAGTGTGAAAAGGCCTTGCCTTTACCATTCTTTTGTTTTGCGATTAAATAGATTAAAGTCTGGTAAACGAACTAAATTAAGCTCTGCCACTCAAAAAGATTTAAACTAGATATAAGAGAGAGCTTGAGGGACAAGGGGCTCTTAAGCCTAGATTTTCTAATCAATGTTGTTTTAACACTGGCGGTAACCTCTTTAATTTTAAAATAATGCCAATCAGAAAATCTAAGCTTGGGTATTCATCTGAAAAGGAAATCAATGTTGAAATGCTCTCGAGTTTAAAGCTTCGAAGTGAAATGAGGTTCGGCCAATTCTTAGTGACAAGTCAGCCCATAGCACCACACTGCTTCATGTTTTGGCACCAATTGACACTATCAAAAATTTGTTTGATAATTGCTCTGGTGAAACCTTGAGATTTTGTCAGTCCTAAGATACTGCGCTAAGAACCACCCAAATTAAAATGTTAACAGCACTGCAATAGGGCCGGAATCGAGACTGCAGGCAAAAGAGTCAGTAATGTATATTTCATCCGTAATTCTTATAAAAATACAAGTTGTTGGTGTTATAAATAGGCAATCTCACTCAGAAACTACAGGATGGCTGGTATCAAATGGACAAATAACTTTGCCACATTCTTCCCTGTTTGGTGCTGGGCATTTTATTAGGACAGAGTGAAGTGAGCTTTAAACTCCCAATTACCTAGACCGTTTCTGATCTGGAGGTGCTGATTGATGACATTGGGTGCTCCAACGCTAAAATATTCCATTACCTTACACCAAAGCCTCTCTTTACCTTCTGGGTAGGCTCAATGTTTTCTTAAAGACATTTGTATGATTATTCTATTAAACCAGGTCAGTGCCATTAGTTTTGATTTTAACTAAGGTTCTTATGTTTGTATTTAAATGGTTCTATTGTGATATTTTCAAGGCACAGGACAGAATTTTATGATGCAATAGTTTTTACTTTTCTAATATAAATCTATCATAGAATAAAGTCTGCATTCTAAGCAAGTAATTGGAGCAAGTGTAAGGCCTCAGTGTCGAGTAAACTCAGCTCATATCACATTGATGTAAAGAATTGCAGGAAACCAACATGGTGCAACTCGTTTTCACTGCTTCCCAATGGGGAAATGTCTACAACATTCTCCTTACGGCAAGGTAACTGGGGCTAACAGTTTGGAGATAAGTGGATACGGTCACACCCCATTGTGTACACCCCACTGCAAACATTAATCTTATGCACTGATCCGTGGTTGCAATGAGATTAGGACTGGGATGACCTTAATGTACTTCCTAAAGTTAGCACTGCCTCTTTACTTTTTAGCAACAGTATAACTAGTGACCAGAAAAATTCAATAAGTATCTTCAGCATTTGGTATTTAATCTAATTACAGGCATTCTATTTCAGTTTTTACAACAACGTAACGATGCACTACGCAAGGCAATTCAAAGCTAACTTGCTGGGGGGAAACCCAAGGGATTGGTTGGAACATTGGTTTTACAGCCTGTGCAATATCTCTCCCCATTGATTTCAAAAGTCAACAAGCTGTCAAACCCAGTTTTCCACCTGGATCCTGTCAGTTTTCCATTGGACTAGTTAGGTTAAAATTGCCCCCCAAAGTGTGTATCGTGGGTTTATTTGCCCAATCTCAACATGCTTTTCAAATACAAGTGTGATCTTGAACATATGCTGTAAATAGAAAAGCACTGATAACCATGTCACCACTGAGCCAATGATATTGTGGCCCAAAACATCATCCTTGATAATATTGTGATTAATTGTGACCCTTCGTGCTCGACCTGACCATCCAGTCACTACCATTTGGTTAAAGAGAGAAAGAATTCCCAGAGTGAAGTCTAACAAATGGTTTAAAGAAACATTCCTGCGTACGTGACTGCTCAGTGGAGTCCAGAATGCCCTCTATGTTTCAGTAAGTGAAAGCAATGGCGTACCTAAATCAGCGGGAGCCCCAAGAGCACCCAAGGAGAGTTTTACTTCCTGTTAGCTGGTGAGTGTGACTTTTGGCTTTGTTCTCCCATATATGGGGAATCAGTTTTAATTCCCATTAATCTCTGGTGAGGTTTTACTGATGCATAATAGAAACGTTTTGAAGACTGAGGATTGAAAACTATTGACCAAAACCAATGGACCATTTCTCCAATGCATGTGCTTCGAAACAAACAATATATTGAGCATCACTTCTCTGGGTCTTCTATATCAGAGATTTCTTTATTGTATGAAAACAGCTATTTGCAACATATCAAAGGAATCATTTCTTTCAAGTAACTTAGGGGGAAATTTTCAGACCTCTTTGCCGTCAGTGAGAACAGAGATGACGGCACAAAATACGATGAGAATCAGGAAACATGATTCACTGGTGAGATTGCATTTTCTGATTTTCCAGGCCCCCCAGCATTGGCGAAACGAGAATCCCTCACGGAAGGTTGGGAACCTCATTTAAATACATTAGTGTCTTATTACATGCACCCCGACACTAAATATTCATCGGCTGCTGGCGTAATGTCACGCCGGCATGATTTACAACAGCCCTATAATAATGAGAACCTTGACACCTCACCTCTGAAGGCTGTGTCAGAGTGAGCACTCAGGCCGGGATTCGGAGACGACGCCGAGACGGCCTCGGACGCTGGGCCACAATTCTCCGGCGACTAAAGAATCGCCGCCAGCTGCTCCGGTCGGGGGCCGATGAAAGAGGCCCCCGTGGCAATTCTCCGCGGTCGACCGGCCGAGTTCCCGCCGGCATGGTTCTAATATGGTTCCACCCAATGGGAGCTCGGACCTGAGGCCGCGGTGGCCGTCCTGATAGGGGGGGCGGGGGGGATCAGACTCCCGGGGTGGCCTCCATGACGGCCAGGCCCGCGATCGGGGGCCACTGATCGGCAGGCGCGCGCGATCCGGGGGGGGGGGCCTACCTTCTTCCACGGCGGTCCGCTGTGTGTCTCCGCCATGTTGCGCGGCGCCGGTGCGCAAGCAGCCGCAGCGCGCATTCGCAGACCCACGGCGAGCAGTGCAGGGCAGCGCAGAGCACACCAGCACCACGCTGGCCCCCCATGGGCAACAGAATCGCTGGGCCAAGAGGCCCGTTGACGCCGGCGTGAAACTCTCCGGTGTTTACGCCGGCATCAACACTTAGCCGCGTTTTCAGAGAATCCCGGCCTCAGTTCCCCATCACCCTTCAACGTGTCAATTACAGAGGGCACCAGAGAGGACGAGGGGGGCACAGATAAATTCAACGTGGCCAGGGTTCAGTTATGATATTTTGATGGGTTGGGGTCGGTCACATGCCTTAGCAACCTTTCATGGCTGTGAGCCTCTAGGGGGTTTGGCAGCTAATATGCAGACATCGATTCCCGTATCCTCGTGGCTGGGCTTTGTCTAGTATCACCGCTGAGGACTAGCCCTTCCAGAGTGGCAGTTGGAAAGTGGGTGAGGGCAGGGTCAGCACAGGGGACATCTGTGAGGTCCCTGGATGGGGTCCCGTGGGATGCCAGGCTGCGTGGGCAGAGTGGGGGACTCTGACAAAGCAGAGTACCCAGCCTCATGAGGGCTGAAAGCCCTCACATGAGAACGATGTGTACAGTCAAAATTAACCCCCACACTGTGAATCCAGAGGACATGAGATATCTGGAAGTCTAAGGCCGCTGGTTACAGAGGTCAGGCCGTCAGGGATTATGGGTGTATGGGTAACTGGATGAACAAGTGGGAAGACTTGCTTAATCCACAGCCCATGAGAGCTGGGAGAATGAGAGTGGCCCTTAAGGGTGAGGTTGACTACAAATTGCAGTCATCACATGCATCAGGTGTACCTCACCTACAACAAGGGGAAGCCAGTTGCCCAATCAGCTCCCTGACCCTTCCTTGATAAGTCAATGTGTGCCAGTTTAGTCAACATTGCAATACATAAGTGTGCCACTGATTGGTGCCAATAGTGAACCCTTTGCAAGTACTGTCCGCCGCTCTATCGCGGCTACATTCGCGACGGTGTGTCTGTGGAGAGGGGGCATGCAGTGTCCGCTGGCACCTTTGAGACCTTCCGTTCCCGTTGGGTGCTGCAGGGGCTGGGCTGTATTATTGACCCCTTTAATCACATTCTGATTTGCTGTTTTTAAGCTTCGTTTGTGATTCGCATTGTGGAAAGAAGACAGTGGGACTCCTCCAGTCAGCCTTGCAATCCGAGGAGGGATGCTGTCATCCCTTCCTGATCCTCACGACTCTGCCTTTGCTGCTCCATCAGCTCTGGGATGACCGTTCCCAGGGGTATGCCATTGGCCAGAGGCTCAGTGGAATCCTGGGCTCCAGCTTCCCTCCGAGTGCCGATCCCTGGGACGTTCCTTCCACCACCTACTGTTTGTTCTTGAGTTGTGAGGTGCCTACGAGTGAGTGACCCAGAAGTCTAGCTACTAGTTAATCTTACTGATGTGTAAATATCTGCACTAAAGGAGGGTATGGGTTGACAGCTATGAAGCCATTTCAATGCTTCTCTCTGAGATGCTGCTTGGGTCTGTGATCTCCAGAGGGCACAAGGATGACTCGGGCTGGTTGACAGATTGACCTGCTAGGGAAGCGAGATGACAGTGCATCACAGGGGTAGACTGATGGGAGAACGTTAACTCACTTGAAGCGTGCACTATGGCTGTTTGCATTGAGGGTTCTCAATTTTGTCGGTTCCCCCACCTCGCCCTCTGTACAGGCGGTCCTGCTCCTTATCGGCCAGCTTAAGGGTTTTCTCCTCAAAGGGCGTTAAGATTCTTAGCTCGGGCATGACTCTGGCCAGCTGTATCTGCTCACTCTGGTTGTTCTCGGGTTTGTCCTGCAATGAGACAGATGGGGAGAGTGTAGGTGGGAATCCTGCCCGCTCAGATGGTGATGAAGTCTGGCTTGCATTGGAGGTGAGTGAGAGCGGGGTGTGAGGAGCAGGTTATCTATTGGGGGGATCATGGGGATTAGTGTAATTGATGGCGCATCAATTTAATCTACTAGACTTAAGCTGGAAGGATGGATCTCCGAATCAAACCGGAGTGCCTTCAACTCAGCCCCCACGCGGAGAACTCGGCTGCAATATTTAAACACTGGCTGGCGTGCTTTAAAGGCTACCTCGAGACGGCCGGAGGCACCCCCACTGAAGGACAGAAAATGCATCTCCTGCGCTCAAGGGTCAGCCCTTGGATCTACACCCTTATCGAGGAGGTGGAGAACTATGATGCCGCAAT
This sequence comes from Scyliorhinus torazame, assembly GCF_047496885.1. NCBI lineage: Eukaryota > Metazoa > Chordata > Chondrichthyes > Carcharhiniformes > Scyliorhinidae > Scyliorhinus > Scyliorhinus torazame. Next base: position 110,460,842 of record NC_092725.1, on the reverse strand, counting down.
CGAACTGTTAGAGGGACATTATATCCACCCTGTAAATCAGGTCTACGCACGTCACCTGCTTGCAACTAGACGGCAAAGCCCCGAGGAATCGTTGGAAGATTTCTACCGGGCGCTACTGGTGCTGGGCCGAAACTGTGGCTGCCCGCAGGTTTCGGGAAGCGAGCACAGGGAACTTTTAATCCGGGATGCTTTCCTAGCAGGTATGAGCTCCTCAGATATCCGCCAAAGACTCCTAGAAAAGGACACCCTGGGACATAGAGAGGCCCGGGCCCTGGCAGGGTCCATGGACGTTGCCTACAAAAACGCGCAGTCCTATGCGCCCGACCGCGTGGCGGCCCCCTGGGTTGCGTGGCACCCCGCAGCGGCAGCCCCAAAGACCTTCCCCCTGACCCCGCAGGCCTGCGCTATGAGACGGCCCGCTAACGCCGCTGGGTCCCACTGTTTCTTCTGCGGGCAAGCGAATCATCCCCGCCTGCGCTGCCCGGCCTGCACCGCCGCCTGCAAAGAGTGCGGCAAGAAGGGCCACTTTGTGGGGGTCTGCCAGGCCCGCACCGTGGCCGCGGTCTCCAGCAACTCCGGACCGCTGCGGCAACTCCACCCTTCAGACCCCGAGCGGCCAGCGCTCACCGCCACCCCCTATCCTAGGGCCACGTGCGACCCACGGGTGTGACCATCTTGCCCCCCGGACACCACGCTGGATGGGTGGACACCGCCATTTTGTCCATCGCCGCCGCCATCTTGGTCATCCCCGGGCACCATGTGCGACCCATGGGTGACGCCATCTTGGATGGGGCCTCAGGCCCCCAGCACAGCCGACTACACGCTGCCCGATCAGAACTTGCAACTGCTTCATCTGGCCTCGGTGACACTGGACCAAAGTAGACGCCGGACACTCGCAACAGCTGCAACGACGGTCTTCATCAACGGCCACGGGACGTCTTGCCTGATTGACTCTGGGAGTACGGAAAGCTTTGTTCACCCCGAAAGGCGCTGTTCACTTGTAACACACCCTGTAAACCAAAGGATCACCCTGGCCTCCGGGTCACACTCGGTGGAGATAAAGGGGTTCTGCCTAGCGAACCTCACTGTCCAAGGCAGTAAATTCGACAATTTCCGCCTGTATGTCCTGCCACACCTCTGCGCGGCTACCCTCCTGGGGCTGGACTTCCAATGCCATTTGCAAAGCCTGACCTTTAAATTCGGCCCTATATCACCCCTTACTGTCTGCGGCCTCGCGACCCTTAAGGTCGACCCGCCTTCTCTGTTTGCGAACCTCACCCCGGATTGCAAACCCGTCACCACCAGGAGCAGGCAGTACAGTGCCCAGGACCGGACCTTTATCAGGTCAGAGGTCCAAAGGCTGCTGGGGGAAGGGGTCATCGAAGCGAGCAACAGTCCCTGGAGAGCTCAAGTAGTGGTGGTAAAGACCGGGGAGAAGCATAGGATGGTCATTGACTACAGCCAGACCATCAACAGGTTTACGCAGCTGGACGTATAGCCGACCTGGTAAACAGGATCGCACAATACAAGATTTTCTCCACAGTGGATCTCAAGACCACCTACCACCAGCTACCCCTCCGTAATAGTGACCGCAAGTACACTGCCTTCGAAGCAGATGGGCGGCTCTATCAATTTTTAAGAGTTCCCTATGCTGTCACTAATGGGGTCTCGGTCTTCCAGCGAGAGATGAACCGAATGGTTGACCGGTACGGCCTACGCGCAACGTTCCCGTATCTGGATAACGTCACCATTTGCGACCATGACCAGCAGGACCACGACACCAACCTCCGCAAATTTCTCCAGACCGCGAAAATCCTTAACCTGACATACAATAAGGATAAATGCGTGTTTAGCACCGACCGTCTAGCCATTCTAGGCTACGTAGTGCGAAATGGAGTTATAGGTCCCGACCCTGAGCGCATGTGCCCCCTTATGGAGTTCCCCCTCCCCCACTGCCGCAAGGCCCTGAAGCGCTGCCTCGGGTTTTTCAGCTATTACGCACAGTGGGTCCCCAACTACGCAGACAAAGCCCGACCCCTAATCCAGTCCACAACCTTCCCCCTGTCGACGGAGGCCCGCCAGGCCTTCAGCCGCATCAAAGCAGACGTTGCAAAGGCCACGATGCGCGCCATCGACGAGTCCCTCCCATTCCAGGTCGAGAGCGATGCATCCGACGTAGCTCTGGCGGCCACCCTAAATCAAACGGGCAGGCCTGTGGCTTTCTTCTCCCGTACCCTTCATGCTTCTGAAATTTGCCATTCCTCGGTTGAAAAAGAGGCACACGCCATAGTAGAAGCTGTGAGACATTGGAGGCATTACCTGGCCGGCAGGAGATTCACTCTCCTCACGGACCAACGGTCGGTTGCCTTCATGTTCGATAATGCACAGCGGGGCAAGATTAAAAACGACAAGATCTTGCGGTGGAGGATAGAACTCTCCACCTTCAACTACGAGATCTTGTACCGTCCGGGGAAGCTAAACGAGCCTCCTGATGCCCTGTCCCGCGGCACTTGTGCCACTGCACAAGTGGACCACCTCCGAGCCCTCCACGGGGACCTCTGCCACCCGGGGGTCACTCGTTTCTGCCACTTCATCAAGATCCGCAACCTGCCCTACTCCATCGAGGAGGTCAGGACAGCCACCAGGGACTGCCAAATCTGCGCAGAGTGCAAACCGCACTTCTACCGGTCAGAGAGGGCACACCTGATAAAGGCTTCCCGTCCCTTTGAATGCCTCAGCATGGATTTCAAAGGCCCCCTCCCCTCCACCAACCGCAACACGTATTTCCTGAATGGGATTGACGAGTACCCCGGTTCCCATTCGCCATCCCCTGCCCAGACATGACCACAACCACCGTCATCAAGGCCCTCCAAGGTATCTTTACACTGTTCGGTTTCTCCACGTACATACACAGTGATAGGGGGTCCTCCTTTATGAGCGACAATCTGCGTCAATTCCTGCTCAGCAAGGACATTGCCTCGAGCAGGACGACCAGTTACAACTCCCGGGGAAACGGACAGGTGGAGAGTGAGAACGGACGGCCTGGAAGACTGTTCTACTGGCCCTACGGTCCAGGAATCTCCCAGTCTCCCGCTGGCAAGAAGTCCTCCCGATGGCCCTCCAGGCCATCCAGTCGCTGCTCTGTACAACCACAAATCAGACACCTCATAAACGTCTCCTTGTTTTCCCCAGGAAGTCCTCCTCCGGGACCTCGCTCCCAACCTGGCTAGCGACACCCGGATCCATCCTGCTTCGGAAGCACGTGCGGGCGCACAAGTCGGACACATTGGTCAAGAGGGTCCACCTGCTGCACGCTAACCCCCAGTACGCCTACGTGGCGTTCCCTGACGGCCGGCAAGATACAGTCTCCCTTCGGGACCTGGCGCACGCCGGAACCCCACGCGCACCTGTACCATTACCCCCCCCCAACCCCCACCCACAACAGTGGGAGGGGTCAGTACTCCCGCCGCTCCTGCCTAGGCCCGCCCACCCACCGACGCCCCCTACAGGCGGCCCCCCCCCCGTGTCAATCGTTTGCCCCTTCAGCGCCGCCTAGTGGTGACGAAGCTGCCAGGGAGGCTGAAACCACGCTCCCGGAGTCGCAACCACCGGGACACCCACCAGAATCACCACCGAAGCCCAGACGATCCAGAAGGCCGACCAGGCCACCCGATTGACTGATTGCTTCGCTGTGACTTTAACCGTGAACGAACACTTTGTAAATATCCTCGACAGCACGGTACCTCCATACCTGATCATACCATGTTCAAGGCGACTGTTACCACTGGCCACCACCCCGCCGGACTCTTTTTTTAACAGGGGGTGAATGTGGTAGTACTAGGTATTGCGGTACCTAAGAGGCTGATGACCATTGGTTAGACCCACGAGTTTACCATTGGCTGTTGTTACGTAGCTGCGCCCTGACAGGCGGAGTATAAGAAACGGTGCCGTCCCAGCAGCCTTCACTTTCTGTACCGAAGCTGCTGGGGAACAAGTTCTAGTAGATTAAAGCCTTCAGTTATGAAATCACTTCGTCTTGAGTGTAATTGATCGCGCATCAGGGGGTCAGTGGCGGGAGGGAGGAGAAGAGACTGAACATACAGTGTGTTTTTCCACCAGCGCTGATGGTTGACTCGCCGGGACGGACACTTTGAAACAATATGGGTAAATTATGCTGTTATTCTTAGGTTCTTCGCTATTCATACAGGATTTAATCTTTCGGTATTCTGTGATCAATGAACACTTAAACACTAGAATTTTGTAGGAATGGTTTGCTTTGAATTGCATTCGTTTGTCATTATTTAGAGATTCACATTGCAGAAGAGTAAAAGAGGTAGCTTTCATATACTCTTACAAGATCTCCACGATAACAGGTCGGTTATGTGACACCCTTTTGAACTCAGCACATGAAGTTCAACAGTGACAGAGCTGAATGTTTTCAGCATTAAAAATATTTAATATTGAAGGATCAATATGTTAACCTGCTTTGTAGGCACACCCCTAGATCCAAGAATGAATAGGCGACTCGTTAGTGGTGTTAAATTTTGTTTCTACTTGAATAGCTAGCTTCACTTGGATTTGAAGTAACAATAGTTACAGCTGGCTTCACTTTGGGGGATGAAATAAATCTGTCTGATTCACAGGAGTAATATCTCCCCCTCCCGGAAGCAAAGCTGAATGTGATTGGGTGGCTACAATGGTTGATATGACATTCACCAATGGAACTTGAGAAGAGGCAGCACGGTAGCATTGTGGTTAGCACTGTGGCTTCAGAGCGCCAGGGTCCCAGGTTCGATTCCCTGCTGGGTCACTGACTGTGCAGAGTCTGCACGTTCTCCCCATGTGTGCGTGGGTTTCCTCCGGGTGCTCCGGTTTCTTCCCACAGTCCAAAGATGTGCAGGTTAGGTGGATTGGCCATGCTAAATTGCCCTTCGTGTCCAAAAAAAGGTTTGGGGGGTTATTGGGTATGGGGAATAGGGCGGAAGTGAGGGCTTAAGTGGGTCGGTGCCGACTCGATGGGCCGAATTACCTCCTTCTGCACTGTATCTTCTATGTTCTATGTTCTACATGGGCATCAGCGAGTTGAGAAATATGTCACAAATTTTCAAGTGCTCACAATTTAGATGCAGAATAGTGACATTACTATTGTAATATGTTCAAAAGCTATTCCAAAAGCTCAGCTTAAAATACAAATATTCTTTTAATATCAACAGAATTATTAGCTCTGATTTTAATTGTTGAAGTGTGCAAAATGTTCATTTGCCACAAACGAGCGTGAGGATATGAATGGACAATGCTTTCAGATAGAGGTGCAAACATTCATAGATCATAGATCATAGAATTTACAGTGCAGAAGGAGGCCATTCTTCCCATCGAGTCTGCACCGGCTCTTGGAAAGAGCGCCCTACCCAAGATCAACACCTCCACCCTATCCCCATAACCCAGTCACCCCACCCAACACTAAGGGCAATTTTGAACACTAAGGGCAAAATTATCATGGCCAATCCACCTAACATGCACATCTTTGGACTATGGGGGGAAACCGGAGCACCCGGAGAAAACCCACCCACACACGGGGAGGATGTGCAGACTCCGCACAGACAGTGACCCAAGTCAGAATCAAACCTGGGACCCTGGAGCTGTGAAGCAATTGTGCTATCCACAATGCTACCGTGCTGCCCTTTTATTGTCAACTCCACGATTAAGTTCAGAGACCTTGCAGTATTTTGTGTATTATTTAGATCAGTATTGGATACGTAATGACACTCTGGGCTGGATTCTCTGTTTTTGGGACTATGTCCCCCACGCCGTCGGGGAAACTGTGGTCTTTTACGCCAGGAAAAGTCCACAGATTCACCGTCTTGCAGGGGGCTAGCAGGCAGCTGTCGTAGAGCTCGCAGCTCTCTGCCGGTACGGCCCCCCGCACTTCTCGATCAGAGGCCACAGACTGAGTCCACAGCTGCCACACGAGGATCACAGACGGTAGGACCATGTTAGAACAACGCCGTTGGGAATTTGGCCGGTCGGCAACGGAGCATCACGGGGCATCCTCAGGCAATGGACTGAGGCGGTGGATACTCGGCGTACGCCGATTTTCGGGGGGGGGGGTGGAGAATTGCGAAACGGTCAGCGGTCCCGACTTTGTGCGCAAAAACGGATTCTCCGCCCTGTCGCCGAATACGATTTTGGCATCGGGGGTGGAGAATCCAGCCCCCTGTCTCGTTACTCCAAGAGAAAAGCATAGAATTAGCAACAGCAGATCTGAAACGTCCATCTGAGATTAACTCTAATAAAATGAAACTTTTTCCTGTACAAATGTGTTGTGATTTCCTGAAAAGAAAAGAAAAATTACTACTATCAAATTAAGCTTAAGGCCACCATTTTAATCCATGATGAAGTTGTCCAGCATAATAGTAATCGATGCCTGCCCCCACATCATGCCTTCCAGCTCTCCGTATGGACCAACAATGAGACCATTCAATGAGATCAATCCTGCCACCAGGGTCACTAGTATGAAGGCATGCGCCTACACTCCGACATTGCTTACAGCAACATAATAATGCAAAATACTGCAGATTCTGGAAATCTGAAAGAGAAACAGAAAATGATGGATAAACTCAGCAGGTCTGTGGAGAGAAACAGAGTTACTGCTTCAAATCTAAATTTGAACTGAATTTTTCGGCTGTTCCCGCTGGCTGGATCTTCCGTAAAATGCGCGTGATGGGGGAGGGTGGGTGGGGGGGGGGGGGGTGGCAGAAAATCCCACCCTCTGCTTCTCTCCACAGATGCTGCCAGACCTGCTGAGTTTATCTGGCATTTTCTGCTTACAGCAATAATGTTCACCTTGGAACAAGACCAAGGATATTGGAGCAGACCTTTGACGCAATGAAAACAATGGCAGGCTTTCAAATATCTGCTAATTATAAATGTGTCACTTCCTTAGCAATGATCATTTGTTCTGGGATTGATTTGTTGTTAGGGCAACAGCGCTGCAGCAATGTACACTAACATGGGGTGGAAGAGGAACACAATGGGCTCTCCTGCTTTCATGTTTGAGACTGCAGAGAATTGTTGCTCACACTGTTGTATAACCATGCGTGCAGCATTCCGCTTCAATGGAGAATACAACTGATAGTCGATCCACCGCATCCACCCCAACCCTCAACCACACCCCGACCACAATCAAGGCTGAAAGTTCCAGAACAAGCCTTAGCAAGATCAGATTTTGCTTCGGATGAGGCTCCAAAAAAATGATCTGCTTATGCACTTGTATCAAAGGTTCTTGTTGTGTTATGCTGCTTCGGATAACACAGGCTGCTACTTGATGCAGTCTTAACTAAAGGATGCTCCAGACTCTGAATTGAGTTCAACGTGTTTATTGAACTATTAACACAGTTCTCAAATGAGTTCAACGTGTTTATTGAACTATTAACACAGTTCTCAAATGAGTTCGACTCTCTGCTAATCTAACTGTAGTAACTCAATCTAACTGTACCAGCTTGCTCTAAGCCATGTGCTGGGGTGTGATGCTGCTGATCAACCCTGTCTAACTCTCTAGATGTCTGTCTGTGGAAAGAGGCAGGGTGTGAGTGCCTCATCCCTTTTATAGTGTTCATGTCATGCCCCTTGTGGTGATACCACCTCTGAGTGTCCTGACTGCCCATTGGTTGTGTCCTATTCTGAGTGCTCATTGGTTGCATGTTTGCATATCATGACAGTTCTCATCTGTGAGTCTCCCTGCAGTGAATCCCCAACTGCTACTGGGTCAACTGGTTATTCTAAATCAGGGTGAACTACTTTCCCTAAGTGAAATTGGAAGACATTGTGAATGAGGGGACAGGGATATGTGACTAAAGAGGAACGATTTGGGATTTGTGCAGGAGAAATTTCTTTTGCCCAGAGGCTCTGGAATGCACTGCTGGAGTTACTGATTGAGGCGATGACCAGATCAAAATGTAAGAATAGATTTGTTACATGGTTGAAGGATAAGTGAATTAAGGGATCTGGAGACAGGGATAGGCACATGGGATTAGGACAACTGGTCATGTGGAGGGGAAATACCAATATGAAACGGGTTGGCTTGTTTCTTTATTGTGATTTCTATTTATTTCTAAAGGTGATTCAAAGCTGATTGTCTTCCATACTTTTTTTTAAATATTTTTTTCAAAGTTTATTCAGTTTCAACTATTCACAAAGCAGAAAACACAAGAAAAAATACACTAAAAATCACCACAATGAATAGGTAAATTATATAAACTAAGATCCATTCACAATTTTAAATAAACTGAGGAAATATGCATAACTATCTAAAATAAATGGAAGATTTCCTATAATTAAATTTTTTGCACATCTGGTATGGCAATTTTAAGTGGCAGAATTGCAAAGGCATTGCAACAATTTTTAGCGATGTGGGTTCCTCCTGTTCCAAAAGGTTTAACAATTCAACTGGAGACAAGGTGTCTTTGAGACATCCTACCCATTGGAAATGGGGCAATAGTGCAAATGAAAACTGATTAATTTCCCATTCCTGGGGCGTCATTCTCCGCCGGCGGGAGTCTCCGTTTTGCCGGCGCCCGGGGGTTTCCCGACGGCATGGGGCTGCCCCACAATGGGAAACCCCATTGACCGGCTGGTGTTACGGAGAATCCCGCCGGCCGGTCGGGGCAGAAATGTGGCGGGGCGGGTAGGAGAATTTCGCCCCTGTTGTCACTACGGCTGTCACAATATTCTCTGGGTCAATTGCTAGACAGCCAGATCTAGGTAGTAGGCCAAGTCGATATGTAAATCAGGATCCTATAACATTCCCATGACTTGGTTTGCATTCAGGAACAACACTGGCCAGAGCATGCGTCAAACCATCTGGTGATCTAACTGAATAGCAGCCTAGATGGTAAGTTTTACTGACAATCTGAAAGTACTCAGTAGGCATGCTCCTCCAGTCTCACTAAATCAGTCTGGGTCTGTGTTAGGTTTTCAATCTCAGCCCTCCCACTGGATCAAAGACTTGACCTTTTTCCTGACAAGAGGCTGCCTGATATTGCAGCTTTTTTGTTAGAACTGATGTCGCCTGATCCAGCGTGTATTGTTGCAGTCTGCAGCCCTCAAGCCCATAATGATGACCCTCAAAAGAGACTAGGCCTCCCCCAGGACAATCAGGCAAACATTGGCCATGCTCTGATCCTCAATTGCTTCATGGAGCCAACAGTTATCCTGACTTTCTGAACTGATCCAAGTGTCTATGAACCTTATATTGTAACCATATATCAAATGGTAGTTCTGCAATTAGCATTTTTACATTGGTTTTGAAATACTTCCACCATGAAAATGGCAACTCAATTTGTTCGATTGTCATTTAAAGATATATATAAATATATATATATTGGATAGATACAACTCATGATGCACCTCTTAAGATCTTAACTTGTTCACAGATAGTTTTAGGTTATTTCCTCGGAATAACAGTAAAGCTTTTCTGTGCCAAGTTTATAATCTACATGAGCATTAACAACATCACATGAGGTAGACATGACAAATACAGAGAAATTATAAAAATACAGGAGAAGCGCTGCTTTTCTGAAATTTTAGTCAGAAAAATTGAACTTATGAAAAAGTCAATTCTTTGCCCTTTTCCTACATGCTTATTTGTGTACGTTTTGAACACTGCATCTTTTCTTTCCAGTTTTAAATACAGGTGAATGCAAAAACTTTGAGTCTGTGAACACATCGCCTCAACGCAGTTTACTGCTGAGTGGTGGTTCTTTGTAATTTAATCCTGCAGTAGTTTGCCGTTTACCACGTAAACTAAGCCGTGACTGATGCATGAGTTTGGTAGGAGTTACATTTGTCACATCTTTCAGGACTTCACATTCTTTCTTCTCAGGAGGGGTGTCCCTCGCAGGTCTGGCTGTCTCCGCTCCCGGAAAGTTAGTGAAGGCCCCGAGCATCTTCCATACTTTTAGCAGCTATTTTAGAGGACCACCGATTTCAAAGGAAAACTTTAGACTGTGCAAGAAACAAAAATGAAGGTTATTTTTTTTAACGACCTCACACTTCGTCAGAAAGTTGAAATTCTATGACCAGCTTCTCAGGGTATTTAGGAATAAGCAATAAACGCAGGACAGCCAGCAACTCCCAATTCCCAAGGACAACTCGTTAAACTTTATAGTTCCAATTATTTCTTCTCCACCAATAATACCTCTTTGGAAGTGAAATCTCAACGACCGCCTACAGAACTATGCCTGTGAGCTGGATAACAGTGCCCTAAGCCTCCACTGAAAGCTGCAGTGCTGCACTGTACATTGTGGATTGGTAGAGGCAATTTGTTCTCTAACCACCCTTCCAAATATCAAAATGAGTGTTTTTTTAATGAAAATACTGACATTTGGGGGATTTTTTTTATCTAGAAAATGAAAAGCTGCTGAAAAGCAACCTTTGCAAATATCACTGCTGTCGCTTTGAGAAATTAATGCAGTGTATGTAATACTTCCTTCCAAAGACATTGCGAACCGACATGTCTGTGTGCTAAAACTACACAATTATCTGTGCACATTCAATTCTAAAAACAAAATCCCATGAAGTGTGTTTGTTATGAAGCTAGGCCTCTTTTCCTGCAACCGAGTATGTAAAATTCTTCCTACCAAGCTCTTTGAATGTGACTCCCAGGATATCTCAAAGTGTTTATTATAATTTCTTGTTTAGTTTAAGGACACTTGTAAGTTTAGTGCATGAATTTATGACAGATTTCACTGCTGCACTCTTAAGACTAATCACCTCCTGCACCACAGGAAGCATCAACAATTGTTTGAAGAGTAACATTAAGGAGTTACTCGCTGCGTTTTTTGGGCCATTTTGTGATAGCCAGCAAGGACAACTTTCCCTTTTCCTCTCTGGTCACTCAGGTACCCAACTCTGGTTGGAGTGAGCCTCAGTCCACAGGTCAAATGTCATAATAATTGGACTTAAATTACTTATCAGGCCATGCCGTAGGAATCCCTGTAAGAAAAAAACTGGGAATCCCTTCATGATAACCAAGTGTAAATTCCAGCTGTTAAACTACATGTAAATCCCTTCAGGATCAACTGTGCAACCAATGGAGGTGTTCTGGTGATGCTATTGTTAGGTTAGGGTTTTGTTTCTGTTGTCAGGGTAATGCATAATTCATTCAGGGTTTTTTGCTGCTTCTTCTGTGCTTGAGAATGTTGGATGCTGGTATTGGGCCCAATGTAGGGGAAACCAATCAACTCCCAGTATTATTGTCCCTCGCGTCACGATCAAATGAACAAAGATTGAAATTACTCCATTAACTTAGTCTGTATATTTCTTTCATTCTACTTATAAAAAACAGCGATAAAACATTTCTAGAGGGTGGAGTTGGGTACAAGACACAGAAGGCCTGTGCACTTTTCAAAGAGGGAATGGAATATCCAGCACTGGAAGGGCTATTGTTATTTATTAAAAAGTATTGATATTAATGTTCAGTTTAAGTTTTCTAAAATTATTGATCTGGAACAAATTTCAACCATTCTTGTGGGAAATTGAATCCTGATATTGTAGTTGCTGTTTTGCATAGGTGCATTTTCTCTGTGCATTACATAAGAACGCAAATATTTTTTATCTTTTTTGTCATGGCAACAATTAATATGAGACTATGAAGCTTTTGTTTCTTTTGGCTACACTAGAAAGGAATGTGTCGCAAAATGTATCAATATAGCCAGAGGCCATTTCTTATGCTGGTATTTTTATAAATATATTTATTAATAGTTTGTAAAGATTTAGTTAACATTAAAAAGTCCTTCCATTACTTTTTATTCTAATGCAAAAATTTGGTGGTGTAGCACTGTGAATGGGTTACGACAAAGTGTCCTCATGCGACATGTGGCAAAGCCGCAAGCAGATATGAATTGAAACCCATGTATCTCCAGTTCAAACTGCACTTGATTAGTGGTCAGTCTTTATATAACAACCATTTCTCTGGGACCAGTCTTGTATGTATTTATGTAGTGTAGAGCCTATGTAAATGAAAGGATCTGATAAACTGAGATCCTTTTGAGCCAAATGGGCACACCTGACAGTAATTTTCATGGGAGTTATCCCCATAACCCACTATCAGTTTGGAAGCTCGGTGGAAACCTCCTGCCAAAGCTGTGGGAGGAGATTGGGAGAACCCCTATGGAAATTATATTCCGAGATGCATTACTTGTTGGAGAGGGAGAAACAAACTGGAAAACCTGGCCTTGATCTTGCTGCTGCTAGATCAGGGAGCAGAATTGACACCAGTTCTGCAACCCACCTTCCCACCTGGAGCCAATCTACCTGCTGGGACTAGGAATGATGAGGCATGTCTTTAAAAAAGCTCGTCATGAATTGTTTGTTTCATTGATTAGTCTAGGGTATGTAAACTAGTTTTGATAGGAATCTTTCGTTGTTGGATACCCTGTGTTACCAAAGGCCCAATTCCAAATCTCTTCCCATACCCGATGGTGCACTAAGTCAGACTTCTTTCTGTTTCCATAGCTAATTATTCCTGGAACAGGTCACTAGTCTGCCGTCAGAGACTTATACCTTGGGCGGTCCGCATCAAGCGTAACTGACCAAGAACCTGTCCCACTTTTAACACCAACCATTGGTGCGTTGGAAGGATTTGCAGGTTGGCACTCAACCTGTTTGGCTGCGTTAAGAATGCACCTTTCCTAGCCATCGAGTCTTGGGGTGGGAATCAAACCCAAAACTTCTGGCTCAGAGACAGGGGTTCTCCACACTACGCCTCAAGACTGTTACTAAAGGTGCAGCGACGATATCCAAAGAAAATCTGTGTAACCTTTTTGATATTGGGTGGGATAATTTTCTGATTTCCATTCACCAGCAGCAGATATTAGAAACTGATCTAAATTTTTGAACAGAAAATGGTGGCACCGCATTTTTAAAATGGATGCCCAGTGGGCAATTGTTGACAGAACAAGAATAAAGGGCCATAGACACAAAATTAAATGGAAGTGATTTAGAATTAAAGACAGCAGGAACCACTTCAGCAAAGTGAGATGTAAGGCTGTGCAATTCACTTCAAAGATTAGTGGTCAAGGCAGAAAATATGGCAGCTATTTGCGATCAGAGTTAGGAAAAGGGGTTGAAGGAATATGATAAGAGGATGAATAAATATTTCCATGGTCAGGTTAGCATAGCTTGTTTCCATGTTGTAACCTTGTAGATCTCTAGTTTCCCAGGAATATAACGGTATGCAATTACCCCAAGATGTAAATATAAACCTGTTAAGATTTCTAGACATTAAAGATATTTCTAGATATTAAAGATGTCAAGGGATATGGGGGTACTGCAGGAAAATGGTGTTAAGGTAGGAGATCAACCATGATCTAGTTGAATGGCACAGCAGGCTCATGGGGCTGAATGGCCTACTTCTACTTCCTAGGCCCCTGTGTAAAAAGAAATAATGGTAGATGTGCAGTGAAACTATTGTTCAAACATATTTTTGTGCATTTATTTTGAGTAGACAGTGAACATATTTCAATGAAATAATTTATAGAATATGCTGAAATAAGGCACATTACCAAAATATATATATGCTGTAAAATAATAGTGTGGTGAGAAAAAAAAATTCGTTGTCACGTGTTGCTGTCTGTAAAGGGAATGTGAGAGCACCCCCAGAACTGGCACTTGAGTTGGACGACCTCAATTCGGGGTCCATTCTCTGTGGGCCACCTGTGTGGGGAGGAAAAAGCAGTAAGTGTTCCGCGCAAGCTGTTCCTGTTGCCAGATTGGTGAGCAGCAGTGATGGCAGTTGAGGAGAAACCTGCTGCGCAATCCGTTTGGGTCGTGGCAAGTGGGCAGAACTGGCTGGCAAAGAAGGAAACTTTAAAAGCAATAATACGCATTTATTTGTGAAATAATTCTGGGTATTTTTTTTTTGTCTACTGTATTATTAATGCAGCGCCTGAGCCTCAAAGCAATGGGCCTGCACTTGGTTACCAGATCAACCAAATATTATATTACAAGGCTGTGCAGGCCATTTTGTGCTTGTTAATAGGACTTTTAAATGTCTTTGGTCTGCAAATGTACGATACCCAGGCATGAGGCCATTTCTGGCTCAAGCGCTTTGTTTCCTCATTTGTTTCTCACTTGGTGTTATGCTGTTTTAAAACTTTTGTATCGCCTTTCAATAATTTTGCATTTAGCGATATTCTTATGTACGAATTATGCAGCAGATCTTGTGAAGAACTGAAAATGTATTTTAATAAGTAGGCAAAATTGTGCATCACAAAAATGAACTGATCTGAATTGCTTTATGATTTTCAATGTTTTATGTCTCATTTATATTACTGTAAGCTTTTATCATTATACTTAGATTTTGTGCATTGTGTGAAACATTTGGTTTTCTAAATTAAAACAATACCATCCATTGTCTTTCAGTTCTAAATCATTTCAGCTCAGGGGTGTCTTGAACAATATGTATGAATATTCCTGTTATTTGCAAAATCCAATATTTTAATAAATATTTTGATTTTCTGATTATTTTGTGATGTGATTTTGTTTCCAATGATGAAAGGAAGAACAAATGTTTAAATAGTTCCTTTCAAAAGCACAGGATGTTTACGGCTATCATATTGAAAAGGTGCCTAACATTACTGACTCATGATTGAAGAAGGGAGATGGACCTTCTGCAAATGAAGATTGATCTCTGAGGCTGGAAGATGTAACCTCACCAGGTGAGTGGTTCAGCCAAAACATTTCTATGTCCGGTTTTGGGTGCATTTAGCAGGGTGTTCCTCACTGGCTGCAGCGTGAGAAAGACCCGGCTATTCAACGCCACTTTGCCAGCTCTTTTGGCCTTCCCAACTCCCCACCGAGGCTGCATTTTTAGTAATTTCCTGTGTGATGAGCTCAGCTCATCAGTGCAAGACTACTCATGGATCGGGGTATATTTTTAAAGGCAGCCACGATCTTTCGACGCCCCCTTAGCGACCCCACCGCGGATGCTGGATCCCCCCCACTCACCCAACTTAGCTCTTTTGGGATCCTTGAGCCCCCCTCCCCTCCTCCCCCCCCCCCCCCAAAATCACCCCACCTCTTGTCGACAAGAAACCCCTGGGCCCGGCCCTTGGTATGGACATTTTGGCACCCCGGCAGTGCCAATGTGTGGCAGGTTGGCACTGCCAGGGTGCCGGGCTGGCAGTGCCAATGTGCCAGGCTGTCAGTGCCAAGGTGCCAGTAGGAGTGCCAGGGTACCACTCTGCCCAATGTCTGACCACCCGGGGGCTTCCAATGGCTTGGTAGACCCCCTCCCCCAGGCACCAGTACTAAACAGCGCCCTGGCGAGGTCTCCAAGTCATGGCCAATGAATTCCGGGCCCGAGCCTAATGGCTCATTTGAATACGCATATCTGGATCTCGCCCAGTGACAAGGTCACTGAATCGCACCCCAGGACAGAGATTCTGGAAGAATTTTTAGAACTAATCATATTTGAACATTTGAGTTGCTACAACTATGATTAATGTTAAAGTTTGTCATTGTGCTTTGAAGCCACATTGATCAATATGGTATGAGAACCATAATAGTGGATTTTACCTCAGGAAGAGCGGCCACATGATAGACTGTAAAGTATTCTAAAGATTAAATTTCCAGCTGTTCACTCCCTCTTGATTCACTATATAATGTTCGGTAGGGAGAAACCTGAACCCCCTTTACAGACAGTAACAGTCTCAGGCTGTAGAGCTTCAGGGAATGTTAAACATTAATTCCCTCTGATGTGTTGGGTATGCCGGGTCTGTGAGGACTGCGTTTACTGGAGCAGAGAGAGAGACAGGCTTCCGACACTTGAAGAAATGCAACTCGATTTTATTGAACGCTTAACTGTCATACATACTTTAACTGTGGGTTGACACTATGCTGACTTGACTGGAGACCTGAGGCTATCCTGACCAGACTATCTTACTACCACATGGTGTATGTTCTAGTTGCTGCTCACGGGCTCTGACTGTCTCAGAGGCTGGATCCCAAGACAGCTGGAAAACTAGTGCCCTCTGGCTTTATAGTGGTTGTGGCCTGTCTGGTGATTGCCTGCTGTGATCTGTGTGTTCACTGGTCATCCTGTGTGTCAATCACTGCCTGCCTGTGCACCATCATATACCTGTGTGTATATTATGACACCCTCAACCACTGCAATGTTAACACTGTGCAAATGGTGCACTGCTGAAACTCATCAAGCACCTTGCAAACCTCTACCATCTGGAGGGAGAAAGTAGTACAGTAAGAAGTCTTACAACACCAGGTTAAAGTCCAACAGGTTTGTTTCGAATCATTAGCTTTTGGAGCATAACTCATTCCTCAGGTGCGGGAGAAAGGCAGCAGATACATGGGACACCAACACCTGGACATTCCCCTCCAAGCCACACACCATCCTGACTTGGAAATATATTGCTGTTCCTTCACTGTCGCTGGGTCAAAATCCTGGATCTTTTTCTCTAACTTGATCAAAAAGATGAGGAAAAGGCAACAAAAAAAGAAAAATAGTCGGGAAGGCCATAAGACCATTAGACGTAGGAGGAGAATTAGGCCATTCAACCCACCTAACATGCTCCACTAGTCCACAGAATCCCTACAGTGCAGAAGGAGGCCACACAGCCCGTTGAGTCTGTACTGACCCTTCGAGAGAGCACCCCATGTAGGGCCACCACACCCTCCCATCCCTGTAACCCCACCTAACCTGCACATTAAGGGGCAATTTTAGCACAGCCAATCTACCTAACCTGCACATCTTTGGACTTGTGGGTGGAAACTGGAGCACCCAGAGGAAACCCACGCAGACATGGGAAGAATGTGCAAACTCCACCCAGACACTTACCCAAAGCCATAATTGAACCCGGGTCCCAGGCGCTGTGACGCAGCAGTGCTAACCACTGTGCTACCCTGCCACCTCAAGTAGATCATGACTGATCTGATATGAAAACCTTCAACTTAACTTTCCCGTCTTATCCCCATATTCCTTGATTCCCTTACTGATTACAAATCTGTCTATCTCAGCCTTGAACATACTTACCAACCCAGCCCCTGCGGTAAAGATTTCCACAGATTCACTATCCTCTGAAAGAAGAAATTCCTCCTCATCTCTTTCTTAAATCGGCGAACCTCTTACTCTGAGATTATGTGCTCTGATCCTAGACTCTCCCACAAGTGGAAACATCCTCTCGGCATCTACCCTGTCAAACCCCCTGAGAATCCTGTATGTCTCTATAAAGTCGCCTCTCATTCTTTTAAACTCCAATGTATACAGACCGAATCTACTCGACCTCTTCTCATGAGCAAACCCCTCCATATCTGGGATCAACCTAGTGAACCTCCTCTGGACATGCCTCCGATGCTAGTATATCTTTCCTAAGATAAGGTGATCAAAACTGTTCACAGGCAAAGAGAAACTATTAAGTTACATTATCGAGGAACATTTTAAACATTTGAAATGATGAGGGGAGATATTAAATAAACAAATCAAATTCAAAAAAAGATCAAATCTGTGTTCAGGCAGACCGCACCTCTGCATTTTATAAGAACCTAGAGAAAATATAACAGAGACGTTACACATATTTAATAACCCTTTGGTTAAAGGTGTAGTGCTCAAAGTCTGGCAGATGGCGTAGTCTATTTAAGAATGGAGATAGAGCATGTTCAGAGAACTGACTATAAGACAGAAATAGGAATAGGAGAAAAGGATCATTAGCCAGAATGCCAGAAAGTAGACAGCGGGTTCCCACATTGTTTATAATTTAAACTAACAAATTAGACTGTTGAATCAAAAACACATTTTTAAATTTGTAGATGGCATCATATTGGGGGAGATAGTTAATACTGAGGAGGACTGCAAGCAATTACAGGAAGATATTAATAAACTTGCAGAATGGGCACATAATTAGCAAATTAATTTCAAGGATAAGGGTGAGGTGTTACATTTTGATAAGAAAAATAAGGTCACAAAATTGCTTGGAAAATAAGAATCTAATTGGAATAGAGGAGCACAAGGATCAAGGAGTACAAATACAAAAATCAGTAAAAGAATCAATGCAGGTTAATAAGGCCACTTGAAAAAAAAGCAAACCAAGCATTAAGTTTTATTTTTCGAGTGATCGAATTGGAAAGTCGAGAAGTTATGCTAAACTCGTATCCAGCCTCGTTTAGATTCCAGTTCCAGTACTATATTCAGTTGTTGTCATCATATTACAAAAAGGTCAGGAGGCACTGCAAAGATGCGAAAATGATTTGCAACAATGATGCCAGGACTTTGAGGTTACACTTGCCACGGAAGGATGAACATTTTAGATTCCTTCCCTCTTGAAAAGAGAAGACTGAGGAGTGACCGGACGGAGGTTTTTTTTTTCAAATTACAAATGGTTTTGATCGACCTGACACAGAGAGAATGAGAGGAAGAGCAAACTTAGAGGCCATCAATATGAGATAGCTACCAAGAAACGCAACGGGGAATTTAGAAGAAATATCTTTGCTCGGAGAACAATTAGAATGTGGAAGAAGGAAGCAGGCAAGACAATTGATACCGATGCATTTACGGGAAGGTTCGGGAAACATATGAGGGAGAAGGGAATTAGAGGATTATGCTAATAGAGTTAGACGAGATAAAATGGGAAGATTGAAGCATAATTGCCAGCAAGTACTAGTTGCATTGAAAGGCCTGTTTCTCTGTTGCATATTCTGTGTAAAGCCATTGGACTATAATTGCTAATATGTGCTTACTCAATTGGAGTGGTGTCACTGGACTGGTGATCCAGAGACCCAGGGTAATACTTTGGGGACCCGGGTTTGATTCCCGCCACGGCAGGTGATGGAAATTGAATCCAATAAATATATGGAATTAAAAGTCTAATGATGACCATTAAATTATTGTTGATTGTCGTAAAAAAAATCCCCAGCTGGTTTACTAATGTCCTCCAGAGAAGAGAATCCGCAGTCCTCACCTGGTCTGGCCTACATGTGACTCCAGATCCACAGCAATGTGGTTGACTCTTAACTGGCCTAGCAAAGCCATTCAGCTGTATCAAAAACCACGACAAAGTCAATTAAAAGGCCCGAATAGCGCTGTGGGTGTACCTACACCATATGGGAGCTGGTTTAGCTCAGTTGGTGGACATCTGGGGCGGGATTCTCCGCAATCGGCGCGATGTCCGCCGACCAGCGCCCAAAACGGCACGAATCAGTCCGGCATCGCGCCACCCCAAAGGTGCGGAATTCTCCGCATCTTGAGGGGCCGAGCCCTCACCTTGAGGGGCTAGGCCCGCGCCGGACTGATTTCCGCCCCGCCAGCTGGCGGGAAAGGCCTTTGGTGCCCCGCCAGCTGGCGCGGAAATGACTTTGCCGTGCGGCGCATGCACTTGAGCGTCAGCGGATGCTCACGGCATCCCCGTGCATGCGCAGTGGAGGGGGTCTCTTCCACCTCCGCCATAGTGGAGACCATGGCGAAGGCGGAAGGAAAAGAGTGCCCCCACGGCACAGGACCGCCCGCGGATTGCTGGGCCCCGAACGCGGGCCAGGCCACCGTGAGGGCACCCCCAGGGCCAGAGCGCCCGCGCCCCCCCCAGGACCCCGGAGCCCGCCTGCGCCGCCTTGACCCGCCGTTCGAAAAGTGGCTCAATCCACGCCGGCTGGCGTGGGTTGACAGCGGCGGGACTTCGGCCCATCGCAGACCGGAGAATCGGCGGGGGATTTCCGCCGAACGGCGCGGCGCGATTCCCGCCCCCGCTGAATCTCCGGTGGCGGAGAATTCAGGACACGGCAGGGGCCGTGATTCACAAGCCTTGGGTGAAGAAGTTCCTCCTAAGCTCAGTCCAGAATCTACTTCCCCTTATTTTGAGCCTAGCCAATTTTTAAAAAATAGGGTGGGATTCTGCGGGAACCGGCGGAGCGGGCAACTCCGGCGCGAAGGAGTGGCGTGAACCACTCCGGCGTCAGGCCGCCCCGAAGGTGCGGAATCCTCCGCACCTTCAGGGGCTAGGCCGGCACTGGAGTGGTTTGCGCCGCGCCAGCCAGCGCGGAAGGGGCTTGGCGCCACGCCAACCGGCACCGAAGGGCCTCCGCCGGCCGGCGCGAGTTGGCGCATGCGCCGAAGCGTCATCCCAGCACATGCGCAGGGGGGATTCATCTCCGCGCCGGCCATCGCGGACCGTTACACCGGCCGGCACGGAGGAATAGAGTGCCCCCATGGCACAGGCCCGCCCTTGGATCGGTGGGCTCCGATCGCGGGCCAGGCCACCATGGGGGCACCCCCCCCCCCCCAGGGCCAGATCCCCCCACGCCTCCCCGAGGACCACGGAGGCCGCCCACGGAGCCAGGTCCCGCCGGTAAGTACCTGTTGTAACATACGCTTGCGGGACTGGCCTAAAACGGGCAGCCACTCGGCCCATCACAGGCCAGAGAATCGGCGGGGGGGGGCTGCTGCCAATGGCCGCTGACCGGCGCGGCACGATTCCCGCCCCCGCCAATCCCCGGCGCCAGAGAATTCGGCAGCCGGCGGGGGCGGGATTCAGTCTGCCCACCGGCGATTCTCCGACCCGGCGGGGGGTTGGGGGGGACGGAGAATCCCACCCATAGTGTTTCATGTCAGGTGGAACAGTGGTTAGCATTGCTGCTTCATAGCACCAGGGACCCGGGTTCAATTCCAGCTTTAGGTAACTGTCTGTTTGGTATTTGCACGCTCTCCCCGTGTCTGTGTGGGTTTCCTCCGTGTGCTCCAGTTTCCTCCCACAGTCCAAAGATATGCATGTTCGGTGGATTGGCCATGATAAAATTGTCCCTGAATGTCCAGGGACGTGCGGGTTAGGTGGGGTTATGGGGATAGGGTGGGGAGTGGGCCGAGGTCGGGTCTCAGAGAGTTGTTGCAGACTCGATGGGGTGAATAGCCTTTTCTGCACTGTGGTAATTCTATGATTAACAATACACAAATACCATGGGCGGGATTCTCCGCCAGCGGGATTCTCCGCCAGCGGGATTCTCCACCGGCGGGGTTCTCCGTTCTGCCGACAGCACACCCATGCCCGCAGGTTTCCTGGCAGTCTGGGCTGTCCACAATGGGGAATCCCATTGGCAGGTAGCAGGAACGGAGAATCCCGCTGCCAGTGAGGGCGCGTCACCGAGGAACACACGGCTGGCGGACCGGAGAATCCACCCCATATGTATCGTCTGGTACATAGAAAGAGTTTGGACAATCAGAACTTCCCAAAGTACATTACAGTTCAATGAGATCCCTTTCAAGTGTAGTCACTGCTGGAATTTGGTGAGACTCAGCCCCCAGTTTGCCGGAGAAAGATCTCGAAACAGTCGTTGTGTCGGGACAAGGCAATCAGTTTCAGTGATGTGGGCTGAGGGTTAAAGGTTGGCCAAGATTACAGGAAGAACTCTCTGGTTTAGCAATAGGGACAAAGCTATTGTAAGCTTCAGTAAAATTGCCATGTGCCCAAATCTGTACAGGCTAGATTGGAAAATGTAGCCTTGAGCCAAGTACAAAGACATTAAAAAAATGTGTGATAAATAACCAAAGTGAACGAACAAGGCAAAATACTAGCACAAAGCAGTTTTTGAATAGCAAACCTCAACAGATTAAAAATGTCCCGGCTAACCTTACAATGCGCAGGTGATAAATAAAAATGATAAATAGCAGGGAAAGTTATACCCTACAGGTAAACAAATAAAAGAATTGAGCAACATAAGTTATACTAAGCAACAGTAGAAATTAATCACTTATCGGTTTATAGACAAGGTGAATTTTGGGGTCAAAATGAACAACAGCAAACAAGCAGTTCCTGATGGATGTCCACACGTGTTCGAGTAACTGCTTCAGAGGAGGCAGATGGCCTGTGGCTGGTACAGATTAACTAAAGGAAATGTCAAACTTCATACCAGTATGCACCTCAACTCTCTGAGAATATCTTTTATTTTAAAAAGGAGAACTCATTTTTCAGTTCAGACTCTCCCCAAGCAGCGTCCTCTGCAACTACATTGAAATTATTCCCACGCAATTCTCTGGCACAGTCATAAATCGAAATGCACTGACAATTCTATCTCGATTTTGCTCAATGTAAACAACGTTACCACAACTTGATTTTAGAATCATCCTTCTTTTCAAATCCCTCCATGGCTTCACCACTCCAGTCCTAAAACCCTCTGATATCTCTGCATACCCCCCCCCCCCTCCCCAATTCTGTCCTCTTACACATCCACAATTTTCATCACTACAGCGTTGGCAGCTCTGCCTTCAACTACCTCAGTCTGGAATTGCCTCCCCAAATCTCTCCATCTTTATATCTCTCTTGCTTCCTAATGATGGATCTTAAAATCATCTTTGCTTTTGGTCCATAAGATCTAAAGACACAGGAGCAGAAGTAGGTCATTTGTCCCCTCGAGTCTGCTCCACCCTTCAATGCGACGGGGCAGCATGGTAGCACATTGGTTAGCACAATTGCTTCACAGCTCCAGGGTCCCAGATTCGATTCCTGACTTGGGTCACTGTCTGTGCGGAGTCTGCACATTCTCCCCGTGTGTGCGTGGGTTTCCCCCGGGTGCTCCGGTTTCCTCCCACAGTCCAAAGATGTGCAGGTTAGGTGGATTAGCCATGATAAATCGCCTTAAGTGTCCAAAAAAGGTTAGATGGGGTTACAGGGATAGAGTGGAGGTGTGGGGATAGGGTGGAGGTATGGGCTTAGGTAGGGTGCTCCTTCCAGGGGCAGGTGCAGACTCGATGGGCGAATGGCCTCCTTCTGCACTGTAAATTCTATGATTCTACGATTGAATAATCCACATTGATAATCCTCAACTCCATTTTCCTACCTTATCCCCATAACCCTTAATTCTCTTATTGATTAAAAATCTGTCTATCTCAGCCTTGAACATACTTCATGACCCAGCCTCTACAGCCCTCTGCAGTAAAGAATTCCACAGATTGCTACCCTCTGAGAGAAGAAATTCCTCCTCATCTGTCTTGAATGGGTGACCCCTTATTTTGAGATTCTGCCCTCTGGTTCTAGACTCCCCCACAAGGGGTAACAACCTGTCAGCATCTACCCTATCATGCCCCCTGAGAATCCTATATGTCTCAATAAGCACCATAGAATCCCTACAGTGCAGGATGATGCCATTTGGCCCATCGAATCTGCACTAACCTGCTGAAAGAGCATCCTACCCAGGTTGAACCCTTCAACCCTGAAACCCCAACTAATTTACACATCTTTGGATGCTAAGGGGCAATTTGGAATGGGAAGAAACTGGAGCACCCGGAGGAAACCCACGGCAGTGATAACCACTGTGTTGCCATGCCACCGTCTCATTTTTCCAAACTCCAATGAATACAGGCCCATTCTACTCAACCTCTCCTCATAAGAAAATCCCTTTATACCTGGGATCAACCTAGTGAACCTTCTCTGGTCACCAATGCTAACATCTCCTTGGTATGAAAATGTATTTGATAACATTCATGTGCAGCACTTGAGATGTTTTATAACATCAAAGGTCGTGGAATGCGAGAATACATTAAGCTGAAATATCATTATAAATCTTGTTCCCTTCTCATGGTGGGTTTGGCAGTGGAGGGTGCATTTAATTGAGTGGAAGGTAGGGCAGGGGCAGATTACCCACCTTCCCACCTCCAACCCAATTAAGTCCCATTGAGGGCATGCATGTCCCTCTGCCGATTGAGGCCTTTAATGACCAATGAATGACCAATTATGAGCCTCATCCTGTCTCCACTAGCATTTGCTCAGCAGCAGGCAGGGGTCTTGTTATGCACTCTCGCTTATTTGCTGTGCGGTCCCGGACGTAGTTCACTTGTTAAAAGGCAGTCAGTGTCTGATCAAGACACCCGGCAACCAGAAAGTTGGGAATGGGGAGCGGGTGGCCTGCTGAAAACCAATCTGCCACCCCCGCAACCATTTTACTGCCATCAGTCGCCTGTGTCTGAGGCTGAGAGTGGGTGTTGTACCTACGGCAGCCACCACCTTCCCAATGGCGCTGCTGATTGCAGAGGCATTGCCGGCCTCTGATTGGCTGGCTGTTCTTACCGGGAGGAATTCCACCCCACCCCTCCCTCGCCGGGTCCTCCATCCCAAGGGACGGCCCTCTGCAGGCCTGTCAAGTGCCTGAGTGGCAGGAGATGGCAGGCCTTCTCTAAAAGGGGCAGCATGGGTGGTCACATTGGTTCTCGAACTGACGGGCAAGACCCCCAACGCCTCCACAAGATGTCACCCACTAACTGTGTTTTTCACCTGCCACGCTCAACCATTTCTGTGCTGGCCAAAGTCTTTCTGCAGCGAGTCAACAGAAGTGGGTCCTTGCAAAGAATCCGGATTACAGCTGTGATGCCCCCCAATCAATGAGTCGCATCATTAATGGCTGCCCCTGACAAAATTCAGCAGAGAACTCCATTTAGAAACTGCAGAACATTTGCTGGCAGCTTGCTGATTACTGTACACAGCTAAAAACAAACTCCACAGCTGTTGCCAGACTTGTTATGTATGCCAGCATTTTCTGGTTTTGGCTCAAACTCGAGAGTCCAGTTTTGAACTCAAAGCCTAGTGCCGAGCTAACAGTATAACTACAGATATGTTCCATCTTAGCAAACTGGCTCTCGATTAAAAAAAAACACATCTGAGAGCTCAGGAAGGGAACAAACCCAGATTAGTTTAATCAAGACGTCAGCACTACAGACAGGAGCAAGTGAATCCCATTGTCCTGCGATTAGCTGTAAATAGGCTGAGACAGGATCAATCATCCCCCTGCTCGATGCTATCAATGTAGCACATTTGCAAGTAATTAAAGAGTTGCAGTTTCACACGTTCATTTATTATTTTCGCTCAACTATAAATAGTCAGCACTGACCATGTCATTCGCTCAATATTATTTTGAAGTGGATATGCCTATTTTTAAACCAAGGGCTTCATATAGAGCAGAATGTAACAGAATCAAACATATACGGTGGGATTCTCCGTCCGTGGCTGCCCGGCGACCGGAAATTATCGCCCGAGGTCGATGGACCTTTACATGGTACGCGTCCCGCCGTCGCGATGTGGCGGCGGGCAGGGCGGAAGATCCAACCCATAATTCCATTGCTATCAGACTCCTAATTACTGCAAGAGAGTCTTATTAGGCCTTGAAACGTTAACTCTGGGCAGGTTTCTCCATCCAGCTATGCTGGAATCGTGAATAGTGATCAGGGGAGAATGGGGCGTCAGCCAAAAATCGAGGTGGGTGCCGAGCGCCCAGCAGAGCGCCATGCACCGGTGTCTCGGTGGTGCGTGGATGCCCCGCCTGGGGTAAGCATTAGAACATGTACAGTAACACTCATTAACAAATCATTAACGGGCCCAACCCGGTAGTCTCCAGCCACCCATAATGCACCATCTCCATCAGGCGGAAGTGACGCCATCGGGGAACACTTCTGGTATTTAAAAATAGGGACCAGGTGCGTTGGCTGCCGGTGGGGGGAGAGAGAGGAGGTAATAAAGGGAACAACGATGTACTGACAGTTGCGCCGCTGCCATCTGGGGCTGGCATCTGCCCACTCCCACCTCCCAGGCCACCCGCCCAGGAACCCCCAGACCCCAGCCACCAATGGGATAGCCGTGGTCCTGCACAGCCAGGACCAGCAGGTGTTGGCACCCCTCAGTGCACCCATCCGAAACGCTGCCCCACTGCAAGGGTGCAGGGGAAGAGCAGAGTGCAGCCCGAACAGTGGTCACATGCACCATGGCCCCGCCACCCTCCCTGGCACACTGACCCCCACCAGGGCACCACTAGCCAACCCATTCCGCAGGATCATCAGCCGTCACCAAACCCCACCTTCCCACTGCGCCCCTGCTCCCATCCAACCTGCCCCTGCGTAGGTAGGCAAGCTCCATGCATTGGACACAGTGCCCTTGGCACACTACAGCTACGGCCCCAACAGTTGCCCACCCCCCTCACCCAGCCCCATCCGTAGGCCCTTCCCGCATGCATGCCATCAGGCATGGTACCAGTCAGTGGCATGGTGCTTCCCCACAACCCAGTGCCATCCTGCTGGCCGGGTATCACGTAGCCCACGCAAGGAGGAAGGCCATGGTCGTCCCCACAGGGGCCACAGAGCTTTTAACTGGCAGAGGAACCTGGCGGGGCTAGAGACAGGCACCAGCGAGGCCAGGGGCACTGGGATTAATGTAAAGTGTTGATGGGAATAGCTGGGGGTGGGGCAAAGATCAGGAGGGGGGAGAGGGACGTGCAGGTGCAGGGGCTGCAGTGCAGGCCATTGCAAACGTGCAGCCCGGTGGACCTGGATGGGCACGGTAGTACTCAACATGCTAACATCTGTGCCCTTTACCCCCTGCAGATAATGGAATTTGGTATTCAGCCAGCAATAGATGCCTGGCCACCACAGCTTTAGCGGATGCACTGAGGCTGCACGAGCAGAAGCTTCTCGGGAAGGACCCTGCCCCAGAGGAGCAGGGGCCAGCTGGTGACGATGGAGAATGGGCCACTCAACAGTCAGAAGAGGAGGTGGGAAGGAGGCACTGCATCAGGCCCCATGTAAACCGGCAGCACCTGTCGTTCGAGGACCAGCCAGACTGAGCATGTCGGATCTTGGCACACCTGCAACCGTGGAGGTCAGAGGGAGGACACCAGCCCTGACGATTGCCCTGAACCTCTTCGCCACTGGGTCTTCCAGGCAACGAGCGAGGACCTAAACGAGCGAGGACCTATCTGGGATCTCCCAGACATTCATGCATAGGTACATCTGAGCCATAACATATGCCCTATAAGCCCGGACGGCACAGTATATCACCTTCAATGGATTGAAGGTGATATACCTTTGGTCATTGGTAAGATATTAGAGTCCATTATTAAAGATGAGATCGTGGAGTACTTGGAAGTGCATGATAAAATAGGACTGAGTCAGCACGGCTTTGTCAAGGAGAGGTCATGTCTGACAAATCTGTTCGAGTTCTTTGAGGAGGTAACAAGGAAGTTAGACAAAGGAGAACCAGTGGATGTGATTTATTTAGATTTCCAGATGGCCTTTGTCAAGGTGCTGGGTAGGAGACTGTTGAATAAGTTAAGAGCCATGGCGTTAAGGGTAAGATCCTGGCATGGATGGAGGATTGGCTGACTAGCAGAATGCAAAGAGTGGGGATAAAAGGGTCTTTTTCAGGATGGCAGCTGGTGACTAGTGGTGTGCCTCAGGGGTCTATGCTGGGATCACAACTTTTTACAATATACATTAATGATCTGGAAGAAGGAACTGTTGCTCGGTTTGCAGATGATATAAAGATCTGGAGAGGGACAGGTAGTATTGAGGAAGCAGGGGGGGCTTCAGTAGAACTTGGGCAGGCTAGGAGAGTGGGCAAAGAAGTGGCAGATGGAATATCATGTGGAAAAGTGTGAGGTTATGCACTTTGGAAGGAGAAATGGAAGCATAGACTATTTTCTAAATAGGGAAATGCTTAGGAAATCAGATGCACAAAGGGATTTGGGAGTCCTTGTTCAAGATTTGCTTAAGGTTAATGTGCAGGTTCAGTCGGCAGTTAGGAAGGCAAAGGCAATGCTAGTATTCATGTTGAGAGGGCTAGAATACAAGAGCAGGGATGGCTCTTCTGAGGCTATGTAAGGCTCTGGTCAGTGATGTGTTGGATGCTCTGGATCCGTGGAACACATACAGCCCACCAACACTTAAAATAGTACAACACTATTTTATTAAGTTAGAAACTGTTGAACATACTTTCACTGTGGGTTAACACGATGTTAGATTAAACTAAAGACCTATGCCTGTCCTAACCAGTCTATGTATTCAGCACATGGTGAAGATCTGTGCTGTAAGCTGTAAGCTCTGTCCTTCTGAGAGACTGCATCCCGAATGAGTGGGAACTCTGATGCCCTCTGTCTATATAGTGAGTGTGCTCTAATTGGTGATTGGCTGTGGTGTTGTGTGTGTTGGTTGGTCTTGCTGTGTGTCCATCAGTGTGTGTGTCTGCACCATGATATACTGGTATATATTATGACATCCCCCCTTTTATAAAAAAATGTATGTGTGTGGCAATAAATAATGTGTGGTGAGAATGTTCCTAACTACGTGTGGGGTGCGAAGACATATTTACAGGACTACGTACATGAGAACTAAGCTATTTACATGGGAAGGTGCCTGGTGCAGAGAAGCAGTATGCAACAAGAGTAACGAGATCAACACTATATGCAAACCAGGGAAACAATCAAAAAAAGCAACGAAAATTTCAGAGAGCCCATAAGTTTGCAAAGTTCATAAATTTAGTCTCTGAGGTGGGCAACAAATTCTGGTTGACCGCCTCAAGGGTGGGTCGAGAGCCGCCGGATCAGGAGCGGGCTAGACTGCGTCAAAGGCAGGGGTAGGCAGAGTGACAGGGAGCTCTACATAGTCCGTGGCAAGATCAGCAGGAGGGCGAGTCGACACTGGAGGATCACGTGGCGAGCGTGGAACAAGATGAAGGGCGCGTCGATTGCAGCACAGAATAGAGCCATCCGGTAGATGAACCAGGAACAAGCGGGGGGCCACCTGCTGAAGGACAACAGCAGTTGCAGACCAGCTACCATCCGGAAGATGGACGCTGACGTTGTCATCTGGAGCCAGAGCAGGGAGATCAGCTGCACGGGAGTCATGAGTCGCCTTGTGCTGTGCATGAGACAGCTGCATCCTGCGAAGGACCGGAACGTGGTCGAGGTCTGGGACATGGATGGAAGGCACCGTCGTTTTCAGGATGCGACTCATGAGTAACTGGACTGGCGACAGGCCAGGGGACAGTGGGGTGGAGCGAGAGGCCAGCAAGGCAAGGTAGAAATCAGACCCAGCATCGGCAGCCTTGCATAGGAGCCGGTTGATGATATGTACTCCCTACTCTGCTTTGCCGTTGGATTGGGGGTACAGGGGACTGGACGTCACATGTGCAAAATTGTACCGCCTGGCAAAGTTGGACCATTCTTGGCTGGTGAAGCAGGGGCCATTGTCTGACATAACCGTGAGCGCGATGCGTGTCGAGCAAATGTTTCTTTACATGCACGAATGACTGCAGACGAGGTGAGGTCGTGCAACCGTATCACCTCTGGGTAATTCAAAAAGTAGTTCATGATCACGACATAGTCTCTACCCAGCGCATGGAACAGGTCGATGCCCTTGGTCCATGGTGACGTGACCAATTCATGGGGCTGCAGGGTCTCACGTGGTTGGGCCGGCTGGAAGCGCTGACAAGTGGGGCAGTTGAGCACTGTGTTGGCTATGTCCTCATTAATGCCAGGCCAGTACACTGCCTCTCGGGCCCATCGGCGGCACTTTTCCACGCCAAGGTGGCCCTTGTGTAGTTGTTCCAGGACAAGCTGGCGCATGCTATGCGGGATGACAATGCGGTCCAATTTTAGAAGAACCCCGTCTACTACCGCCAGATCATCTCTGACATTGTAGAATTGAGGGCATTGGCACTTGAGCCAGCCGTCCGTCAGGTGGCGCGTGACACTCTGTCGCAAGGGGTCAGCCGCCGTCTCGCGGCGAATTTGGACGAGGCGTTCATCCGTGGCAGGTAGATTGGAGGCCGCGAATGCCACAGGGGCGTCAACCTGGCAGATAAATCCCGCTGGGTTTAATGGAGTGTTGACTGCCCTGGAGAGAGCATCAGCAATGATGAGATCCTTGCCTGGGGTGTATACCAGCTGGAAGTCGTATCACCGGAGCTTGAGAAGAATACGCTGGAGGCGAGGCGTCATATCGTTCAAGTCTTTCTGTATTATATTGACCAGCGGATGATGGTCGGTCTCGACGATGAATTGAGGAAGTCAGTAGACATAATCGTGAAACTTAACAACACCGGTCAGAAGGCCCAGGCACTCCTTTTCTATCTGCGCGTAGCGCTGCTCCGTGGGGGTCATCGCATGTGACGCATATGCAACGGGGGCCCATGATGAGGCCTCATCATGTTGAAGCACTGCTCCAATGCCGGATTGACTGGCATTGGTCAAAATTTTTGAAAGCTAAGATCGGGGCCGTGGTCAGTTTTGCTTTGAGTTCTCTCCATTCGCGCTCGTGGGCAGGGAGCCATTGGAAGTCTGTCATCTTCCTGACCAGGTTCCTGAGAGCCGTGGTATGAGAGGCGAGGTTAGGGATGAATTTCCCTAAAAAATTTACCATGCCCAGAAATCGGAGGACCGCCTTCTTGTCCTCTGGTGTTTTCATAGCTGTGATGGCAGCTACCTCGTCCGCATCCGGCTGCACACCCAATTGGGAGATGTGTTCCCTGAGGAACTTAAGTTCTGCCTGACCAAAAGAGCATTTGGCCCTGTTGAGGCGGAGGCCATGCTCATGTATACATCTGAATTCGCGCTGGAGGTGACTAACATGCTCCTGCGGGGTGGTGGACCAAATGATTATGTCATCGACATAGACGCGAACACCTTCAATACCTTCCATCATTTGTTCCATAATCCTATGGAACACTTCTGATGCAGAGGTGATCCCAAACGGCATCTTCCGAAGACAACAATATCTTCCAAAGGGGGTGTTAAATGTGCAGAGTTTCCTGCTGGATTCATTGAGCTGGATTTGCCAGAATCCTTTTGAGGCGTCGAGTTTGGTAAAGAGCTTGGCGCGAGCCATCTCACATGTGTGCTCTTCGCGCTTGGGAATTGGATAATGCTCTCTCATAATATTGCGATTTAGATCCTTGGGATCAATGCAAATTCTCAATTCGCCGGAAGGCTTTTTTACACATACCATGGAACTGACCCAGTCGGTCGGTTCCGTGACTTTGGAAATTACTCCTTGGTTCTGGAGGTCCTGCAGCTGCTGCTTGAGGCGGTCCTTAAGGGGTGCTGGGACCCTGAGAGGTGCGTGCACCACAGGCGTGGCATTCGGTTTTAATAAAATCTTGTAGGTGTACGGGAGCGTGCCCATGCTCTCGAAGACGTTGTGGTTCTGGTTGATAATGGCGTCGAGCTGCGCCCTGAAGTCGGTGTCCTGAAAGGCAGACGCGTCAGCAGGAGAGAGAGCGTGAACTCTCTGAACTAGATTCAACAGCTTTCATGCCTGCGCACCAAGCAGGGAGGCTTTCGAGGAGATCACGATTTCAAAGGGAAGGATGGCTTTGCGTGACCTGTGCGTCACTTCAAGTTGGCATGAGCCGCTGGCAGCAATGGCATTGCCATTGTAATCTAATAGCTGGCAGGATGGCTGGTTTGACACGAAGGCTTTGGAGGTCAGACCGTGCAATGAGATTGGCGGAGGCACCAGTGTCCAGGCGGAATCGTATTTGGGACCGGTTGACCGTAAGGGTGCACACCACTCATCGTCTGGATCGATGCTGTATACCGATAGAGGCTGGATTCTTTCCATCGGGGACACCCTGTTTTTTGTAATGATACCGACACGGGTCCGCGGTGTCAATACCAGGTAGCAGGTCCGAATCGGGCTCGGTGACCCCGAATACCAACTAGTGGCGTGTTCATGTAGCACACAGGTGTGCGTTGTGTGTGTTGATGTGTCCATCAGTGTGTGTGTCTGCACCATGCTATACTGGTGTATATTATGACAGTCAGACCCCATTTGGAGTATTGTGAGCAGTTTTGGGCCCCGTATCTAAGGAAGGATGTGCTGGCCTTGGAAAGGGTACAGAGGAGGTTCATCAGAATGATCCCTGGAATGAAGAGCTTGTTGTATGAGGAACAGTTGAGGACTCTGGGTCTGTACACATTGGAGTTTAGAAAGATGAGGGGGGATCTATTAAAAACTTACATGATACTGCGTGGCCTGGATAGAGTGGACGTGAAAAGGATGTTTCCATTTGTTGGTAAAAGTATAACCAGAGGACACAATCTCAGACGGATGGGATGATTCTTCAAAACAGAGATGAAGAGGAATTTCTTCAGCCAGAGGGTGGTGAATCTGTGGAACTCTTTGCCGCAGAAGGCTGTGGAGGCCAAATCAGTGGGCGTCTTTGAGATAGCTAGGTTCTTGATTAATAAGGGGATCAGGGGTTATGGGGAGAAGGCAGGAGAATGGAGATGAGAAAATATCACTCATGACTGAATGGCGGAGCAGGCTCGATGGGTCGAGTGGCCTATTTCTGCTCCTCTGTCTTATGGTCTTATAGACCAAGCCCACCAGGTTGTCTGGGCAGCGGGATTCGCCACCATCGCTGGCATGTTCCAGGTTCAGGGGTGGTCAACGAGATGCATATCCCCCTATGTGCACCGGAGCATGAGGAGTGCATTTCATCAATAGGAAGGGATTCCACTCCCTGAATGTGCAGCTAGTGTGTGTCCACTGGATGCACATCACGCACATCTGTGCCCCCTATCCAGGCAGCATGCACGGCCCCTTTGTCCTGGCACTCTCGACGGTTCCTGACACTTTCAAGGCATATCCTTGGGTGAGGGGTTGGCTCTTGGGTGACAGGGGTTATCTGCTGTGGTCATGGCTGATGATGTCTATCTGGAGGCCCCAGGCTGGAGTGGAGAACCGCTATAACAGAGCCCATGCAGTGACCAGGGGCATCATTGAGTGGTGCATCGGCATCCTGAAGATGCAGATCAGGTGTTTGAATCGCTCAGGAAGGGCCCTCCAATACAGCCCTAGGAGGGCCTCCCGCATCGTGGTGACCTGCTGCATCCTGTATAACATCGCATTGCAGAGGTGTGACATGCTGGAGGAGAGGATGGAGGAACCCAAGGCCTCGTCTGACGAAGAGATGCAGAGGAGGGCCAGAATGGGCAGGAGCAACACTTGCAGATTATAATAAAATAGGTGGGAAAGCAGGCAGTGAAGAGGAGGAAAAGGTTTTACAGATGGATATAGATAGGCTAGGAGATTGGGTAAAATTTGGCAGATGGAATTTAATGTGGATAAGTGTGAGGTTACCCATTTTGGCCGAAAAAATAGAAAGGCAAATTATTATCTAAATGGGAAGCAGAATCAAGATGCATCTCGGCAGAGGGATCTGGTTGTCTTTGTTCATGAATCGCAGAAAGTCGGTATGCAGGTACAGAATATAATTAAAAAGGCAAATGGAATGTTAGTGTTTAGTGCAAAAGGACTGGTGTATAAAAGTAAAGAAATGTTGTTGCAATTGTATCAGGTGTTGGTGAGACCAGATCTGGAATATAATATCCAGTTTTGGACTCCTTATTTGAGGAAGAATGTGGTGGTATTGGAAGCAGTTCAGAGGAGGTTGACCAGATTGTAGCCGGGTATGAAAGGATTGATGTATGAGGACAGATTAAACAGTTTCGGCTCATACTCGCTGGAGTTTAGAAGGATGAGAGGGAATCTGATCACGGTGTACAAAATACTAAATGGGATTGCTAAAGTAAACGTTGACCTATTGTGGGGAAATCTAGAACGAGAGTTCATGGATAAAGGTTAAGAGGCGGTAGATTTAGAACTGAGATGGGGAAGAACTACTTCTCGTAGAAGGTGGTGAATTTGTGGAACTCGCTGCCCCATAGGGCGGTGAAATCTGAGTCATTAAATGGTTTCAAAAAAGAGATAGATATATTTCTGATTTAAAAAACAGTTGAAGGGATATGGGGTACAGGTAGGGAGGTGGATTTGAAACCAGAAAGAGATCAGCCATGATCTGATTGAATGGCGGAGTAGGCTCAAAGGGATGAATTGCCTACTTCTGCTCCTAAATCCTATGTTCCTATGACATGGGGCCCAGTCAGCCAAAGGAGGCCAATGATGCATGCGCTAGGGTCGCCATGCATGAGACAACCTGATCGGCTCCAGGTTCGCCGACAAGGGGGCCTGGCCACTGGCAGATCAACCATCCCGCCCCAACCCCACAACCCGCCCCAGCCCGCCGCTTATTGAACCCCATCCCTCCCACCCCAGCACCCACCCCCCCTTCAAGCCCCCACCAGCTGCACCGCAGGGTGTTGGCCCTGGGTCGGCAGTATCAGTGGGTCTGTTCCATTGGACAAAGGATCGTGACGACCTGCTCCGCGATGAGCTCTGGTGCTCCACATCGTCTGACAATGTTTGACTCTCAACCCGATGTCACATACCACTGTCTGAAGGACCTCCCCCCACTCCCCATGCAACCTGCCCTCATCTGACCTCTCTGCCAACTCTCCACCAACATTCCAATACTCCACTCACCTGTAATACCCTGCCTGGAGCCTATTGGCTGGGGACAATTCATTAGTCCATATTCCTTGGGGAATATGAGCTCCCACAAAGAGGGGATGAGGCAATCCTTAGCTTTGCTGCCTTATAAAAATGAGCTGGCCAGTGTGGTACTGGCTAGAGAGGGAACCAGTAGTGAACTACAGCTGCATACATATTGGTGTGAATAAAGTTACTTTATGTTTGACTCTACAAACTCATGCTGGATTCTTTGTGGACCTGGCAAAAGTCCTCCCCTCAGGCCTTCCTTATCCTCACCGCTCTGAGACCTCCAAAAGCTACCTCTTCTTGGAGTCCCGGGATTTCTGTCCCAGTCCTGTCTACTACAGCTTCTGGTGTTGCAGGGAACCATAGAGAGCTGCTGGCGAATCTGGGGCGAAATTCTCCCGAAATGGTGCGATGTCCGCCGACTGGCGCCAAAACGGCGCCAATCAGACGGGCATCGCGCCGCCCCAAAGGTGCGGACTGCTCCGCATCTTTGGGGGCCGAGCCCCAACATTGAGGGGCCCGCCAGCTGGTGGAAACGGCCTTTGTTGCCCCGCCAGCTGGCGCGGAAATGACATGTCGGGGCGGCGCATGCGCGGGAGCGTCAGCGGCCGCTGACAGTTTCCCGCGCATGCGCAGTGGAGGGAGTCTCTTCTGCCTCCGCCATGGTGGAGACTGTGGCGGAAGGGAAAGAGTGCCCCCACGGCACAGGCCCGCCCGCGGATCGGTGGGCCCCGATCGCGGGCCAGGCCACCGTGGGGGCACCCCCCGGGGTCAGATCGCCCCGCGCCCCCCCCCCAGGACCTTGGAGCCCGCCCGTGCCGCCTTGTCCTGCCGGTAAATAGGTGCTTTAATTTACGCCGGCGGGACAGGCAATTTATCGGCGGGACTTCGGCCCATTCGGGCCGGAGAATCGAGCGGGGGGGGGCCCGCCAACCGGCGCGGCGCGATTCCCGCCCCCGCCGAATCTCCAGTGCCGGAGACTTCGGCAACCGGTGGGGGCGGGATTCACGGCAGCCTCCGGCGATTCTCCGACCCAACGGGGGGTCGGAGAATGACGCCCCAGATTCGACGCCAGCTCTCTGAAGTGGGACTTCCTCCCAAGCAAGGAGCAGAAGTCCTATCGCAAGCCAAAAATTGCTAATTGGAGTGTGAAATGATTGCGGGGCAAAGAGTGTCCCATCTCCTTGGATGGCAGTAAAGGAAACCCCACCATCCTGGCCGCTGAGTATTTGCTGCGCTTTCTGTTTCGTTTCCGTTAAGCACTGACTCATTCAAAGGCCATTTTCAAAATCACTGGAAATTCACGTAATCTTTAAATGCCTGCAGTTGCAAACTTGTTGGTCCCAAGTTCTTTCCTTGGGAACAATTTTCCACTCGAAAATGTGTCCAATATTGTCTTCTGCTCCTAAGAATGGAACAAGAACATAGCGTGAACTCGAAACATTCATTAATCCAGAATCAGTCATCACCTAATCATCAATGTTTTTAAGTCCTCAGCATTTTCAAAACACAGATGAATAGATTCTTGTTGGGCAAGGATATTAAAGGTTACGGAATCGAGGCTGATGGATTAGGTTCAGGTGCAGACCTGCCATGATCACCTTTTTTTGAATTCATTTACGGGACATGGGTTTCACTGGCTAGGCCAGCATTTATTTCACATCCCTAGATCCCCTTGAGAAGGTGATGGTGAGCTGCCTTCTTGAATTGCTGCAGGCCCTGAAGTGTAGGTACACCCACAGTAAGGTTATGGAGGGAATTCCAGGATTTTGACCCAGCAACAGTGAAAGAATGGTGTTTCCAAGTCAGGAAGGGAATCTAAGAAAGGATGTGCTGGCCTTGAAAAGGGTCCAGAGGAGGTTCACAAGAATGATCCCTGGAATGAAGACCTTATCTTATGAGGAGCAGTTGTGGACTCTGGGTCTGTATTTGTTGGAGTTTGGAAGAACGAAGGGAGATTTTATTGAAATGTGCAAGATACTTACTGAGAGACCTGGATAGAGTGGACGTGGAAAGTTTTCACTCGTAAGAAAATTTGGTGGGCCCGAATGATGTTTCCACGAGTAGGAAAAACTAGAACCCGAGGGCACAGCCTGAGACTGAAGGGACGATCCTTTACAACTGCGATGAGGAGGAATTTCTGTAGCCAGAGGATGGTGAATCTGTGGACTTCATTGTCGCAGAAGGCTGTGGAAGTCAGATCACTGAGTGTCTTTAAGACAGAGATAGACAGGTTATTGATTAATTGGGGAGAAGGCAGGAGAATGGGGTTGAGAAATATATCAGCCATGATTGAATGGCAAAGCAGACTTGATGAGCTGAGTGGCCTAATTGTTTGAAAATTCTGCTGTCTTATGGTCTTACGGTAAGTCCCTTGGAGGGGAACAGCCTGGTGGTGGGTTCTTGTATCATTTGCATTCTTTGATTTCTGTCATCTTATGTCTTCCTGTGTAGCTGACCACTATCTCAGGTTTTAGTCTTCTACCCATTAAAGAAGACCTGTGGAAGCAAACAGGGCATTACAGAAACATTGTGGCAGGGAATATATCAGCAAAAGATTGAAATCTGGCTCCCCAGAAGGCAACAGGGCAGCTTTCAGTCAGCAGAAAAAAGCACACCCAGCACGAGTATTCCAATAATTATAAAAGCAGAAAGTGCCAGAAAGTAAGGTCACTTCGGTGATTAGATTGTTGCTACATTTAATTAAACTTGCTTGAAGTAAATGATTAATTAAACTGTTGGACTCAGTAACTAATCTCGGCAAGTTCTGCTTGATGATATTATCAGCATACATTGGTTAAGCAAAAATATTCAACACTCAAAGAGAAAGTGTGATTTGAAAGGTTTGCTATGATGACACCTCACATAGAAAAAAAATAAAGGCCAGGGTTCTCCAATTGAGAGACTAAGGGTTTGATTCTCCGATTTTGAGACTATGTCCAGAGGGAGTGTCTAGTTTTACAATGAAAAAGTCGACGGCGCCCCTGCACCGATGCTCCTCATGGCGGGGTGCTAGCCGCCGCGCCATGCCTGCAGATATGGATCGAGAATTGCCAGGTCCGTGGCCAAGCATGTGCACAGCAGAGATCTGCGACGGTCGCGCCAAACAACATGGTGCCAGCCACGCGCGGACCTGGCTTGCCAGATAGTGCCCCCATGTAACCCCCCCCCCCCCCCGCCACCCTCGGACCACCCCTACACCACCCCCCACCAGTGCCCCCAGCCCCCACCAAAGTCCCTCCCGGCCAGCGGAACAGCTCCCTTCCCCGACTGTGGCGGCGCAGGACACAGACTGCAGCCGCTGCGCAAGCTTCCCGAAAACAGAGAGGACACGAGACCGATGCCCTCGGGAAGTCGGCCCATCGGGGGCGGAGCATCAGGGAGGGCCACAGGTGACATCCTGAGGCCGACCCGACGGCAGCGGTGTACTCAGCTGTTTTTGAGGGGGCGGAGCATCTGAAAAACAGCACCGCCCCTGATTTCGGCATAAAAAACGAATCTCTGGCCAATCGCCGAACACGGTTTTGGCATCGGCAACTGGAGAATCTCGCCCTAAGTGGTAATGCTGGGACTGAATTGCCAGAGTTCTACATTGACGAAAGCGGTGCCGGTCCCAAAGTGATTCAGGACAAGTTAATGGGCTAGCATTGGCTACACGTGGAACTGGTGTCTGATTCGCCGGGGTCGGGATTGTCACTGGAGAACCCGACAGGCTTCAGCCGCAAATAAGCACCCCACCCCCACACGCACTCATTCCAAGAACAAGAACAAAGAAAATTACAGCACAGGAACAGGCCCTTCGGCCCTCCAAGCCTGCGCCGATCCAGATCCTTTATCTAAACCTGTCTTCTATTTTCCAAGGATCTGCTTCCATCTGTTCCCCACCCGTTCATATATCTGTCTAGATGCATCTTAAAAGGTGCTATCGTTTCCGCCTCTACCACCTCCGCTGGCAAAGCGTTCCAGGCACCCACCACCCTCTGCGTAAAAAACTTTCCACGCACATCTCCCTTAAACTTTCCCCCTCTCACCTTGGAATCGTGACCCCTTGTAATTGACACCCCCACTCTTGGAAAAAGCTTGTTGCTATCCACCCTGTCCATACCTCTCATAATTTTGTAGACCTCAATCAGGTCCACCCTCAACCTCCGTCTTTCCAACGAAAACAATCCTAATCTACTCAACCTTTCTTCATAGCTGGCACCCTCCATACCAGGCAACATCCTGGTGAACCTCCTCTGCACCCACTCTAAAGCATCCACATCCTTCTGGTAATGTGGCGACCAGAACTGCACACAGCATTCCAAATGTGGCCTAACCAAAGTCCTATACAACTGTAACATGACCTGCCGACTCTTGTACTCAATACCCCGTCTGATGAAGGCAAGCATGCTGCATGCCTTTTTGACCACTCTATCGACCTGCGTTGCCACCTTCAGGGTACAATGGACCTGAACTCCCAGATCTCTCTGTACATCAATTTTCCCCAGGACTCTTCCCTTGACCGTATAGTCCGCTCTTGAATTAGATCTTCCAAAATGCATCACCTCGCATTTGCCTGGATTGAACTCCATCTGCCATTTCTCTGCCCAAGTCTTCAATCTATCTATATTTTGCTGTATTCTCACAGTCCTCCTCGCTACCTGCAACTCCACCAATCTTAGTATCATTTGCAAACTTGCTAATCAGACCACCGATACCTTCGTCCAGATCATTTATGGCTATCACAAACAACAGTGGTCCGAGCACGGATCCCTGTGGAACACCACTAGTCACCTTTCTCCATTTTGAGACTCCCTTCCATCACTACTCTCTGTCTCCTGTTGCCCAGCCAGTTCTTTATCCATCTAGCTAGTACACCCTGAACCCCATACGACTTCACTTTTTCCATCAACCTGCCATGGGAAACTTTATCAAAGTCCATGTATATGAAATCTACAGCCTTTCCCTCATCAATTAACTTTGTCACTTCCTCAAAGAATTCTATTCGGTTTGTAAGACATGACCTTCCCTGCACAAAACCATGCTGCCTATCACTGATAAGTCTATTTTCTTCCAAATGTGAATAGATCCGATCCCTCAGTATCTTCCCCAACTTTTTGCCTACCACTGACATCAAGCTCACAGGCCTATAATTCCCTGGATTATCCCTGCTACCCTTCTTAAACAAAGGGACAACATTAGCAATTCTCCAGTCCTCCGTGACCTCACCCATGCTCAAGGATGCTGCAAAGATATCTGTTAAGGCCCCAGCTATTTCGTCCCTTGCTTCCCTCAGTTACCTGGGATAGATCCCATCTGGACCTGGGGACTTGTCCACCTTAATGCCTTTTAGAATACGCAAAACCTCCCCCTTCCTTATGCCGACTTGACCTAGAGTATTTTAACATCCATCCCTAGCCTCAACATCCGCCATGTCCCTCTCCTTGGTGAATACCGATGCAAAGTACTCATTAAAAATCTCACCCATTTCCTCTGACTCCATGCATAAATTCCCTCTTTTGTCTTTGAGTGGGCCAATCATTTCTGTAGTTACCCTTTTGCTCCTTATATACGAATAAAAGGCTTTGGGATTTTCACGGATGAAAACTTTCCCCACAACAGCCAATCAGCATCTCCGCTCTACTGCCCTCTGCTGGATGCTTGCCTTGGCTTGAACACCTAGAGTGTCTTGCTCAGGTACACTTTCTGGATGCAGTGACCGCAATGGACAGATGCAAATTCTTCCCGCAACAGCCAATCAGCAGCTCCGCTCTATTGCCCTCTGCTGGATGCTTGCCTTGACTTGAACACCTAGGGTGTCTTGCTCAGGTACACTTTCTGGATGAAGTGACTGCAATGCACAGATGCAAATTTTCCCCACAACAGCCAATCAGCAGCTCCGCTCTACTGCCCTCTGCTGAATGCTTGCCTTGACTTGAACACCTAGGGTGTCTTGCTCAGGTACACTTTCTGGATGAAGTGACTGCAATGCACAGATGCAAATTTTCCCCACAACAGCCAATCAGCAGCTCCGCTCTACTGCCCTCTGCTGAATGCTTGCCTTGACTTGAACACCGAGGGTGTCTTGCTCAGGTACACTTTATGGATGCAGTGACCGCAATGGACAGATGCAAATTTTCCCCGCAACAGCCAATCAGCAACTCTGCTCTACTGCCCTCTGCTGGATGCTTGCCTTGACTTAAACACCTCGGGTGTCTTGCTCAGATGCACTTTCTGGATGCAGTGACCACAATGCACAGATGCAAATTTTTCCCTCAACAGCCAATCAGCAGCTCTGCTCTACTGCCCTCTGCTGGATGCTTGCCTTGACTTGAACACCAAGGGTGTCTTGCTCAGGTACACTTTATGGATGCAGTGACCGCAATGGACAGATGCAAATTTTCCCCGCAACAGCCAATCAGCAACTCTGCTCTACTGCCCTCTGCTGGATGCTTGCCTTGACTTAAACACCTCGGGTGTCTTGCTCAGATGCACTTTCTGGATGCAGTGACCACAATGCACAGATGCAAATTTTTCCCTCAACAGCCAATCAGCAGCTCTGCTCTACTGCCCTCTGCTGGATGCTTGCCTTGACTTGAACACCAAGGGTGTCTTGCTCAGGTACACTTTCTGGATGCAGTGACCGCAATGCACAGATGCAAATTTTCCCCTCAATGGCCAATCAGCAGCTCTGCTCTACTGCCCTCTGCTGGATGCTTGCCTTGACTTGAACACCTAGGGTGTCTTGCTCAGGTACACTTTCTGGATGCAGTGACCGCAATGCACAGATGCAAATCTCCAGCCAAGATCATTCCACCCCGAAGAGCTTCCCCGAGATTCACAGATGTGGAGCTGGAGACGATGTTGGATGGCGTGGAGGCGAGGTGGGACACCCTGTTCCCCGGGGTAGGCAGGAGGCTGCCACCCTCAGATGTAAGCCGCAGATGGCAGAATCCGTGATCCCGACTGCCATGACCAAGCAGCAGTGCAGGAAGAAGCTGCATGACCTCCTCTGGGCGGCTCAGGTGATTCACCACCTCCGTGTCTCTGGCATCACATGCGTCACCCCCCCCTCCCCACCAAATACGACCCGTACCAGACAGACCGGCAGGCACAGCTGGATCAGGATGAGTAACCCCCACATGCCAGCCAAGGTGAGCCATCTTCACCACTGTGCCCCTGGCACCAACCTCCATCCCGCTTAGAGGGTGGCCAAACCCTACACGCTGGCAGTCCACCCGCATCCGACCCTGCACCACATGCCAACACCCATACTTCCCGCCATGGCCATGTGACTTCCACACTCAAGCCAGGGAGAGAGAAGACCGGAGGGGGCCCGCCGGACCTGGGGCCCCTCACCGCTGCAGAGCAGAGGGATTTGGATCTGGTCGGTGGGCCCAGAGAGCGGGCAGCCACCGAGGCAGAGATCGGCATCAGGGAAGCAAGTGAGCCCCCGTTGGATTCCGCTGTCCCTGTCCCTGTCCCTGTTCCGCTGTCCCACACGGGTGTCCGTGTGGCACCCCACCCCCCAGTCCACCCCCCCTCTCCCAGCTGCAATGCAATCCTGCGACACCCCGGAGGCCATGATCGGGGACAACACCGACTTCACAGCACTGGTGTCACTGGCCCCCTCCACCACCCCAGACCTCAGTTGGGCTCATTAGTGAAGTGGTTCCATGGGCGCTATCTGGTACGCACCACACATATGCTGCGGTACATCAGGTGGAGTTAGGAATCCGCGAACAGGCAGACTGTAGGAGGGCGGCCTGACACCAGGTACTTGCTCCCGTTTAGACGGGTCTTGGGTTTCCGGAAACTGGTCGCATTGATGCCGGAGGTGAAGAGACTAGATGAGGGGATGTCAGCAGCCATCCAGTGCCTGCAGGTGAGTAGGAGCAGTCGAACAGCCTGCAGGGGCAGGAGGTGGTGCCGTCCATGCGTGCTACCCAAGCCAACACCGCACGGGTGGCATCGGCGGTGGAGGCTTTGGGTGTGACGGTATCGGCCACGGGTCAAGATGTCCAAGGCCTGGGGCACTCTGTGCGGGTGGCGCCGAAGGCACAGGACACGACAGCCATGTCACAGCAACTGTGTACCAGGGCCACCTGACCATTGTTGCGACACTTCAAAGCTTGGCGCAGTCACAATGGGCCTTGGATTCGGGCGTTGATGGCATTGACCTGGCGCTGGCTGATCTGAACCAGACACAGAAGGACCTGGCTTTATCACTGATTGATGTGGCACTGTCCCAGAGTGATGTGGCATAGTTCGAGTGGGACGCGGCACAGTCCCTATGCTCCACGGCCACGAGCATTGAAACTCTGGTCGAGACAAGGGTGGGTCTCCAGGTCCGGCAGCCCAAATGATATTGGAGCCCCCAGAGGTCACTCCAGCCACACCACTGACCCAAGGAGTAGCCCTGGTCCATCGGGCACCACGAGGGAGGAGATGATGGGCCTGTGACGGTAACTCCCGCAGGGGCGGTGCCGGACCACCGCAACGTCCTTGGAACACCGCAACTGTGCCTGATATCCGATGGACAGTGAGCAGAACAGGGTGGCACCAAGCCACCTGTGATACCTGGAAGACAGCCAAGCCCACCTCGGCTCGGTTGCTCCAGAGGACAGCCAACAAAGGGCACCCAGATCACAAGGCGGGAATCGCAGGAGGACGCCTCCACTCTGATGTACCGCATGGGGACCCACCGAAAAACTGAATGTTCACTAATGTTCTGAACTGTCTCGGTGCTTTGTTTTGTCAGAAGGGTGTAAGTGTTGGGCTGGGTGGGATGGGGCGGGACGGTCCAGCTGCTTGTGGCTAGGCCCCTTAGTCGATGCACCTGCCAATGATTAGAGTGTCCCGTGCACGGCGTCCCAGGTACATATGTTGTGCTGCTTTCAGTGGCTACCCAGTCCTCATGCCCTGACCCTCCGCATCCTCCTCATCAGGAAAGGCCTGCCTCCTCCAGCACATCTTCCCTCTGCTGTGCAATGTTGTGGAGGACGCAACAGGCCACCACAATGTGGGACACCTTCCCTGCAGCAGTACTGGAGGGCCCCTCCTGAGCGATCTAGCCACTGAACTGCATATTCCGGACACCGATGCACCGCTCGATCACGCCTCTGGTCGCGCCATGGGCATCGCTGTAGCTGATCTCCGGTTGGTTTGGGGTATCTGGATAGACGCCACTAGCCACGACACAGCAGATAACTCCTGTCGCCCCGGGGCCAACCCCTCACCCCGGGGGTGCACCTTGAATGTGTTGGGAACTGTTGAATATGCCACGATGAAGGTGTTGTGCACGCTACCTGGGTATCGGGAACAGACATATAAGATGAACAGCTGGTGGTCACACAGATGCTGCACGTTCATCGAGTGGTACCCCTTTCTGTTTGTGAAGGCCACGCCCTCCTACGGCTGTGCTCGTGGGGGGACATGTGTCCCATCGATCACCCCTTAACCTGGGATATCCCAGGATGGTGGCGAATTCCGCTGTTCGGGCAACCTGGGTGGGCTCGGTCCATATTCAGGCTGATGTATTGCGCTGCCTGGACATACAGGGCCTCGATCACAGCATGAATGCATTACTGTACGGAGACCTGTGAGAACCCAGGTAGGTCCCCACTCAGCGTCTGGAAGGACTCTGTTGAGTAGATGTTCAGAGCGACCATCACCTTGAAGGCCACTGGGAGCAGGTGTCCTCCTCCAGAACCCCACAGCCATGATGTGGTAGAGATGTCACACGGTCCACATGCTCAGCCGGAATCTTTGCCGGCACGCTCGATCCGGCAGGGCCTGTTAGACAGTACACACAAGGCCTGATGTGGTGCTGCCTTCTAATTGGCCTGTTGGATGGCTGCCTCTCAGTCCTCACCGGCTGGTCTCTCCTCCTCTGGGGAAGGTCCCTGTTCTGCAGTGTACTCCCTGGGCAGCTCCTGCTCGCACAGCCGCAGTGCATCCCCCGGGCTGCAGCGGCCAGGCAGATGCCAACCATTCCTGGTTGGATACCAAAATCCATTCTCTGTAGGGCGGTGAAAGGCAGACATGTTAGCATGGTGAGTACTTCTGTGCCCACCCAGGTCCAGCGGCAACATGACAATCCTATCCTGCCCCTGCATGTTCCCCTCTCTACCCTCCAATCCCACCCCCACCTCAGCCAGTATCCCAGACACAACGCCTGACACCGATGGGGGCCTCTGACCCTGGCACCCATCCCAGCAGTAGTACCGGTCATTGGCACTACCCATGCCAGCGGTATGGTCTGCGGCCTCTGTCCTGTGCCCTCCCATGGGATCAATTCTGGGCATCCCCCTTGGGTTGGCGCCTGGTTTTGAGGGGTGGGCGGGATTTGTAGGCACATTAGGGTGGCCTTCTGGGGAGCACCAATACGGCCAGTGGCACTCTGCCCAACTACGGGCAATGGTGGGCAGACTGTGTGGTACGCTGCAAGGTGGCTGTCTTGCAGGCCACGGCAATAGCGGTCCATACCAGGACACCCCGGTCCCGGTGAAACACCCCGGCTCCACGGCCCATCCCCTGGCCGCTCCTTGCTACTCTCCCCGGCCACTGGCAGCCGATGGCTGCATCTTTGGGAACATATCTTACCACCTCTCTCTCGCTCAGCAGCTATGTAACAGGTCTAATTAGTAAGTTTGCGGACAACACAAAGGTTGGTGGAATAGCGGATAGCAATGAGGACTGTCAGAGGAAACAG
Organism: Scyliorhinus torazame; assembly: GCF_047496885.1. Lineage (NCBI taxonomy): Eukaryota > Metazoa > Chordata > Chondrichthyes > Carcharhiniformes > Scyliorhinidae > Scyliorhinus > Scyliorhinus torazame. Next base: position 110,415,996 of record NC_092725.1, on the reverse strand, counting down.
CAGGATTTAGATCATTTGAAGACTTGGGTGGAGAGATGGCAGATGGAGTTTAATCCGGACAAATGTGAGGTAATGCATTTTGGAAGGTCTAATACAGATAGGGAATATACAGTGAATGGTAGAACCCTCAAGACTATTGACAGTCAGAGAGATCTAGGTGCACAGGTCCACATGTAACTGAAAGTGGCAACACAGGTGGAGAAGGTAGTCAAGAAGGCATATGGCATGCTTGCCTTCATTGGCCGGGGCATCGAGTATAAAAACTGGCAAGTCATGTTGCAGCTATGTCGAACGTTAGTTAAGCCATACTTGGAGTATAGTGTTCAATTCTGGTCGCCACACTACCAGAAGGATGTGGAGGCTTTGGAGAGGGTGCAGAAATTTACCAGGATGTTGCCTGGTATGGAGGGCATTAGCTATGAGGAGAGGTTGAATAAACTCGGTTTGTTCTCACTGGAACTTCGGAGGTTGAGGGGCGACCTGATAGAGGTCTACAAAATCCTGAGGGGCGTACACAGAGTGGATAGTCAGAGGCTTTTTCCCAGGGTAGAGGGGAGAATTACTAGGGGGCATAGGTTTAAGGTGCGAGGGGCAAGGTTTAGAGGACATGTACGAGGCAAATTGTTTACACAGAGGGTAGTGGGTGCCTGGAACTCGCTGCCGGAGGGGGTGGTGGAAGCAGGGACGATATTGACGTTTAAGGGCGACTTGGCAAATACATGAACAGGATGGGAATAGAGGGATACGGATCCCGGAAGTGTAGAAGATTTTAGTTTAGACGGGCAACATGGTCGGCGCAGGCTTGGAGGGCCGAAGGGCCTGTTCCTTTGCTGTACTTTTCTTTGTTCTTTTCTTTGTTCATGGCCCCTGGCCCGATTTTAAACACCACAAGTGAACCTCGCCATTGGTAATTCCTCCTTGCGGAGGTGGAGCATCGAGGGAGGCCCGAAGAATGCTGGGGCGGGCCGGTTAACAATATGCCAATGGCATTTGCTGTACAATTTGCACGCCCATGCCAGCGTGCAGTGCAGAACACATTCACGCCATTGTCGAGGGACCGGAGGCATTCTGTTTGGCACCAGGCGCGATTTCCGACTGATGCGTGATTCTCCACTCGATCATGTTTTGCGATCCCGGCGTTGCTGGCCGGAAAATCCTGCCCATATCAGCGTCTTTCACACTCTGTTTGCCCTTGTTTGTCTTTCCAGCCAATGAAGTGTTTCTGAAATGGAGTCAACTGTTGTAATGTAGGGAATGTGACAGCCAATGTGCGCACAGCAATGCTTGATCAACAATGTGATAATTGCTAGAAAATCTGTTATTGAGATGTTGTTTGGGACAATTAACACGTGGGAGAACTCCCCAGTTCTTTGAAATAGCGCCATCAGATCTTTTTAGTTGAAAGACAGGTGGAAAATGTACCTCCAACCGTAAAGCTCTCCCTCAGTACCGACTGGAGTATCAGCTAAGGCTCTGTGCACAGATGTCCAGGGTGGAACTTGAACCCGTATCCTTCTGCTATCAGCTGAGGCATGGCTGACGTTGAGCTGTCAGATTGACACATTTGTCAGAACTCCAAACAGTTACATAAAAATATAGGAACAGGGGGAGTTCATTCAGCAGCTCATGTGTGTCCAACCATTCATTGAGGTCATGGCTGATGTGTGTCTTAGTTCCATCCACCTGATTCGCATCCAAATCCTTGTCAAGCAATGATCTATTGATCTCAGGTTTGAAATTATTAACAACTTCGCTCCTGAATGTCCCAACCATTAGTTTAAGGCTATATACACTTGTTCTAATATTCCCCCTAGCATATTCTCTCCATCTACCTGATCAACTGTTTTCAAAATACTACAAATCTCCTGAAACCACCACATGATTTTTTATATTCCAGGGAATACAAAACCTATTTTACATAATCTCTCCTCCCAGTTGGACGCTTGAAGCCCTGGTAATATTTCAGGCCCCCTCCTGTGATCCCCAACATTGTAGATGTCAGTCGTCAGGCATTTTCATACCCTCCATATGATATCAAAACTGGTCGAGGGCACTGGTGTCATTGATGGAGCTCCCAAACAGCACTTGCAATAGCCTGTTCATCAAAAATCAATTTGCATTTTTTCCAGGGTGACTTAATTCCTGAGCTCAGCCTTTGTGATACATAAGCAAAACGTGAGGTGAGAGGGACTGCCTTTCACATCAAGGCAGCATTTAGCTGAGTGTGGCATCAGGAAGCCCGAGCAAAATTTAAATCAATGGGAAATAGGGGGATGTACGATGCCATGAGATTTCTTCGGGCCTGGAGTCAATTGTTATGGGCCAGGGTTTATGTTATAATCTGCCTGCATACCATTGGCTGGGGACTAATGACAATCCCACAATCGTGTGGGAGTATGAGCTTCCCCAATGAGGGGGGCGGAGAAACCATGAGTAAACTCCAAGTATAAATAAAGCTGGCCAGTTTGGAACCAGCAGGAAGGAGTGTGCAGCAAGGGAAGTTGCTGCTGCTGTTATATATATATGTTATTGTAAATAAATGTTATTACTTTGTATCCTTAAAACTCGTGCTGGATTCTTCGTGGCCCTCACAAAACTGGCGACGAGGGTTAAAGTGAATAGCTGTCTACACTGCTGAAGCCACCTCCCTGGATTTTTGTTGGATACAGGTTGGAAGTTGTTTTCTATTATACCATGCCTCTGTATGGACGTTTGGATGTTTTTGATGCTGCGCTGGAAAGCTGGAACCAGAACGCACAACGGATGCGTTACTATTTCCGGGCAAACAATATCACCGAAAACGAGCGCCAGGTGGTCATATTGCTCACCGCCTGCGGCCCGCATACGTTTGGGGTGATTAGGAGCCTTACGTACCCAGCTGCGCCGGACACCAAAACGTTTGATGAACTTGTGAATATAGTGGGGCAACATTTTAACCCAACCCCGTCCACGATAGTCCAGCGTTACCAGTTTAATACCGCTGAGAGGACCCCTGGAGAATCCCTTGCCGATTTTCTATCCAGGCTACGCAGGATTGTGGAGTACTGTGACTATGGTGAGACCTTGTCAGAAATGTTACGCAACCGTTTGGTTTGCGGTATTAACAATGCGGCCATCCAGAGAAAGTTGTTAGCTGAGCCAACATTGACTTTTCAACAGGCCATTCAAATAGTATTGTCCCGAGAGAGCGCAGAACGAGGAGTGCAGGAGCTACAGGGAATGGAAATGCATGCCTTGGGGCACAACCCCTTCCGTCCGAAAACATCCCCCGCACTCCTGCGGTACCTTGGGCGAGGCGACGTCCGCACCGACGCCAGTGGCCGTCGGACATTCCTCCCCGAAGGGAGCCTTCTCCAGAACCAATGGATGAGGAGCCATGCCCGTGTCAGACTACTCCTGAGGACGTGGAGACGGAGGACGACTGCCTGCAGCTGCATTGCGTGGCAGCTCCCCGTGTGGCCCCCATTAAGGTGACAGTACGGGTCAATGGTCACCCGCTTGAGATGGAGTTGGACACTGGCGCAGCGGTCTCCGTGATCGCCCAGAGGACATTCGATCACATCAAGCAGGGTATACAGACCCTTATGTTAACCGACTCACAGGCCAGGTTGGCCACCTACACGGGGGAACCACTGGACATTGCAGGAACTACAATGACCCCTGTTGTTTATGGACGCCAGGAGGGGCATTTCCCACTTATCGTGGTGCGCGGCCATGGGCCCAGCCTGTTGGGTCGGGACTGGTTGCGCCATTTGCGGTTGCAATGGCAGCACATCCTCCAAACAGTTTCTGAAGGGTTGACTGAGGTGCTAGGACGATACCCAGATGTATTCCAGCCTGATTTGGGGAAAATAAAAGGGGCCGTAGCCCGTATCCAAGTCGAACCAGGAGGCACGCCACGCTATTTCCGGGCGCGCCCGGTGCCTTATGCCTTGCTCGAGGAGGTAGAAGGGGAGCTCACTCGTTTGGAGAGTTTGGGTATTATCAGGCCCGTCCGTTTTGCTGACTGGGCAGCACCAATTGTACATGTAATGAAGCCAGATGCCACAGTTCGCTTGTGTGGCGACTATAAACTTACAGTGAATACGGATTCCCGACTTGACCGATAGCTAATGCCTCGCATAGAGGATCTCTACGCGAAGCTTGCAGGTGGACTCTCGTTCACAAAATTAGATATGAGTCACGCCAACCTGCAGTTGGAGCTGGACCCTGCTTCCCGACCATATGTAACGATTAATACACACCGGGGTCTGTATGAATATACACGGTTGCTCTTTGTAGTATCCTCTGCCTGTGCTATTTTTCAACGTGTTCTGGAGGGCATTTTGAGAGGTTTACCACGTGTTGCTGTCTACTTAGATGATGTTTTGATTACAGGGACGTCGGAGCAGGAACATTTGGAAAATCTGGAGGCTGTCCTTAGACACTTTTCGGAGGCTGGAGTCCGTTTACGTCGCACAAAGTGCATATTTCAGGCTAAGGAAGTAGTCTACCAAGGTTATCGGGTGGACCGCGAAGGTTTGCACCCCGTCGCAGAGAAGGTGCGTGCGATTCAACAGGCCCCCGCCCCGACTGACACTTCGCATCTTCGTTCTTTTCTCGGTCTCGTAAACTATTACGGGAAGTTCCTCCCCAATCTGGCAACTACGCTGGCCCCGGTGCACCTTCTGCTAAAGAAAAATCACACCTGGGTTTGGGGTCAGACGCAAGAAACCGCTTTCCGACGGGTAAAGCAACAGTTGTCGTTGTCTGGGTTACTAATCCACTATGACCCTGGAAAGCCTTTGCTCGTCACATGTGATGCTTCCCCATATGGTATTGGGGCCGTCCTGTCCCACAAGATGGAGAACGGGGCCGAGCGACCAATAGCTTTCGCCTCCTGCACATTGACTGCAGCGGAGAAAAAGTACGCGCAGATCGAGAAGGAGGGCCTGGCAGTGGTTTTTGCGATGAAACGCTTCCACTAGTACGTGTATGGCCGCCATTTCACTATCGTGACTGATCATAAGCCTCTGCTGAGACTTTTCAGAGAGGATAAGCCAATACCGCCCATTGCTTCCGCACGGATCCAGTGGTGGGCTTTGTTGCTTGCTGCATCCGAGTATTCTCTGGAGCACAAACCAGGAACGCAGATAGCAAATGCCGACGCACTGAGCCGATTGCCTTTCACGACCGGCCCCATGTCGACCCCCACGACCGGTGAGGTGGTTGCAACCCTAAATTTTATGGACACCTTTGCCTGTCACAGCATCACAGATCTGTGAGTGGACACAGACGGAGCCAGTCCTGTCAAAGGTTCGGCACATAGTCCTGTATGGTGGGCAGCACAGACAGCTCCCAGGCGAGTTGAGGGCATTTTCCTCCAAGCTGTCAGAATTCAGCGTGGAAGACGGCGTCCTCTTGTGGGGGGCATGTGTGATTGTCCCTGAAAAAGGCCAGGAGTTGATACTAAGAGACTTGCACAATGGGCATCCAGATGTGACCAAAATGAAAATGTTGGCCCGGAGTTATGTCTGGTGGCCAGGCCTCGACACCGACATTGAGAAGGTGGCCCAAAACTGCTCCATTTGCCAGGAGCATCAGAAGCTTCCGCCGGCCGCGCCCCTACATCACTGGGAATGGCCAGGGCGGCCTTGGGCACGCTTGCATGCAGATTTCGCAGGCCCTTTTCAAGGATCCATGTTCCTTCTATTAATCGATGCCCAGCCTAAATGGCTGGAGGTGCATAAGATGCAGGGGACAACGTCCAGCACAACAATTGAAAAGATGCGTTTGTCTTTTAGTGCGCATGGCCTCCCCGAGGTGCTGGTCATGGATAACGACGCTCCATTCACTTTTTGTTTACGTATAGGACCACCCCCCATGCGGTGACTGGGGTAGCTCCCGCAGAACTCCTAATGGGCCGGAGACTTCGCACCCGCCTTAGTATGGTTTTCCCGGACATTGGCGCAAAAGTACGCTGCACACAAGAACGCCAGGGACAGGGATTTTCTTGGCATCGGCCGATTCGGCAGTTTGCGCCTGGTGACCCAGTGTTCGTTCAGAATTTTGCTGGTGGTGCTCAGTGGGTTCCTGGCATAATCTTTCGCCAAACGGGCCCTATATCTTACCAGATGCAAGCCCAGGGTCGTCTCCAGCGCAAACATGTAGACCACGTTCGGTCCAGAAGACTATCCCCTCCAAAGATTCCCCGCCCCGGAGCTCATTTCTACAGCCGCAGAGACCAGAGACAAGGGAAGGTAGTCCTCACAATCTTCCGCTGGTGCCTCACTCGAAGCCTGCGCAGGTCGTTACAGAACCGAATGGAGATAGAGACGCTGACATGACGGAGGCAGCAGACTCTGACTCCGAGATGGAGACACAGGACGCATCAGAAGGGGAATCCTCGGGTCCACGGGCCGTGGATGTACAACCGTTACGCCGTTCATCACGGAAGCGCCGGTCTCCGTCTCGTTACACGCCGCCTGATCCAGCGCCGCATGCAAATGGTGTCCGGCCTGCAGCAAAACGAGTCCGACGCCCTCCTTCGCCAGGGTCTTCGGTGGATTCCTTGGACTTTGGGGGGGAGGGATGTTATAACATGCCTGCTTACCATTGGCTGGGGACTAATGACAATCCCACAACCCTTGGGAGTATGAGCTTCCCCAATGAGGGGGGCGGAGAAACCATTAGTAAACTCCAAGTATAAATAAAGCTGGCCAGTTTGGAACCAGCAGGAAGGAGTGTGCAGCAAGGGAAGTTGCTGCTGCTGTTATATATATATGTTATTGTAAATAAATGTTATTACTTTGTATCCTTAAAACACGTGCTGGATTCTTCGTGGCCCTCACAAAAGTTTAGAAAACACCAAAATATATTCTGGAGTTCACCTGACCTATAACTGTCTATTGATTTAGGTTACGATGAGCACAAGAGCCTCCCTTTCAGGTGTTATTCAACAAAGTTCCTCGGCGCTTTTCATAAAATTCTGCAAATTTAGTTAACATTTGTATAAACACACACATGCAAGAATTTATATCAACTACAAACATAAATCCTCCACACAGCTACAGTAATTTATGTATAACCCCTAATGAATCCCCCCTTTACTGTTCCAATTCAATAACAAGATCCAAGTAAAACCAGAACCCCCTTTTCGAAGGTGTGGCCCAGCATACGGCATTGTTACTAGTATATGACTTGTTATTGATACTCTTGTTTCTTTTCCAAACAGCAGGTTTGAATTCCTTCCAGAAAACAATTATTTCTTTTAAGTTATCAAGCAGTCTGGAAACAGCTTTTAAAATGAAGATAGAGAGATACTTCTTTCAACCTGTGCAGTACAAATCAGTACAAACTCAAAGCGAAAGTAAAAGTCAGATGATGGTGATAAGGATGACTGAGGTATTGGCTGAAAGATATGATTCAGTGAGTTGGAGAATGACAGTCTACTCGATTAAGTATCCAGAATAGCTCTCCCAATTTTGGCACAAGCCCCCAAGATGTTAGGAAAGAGGATTTTGCAGGGTCGGCAGGGCAGGGAGTGTCACTGTCATTTACAATGCCTAGGTCAATGCCGTATGGTCTGTCCAGTTTCTTTGCTGACTTTTCTGTAGCAGTTTGATCCACCTGTGTGTCTCGCTTGGCCATTTCAGGAAGCAGGTAAGAGTAAAGCACATTGCGTGGATCAGAAGTCACATGTAAACCAGACTGGGTAAGGAAGGCAGATTTCCTTCCCTAAAGGACATTCGTGAACCAGATGAATTGGCGGTACAGTGGTTAGCGCTGCTGCCTCACAGCATCAGGGACCCAGGTTCAATTCCGGCCTTGGGTGACTGTCTGTGTGGAGTTTGCATGTACCTCTCTGTCTTTTTTTTAATGAATTTAAGTACCCAATTCTTTTTTTTCAATTAAGGGGCAATTTAACGTGGCCAATCCACCTACCCTGCACATCTTTAGGTTGTGGGGGTGAAACCCACGCAAATACGGGAAGAATGTGCAAACGCCCCACGGACAGTGACCCAGAGCCGGGATCGAACCTGGGACCTCGGCACCGTGAGGCAGCAATGCTAACCACTGCACCACCGTGCTGCCCCTGTACCCCTCTGTCTGCCTCGGTTTCCTCCAGGTACTCCGGTTTCCTCCCACAGTCCAAAGATGCGCAGGTTAGGTGGATTGGCCATGATAAATTGCCCCTTAGTGTCCAATGGTTAGCTGGGGATACGGGAAGGGGAGTAGGCCTAGGCTAGGGTGCTCTTTCTGAGGGCTGGTGCAGACTCGATGGGCTGAATAGTCTCTTCCTGCACAGTAGGGATTCTATGATTCTTTGATTTTCACACTCATTAATTAATTGAATTTAAATTCCACTAGCTGGTGGGATTTGAATCATAGAATTTACAGTGCAGAAGGAGGCCATTTGGCCCATCGAGTCTGCACCGGCCCTTGGAAAAAGCACCCTACTTAAGTCCATGACTCCACCCTGTCCCCATAACTCAATAACCCCACCTAACCTTTTGGTCACTCAGGGGTAATTTAGCATGGCGAATCCACCTAACCTGCACATCTTTGGACTGTGGGAGGAAATCGGAGCACCCGGAGGAAACCCATGCAGACACGGGGAGAAAGTGCAAACTCCATAGTTAGCCGAGGCCAGAATTGAACCTGGGTCTGTGGAACTGTGAGATCATAGAATTTACAGTGTAGAAGGAGGCCATTCGGCCCATCGAGTCTGCACCGGCTCTTGGAAAGAGCACCCCACCCAAGGTCCACACCTCCACCATAACCCAGTAACCCCACCCAACACTAAGGGCAATTTTGGACACTAAGGGCAATTTAGCATGGCCAATCCACCTAACCACTGTGCCACCATGCTGCCCATTTGACCCAATGTCATCAGAGAATTAACCAGGATCACTAGTCCAGTAACGTTACCATCGGAATGAAAGCAAAATATTGTGGATTATGGAAATCTGAAATAAAACAGAAAGTGCTGGAAAAGATCAGCAGGTCTGGCAGCATCTGTGGCGAGAGAAACAGGGATAATGTTTTGAGTCCATATGATTCTTCTTCAAGACCATTACATCACCATCTCCATTGTCCTATCAGACCTTTGGCCACATAGAACCATGCAGTATAGAAATTATCCTTTAGCCCATCAAACTGGCAAAGAAAAGCTACTCGAATCTACACTAATTCCCAGCATTTGTTTCCAATCTATTTTCCTCAATTCCAATTTGCATATGGTTTGGGCAATAATCCAGAGACAATTATGTCAAGTTACAACTTCTTGAATTCCTTCCTGTGCTGACCTATTTTGTGCATTCTGTCATGGAACAAACAACGGGGTTTCCTTGATAAACCTGATAATCCCTGCTCCCTCACAGCTACACTCTCCTCTTCCTGAACGTGTGAGATCTTCCAGAGTGTCTGTATTCTCGAATAAACTATCCATATATTTCTCCCTCCTCGATGTGTTTCAGAATATCTCTAACTCAGCTCAAGAACTCATTCAGAGTGGCTCAAGGTCGAGACATTTCCAGTAGATGTGGGAATCCTGGACAGTTCCGCAGTCTTCTCGTGGGTTTTTATTATTCTTTTGACAACAGTTTCTGGCCCAGTGGGTTATTTTCAATCCTTTTTCTTCTGAAATCCCTCTCCCCGGTATAAGAAACGGGGGCTCCAATGAATGCTTTTCCCATACAAAAAGCAATTATGCAATTAAGCAGATCTATTTATTATTGCTCTTTTTTTCCACCTTGTCCACTTCGGAAACCAAATTTCCCTCTTAGTTCCCTATCAGGTCCCCACACAGCAGTGGCTAGAATTAGCCACATCCGTTATGGAGAATGTGCCCTGAGAGGAATGGAGAAATAAAAAGGGCCCTCAGCAACTTTATCCATCCAGCCTCATTGCTTTAAATCCTTTCAGGACAAAAGCAGTCCTTCTCTTTTCCCCTCTCTACCCTTTCACTGATGGCCAGCCGTAACAACTCAAAGGACATCATCACCCAGGCCAGGTCCTCCTTTCCGTTGAAGAAGCACGTGGCCGTGAATACAAAGCTCCAAGTCTGAGGCATGAGGAAAACTTGGATAAAGCTTTCAGCTGTTTTATTAACTCAAGTCGAAAACATTGAAGGCGAGAATCAGGCCGCACCCAATTAACATTGCCACGTGCCCTGAAACATCCTTTCCACTACTGCCGCACACCACCGCACTCTGCTCCTAGACTACAGGATGTATGCACTCCACCCATTGACTCGGTTGATAAATGTATCTTCGAATGTGGTTCTGAATCAGACAGACCAGGAGGTTGCCTGGCTTCCATCCTTGTTTTGTTATGCTCTTGACGGAGCATAAGTCCGTGTCTCACTAACTTGATAGAGATTTTCGAGGAGGTCACTAAGATGATTGATGCAGGTAGGGCAGTGGATGTTGTCTATATGGACTTCAGTAAGGCCTTTGACAAGGTCTCTCACGGTAGTACAAAAGGTGAAGTCGCACGGGATCAGGGGTGAGCTGGCAAGGTGGATACAGAACTGGCTAGGTCATAGAAGGCAGAGAGTAGCAATGGAAGGATGCTTTTCTAATTGGAGGGCTGTGACCAGTGGTGTTCCACAGGGATCAGTGCTGGGACCTTTGCTCTTTGTAGTATATATAAATGATTTGGAGGAAAATGTAACTGGTCTGATTAGTAAGTTTGCAGACGACACAAAGGTTGGTGGAATTGCGGATAGCGATGAGGACTGTCAGAGGATACAGCAGGATTTAGATTGTTTGGAGACTTGGGCGGAGAGATGGCAGATGGTGTTTAATCCGGACAAATGCGAGGTAATGCATTTTGGAAGGTCTAATGCAGGTAGGGAATATACAGTGAATGGTAGAACCCTCAAGAGTATTGAAAGTCAAAGAGATCTAGGAGTACAGGTCCACAGGTCATTGAAATGGGCAACACAGGTGGAGGAGGTAGTCAAGAAGCATACGGCATGCTTGCCTTCATTGACCAGGGCATTGAGTATAAGAATTGGCAAGTCATGTTGCAGCTGTATAGAACCTTAGTTAGGCCACACTTGGAGCATAGTGTTCAATTCTGGTCGCCACACTACCAGAAGGATGTGGAGGCTTTAGAGAGGGTGCAGCAGAGATTTACCAGAATGTTGCCTGGTATGGCGGGCATTAGCTATGAGGAGCGGTTGAGTAAACTCGGTTTGTTCTCACTGGAACGAAGGAGGTTGAGGGGAGACCTGATAGAGGTCTACAAAATTATGAGGGGCATAGTCAGAGTGGATAGTCAGAGGCTTTTCCCCAGGGTAGAGGGGTCAATTACTAGGGGGCATAGGTTTAAGGTGAGAGGGGCAAGGTTTAGAGTAGATGTACGAGGCAAGTTTTTTACGCAGAGGGTAGTGGGTGCCTGGAACTCGCTACCGGAGGAGGTGGTGGAAGCAGGGACGATAGTGATGTTTAAGGGGCATCTTGACAAATACATGAATAGGATGGGAATAGAGGGATACGGACCCAGGAAGTGTAGAAGATTGTAGTTTAGTCAGGCAGCATGGTCGGCACGGGCTTGGAGGGCCGAAGGACCTGTTCCTGTGCTGTACATTTCTTTGTTCTTTGTTCTTTGTAGTGTCTAGCTAGGTGTAGTGTATGTACATTAACCCTTTGTGTACTTACAGTGATGTATATCACCACATCCCCCCTTTTTTCGTATTACATATTTTCTGTACAGTGTTAAAGAACATTGAACAAACTAGGTAGATGAGTGATACTCTGTACAAGTTATGATAACAGTGATCATTAAACAATAAGTCCAAATCATATGCATGAGTCCAAAGTTCATTAATTATTATGGTCGAGTGGCTTTCTTGTTTGGCTGGTGAGTTGGTGATGTTGATGGTGGCATTGCTTTGTAAATGCCATCAGAGTCCCTGTGCTGAAGGAACCAAGAAGTGGTCAAATCACTTCGTTGTCGGATTTGGATTCTTTTTTTCTTTTGATGCTTGTGGTGGTAATTCTTGATGGCATCTGTCCTGAAAGCCAGGTTGCCTGTTGTTAGTGCAGCAAACGTGAATTGGTAAGATGCATCATCCTGCCATGGCATGTCATTGTAGTGAGCTGAGCAGTAACAATGTCCCTCATTTGCACAGTTGTACCATGTCGTACCAGTCGTTGTTCCAGTGGCATTGCGTTTGTCGTGCTTGTTGTCAACGTTGTTGCCTTTGGTACGCTTCTTGCTATTGTCTTTGATGTTGTTGTTGGGTTGGTTTTGTAGCCGTGTTTGCTGCACTCAAGGACCACACTCTGTGGATAATACGAGTCCTTCACACAGTTACTCGTGTCAGCGTCCTTTGTGGCATCTGCTGTCTCCTTAAGCGTGCCGTTACTGAATTTGCGGCGCTCCCTGTCTGGAGTCATGTCCGGCTTACTTGAATCAGCTTTGGCTTGTCGATGCTCCCTGTCTGGAGTCATTTCAGGTTCACTTGCATCTTCTGAGGTCTCTTGATGCTCCATGTCCGGAATCATTTTAGGTTCACTTGAATCGTCTGAAGTTTCGTGATGCTCCCCGTCCGGAGTCAAAACAGTCAGGAATGCATTTACTTGCGGAGAGGCTCGAGCGAGTGAGGTTTGAAGTAACGTGGTGTCACCGGAGTCACCAGTAATCTCACTGTGATTGTTGAGTGCCTCTGTACATTCTAGCTGAGGTCTGTCACATTGCACATCTGGTATGGGAAGTGGGATGCCGTCGTCACTTGTTGCACATACAGTGGGTAGAGCCTCAGTGTCTTCTAATCGTTCACTTGAGCTGGGTTGACTGTCAGAGTCTTCATCTTGCTCACTGGAGCATGGCAGACTGTCATGGTCTTTCTGTTGTTCACTTGAGCGTGGCAGACTTGCATTGTCTGCTGCTGGTTGCTCAGAGGAGGTTGCTAGACCCTCATGGTCTTGTTCATGCAAGGACTGCGCTTTGGAGTCTTGCATTGCTTCTATCATGGAGGCTGTCCACGAGCTCACTGTGGAGGCTTGTGTTACTCCCTCTGTGGAGTCTTGCAGCGTTCCTTGTGTGGAATCGTGCATTGGTCTCTCTGTGGAAACTGTCATCACTTCTTGTTCATGCAAGGATTGCGCTCTGGAGTCTTGCGTTGCTTCTATCGTGGAGTCTGTCCACGAGCTCGCTGTGGAGGCTTGTGTCACTCGAGTCACTTCTTGTTCATGCAAGGACTGCGTTCTGGAGCCTTGCATTGCTTCTATCGTGGAGTCTGTCCATGAGCTCGCTGCGGAGGCTTGTGTCACTGGAGTCACTTCTTGTGTGCAGTTGTCTCGTTGTGGAGTATTTCATCGCTTTCTGTGCAGAGGTTGGGACCCTTTGTGGTGCATTGACCACTCTCTGTTTGGAGTCGGGGACCTTTCGCGGTACGTGGACCACTCTCTGTGTGGCAGCAGGCCACTCTCTGTGGGCTTGTACTGCTCTCTATCTCTTGGTGTCAGGCCGCAGCATAATCCTGCACTCACGAGTCGGGATGTCACATCTGCTGGGCTGAAGATCCTCAAATTCAAAGAACTCGTCGGGGTAGTCAATGTGCAACACGTCTAGTTGCGGTTCGGATTTGTACTGGGGTAGTCTCCCAAGGTGAAAGCTTTGTCTGAGTCGTTGTCTTCCAAGACCATATCATCACGTTTTGTGTCAGAGCTGGCATTGGGCTTGCGATGACCAAAGAAGAATTCAAGAGCTGAATCATCGTCTTCAAGGACTGTACCATCTCTTTGGGCGTTGCTAACTGCTTGTTGCAGGGTTCTGCGGAGGTTACTTTCAGCTACTGGTCGAAGTTCAGGCATTGTGCTGTCGTTCCAGGTGAAAGGATCCGGTTTTGAGGCTTTCAATTTATTTTTTTGTGTTTTGGGACATTTCACCTTTAAGTGGGCGTGGTCTGGGGCCTCTGACGTCATGATGCTTGTGACGTAGTGCGTAAGAAGCGATTGCGCATGAGCAGATTGCTGTTCCCTTACTTGGGGCCTTTTTCGCAATTGCGCATGCGCGGCTTCTCGCGCACGCGCAAATTGACCTTCCCGTTCTGTGCGCTCTTCGCGCAACTGCGCATGTGCAGCACCTTTTCCAAGATGGCTGCAATTCAAAACTGCCGTTCATTGCTGCAAGCCTCCCTCACGGTGAGCTTTGGCGCCACTTTTACCTTTGTTCCTTGTATTTTCCTCACAGAATTCTTGGAATTTGTCCAGGATTGCCTGGAAATCGCTCCTGTTTTGCCTCTTCGAGTATTTGAAGGTCTGGAAGATTTCAGCTGCTTCTGGACCCGCGATGGTAAGTAGGAGCTTTATTTTCTCTGCATCCGCCACGCCATCTAGCTCGCAGGCTACCAGGTAGATCTCGAATCTCTGCCGGAACCAACGCCAGTTTTCACTGAGAAAATTAATGGGAGCGAGGCAGAACATCATCTTGCCTGGCTTTTGTTGCCGGTTGTCACTGTTCGCTGAGTTGAAACTATATGGATTTAACAGTCACTCACTGGTACCATGTTTTGTTATGCTCTTGACGTAGCATAAGCTACTTCCATGATGTGCACTCTGACAAAGGAAGGTTCAGACTTGGAGATAGCTTCAACACGTTTATTGAACTATTAACAATTCTCCTACTTGGATTTGACGCTACTGTTAATCCTACTATCGCTACTCAGACTGACTAACCAGTCTGCTACAATCCACATGGTGGGAGTGATGTTCAATAAACCCTGTGTCTGTACTCACTGAGTCTCCACTGGAAAGAAGAAGATCATGTGTGCTGTGTTCTTTTATATATGGGTTGGTGTAATGCCCCCCTGTGGTAGTGTCACCTCTGTGTGTATCGTGACTGCCCATTGGTCGTGTCCTATCTTACTGACCTATTGGTTGACTGTCTGTGTGTCATGTCTCTGGTGTTCCCTCTAGTGTCTAGCTAGGTGTAGTGTATGTACATTAACCCTTTGTGTACTTACAGTGATGTATATCACCACAAATGTATCTTCCAATGTGGTTCTGAATCAGACAGACCAGGAGGTTGCCTGGCTTCCATCCTTGGTCAATGTTGAGTTACTGGGTCTGAGCCAGGGTGACAGGAATGCCACTCCAGTTGGTGTTGAAGCCCCTGTTTAGTGCCAAATTCCAACACGAGTTACAGTCTTGGTGCAGGTCCAGAGGTTGGCAAGCCTCGCTCTTTCTGAACCCCCCTTTGCCTCCTCAAAGACCACATGATCATGCACATTGCCATTGATGATGCCCCCCTCCCCATCTCAACCATGGGGCAATAAGGTCTCTTTCCAACTGCAACACTTGCTTCTACCTGACACAGAAAGAGATTCTGCACAAATGGAAAGAAACGCATTGGAAGGAAGGTTCACTACCTCAACCCACACAATGCCAAACTATTTTGCTGAACTCTCAATCTTGAAGTCGGCTGGGGGGGGGGGGGTTAGTTATTTCCTCCAGGTCCGGAGGATAAGTTTGTGCAGTCTTCATATAAACAAAGAACCACCAGCTTTGAAGACCCCAGCTGTAATGCCATCAGGGCCACAGGCATTGTTGCTTTCCATCTATTTAATTGCCCGTTGCATCCCTCCTATCAATGGTGGTTCACCATGGATTCTACCACAGATTAATGGGGGAATAGCCTGTAGAGTATCAGCTGCTCTTATGGATTTACAGGTGAGGGGTTGTTGAAATTGTTCTTTCCAGTATTGAGTGAAACACTATCCCGTGAATAAAGGGGATTTTGCCATTTGACCTTGGTCCATTAATGGTGCTGGCGGCTTCAAAAATACTTTTCCTATTACGATGGTCAGGATACTGTTGGATCTCTCAGACTTTCTTTTCCCACCACTTGTCCTTTATTTTCCAGATTTGTCTATAGATGTCTGCATTATGCTGTTGGAATTCTGCCTTTATGACTTGCGGCCTTGAGTTCTTCTTCTTCTGCTTATTTTTATTCCAGGAGGTCACATATTTCAATTTAATTTTTGTCGAACCAGTTCTGGTGACGAAGAGGCTCGAACAAAAAGGTTTAGACACAGGAGCCAAATACAGGTGATTTTGTATTGAGTTGGATGTGTGAAGACCTTGCTGATTAGGTGCGATCTGCCCTTGGAATTCCTCTCTTTGGTCAGGGCTGCCTTAGGGCTGAGACAGTGAGTAGGATATTCCCATCCCGTCCGAAATCAACAGCCCTTTTGCTGGTCCGTCAAATTTTCCGTCCTACCGGCAACAATTCCCACGGCAGGCGGGACTGGAAAATCCTACCCATCAATCTCCTTCCTCTTGTGCCTTTAGGCTGCGCGGTGAATGCTCAGTGGATGTTCATCACCTATTGAACAAGTCGACAATCTGTGCCCTGTATGGATTGGGTAATACAGACCTTACTTATGTCATAATACGCACCAATGCACATCATGAGGTAAAAGCAGGCAGTGACAGACACCCAGGTGAGCCAATCAACATACAGAACAGAACACTACCAATCACCAGACAGAACACTAGAGGGAGGCTTCCAACTATAAAACACACGAGGCATCAGCACTCTGCCTCTTTCCACTGGTGACAACTGTAGTGACAGTCAGGGTGTACAAATCATTCAACACCTTCTACACGTGGATCAGAGCTGGTCTAGATAGTTAGAGTTAGTTTACTTTGAGTAGTAGAGAGTCAACCCACAGGCAGCTGTGTGCTTTGTTATTGAAGTTCAATAAATCTTATTGAACCAACGCCTACATTTGGTGTATGCTTTATCGTTTATCTGCATCGTGTTGCAGTCCGTGTTACCCCAGGGTGAATAACACGACAACTTAGATCTTTGATTCAAACAATAACATAATCCAGCAAAGGCATCTGTCCTTTTTCTCCCCCTCCCCTGCTACCACTCTTGCAAACAAATCATCAAAGAAAAGGTCTGCTGAGGAATGATCTTCCAGAGGAGAAAGGAGAAAATTAATGGGAGCGAGGCAGCACATTTTGTTTTGGAGACTTTGTTTAAAGAGTTCTATCAGTGTTAGTGACGCTTTGAATTGCCATCAACAAGTCTGTCACAGTGGTGTTAGCTATATTTTTGAAGATCACCTCAGACAATGTTGCATTACTGTTTCTAAAGGAAGCTGAGCAGTGCAGCTGTCAGTTGACATGCTCTTCAATCCATCTTAAAATTGAACACAGCAAAGCGAATTACAGTAAATGACTGTTCGCTGGGACAATAAGCAAAGTGTGGCAGCTCTTTTTCTCTCAGAAAGTGAGACAATTTAACACAGTCGCTTGGCTTTGTATGAATGCTATTGCCCTGCAGTAGGTGCTGAGGTTAGAACAATGCATCCTGATTAACTAGAAGGCAAACCACTTGGCAAGTAGGCCCCAGTTGTTCCTTGCAGTTTTTTTCTCCCAATACCATCTCTTGTGCGCAACACATATTGAAAAAAGTGAGCCATCTCTCAACACTGTTTCATGTTCCTTGTTATTGTTGCATTCCTTCTAGATTAGACCTTCACACTGTGTTATGGCTTTGCATTCTGATCTTGCAAACAAATGATGCGATTAATGATGTCCAGGTTTCCAGGGTTTATTTGTTCTGTAGGCCTTGCCTTTGAAAAGGTGTTTGAAGGTCATTCTTTCTGAGGGAAACAAGGTTGTTTCAATGCCTCTTAAATGAATTGTTACCTCCTCCAGCAGATGTCTTACATATCCTGCAGGACGCAGTTTGGTAATCAGCTGGTGTCTCTCCTGGGGTGGGAAATTGCGGCCCAACCGCAACAATTTCCCTCGTGACGAGCCTGTCGAATGTCCATTGACTTCAGCGGGATTGCAAAATCCTGTCAGAGTGTGGGGCTGGAAAATTCTGCCCTAGATTTTCTTTCTCTCCTTTGTTTTGTTCTCTCTAGACCACAGTTATTTACCTGTTCCTCCTTCTCCCATTCCTATTCCATTCTAAGAATACATATGAGCTGTCTTACCACAATTATACAGTGCTTTGATGAGTACAGAGAACTCTGTGGTTTTGGTCTCTTCACTGAAAGATAGATAGAGTTGCCTCAGAGGGGGTGCAATGAAGGTCTGTTGGACTTATTCCTGGGATGAGGGGATTGTCCGAAAAGGAGTTAGAAGAATGAAAGATGATCCCATTGAAAAATATTAAGTGGCTGGACTGGGGGCGGGGGGGGGGGGGGGGTGGATGCTGGGAGGACGTTCCTCTAACTGGAGAGTCTAAAACTACAGAATTAGCCACTTAGGACTGAGATGAGAGGAAATGGGCTGGATCCTCCGTCGGTGGGATCCTCTGTTTCGCCAGCAGCGCACTCACGCCCACAATGGGAAACCCCATTGGCCGGCTGCCGGGATGAAGAATTCCGCTGCCAGCGGGGAGGGGCACATTGAACCAGAAAACAGTTGCGGAGGAACAGAGAATCCCGTCCAATTTCTTTCCCCAAAAGTTTGTGAATCTTTCAAAATCTCTACCACAGAGAATTGTGGATGCTCAAGTCAGCGTGTATATTCAAGTCAGAGATTTTTGCTTACTAATGTCCAAAGATGTGCAGGTTAGGTGGATTGGCCATGCTAAATTGCCCCTTAGTGTCCAAAAGTCAGATGGGGGTTGATGTGTTCAGTAAGTTGGTTCAACGTTGACTGCAACTGGATGCAGTGAAACTAGAAACAGGCTTCTGACACAGGAGATGGTCCAACACTGTTTTATTGAACTTCCTGATTGCTGTTAATAGTCTGCTGTGAGTTGACACTCTTTCAATCTAACTGATAACCTCCTACTGGCGTGACCAGACTAACTCTCTATGAGCACTATCTCAGTAGCTGTGTCCTGTAGAGAGAGGGAGAGTCTTAATGCCCTGTGTGCTTTGTAGTGGTGATGTCCTGTCTGGTGATTGGTTGCTATGTGTCGTGTGTGTTCATTGGTTAACCTGTATATCAATCACTACCTGTTTGCATCTCATTATATAAAAGAGTGGATATTATGACAGGGGTTACAGGGATGGAGTGAGGGAGTGGGCCTGATGAGATGCTCTTCTAAAGGCTCAGTGCAGACTCAAATGGATGAATGGCTTCCTTCTAGACTGTAGGTATTCTATGAAGGGATAGCCCTACCTGAAAACTTTGACAGAATTTTGCGCGCAACAGTATTAATCTGGAAACGGGTGCGTTAATTCATGTTTGAAAACAATTTTTAAGTCATCACTTGATATCTGAAAGTTATCAAGTGAGGCAACTGACCTGAAACCACATCTATTCCGCACATTTGTTTGCTTGCAAGCATGAAGCCACATCAATCGTGGGCAGTTTGTCTCTGCAGTAAGTTTCAGTGCAGCTATCAGCAATTAGTATGGACAGGCCTTGTACTGATCATGTCCACTTCCCAATTTCCCATATCACTGAATACAGAGATCTATTTAGGCAGGATACAGATATTCGGCAGAAATCGGGGGCGAAATTCTCCCCAAACGGCGCTATGTCCGTCGACTGGCGCCCAAAACGGCGCCAATCAGACGGGCATCGCGCCGCCCCAAAGGTGTGGAATGCTCCGCATCTTTGGAGGCCGAGCCCCAACATTGAGGGGCTAGGCCGACGCCGGAGGAATTTCTGCCCCGCCAGCTGGCGGAAACGGCCTTTGTTGCCCCGCCAGCTGGCGCGGAAATGACATGTCGGGGCGGCGCAAGCGCGGGAGCGTCAGCGGCCGCTGACAGTTTCCCACGCATGCGCAGTGGAGGGAGTCTCTTCCGCCTCCGCCATGGTGGAGACTGTGGCGGAGGCGGAAGGGAAAGAGTGCCCCCACGGCACAGGCCCGCCCGCGGATCGGTGGGCCCCGATTGCGGGCCAGGCCACCGTGGGGGCACCCCCCGGGGTCAGATCGCCCCGCGCCCCCCCCCAGGACCCCGGAGCCCGCCCACGCCGCCTTGTCCCGCCGGTAAGAAAGGTACTTTAATTTACGCCGGCAGGACAGGCAATTTATCGGCGGGACTTCGGCCCATCCGGGCCGGAGAATCGAGCGGGGGGCCCGCCACCCTCCGGGGCGCGATTCCCGCCCCCGCCGAATCTCAGGCAACCGGCGGGGGTGGGATTCACGCCAGCCCCCGGCGATTCTCCGACCCGGCGGGGGGTCGGAGAATGACGACCCATATATATTTAGGACCTTATGATTGAATCAATGGTTACAATTTGTTAGCAGGTAAAATAGGGTTAAAAACATTTTACCCATTTTACATCCACACAGGGACAGCTCTGAATTTAATTTAAGACAGCTGACTTTGTGTTGTTTTCATTTACAGGTGAGCATCACTGACCAAGTCAGCATTTGTTGGCCATCCATAATTGTCCTTAAGAAGGTAGTGGTGACCTGCCTTCTTGAACCGCTGTAACCACCAAATTAAACCAGGATTTTAATTTGGTGTCTAGTCTCTAGAATAGTGGAGCACCCCACCCCCATCCTGTGCCTAGGTCCCTAAACCCCAATGCCCTCCTAAATTCCCCACCCCTTACCCACAACCCTTATGCATCAAGCTTAATACTCTGTAATGCATTGACACTCCACCACCTGCCAATCTCTCTAATCCCAATAATCCGTGCACACTACTATGCTCTGCCCCCATCACTGTAACTATGTCATTACCCCCTACCTCCTACCCCGCTCTTCAACCTAACCTGCACCAGCCCACATCCCCAACTGCTTGCTCTCTCCTATACCCCAACCCTCCATCCTAGCCCCCACACCCTCACCCACCAGCATTACCCACCATCCCTAACCTCAATTCCCCACTCTGTGCCTGTCATCCCCTCTAACCTCACTACTCCCTCCTACAGCTCAACTCCATCCTAACTCCCAACCCCTATCCCTTATCTCACCTCTCAACCTCCCCTAACAACCAACCCCTTTGAGCAATATTTCCCCTTCTCAGTTGGAATATCCCCCTCCAAGTCCTCCTTCTCCACTCCGCTCCTTCTCCATTCCATTCCTCCATCTGTCTCCACTCCCTCCCCACACCCTCCCTAACTCCCCTTCCATTTACTCCTCCACTGATGTGTTGGGTGTTCTGGATCACATACGGTCACCAACACTTGAAGTAGTGCAACACTATTTTATTAAAAGGTTAACTATTTAAACATACTTGAACTGTGGGTAAATACGATACGAGCTTTAACTAAAGATCTTTGCCTTGACCTAACCAGTTGATGCACTCAGCACATGGTGAATGTCTGTGTTGCAGGCTGTGAGCTCTGTGCTCCGAGCTAGCTGCTACTCGAATGAGCGGGAACTCTGATGTCCCCTGTCTTTATAGTGCATGTGCTCTCACTGATGATTGGCTGCGGTGTTGTGTATGTTGATTGGTCCCACTGTGTGTCCATCAGTGTGTGTCTGCATCATGATATACTGGTGTATATTATGACACACTCCCTCCCTCTCCACTCCCTTTCTGCTCCCTCTCCCCTCCTCGCCACATTCCCTCCACTCGGTCCTCCTCTTGTCTCCAGATGGAAATAGTGCAGGAAGATGTAGCTGACGTAGAATATCAGCCATGTTCTTACTGAAAGACTGAACAGGCTCAAGGGGCTGTTCGGCCTACAACTGTGTCCTTTTTCTTACGTTCTTATGAATATTGATAATTCACGAGATCCATGACAGAAGAACATGGAAGAAAATATTTTCCTGTCTCAAGTTATGCAAAGGCAGCTTGCAGGATCCTGAAGAAGAGTCATATAGGCTCGAAACATTAACTTTGTTAATCTCTCTACAGATGCTGCCAGGCCTGCTGAGTTTATCCAGCATTTCTTATTTCTTTTCAGATTTCCAGTACCTGCAGTATTTTGACTTCACATCATCTTTCACGCAGAATCATTTCTTAGTGAAAGACGCTGAGTTCAGAACAACGAAACAGCCTCTTTAGAAAAACAGTGGGGATTCCTTCAATGGGTATGAGGCTGCTGAATAGCATGTGCAAGAGGATGTTCAAAGCAGCCATCTGGTATACCTGACCAGCTCCCAATGCCAATGTGGGAAGTAGTGCTGTGAAATTGCTAAATCTTTCACCTCAATTTAAGCCCACAAAATGGGAACAAATTCCTATGCCTAGTTCTCGAGACTAATGACATTTCATGCTACCAGTTGGGAGTAACTCACAGTGCACAAACCTATCTTGAAAGCTGCTAAGTAAATTCCTCAGCTGATCCTTCACGGGCTGCAAAATCTGTACAGTATCAATTTATTTATAAATGAGTTTCTGTAGCTTAGAAGAGAATACTTTGTAGGTTATGATAAAACTTCAGGTCTAATTCATGACCAATAAGGGGGCGGGTTATGTATTGATCTAGAGCTGACTCAGAAACTTGGTCAATACAAGTGTCACCTTCCAATCATAGTTTTAACAGGAAAGCATGTTAATTATATGTATTATATTGATAAATGGGGAATAAATTCCTGGTGTCTGTTTGTGTGGTCACCTTTGTAGGCTTCAGTAATGGATGTTATTGAGTGCTCACACCAGGCATGTACTGCAGAACTGTGGAGCTCAGAGCAAAGCACAGCAGTTGTCTTTAATCTTGTTTTTCATTATTTTGTCTCACTTCTGCTCAGCAGGGTCTTTAATTACCATGCTGTGAGCAGGAATAAATTAGCCAGACAAGCAACAAAAGTAAAACTAAACGCAGCCAATACAAGTGTAACAGAGCACAGTTGTATCACTGACTCTTCATTCTGCTGTTAGGGGGCTGGGGGTGGGAATGGTTGATCAGGGTAAGGTAACTTGGAGATTCCTGAGAGATAATGAGGTCAATCACTGGACATCCGGCACTACCGGCCACCCCTCTGCTTCTTCCCCGCTTCATCTGTCCCACAATGGGGCCCCCTTTTTGGAACTCTCTTCCCAAGATATTTTCTATATTACTGTTTGCCAACCTTTTCAGCTCAGTTATGCTCGTGAGATGCCCAAATTATCCTTGTGCCCACTTTTCATGCTTAACGTTCACTCCGGGACTGGATTTTCATCCTCGAGGAAGGTATCGGCAGTCAAATTGCATACTCGGACCCGCCTGCCTTGGGAGAAAGTGCCAGCAAGGACGGGATTTTCTTTGTGGGTGGATGGGAGTAGGAGGGAGGTGTTGGCAGTTTGCAGTCAGGAAAAAGTTCAGAGGCGACCAAGGTGGCATGTTTACATTGCCGAGCCCAGTGCTGCAGGACTTCATTCCAGTTAATCTATGGCTCCTCAATTGCAGAAACTTCAAGCACTTGAAATGCCTTTGTCTTGTGTAAATAAACATTGTAAAACTGACAGAAGAGATCATAGAGCCAGAGCTGTCAATCAAGGGATGATTTTTCTGGGGTTTAGGTGTTTCAACAGCCTAATGGATTTCCTAATTGTCCGCTTCAGAAATTGCCGGTGTAATTTTATTTAGTTTTTGAACTATGCCGACGAAGAAAGTGTCTTCTCAGTCGGTTTCATCTTGGACAGTGTCGGGTTTACTTACTTTATTTTTAGATTTGTTTAAATGTATTTCTTGTCCAGCTCTTTCTTTAGTTTTTTAAAATAAAGTTAGAGTACAGATTCATTTTCTCCGATTAAGGGACAATTTAGCATGGCCAATCCACCTACCCATCTCATCTTTGGGATGTGGGGGGTGGGGGGGATGAAACCCATGCAAACACAGGAAGAATGTGCAAACTCCACACGGACAGTGACCCAGAGACGGGATTGAACCTGGGGCCCCGGCGACGTGAGACAGCAGTGCCATCCACAGCGCCACTGTGCTGCCCAGCTCATTCTTTAGTTACTATACTCCTCTTCTTAAATTGTTGGGATGCAGTTCCCATTCAACACTGCAAAGCAAAATATTTGAGTCTGTGACACTTTGCACAGGTTTTATCGAAGGCTGGGCATTTCATACTTGGTGGGCGTGACCGCAAAATTTACACGTCTTGATGCTCATGATGTCATGTGCAAAATGGCCACCATCTGGAGCTTGCTGTTTTTTCAAGTACACCACAGCATCAATGGCATAAACCATGTTGTTCGTTTTCATGCCACATTCACGGACCAAGATTTCTGAATATTGATTTTTAGCAAGTTCGCTTGCACGACACATACAAACAGCATCTTCTAAAGATAATTTTGGTTGTCTGAGCAATCTTTCACACAGCTTTTCATTTTTACACCAAACACAATCTGATCACACAGAAAAGAGTTTAATAATATTGACAAATTACAGGTCTGAGCTTTAAGCCTGAGATCTGTAATAAAACAGTCAAGTGTTTAACCTGGTTTCCGGACTCTTCATGAATAGATATTGTTCAAACGTTTCATTGATCTGAAGCTCACAATGCCTATCAAACATTTCGGTAACTTTGTTATATATTTTTTTCATCCCCATTCTCAAAACGGAATGAGTTAAATATTTCTGTAAGTCCAGTAGTTGTTCGGAACAGCGCTATTTTTCACTGATCGCTGGCTGCTTCAAGGACTAAGGCTGAGATATATAATTTGAAATGTTGTTTGAAATTTTTCCAGTTAACATCAAGTTTGCCCGATGTCCTGAATTACTTTGGAGTCCGCAAACCCTCCATGAAGCTTCGACTGGGCAATTTTTTCAACACTACTGGCTTTGACGAGGTTGTTGTGATCGGAGCCTGGTTGAATTTTTTTTTATTCTTCCTTCGCAAGTTTTTTTTTTGCATGGAGAGTTTTCCTTTTTCACTAAACATTTCTAGTATACCTTAGGAACCACACCTGGTACCATGTGTTGTTCTCTGTTTTCTTTGTCTTGAATGTGTAGTGCTGAAGAAAGAACATCAAGTAATGTTAATTAATAATGCTGATTTATTAACACTACTTTAAACTAGATTTGAACATATTCCTAAGTACAAAGGTTTCTAAAATAAACTATGCTATCACTCTAACTTGTTGCTAACTTTTGGTTGGCTCTTAAATGTTGCCCGTTGTATCTTTACTTCATTTGCTCTGTTTCTATGACCTTTGCTCTTGAGTCGCCAGGTATCTTTATGATACCGCCACGAGGTTCAAGTTCAAGTACTGATCAATAACTCGACACACCATTTAGTAAGATTCAAATCAAAACACATTTATTATACAGAGTCAATCACTACTCATGCATAAAACTCTACTTACTAGGCTATCTCTATCACTAAAAGGCGTATACGTAGCTTGGAACTGGCCCACCAGGTCAGGGGAACAAATGGCCTTTCGTTCGATTCTGAGCCTGCAGGATTCAAAAGCTGGTATGGGCTGGGAGCTAGGAGCGCCTATCTCATAGCGTGCGTTGACTGGAGACTTACTTGGTTGATGCGGCAGCTTAGGCAGTTCACTCTCAAGGGTTGATTCGAGTTGCTGAGTGACCCTGCCAAGAAGGACGATTTGAACTTGGGGACTCTACTTTATAGTCCCCAAGGGCTTCACGCCCCCTTCAGGGCGGACCCAGTATCTGGTTCCAAGTGATTGGACTACGTTCCGAGTGATTGGACTACGCTGGGCGGTTCCTGAGTGTCCGTTGACCTTCCTTAGTCTTGGCTCCTGCTGGCGCCGAGGAGTCTGGTTTAGCCTTATTCACCTTAAATGTTTTGATTGTTCCCGGGATCGCTCATTAGTATGCAGATGGCTGTGAGCTTCAGTGCTGTCTGGGCTTTTGCAAGTTCTAATACACTGGATTTTTGCACTTGCTAGTTTTCGCCTGTGTTGGCTGAATTTCCCTGCAGTCTTTGCGGATCTCCATTTTAAGTCGGGAAGTGGCCAACCCAGGTGGCTACACTCCCTCCTTGTGATCCCTAATGCAAAGCGTGAAGGATCACATAACTGCGTTGTCTTCACTTCCTGAAGCGAACACTCTTCCATGGCCTCTACACTGACCATAACTATGCAATGAAAATTTTAACTAACAATTCTAAGTGGCGCTATGTCAGACAGGGACATGCATTACAACAAAAAAAATGATACCTCGAACTATCTCTCAAACTACACTCACTCAAACATTCAATCGTACTAACTTCTTAACAATACAAAAATAATAGCAGCATTCACATTTTTCTCTGGTTTGGCAGTCAAGCACAGAGGTGTACAATATTTCCGTTGTAAGCGAATCACATTTCTTTATTTACAAAAGATGCAACACAAATGTTCTTTATTGTAGATCAAGGGATTCGGGGTCCTGGTGATAACCGAAAATAAGGGATCTTATCCTGTATACAGGGGTGCGAGAGCGGTAGGCTCTCCTTCACCATTTCCTCATGCGGATAGTCTGCACGATGCTGCAGAGTATCACCAATACTAGAAGGGATTCAATTACGTATGATAGTGAATACCAGGTTATGAATGTAGCACACCACGATTGTGTGTTGGTGACTATCTCGGGGTTAGCTATTTCAGGGTATAGTGTATGGTAGGGGTGTGAATCATTCACGGCCTGTGTGGTAGGGGTCAGGGGGTTCGCATTCGCGCGGAACCGGATACAAATTACAATAACAACGAAAAACACGTATGACGTCTTCATTGTTGTCTTCTTTCCTTTTCGTCTCTTCCTTTCCGTTTCTTCTCTCTTCCTGGAGCTCCAGGAATTCTGTGGATCAAGCATAGTTTCTGTTACTATCTTGGTTAATATCTCATTCGTTAACATGTCTGTCTTCTAGTGCCAATTTCCCTTCATAATTTGTCACCATGTGTGACTCCCTGATTTTTAAAATTTTTTTATTTTTTTAAACCGAATAGTCAGGACAAGACACACTTTAAAAAAATACTGAAACAGTGCGAGCCGTCTCGCAAGCTGTGCGATTTACCATCCAAATGTTTGAGGATGTAAATAGCATAGGGATGGCAACCTAAGGGTTGCCCGAAAACAAAACAAAACGTTTTGAACCAAGAGTGCCGAAATGAGGTGCGTATGGGCCGCGACGGGTAAGATTTGGATGGAATCCCCGGGTAGGACGGTGATCAATGCCGTATGTGCTCTACCCGAGTGTAGCTGACCAGAGGGGGGGCGGTCCTCAAGCAGGGCGGAGATCAATGCCGTGTCTCCACTGCCTGAGCAACCGGCAAGAACGGGCAAAAATATAGTCATCGTTGGGGGGTTGCTGTAAAGGTTGTACCATCGAACCAGAAGAGCAGCTATAAACGGGGGCTGGCAAGCGCTCAGCGGTTTCTGCCGATAAGCGAGCTGGCAAGGTTCACAGGTTTCTGCCGAAAAATATGGCGTGTGGCTGTGGAACTTCCGAGTGTACAAACAACACTTAACAATAACAGTAACAAACAACATTAAACAACATGCTGCAGGTTCCATCAGAAAGGACACCGTTTCTCCCAAGTGGTTCCTTTTTAAAACATCATCTGGACACCTCAGTTATCAGTTGCGAACAGGGTCGCAAAGGGGTTCTCACTTTGGGAGTCAGACTCAAAGTCGTCATCTTCTCCCAGATGCCATACTCTCGAATGTATAAGGGCTGATAGGGCTGCATGGTGCAATTTGGGGGCCATCTCATCGTTCCGGACGAGCCTGTATGAATTATCGCGGTGCCAAAAGGTGGTGTCTAGTTCTGTGGGGACGGAATCGTCATCGTAGGGCGGTGGTCTTTGGTGGGGTTTGTTGAGGAATGTGATGAAGGGATCACTCGAGTCGTGGTCAGATTCGCTGGGTGTGGGTCCTGTTGCCTGGGGATAGTAGGGAGGCGTGCTGTGGCTATTGTCTGAGTCACAGTCACTGTCGCTGCTGCTGCTGTCTGTGGGCGTTCCGGGGCGGAGTCTAAAGGTCGGGGGTGCAGTCAAGGGCGAGTCCGTGGATGTGGTGGGCGTGTTGGGGGAGGGTAGGGATACGTTGGGTGTGAGCGGGGTGTGGTCTGCTGCATCGAGCATGACGTGTTGTGCGTGATTGGACTGTGGGCCATATGCCTTAAGCTGGTTAATATGGAACCACGCAGTCTTTCCATTGGGGTACTTAATTTTATAGACGGAGGGGCTTACTTTGTCCGCAATGGAGTACGGACCCGAATACTTCGGTGACAGGAATGTGCTGGGGTTGTAAATGGAGAGCATGACCTGCTGTCCAACCTCAAACTCAGTCGCATGCACTGTCTTGTCGAAACAGGCCTTGCTCTGTTTCTTTCGAGTGCCTAATCTTACTGCGGCTGCTAGCTGAGCCGTTTTTACATTTTCGACTAACTGTTTTACTGCGTTCTCGTGTGTGAGGGCTGTCACTTCGGGGCTGGTCAAGTCAAGTCCGAATAAAAATTCAGTGCCTTTCATGGTGCATCCGGTCATGAGAGTGTGTGGGGTGTATCCTGTGGATATCAAAACGGTGTTTTGTAAAAACATTAATGCAAAAGGGAGGACTGAATCCCAAGTGGTGTTGTTTTGCTGGACCATTTTTCTGAAGGTTGATTTTAGGGTCCGATTCATGCGCTCCACGATACCACTTGACTGGGGGTGGTATGCGATGCGGAATTTTTGGGTAATCCCAAATATCGTGAGGACGTTCTTCATGACACGTCCCGTAAAATGGGAACCTTGGTCGGATTCAATGCTGCGGGGGTGTCCCCATCTCGTAAAGATGTGGTGGGTTAAGATCTTTGCGGTGGTCTTTGCCGTGTTCGTTCTGGATGGGAATGTCTCTACCCATTTCGTAAAAGTGTCTATGACAACTAATACGTACTTGTAACCATTCCTGCAAGGGGGCAATGGTCCTATAAAATCGATCTGGAGGTTAGTCCAGGAGCCATTAATGGGGCGGGTGTGACTAAGCTGAGCCTTCTTTGCGTGTCTGTCCGGATTGTTTTGGGCACAGATAAGGCAATTCTCAACGTAGTGCGCTACGTCTTCTTTTAAACTTGGCCACCAACAGAGCTGCCTGAGGTGGGCTGTAGTGGGATCAATTCCCTGATGCCCATGACTGTCATGGAACAAACAAATAAGTTGATTCCTGCTCTACACCATCATGTGTGGTCAGTGCATTTTTAAACCTATCATAGGGTGCTGTAAATTGTCCTTTAAAAATCTCCCTGAGATTGCTATCCTGCTTCTGGGCCTGCACTAAATCCTCGATATTAGTCTGCGAGACATGAACTGCATTCACTGGTGCGCTTTCGGGGGGGGTGTCCAAAAATATCCATGCCTGGAACCTGCTTTGCCCAGTGCGTCAGCTTTTACATTTCCAGGGGGGGAGGAATGGTGGTGATTGCGAACTTTAACAATTCCAAATGTCCTGTCCTGTGCTTTCTCTAAAATGTGGCGGAGCAATGGTACTGAAAGGAGGAGTTTTCCGTCTGCGGAAATAAATCCTCTTGCTTTCCACAGGGGTAGGAATTCTGTAAGGCTGTTGCAGACATACAGGCTGTCCGAGTATATGTCTGCTGGGCTGGGGAAGGAATCTGGGTGATCTATAATACACGCAACGGCTGCTAGTTCTGCCGCCTGCACGCCTAAGTGGCCTGGTAGCTTTAAGGAGATCTCTTCTAGGGCGCGTCCCTGTGCGTCCTCGACATATATGCCGCATCCTGTAATGCGCTTCCCTTCTAATACTGTGGAAGAACCATCCACATATATGAAAAATGAAAAATGAAAATCGCTTATTGTCATAAGTAGGCTTCAAATGAAGTTACTGTGAAAAGCCCCTAGTCGCCACATTCCGGCGCCTGTTCGGGGAGGCTGTTACGGGAATTGAACCATGCTGCTGGCCTACCTTGGTCTGCTTTCAAAGCCAGCGATTTAGCCCTGTGCTAAACAGCCCCTAAGGGTTCGCACGTGTCTGTGTGCTGGGGGCTCTGGGGTGAACTACCTATCTTTCTGGGGGGTGTTTTCGCGATAAAGGGGCCTGTGTTGTGGTGCGGTGAGATGATTTCACATTCGTGGGGGGTGCCTGGGTACTGAAGGTTATTGGCTAAGAAAGTGTGGGTCTTGGTCCTTTTAACAGTGATGTCCCGTCCCTGCAAAAGAAGGGTCCATCTTGCTGCTCTAATTTGGCTGACTGTACCGTCCTTAAGTCGTCCGTCCAGTAAAAGTTGGGTGGGGGTGTGTTCTGTGATGATTGTGATCGGGTTTAGTCCGGTTATGTAGGAAAAATACTGAACCGCCCAGAAAACTGCGAGCAGGTGCCTTTCACAGGTCGAAAATCCCTGCTCCACAGGATCTAAAAGTCTGGAGGCGTAAGCCACAGGTCTTAACTGTTTGTGCCGTTCCTGGAAGAGCACGGCCGAAAGGGTACGGTCTGTGCTCGCTATCTCTATAGCATAGGGGGAAAGCGGGTCTGGAACCTATAGTGCGGGGGCTGCAATGAGGGCTCTTTTCAAAGCATCCACAGCATCCGTATGCTGCGGAAGCCATTCCCAAGGGGCCCCTTTCTTTAGGAGTTCCGAGAGGGGTGCTGCTTTGGTGGCGAAACCGTCAATATGGTTTCGGCAATAGCCAACTGGTCCTAAAAACGACCAGACGGCTGAAACATTCTGGGGAAGGGGCAATTTTGGCAATCGAGTCAATTCTTTTGTGCTCGATCTCGCGTTTACCGTGCGTGATAATCGTACCCAACTATATCACTTTGTTTTCCAAAATCTGGGCCTTTTTTGGGTTTACTTTGCAGCCAATCTGTTATAGGAGTTCCAGGAGTTTGGACAGAAGCTTGATGTGCTCTGCCTTGGTGTCTGTCTGCAGTAATAGGTCGTCCACATACTGGACCAGACATTCGGGGCGAGAAAAGTTCGATAATCCATTTCCCAGCTGTCGGTGGAAAATGGAGGGGGAGTTGTGGAATCCTTGTGGAAGGCATGTCCACGTGTACTGCTGACTTTTAAAAGTGAAGGCAAATTTGTATTGGCACGCTTTTGTCAATGGAATGGGACCAGAATCCGTTACTGACGTCCAAAACCGTAAAATACTGTGAGTTGAGTCCTGTTTGAGCATGGCCTCGGGACTTGTGGCTATCGTGGGGGCTGCTGCGGGGGTGACTTTGTTGAGTTCCCGGTAATAGATGGTCAGTCGCCATGATCCATCAGGCTTTCTCACTGGCCAAATCGGGGCATTATTAGTGGAGTCTACTGATCTGAGTACGCCCTGCTCTAATAAGCTGTCGATAACTTTTGAGATTTCTCCCTCTGCCTCTTGGGGAAATCCGTATTGCTTTTGGGGCCTAGGGTCAGGTCCTGTGATTTGAACAGAACCAGTCATCCGGCCACAGTCCTGTGCTTCTGCAGAACTGCCCTAGCCTGCTTGTCTGTGCTAATCATGGTCGGGTCAAACCAGAAATCGCCGACTGCGCTAATCCTGTTTGCGTATTCACCTATTGTGAGTGTTGCGGGGGCTCTTGCGGATTTTGCCATTCTCCAAGCACATTGGTTTACCGGATCAAATGAACAAAGAACAAAGAACAAAGAACAAAGAAATGTACAGCACAGGAACAGGCCCTTCGGCCCTCCAAGCCCGTGCCGACCATACTGCCCGACTAAACTACAATCGTCTACACTTCCTGGGTCCGTATCCTTCTATTCCCATCCTATTCATATATTTGTCAAGATGCCCCTTAAATGTCCCTATCGTCCCTGCCTCCACTACCTCCTCCGGTAGTGAGTTCCAGGCACCCACTACCCTCTGCGTAAAAAACTTGCCTCGTACATCTACTCTAAACTTTGCCCCTCTCACCTTAAACCTATGCCCCCTAGTAATTGACCCCTCTACCCTGGGGAAAAGCCTCTGACTATCCACTCTGTCTATGCCCCTCATAATTTTGTATACCTCTATCAGGTCGCCCCTCAACCTCCTTCGTTCCAGTGAGAACAAACCGAGTTTATTCAATCGCTCCTCATAGCTTATGCCCTCCATACCAGGCAACATTCTGGTAAATCTCTTCTGCACTGAAGGGTGGTGGGAGTTCGTAAAGTCAATTCCCAAAATGTGTTCTGCTGTGTGGGGTAGATCGACTAAAACTATGGGGTGCTTTGTCGTTATATTGCCAATCTGAATGGGTACAGGGCCTGTGATGTGTCCCTGCTGTGAATGGTCTGTGAAGCCGCTGAGGGTGATTGTGGCTGTAGGGGGCCACGTGTCTTTCTGAAACATGGTGGAGGAATTAATTGTGGTGCGGGACCCTCCTGTGTCCCAGAGAATTTCGATGGGCTGTCCCCGTATCTTTGCTGCAACTACTGGTCGGCCGGACCCGAACACCGTCAGTCCGTTCCGTTCAGGTTCGTCTGATCTGAACGGGTGCTCACACTATGTATGGGCTCTGTCCTATTCTTATTCAGAGTGCCTGCCTGCTGGGCTCACTGTGGCTTTCGTGGGGCATTGCATTCTCTGCAAAGTGTCCTAATTATCCACAGTTGTAACACTCCTGTGGCTTTTGTGGGGGGCTGTTCCTGCCTTCGTTCACCCATGCGGGGTTCTGATGCTTTTTCACCGCTTGGATGTCTGCTTCTGCCTGCTGTTCCTTGGGTTTCCTAATTGCGGGTTTGTTTTGGACAGATTGCTCCCAGGTGCGGGACAATCTCTTTAAAACCCATTTCTCATTATGCGCTTCTTCTGAGGAGTCATAGTTGGTACAGGCTTTTTGTCCTGCCTCTGTGGCATGGGAGATAAGGGTGCGGGTCCATTTGGCCATACCTTCTTGGGACAAATGGGCGTGGTCTAGATTACCGAAAACGGCTGTAAAGTGAATCCACAGGCGTCCAGCAAACGCTGTGGGGTGTTCTGTCTTTTTCTGCCTGCACTTATTCAGGCCTTCTACTGGGTCACCTCTGTTGTAGCCGATCCCGTGTAGGATCGCTGTGTGTATTTCCTCAAGGGTGTCTCCTCCTACATTCTATGGGTCGGGAAGGGCTGCTACGACTGAAGGGTCTAAACTCAAAACTGTGAGCTTCACGTGCTCATGCTCATCCAGGCCGTACATGGTCGCCTGCTGCTTTCCTCTAGCAAAGAAGCAGTGGGGTTCTGAGGTGGGGAGGAACAGTGTGATTTTCTCGCATGCGTCCCGTAATTGGGTGACAGTTAAGGGGGTGGTATAAAGAAATTCTGTATCTCCGTCCGATGTGACTGTGCGGTGGGTGGTTACAGGGTTCATTGGTGCCTGAACTATCTGCGATGTGGGGGGTTGGGGCGCTTTTCTCTTCTGGGGCTTTCCTTGCGCACATATTCCCTGAACATAATTTCATTTAATTCTTCCCAATCCGGGCCGTCTTCTGTATCTAACTGGGATCCAAAGGTGCTGTGGAATCCATTCTGAACTGAAAGCAAAGACTGCAGTTTTACAATCTGCTTCCTGCACTTCGCATGATCTAGTGAGCTTTGTCGCTGCTCCGTGGTGGCAGCATGGAGTGCTCGTAATGCTGCTTTCAGGTCACTACACTGCCTTTGCAATACCACTACCTGTTTCTCTGTTTCCTCTCTTACCAGGACTGCACGTTGCGTGTCCTGATAGGCCTTTTCGTACTGTGTCTGGAAGCTGCTTAGGTGCGCCAGACAAGACTGGTGTGCCCACTTGGCATCATCCACCTCTCCGTCCTTTGCCGCCAACTTCCTTCTCAACTCTATGTTCTCTTTCTCAACCTCACTTACATCGACCTTGCTCATTCAATGTACTCCTTCTATCTCTTTACGGAGCGTCTGAACGACCTCCTCTGTGCCTCGCAATTGTGCCAGACAGGACATGATTGCCATCGGCTTGCGAGCTTTTCCCAAGCTTTTCTTATGAATCTCTGACAGGTTCTCCCACCAAGTATGTCCTATACTCCCGGGTCCTGTTTCTTCATTGTCACAGAATTCACTCCAAAGGGGCCATCCTTTCCCTTTGAGATATTTCCTGATCTCCTCTTCCCAAACGGGACACTGACCTACTCTACTGCTGGTCGCTGCGACCACGAATTCTTCAGGGTTCATGAGGCATTGCATTGCCTGCATTGCCATCTTTCCTCTCTAAATACTCTCATAAAATTTGGAATGAGGGGTACTAAGGCAGTGATGTAATTACGGGTACGGCTTTTGCTATTTTCCAGAATACAAACTCCCGACAGTTTCTTCACAACAAAAATCTATCAGTTTTACCTCATAGCCCTGTTAGTTACGCATTCATTAACACACTTCCGAATTATGAGGATGGATCAGAACTGCTTGAACACTTGTGGTTTTTCTGTTCCCAATTGGATTCTAATTCAAATTTTGGGTTCTCCCGGAGTGGTTAAGCCACTTCTAAGTCGGGTCCCATCAGTATATCGCCAGTAATATGTTGCTAACTTTTGGTTGGCTCTTAAATGTTGTCCGTTGTATCTTTACTTAATTTGCTCTGTTTCTATAACTTTGCTCTAGCGTCGCCAGGTATCTTTATGATACCGCCACGAGGTTCAAGTTCAAGTACTGATCAATAACTCGACACACCATTTAGTAAGATTCAAATCAAAACACATTTATTATACAGAGTCAATCACTACTCATGCATAAAACTCTACTTACTAGGTTATCTCTATCATCAAAAGGTGTATACTTAGCTTGGAACTGGCCCACCAGGTCAGGGGAACAAATGGCCTTTCGTTCGATTCTGAGCGCAGGATTCAAAAGCTGGTATGGACTGTAGCTAGGAGTGCCTATCTCGTAGCGTGCGTTGACTGGAGACTTACTTGGTTGATGCGGCAGCTTAGGCAGTTCACCCTCAAGGGTTGATTCGAGTTGCTGAGTGACCCTGCCAAGAAGGACGATTTGAACTTGGGGACTCTACTTTATAGTCCCCAGGGGCTTCACGCCCCCTTCGGGGCTGACCCCGTATCTGGTTCCAAGTGATTGGACTACGTTCCGATCACTTGGATCGATTTCTCCAATACTGGAGTTGTTCCCTGATCGCTGAGCGGTCCCTGAGTGTCCGTTGGACTTCCTTAGTCTTGGCTCCTGCTGGCGCCGAGGAGTCTGGCTTGGCCTTATTCACCTTAAATGTTTCGATTGTTCCCGCTCATTAGTATGCAGATGGCTGTGAGTGTCAATGCTGTCTGGGCTTTTGCAAGTTCTAATACACAGGATTTTTGCACTTGCTAGTTTTCGCCTGTGTTGGCTGAATTTCCCTGCAGTCTTTGCGGATCTCCATTTTAAGTCGGGAAGTGGCAACCCAGGTGGCTACTTCATTAAGATCTATTGAATTCAACAGATTACTGGACTGATATCTAGCTTCAAAAGATAGCGTAAATTACCACTTTCGGATTAAAGAGCTGTGTTTTTTAGCATTAGGAAGCATACATTACAAGGAAAGTCTATTGAGGTCTTTGATTAATGGAAGGACTAAATTCAGTCCATGAGGACAGACTTACTTTTGTGAGATACGTTCGGGCGGATAAAGGGAATATCCCCTTGCACACCAGGCAAATATCTAATAAGGTGGGACGAGGTAAACAACATTAAGTTCAATTCTCTTCTGGCACCTAGTGGTGCACTGGGGGCAAACTTTTGTTTGCTTCCATAGCTAGTAATTCCTGAAATAGGTCACTGGGCTGTCGCCAGGGGATTAAAGCTTGAGGGGCGACACTCCACATCAAGCATGGCTGACCAGGAGTCTCTCTCGCTCTTAGCGCCAGACATTGGAAGGATTTGCATTCAACCTGTATAAATGCACCCTCCCTGGCTTCAAGTCCTGGGGTGGGACTTGAACCTGGGGCTTCCGGCTCAGAGGCAGGGGACTCTACACATTCCACCACAAGACTGCCGATGAAATATTAAGCTGCATTATTTCAGAGTAAGCAGATCGCTGGTGGGGGACCAAAGTTTCGGGAAGGCAAGTGGCAGATGAATTTCTAAAGTGGCACCTCAGCACCCCCGTGACCCATGGAAATGGGATCACTTCCACTGGCTCCAGATACTCCAGCAGGACCATCATTCGAGGACATCCTTTGGCACGCAACCCTGGCACAATCATGGGATTGAAATACAAAGAATCCTAGGAACAATATCCTTACCACTTCCATTTCAACTTCCATGAGTTAACTTGCCGTTATTCTGTTCCCACACATTCCACTGAGGCTGAATCTTTACTGCTGTAACGCCAGAAAATCGATCTACTGGGATTCAGTTGCCATTGGAAAACACATATTTTTATTATTTATTTTAGTTTAGAAATGCTTCTTGCCTGTTCTCACATTTTACCAATGTGACATCCCAACAACTGGCTGAATGAGCGATGGAGATGAACTGAATCTCCTACCAAAGCGCAAGTTGGAAGTGGCGGAAGAGCCTTTTCTTTTTTTTAAAATATATTTTATTCAAGATTTTTTGGCAAAACATAACAGTACATGGTTTTTCTTTTAAACAACAATAAAGCAATATAAATAACAGTGGCCAGTTTTAAACAAGTAAATAAATAATATATAAACAGAAACAAAAACAAAACTAAATGGCAACTGCCTTGTCAAAAATAGTTACTCTCCACAGATACAATCCAACAGTCCAATGTACATTACCTATAACAAATGTCTATACATATACAATGACATCCCTAAGAGCCCGCCCGGATCCTCCCCCACACCCCCCACCCCCCTCCCCCCTGGGTTGCTGCTGTTGTCTTTCTTTCTTTTCATTCCCTCTATCGTTCTGTGAGGTAGTTGACGAACGGTTGCCACCGCCTGGTGAACCCTTGAGCCGAACCCCTTAATACGAACTTGATCCGTTCTAACTTTATAAACCCTGCCATGTCGTTTATCCAGGTCTCCACGCCCGGGGGTTTGGCTTCCTTCCACATAAGCAATATCCTGTGCCGGGCTACTAGGGACGCAAAGGCCAAAACATCAGCCTCTCTCGCCTCCTGCACTCCCGGCTCTTCTGCAACCCCGAATATAGCCAACCCCCAGCTTGGCTCAACCCGGACCCCCACCACCTTCGAAAGCACCTTCGCCACCCCCACCCAGAACCCCTGTAATGCCGGACATGACCAGAACATGTGGGTGTGATTCGCTGGGCTTCTCGAGCATCTCCCACACCTATCCTCTACCCCGAAAAATTTACTGAGCCGTGCTCCAGTCATATGCGCCCTGTGTAGAACCTTGAATTGTATCAGGCTTAGCCTGGCACACGAGGACGACGAGTTTACCCTACGTAGGGCATCAGCCCACAGCCCCTCCTCAATCTCCTCCCCCAGCTCTTCTTCCCATTTCCCTTTCAGCTCATCTACCATGATCTCCCCCTCGTCCCTCATTTTCCTGTATATGTCCGACACCCTACCATCCCCCACCCATGTCTCTGAGATCACTCTATCCTGCACCTCCTGCGTCGGGAGCTGCGGGAATTCCCTCACCTGTTCCTCGCTAAAGCCCTCAGTTGCATATACCGAAATGCATTCCCTTGGGGCAACCCATATTTTCCGTCAGCGCCCCCAGACTCGCAAACGTCCCATCTACGAACAGATCTCTCAATTGTACTACCCCAGCTCTTTGCCATGCTCCATATCCCCCATCCATTCTCCCCGGAACAAACCTATGGTTATTTCTTATCGGGGACCGCACCGAGGCTCCCGTCCTTCCCCCATGCCATCTCCACTGCCCCAAATTTTTAATGTTGCCACCACCACCGGGCTTGTAGTATATTTCTTCGGTGAGAACGGCAACGGTGCCGTCACCATTGCTTGTAAGCTGGTCCCCTTGCAGGACGCCCTCTCCAATCT
This sequence comes from Scyliorhinus torazame, assembly GCF_047496885.1. Classification (NCBI taxonomy): domain Eukaryota; kingdom Metazoa; phylum Chordata; class Chondrichthyes; order Carcharhiniformes; family Scyliorhinidae; genus Scyliorhinus; species Scyliorhinus torazame. The sequence goes on along the minus strand of NC_092725.1, from coordinate 110,378,404 downwards.
CTTCCACGCCGCTCCCTCCCCTTCTCCCATCCACTTACACACCATTGAAATATTGGCGGCCCAGTAATAATCATTTAGGCTCGGTAGTGCCAAACCCCCCCTATCCCTACTACGCTGCAAGAACCCCCTCCTCACTCTCGGGGTCTTCCCGGCCCACACAAAACTCATAATGCTTTTCTCGATTCTCTTAGAAAAAGCCTTCGTGACCATCACCGGGAGGCACTGAAAGAGGAATCTCGGGAGAACCACCATTTTAACCGCCTGCACCCTACCCGCCAGCGACAGGGACACCATGTCCCATCTCTTGAAGTCCTCCTCCATCTGTTCCACCAATCGTGTTAAATTAAGCCGGTGCAAGGTTCCCCAATTCTTGGCTATCTGAATCCCCAAGTATCGGAAGTCTCTTGTTACCTTCCTCAGCGGTAAATCCTCTATTTCCCTGCTCTGCTCCCCCGGATGCACCACAAACAACTCACTTTTCCCCATGTTCAATTTATACCCCGAAAAATCCCCAAACTCCCCAAGTATCCGCATTATCTCTGGCATCCCCTCCACCGGGTCCGCCACATACAACAACAAATCATCCGCATACAGAGATACCCGGTGTTCTTCTCCTCCCCCAAACGCTCCCCTCCACTTCCTGGAACCCCTCAGTGCCATGGCCAGGGGCTCAATCGCCAGTGCAAACAATAACGGAGACAGGGGACATCCCTGCCTCGTCCCTCTGTAAAGCCGGAAATAATCAGACCCCTGTCCATTCGTAACCACACTCGCCATCGGTGCCCTATACAGCAGCTGTACCCATCCGATATATCCATCTCCGAAGCCAAATCTCCTCAGCACCTCCCACAGATAATCCCACTCCACTCTATCAAATGCTTTCTCGGCATCCATCGCCACCACTATCTCCGCTTCCCCCTCTGGCAGGGGCATCATCATTACCCCTAGCAACCTCCGTATGTTCGTGTTCAGCTGTCTCCCCTTCACAAACCCAGTCTGGTCCTCATGTACCACCCCCGGGACACAGTCCTCTATCCTCGTCGCCATTACCTTGGCCAGAATCTTAGCATCCACATTTAAAAGAGAAATGGGCCTATAGGACCTGCATTGCAGCGGGTCTTTTTCCTTCTTTAGGAGGAGCGATATCTTTGCCTCTGACATAGTCGGGGGCAACTGCCCCCTTTCCCTAGCCTCATTAAAGGTTCTCGTCAGAAGCGGGGCCAGCAAGTCCATATACTTCCTATAAAATTCCACCGGGAATCCGTCTGGTCCCGGGGCCTTCCCCGCCTGCATGCTCCCAATCCCTTTCACTACCTCCTCCATCTCAATCTGTGCTCCCAGTCCCGCCCTCTCCTGCTCCTCCACCTTAGGGAATTCCAGCTGATCCAGAAAGCACATCATTCTCTCCTTCCCTTCCGGGGGCTGAGCTTTATATAATCTTTCGTAGAATACCTTGAACACCCCATTTACTCTCTCCGCTCCCCGCTCCATCTCTCCCTCCTCGTCTCTCACCCCCCCTATCTCCCTCGCTGCTCCCCTCTTCCTCAGTTGGTGGGCCAACAACCGGCTCGCCTTCTCCCCATATTCATACTGTACACCTTGTGCCTTCCTCCATTGTGCCTCTGCATTACCCGTAGTCAACAAGTCAAATTCTACATGTAGCCTTTGCCTTTCCCTGTACAGTCCCTCCTCCGGTGCCTCCGCATATTGTCTGTCCACCCTCAAAAGTTCTTTCAGCAACCGCTCCCTTTCCCTACCCTCCTGCTTTCCTTTATGTGCCCTAATAGATATCAGCTCCCCTCTAACCACTGCCTTCAACGCCTCCCAGACCACTCCCACCTGAACCTCCCCATTGTCGTTAAGCTCCAAGTACCTTTAAATACACCCCCTCACCCTTAAACATATCCCCTCATCTGCCAATAGTCCTATGTTCATTCTCCAGGGCGGGTGCTGTTCTTTTTCCTCCCTTATCTCCAGGTCCACCCAATGTGGAGTGTGGTCCGAGATAGCTATTGCCGTGTACTCCGTCCCTGTCACCGTCGGGATCAGCGCCCTTCCCAATACAAAAAAGTCTACCCGTGAATATACTTTATGGACATAGGAGAAAAACGAGAACTCCTTACTCCTAGGCCTGCTAAATCTCCAGGGGTCTACTCCTCCCACCTGCTCGATAAAGTCCTTGAGCACCCTAGCTGCAGCCGGCCTCCTCCCGGTCCTGGACCTCGATCTGTCCAGCCCTGGGTCCAGCACCGTATTAAAGTCTCCCCCCATTACCAACTTTCCCGCCTCTAGGTCCGGGATACGTCCCAACATTCGCCTCATAAAATTGGCATCATCCCAGTTCGGGGCATATACGTTCACTAGAACCACCGCCTCCCCTTGGAATCTGCCACTCACCATCACGTATCTACCCCCGCTATCCGTCACTATGGTCTTTGCCTCAAACAGTACCCGTTTCCCCACTAATATAGCCACCCGCCTGTTCTTTGCGTCTAACCCCGAATGAAACACCCGCCCCACCCATCCTTTGCGTAGTCTGACCTGGTCTATCAGTTTCAAATGCGTCTCCTGCAACATAACCACATCTGCCTTTAATTTCTTTAGGTGCGCGAGTACCCGTGCCCTTTTAATCGGCCCGTTCAGCCCTCTCACGTTTCACGTGATCAGCCGGGTTGGGGGGCTCTTTACCCCCCACCCCCCTTGTCGACTAGCCATCCCCTTTTTTAATCCAGCTCCTCACCCGGTTCCCACGTAGCCGTATCTCCCCCCCATGGCGCCCTCCCGCCTCGACCACCCCACCCCGTACCAGCTCCCCCTTCTCCCCAGCAGCAGCAACCCAGTTAATCTCTCCCCCCCTCCCCCGCCCCCGCTAGATCCTCTTCTAGCGTAATTGCACCCCCCATGTTGCTCCCAGAAGTCAGCAAACTCGCTGACCTCGGCTTCCCCCCGTGACCTCGGCCCCCACTGTGCGAGGCCCCCTCCTTCCTGCTTCCCTGTTCCCGCCATGATTACCATAGCGTGGGAACAAAGCCCGCGTTTCCCACTTGGCCCCACCCCTAATGGCCGGCGCCCACAATTCCTCATCCTCCCCCCCCCCCCCTCCCCCACGACATGGGGAAGAGAGAAAAGTTACAGGGTCGCAAGATTAACAACTTGAGAAATCATCCCTTCTCCCTTTTTTCCCCCCCTTCACCCCACGTAATCACACCACCACTTTGTCCCAAACGTTCTTTTTCTGGCCCGCCTATTCCAGCTGCTCCTCCACAATAAATGTCCACGCCTCTTCTGCCGTCTCAAAGTAGTGGTGCTTCCCTTGGTGTGTGACCCACAGTCTTGCCGGTTGCAGCATTCCAAATTTGACCTTCCTTTTGTGAAGCACCGCCTTGGCCCGATTGAAACTCGCCCTCCTTCTCGCCACCTCCGCACTCCAATCTTGATATACGCGGATCACCGCGTTCTCCCACCTACTGTTCCGAGTTTTCTTCGCCCATCTGAGGACCATCTCTCTGTCATTGTATCGGAGAAATCTCACCACTATGGCTCGAGGTATTTCTCAAGCCCTCGGTCTTCGCGTCATAACTCGATAAGCTCCCTCCACCTCCAATTGGCCCGTCGGGGCCTCCGATCCCATTAATGAGTGAAGCATCGTGCTCACATATGCCCCAACGTCCGCTCCCTCCGCACCTTCGGGAAGACCAAGAATCCTTAAATTCTTCCTCCTCGCATTATTCTCCAACACCTCCAGCCTTTCCACACACCTTTTGTGTTGTGCCTCGTGCATCTCTGTCTTCACCACCAGGCCCTGTATTTCGTCTTCATTATCAGCGGCCTTTGCCTTCACGACCCGAAGCTCCTGCTCCTGGGTCTTTTGTTCCTCCTTTAGCCCTTCAATCGCCTGTAATATTGGGGCCAGCAGCTCCTTCTTCATCTCCTTTTTAAGTTCTTCCACACAGCGCCGCAGGAACTCTTGTTGGTCAGGGCCCCATACTAGACGGCCACCTTCCGACGCCATCTTGCTTTGTGCTTGCTTTCCTTGCCGCTGCTCTAGAGGATCCTCCGCAATCCGGCCACCTTCCTCTCCTTTTTCCATCTGTGTCCAGGGGGAATTCCCTTCTGGTTTACCGCACAGTGTTTTTAGCCATTAAAATTGCCGTTGGGGCTCCTATTAAGAGCCCAAAAGTCCGTTCCACCGGGAGCTGCCGAAACGTGCGACTTAGCTGGTCATCGCCGCACCCGGAGGTCGGAAGAGCCTTTTCAATGATCATCATCAATAGCAGATGATGACCCAAAGTACAATGGCCTTCAAACAATCAGTCCTCGGCATTGGACGATTACATTTTCCTGAAGGTAAACCCAGCACCAATCACCGAATTAGGGAACAACAGCATAGCTTTCAAAAAGGAAAGAAAAACCAGACGGAACATCTGCCTCTGGATGTTCGCTGAGCAAACAGTAAAGACACAGCATATCTGGACTGACATTTCAAGCGTGGAGTCGAGAGAAAGAAAAAAGAAGTACTGGCATTTATTTGGTGTCTTGCATAACCGCAGGGCATCCCAAGGCACTTTACAGACAAGGGAAAACTTTTGAATAGTAGTGGCTGATGGTTGTCAGCCAATTTACACAAAGCAGGCCCAATTGCAATGTAATAATGACCAGATGGATTGTCTTTTGGCATTGATTGAAGGGTAAATATTGGCCAGAACACAAAGAAGAGCTCTTCTGTTATTCTTCTAAATAATGGTGTGGGATTTTTTTACACCCACCTGAGATCCAATGACGTGCAGCCTCCGCAAAACGCTCTACAGGGGTCCGGAGGGTGGGAGGGGGGAACACATGCCCCTCAATTGTCCCCAGAAATATAGAAGTATGCAGAGTAGGCAGATCATAAAGCAGCAAGTAACACTGACCTGTTGCCAGAACTGCCATTTTAGAGCAGCGAGATTGAATCTGTGTCCTCTCTTAACCTCACACAGCTGAACATGGGCTCAACATGCATGAATGAGGGAAGCGTTAAAGGGGGAATGGGGCTGGGGTGTTGGGTATGGCAGGGGGGGGGGGGGGGGGGGGGGGAGGTGGTGGATAAGGAGCCTGGAAACATGAGGAGCACCACATACCCATGATTTCTCTCCGTGTTCTTGCACAAGAGGGGCGAAAGCTGTCAAGAGTTGATACGTCTCATGGTTCTTATTACCAGGCTAATAGCATGATATCAACAATTGAATGCCATTATTCAACCTGTTAACCTTAGTGAGAAGATATCAAAATCATTCTGACAAAGATGGATGTGTACAAATTGATCATTCAACCATCAAGTGGATAAGAGTCAAACATGGGAGACGTAAACATCCATTTGGGAAATCGTTATACCCGAGGCACCGACAGACAACAAAGATGGCACTAAGGTGAACCTCATGCAATAAGTGCTGACAATACTGTAATGATTGCAGAGAAAGTAAAGGGCTTAGAATGGATGCTGGAATCAATAGATTCAAATATGAGAAACCAAAAAAAAAATGAGAAAATTACTCTAATGGTGGCTGGCAAAATTAAACCTAAATTGAGGTAAAACATTGTCGATGTTGACTGATTCATATCGTTGGGTGAAATGGAATAGGCGATTATTGTAATCGTGAACAAACACACATTTAATCATGTGGGAAGACTGATTGATGCACTAACATCTTTGTTTGAGAACATGCGTCCAAATGCTAAAATGCTTACATTTGATCAGTAGTTTTGTCCGGGTGTTTGAAATGATCATGTATCATGGGATGATTAACCAGGTGTAGAATTTGACAAGATAAGTAAAAGGGAGCTTTTGAGATCTGTAGGGCAACATAAAAATGCAGCTCACTGGGCACGCAATTGCAGGAAGGCAGCAGGAACACATCAGAGAATTGTTATTGAGGGGGAACGTGGAAGTGAAGTGAGCAAGAGACAGGCTGATCACATCTGCTTTAATTATGGTTCGAACCATCAAAGGATTGAACCAGACAGCATCTAACGATCAAGAGATGAATTAAGCGCAAACTTAACAAATAGAATAATTGCTAACATTAGCACCTACAAGATGTAGTGCAGGAACTCACCAAGGCTACTTTAGGTAGACCTTCCAAACCCAAGACCATGACCACCTTGAAGTACAAGAGCAGTAGATTCCTAAGAACACCACCACCTGGAATTTCCCCTCCAATCCACTCACCATCCTGACTTGAAAATATATTGCCACTCCTTCACTGTCACTGGGACAAAATCCTGGAACTCCCTCCCTAACTGCACAGTGGGTGTACCTACACCACATCCTAGAATCCCTTCAGTGCAGAAGGAAACCATTCAGCCCATCAGGCCTGCACCAACTCTCTGAAAGAACATCCTACCTAGGCCCATGATACGGACCCAGGAAGTGTAGAAGATTGTAGTTTAGTCGGGCAGCATGGTCGACACGGGCTTGGAGGGCCAAAGGGCCTGTTCCTGTGCTGTACCTTTCTTTGTCCTTTGTTCTTTGTAATCCCGAAACCCTGTAACCTCTCCGAACCTATTGGACACTAAGGGGCAATTTATAATGACCAATCCACCTACACTGCACATTTTTGGACTGTGAGAGGAAACCGGAGCACCCGGAGGAGACCTACGCAGACACGGTGAGAATGTGAAAACTCCACACAGACAGTCACCCAAGGTTGGAATTGAACCCGGGTCCCTGGTGCCAACCACTGTGCCACCATGCCGCCCAGGTCCATTCATGATATCACCTATGGACTGCATTGGTCCAAGAAGGCAGCTCACCAGCACCTTCTCAAGGACAATTAGGATGAGCAATGAATACTGGCCTAGCCACTGATGCTCATATCCCTCAAATGAATTAAAAACTGCAATTGACATCTCTGTAGCAAAGAGCTAATGCCACTGGCAAGGCAAAGTTTGGTGGAGCTTTAGTACTTTATCAAAGGTTTACTAGCTTTTCATTGCCATTTATTCTTCTCTTTTATATCAGAGTCTGCTGAATTAAAGGACACCAATCATTTTGATTAGCTGAATACTAATATTCTGTTTAGAAAATGTAATGGAAATTTTCATTTACTTATTTGTTTCGACAAAAGAAGACTTTACTTTGGATGTTTTATTGACATAATTAAATTTTTGACATGAACCAATTTGGATGTGAGCCAAACTAAAACACTATGAACCTGCAATTTAATTGTGAGATGGGCAAATGCACAAGCATTTTAATATGGTGATTTCTGTGAATCAACATTACATACTGTAGGCAGCTGTCTCTGAGTTTCAGATTCTCAGTCCTGGGAGGGGCAGCAATTTCCTCCAATTGAATATTGAGAAGATCAAAGTCATCGACTCCTGTCCCTGCCACAGCATGCCATTCTGAGCCACAGGACGTCATTCTCCGACCCCCCGCCGGGTCGGAGAATGGCCGTTGGCCGCCGTGAATCCCGCCCCCGCCCCCGCCGAAGTCTCCGGTACCGGAGATTGGGCGGGGGCGGGAATCGGGCCCCGCCGGTTGGCGGGACCCCCGGTTCAATTCTCCGGCCCGGATGGGCCGAAGTCCCGCCCAGAAATTGCCTGTCCCGCCGGCGTAAATAAAAGCTGGTATTTACCGGCGGGACAAGGCGGCGTGGGCGGGCTCCGGGGTCCTGGGGGGGGCGCGGGGCGATCTGACCCCGGGGGGTGCCCCCACAGTGGCCTGGCCCGCGATCGGGGCCCACCGATCCGCGGGCGGGCCTGTGCCGTGGGGGCACTCTTTCCCTTCCGCCTCCACCACGGCCTCCACCATGGCAGAGGCGGAAGAGACTCTCCCCACTGCGCATGCGCGGGAAACTGTCGGCGGCCGCTGATGCTCCCGCGCATGCGCCGCATTTCCGCGCCAGCTGGCGGGGCAACAAATGCCATTTCCGCCAGCTGGCGGGGCAGAAATCCCTCCGGCGCCGGCCTAGCCCCTCAATGTTGGGGCTCGGCCCCCAAAGATGCGGAGCATTCCGCACCTTTGAGCCGGCACGATGCCCGTCTGATTGGCACCGTTTTTGGCGCCAGTCGGCGGACATCACCCCGTTGGGGGAGAATTTCGCCCCAGGATTCTCCAATACCTTGGCCAAGTTCTGACGTCGCTGTGTAAAGCAGCGTGAACCACTCTGGCATCAACTGTTCTCAATTGTCCTGTTTGCCCCCCGTCCTAGGGGGCTAGGTCGGCGCCCATGTGGTCCCCGCAGCTGCTGCCGGTGCGGCACGGCCAGGGCACATTCGTGCATGTGCGTTACGGTCGGCGTGATTCCGCGCATGCGCGCCGGCCCCTGGGTAATATGGTGGAGCCCTACAGGGGCCCAGTGCAGAGGAACATAGGCACCCACGGAACTAGCCCTCCCGCCCTGATCGCAGGCCAGGCCACCATGGAGGCCCCGCCAGGTTCGGATCCCCCCCCCCGCCCCCCCCGCTCCCCCCCCCCCCCCAACCAGGACAGCCCCCGCAGACACAACTTCCAGGTTCCGCCGTATGCGGCGGGCAGTGGGCCTGTCGAGGCCCGGAGAATCGCCGGGGAGGGGGTCGCTTTTAGCGGCCTGCGACCGGCGTGGCAGCAATCCCGTGGGAACCTGAGAATCGGCACCGGAGAATCGGCTAGTCAGGGTGGCGTGGCCCGATTTTCGCACCCCCCCACCCCCCGGGGGAATACTGTACATCCCTCTCCGGAATCCCAGTTTATGGCTGAACCAGACCATTTGCAAACTTGTCATCCAATGTTCGCCCTGAGATGACCTTCCAATCACATAACCGCTCTATCACCAAGACCGCCTACTTCCATCTCCATTAGATCACCTGTCTTCATCCCTGCCCCTGCTCGTCTGCAGCTGAACCCATCATCCATGTCTCTTTTACCTTTGGACTGAATTATTCCAATGCTGTTCCACCTTGTACCCTCCATAAACCTCAGATTATCCAAAATTCTGCTGCTATTATCTCAATTGACGCCGTGCCCCATCCACTCAGGTACTCACTGATCTACAATGGCTCGCACCCCACAAGGTAGTCAAATCATCTGCTGAAGGTTCGATGAAGGCGTGTCGTCGGAGGCAACCTGGAATATCCCATCAGTCTCCAGGCACCCACAGGTGGCAGGGAACATTGCAGCTGCCTGGACGTGGCCTCCTGTGTGGGCTTGGAGGCTCTTTCTGCCTGCCTGGGTCCATCAGCAGCTGCAGGTTAGCCTGTGGAGGGTTGTTCCCTGCCACGGGAGTGGCCTGGCTGCAAAGTCCCTTTTTTGTTTTAGATTTGAAAAAGACTAAAGACAGATGACTTCCACTTTGGTGTGGCCTCTTTCCTAACCCGTGAATGGTATGCTGCTGCTGCTTTCAAACTTCCTATTTATCTTCCAGCTTCAAGAGCCCATCCGCCATCCTTGATGATGAGCCCACCTTCTGACCATTCGTTGGCCAAGTCGCAGAAAATCACTGGTGGGCGACTGTTTCCTACACCTCCACTTGAATCTGACTGCAGGTTCCTGAAGCCCACTTGAAAACCCTGCCTACTATCTCTCTTCACAAAGCAAGGGATAGAGCAAGATGAATACTGTCAGTGTACTAAATAAGAACATAAGAACATAAGAACTAGGAGCAGGAGTAGGCCATTTGGCCCCTCGAGCCTGCTCCGCCATTCAATGAGATCATGGCTGATCTTTTGTGGACTCAGCTCCACTTTCCGGCCCGAACACCATAACCCTTAATCCCTTTATTCTTCAAAAAACTATCTATCTTTATCTTAAAAACATTTAATGAAGGAGCCTCAACTGCTTCACTGGGCAAGGAATTCCATAGCTTCACAACCCTTTGGGTGAAGAAGTTCCTCCTAAACTCAGTCCTAAATCTACTACCCCTTATTTTGAGGCTATGCCCCCTAGTTCTGCTTTCACCCGCCAGTGGAAACAACCTGCCCGCATCTATCCAACTATTCCCTTCATAATTTTATATGTTTCTCTAAGATCCCCCCTCATCCTTCTAAATTCCAACGAATACAGTCCCAGTCTACTCAACCTCTCCTCGTAATCCAACCCCTTCAGCTCTGGGATTAATTTAGTGAATCTCCTCTGCACACCCTCCAGTGCCAGTACGTCCTTTCTCAAGTAAGGAGACCAAAACTGAACATAGTACTCCAAGTGTGGCCTCACTAACACCCTATACAATTGTAGCATAACCTCCCTTGTCTTAAACTCCATCCTTCCAGCAATGAAGGACAAAATTCCATTTGCCTTCTTAATCACCTGTTGCACCTGTCAACCAACTTTTTGCGACTCATGCACTAGCACACCCAGGTCTCTCTGCACAGCAGCATGTTTTAATATTTTATCATTTAAATAATAATCCCTTTTGCGGTTATTCCTACCAAAATGGATAACCTCACATTTGTCAACATGGTATTCCATCTGCCACACCCTAGCCCATTCACTTAACCTATCCAAATCCCTCTGCAGACTTCTAGTATCCTTTGCACTTTTTGCTTTACCACTCATCTTAGTGTCGTCTGCAAACTTGGACACATTGCCCTTGGTCCCCAACTCCAAATCATCTATGTAAATTGTGAACAATTGTGGGCCCAACACTGATCCCTGAGGGACACCACTAGCTACTGATTGCCAACCAGAGAAACACCCATTAATCCCCACTCTTTGCTTTCTATTAATTAACCAATCCTCTATCCATGCTACTACTTTATCCTTAATGCCATACATCTTTATCTTATGCAGCAACCTTTTGTGTGGCACCTTGTCAAAGGCTCTCTGGAAATCCAGATATACCACATCCATTGGCTCCCCGTTATCTACCGCACTGGTAATGTCCTCAAAAAATTCCACTAAATTAGTTCGGCACGACCTGCCCTTTATGAGCCCATGCTGCGTCTGCCCAATGGGACAATTTCCATCCAGATGCCTCGCTATTTCTTCCTTGATGATAGATTCCAGCATCTTCCCTACTACCAAAGTTAAGCTCACTGGCCTATAATTACCCGCTTTCTGCCTGCCTCCTTTTTTAAACAGTGGTGTCACGTTTGCTAATTTCCAATCTTCCGGGACCACCCCAGAGTCTAGTGAATTTTGGTAAATTATCACTAGTGCATTTGCAATTTCCCTAGCCATCTCTTTTAGCACTCTGGGGTGCATTCCATCAGAGCCAGGAGACTTGTCTATCTTTAGCCCATTAGCTTGCCCATCACTACCTCCTTAGTGATAACAATCATCTCAAGGTCCTCACCTGTCATAGCCTCATTTCTATCAGTCACTGGCATGTTATTTGTGTCTTCCACTGTGAAGATCGACCCAAAAAACCTGTTCAGTTCCTCAGCCATTTCCTCATCTCCCATTATTAAATCTCCCTTCTCATCCTCTAAAGGACCACTCTTTTTTGTTTTATATATTTGTAGAAACTTTTACTATCTGTTTTTATATTCTGAGCAAGTTTACTTTCATTATCTATCTTACTCTTCTTTATAGCTTTTTTAGTAGCTTTGTGTTGCCCCCTAAAGATTTCCCAGTCCTCTAGTCTCCCACTAATCTTTGCCACTTTGTGTGCTTTTTCCTTCAATTTGATACTCTCCCTTATTTCCTTCGATATCCATGGTCGATTTTCCCTCTTTCTACCATCCTTCCTTTTTGTTGGTATAAACCTTTGCTGAGCACTGTGAAAAATCGCTTGGAAGGTTCTCCACTGTTCCTCAACTGTTTCACCATAAAGTCTTTCCTCCCAGTCTACCTTAGCTAGTTCTTCTCTCATCCCATTATAATCTCCTTTGTTTAAGCACAAAACACTAGTGTTTGATTTTACCTTCTCACCCTCCATCTGTATTTTAAATTCCACCATAATGTGATCGCTCCTTCCGAGAAGATCCCGAACTATGAGATCACTAATCAATCCTGTCTCATTACAAATGACCAGATCTTGGACCACTTGTTCCCTCGTAGGTTCCATTATATACTGTTCTAGGAAACTATGTTTGAGAGTGTGTTCCTTGAAGCTCTTGATAGGACATCCAGAGGAAAATCTGGATCAAAAGCCCCTCACCCTCTGTCTGTCTACTCCTTGCTGAAGAAAAGCCAGACTGGGAGACAGGTCATAAAAGACAATGACAAAAAAGGATCTTAAAGAAGGTGGCAAGCTGTCAGCTGCATAGCAGTCTCGTTTAAAGTTGGTGTCGATATGATTTTATTTATAATACCCATTCTTAATATCAAATCATAAACTCGTACTTTGAATTGAAGTAATGTTTCCTCAGGTCATGATTGAAAGTTGAGCTACAGAAAAATGCCAAAAAAAGGTATTGAATTGACGGCGGTTGTGATTCACTTAACACTCAAGGGAGGCCATATAGCATACTCCCATATGTCTACTTTAGTCCACATAAATAATTAAAGAATATAAATTCACTAAAGCTCTAAAGGTTGAACTACAACAACTTGGCAAACTACAGGCACTGTTTAAAATGTCTTACTTATTTATAAGGAATGATGGTTTCAAAATATCTCCTAGGTTCTGTCCCACTTTGGTGAGATCAACCCTTTTGCGATATCTTTTCATTGCGTGTATTGTTAGTATGACATTGGAACAATTGGCTCATTTACCATCTCCTTCAAAGTGTAAATGAACTTTTACAATGCTTAGGGGACCTGAAAAGTGTATGCTTAGTAAAATATTGCCACTAAATGTCTTTGCCAACATAATGATTTGTAACAAAACACATGAATTATTTATAACATTCCTGTAATAATGCTATATCTATTTCCTTCCGATGCATTTTCAGCTATAGCGGCTGGATGCAACGTATGCTCTGTACAGAGGGCTGAGATGAAAATGGTGCAAATCTTTTCCAGTTTTCCTTCCATTAATTTGAATAGAAGGAAAATCAGGCCGGCAAGGTACTGGGCAAGTATATTCATTCCGTGGGGTTTTCCGGCATTTCCCGCTGGCGGATCTTCCGTGCCCACTGGCGGCAACCTACCGCTGCGAATTTCCCGGCGGCAGAAGGTGCGAACAATGGGAAGCCCAATTGACTGCAGCCTGGCCGGACGATCTCGCCACTTGCCTCCGCTGCCACAAAAGGTGCAGAAAATCCCATCAACTATCTTGAAGCTCTCCTGGTATTTCGGATCAGCCCTGGCTGAGTGGGAGCACTCTTGCCTCAAATCATCAGCAGTCCATGGGTTCAAGCCCCACTCCACTGGATCCAGTATCCGGACTGGCACTCCCATGCACCTCTGCCTAAGTGCTGAACTGTTGGAAGTTTCACCTTTCTGGTGAGGTATTAAACCTCACCAAAAGCTTTGACAAAGCGTCATCCAGGCTTGAAGCATCAGCTCCCTTCTCTCTCCACAGATGCTGAGATTGTTCACTATTTTCTGTTTTTGCTTCAGATTCCAGCATCCGCAGTAATTTGCTTTTACCGATTTATGGCAAGTTTGGTCAGGCGGAGAGGCAGGTTCACAAGGAGGTCCTCCTTCTCCTTCTATATGGGCTGGGTTTGCTCAGTGGGCTAAACAGCTGACTTGTAATGCAGAACAAGGCCAGCAGCAGTTTCATTTCCTGTACCGGCCTCCCCGAGCAGGTGCCGGAATGTGGTGACTAGGGGCTTTTCACAGTAACTTCATTGGTCAGCACGGTAGCACAAGTGGATAGCACTGTGGCTTCACAGCGCCAGGGTCCCAGGTTCGATTCCCCGCTGGGTCACTGTCTGCACATTCTCCCCGTGTCTGCCTGGGTTTCCTCCGGGTGTTCCGGTTTCCTTCCACAGTCCAAAGACGTGCAGGTTAGGTGGATTGGCCATGATAAATTGCTCTTAGTGTCCATAAAGGTTAGGAGGGGTTATTGGGTGACGGGGATAGGGTGAAAGTGAGGGCTTAAGTGGGTCAGTACAGACTCGATGGGCCGAATGGCTTCCTTCTGCACTGTATGTTCTATGTAATTTTCTCCTCCCCCCTCTCCACACGGGGTGGCAATTCCATTATAGTTCCTCTTGTTCTCAGCACTCCTTAACAAGCAAATGGGGATGGACACATTTTTTATTTGAGCATTTTAACAAGAGAAATGAGACGTTAATTATTAGAATGCTTTTCTGTTTCAGACAGAATTTAGTCAGGGGAAATGGAGATTCACAATCAGAATTCACACTGTAACCAGGTTATACAATGGCGTCTGAATAAGTAATTTAACAGAGAAAGTACTGTGACTTGTCATCCTGGTTTAGATTAGAATAGGCCGCAACAGTAATGTTAACTGGAGTGAATTCAGCACCAGGCACAACAATGCCAAGAAGTTATCCTATAATTCCCTGAGATGCCCTGTGTAGGTCAATCTAATGTTTTTGATACGTGCTCCCATAGTTTGCTACTACAGAGAAACCTGTTTATAATGACCACTCTTGGGACTGTATTCGGGGTTTTCAAGGAGGCCAGTTAGAATAATTGTGGCACATTGAATATTTATATCACACTTATGCGATTTGACTCAATAATTGAAGTGAGATTCCAACAGCAACAAACAATTTTCACGCCACTTTTAACATGAGGCGATGTCCCAAGGTGCTTCACAAACCAGCCTGAGAGGTGCCCAGCCAAGGAACGAAATGGATCGTGAGCTGCTTTCAAAAAGAGAGGGAAGGAGAAGTGGAGAGATTTAAGGAGGGTTGGAGGTTGGGGGGGAGGGGGTTCCAGAAAGTAGGATTGAGCTGAAAAGTTCTCCAGGTGGTGGAACATAGTGGAAAACAAGGTGCTCGGACATATACACCTGACCACAAAAGGGATCTTCCAGTCCGTCGAAGCTGACTCCCCCCTCCCCCCTGCCCACGGTGGGTTGCCTGGTGCTGGTGTAGGGCAGGTCAGCCATGAAAAATGCTGTAGACTTCGGCGGGACCTGAAAAGCCAGCCAGCGGTGAATGGCTTGCCGATGTATTAGGAAAATCCTACGCGGGGTGGCGGTGATGAGGGGGGAGGGGGGGCAGGAAATCCTGGCCTGATACCTTAAAGGATTTTGAAACATTTTCATCAGAGTCATTTAAATTTGTTTTGTTTGTATTTCATGAATGGACTGCATCAATCCTCAATACAATCTAGTATAAATTGATGATATTTTCCCCATAGCATAGGGTGCTCGCTTTGTCTGTTACCTCAGGTACAAAAATGTGTGCAATATGTGACCCTATCATTAACTAGGGCTTTCCATGCCCGCTCTGGACAGGAGTGTTTGTGGTGATATTGGAAAAGCTCGTGAGAAAGGCCCAGATGCTTTTCCTGGCAACAATAATGGAGGGCGGGGAAGTCATGGCAGCACTGACTGAAGGTTGCACGCAAACATATGGTGGTTGTGAGGGGGCAGCCGGTTTGGGGGGGGTGGGGGGGGGGGGGAGAGAGAGAAAATGGTCAGGTAAATGGAAAATAATGTCAAAATTGAACACTCTTTCACAGCTGAGATGCTTTAGCGTGAGCTCAATTGACATGCTTGGAGTCAGGCTCATCAAGTAACTGTGCCCTCACAAGCAGTATTAATTCCTGAGAATGCCAATGATTGTTGTTCTGCACTTAACCCCTCGCGGACAAATCCAATGAGGTGGAACCTTTATGGGGTGACTGGGCAAATAAAGCCGAAAATTATGGAAAAGCTCAGCAGGTCTGGCAGCATCTGTGGAAAGGGAATCTGAGTTAATGTTCTGAATCCATCTTACACTTTTTCAGCACAGGTCAAGCTTGAGGATCACCTTAGAAAGGTGGCCATGGAAGACTGACTGAGTGGTGCACTCCTAATCCTTTGCTTTGTGTTAGAGTACATATTGACAAGTGCCCCTCATGGTCCAAGCAGAGTGTAAGGACTGATCAGGCCAATGCCTGTGCCTGAGATGAGGGCTCAGGATGCAGTTGAATGGCCGGACCTGTTGCCACTCAGCCATATGGTGTGGGGCAAGGGTGGTGAGGAGCGGTTCTGATCAACCATCTCCTCTGATGAGGAGGAAGACGTCAATGGAGATGAAGGTGAGGAAGTCCTCAAAGGTGTGGATGATTGCCATGAGGCCATTGTGATGTCCAAACGAGGCAGGTGCTCGGGATACGTTCATAGCAGCAAGATTCGTAGAAGGTGATGACAACATGTAGTGAGGATTTCCCATAGATCCTGGAGTCATAGAGGTTTACAGCACAAAAAAATGCCCATCATGTTTGTGCTAGCCACCAAGCACCTATTTATTCTAATCCCATTTTCCAGCATTTGATTCACAGACTTATATGCTATGTCGTTTCAAGTGCTCATCTCAATGATTCTTAAATGTTCTCGCCTCTAGCACCTTTTCAGGTAGTGAGTCCCACGTTCCCATCTCCCTCTGAGAGAAAAAGGTTTTCCTCAAATCCCCTCTCAATCTCCTGTCCCGACTATGCTCCCGATTTATTGACCCCTCTACTAAAGGGCAAAGCTTCTTTGCATCCACGCTACCTATGCAGCTCATCATTTTATATACCTCGATGAGGTCCTCTTTCAGCCTTCTCTGCCTGAACAAAAACAACCCCAGCCTAACCAGCCGCTCTTCACAAGACATCTGTGAACATTTGATCAGTGTCTCACTGAAAGCAGTGCACATACCCTCTCTGATCAGGCTCCTGTCATGGAGATGCAGTAGATGCCCATAGTCCCTACATTCCAGCTGGGTGATGATGACTTGCAGTGCGGACAACCCATAGATCCTGGCAGAGCTTTTGTGAATGTCTGGCTCCTGTCTGGCTGATGGTAGCTCTCAATGATTAGGATCATATAATGGGGATGCAATGGAGAATGTTTACCTCTCCTGATCCTACGTCATTCTTCGTGAGCTGAACTCTTGAGGACCAGTGTCACTGGAGACAGAAGCTGCTGAGATGGGGAGCCAGCTGCAAATCAAATGTACAGAGAGCCACAGGGAGAATGACGAACTCTGCGACACTGGCACTGGACATTCTGGCAGTAATTATAATTCCTATCGGTATACAGGCATGACTGATATGTCCAGTAACTGTGAAGCTGCACCATCAATGTGCCAGGATGTTTGCACACAGCACAGGGAGGAGGGCCTGGACTCAGACCCCTGCCTTTATCTTGTGGAGGAACCAAGTTTTCACTTCAGACTGACTGGCATATTGCTCATCATAACAATGAACGATAGAAAGGGGTGAAATTAGTGGGAGTTTATTTACACTAGTTGACATTATGTACAAGTGATGCACACCCACGCTGTGCAATTACAGCTTCTTGACCTTTCTTACCCTGCCGCTGTGTCTGGCTGCATCCCCAGCATCCACAGCTGAGGTGGATGCAGCCTATGTCTGTGATGGCCTTGGCGGGTGTCCTCTGGAGGCTGAGACTTGGGTGGGAGCCCAGTCTGCTGTGTGGCTGTGCCACCTTCCTCGGTACCGGAACTGTTGCTGAACTGGTATCTCCTCGAGGTACCTGGGTAGATGGCCTCGGGGTGTGCACCTGCTGATCTTCCTCCCTATGGGTGCCCGAGGGTCCCTGGCTGTCTCCTTGAGGAGGAAGTGCAGCTGGAGTGGTTTTGAGATGTCCCACTCCCCTCTGGCGTTGACACTGATGGATACCAGCAAGTGCCTCAACCATGGAATGCAACTCCGGAAGCAGGACAGATAGCCTGCACTGAGGTCTCCACGGCAACAGACACCCTACCAGTGTTGACCTCGGTGCATTGGCCTCTCAGCGAGATCACCTCAGTTTGAAGGCGGGCGGGTGCTATGCCTTGACATCTGCGGAGTGCAGCAGACATCCCTTCCCGATGTTCCTGTGCTTTAATGTTCAGCTGCAGCAGCTGAGACATGAGTGAGTCCAGAGGTTCACAATTTGACTGGGACTCAGCAGATTTCCTGTACAGGAATCCTCCAAGTGCCGCCACCCTTGGATGTCCCTGCTTCCACCTGCTGTGGATCAGACAGTATGCTGTGAACACCAGATTGTGACCCTGAGGCTGCTCTAGAACTAGGTCTGAGCAGTTTGTCTTTGCGCTGTTGGAGGGGGTGGTGAGTGCTGTGATGGGTCAACAATGTCGAGGTCTAGGGAGTCCTCATCTGTGCTCTTTTTGGGTTGGAGACAGGGACCTGGCTCGTGGACCCTCTCCGCTGCTTCCCAGATGTTCCTGTGAAAGAAAGAAAAGGTCAATAGTGTATGGCAGGGGCCTGAGAAACTGGAGACATGACCCACAGTGCGGTTGTCTGATGGATGTTGCAGTGCGGGATCCTCTATTGGTTGAGGATCACCGTCAACATAGGAGTGGTCCAAATCTTGGCGACCAGCTGGATCACCCTGTTTACAAAGTCTGTGAGGATCTTGCTGTCGGTTATCCCCCCACTCGTCTGGGATTGCTCCCTTTTGTTGTGTGCCAGCTTTTCCAGCATGAAGTCAGATGGAGAGAGTGTGAGTAGAACATCTGCCAGGCCAGATGATAAAGGTGTCTGACAGGTGTGGGTGGTGAGCGGTGCCATGGATGTGATGAGGACACAGCCCACATGGGAGATGAACGTGTGTGAGGGAGAGTGAGTGGTGGTGCCCCTTGAGCTGTCATTGAGTGAGATCCCTGTGGGCGTGTGATGGGTGTGTGAGTTTGTGAGTGTTGAGAAGAGTGACTTGCCCTGGAGGAACCAAAGAGATCATTCATCCTCTTGCAGCACTGGATGGATGTGATCTTTTGGAGGACACTGGCGCTGGCCACTGCTGCCATCGCCTCCCATGCTGGATTTGTCACCTTGCTTGCTGGGCTTCACCCAGATCTGGGGGTGGGGGGGTGGGGGGGTGGGGGAGTAGAGAACATTGCAGCGGGCCTCCACTGAGTCTAGTATGCGCTCGAGGGAGCTAAATTTAGAGGCAGCATGTTTCTTGGTTTTGTCAGCCATCAGATCCCAGCGGCTTACTATTCCTTGAGAAGTGCTAGCTCTGTGCAGGGATGACCTTTAAACATGGCACCTGTATTACTGATGCTCGGAGGTCACGGTGCGATGACCAAATCAGATGCCACTTGTCAGTGGTCCAACGTGAAATGCATGCCTCTAAATATTTTGAACAAAGTGCTGTACAATACAGTGGGAAAAGCCAACATTGGCGTCAATAGGTTAAACCCACTTTACCCACCTGAAATTGAAACTTGTCGATTTGTGGGATGATTCTGCCCTAAAAGTGCACTGTGCGCCTTGTTAGTTTGGGGGCCCTGGCGTTGTTCTGGGTGCTTACTATAGATAAGGCACGGTGGAACAGTGGTTAACATTGACTCGGGTTCATTTCCGGCCTTGGGTGACTGTCTGTGTGGAGTTTGCACATTATCCCTGTGTCTGCTTGGTTTTCCCCCGGGTGCTCTGGTTTCCTCCCAAAGTCCAATGATGTGCAGTTCAGGTGGATTGGCCATGATAAAATTTCCCATTCGTGTCCAGGGATTTGCAGGTAAGGTGGGGGTCGGCTGTTGTGGGGATAGAGCGGGGGAGTGTGGAAGGGTGCTCTTTCAGAGGGCCAGTGCAGACTCGATGGGCCGAATAGCCTTCTTCTGCACTGTAGAGATTCTACGTCCTACACGTTTGATAAGCATTTAGGTCTCGCAGGCGAGGGTCTTCAAAGTCTTTACCTGGGCCCTTTGCAGCAGGACTAGAATGAAAGCCATCCCTCTGGTGAGTTGCTTTGTGACTGTCTTTTCCCTCTCTTACTTCTCCTGCACACATGGACAGGTAAATATCCCAGTGTAGTTCTTCTCAGCCTTGTATCTGCTTCCACAATCTCCCCAGGCAACGCGTTCCAGGCACTCACCACATCTCCTCGCACATCTCCTCTAAACTTTGCCCCACGGACCTTAAACATATGCCCCCTGATGACTGACCCCTCCACCCTGGGAAAGAGTGCCTGCCCATCCACTCTATCCATGCCCCTCATAATCTTGTAGACCTCTGTCAACCTCCGTCTTTCTAATGAAAACAGTCTGATCTATTCAGCCTCTCCACATAGCTAACACCCACCAGACCAGGCAACATCCTGGTAAACCTCCTCTGCATCCTCTTCAAAGCTTCCACATCCTTCTGGTAATGTGGCGACCAGAATTGTGTGCAATATTCCAAGTGTGGCCTTACCAAAGTTCTATACAACTGTAACATGACTTGCCAGTTTTTATACTCGATGCCCCATCCAATGAAGGCAAGCGTTCCGTATGCTTTCTTGACTACCTTGTCCACTTATGTTGCCACCTTCAAAGATCTGTGGACTTGCACGCCCAGATCTCTCTGGCTTTCGATATTTCTAAGAGTTTTGCCATTTATGATACATTTCCCCTCTATGTTAGACCTACCAAAATGCATTACCTCACATTTGTCCAGATTAAACTCCATTTGCCATTTCTCTGCCCAAGTCTCCAACCTATTCATGTTCTGCTGTATTCTCTGACAATCCTCAACACTATCTGCCACACCTTGGTGTCATCCGCAAACTTACTAATCAGACAGTTACATTTTCCTCCAAATCGCTTATGTACACTACAAGTAATACAGGGCCCAGCACAGATCCCTGTGGAACACCACTGGTCACAACCTTCCATTCTACTGCTACCCTTTGCGTTCTGTGACCAAGCCAGTTCTGTATCCAACTTACCACCTCACGTCTGATCCTGTGTGACTTCATCTTTTGTACCAGTCTGCCATGAGGCACCTTGTCAAAGGTTTTACTGAAGTCCATGTAAACAACATCCACCGCCCTCCCCTCATCAATCATCTAAGCCTTCTCCTCAAAAAACTCAATAAGGTTAGGGAGGCACGACCTCCCCTTCACAAAACCATGCTGTCTATCACTAGTGAGTCCATTTGTTTCTAAATGGGTATTAATCCTGTCCCTGAGAATTCTCTCCAACCTCCACAACACTACCCCCACAACACCTCAACATCGCACCACCCTCACCCCCAACCTCACCCGCACACCTCCCCCACTCTCACCCTCAACTCCACCATTACACCCCCCCCCCCCCTCCACCCCCCCCCCCACCCCCACCCCCCGGGCCGCGGTTTAACCATGCGTCTTGTCTTGTGTCTTACAGGACCTGCTGGAAATGGGGCCCAACTGCTGTTAACCGCCCCCCCCCCCCCCCCGCTCCAGCCACTGCCAGAGCCAAAGCCCCTCCGTGAGCCGAGCAGCGAGGCTGAGAGTAGCTTGAACGCTAGCCCTCCAGCTGAGACGCAAGACACCCCAGAGCTCGACTCTGGGCATGGCACTGACTTCCCGTCACAGCTGTCTCCAACACCCTCCACCATCCCAGAGACATTTACCTCGGTTGGGCACTTTAGCAGAGAGGCCCTGGAACACTCTGGTGCACACCACAAAGCTGATCCGGAACAAGGGATGGAGGTAGGAACACCCGAGGGGCCGGAAGGTCAGAAGGGGGGCCGACCCCAGGGACTAGTTGCCGTCAGACAGTCCCATCGATTGTGGAGGTGCAGTCGCAGAGCCACAGAATACATTGGATTGGATTCGTTTTTTGTCACGTGTACTGAGGTACAGCGAAAAGTATTTTTCTGCGAGCAGCTCAACAGATCATTAAGTACATGGGAAGAAAAGGGAATAAAAGAAAATACATAATAGGGCAACACAAGTTATACAATGTAACTACATAAGCACCGGCATCGGATGAAGCATACAGGGTGTAGTGTTAATGAAGTCAGTCCATAAGAGGGTCATTTAGGAGACTGATAACAGCGGGGAAGAAGCTGTTTTTGAGTCTGTTCATGCGTGTTCTCAGACTTCTGTATCTCCTGCCCCATGGAAGAAGTTGGAAGAGTGAGTAAGCCGGGTGGAAGGGGTCTTTGATTATGCTGCCCGCTTTCCCCAGGCAGCCGGAGGAGTAGATGGAGTCAATGGATGGGAGGCAGGTTCGTGTGATGGACTGGGCAGTGTTCACGACTCTCTGAAATTTCTTGCGGTCCTGGGCCGAGCAATTGCCATACCAGGCTGTGATGCAGCCAGATAGGCTGCTTTCTATGATGCATCTGTAAAGGTTGGTGAGGGTTAATGTGGACATGCTGAATTTCCTTAGTTTCCTGAGGAAGTATAGGCGCTGTTGTGCTTTCTTGGTGGTAGCGTCGACGTGGGTGGACCAGGACAGATTTTTGGAGATGAGCACCCCTGGGAATTTGAAACTGCTAACCATCTCCACGTCGGCCCCGTTGATGCTGACAGGGGTGTGTACAGTACTTTGCTTCCTGAAGTCAATGACCAGCTCTTTAGTTTTGCTGGATTTGAGAGAGAGATTGTTGTCGCTGCACCACTCCAATAGGTTCTCTATCTCCCGCCTGTATTCTGACTCGTCGTTATTCGAGATCCGGCCCACTATGGTCGTATTGTCAGCAAACTTGTAGATGGAGTTGGAACCAAATTTTGCCACGCAGTCATGTGTGTACAGGGAGTAGAGTAGGGGGCTGAGTACGCAGCCTTGCGGGGCCCCAGTATTGAAGACTGTTGTGGAGGAGGTGTTGTTGTTCATTCTTACTGATTGTGGTCTGTTGGTCAGAAAATCGAGGATCCAGTTGCAGAGTGGGCAGTCAAGTCCTGGGTTTTGGAGCTTTGATATGAGCTTGGCTGGGATTATGGTGTTGAAGGCGGAGCTGTAGTCAATAAATAGGAGTCTGATGTAGGAGTCCTTGTTGTCGAGATGCTCTGGGGATGAGTGTAGGGCCAGGGAAATGGCGTCTGCTGTGGACCGGTTGCAACGGTATACGAATTGCAGTGGATCAAAGCATTCTGGGAGTATGGAGGTGATGCGCTTCATGATCAACCTCTCAAAGCACTTCATTGCGACTGAAGTCAGGGCCACCGGATGGTAGTCATTGAGGCACGTTGCCTGGTTCTTCTTTGGCACCATACATAATACCTAATACATGAGGGGTTATAAGCGAGAATCCAGCACCTGCGGGTGCACTTGGAGGAGTCCAACCGCGTGGCAGGAGCAGGAGGTGATACCGACCATGTGTGCCAACCTGGCCAACACCGCACGGACGGCGTCTGCAGTGGAGGCACTTCAGGTTCTGTTCACACGGAACCAGTAGAAGCAGGGATGAGCAGGCCAGTTAACCCCTCTGACTTGTTCCACCATGAAATAATATCCTGGCTGATCTGTATCCTAACTCCATCCATCTGCCTCTGCTTCTTTCAAACCCTTGCTCAGCAAACCAACAATGCATCTCCAATTTAAAACTATTAACTGGATCTACTGCTTTGCATGGAGAGAGTTCTATAGTTCTACCATCCTACACTTTGCTCTTAAGCTTTAAGTTTATATCCCCTTGCCTAATTAGTGTCCACGGCATAGTGGTTTTATGCAACTGAGGCCTGAGGCCAGTCTCGGTCTTGGCCAAGCTTCTTCAGGTGCAGGTTCCGATGACCTCTCTTTGCTGGTTTTCTCGGCCAAAATGTGCCTCGAATTGTCAATCAAGTTCCTCGAATAATGCCGCTGAAATATTGGTGCTCACCGACACAAAATTAGCATTGTACCTCAGAGCGACCATTAGATGGAGGCGGTAGAAAGGATGTACCAGCTGATGTCATTAGTGCCCTTTTAAGCCAGAGGTCAAAGTGTATTTGTGGGCATGGGCACCCTTTTCTCTGCATGTTCCCCATTCTGTATTTGACTTCATCAATACTGGCATGGGGTACTAAATATTGAAGAAGCTCCATGCCGAGCACTGATAAATCTTTCACTGAGGAGGAACAGTGAAAAAAAAAATCCATCAATAAATAATTTGAATGAAAGAGCACACCATCTGGGCTGTTAAGGAAATGGATGAAAATAAACTCAATGTGATAACACTATTACAGAGCGTTTATATCATGTTGTTTGCCACATGTATGACTTGCCTTCCACATTACCAAAAAATAAACCCTCATTATCAGAGGAAGCATTTGGCTGTTTAGGACTCCTTTCTTTTAATTTATTCACAGGGTGTGAGCATTGCTGGTAAGGCCAGCATTGCTTGCTCATTACTCTCCAGAAGGTGGGCCACCTTCGTGAATAAAGCGGAGCAGCTTGTAATGCTACTTTAGTCTCGAATACATTGCTGTGGAATCACATATTGGCCAGATTGGATAAAAACAGTAAGATCGAATTTTCCTGGGGGGAGGGGGAGGGGAAGGGGGGAGAGGGGGGGGGGTGGGGGGAAGGGGGAGGGTGGAGGGTGAGGGCGGAGGCGGAGGGGGAGGGTGGGGGGAGGGGGGAGGGGCGAGGGGAGGGCGGAGGGGAAGACAGGATGGAGGGCAGATGGGAGGGGAAGGCAACGGGGAGGGGTGGTGCAGAGGTCTCAGGGCCTTCATTCACTATAGGGCGGCCAGCATCAGAAGGCCTCTTTCCCACCCAAAATGCAGGTTTTAGAATTTTTTAATTCCCTGTCTTATGCCTGCCAGCCTATAAATTGAGGCTGGGCAGGAAAATACTTTAAAAGTCACTTAAGTGCTTTAATTGGAACAAGGGCAGTTCATGGTCAGCACCATTAATACAAACTTTTGAAATCCAGATTTTTAAATTTAAGTAATTGATTTCAAATTCCCTAACTGTCACCGGGGGTTTGAACTCACATCTGCAGATCTGCTTAGCCACTGTGCTACTGTACCCACGACAGTGGAGTCACCCTGAAATACTTGGAAACAGGTCCAGTGATGTGCGACCCGACCTCACGCCACTTTTTTCTGAATGATTCAGAAGGTCTTGTTCTTTCAGAAAGCACACTTCTCTGTATATTTAAACAGGGTTTCAATCTGCCTCATTTGTTATTCCCATAAAAGTTCTCTCCTGGTAATGCTGGTCCCTTGAGTCTCTGTGAGACACTCGTGCTGTTTAAACAGCCCATCATGGGCAGTTTATCACTTTCAAACAGGTGCTTGCAGCCAGACAACTTTGCGCCTGAATGCCAATCTCTCTGTTGTTCTATTTTCTCTTTTATGACTTGGTGACAGTTTATAGTTTCGCATCTGCCTGTTGAAGCAGCTGCTGACTTGTTTGTGAATTATTTATTTAGATGCTTTCCTGGATGGAATATTTCTTTAGGCCTGACTGCATTTACTCAGTAAACACTGGCGAGACCCTGCGAGGGAATAGCTTTGATAATACAATTCTGGGGGAAAGCACAAAGGCTTAGCAATTGGGTCGGAATCACTTTTGTGTGTGGCGGGTGGGGTGGACATAGTTTGCAAAAAGCCCAACGCTCTCTAGATATTGGACCTTGGGCCTTATTTCAATATTGGCAGTGAAGGCAACATTGAGCAGGCGATCCTTCAGATAAAGGTTGTCAGGCCTGGGTCAGGAATTGATGTCGGGTCATCGATTTGGGGTCTGGGCTGGGTTGGGGCTCATTGGTCAAGGGCCATGCTCTGGGTCAGGGGCCGTGGTCGGTGTTGGGCATGACAGAGAAATCCGGACTGGAAATTGCTTTATTGAGCCCAAATCCATAAATTTGTGGCTGCATTCTCATCAGCAGAACATGTGGCCAGGCAGTATGCTTTACTAGTCAGTCATTCGAAATTCAAAATTGGCCCTCAGGTGTCCATCCAGTTCAGTGTACATATATCCAGGTCATAAAGCCATTGGGCAGGATAACTAAGTGCTGACGCCAACACAGAATCCGTGGACTTTTACGCCGCACCTGCAAACGGAGAATCCCGCCCATAAAGTCAGAGGGCAGAACTTTCTCGAAAAATGACTAAGGGAGAGATTTACGGAAATGAAACAGATTCCCATGTCGAACGTGTTTAGCCGGGTTTATCACGTGCTGGCAGCACCGAGAACGACCTTGCTATCAAATGGGGCTCTGCTTCATTTCGGGGCCTCGGCAAGTAATGCCCCACCAAGGCCACACTCAGTCCCATTTCCTACACTAACGAGCTCCGCTCGCAATTTTTAAATACCGCCCCGAGACCCCCCCCATCGCGGCCTCCAGAGCCCTCTTTGCACCTAAAAGAGGGTCCTCGAGCCCCACCGTTCCCCACCTCATAAGGGCACCTTGACACTGCCAGGAATTGCCTGGTTGGCACCCTGGTGGCATTGCTAGCGTGCCAGGGTGGCAGTGCCATGGTGCCCGGGTAGCATCTGGGGTATCAGGTTACTACCCTGCCAGAGCTCGATCACTCAGTGGCCCCCGATCATCTGGGAGACCCCATTCCCAAGCGCATGCACACCTGGTCCACGTTTGTGGAAACATGTGCTAAATGGTGCCAGCTTGGGGTCTCCGAAGGGAGGCCATTCGATCCCGTGAGCTGGGAAGATCTGGCATTGCCATATTCACGTGCGACTAACTGCAAACTTGAATATGCAAATCTGGATCCCAACATTAATTGGCCGAATCCAGGTCGTGACACCTCGCGAGATCTTGCTGGGTCTTGCAAGGCTTCAAGAGTTCTCTCGCGAGATCTACCGGCAACGCTGCGTCCAGAGTTGGGCACGACGAGGCCGATAGATCATGCCCCTTGGCTGCTTAAAATATTCGAAGCCCTAAGATATTAAATATTTGATTAATATTGAATAATGGAATCAGTGGACAGAATTTTATTGCCTTGATGGTGTTTTTTTAAATATAAATTTAGAGTACCCAATTCATTTTTTCCAATGAAGGAGCAATTTAGTGTGGCCAATCCACCTACCTTCACATCTTTGGGTTGTGGGGGCGAAACCCACGCAAACACGGGGAGAATGTGCAAACTCCACATGGACAGTGACCCAGAGCCGGGATCGAACCTGGGACCTCGGCGCCGTGAGACTGCAGTGCTACCACTGCCCCACCCTGCTGCCCTCTTGATGGTGTTTTTTACCATTTTTACCATGGTGTTGGTACCATTATGAGGTTGCGACTCGGTCACTGGAATAGAAAGCCTTCTGGTTGCTGTTTCTGGAAGGTGGCTAATATAGAGGGAGGCTATTTTGTCAGAGGAAGGATTTCTATTTAAAGGACTACCCCATGTTTCAGAGAAGCGCTTGGGAATGGGGTCTCCCAGCTGCATTATTTAAGCTGTGGCACCCACAGGGATAGTGAGGAGAGCTGGCACGGCTGCCTCCCCGGTCTCCCACTTTTGCCTGGAGGTCCAGTTGAGGGAGATGAAATGCTGCAATCGGGTACAGCTCATCTAAGGCCAGGAGGACGCGAGCAGCTTGGCCAACCAGCCAGCATGTATGGATGTGCCTGAGAAAGAGAACAACAGGTTTGTATCTCCTTCAACCCAAGGGAAGATCCAGGATCTTAGAAGGACAGGGCAAGTGAATGGCACAATAATGTCAGGTGGCAAGCCCCACAATATGACCTCCACAGAATTCACCTGCACACCTTCACAGCACACTTCAGATATACACCCATTCATCCATTGCTCTCTGGCAAGCACGGCTCACAGTCACCAGGCAGAAACGTTGTCCTTCACCCCCCCGAAAGCAGGACATTCTTAATATTCCACCTCACTGTTATCTTTCCTTGTAGGAAATGAGATCACACAACATGGTACGCGTCAGACATGTAGGAGGCATTGGGAGGCGGGGTGGGGAGAGGAGGAGGGGGGGTGGGAGTGGGATGGCGTTGGTGGCTGGGCCTCTAGTAACCTTACAAGTCACTGGCAATGTGTACCCACCCGCTCCACTGGGAAGGCATTTGGCGCCAACGAGGTGCAGATGCCAGCACAACCTACCGTGAGAGCCTGACCCTCCTGAGGCAATGGTGCTCAGACATGTCGGGATAGCTGGACCTCTGCCTGTTGACCCTCTGTTCGGGGTCTCAGGGGCTTCTGCCTGTATTTTGGTAGCCATTCCCTCTGCTCTACCTCCCTATTCAATCATGGAGAAGAATTCCGACCTCTCCACAGCACGGACACGATTGTGTGACTCCAGGAGTGACATCATAGGAAAACGGTAAGTTTATTGGCTGGTAAGTAACTGCTAATTTACATTACCTATTCTAAATTACATTCAGTTTAAACGTAGGAAGAGAAATATTTTACAGATTAGAAAGACTAAAAACCAGCTGGAAATTAAAAATAAAAGAAACAAATGAAAAACTAATTAAATAAAATAAAGATGCAGGGGCCAGGCGATGTGTTCTACCTGCATGATGTGGGAGCTGGTAGACCCCATTGTGGTTCATAGTGAACACATCTGTAGCAAATGTTGGTTGCTTCAGGAGCTTCGGCCCAGAGTTGATGAGCTGGAGTCCGAGCTTCGGACACTGCGACGCATCAGGGAGGGTGAGACTTACCAGGATTCTATGTTGCAGGAGGCAGTCACACTTCTGAGATTAACTACCTTGAATTTGGCCAGTGGCCAAGGACAGGAGGATGTGACTATGAGTGAGGTAGGTAGCGGGATCCAGGAGGTGGGGTTTCAGGAGCCTCAGTGCTTGTCCTTGTCCAACAGATTCAAGTTTTTGTTCCCAGTGTGGATGAGATGGGGTTCTGTGGGAGGATAAGCAAACTGACCACAGCACTGTGGTACAGTGAACCATTCAAGTGGAGGGAGAGAAAAGAAATATAGTCGTAATCAGGGATAATATAGTTAGAGGCATAGACACTGTTCTCTGTGACCAGGATTAAGAGTCCCAAAGGTTTTGTTGCCTACCTGGTGCTTGGGTTTGGGATACCTCATCTGGGCTGCAGAGAAACTTGGAGTGGGAGGGTAAAGATCCTGTTGTTGTGGTCCATGTAGGTACCAAGGACAAGGGTAGTACAAGGATGGAGGTTTTGCTATTGGAGTATGAATAGCTAGGAGCTGTATTAAAAAGCAGAAACAAAAAGGGAATGATCTCCAGATTACTACCTGAGCCACGAGCTAATTGGCACAGGGTCAATAAAATTAAAGAGGCAAATGCGTGGTTCAAAGGTTGGTGTGGGAGAAATGGGTTTGAATTCATGGGACATTAGGACCAGTACTGGGGAAAGAGGGAGCTATTCCATTGGGACGGTCTTCATCAGAATCATGCTGGGGCCAGAGTCCTGGTGAATCATATTAGGGCTGTAGATAGGGCATTTAACTAAATAGTGAGGGAGGAGGGTTCAGTTGTATGGAGAAGTAGAAAATCTTAGTTAAAGGAGTGTTGGTTAATGATGAGGACTTTAAACTAGTTAAAGTGGAGCAGGTTAATAAAGTTTTCAGAAAAAGTAATAGAACAGAGAGTATGGAAAATGGCAAGAATCTAACTTCAGGCATAGCAGCTAAGGGGACAACTATGTGAAGGGGCTGGTCAATGCAGGACTGTTGTACCTAAATGCGTGCAGTATACTAAACAAGGTAAATGAACTCCTGGCGCACATTGAAATTGGTGGGTACGATGTTGTGGGCATCACAGACTTGTGGCTGCAAGAGGATCAGGACTGGGATCTAAATATCCAAGGATATGTATCCTATCGAAAGGACAGGCGATAGGTTTGTGGGGGGGTCTCCTTGTTAGTAAGACATTAGATTAAATCGATAGCAAGAAGTTATATAGGGTCGGAAGGCGTAGAATCTCTGTGGGTAGAGTTGAGGAATCGCAGAGGAAAAAAGATCCTGATGGGAGTTATGTACAGGCCCCTAAGCAGTAGTCAGGATGTGGGGCAGAAAATAAATCAGGAGATGGAAAAAGCATCGAAGAAAGGTAATATTACAATAATTATGGGGGACTTCAATGTACAGGTGGACTGGGAAAATCAAATTGGTAGCGGATCCCAAGAAAAGGAATTTGTGGAATGTCTACGAGATGTTTTCTTTGGTGCAGCTTGTGGTAGGGTCCACTAAGTAACAGACAATTCTGGATTTGGCGATGTGTAATGAGGCAGACCTGATTAGGGAACTGAAAGTGAAGGAACCCTCAGGGGACAGTGACCACAATATGGTAGAATGTACGCTGCAGTTTGAGAGGGAAATGCTGGAATCAGATGTAATAGTATTATAATTAAATAAAGGTAACTAAAAGACACGAGGGAGGAGCTGGCCAGCGTTGATTGCAAGGGGCAGAGAAGATGGTCGAACAGCAATGGCAGGAGTTTTTGTGGGTTATTCAGGAGGCACAATAGAAATTAATCCCATGGAGGAGGAAATATGCTAAGGGAAGACGATGCATCCATGGCTGACGTGAGAAGTCGAGGACAGCATAAGAGCAAAAGAAAAAGCATACAATGTGGCAAAGTTAGTGGGAAACCTTTAAAAGAATGCACAGGACAACTGAAGAAGTAATAAGTGGGGAGAAGATGAAATGTGAGTGTAAGCTAGCTAGTAATGTA
This sequence comes from Scyliorhinus torazame, assembly GCF_047496885.1. NCBI lineage: Eukaryota > Metazoa > Chordata > Chondrichthyes > Carcharhiniformes > Scyliorhinidae > Scyliorhinus > Scyliorhinus torazame. Next base: position 110,348,162 of record NC_092725.1, on the reverse strand, counting down.
AAAGAAGATTGTAAGAGTTGTTTTCAGTATATAAGAGAGAGACAAGAATGGACTTTGGATCACTGGAAAATTAGGCTGGTGAAGTAGTAATGGGGACGAAAGAAATGACAGAGGAACTGAAAAGGTACTTTGCATCAGTCTTTGCGGTGGAAGACACCGGTGACATACCAGAACTTAAAGAGAGTCAGGGGGCAGAGGTGAGTGTAGTGGCAATTACTAAGGAGAAGGTGCTGGGGAAACTGAAAGATCTGCAGGTGGATAAATCATCCGACTGGATAGACTACACCCCAGGATTCTAAAGAAGATAGCTGAGGAGATTGTGGAGGCATTGGTGGTGATCTTTCAGGAATCACTGGAGGCAGGGAGGGTCCTAGAGCACTGGAAGATGGCTAATGTAACACCACTGGTTAAGAAGGGAGGAAGACAGAAGACGGGAAATTATAGACCGGTTAGCCTGACTTCGACCGTTGGTTAGATTTTAGAGTCCATTATTAAGAATGAGAATGCGGAGTACCTGGAAGTTCATAGTAAAATAGGGCTGAGTCGGCATGGCTCTGTCAAGGGGAGGTCATGCCCGACAAATCTGTTGGAGTTCTTTGGGGAGATAACGAGGAAGTTAGACAAACGAGAACCAGTGGACGTGATCTACTTGGATTTCCAGAAGGCCTTTAATAAGGTACTGTACAGGAGGTTGCTAAGTAAGATAAGAGCCCATGGTGTTAGGGGCAATATAGTGGCATGGATAGAGGATTGGCTGACTGGCAGAAGGCAGAGAGTGAGGATGAAGGGGTCCTTTTCAGGATGGCAGCCGGTGACTAGTGACGTTCCTCAGGGGTCAGTGTTGGGACCACAATTATTCACTATATACATTAACGATCTGGAAGAAGGAATTGAAATGAAAAATGAAAATCGCTTATTGTCACAAGTAGGCTTCAATGAAGTTACTGTGAAAAGCCCCTAGTTGCCACATTCCGGCGCCTGTTCGGGGAGGCTGTTACGGGAATTGAGGGCATTGTTGCTAAGTTTGTAGATGTTACAAAGATATGTAGAGGGACAGATGGTATTGAAAAAGCAGGGAGGCTGCAGAAGGACTAAGAGATTGGGCGTAGAAGTGACAGATGAACTGCAATGTGGAAAAATATGAAGTTATGCACTTTGGTACTGAAAATAGAGGCATGGATTATTTTCTAAATGGGGATAAGGTTTGGAATCTGAAGCACAAGGGACTTAAGAGTCCTAGCTCAGGATTTTCTTAAGGTTAACATGTAGGCTCAGTTGGCAGTTAGGAAGGCAAATGTAGGGCAGCATGGTGGCACAATGGTTAGCATTACTGCCTCACGGCACCGAGGTCCCAGATTCGATCCCGGATCTGGGTCACTGTCCGTGTGGAGTTTGCATTCTCCCCGTGTTTGCGTTTTTTTCACCTCCACAACACAAAGATGTGCAGAGTACGTGGACTGGCCATGTTAAATTGCCCCTTAATTGGAAAAAATGAATTGGGTACACTAAATTTATTTTAAAAAGGAAGGCAAATGCAATGTTTGCATTCATGTTGAGACGGCTAGAATACAAGACAGAGATGTACTGCTGAGGCTGTATAATGCTCTGGTCAGACCCCATTTGGAATATTGTGAAAAGCTTTGGGCCCCATATCTAAGGAAGGATGTGCTGACCTTGGAGGGGTCCAAATGAGGTTCACAAGAATGATCCTGGGAATTAAGGTCTTGCCATATGAGGAGCAACTGAGAACTCTACTCAAGGGAGTTTAGAAGAATGAGCGGGGATCTCATTGAAACTTACAGAATATTGAGAGGCCTGGATAATGTGGACATGGAGAAGATGTTTCTGCTAGTAGGAGAGACGAGAACCCAAGGACACAACCTCAGACTGAAGGGACTATCCTTTAAAACGGAAATGAGGACGCATTTTCTCAGCCAGAGGGTGGTGAATCTGTGGAACTCTTCGCCGCAGAAGGCTGTGCAGGCCACATCACTGTGTGTCTTTAAGACAGAGATAGATAGATTCTTGATTAATAAGGAGATCAGGGGTTACAGGGAGAAGGCAGGAGAATGAGGATGAGAAACATCTCAGCTATGATCGAATGGCGGAGCAGATCTGTTGGGCCGAATGCCTAATTCTGCTCCTATATCTTATGGTCTTATGGCTGAATGGCTTCCTTCTGTGCCATAATCACTCTATGGCTCCACGACTCCACCAACTCAATCCTGGAAATGAAGGAAGGAGGTGGGAACACGTCTGGATACCGCCTGGTCGCATATTTTCCAATTTTCCATCATCCCTGCCCCCAAACCCATTCTCAAACGCCTGGATAAATGTTCCAGAGACCCCCAGCATATCTGCAATGATATTACCAAAATAAATTGTACCTTTATTTGTCATAGTGTCCAACACTCTGAATACATCAGCGCATTTGACTTGCTAAAGGCAGGTGTGGAATGAGTATGGCAGAGAATTTGGAGATGCACTGACTGCTTAAACGTGCTACCCAACTGACTAAAGTCTGAATATGGCAATCAGGGAATCAGCACAGCTTTCAGTCCAGATCTGTGCTGTCTCCCGCATTAGATAATCAAAAGAAAGAGGTGCACCGTTTCTGTGACTGATGTAGGCGTTGGGACATTTGCTCATGCACATGGGCAAAAATTCAAATGACCCTTCATTTGGCTACTGCACATTGGCATAATAATATGCTGAACTATCGGATTATGTTCCAGTCAGTATATAATTGCCAAACTATTTCAGATAGGCCAGATGCTTTGGGAGAATTTTTCCCCACCCCCCACCATAGTGTGTGGTTGGCCTAGCTACAAAATCATTTTTGCCCAAGCACAAAATAAGGCTTTTGATTCTGATTTCATGGATTACAAGTCTTGCACACAAGTCCAATTAATGAATAACAGGGCTTTGTATACCTTTCCCATCCAAATCTGTCGCAAATAAGAATGAAGATTTTAATTAGAGACAAATTGTAGATCCAACTCGAGCACAGTTCAGTAACCTTCGGGGCAGCATTTTCCACTCACCGCAGTGTATTTTGTGGCGGCGGAGGCAGTTCAATGTTGGCCGGCGGTGGGATCATCCGGTCCCGCCGCTGTCGCCGCTGTCAATGGTTTCCCGTCGTTCGTACTCTCTGCCACCAGGGAACCCCCGGCGGGGTTTCACCGTCGACAGGACTGGAAGATCCTGCTGGTGAAAACAGCCAGAAATCCAGCCCTTGGTGACTGTTTTGGATAGACTTACACAGAATTTCTTGCCTTTTATTGCCTTTGATTCATAAACTAAGCCAAAGGTCCCTCAATACAGCCACTTTGTTGACTCCCAAGTAGCCAAGATGCAACAATAAGCCATTACCCACATTGGCCAGATGTCCCAGACTTTGGTACAGACATGATGGGCTGAATATAACACCACTCAAGGGTCTCTATTCAGCTGCCACTGGTATTGCACCTGAGGATGAGGAGGGGGCCCCTTGTCCACGGCCACTCAGTGCGCAACAAAGTGCACTGCCAGCAGCAAGAGTCACTCCCATGCGATGACTCCCCATTCCCTCGAAATCAACCCTCCTTCCCAGCATATTGGACCCTGCCTGACTGTAACATAAATTGTCTATGTTAGACAAAGGAGAGCCAGTGGATGTGATTTTCTTGGTTTTCCAGAAGGCCTTAAACAAGGTATCGTACAGGAGGCTGCTAAATAGGATAAGAGCCCATGGTGTTAGGGGCAAGGTACTGGCATGGATAGAGGATTGGTTGACTGGCAGAAGGCAGAGAGTAGAGATAAAGGGGCCTTTTTCAGGATGGCAGCCGGTGACTAGTGGTATTTCGCAGGGGTCAGTCCTGCAACTACAACAAGTCACTATATACATTAATGATCTGGAAGAAAGAACTGAGGGCATTATTGCTAAGTTTGCAGATGATACAAGATATAGAGAGGCACAGGTAGTATTGAGGAAGCCGGGGGGCTGCAGAAAGACTTGGACAGGCTAGGAGAGTGGGCAAAGAAGTGTCAGATGGAATGCAATGTGGAAAAATGTGAGGTTATGCACTTTGGTAGCAAAAATAGAGGCATAGACTCTTTTCTAAATGGGGAAAGCCTTTGGGAATCTGATGCACAAACGGACTTGGGAGTCCTAGTTCAAGATTCTCTTCAGGTCAATGTGCAGGTTCAGTCGGCAGGTAGGAAGGCAAATGCATTGTTAGCATTTATTTCGAGAGGGCTAAAATACGAGAATAGGGATGTACTGCTGAGGCGTTAGAAGGCTCTGGTCAGACCCCATTTGGAGTATTGTGAGCAGTTTTGGGCCCATATCTAAGGAAGGATGTGCTGACCTTGGAGGGGTTCCAGGTGAGGTTCACAAGAATAATCCTTGGAATTAAGGTCTTTTCATATGAGGAGTAACTGAGAATTCTGGGTCTGCACTCGATGGAGTTTAGAGGGATAGAACATAGAACATTACAGCGCAGTACAGGGACTGTATGTCGGCCCTCGATGTTGCGCCGACCTGTGAAACTACTCTGAAGCCTATCTACACTATTCCCTTATCGTCCATATGTCTATCCAACGACCATTTGAATGCCCTTAGTATTGGCGAGTCCACTACTGTTGCAGGAAGGGCATTCCACACCCTTACTACTCTCTGAGTAAAGAACCTACCACTGACATCTGTCTTATATCTATCTCCCCTCAATTTAAAGCTATGTCCCCTCGTGCTAGACATCACCATTCGAGGAAAAAGGCTCTCACTGTCCACCCTATCCAATCCTCTGATCATCTTGTATGCCTCAATTAAGTCACCTCTTAACCTTCTTCTCTCTAACGAAAGCAGCCTCAAGTCCCTCAGCCTTTCCTCATAAGATCTTCCCTCCATACCAGGCAACATTCTGGGAAATCTCCTATGCACCCTTTCCAATGCTTCCACATCCTTCCTATAATGCGGCGACCAGAATTGCACGCAATACTCCAAATGCAGCCGCACCAGAGTTTTTGTACAGCTGCAATATGACCTCATGGCTCCGAAACTCAATCCCTCTACCAATAAAAGCTAACACACCGGACGCCTTAACAACCCTCTCAACCTGGGTGGCAACTTTCAGATAGGCCAGATGCTTTGGGAGAATTGTTCCCCACCCCCCACCATAGTGTGTGGTTGGCCTAGCTACAAAATCATTTTAGCTGAAGCACAAAATAAGGCTTTTGATTCTGATTAGTTGGAATACAAGTCTTGCAGATAACAGGCCCAATTAATTCTCCAGATTAATGAATAACAGGGCTTTCTGCAATTTTCTCATCCAAATCTGAACAAATAGGGGCGAAATTCTCCGTAATCGGCGCGATGTCTGCCGACCGGCGCTCAAAACGGCGCAAATCAGTCCGGCATCGCGTTGCCCCAAAGGTGCGAAATCCTCCGCATCTTGAGCAGCCGAGCCCTAACCTTGAGGGGCTAGGCCCGCGCCGGACTGATTTCCGCCCCGCCAGCTGGCGGGAAAGGCCTTTGGTGCCCCGCCAGCTGGCGCGGAAATGACATTGCCGGGCGGCGCATGCGCGGGAGCATCAGCGGCCGTTCACGGCATCCCCGCACATGCGCAGTGGAGGGGGTCTCTTCCGCCTCTGCCATGGTGGAGACCGTGGCGGAAGGAAAAGAGTGCCCCCACGGCAGAGGCCCACCCGCGGATCGGTGGGCCCCGATTGCGGGCCAGGCCACCGTGGGGGCACCCCCCGGGGCCAGATCGCCCCGCGCCCCCCCCCAGGTCCCCGGAGCCCGCCCGCGCTGCCTTGTCCCGCCGGTAAGAGAGGTGGTTTAATCCACGCCGGCGGGACAGGCATTCCAGCAGCGGGACTTCGGCCCATTCGGGCCGGAGAATCGCCGGGGGGGTCCCGCCAACCGGCGCGGCGCGATTCCTGCCCCCGCCGAATATCCGTTGCCGGTGAATTCGGCAACCGGCGGGGGCGGGATTCACGCCAGCCCCCGGCGATTCTCCGACCTGGCGGGGGGTCGGAGAATCCCGCCCAAGATTTCAATTGGAGCCAAATTCTAGATCCAACTCGAGCACAGTTCAGGAACCTTCGGGGCATCATTTTCCACCATCCCCCGCAGTGTGTTTTGCGGCGACGGGGGCAGTCCACTATTGGGGGGCGGTGGGATCATCCAGCACCACCGCTGTCAATGGCTTTCCCGCCCTTTACACTCTGTGCCACCAGGGAACCCCCAGCGGGGGTTCACCGTCGACAGGACTGGAAGATCCCGCTGGCGGGGTCAGTCAGAAATTCAGCCCTTAGTGACTGTTTAGGATAGACGTATGCAGGATTTCTGCTTATTTCCTTAGATTCATAAATCAAGCAAAGGTTCCTCAATACGACCACTTTGTTAAATCCCAGGTCGCCAAGGCTCAATAAAAGCCATGACCAACATTGGCCAGATGTCCCAGACTTTGGAACAGACATGATGGGTTTAACTTAATGCCGCTGGTAGTGTACCTGAGGCCGAGGAGGTGCCCCTTTTTCATAGGCACCAAAGGACACTGCCAGCAGCGAGGGTCACTCCTATGTGATGATTCCCCTTTCCCTTTAAACCAATCCTCCTTCCCAGCTTATTGGGGCCTGCCAGACTGTGACATAAATTTTCTATGTTGCTATGTTAAATGGTGATGATTGTTACAAGAAGGACCCACCACTGTTGAGATCATCCTGATCAAATATTATCAGCTGCTAAAAATATTAAATGATGCACAACATCATGGTAATAATAATGTATGCACACATCATGAAATAATAGAGTAATTGTATTACTACTGTCAATGCGATTTACTTACGCTTCTTTTCAAGAAAGCTGAGGCATTTCAAATTGCAAATTTTAATCTACCAATGCTAATATTTTTTTTTGTCAATTGTTTATTAATGTAAGTGTAAAATTCTGAGCAGGATTGGATTGGATTTGTTTATTGTCACGTGTACCGAGGTACAGTGAGAAGTATTTTTCTGCGAGCAGCTCAACAGATCATTAAGTACATGAAAAGAAAAGGAAATAAAAGAAAATACATAATAAGGCAACACAAGGTACACAATGGAACTGCATAACACCGGCATCGGGTGAAGCATACAGGGTGTAGTGTTAATGAGGTCAGTCCATAAGAGGGTCATTTAGGAGTCTGGTAACAGCGGGGAAGGAGCTATTTTTGAGTCTGTTCATGCGTATTCTGAGACTTTTGAATCTCCTGCCCCATGGAAGAAGTTGGAAGAGTGAGTAAGCCGGGTGGGAGGGGTCTTTGATTATGCTGCCCACTTTCCCCAGGGAGCGGGAGGTGTAGATGGAGTCAATGGATGGGAGGCAGGTTTATGTGATGGACTGGGCTGTGTTCATGACTCTTTGAAGTTTCTTGCGGTCTTGGGCCAAGCAGTTGCCATACCAGGCTGTTTTGCAGCCAGATAGGATGCTTTCTATGGTGCATCTGTAAAAGTTGGTAAGAGTTAACAATGATGAACAATGAAGGATGAACAATCTAAAGGAAATCAGGGGCGGGATTCTGCAAAAATCGTCGGGGCGGGAAAAAACGGCGCAAACCCTGGCAGGAACCACTCCGGCGTTGAGCCGCCCCAAAGGTGTGTAATCTTCCACACCTTCGGGGGCTAGGACGGCGCCGGAGTGGTTTGCGCTACGCCGGCCAGCGGGAAGGAGCTTGGCGTCACGCCAACCAGCGCCGAAGGGCCTCCGCCGGCCGGCGCAAGTTGCCGCATGCGCGGGAGCGCAGCGTGTGCTGGCGTCATCCCCATGCATGCGCAGGGGGGGGGTTCATCACCGCGTTGGCCATCGCGGATCGGTACAAGGCTGACGCGGAGGAATAGAGTGCCCCCAAGGCACAGGCCCGCCCGCGGATCGGTGGGCCCCGATTGCGGGCCAGGCCACCGTGGAGGCACCCCCCCGGGGCCAGATCGCCCCGCGCCCCCCCCCCGAGGACCCTGGAGGCCACCCACGGAGCTGGGTCCCGCTGGTAGGGACCAACCTTGATTTACGCTGGTGGGACCCTCGTTAAACGGGCGGGACTTCGGCCCATCACGGCCTGGAGAATTCGGGCGGCCCCGGGGCCCATTGCGTCGCGCCGGATCCCGCCATTCTCCGAGGCGGGTGGCGAGATTCACGCCGGGGTGATTTCTGGGGGGCCGGAGAATTCGGAGGACGGCGGGGGCGGGATTCACGCCGATCCCCGGCGATTCTCCGACCCGGTGGGGGGTTCGGAGAATCACGCCTCAGGTTTTTCAAGTTAGACAATGAAATGCAGAACTAGTATAAATTGCAAAACTTCAAACAAGGTTTGAGATCAGAAGGATTCTTTTCCTTGAAGTACTAGATTCAATACATGGAATAGACTTCCAGCTGTATTGATTAACATCTTGAATGAAATGGGTGAAAACTTGGTTTGAACCAAGACTGATGGGCATGGGGAGCATTACGGATGTCAGTCAACACTTACTGAGTGATAACACACTCATCTCTGGGTCCTAATGAGCTGGCATAAGTCCCACGCCAGCATCTAGAGCACATGATAGGCCAGTGATAGGCTACCTAGGCTGTAATTTCAGTGGGTCGCAAGGTTGAAATTGGGCATGTTCACTAACTATGAATATGATTCAATACATTTAATACACGTTGAATATTTCAGAATGATTCATAGAAAATGCTTAATCATTCATATATTAATAGAACTATCAAATTAAAATAATAAAACCAAAGGAGGCGGGATTCTCTGTCCCGCTAGTCCCTTTTTTCCAGCGCAGCACATGCCCGCCAGCAGTGGAATCCTCCGTTCCCACAGCCGGCCAATGGGGTTTCCATTGTGGCCACCCCATGCTGTCGAGAAACCCTCGGGCTTGGGCGTGCTGCAGGTGAAGCGGTGCATCCCGCCGATGGAGAATCCCGCAGCAGAAATATTTACACTTTGATTTGACGCAGAGGGAACGCAAGGCTCTCACTGCCAACACCTCACTTCACTTGCCCTTGTTTTGCATGCAGTCATTCCAGAAGGCAAAAAGATACGCAGACAGAAACCAATGGAATCTGACAACCCTGCGCATGGGCAACAGGCAACAAAATGTTTCATGGGCCTCGCTCAGAACCCTGAGTAGCTGGATGTGGCTCTCAGGCCACAGATTCCACAGAATCCATAGAATTCCAACAGTGCAGAAGGAGGCCATTCGGCCCATCGAGTCTGCACCAACCCTCTGAACAAGCATCCTGCATCGGCCCATTCCCCTGCCTTATACCCGTAACCACACCTAACCCTTGGACACTAAGGTGTAATTGATAAAATTCCTACAGTGCAGAAGGTGGCCACTTGACCCATCGAGTCTGCACTGACCCTCTGAAAGAGTATCCTACCTAGGCCCACTCCCCCATTCTATCCCGAGAACCCCATAACCCCACGTTTTGACACTAAAGGGCAATTTAGCATGACCAATCCACCTGACCTGCACATCTTTGGACTTTGGGAGGGGCACCCGGAGGAAACCCACACAGACACGGGGAGAAAGAGGAAACTTTGCACAGTCACCCAAGGTCAGAATCAAAACTGGGTCCCTGGTGCTGTGAGGCAGCACTGTTAACCACTGTGCCGCACCATTGCCCACCACTGATCTAGGCTGACAACCCTGATCATGTTGAGGGAGTGTTGCACTATTACAGATGCTATCTTTCAAATGAGATATAAAATATTGCCCTGTCTGTGCTCTCAAATGGATGTAAAAGGTCCAATGCACAATTTGAAGAAATGTATGGGAATTCTCCCTAGTGTCTAAGTCAATAATTATCCCTCAGCAACAAACAAACACAGATTATCTGGTCATTGTCGCTTTGTTATTTGCTGTGCACAAATTGGCTGCAGTTTTCCTCCATTACAAGAGGAGCTACAATTCAGTGGCCCTTCATTGTCTGTAAACCAATTTAGGACATTATTTGGACAGAAAATAATCATAAACTGCAGCGTCCTTGGAAACGTCTCATTAAGGAAATCACAGGTAAGCCAAAGCGACATTACATGTAAGATCAGAGAGTTATTCCGAAACGTCCTTAAACTGCATTGCAGAGATAACAAGGAATTGATGAAGCATTCCTTCTGTTTCAATGGGTGCAATATGTTGGTGATGAATGAGTTTAATGTGGAAGGTTTGATTCGGAGAAACGTTCTTTTCTCATTATAGTTTCTATGATTGTAAAAGGGAAAACCAGGGGCGAAATCGGGTCGGAGAATCGCCGGGGGCTGGCGTGAGTCCCGCCCCCGCCGGTTGCTGAAGTCTCCGGCACCGGATATTTGGCGGGGGCGGGAATCGCGCCGCGCCGGTTGGCGGGCCCCCCCCCCGCTCGATTCTCCGGCCCGGATGGGCCGAAGTCCCGCCGCTAAAATGCCTGTCCCGCCGGCGTAAATTAAACCACCTACCTGACCGACGGGACAAGGCGGCGCAGGCGGGCTCCGTGGTCCTGGGGGGGCGCGGGGCGATCTGACCCCGGGGGGTGCCCCTACGGTGGCCTGGCCCGCGATCGGGGCCCACCGATCCGCGGGCGGGCCTGTGCCGTGGGGGCACTCTTTCCCTTCCGCCTTCGCCACGATCTCCACCATGGCGGAGGCGGAAGAGACTCCCTCCACTGCGCATGCGTGGGAATGCCGTCAGCGGCCGCTGACGCTCCCGTGCATGCGCCGCCTGGAGATGTCATTTCCGCGCCAGCTGGCGGGGCACCAAAGGCCTTTTCCGCCAGCTGGCGGGGCGGAAATTCGTCCGGCGCCGACCTAGCCCCTCAATGTTGGGGCTCAGCCCCCAAAGATGCGGAGCATTCCGCACCTTTGGGGTGGCGCGATGCCCGTCTGATTTGCGCCGTTTTCGCCGCCAGTCGGCGGACATCGCGCCGTTTCGGGAGAATTTCGCCCCAGGTGAGATTAACATTGAAGCACAGGAATGGCATTTTGACAATGTTGATTAGCTTGGGGCTGTTTAGCACAGGGCTAAATTGCTGGCTTTGAAAGCAGGCCAAGGCAGGCCAGCAGCACGGTTCAATTCCCATAACAGCCCCCCCGAACAGAAGCTGGAATGTGGCGACTAGGGGCTTTTCACAGTAACTTCATTGAAGCTTACTTGTGACAATAAGCGATTTTCATTTCATTTCATCTCCAAAGCTACATTTAATGGCATTTAAATGTGAGCAAGGTGATGCTGCAATTATAATTTATGCATCCATATTTGGAAGAGACAGCTACCAAAGAAATCAAAAGTTGCCTCGACCCATGCGTGATTTTGGTGTGAGATGTGTCTGACCCTGGTGTGTGCTGATTAGGCCTTGCTGGAACTGGTCTGAACTTTGTAGATTTGTTTGAATAGCCAGGGTACCTGGGGAGGTAAGGTAAGCTTTGGACATAGTCCCAGGGCACCTTTGAGGGAGGTAAGATGCCCTTTGAGGGAGGTCAGTTGGCACTTAGGAGAGATAAGGTGCCTTGTGGGCGAGGTAAGTGCTGCAGATGTTGGACAGAATTTGGTAAGTCTTATGCAGTCTTACATAGGTTACCTGTGTGTATTTATGAACTACAAACTAATACATGCATGCAGTAAAGGATTCAAGCTAGGGTCTTTCTCCTTGATTGTGTGTATCCGTGATACACACAGCTCTGTCCAACAGTATACTTACTCCTAGATGTGGGTCATGTGTTCTCTTACGTCATTGTGTGTGGGCAGTACTGTATTTAGTCCATGCCATCCCCATATTTTTGCGGGGCCCTGATACTGCAGAAAGGTGCCCTTTGGAATTTCTAAAAAATAAGCATAAATGTGTGTAAAAAGTGTATAATCTCATTGGAATTATGCAGTTCATTGGAACGATCAAAAAAAATTGTCAAACGTGTCAAGATGAATTGACAAGCTGTCAAGGTATTTAAACCACTGATCCTTTAACTCTTTGAAAGGACTGTCATGACTGTTCAAAAAATTATTTCTTACTAATTGACTGTGTCTGTTGACAAAAGCCTTTGAGCCGCCATTACTGGCTTAATGCTGCATGATTGATTTCACAACCACCTGTATCACAACAGGGTGCCTCTCATTTCACAGTTTGATTTTTGGGGGGCTTTCCTGGCTAGGCCAGCATTTACGCCCTTCCCTAGTTGCCATTCAGAAGGTAGTGGTGAGCTGCCTTCTTTAAACACTACAGTTCCTGAAGTATAGGTATGCCAACAGGGCTGTTAGTGAGGGGAGTCCAGGATTTTAATTATGAGCTCCAAGTGATTATAGACTCTTTGAAGTGGGACTATGAATTCCAATGTTTGCTTTATAAGGGGTTATGCAGGTGAGTGGAATGTTTGTTGTTAAACTGCATAATATATTTGAATGAATATAAATGAAGTAAATGGATTTTATGAATGAGAATGTTTTCTTTAAAGTAAAATGTCTAACAGAAACTTGGGACTTTATTTTATTTAAACTCAGCGTGAGGCCTGAGGTCAATCCTAGGTGGGTACTGGGAGAGTTGGCATAGTGTGTGTCAAGGAAAAGGCGGTAGGTGGAGGCATGGGTTGACAATGCTTTGGCGTAGGAGATAGAAAGGCCCATGGAGGCAGATGGGGGGCATGGGTTGGCATAGAGACAGTAAAGGACCATGGAAGGTAGACAGAGGTGCACAAGTTGATATGGAGGGCATGTGAGGGTGAGGGCTTTTTTATTTGTTTTTCTTTTTTTCTTAAACTACAAAACAGTGCTGGTTCACAGAAACATAGAAAATAGGAGCAGGAATAGACCATTAAGCCCTTCAAAGCTGTTCCACCATTCATTATGATCATAGCTGGATCCAACTCGGTAACTTGTTTCTGTTTCCCCCCATATGCTTTCATCCCTTTAGCCCCAAGAGCTATAACAATGGTTTGGCCTCAACTGCTTTCGCTGGTAACAAATTCTACATGTTCACCACTCTCTGGATGAAGAAATTTCTTCTCATCTCTGTCCTAAATGGTCTGCCCCACATCCTCAGACTGTGATCCTTGGTTCTGGACTCTGCAGCCAAGAGGAGCATCCTTCTTTCATCCACCCTGTCTAATTCTGTTTGAATTTTATAGGTTCCTATGAGATCCCCCCTTGTTCTTCTAAACTCCAACGAATAGTTTTTTAAAAAAAATTTCCAGCACCCAATTATTTTTTTCCAATTAAGGGGCAAATTAGCGTGACCAATCTACCTATCCTGCACATCTTTGGGTTTTGGGGGTGAGACCCACGCAGACACGGGGGGATGTGCAAACTCCACATGATTCGAACCCAGGTCCTCAGCGCCGTAGGCAGCAGTGCTAACCACTGCAACGCCCTCACAGCTCCAGCAAACATAATCCTAACCGACTCAATCTCTCTGCACATGTTAGTCCGCCATCCCAGGAATCAGTCACTGAAACAAGTCTTGCGCCAGCCTGCTCCAGCACCTGGCATCCTGCACTCTTCTTCCAGGGTCACGTGGCTGGACTGTCAGGAAACCTTGCCATTCCAGAATGGAAAGCTGAGCTTCCAAGCCACTTTCTCCCAGGTCGGGTTTGCGGAGCCGGGAAGTATCCTGACTCTGCGATCCCTGACCAAGGAGTGGAAATCCAAGCCTTAGTATTTAGCATTGGTGAACACTTCCTATCGAACATTCTGGGAGTTGCATTCGACTTTGCTGAAATTGTCATCTTGCACTTCAGCTTGCATTCTATCTTGAAGATTTTACATGTTTAACATCCTTTCGATTGGAAAAAAATGACCTCAGGCCTTGTAATTTTTCTGACTATCTCGTCCTTCACTTTCTATTTTGATTTCATATATTAATAGGCAATGTGAAACATTCATTTTAGCTACAGCGACCTTGACCATCTCCGACTAAGAACGTACTTGAAGAAAGTTCTCAAGTACTGTTTGCATTTATAAATATTCCTCCTGCAGGGGAAAATAACAATATTTGTCCCTGAGGGTAATTAATTATGGATTCCACGATAATTTATATTCATCATTGGTAAGGGAAAACCTCAACCCTTGCATTATACTTGGCAGTAAGGGCTTCTGGATGGCAGTAGCTGAGGATGTGAGAATAATTGACAATTTCCCAGCTTTGGCACTGAGTACACTGGGCTTTACTGAGTCAATGGAACTGATGGAAGCTAAGCCACTGAAGTATTCTAGTTCATGACGCAATGTCTCAAAGGCTGAACAGAATATTCTATGCAGAAAGCAACAGGTTGCAGCATATTATCACTAATAATTAAAAAGCCCTTTCACAGTTAATCTCTGAGTCCATGGAAAATCGTACTTTATAAATTAATAAATGAGATTTGGGGAAAACACACTTTGATTTACTGTAAAGTATTTAACACAAGGATTAAAGCATTATTAGTGGTAATTAAGCATTTACAGAAGCCCACATAGATTTATGGAGGCGGTGAAATCCTTGACAGCAACAATGAGATTCTAATATCTGTTTAAGAACAAGAATGTCTTGCATGTGCATAGCGCCTTTAACAGAATAAAATGCGCGGTGGCGCTTCAATTGTACAATATCAGACAAAACGTGACGTCAGGCTAGAGATGGAAACATTAGGACAGGTGACCTAGCTGTAGGTTTTGAGGAACATTTTAAAGTCGGAAAGAGAGGTGGAGGGATTTCTGGAAGGAATCCCAGAGCTTAGAGCCTAAATGGCGGAACACAAAAAAACGTTAGCAGTGGGAGGGAGGACTAAAGGTCACGTTTGAAGGAACGCCAATTTCATGTTGCTGGAGAAAGTTATAGAGATGGAAAAGGGCAAGATCATTGAGAGTTCTAAAGTGGAGGCACTTGTTTGAGCTGGAGCCAGTGTCAGCCAATGCACACAAAGGTGAACCGAACTTGGTGCGAGTTAGGATAGGGGGAAGCAGAATATTTGGTGAGTTCAAGTGCAATTTGTAAAATTCATCCCTTTACATATTTAGCTTCGAATTGACCAACCAATCTTATTTTGTCAAAATTCCTGTTATTTCGTACCGCAGTCCAGTTTACGAGTAAGATTATTATATAGAAGTAAAGCCAAAAAGCTGCTCATAATTTATTACCCATTTCTGATCGAATTAATCATATACTTAGTCAGAAAATGCAAAGTCACACCAAGGACAAACAGAATTAATGAGAACAGTAACTGATTTATACCTAAATAAATGGCAGAGTTATGCGCACTGAGGACAGATAATCTTTGGCTATTTCTATTAATAGTAAAACGAGTAAAATCGTTTAATGCTTGATCATTAAAAGTCATCCTCAGTAGTAATCTATAAAATCAAGTCTGCAGTGAGTCTGTACTTAACAGTACTTAGAATAATGAGATTCATTTTAAATTGGTGATCATAAAGTTGGAGAAATGCGTCTTGAATTTATTTTGCTGCAATTACACATGTCATTTTTCTCTGTGGTGGGGCGGTATGCTTTATTATGATTAAAAAAGAGGAAATATTTATTATTATGTATAATTGCTCAGTGTAAGAACATTTCCTGCATCTCTCTGGTCAACTCCTCCCCACGTATCACACGCATGTACATTCCGTGTGAAAAGCCTCTTAATCCTGACTTGTAGGATGCATGAAGGCGAGTTTACGCAGTCCTATATAAAATTGCTGTTTAGATTGCCTGTAAGAGCTGAATATTTGGACCCCAACCAAAGGTGGAAATGGAGGCAGTTGGAGGCCCAAAATACCATTGCCAGCATGTGTGCTAATTCCCACCTCAGTTTCTAGTGCCAGCCATTTTTTTCCTCTCAGCTACTAACCTTCTCCTGGCATTGTCGCTCTCAGGCTGGGAGGTCTCTGATTGGCCTCCCACTTCCATTAATTGGTTGGGGAACCTGGCAATTAAAGAGCTGCTTCCATGAAAATCCTAGATCAGTAACTTTTCCACCAGGGGGCAGGTTTAGGATCCAGAAACGATCCCAACTCCTATTTCCAAGCATTCACCACATACTGTCTAATGAGCACAAAAGCCATTGATGCAATTTTGACTTTGTTAATCAGGAGAGATGTACAACAGACGAGCAAATCAATAATGCCGCCTTTGCACTATTCCTGTTTTCTCTTTACAGCTCTGGCGCCAAAACTCCTTTCTTCCTTCACCTTCTATCTTTACAAAGACCGTGACAAATTAACCTGACCCGATACAGTCTTAAAAGATCCAATTAAATGAATAAATGCCTTTTCCTTTGATATGATCACTTAGGCTCAGTCTCGCATTTGCTCCAAAGTGTAAGAAAGGCCAGAGGTCGAATGGAAGATTTTCTTGCATTAGATTCAATTACACGCTGTAAATGAAGTGAATTATAAATGCTTTTCATTGGAGGATCAGGAGGTGTACACGGTGAACAGAAATTATGCTTACTGACCAACAATGGCAATGTAATACCCCATTATATTTGCGGCAGCATTTTCAAAGGGGCATGCAATGCTCCCTATTCTAGGTATTCGTTCTCTAATAACTGAACATTAACTAGAACTCATAATGTTTAAGGCAATAATCTGTCAATTGGATATGAAATGAAATGAAATGAAAATCGCTTATTGTCACAAGTAGGCTTCAATGAAGTTCCTGTGAAAAGCCCCTAGTCGCCACATTCCGGTGCCTGTTCGGGGAGGCTGGTACGGGAATTGAACCGTGCTGCTGGCCTGCATTGGTCTGCTTTAAAAGCCAGCGATTTAGCCCAGTGAGCTCACCTTCACTGGTATAAAATTTTATTTGTTTTATTTTCAAGATCTGTTGAAATTGAGAGGTGATCCATATTTTCATGCCCGAATATACTTCCCAAAAGATATTGAGCTGGATTCTCCGCAGCCCCGTGCCAAAATCGCTGCCGGCGCAGGGGTGGAGCATCCACTTTCATGCCGTAATCGGGCCCGGTATCGGTCCGGCGATTCTCCGGGCCCCGAAACTCGGCGTGACCGGGGAGTGCGCCGGTCGGGTGATCGGAGGCCAGGGAGGACCTATCTGCGGCCGCTGATTAAATCTGCGCAGTTTCAGGCTCGGGTGCGTGGCCGATCCGAGGGGGGGCCTCTTTTCTCTGTGTGGATCCGCGGTCTGAGTCTGCCATGGTGCTCGGCGCGGCCGCTGGAGGCCGCCGTCGTACACGTGCGCAGACTCCGAACCGGAAGGTGCCCGTATCCACAGCTAAAGCTCTGAGATTCACTCCAGGTCCCTGCTAGCCCCCTGCTGGGCATTGAATTAGTTCAACTTTTTAATAGGAATTTCGGGAGTAAAACTCTACTGTTTATACGCCGGCGTGGGGACATAGTCTCATTTTGGGAGAAATCAACCCATTGGGCATGATTTACCTGAATGGGGACAGTGGGCGTCATTCTTCGACCCCACGCCGGGTCGGAGAATGGCCGTTGGCCGCTGTGAATCCCGCCCCCGCCGAAGTCTCCGGTACCGGAGATTGGGCAGGGGCGGGAATCGGGCCGCGCCGGTTGGCGGGACCCCCCGCTCAATTCTCCGGCCTGGATGGGCCGAAGTCCCGCCCAGAAATTGCCTGTCCCGCCGGCGTAAATTAAACCTGGTATTTACCGGCAGGACCAGGTGGCGTGGGCGGGCTCTGGGGTCCTGGGGGGGGCGCGGGGCGATCTGACCCCGGGGGGTGGCCCCACGGTGGCCTGGCCCGCGATCGGGGTCCACCGATCCGCGGGCGGGCCTGTGCCGTGGGGCACTCTTTCCCTTCCGCCGCCGCCACGGCCTCCACCATGGCGGAGGTGGAAGTGACTCTCCCCACTGCGCATGCGCGGGAAACTGTCAGCGGCCGCTGACGCTCCCGCGCATGCGCCGCATTTCCGCGCCAGCTGGCGGGGCAACAAACGCCATTTCCGCCAGCTGGCGGGGCGGAAATCCCTCCGCCGCCGGCCTAGCCCCTCAATGTCGGGGCTAGGCCGCCAAAGATGCGATGCCCGACTGATTGGCGCCGATTTGGGCGCCCGTTGGCGGACATCGCGCCGTTGGGGGAGAATTTTGCCCATGGTCCCGTATCACAAGAGATTAGCCGGGTATTTCCCGGTGCTCAGAGCGCTGAGAAACACTCTGTAATCTAACTCCCATCCGGGTAGATCGGGGGGCCTCGGTTGGGGAACTCCCCGACGAGGCTGCACTTAGCCCCATTTTGTGCACCGAGGAACACCGCTCGCCGAAACCTTCAATGGAGCGAGAGATCGGGACAACATTTTTATTTCTTTATTTTTCTTAAATTTAGAGTACCCAATTTTTTTTTTCTCCCAATTTAGGGGCAATTTAACGTGACCAATCCACCTCACCTGCACATTTTTGGGTTGTAGGGGTGAGACCCACACGGACATGGGGACAACGTGCAAACTCCATATGACAGTGACCAGGGGCCGGGATCAAAGCTGGGTCGTCAGCGCTGTGAGGCAGCTGTGCTAACCACTGTGCCACTGAACTGCTCTTGGGGTGCCATTTTTAAATGACATCCCAATCTCTTGAAGCCCCAACACAACCCCCAAACTCCCCCCCCCGAAAATAGAACACCTCAGCGCAATCACCACCACACCCAAAATTCCAGCTTGGCATCTTGGCAATGCCAGCTGCAGGGTGTCAGGCTGGCATTGCCACCTGGGAACTTTGGCAATGCCAGGCTACCACACAGGTAGCACTACCAGGGTGTCAAAGTGGCAGGAGCAGTGCCAGTGTACCACCCTGCCTAAAGGTCATGCACCTGGGGCCTCCAATCTCCTGGGAGATCCCCACAAATGCTATTCCATCTGGTCCCTGTTCATGGAGACAAGTGCTGAACAGCAATGACCTGAAGTCTCCAAGGCACGGGAGCTAGATGCTATGCCTTGGTTTGATCTTGGGAACGCACATTAGAGTGAGACTAGCTGTCTCACTCTACCAGAAAGTGATCCGCCCACAATGGACGGAATTCACATTGTGACGTCTCACAATGTTAGATCTCACGAGGCGTGGCGAGCAGGGTAGATGCCGGAAGTGGGTCCTCCCAACATCTGCCGGTCGCATTGCACCTCGCTGCTTTTCGGGCGCAGCGTGGCTGGTAGATCCCGCCCATTATCTCAACATCCACAGACCATTTCTCAAACTTAGCACAAAGTCCTGTTCCACTGTTTGTCATTGAAAGAATCTGTCGATACTTGTTGAATTACTTTGAATTACTCTGATCTCGTAGAGCTAGGCTTACCTTTCCCAAAGGACAGCAGCTCTGTCAGGTTTCATGAAAACAAAACCACATTGCTCTTCTGAAGAGGTGACATGAAATAATTAAAATCTACATCAATTGCGTACTTTGATGGCCATGCAGTCTCTTTCACTCAGAAAAGTTTTTGTTGAAAATAAAATCAATATTATTGACCCAATCCATCTGTAACATCGCTACGAGAACCATTTTGGAACTAGGCATCCAAAGAGTAAGGCTATCTCAGCACGGTTTTAGTAAAGCACAGCAAGTTGGCGGTATTTTGATTAATCCTAATGGAAAACAAAAGAAAGAATCACTTTTATGTCGCGATTTTCATGACCTCAGGACACCCCAAGGTTTTTACAGTCCGTTTAATTAGGTTTTATTAAGTGTTGTCACTCGTATGATGTAAGATACATGGCAACCAATTTGTTTACAGCAGGGCCCCATATATAAGGGGACTGAAATAAGGAGAAATCTCGAAGGTTTGGAATTCCCTACCACAGAGGGTTATAGATGCTCCATCGTTGAATATATTTAAGGTTAAGGTAGACAGAATTTTAGTTTCTCAGGGAATCAAGAGCTTTTGGGAGGGAGCAGGAAAGTGGAGTTGAACCTGAAGACAGTCTGAATAGCGGAGCACAGGAACACAATAATAATAATCTTTATTATCACAAGTAGGCTTGCATTTCAATGAAGTTACTGTGAAAAGCCCTGAGTCGTCACAATCCGGTGCCTGTTCGAGTGCACAGAGGGAGAATTCAGAATGTCCAAATTACCTAACAGTATGGGTGGGATTCTCCGACCCCCCGCCGGGCAGGAGAATCGCCGGGAGGCGGCGTGAATCCTGCCCCTCTGCTCCGGCGCCGGCTGCCGAATTCTCCGGCGCCGGTTTTCCGGCGGGGGCGGGAATCGTGTTGTGCCGTCGGGGGCCGTTGGCAGTGCCCCCCCCCCCGGCGATTCTCCGCCCCGCGATGGGCCGAGAGCCTGCCCATTTCCGGCTGGTCCCGCCGGCGTAAATCAAACCAGGTCCGTACCGGCGGGACCTGGCTCTGCGGCGGCCTGCAGAGTCCTCGGAGGGGGCGCGGGGGGAATCAGGCCCCAGGGGACTCTTCCCCTCCGCGCCGGCTGCTGTCAACCTCTGCCATGGCCGGCAATGAGAAGAACCCCCCTGCGCATGCACTGGGATGACGCCAGCACAAGCTGGCGCAACTGCGCATGCGCCAACTCGCGCCGGCTGGCGGAGGCCCTTCGGCACCGGCTGGCGCGGTGCTAGCCCCGCCGGCTCCGGCCTAACCCCTGAAGGTGCAGAGGATTCCATACCTTCTGGGCGGCCGGACGCCGGAGTGGTTCACGCCACTCCTTGGCGCCAGTACAGCCCGCCCCGCCGGGTAGAGGAGAATCCCGCCCCATGCCTTTCGGGACTTGTGGGTGGAAACTGGAGCACCCGGAAGAAACCCACGCAGACAATGGGGGAACGTGCACACTCGGCACAGACAGTGACCTAGCTGGGAATCGAACCTGGGACTATGGCATTGTGAAGCCACAGTGCTAACCACTGTGCTACTGTGCTGCCCATAGAGATCGGATCAGGGCGATATCACATGGCCCATCGAGCCATAGATTCCAAAGATACACAACACTCTCAGTGTCAAGAAATTTCTCCTTACCTCAGTCTGAAATGATCGATTTATCCTGAGGCTGTATCCCAGTGTTCTAGGTTCCACGGCCAACAGAGACAACCTCTCAGTGTCTACCCTGTCAAGCCGCTTCAGATTTTTGGATTTCAGTAAGATCACCTAGCTGCTAAACTCTAGAGTATATAGGCCCAGTTTAATGGACGGCACAGTAGCACAGTGGTTAGCAATGTTGCTTCACAGTGCCAGGGACCCGGGTTTGATTCCCGGCTTGTCTCACTGTCAGTGCGGAATCTGCACATTCTCTCCATGTCTGCGTGGGTTTCCTCTGGGTGCTTTGGTTTCCTCCCACAATCCCGACGGAAGTGCTGATAGATAATTTGGACATTCGGAATTCTCCCTCTGTGTACCCGAACAGGCGCCTGAGTGTGGCGACTAGGGGATTTTGACAGTGACTTCATTGCAATGTTAATGTAAGCCTACTTGTGACACTGATAAATAAAGATTATCATTCATCTCCCTTCATGGATGAGTAGCTTTAATTGCTGAAACTCCAATGTTTACAAACATTGACCACATCAAAGAGAGGTAAGTGCCTTGCAATCACACGCTTGAGTCATTGGAATGCTTCGCACAACACCCCTACCCGCCACACCACCCACCGTCTGCACGCAACCCAGCCCATCCCTCACATCGTTCAGATAGGGGACCGAGGCGGTTCGGAGAGTCGGTAAACAGCTGTTTATTTGTGATGGTTCGATGTACAATAACTGTGCCCTAGCCCCTAATGCTATCCTATGTGCTGCACCCTTACCAACTTGTGTCTATCTTTCTAACCTTACGTGTCCTAACACTCCTTCTAGGTGGTCGCCTAGGCGGTACATGAGCCGTGAAGGCATCCTGCTGTGTTTCCTGCCCAGTGACCTGGGTCCCCTTTGTCGGCTGTCCTCTGGAGCGACTGGGCCTGGATGTGCCCAGCAGTCTGTGTGTCACAGGTCACTCTGTTCTGCGTGCTGCTCATCGGATGCACAGGTGGGGGGAATTCAGAGGTGCCGTGGTGTTCTGGAACCCTCCTGGGGTGTCACCAGCATGGGCCCCATCACCTTCTCACTTGTGGTGACCGATGGCCCCTGAACTGCTCTTTGGGATGGGGGTTCTGGAGCCGCAGCAATGGGGTTCTAGTACATGGTTGCCTGTGACATGGTTGCCCTGTCCCATGCCTCAGCCACCGCCCGCACAGTGTGCCCAAAGCCTTGGACATCCTGACCCATGGCCGATACCCTTGCATCCAATGCCTCCACCGCGAACGGTAGCCGTGCGGTGTTGGCCAGGGTGACACGTATTGTCTGCACCACATCTTGCTCCTGCAGATGGTTGCACACCTCTAACTGCATCTGCAGGTGCTGGATAGTTGCAGTCACCCCCTCATGTAGTCCAGCGACTCACCAGGCAATGTGGCGGGACCTTCTGGTGTTACCTCGCACCCAGCCGCAACCCCGCAACACCCCAGAGCACATGTCTGCGTATGCATCTCCAACATTGATGGGATTGCCATTTCCAGAAACGCTAGATCTGTCTGCATGGCAGCTAGTCCCTGGGGTCAGGCTGCCCTCCGACCATCCGCCCCTTCGGGGTTCCTTTACCTGATGTACCACTGCATGTGTGTGGTGCGCACTAGATAGTGCCTCAGGAGCCTCGTCACCCAACATGCCCAACCTAGGTGAGTGTCTCTGGGATGGTGGAGGGTGTTGGAGACAGCAGTGACGAGAAGTCAAAGTCTTCCCCAGCCATGTGCTCCGGGGTGTTGCGGCTTGGTGTGAGGTACCCTGGACAGTCCTGCCACACGCCTGGTGAGACATTGGGTTGCAGCGGAGGGGTGAGAGTCACCAGCGATCCCGCATCGTCAGGAGGTAACCCTGCAAGATAAAGGACAAGACGCATGGTGGGATCGCGGATAGACGTGGTTTGGGGAACGGGGGGAGGGCGGGAGGGTGGAGAGAAAGGGGTGACTCACCTGCCATAGAAATATCGCAATGCATTGGGGGCTCAGTTGGGTGACTTTTGTTTCTGCGAGGGGTGAGGGGTTAGGGAGTGTGAGAATGGGGGTGGTGTGAGTGTTGCAGTGGAAATGACATACCCTGTCTGGCCAGCTGGGTTGCCTGAGGGGTTTGGGGTGGTGGTGTGTGGGACTGGGTGGTTCCAGGGGCACGGAGGTGGTGATTCACCCGAGCCGCCCTGAGGAGGTCGCGTAGTTTGTTTCTGTACTGCTATCTGATCCTCGCACTGGGTTCCAAAGCGCTCGTGGCCTCCGCCACCTGTGCCCAGGCCTGGTTGATGTCGGCGGGTGGCAGCCTCCTTCCCAGCCCAGGGAACAGGGTGCCCCGCCTCTCCTCCACAACATCCAGCAGTATCTCTAGCTGCGTCGGCGTATATGCAGCTCCAGCTTGTCAGACTCTCCGTGCCAATCCTGACCCCAGTGAATCCGATGCCGGCGTGCGTTGGAATTGCACTAGCTCCACGTGATGTGAGTGCTGGCGCATTTGCATGTCCTGAAGGCTCTGGACTGGCGACCCATTGGGACCATGGAACACCTTCCCGCTCAATCCCGGCATCAGCACTTAGCCTCCCAAACGGAGAATCTCGCCCAGTGTAACAATCCATCATTATGAAACTGAGTTGTCGGCTCTGGAGTGGGGCTTGAAACTCCCACTGACTCACAGGTAAGAATGCTATCAATTGAGCCACACCAAGGGGACTGTCAATGAGTTAACTTGTTTTACCAGTACCTGGTCTGGGACATCACTGATGTACCATCTTGTTCAATGGCCAGAACAGCTGACATCACTGCCAAAATAAACACCATTTTCACCATGTGTGTGGGGTTTACCCAACTCTTCCAACACGTTCAAAGTGGAGCGTCAGGGAAATTTCAGCAGATGCTTCCCCTGTTTAAAAAAGGAATCAAGTCACAAGAGTGATGTCTTTCACTGATCGTCTCATTGAATAATTGAGAGAAAAATGTTCGCTTAAATCCCTTTAAGGTGAAACACTAGATGGTGCTCAAAACTTAATAATTAATTAAACCAGACATTTGGAGGTTGAACCTCAAACATTCTCTGTCATCACTTACATTTTTGACATTTTTGAATTTCCCTTTTAGATTCTAAGGAAGTACAACCTGACCAGGCAGTTGAGGAAAACCAAGGAGACAATGAGGGTGAATTCACAGGCCCGTCACGTGATTTCACACTTACAGCCACCTGCTCAGACGCTAACACTGCTCCTGCCTCAGAGGGAAGGTTAGATAGAGGTGGGATCTGAAGGTGATGAGAGACTGGGTACTCATGACTTGCTGCCAGTGCAAAAGGCAAGGATAGAACAGATGCCAACTCACTAATGGGTGGTGTCACACTTAAGTTCAGCTCTAGAAGAGGGTTGATGGGCATACACATTGAAATGCTTGGGTGCATTGGAAAACGTGCCCAAAAGCCTGTAGTCAGTGCCAATGAGTACGTGGGGGAGTACAGAGCAAATTAGCTCAGGGTTCTGCACAGAGCTTGGAATGCATCCTTTGCAGGGGTGGCTAACTTGAGTCGCACACTCATGGGCCCAACAATGCAGCAACATCTGACTGCCCACATTACAGTTTCCCTTGAACCCAGTGTCGTAGTGCTGCGGTACTGGTAGCTCAGCTTGCCACCATACGATGCCAGCTTGCTACCATGCAAGCTCAGGTTGCTGCCACCCTGGCTGCAGATGAGAGTGTGCAAAGATTCTTTCAGCACACCGCAGCAGCCAGGAACTCTCCAACCAATTTCTACGAGTATTGAGACACCGCCCTGAGGAAGTGATGGTTGCCAGCATTTGCTGTTGCTCGTTAGCCAATCCAGGCTGCTGTTGCCAATACCAAGACGGCTCCATCCGAAGCTGGGATTTCTCAGCCCCGAGTCCCCAAGAATGGGGTGTATTCTCCGCCGGTGGGATTCTCTGTTCTGCTGGAAGCGCAGAGGTGTGGGGTGCCTACAATGGGAAATCCCTTTGGCCAGAGGCAGGACATGAGAAGGCCACTGTCAGAAATGGCCTGCTGCCGAGAAACATGTGGCTGGAGAGGCGGAGAATTCACCCCAATGTGCTCCAATACCATCTCCTCCAATGAAACTCTCCCACCAGGCAACATGCAGCTGCTGGGGTATACCAGTTGGTGGAATTTAAATTCAGTTTATAAAATAGAGAATTGAAAAGCTGGTCTCAGCACTGGTGACCATGAAACTATTGTCACAAAAAGAATCTGGGGCGAAATTCTCCCCCAATGGCGCGATGTCCGCCGACTGGCGCCCAAATCGGCGCCAATCAGACGGGCATCGCGCCGCCCCAAAGGTGCGGAATGCTCCGCATCTTTGGGGGCCGAGCCCCAACATTGAGGGGCTAGGCCGGCGCCGGAGGGATTTCCGCCCTGCCAGCTGGCGGAAACGGCCTTTGTTGCCCCGCCAGCTGGCGCGGAAATGCGGCGCATGCGCGGGAGCGTCAGCGGCCGCTGACAGTTTCCCGGCGCATGCGCGGGAGCGTCAGCGGCCGCTGACAGTTTCCCGGCGCATGCGCGGGAGCGTCAGCGGCCGCTGAAAGTTTCCCGAGCATGCGCAGTGGGGAGAGTCTCTTCCGCCTCCGCCATGGTGGAGGCCGTGCCGGAGGCGGAAGGGAAAGAGTGCCCCCACAGCACAGGCCCGCCCACGGATCGGTGGGCCCCGATTGCGGGCCAGGCCACCGTGGGGGCACCCCCCGGCGCCAGATCGCCCCGCGCCCCCCCCCAGGACCCCAGAGCCCGCCCACGCCGCTTGGTCCCGCCGGTAAATACCAGGTTTAATTTACGCCGGCGGGACAGGCAATTTCTGGGCGGGACTTCGGCCCATCCGGGCCGGAGAATTGAGCGGAGGGTCCCGCCAACCGGCGCGGCCCGATTCCCGCCCCCGCCCAATCTCCGGTACCGGAGACTTCGGCGGGGGCGGGATTCACGGCGGCCAACGGCCATTCTCCGACCCGGCGGGGGGTCAGAGAATGACGCCCCTGATTCCCTAATGATTTCAGGGAAGAGAGTCTGCCGGTCTGGTCTGCACGTGACTCCAGGCCTACAACAATGTGATTGTTAACCGCCATCAGAAATGGTGTGGCAAGCTACTCAGTTCAAGGGCAATTAGGGATGGGCAACAGATGATGCCCTTGCCAGCAATGCCCTATCCCATCCCATTAAAGGATTGCTTGCTTTTACAACTTGTTTTTTATTCGTTTATGGGACGTGGGCGTCGCAGACTGTGCCAGTTTATCCCCGTCCATAATTGCCCTTAAGGGGGCAGTTAAGGGTCAACAACATTGCTGTGGGTCTGAAGTCACATGTAGGCCAGACCAGGTAAGGGTGGCAGATTTCCTTCCCTGAGCCAGATTGGTTTTTACGACAATCAACAATGATTTCTTGGTCATCATTAGACTTTAATTCCAGATTTTAATTCAATTCAAATTTCACCATCTGAAGTAATGGGATTTGAACCTGGGTCCCCAGAGAATTACTCTGGGTCTCTGCTTTACTAGACCAGCGACAATACCACTACCCCACCACCTTTTAAGGAACTAAACTGAATGATGTAACTAAAAATGGCTCCATGCAATACCAGCAGAAATGGATTTTAAACTCACAAACTGTATCACAGAATACATATTACAAATATATGTCCTTAACAGAAACACATTTTATATCACCCTTTGTGCTTTTCTACTGTGAACCGTGTATTGTGCCATTTAAATTTAATTTGTGGAACTATAAAAAGGTACTGCTTGCATGACAAAATAGCTGATATTTGTCTTTCTCCTCAGAAGATTTGATCTGGCCTTCAATTGGTTGCTGTGTTACTCAGAGATATTTAATTATTGTTTCGGTTGCTTAAAATTTGTCAAAGCAAGTAACATAAAGACTGGGTCATCCAGAAGAAACTAATTCTTATGTTATCTTATTAGAGGCATTATGCATGTTGTTTCTTCTCAAAGAGGGTGCAGTGATTCTCGAATTGCAATAAAACAAAACCCACCTAAATGATGCCAGAGCCCCAATCCGGACATCCCGCCCCGGAATCCAACAATCACCATTTTCACTGGGCCGGGGTGGAGGGGCTGGGGAGGCAGTGAGACCTACATAATCTCCATGGCAACCTAAATCTCTCCACTCAGCCTCCATGGCTCCAGATACTCTGCATCCCACCTCATGCGCCTCTACCCAATCCATGCCTCCTCATGCCCTTCATTGCAACTCATTCCAACCCATCACTCCCCACTAATCTCCATTGACCTCTATAGCTCCTATGCTAACCCATGCCAGACATTGACTCCCATAGCCCATTATAGCCCCGACTCCAGTTTAGTGCTAACTCATGCCAACCTATTATCCCACACCCACAACCCATTACAGTCACACACCCCCTGCCAACTCACCTACTCTCCACCCTGGGTGAAATATGTTGGGGTGAAATAAAATAAAGTTTGAAGTATCTACTCCAAACTTCACTATATTAAAAACCACTTTCATTAAAAATACCCGAACAATCCATCCAAGTACATCTTCCCTATAAAATCAAACACATCCTTCAAGTACTTAATCCAGTTTAAAAACAAGCATGTGTATTCATAGTCTCATATCAAAGACAGATAATCCCTTTATAGTGACTTAGAACTGGCAAAATAAAATTACAGCTCACATCCTCACTGATATAATGAAAGGTTGTGGAAACTTCACTAATCTTTCCCAGGGTATGAGAGTCAAGTACTAGGGGACATAGGTTTAAAGTGCATGGGGAAAAGTTTAGAACTGATGTGCGAGGCAAGTTTTTCACACAGAGGCTAATATATATATGGAATGCCCTGCCTGGGGAGGTGGTGGGAGCAAGTACGATAGCGGCATTCAAGGGGCATCTGGACAAATATATGAATAGGGTGGGAATGGAAGGATACGGATAGGCAGGTACCATGGTGGCACAGGCTTGGAGGGCCGAAGGGCCTGTTCCTATGCTGTCTTGGTGTTTTTTCTTTGTTCTTAATCCTATAATGATAACCTTCAGCCTTATGTCAACACACATCTACTACAATTGCTCTTTCAGAGGTCCGGTGCAGACTTGATTGGCCAAATGGACTCCTTCTGCATTGTAGGGACTCTATGAGTCTGTGATTAGAAACAATTTAGAATCCAACACAGGAAGACCAAGGGATTGATTAAAAGGGGAAAAATAGAGTATGAGAGTAAACTTGCAAGTAACATAAAAGCAGACTGTAAAAGATTAGTGAAGGCAACTGTAGGTCCCTTCCAGTTTGAAACAGGAGAATTTATAACAGAGAACAAGGAAATGGCAGAGCAATTAAACAACTACTTTAGTTCTGCCTTCACGGAGAAAACACAACTAAGTTCTCAAAAATGCTTGGCAACTAACGGTCTAGTGAGGAGGAGGAATTGAAGAAAATTAGTATTACTAAAAAAAAAGTGCTGGAGAAATTAATGGGACTGAAAGCCAATAAATCCACAGGACCTGACAATCCAGGTACACCCCAGGGTCCAAAATTCAATAGATTCAGGAACAGTCCCGGTATGTTGGAGGGTGACAAATGTAACCCCATTGTTTAAAAATGAGAGAGGGAATAAATAAAGAATTGCAGACTGTTTAACCTACATCAGTAATAGGATAAATGTTAGAGTCCATTATAAAGGATGTGATAACAGGACACTTGGTAAATACCAATGGGATTAGACAAAGTCAACATAGATTTATGAAAGGGAAATCATGTTTGACAAACCTATTGAGGTTTTTGAGGTTGCAACTAGCAGAATATATAAGGAAAAACCAGTCAATGAAGTGTACTTTGATTTTCATTTGATAAAGTCTTACATAAGAGCTCATTGTGCAAAATTAAAGCATGTGGGGTTGGGAGTAATATATTGGCATGGATTGAGAATTTGTTAGCAGACCAGAAACTGAGAGTAGTAATAAATGGGTCATTTTCGAAGTGGTAGCCGGTGATTAGATGGATACCACAGAGATCAGTGTTTCGGCCCCAGCTATTCACAATATATATCAATGATTAGGATGAGGGAACCAAATGTAATATTTCCAAGTTGCTAACCACACAAAACTTGGGAGTAATGTGAGTGGTGAGGAGGATGCTAAGAGGCGTAAAGCTGATTTAGACAAGTTGAGTGAGTAGGCAAATACATGGCAACTGCAGTATTATGTGGGTAATCCATTTCGGTAGGCAAAACAGAATGGCAGAATATTATTTAATTGGTAATAGATTGGGAAATGTTGATGTACAAAGGTATCCTTGTACACCAATCACTGAAAACAAGCATGTAGGTACAGAAAGCTGTTGAGAAGGCAAATGGTATGTTGGCCTTCATTGTAAGAGGACCTGAGTGCAGGAGCAAGGATGCCTTACTGCAGCTGTGCAGGGCCTTGGTGAGACCACATCTGGAATACCGTGTGCAGTTTTGATCTCCTTACCTAAGAAAATATAGTCTTACATAGAGGAAGTTCAGTAAAGGTTCACCAGACTGATACCTGGGGTGGCACGATTGTCATATGAGGAGAGATTAGGTCGACTGGGCGTATATTCACTGTAATTTAGAAAAATGAGAAGGGATCTCATTGAAACGTATAGAATTCTGACAGGCTGGACACACTGGATGCAGGAATGTTGTATCCTCTGTCTGGGGGCTCTGGAATAAGGCATAACAGTTTCAGGATATGGGGTAGACCATTTAGGACTGAGGTGAGGGGAGATTTCTTCTCTCAGAAGGTGGTGAAAATTTGGAATTCTCTACCCCAGAAGGCTGTGGAGGCCAAGTCACTGAATATATTTAAGAAAGAAATAGATAGTTTTCTAAACTCTATGAGTGTAGTGTGAGAATATGGGGTTGAGATAGAAGATCAGCCATGGTCATATTTAATGCAGGCTTGAAGGGGCTCATTACCTACTCCTGCTCCTAATTTCTTGTTTCTATGTTTTCCAAGAGGTTCCTGTTTTCTAAGATGTCCTTGAATCTCACAGACAGAAGTAAATTTGCAGCCATCTGAGAGACTGAAGAGTAAGAAATAGAGACAGTAGGTCCTGCACCAGAGTTAAAGAAAATGCTAACCCTCTGATTCATCACTCAGAATGCATGTGGAATCTCACGTTCAGATTAAAGTGACTGAGTTCATTTTTAAAAAAATGTTAGAGTACCCAGTTCAGTTTTTCCAATTAAGTGGCAATTTAGCATGACGAATCTACCTAGCCTACACATCTTTGGGTTGTGGGGGCGAAACCCACGCAAACACGGGGAGAATGTGCAAACTCCACACGGACAGTGACCCAGAGCTGGAATCGAACCTGGGACGTCGGCGCCATGAGGCAACAGGGCTAACCCAATGCGCTGCCCACAAAGTGACTGAGTTCATAAGGATTTAAAGGAGGCTGGAAGATTTGCCTCACTTGAGCTGGATGGAAAGAATCCGAGTGTAGCCCTCATGGTGAAAGTCAGACGTGGGATTTGCAGTTCCTTGGCTGGGGATGGAAATGAAAGCAAGCCATTGGGAGTTAAGAATAACTTTGGACTGGTTCCTGGAGAATGATGTGCCCACTTAAGGGACAGTGTGAAGTATAAAAGGATTTTCACTTGCGTTAGAAGTTAAATGGGGGATTTCTCTTCTGTAGTTTAGAGTATAAGTTGCCTTCTGATTAGTGATTAGACAATTGTTTTTGGTTTGTTACAATAAAAGTCTTAAAACTTCAAATCTTGTTGTTTGATCCTTTCAGTCCATCACTGGAAATTCAAATCTTTTAAAAAGTTATTGACTTCCTAAGAGCTCGTAAGAATGTAGAGCCAGAACAAAGGTGAATCCTTGAATAAAACATAAAAGTTTTATTTTAAATAAACTGATCTAGAATTAAACTATTGGTCATATTGGAACCAAGGAGAAGCCGAATTGGAAAATTATTTAAGTTTTAATAGGGTAAGTAATATTTGGATTTATATTAACATGATGCATTGATCATCCTAATCTGATACTTAATTCTTATTTTTTTGAGTTGGTTGTTAAATATTTGGCTGGTGAGAACAAAGTAAATCTCAGGGTGGATCCCATTTAAATTGAAATATTAAATTGAGGCAAAAAGTATATGATGAGAATGTGACAGTTTATCTAGTTGTCAAACGTAACCTCTTTAATCATCCAAGCAATCTTTCCGAGATGTGGCTTAAATTTAGCGATAGGGATTTAGGCTATTAAGACCTCTATAATTTTTTTCTAAATCCTTGTGAGAACCATCAATGCGTTATCTCTATCAATAAACTGTCTTAATCATTATTACAATGCCTCTCTAGTCTGTCAATCAGGTGCAAAACATCAGCAGTATATTTTTCTCCCTCAGTACAATGATTTCAATGGAACACATAAATCATTGATAAATCTGTGTATGAATCTTGGTCGCGCTGCAAGAAATAAAAGCAACAAAGCGCTTTACATTTTAATTCCACCCAGTTGCAGTATGGCCTCTTATACTATAGGTGTGATAGGACAAGGCCCATGTGTAGCAGAAACATCGTCATGGGTCCATAACGTGAGATGTGGGCGGCACGGTGGCACAGTGGCTAGCACTGCTGCCTCACAGTGCCAGGGATCTGGGTTCACTTTCGACCTCGGGTGACTGCGTGCAGTTTGCATGTTCTCCGCCTATCTGCGTAGGTTTCCTCCGGTTTTTTCCACAGTCCAAAGATGTGCAGGTTAGGTGGATTGGCCATACTAAATTGCCCCTTAGTATCCAGCGATGTGTGGATTAGGTGGGGTTACGGGATGGGGGCCTGTGGGGGGGGGTGCTCTTTTAGAGGGTCGGTGCAGGCTCTATGGACTGAATGGCTTCCTAAACTGTAAGGATGCTATGATTTCTATGTCCTGTAAATGCTATGTTAATGTCATGAAAGGCAACCAATTTCCCTATGCTAATCAGACTATTTGCAAAGGCAGGCCTTATGTTATTTTTAATGAATTAGACATAGGAATGACAAGTGGAATCATAAAGAGCAAGGACATTTCCAGATCTTAAATGTTAAATATGCTGACAAAGCATTCTCGTGCACTTTTAAAATTTGTTCCCAATGTTCAGTGGCACGTGGAGCTGTTCACAAAAAAAACAACGCAGGAGGTTTCAGCTCTTCCAGTGCGTCAATACAATAGCTAGGAACAAAAAAATAAATTGCATTTATATATCGTCTTTCACACCCTCAAGGCCCCCCAAAATGCTTCACAACCAATGGAGTATTTTGAAAGATTTGTCATTCTTGTAATATGGACCAAATGGTTAGCACTGCTGCCTCACAAGCCAGGGACCCGGATTCAATTTCGGCCTCGGGTGACTGTGTGGAGTTTGCACTTTCTCCCCGTGTCATAAAATCATACAATTTACAGTGATGAAGGAGGCCATTCGGTCCATCGAGTCTGCACCAGCCCTTGGAAAGAGCACCCGACTTAAGCCCACGCCTCCACCCCATCCACATCACCCAGTAACCCCACCTAACCTTTTGGGCAATTTATCATGGCCAATCCACCTAACCTGCACATTTTTGGACTGTGGAAGGAAACCGGAGCACCTGGAGGAAACCCATGGAGAGAAAGTGCAAACTCCATACAGACATGATGTGGAGACGCCGGCGTTGGACTGGGATGAGCACAGTAAGAAGTCTTACAACACCAGGTTAAAGTCCAACAGGTTTGTTCCAAACACTAGCTTTCGGAGCACTGCTCCTTCCTCGGGTGAATGGAAGGAAGGACCAGTGCTCCTTCACCTGAGGAAGCAGCTGTGCTCCGAAAGCTAGTGTTTGAAACAAACCTGTTGGACTTTAACCTGGTGTTGTAAGACTTCTTACTGTCCACACAGACAGTCACCCGAGGCGGGAATTGAACCCGGATCCCTGGAGCTGTGAGGCAGCAGTGCTAACCACTGTGCCACCGTGCTGTGTGGGTTTCCTCCAGGTGCTCCAGTTTCCTCCTGCAATCCAAGAATGTGCAGGTTGGGTGGATTGTCCATGATAAAAGTGCCCATTAGTGTCCACAGATGTACTGGTTCGGTGGGGTTATGGTGATAGGGCAGGGGAGTGGGCCTGGTGGGGTGCTCTTTCAGAGGGTTGGTGCAGACTCGATGGGCCGAATGTAGGGATTCCATAAAATGAGTGGCCACTTTTCTCACAACAAGATCCCAACAATGGGATGGATGACTAGGTAATTAGTTTTAGTGGTGTTAAGGGTAATGGACCATCAATTCACACGAGTCGAGTTATAGAAGAGAACAGTGGTTTTAATAAGCTAAGAAGTATGCCAGACTGCTGCTGCTCCCGCACTGAGAGCTGGCCACAGGTCTGCCAATTATATACCTCCCCTGAGGGGCGGAGCCACAGGCCAACAGAAGCATCAACACAACAACAGTAAGTAACAGTGAATAAGAACAACAGTGAACACATATACAGTGGTGGATAACAGTAGGACGAATAACGGTAAATATATATATAGTAGCAATACGTGGTTCACCACTTTCACCCCCAGTTTTAAAAAAAGTCCAGCGGGTGTGAAGTGGACTCACAGGTTGAGTTGGCGGAGCCTTGATCTTCCGCCATGATCGCCTCAGCCCCGGCTGCGGTGTGGGCACGGGTGTCGGGACCTTCGATTCCGGGAACATGTCGTCTGCAGCTTCATCGCAATGTGTTGACATAGAGGGAGACGGTGTAGGGGCAGGGGTGGTGGTAATGGCCCCAGGGAGGGCTGCCAGTGCCAAGTCCCGCCACATTCGTGTGATGGTGATAGGCGGTGTAGGGGTGTAGTTGGTGATGGTTGCTGGGGAACCTGCGGGTGCCAAATCCCGGAGGGAGACTGTGTCCTGCCGTCCGTCGTGGTGTGGCATGTATGCATACTGGGGGTTTGCATGGAGGAGCTGAACCCTCTCGACCAGGGGGTCGGACTTATGGCTCCTCGCATGCTTCCTGAGGAGGACAGGCCCTGGTGTTGCCAGCCAGGACGGAAGCGAGACCCCCGAGATGGACTTCCTGGGGAAGACAAACAAACGTTTGTGAGGGGTCTCGTTAGTGGCGGTGCAGAGAAGAGACAAGATGGAGTGGAGCGCATCGGGCAGGACCTCCTGCCAGCAGGAAACTGGGAGACTTCTAGACTGTAGGGCAAAAAGGACGGCCTTCCAGACCGTCGCATTCTCCCTCTGCACCTGTCCATTTCCCCGGGGGTTGTAGCTGGTCGTCCTGCTTGAGGTGATGACCTTACTAAGCAGCAACTGACGCAGCTCATCGCTCATAAAAGAGGAGCCCCGATCACTGTGGATGTAGGTGGGGAAACCGAACAAGGTGAAGATGCTGTCTAGGGCCTTGATGACAGTGGGCGAGGTCATGTTGGGACATGGGATGGCAAAGGGAAAACGGGAGTACTCATCAACGATGTTGAGGAAGTGCACGATACGGTCACTGGAGGGGAGGGGTCCTTTGAAATCGACGCTGAGGCATTCAAAGGTGCGGGAGGCCTTCACCAGGTGAGCCCTGTCTGGTCGATAGAACAATGAACAAAGAACAAAAAAATGTACAGCACAGGAACAGGCCCTTCGGACCTCCAAGCCCGTGCCGACCATGCTGCCCGACTAAACTACAATCTTCTACACTTCCTGGGTCCGTAACCCTCTATTCCCATCCTATTCATGTATTTGTCAAGATGCCCCTTAAATGTCACTATCGTCCCTGCTTCCACCACCTCCTCCGGTAGCGAGTTCCAGGCACCCACTACCCTCTGTGTAAAAAACTTGCCTCGTACATCTACTCGAAACCTTGCCCCTCTCACCTTAAACCCCTAGTAATTGACCCCTCTACCCTGGGGAAAAGCCTCTGACTATCCACTCTGTCTATGCCCCTCATAATTTTGTAGACCTCTATCAGGTCTCCCCTCAACCTCCTTCGTTCCAGTGAGAACAAACCGAGTTTATTCAACCGCTCCTCATAGCTAATGCCCTCCATACCAGGCAACATTCTGGTAAATCTCTTCTGCACCCTCTCTAAAGCCTCCACATCCTTCTGGTAGTGTGGCGACCAGAATTGAACACTATACTCCAAGTGTGGCCTAACTAAGGTTCTATACAGCTGCAACATGACTTGCCAATTCTTATACTCAATGCCCCGGCCAATGAAGGCAAGCATGCCGTATGCCTTCTTGACTACCTTCTCCACCTGTGTTGCCCCTTTCAATGACCTGCGGACCTGTACTTCTAGATCTCTTTGACTTTCAATACTCTTGAGAGTTCTACCATTCACTGTATATTCCCTACCTGCATTAGACCTTCCAAAATGCATTACCTCACATTTGTCCGGATTAAACTCCATCTGCCATCTCTCCGCCCAAGTCTCCAAACAATCTAAATCCTGCTGTATCCTCTGACAGTCCTCATCGCTATCCGCAATTCCACCAACCTTTGTGTCGTCTGCAAACTTACTAATCAGACCAGTTACATTTTCCTCCAAATCATTTATATATACTACAAAGAGCAAAGGTCCCAGCACTGATCCCTGTGGAACACCACTGGTCACACCCTCCAATTAGAAAAGCATCCTTCCATTGCTACTCTCTGCCTTCTATGACCTAGCCAGTTCTGTATCCACCTTGCCAGCTCACCCCTGATCCCGTGTGACTTCACCTTTTGTACTAGTCTACCATGAGGGACCTTGTCAAAGGCCTTACTGAAGTCCATATAGACAACATCCACTGCCCTACCTGCATCAATCATCTTAGTGACCTCCTCGAAAAACTCTATCAAGTTAGTGAGACACGACCTCCCCTTCACAAAACCATGCTGCCTCTCACTAATATGTCCATTTGCTTCCAAATGGGAGGAGATCCTGTCTCGAAGAATTCTCTCCAGTAATTTCCCTACCACTGAAGTAAGGCTCACCGGCCTGTAGTTCCCTGGATTATCCTTGCTGCCCTTCTTAAACAGAGGAACAACATTGGCTATTCTCCAGTCCTCCGGGACATCCCCTGAAGACAGTGAGGATCCAAAGATTTCTGTCAAGGCCTCAGCAATTTCCTCTCCAGTCTCCTTCAGTATTCTGGGGTAGATCCCATCAGGCCCTGGGGGCTTATCTACCTTAATATTTTTTAAGACACCCAACACCTCGTCTTTTTGGATCTCAATGTGACCCAGGCTATCTACACACCCTTCTCCAGACTCAACATCTACCAATTCCTTCTCTTTGGTGAATACTGATGCAAAGTATTCATTTAGTACCTCGTCCATTTCCTCTGGCTCCACACATAGATTCCCTTGCCTATCCTTCAGTGGGCCAACCCTTTCCCTGGCTACCCTCTTGCTTTTTATGTATGTGTAAAAAGCCTTGGGATTTTCCTTAACCCTATTTGCCAATGACTTTTCGTGACCCCTTCTAGCCCTCCTGACTCCTTGCTTAAGTTCCTTCCTACTTTCCTTATATTCCACGCAGGCTTCGTCTGTTCCCAGCCTTTTAGCCCTGACAAATCCCTCCTTTTTCTTTTTGACGAGGCCTACAATATCTCTCGTTATCCAAGGTTCCCGAAAATTGCTGTATTTATCCTTCTTCCTCACAGGAACATGCCGGTCCTGAATTCCTTTCAACTGACACTTGAAAGCCTCCCACATGTCAGGTGTTGATTTGCCTGCAAACATCCGCCCCCAATCTATGTTCTTCAGTTCCCGCCTAATATTGTTATAATTAGCCTTCCCCCAATTTAGCACATTCATCCTAGGACCACTCTTATCCTTGTCCACCAGTACTTTAAAACTTACTGAATTGTGGTCACTGTTACCGAAATGCTCCCCTACTGAAACATCTACCACCTGGCCGGGCTCATTCCCCAATACCAGGTCCAGTACCGCCCCTTCCCTAGTTGGACTGTCTACATATTGTTTTAAGAAGCCCTCCTGGATGCTCCTTACAAACTCCGCCCCGTCTAAGCCCCTGGCACTAAGTGAGTCCCAGTCAATATTGGGGAAGTTGAAGTCTCCCATCACCACAACCCTGTTGTTTTTACTCTTTTCCAAATCTGTCTACCTATCTGCTCCTCTATCTCCCGCTGGCTGTTGGGAGGCCTGTAGTAAACCCCCAACATTGTGACTGCACCCTTCTTATTCCTGATCTCTACCCATATAGCCTCACTGCCCTCTGAGGTGTCCTCCCGCAGTACAGCTGTGATATTCTCCCGAACCAGTAGTGCAACTCCGCCTCCCGTTTTACATCCCCCTCTATCCCGCCTGAAACATCTAAATCCTGGAACGTTTAGCTGCCAATCCTGCCCTTCCCTCAACCAGGTCTCTGTAATGGCAACAACATCATAGTTCCAAGTACTAATCCAAGCTCTAAGTTCATCTGCCTTACCCGTAATACTTCTTGCATTAAAACATATGCACTTCAGGCCACCAGACCCGCTGTGTTCAGCAACTTTTCCCTGTCTGCTCTGCCTCAGAGCCCCACTGTCCCTATTCCCTAGTTCTCCCTCAATGCTCTCACCTTCTGACCTATTGCTCCCGTGCCCACCCCCCTGCCATACTAGTTTAAACCCTCCCGTGTGACACTAGCAAACCTCGCGGCCAGGATATATATGCCTCTCCGGTTTAGATGCAACCCGTCCTTCTTATATAGAAGTGCGGCTTGCACTCCGCGCAGACCTGGCAGTCCCTGGTCATGGTCCTTACCTCCTCGGTGCAGTAGGGCAGGTTGCGAGCCTTGATGAAATGGAGAAGCCGAGTGACCCCCAGGTGACAGAGGTCATTATGGATGGCCCGAAGTCTTGCGCGCTGGCGCATGTACCGCGGGACAGGGCAAATGGGGGCTCTTTGAGCTTCCCAGGACGACACAAGATATCGTAGTTATAGGTGGAGAGTTCGATCCTCCACCTCAAGATCTTGTCATTTTTGATCTTTCCCCGCTGTGTTGTTGAACATGAAGGCAACCGACCGTTGGTCAGTGAGGAGAGTGAATCTGCTGCCGGCCAGGTAATGCCTCCAATGTCGCACAGCTTCCACAATGGCTTGAGCTTCCTTCTCGACAGAAGAGTGTTGAATCTCGGAGGCATGGAGGGTACGGGAAAAGAAAGCCACGGGCCTGCCCGCCTGGTTGAGGGTAGCGGCCAGGGCAAAGTCCGACGCATCGCTCTCCACCTGGAACGGGATGGACTCGTCCATAGCGTGCATCGCGGCTTTGGCAATGTCTGCCTTGATGCGGTCGAAGGCCAGGTGAGCTTCAGCCGTCAGGGGAAAAATGGTGGATTTGATAAGTGGGTGGGCCTTGACTGCATAATTGGGGACCCACTGGGCATAGTAGGAAAAGAACCCCAGGCATCTCTTCAAGGTCTTGGGGCAGTGGGGGAAGGGAAGTTGCAGGAGGGGGCGCATGCGATCAGGGCCGGGCCCTAGGACTCCGTTTTCCACGAAATAGCCAAGGCTGGCTAGTCGGGTTGTGCGGAAAACGCATTTTTCCTTGTATTAGGTCAAATTAAGGAGTTGGGCGGTGTGGAGAATTTCTTAAGGTTAACGTCGTGGTCCTGCAGATCATGGCCGCAGATGGTGACATTATCCAAATCCGGGAACGTGGCCCGCAGCCCGTACTGGTCAACCATTCATTCCATCGTTCTTTGGAAGACCGAGACCCCCATTGGTGACGCTGAAGGGAACCCTGAAGAAGTGGTAGAGGCGGCCGTCTGCCTCGAAGGCAGTGTAGTGGCGGTCCTCCGGGCGGATAGGGAGCTGGTGGTACACGGACTTCAAGTCTACCGTGGAGAAGACTCGGTGGTGCGCAATCTGGTTGACCATGTCAGATATGCGGGGAAGAGGGTACGCATCGAGCTGCGTGTACCGATTGATCGTCTGACTGTAGTCGATGACCATCCGGTGCTTCTCCCCAGTCCTGACGACCACCACCTGGGCTCTCCAGGGGCTGTTACTAGCCTAAATGATCCCTTCCCTCAAGAGTCGCTGGATCTCCGACCTGATAAAGGCCTTGTCCTGAGCACTGTATCGTCTGCTCCTGGTGGCGACGGGCTTACAGTCGGGGGTGAGGTTCGCAAAGAGTGAGGGAGGGGCGACCTTAAGGGTTCCGAGGCTACAGACAGTGAGAGGGGGCAGGGGTCCACCGATCCTCAAGGTCAGGCTTCGGAAGTTACACTGGAAATCCAGTCCTAATAAGAGGGGAGCGCAGAGATGGGGGAGAACGTAAAGTTTAAAGCTGGCGTACTCGACGCCCTGTATCACAAGGTTTGTGACACAGTACCCCCGGATCTGCATGGAATGTGACCCGGAAGCAAGGGAGATTGTTTTGGACACGGGGAAACTCCGCCAACTCTGGGGGACCGTTCTGCTACTTCTGCGGCCAGGGCCAGCACCCCAGGCAGCGTTGTCCAGCTCGAATCCTTACCGTATCCGGATGGACGAAGCTATCCGTGCTCCCGGACTCGAAGAGGCAGGCGTCTCATGCCCATTGACCCGGACGGCCATCATAGAGTTCTTGAGGTGATGGGGCTGGGACTGGTCGACTGTAACAGAGCCGAGCTGCGGATGACTGGTCCGGTCGGCGGTAGCGGGCTGGTCCCAAAATGGCGGCCTCCATGAGTCGCACGTGACGGGTGGTGTCGAAGATGGCGGCCAAGATGGCAGCCCCCACGGGTCGCACGTGGCGGGCGGTGTTAAAGATGGTGAACAAAATGGCGGCAACCACGGACTGCACGAGGTGGGTGATGCTTCAGAAGGGGGCGGTTCCAGCAGGCACGATGCCACACTGTGGGATCTGTGAGCTTCAGGTCAGGCCCGGCAGGCTTTCGATTTGGGAACTTTAGGTCGGGCCAGGCAGACTTTGGCAAAATGCCCCTTCTTACTGCACTCGTTGCAGGGCGCGTTCCGAGCTGGACAACGCTGCCTGGGGTGCTGACCCTGGCCGCAGAAGTAGCAGAACGGCCCCCCAGAGTTGGCGGGCACCGCGTGGCACAGGAATGGGACACGCCCGGATCGGGTGATGGCCACGCCTCCGACGTCCACGAGGGTGCTGCGTGGTCAGGCATGAAGGCATCCAAACTCTGGAATGCTACCTCTAACGAGGTAGATAGCTGTACCATATCCTTGAGGTCGAGGGCACCGCTTTCAAGCAGTCGTTGCCGGATATAACTGGACTGGATCCGGCCACATAGGTGTCCCGGATCATGAGTTCCGTGTGTTGCACTGCTGTAACTGCCTATCAGTTACAATTCCTGGCGAGTACCCTCAGGTCATACAGGAATTCTGCCAGCTATTCACCAGGGCGCTGACGCTGCGCGGTAAGAAGATGTCGAGTGAACACCTCATTCACCGGCCTCATGAGCTGTCCTTTCAACAGTGCAACCGCCTCTTCGTACAATGCCGCGTCTCTGATTAATAGGAACATTTTGTGGCTCACCCGAGCATTGAGGAGACGCAGCTTTGCGCCCCGGAGATGTCGTCGGTCGAGGAGTCGAGGTAGGCCTCGAAACAACTTAGCCAATGCTCAAAGATTGCAGTGGCTTCAGCTGCCTGAGGGTCGAGTTCAAGTCGGTCAGGCTTAAGAGCGGCGTTTATTGTGATATCTTAGCTTATTAAATTGATGGACCATCAATTCACACGAGTCGAGTTATAGGAGAGAACAATGGTTTTAATAAGCTAAGAAGTATGCCAGCCTGCTGCTGCTCCCGCACTGAGAGCTGGCTACATGTCTGCCAATTATATACCTCTCCCGAGGGGTGGAGCCACAGGCGGAGCCAACAGAAGCATCAACACAACAACAGTAAGTAACAGTGAATAAGAACAACAGTGAACATATATACAGTGGTGGATAACAGTAGGACGAATAATGAATAACGGTAAATATATATATAGTAGCAATACGTTGTTCACCACAAAGGGATCAATGTTAGCCAGGATGGTTGTGAGAAGAATTCCCCTTCTCTTCTCTAAGCAATGCCACAAGATCTCATGATTCAGTTTGAGGAGGCCGACAAGGTCTGGTTTAATGTCCCATCTGAAAGACAGAGTTTTTTTTTAA
The DNA here is from genome assembly GCF_047496885.1 of Scyliorhinus torazame. Lineage (NCBI taxonomy): Eukaryota > Metazoa > Chordata > Chondrichthyes > Carcharhiniformes > Scyliorhinidae > Scyliorhinus > Scyliorhinus torazame. Next base: position 110,307,201 of record NC_092725.1, on the reverse strand, counting down.
AATATTTTTTATTCTCCCCCTTTTTCACATTTTCTCCCAAATTTACACCCACCAACAATAAACAATAATCAGTAACAAATATGTCAATCCCCATATCAATAACAACAATCCCATCCTCCCAACAAACCCCAAACATTGGCCCGCATGTTCACATAAACAAATGACAAAAAGGAATCAGGAATCACCCATAGTCACCATCAACACACACCGCCCCCTTCCCCCAATCCGCCCATCCATCCCCCCACCCCCTCCCCCCCCCCCCCCCCCCAACTAATGTTCGATGTTATCCAGTTCTTGAAAGTGCATGATGAATAATGCCCACGAATTGTAGAACTCCTCCATCCTTCCCCTCAGTTCAAACTTAACCTTCTCAAGAGTCAAGAATTCCAACAGGTCCCCCCGCCATGCTAGGGCACAGGGTGGGGAGGTTGCTTTCCAAACCATCAGGATCTGCCTTCGGGCGATCAACGAGGTGAAGAAAGAAAGAGTTAAGTGCTGTCAGTTTCTAGCTGACCACTTCAAAGTTGCTCAACCGTGATAGAGGTGATTGGAAAGCACTTAATTCTGTTTGAAGTGGTCCAAGTGTTGTGAATCAAAACTTGATGTTTATAAATATTGCGGTTAGACCACTTCAATGTTACCCAAATGTGAAAGGCGATGAGTGGAACAATGCTGACAGCTGGGGGAGGGGGGGGTGGGGGTGGTGTAGAACCTGACAATCACAGCCTAGTAAAATCAATGTCAAAGAGAAATGAATGAAAGGCTTGCAGCTCAAAGATCTGATGGGGTTTCAAAACAGCTGGCTGGTTTTCTCTTTCCAGGAATAAGCACCTGGTGCTTCCGCTGTGTGAGCCAGCAGGTGTATTGCCCAGGTGAGTTTTAAAGTAGTAATTATTTTCATTGCCTCTATCTGGACTGCTTTCTAGCTTCCAGATAGGGGTCTCTCTTCTGGGGGGCCAGGGAGGGGGCGGGGCGACCTGACAGGGGTCTCCCTTCTGAGGGTTCTGTATGGAGATCTCCTTCTTTAGAGGGTCTCTTTATTTAGGGGTTCTGCGGGGTCTCTTTATTTTGGGGTCTCTGTTTTTATAGAATTTAGAATTTACAGTGCAGAAGGATGCCATTCGGCCCATTGAGTCTGCACCGGCTCTTGGAAAGAGCACCCTACCCAAGCCCACACCTCCACCCTGTCCCCATAACCCAGGAACCCCACCCAACACTAAGGGCAATTTTGGACACTAAGGGCAATTTAGCATGGCCAATCCACCTAACCTGCACATCTTTGGACTGTGGGAGGAAACCGGAGCACCCCGAGGAAACCCATGCACACACGGGGAGAACATGCAGACTCCGCACAGACAGTGACCCAGCCAGGAATCGAACCTGGAGCTGTGAAGCAATTGTGATAACCACTATGGTACCATGCTGCCCACGATCCCCATATCGGGGGGCAGGGGGAGACCCAGAAAGTCCAGGGGTGGGGGCTGAATTGCGATGTGGGGCAGGATGAGGCCAGCCACCGGACCTCACTATTGGGCTGCCCGCTCAAAATGGCGGCCCGATAATGGGATTCCCTCGAAAATCCTTCGCAATCCCCACCATCCAAAAATTTGCATGGCTATGGACTGGGAATTGCTTCCTGATTTGCGCTCCTAGTGGCGAATCTTCCCCCATATCTCTCAAATTATGCTTCAACTGACAATGTTCAGATGTAGAGAACGGAGAGTTGAACTGAGCCAAGGTTGACATCTGACAGGGCTATTTATTGACTTTAGGAAATAAGATCTGTTATAAAAGGCACAAAAGTTGAAGTGAAGGCAACAGAATGTGAATTTTTTCGCACTTGAATTTTCACTAACTGAGCATGCAACACAGGGAATATAGAGGTCTGCAACAATGATGTGGATTGGATGCTCGAGAAGCCAGAATCAGTTGAATGCAGAGGGTTGTAGGACTGAAGGAAATTGCAGAGACAGGCAGGGGGCATGATGATGCAGGGAATTGAAAATAACCATGAGAATTATAAAATCGAGACATTACTTAACCAAGGGCCAATATATGTGGGCAAGCAGAAGGTCAATAGGTGAAAATTAAAATATGAGACTTCCGGGTGCGGCGATGACCAGCTGAGTCGCACGTTTCGGCAGCTCCCGGTGAAACGGACTTTTGGGCTCTTGATAGGAGCCCCAACGGCAATTTTGACGGCTAAAAACACTGCGGTAAACCAGAAGGGAATCCCCCCTGGATACGGATGAAAAAAGGAGGAGAAAGTGGCCGGATTGCAGTGGATCCTTTAGAACAGCGGCAAGGAAGGCAAGCAAAAACCAAGATGGCGTCGGAAGGTGGCAGTTTAACATGGGGCCCTGAACAACAAGAGTTCTTGAAATGCTGTGTGGATGAGCTCAAAAAGGAAATGAAGAAAGAGCTGTTGGCCCCGATACTACAGGCGATCGAAGGGCTAAAGGAGGAACAAAAGACCCAGGAGCGGGAGCTTCGGGTCGTGAAGGCAAAGGCAGACGAGAATGAGGACGACATACAGGGCCTGGTGGTGAAGACGGAGACGCATGAGGCACATCAGAAACGATGTGTGGAAAGGTTGGAGGCACTGGAGAACAACGCAAGGAGGAACAACCTGAGGATTCTTGGTCTTCCTGAAGGTGCGGAGGGAGCAGACGTCGGGGCATATGTGAGCACGATGCTGCACTCGTTAATTGGAGCGGAGGCCCCGGCGGGTCCGTTGGAGGTGGAGGGAGCATACCGAGTGATGGCGCGAGGACCGAGAGCAGGAGAAATTCCCAGAGCCATAGTGGTGAGATTCCTCCGTTTTAAGGATAGAGAAATGGTCCTTAGGTGGGCAAAGAAAACTCGGAGCAGTAAATGGGAGAAAGCGGTGATCCGCGTTTATCAAGACTGGAGTGCGGAGGTGGCGAGAAGGAGGGCGAGCTTTAATCGGGCCAAGGCGGTGCTTCATAAAAAAGAAGATAAAATTTGGAATGCTGCAACCGGCAAGACTGTGGGTCACCTATCGAGGGAGGCACCATTACTTTGAGACGGCGGATGAAGCGTGGACTTTTATTGTGGAAGAAAAACTGGAACGAGCGGGTTATTAAAAAGAACGTTTGAACAAAGTGGTGGGGCGAATGTGGGGGGCGAAGAGGGGGGTTAAAAAGTGGGGAAAGAGGAGTTTTATGTACTAATCCTGTGATGTGGTAACTTTTCTCTCTTCCACAGGTGGTGATGGGGGGAGGAGGGGAGGTGGAGGAGATGGGGCGTTGGCCATTGGGGGCGGGGCCAAGGGAGAAGTGCGGGCTTGGTTCCCGCGCTATGATAATCATGGCGGGAATAGAGAAGCAGGAAGGAGGGGGCGTCGCACGGTGCGAGCCGAGGTCACGGGGGGAAGCCGAGGTCGGCCAGAGTTTGCTGACTTCTGGGAGCAACATGGGGGGAGTAATTACGCTAGCGGGGGATCTAGCGGGGGGGGGGGGTGGGAGGGGGGAATTACTGGGATGCTGCTGCTGGGGAGAGGGGGGAGCTGGTATGGGAACCGGGTGAGGAGCTGGAAAAAGGGGATGGCTAATCGACAAGGGGGGGGGGGGGGGTAGGAAGCCCCCCAACCCGGCTGATCACGTGGAACGTGAGAGGGCTGAACGGGCCGATAAAGAGGGCACGGGTACTCGCACACCTTAAGAAGCTTAAGGCAGATGTGGTTATGTTACAGGAAACGCACCTGAAACTGATAGACCAGGTTAGACTACGCAAAGGATGGGTGGGGCAGGTGTTCCATTCGGGGCTAGATGCGAAAAACAGGGGGGTGGCTATATTAGTGGGGAAGCGGGTAATGTTCGAGGCAAAGACTATAGTGGCAGATAACGGGGGCAGATACGTGATGGTGAGTGGCAAACTACAGGGGGAGACGGTGGTTTTGGTAAACGTATATGCCCCGAACTGGGATGATGCCAATTTTATGAGGCCGATGCTAGGACGCATTCCGGACCGAGAGATGGGAAAGCTGATAATGGGGGGAGATTTTAATACGGTGTTGGAACCAGGGCTGGATAGGTCGAAGTCCAGGACTGGAAGGAGGCCGGCAGCAGCCAAGGTACTTAAAGATTTTATGGAGCAGATGGGATGTGTAGACCCGTGGAGATTTAGCAGACCTAGGAGTAAGGAGTTCTCGTTTTTCTCCTATGTCCATAAAGTCTACTCGCGAATAGGCTTTTTTGTGCTGGGAAGGGCGTTGATCCCGAAGGTGAGGGGAACGGAGTATACGGCTATAGCCATTTCGGATCACGCTCCACACTGGGTAGACTTGGAGATTGGGGAGGAAACAGGAGGGCGCCCACCCTGGAGAATGGACATGGGACTAATGGCAGATGAGGGGGTGTGTCTAAGGGTGAGGGGTGCATTGAAAAGTACTTGGAACTCAATGATAATGGGGAGGTCCAGGTGGGAGTGGTCTGGGAGGCGTTGAAGGCGGTGGTTAGAGGGGAGCTGATATCAATAAGGGCACATAAAGGGAAGCAGGAGAGTAAGGAACGGGAGCGGTTGCTGCAAGAACTTTTGAGGGTGGACAGACAATATGCGGAAGCACCGGAGGAGGGACTGTACAGGGAAAGGCAAAGGCTACATGTAGAATTTGACTTGCTGACTACGGGCACTGCAGAGGCACAATGGAGGAAGGCACAGGGTGTACAGTACGAATATGGGGAGAAGGCGAGCAGGTTGCTGGCACACCAATTGAGGAAAAGGGGAGCAGCGAGGGAAATAGGGGGAGTGAGGGATGAGGAAGGAGAGATGGAGCGGGGAGCGGAGAGAGTGAATGGAGTGTTCAAGTCATTTTATAAAAAATTATATGAAGCTCAACCCCCGGACGGGAGGGAGAGAATGATGGGCTTCTTGGATCGGCTGGAATTTCCCAAGGTGGAAGAGCAGGAAAGGGTGGGACTGGGAGCACAGATCGAGGTAGAAGAAGTGGTGAAAGGAATTAGGAGCATGCAGGCAGGAAAGGCCCCGGGACCGGATGGATTCCCAGTCGAATTCTATAGAAAATATGTGGACTTGCTCGCCACGGTATTGACGAGGACCTTTAATGAGGCAAAGGAAAGGGGACAACTGCCCCCAACTATGTCTGAAGCAACGATATCGCTTCTCTTAAAGAAGGAAAAGGACCCGCTACAATGCGGGTCCTATAGACCTATTTCCCTCCTAAATGTAGATGCCAAGATCCTGGCCAAGGTAATGGCAATGAGAATAGAGGAATGTGTCCCGGGGGTGGCCCACGAGGGCCAAACTGGGCTTGTGAAGAGGAGACAGCAGAACACGAATATACGGAGGCTGTTAGGGGTAATGATGATGGCCCCACCAGAGGGGGAAACGGAGATAGTAGTGGCGATGGATGCCGAGAAAGCATTTGATAGAGTGGAGTGGGATTATTTGTGGGAGGTGTTGAGGAGATTTGGTTTTGGAGAGGGGTATGTTAGATGGGTGCAGCTGTTGTATAGGGCCCCGATGGCGAGCGTGGTCACGAATTGACGGGGATCTGCACATTTTCGGCTCCATAGAGGGACAAGGCAGGGATGCCCTCTGTCCCCATTATTGTTTGCACTGGCGATTGAGCCCCTGGCGATAGCGTTGAGGGGTTCCAAGAAGTGGAGGGGAGTACTTAGAGGAGGAGAAGAGCACCGGGTATCTTTGTATGCGGACGATTTGCTACTATACGTGGCAGACCCGGCGGAGGGGATGCCAGAAATAATGCGGATACTTGGGGAGTTTGGGGATTTTTCAGGGTATAAATTGAACATGGGGAAAAGTGAGTTGTTTGTGGTGCATCCAGGGGAGCAGAGTAGAGAAATAGAGGACCTACCATTGAGGAAGGTAACAAGGGACTTTCGTTACCTGGGGATCCAGATAGCCAAGAATTGGGGCACATTGCATAGGTTAAATTTAACGCGGTTGGTGGAACAAATGGAGGAGGATTTCAAGAGATGGGATATGGTATCCCTGTCACTGGCAGGGAGGGTGCAGGCGGTTAAGATGGTGGTCCTCCCGAGATTCCTCTTTGTGTTTTAGTGCCTCCCGGTGGTGATCACGAAGGCTTTTTTAAAAAGGATTGAAAAGAGCATCATGGGTTTTGTGTGGGCCGGGAAGACCCCGAGAGTGAGGAAGGGATTCTTACAGCGTAGCAGGGGTAGGGGGGGGCTGGCACTACCGAGCCTAAGTGAGTATTATTGGGCCGCTAATATTTCAATGGTGAGTAAGTGGATGGGAGAGGAGGAGGGAGCGGCGTGGAAGAGATTAGAGAGGGCGTCCTGTAGGGGGACTAGCCTACAGGCTATGGTGACAGCCCCATTGCCGTTCTCACCGAGGAACTACACCACAAGCCCGGTGGTGGTGGCTACACTGAAGATTTGGGGACAGTGGAGACGGCATAGGGGAAAGACTGGAGCCATGGGGGGGTCCCCGATAAGAAACAACCATAGGTTTGCCCCGGGGGGAATGGATGGGGGATATGGAATGTGGCAAAGAGCAGGAATAACGCAACTGAAAGATCTGTTTGTGGATGGGAAGTTCGCGAGTCTGGGAGCGCTGACCGAGAAATATGGGTTGCCCCAAGGGAATGCATTCAGGTATATGCAACTGAGGGCTTTTGCGAGGCAACAGGTGAGGGAATTCCCGCAGCTCCCGACACAAGAGGTGCAGGACAGAGTGATCTCAAAGACATGGGTGGGGGATGGTAAGGTGTCAGATATATATAGGGAAATGAGGGACGAAGGGGAGACTATGGTAGATGAACTAAAAGGGAAATGGGAAGAAAAGCTGGGGGGAGGAGATCGAGGAGGGGCTGTGGGCAGATGCCCTAAGCAGGGTAAACTCGTCGTCCTCGTGTGCCAGGTAAGCCTGATTCAGTTTAAGGTAATACACAGGGCGCATATGACTGGAGCACGGCTCAGTAAATTTTTTGGGGTGGAGGATAGGTGTGCGAGGTGCTCGAGAAGCCCAGCGAATCATACCCATATGTTTTGGTCATGCCCGGCACTACAGGGGTTTTGGATGGGGGTGACAAAGGTGCTTTCAAAAGTAGTGGGGGTCCGGGTCGAACCAAGCTGGGGGTTGGCTATATTTGGGGTTGCACAAGAGCCGGGAGTGCAGGAGGCGAGAGAGGCCAATGTTTTGGCCTTTGCGTCCCTAGTAGCCCGGCGCAGGATATTGTTAATGTGGAAAGAAGCCAAGCCCCCGGGGGTGGAGACCTGGATAAATGACATGGCAGGGTTTATAAAGCTAGAGCGGATTAAGTTCGTTCTAAGGGGGTCGGCTCAATGGTTCACCAGGCGGTGGCAACCGTTCGTCGAATACCTCGCAGAAAGATAAATGGAATGGGAAAAAGAAGGCAGCAGCAGCAGCCCAGGATCGGGGGGGGGGGGGGGGGGGGGGGGGGGGAGGGGGGAGGAGGAGCCAGAAGGGCTCTCAGGGTTGTTAATATATACTGTATAATATGTATAGGTCGTTGCGACAGATAATTATATATTGGACTGTTAAATTATATTTTTGGAGAGTGTTACTTGTGATAAGGCAGTTGCCAATTAGGGTTAGTTTTCATTTTTGTTATTTATTATTTATTCATTTTTTGTTTATAAAATAGGTCATTGTTATTTGTGTTGTTATAATATTGTGTAAAGGATGCACAATACTGTGTTGGTTGACCAAAAATTTTCAATAAAATATTTATTAAAAAAAAAGAAAATTAAAATATATGTGCGGGTACAGAGTCTCAAACCCAGCTCGCCGAAAACTGGAGTAGTCCGAAAACTGAGCGATTTTATAAGCTGCCATGCATCAATTTGAATTGTCATTGGATGAGCGAAATAACTGTGACAATCCACTTAGGTGCTGCAGTGGTGTGATGGTATGCTGGACTAGTTATTGGCTTCACGCTCCCCTGTGCTCTGAGTGATCTGCGCAATCCTTGAACCCACATGAGTGAAGCTGTAGTTCACTGATAGCTTCACGAACACAGCCGCACTTTGAATCCAGCACAGCTCCTCGAGTCAGCCTTACTTACGTTTATCTTCTTTTTTCCGATGACGGGTCAGATTCTCCAGTCTGCCAGCCACGTGTTTCTCGGCCGCGCGCCATTCGCTGGCGGTGGGATTCTATCTTTACGTCAATGGTCAATGGTATTTCCTATTGTAACCACCCCACACCGCTGCTAAACCCACTGGCGGGGCTGCACTGCCGGCAGATGACCGGAGAATTCCAGCCAGGATTTCTTCACGATTAGGCATTAATTGCTTTTTAATTTCAAACTGTTGTAAGAAGAAACTTGATTTCATGTGTCTCCTATTAATTGAATTAAGGTTCATTTTTGTCCCCCCGGAAATGGACAAAATCTTAAATCCGACAAAAACTCCATCGCAAGATTGCGGCCGGAATTCACCGGGACTTCCTGCTGCCGGGATCTTCCGTTCCTGCCGATGGAGGTGACTCCCCCCTCCCCCATCATGGGTTCTCCAGCGGTGGTGAGTGCACTCAACAGGGAAACAGGAAGATTCCGCCGCAAGCCGATAGTGGGCCAACTGCAGCCGCACAACACACCGCGTGCTGGGGGGGATGCGGAAAATCCCACTCTACCTGTTTAGCAAATTGTGGATTTGGGAACTTGTTGGAGTTATGATAAATGTCAAACGATGCTTATTTTTAATTGATAGTTTTTGTAAGAACTCATTTGGCAAAATGTAAATAGGGGCCTTTATCCCGCATCGTGAGCTCTTGGAGATGACTTCCACAATTTACTTTGAAAGAAACCTAATATTCAGGATATAAATGAAACACAGCATCAATACCCCAATGTTCTAGTCTCTGTGCAAAGCCTTGTTTGTTACCACACTCATCAATATCTATCATGCCCTCCGAGCCAGTTAGCTCATTAGCTAAGGACTGTAATTTGATTTACTGACTTTGTGGACTTAAGGAAAGACACTCAAATTTATATCCAGAAGTGACTTGAATTGGATGAGTTTTAGGTATATTTCAGGGCTTATCAGATGGAAGTGAAGGCCCTGGGCAATGATTTGCAGCAAAGGAAAGAACAACAAAGAGATTGTAAAGCTCAAATATATTGCTGGGATGTGTGCACGGCATATACTCTTTCCATCTGTGAAGAAGCAATATTTTATTGGGAGCAGTGATATGACAGCGCAGAGTGTGTGCAATTTGAAGCAGTATTTCAAATTGTTAAAAATGCAAAAACTGGGATTTTTGTTTATACTTCTTGGTTGCCTACTTTGCCTCTCCACAAATAAACCTTGTTGTTACACTCATATATTTCACTGTTTTAGCAATTACTGCCAAAACTGCAGTACTGGGTAATGGAATAAAAAGAAAAAGACTTGCATTCATACGACCTCGGGATGTCCAAAACAGTTTTACAGTCAATGAAGGACTTTTTGAAGTGTTTGCTCTGTTGTACTGAGGGAAGCACAACAGCCAATTTATAACCAGCAAGCTTGCAGTGAAAGCAGCATGATGATGATCAGATAAGCTGCTTTTTTAGTGAAACTGGTCGAGGGAAAAATATTGTCCAGATTACCGGGGTCACTTACTTACCTGCTCTTCTTTGAATTAGTGCCTCTGAATCTTTTCCGCCCACCTCTTTCGAACAGACGTAGTCTTGATTGATTGTTGCATCCAAAAGACGGCAGTCGCGATCTACCAGCCACGCTGCACCTGAAAAGCAGCACACATGGCGCAACTTGGCCGGTAAATGACAGGAGAACCCTCTGCAGGGATCTACTCGGCTCACCATGCCTCACGGAATCTAATGCGATCTCGTGAGACATCGCGATGTGAAGCCTGTCCATTGTGGGTGGGATCACTTTTTGACAAATCTGCATATTAGAGTGAGACTAGCTGACTCACTCTAATATGCAGTTCCCTGAGGTAACCAAGGTGGTGGAACCTCGGTGAGCGGCGTGCAGTGCTGGTCTCCACGAATGGGGACAAGATGTAATGGCACTCGTGGCGGTCTCCCAGGGGATTGGAGGCCCCCAGGTAGATGCCCTCTGGGCAGGGTGGAAGCCTGGCATTGCTGGTGCCACCTGTGCATGCTGGCACTGCCAGGGGTGCCTATGTGGCATTGCCAGCTGGCTGGGGAACTGTCAGGCTGATATTTGTTGTGTGGCGGCGATCGGTCAGGCGGGTTTCTGGTGTGGGGGGTGGCTGAGCACACCCGTGAGTTGGAGCTTGGGGGTGGGATTCGGGGGTTGCGTCGGAGCTCGAGAGATCGGGATGCCATTTAAAAATGGCGTTCCGATCTCACCTTGCACCGAGGAGTTTCAGCGAGTGGGGCCCCTCAGGGCAGGCAATGGGACTAAGTGCGGCCTTGGCTGCCCATTTCCCACTGAGGCCCCATATCTAACCGGAGTCACGTTGGTTAGCTTTGTGTTTCTCGGCGCTCCGAACACTGGGAAACATGCGGCTAAATGCACTTGCTATGGGATATAGCTCCCATTTGGTTAAATTGTGCTCGACATCTCTGTCAGTGCAGAATATGATGTGGAGATGCCGGCGTTGGACTGGGGTCAGCACAGTAAAAAGTCTTACAACACCAGGTTAAAGTCCAACAGGTTTGTTTCAATGTCACTAGCTTTCGGAGCGCTGCTCCTTCCTCAGGTGAATGAAGAGGTATGTTCCAGAAACTTATATAGACAGATTCAAAGATGCCAGACAATGCTTGGAATGCGAGCATTAGCAGGTGATTAAATCTTTACAGATCCAGAGATGGGGTAACCCCACGTTAAAGAGGTGTGAATTGTGTCAAGCCAGGACAGTTGGTAGGATTTTGCAGGCCAGATGGTGGGGGTTGAATGTAATGCGACATGAATCCCAGGTCCCGGTTGAGGGAGCGCTCATGTGTGCGGAAGTTGGCTATAAGCTTCTGCTCGGCGTTGTCGCGCGTCCTGAAGGCCGCCTTGGAGAACGCTTACCCGGAGATCAGAGGCTGAATACCCTTGACTGCTGAAGTGTTCCCCGACTGGAAGGGAACATTCCTGCCTGGTGATTGTCGCGCAATGTCCGTTCATTCGTTGTTGCAGCGTCTGCATGGTCTCGCCAATGTACCACGCTTCGGGACATCCTTTCCTGCAGCGTATGAGGTAGACAACGTTGGCCGAGTCGCACGAGTATGTACCGCGTACCTGGTGGGTGGTGTTCTCACGTGTAATGGTGGTATCCATGTCGATGATCTGGCACGTCTTGCAGAGATTGCCATGGCAGGGTTGTGTGGATTCGTGGTCGCTGTTCTCAAGGCTGGGTAGTTTGCTGCAAGGCGGCCTTCAGGACGCACGACAAAGCAGAATCGCCGAGCAGAAGCTTATAGCCAAGTTCCGCACACATGAGTGCGGCCTCAACCGGGACCTGGGATTCATGTCGCATTACATTCATCCCCCACCATCTGGCCTGCGAAATCCTACCAACTGTCCTGGCTTGACACAATTCACACCTCTTTAACCTGGGGCTACCCCATCTCTGGATCGGTAAAGATTTAATCACCTGCTAATGCTCGCATTCCAAGCATTGTCTGGCATCTTTGAATCTGTCTATATATATGTTTCTGGAACATACCTCTTCATTCACCTGAGGAAGGAGCAGCGCTCCGAAAGCTAGTGACATCGAAACAAACCTGTTGGACTTTAACCTGGTGTTGTAAGACTTTTTACAGTGCAGAATATGTACTGTAGTGGAGTGCATCAGCTAAAGACAGGGAAGTGGATTTGTTAAAACAAGTACACCATGCAAAATGATGGGCACGATTTAACAGGACAAAAACAGAGTCCTGTTTTGGGCATATTCAGTAGGATGTTTCTCAGTGCTGAAGTATGGGGAATGACACTGCTATTTAACTGGACTTTGCCATTTTTCTTTGGACTTGGCAAGGAAGAGGCCGCACATACCTAATTTCCTGCACGGACGAGCTCAGCTCACCAGTGCAGGATGACCACTCACGGATCGGGGTGCCATTTTTAAATGCTGCGCTAATCGTTCGACCTTTCAGCCACTTCACCATGGCCTCTGGACCCCACTGCACTCAACATAACTCTTGTGGGTCCACGAGTCCCCCCTCACCCACCTCTTAACATCAAGGCACCCCCTGGCCCGATCCCTGGCACAGGCAACCTGGCATCGGGGCACATTGGCACTTCTAGCCTGGCAACCTGGCAGAGCCCATGTCAGCCTAGCAGTTCCCCCATGTGCCCTGGAACTGCCGTGGTGGCACTGCCAGGATGCCTGGGTGGCAGTGCTATGGTGCAAGGCTGGGTGTGCCAAGGTGCCCAGATGCCAGAGTCTCACCCTTGCCAGCGCCCGAACACCTGGGGTCTCTAATGGCCTGGGACCTCCCCCCCCCTCAAGGTGTCATTATGCCTGGCCCACATTTGTGGAAACCAGTGCTAAAGAGCGTCATGGTGCGGTCTCCCAGGCGAGGCCGCTAGTTCCTGTGCACCGTGAGAATGCGGTACAGACATATTTAAATGAACCTAATAGCTCACTCAAAATATGTTAATCTGGATCTTGCCCTCGTGAGTGAGATCCAGATCATGACATCTTACAAGATATCGTTAAATCTCCAGAGGTGTTTCGAGCATCACGAATCTCGAGAGAGGCCGCTCGCGAGATTCAACGGCCTCGTCACGTCACCAAGTCGGTTGCGCCCGCTATTACTGTTGTATGCTACAAATGAAACATCCATTACGTGGAATTTTTGCAGTCTATCCGGGATCTAGAATTGATTTAAATCTTTTGTGGCATGAACTTAGGTTTTAAAATGCTCAATTTATAGCTTTTTCGGAAGCTCAAGACCATAAATGCCTTTTCGCATATCACATTCAGCCGAAATTTAGTTCAGACATTCCTATTCTGTTCCTTGCCTTCTTCTCACATTCCTGTCAATGCTCTAAAGTGTCTCCTGTCACAGGATTTCACTGTCACAGTTTGTGCAGTCAAATACCCAATGCCCAATGATATCTTTTTTGATTTCCTGGAGGCTAAATGCCTGCAATTTGAATCAGAGGGTGGGAATCTTGAAATATTTCAGATGTCAGGACCATTTCTGGGTGCCGACTCCACTGAGGCCAGAGGGTGTCAAAGGTTAAAATCTTCCAGAAGGCAGCCAATTAGCAGACCACCTCTGCCCTCGCTGTCCAATAAGGATGACGGGCAGGTACCCAAGGCAGGAGGCCCAATAGGAGGGGTACCGGCACTGAAGATTCAGCAGCGCCAATGGCAGAGGTGGTTCTCCGTGAGGCAGGTAAGGGAGTGTGAGGGCACCTCAAAATCGAGGTGGGAAACCTCTCCACAATTTATGAGTGCCTTTTGCACTTTTGTGGTGCATTCATGGGGCCAGTGATAGGAAGCCCAGACGTCCCTCCCAACTTTCACTGGGAGGCCGTCTCCATGCTGCTTCTGACATCCCAGCTCAGCGGGGAGTCGGTCGGATGCCAGGAAGGTGCCTGCGGTGTTTGACAATGTGCACCTTAATTGGCCGAAATGTCTACCCTCTGTTGCCAGGTGGGTAATCGCTGCCACGTAGACCCTGCCTCAGAGGTGGGAGCACATGGGGGATTCGACCCTTCACTCAAATTTCAAATAATGTTCCATCTGCAAATCAGTCTCACGGATCTGCTATGTTTTGACCCACAATATCATCTGTCTGTTCTAGATCTTCAGCTATTATTGCAACCCCTCTCAGCAGTGTGGATTCCAGAAGATTGCTACAGTTACTGTAATCTTCCAGGAACCAATTTCCCAAATGGAGCCAGTCTCGAGATGCATAAAGGACCAGCAATTAGCCACTAAAGATCTTCATGAAATTATTTGTTAATTCAAATTAAAAATACCTTCCCTTCAACAAAAGTGATTCGGCAGAGAATAAACCTGCAGCTTGTCTCTCTGTCCCATCAGAATTGGAAATATAAGGGCAGCATGGTGGCGCAGTGGGTTAGCACTGCGGCCTCACGGCACTGAGGTCACAGGTTCGATCCTGGCCCCAGGTCACTGTCTGTGTGGAGTTTGCACATTTTCCCCATGTCTGTGTGGGCTTTGCCCCCACAACCCAAAGATGTGCAGGGTAGGTGGATTGGCCATGCTAAATTGCCCCTTAAATGGAAAAAATGAATTGGGTTATCTAAATTTTAAAAAAAGAATTGGAAACACAAGAGAATTTAATCATGAAGGCCCAGATTTTCACTCCGGGGTCAGATATGCAGAGACAGCAGAATCCCCGGCCATGCAAGCTCAACCTTTAAAAATGGCCACCCGCATGTTGGATTCTCATTTTGAGGGGATGGGCTGGATTGGAAGTCAATCCTGCCACTCTCTGAACGAATGAGGCTGCCGGGTGTAGAGGCAGAGCGGGGGGGTGGGGGTGGGGGGGGGGGGGGGGGGGGGGGGTGGGGGGGGGGGGTGCTGATCCGGCAGTGTGTTGAATTAAATTTAACACAAAAACAAAGAAAACTCTTCACCCTCACCTCTCAGGCCCTGATCCACTCCCTATACGCCATCCATATCAAACCTTGCCATCTCATGCCCCCCCCCGCCATCCATATCAAACCTTGCCATCTCATGCCCTCCCCCCCGCCATCCATATCAAACCTTGCCATCTCATGCCCTCTCCCCGCCATCCATATCAAACCTTGCCATCTCATGCCCCCCGCCATCCATATCAAACCTTGCCATCTCATGCCCCCCCGCCATCCATATCAAACCTTGCCATCTCATGCCCTCCCCGCCATCCATATCAAACCTTGCCATCTCATGCCCCCCCGCCATCCATATCAAACCTTGCCATCTCATGCCCCCCCACCATCCATATCAAACCTTGCCATCTCATGCCCTCCCCCCGCCATCCATATCAAACATTGCCATCTCATGCACCCCCCGCCATCCATATCAAACCTTGCCATCTCATGCCCTCTCCCCGCCATCCATATCAAACCTTGCCATCTCATGCCCTCTCCCCACCATCCATATCAAACCTTGCCATCTCATGCCCCCCCGCCATCCATATCAAACCTTGCCATCTCATGCCCTCTCCCCGCCATCCATATCAAACCTTGCCATCTCATGCCCTCCCCCGCCATCCATATCAAACCTTGCCATCTCATGCCCCCCTGCCATCCATATCAAACCTTGCCATCTCATGCCCCCTGCCATCCATATCAAACCTTGCCATCTCATGCCCCCCTGCCATCCATATCAAACCTTGCCATCTCATGCCCCCTGCCATCCATATCAAACCTTGCCATCTCATGCCCCCCCGCCATCCATATTAAACCTTGCCATCTCATGCCCCCCCACCATCCATATCAAACCTTGCCATCTCATGCCCTCTCCCCGCCATCCATATCAAACCTTGCCATCTCATGCCCCCCGCCATTATATCAAACCTTGCCATCTCATGCCCCCCCGCCATCCATATCAAACCTTGCCATCTCATGCCCCCCCGCCATCCATATCAAACCTTGCCATCTCATGCCCCCCCGCCATCCATATCAAACCTTGCCATCTCATGCCCCCCCGCCATCCATATCAAACCTTGCCATCTCATGCCCTCTCCCCGCCATCCATATCAAACCTTGCCATCTCATGCCCTCTCCCCACCATCCATATCAAACCTTGCCATCTCATGCCCCCCCGCCATCCATATCAAACCTTGCCATCTCATGCCCTCTCCCCGCCATCCATATCAAACCTTGCCATCTCATGCCCTCCCCCCGCCATCCATATCAAACCTTGCCATCTCATGCCCCCCTGCCATCCATATCAAACCTTGCCATCTCATGCCCCCTGCCATCCATATCAAACCTTGCCATCTCATGCCCCCCTGCCATCCATATCAAACCTTGCCATCTCATGCCCCCTGCCATCCATATCAAACCTTGCCATCTCATGCCCCCCCGCCATCCATATTAAACCTTGCCATCTCATGCCCCCCCCACCATCCATATCAAACCTTGCCATCTCATGCCCTCTCCCCGCCATCCATATCAAACCTTGCCATCTCATGCCCCCCGCCATCCATATCAAACCTTGCCATCTCATGCCCCCCCGCCATCCATATCAAACCTTGCCATCTCATGCCCCCCCGCCATCCATATCAAACCTTGCCATCTCATGCCCCCCCGCCATCCATATCAAACCTTGCCATCTCACCCCCCCGCCATCCATATCAAACCTTGCCATCTCATGCCCTCTCCCCGCCATCCATATCAAACCTTGCCATCTCATCCCCCCCCCGCCCGCCGCCGTCGGCCCTCTCTCTCTCTCTCTCTCTCTCTCCTCAGAACATGAAATGAAATGAAATGAAAATCGCTTATTGTCACAAGTAGGCTTGTCGGGAATTGAACCGTGCTGTTGGCCTGTCTTAGTCTGCTTGCAAAGCCAGTGATTTAGCCCTGTGCTAAACCAGCCCCGATGAGCCATTTTGTGAGGCAGTGCTCTGCTCCCAAAATAGTGCCTTCCTGGCATCATGCGAGATAGCACAGGTTAAATAACATAGCTCAGATATTCCCACACAAGCTCTATTCTGGGACTGAAAACTCACAAAATTGTCTGAAATTCAAGATTTTATTTTATTCATTAATTTTCCTCCTTACTTCAATAATTTCTCTCCTTTAAAATAATTATATTTCTGTTGTTTTTATTCTCTCTATCACGTTCATAAACAAAGGGACACTGCCACGTACAATCACTCAGAACACATTACAAACTGAGCATCAATGGGAACATCCCAACGTCAAAGCTTTGATTGCCATACTGGGCTTCAGTGGAAACTGGTTGAGATTTAAGTGGCCCTCTGCCTGTTCTTTTTTTTACCAGTGCTACTAATTTAGCCATGATAAATGCATTGTAGTCAGTTTGCCTGCTCATGTTCTGATCCCTCTGCTGTCCTTTGCATACTGAATAGTAAATGAGCCAAGCGTGGCATTGCCTTGAAAGGCAGCAGCCACGCTGTGGGGCGTGTCTTCAACACGTCCGTTGATTTGTTGGATAAGACCTGAGGGAAAGGATGAGGGCTGTGAAGTACTGCATCGACATTCATCCCATTCCCAACAAGTTGAAACTCGATGAAACAGCTATTTGTAAAGTGGATGCAGAGAGCAGGAATCAGAGCTGTTAGAAGATGCATTCCGACTTTGCTGAGGAGCTGATGCGTAATCTTAGCCATTTCACAAAGAAATGCCTTTCGCTACCTCAGGATTTCGCAAATTACGTAACAGCCAATTCAATACATTTTGGGGTGGGATTCTTCGATCCCCCAGCCGCGTGTTACTCGGCGGCGCGCCGTACGCTGGCGTTGGGAATCTCTGCACCCCCCCCCTGCCGTCAATGGGATTTCCATTGAAGCCACCGCACACCGCTAGGTAACCCGTGTGCGGGGCTGCACTGCCAACGGGAACAGGGAATCCCAATGGCCGGAGAATTCCAGCCGTAGTCACCACTGTAATGTAGGTTTCATGGCAGCCAATTGGTGCACGGCCACCTCCCACTGTCAGCAATGAGATCATGACGAGATAATCTGTTTTGATTGGAGTTGGCGGAGGAATAAGTATCAGCCGGAATAGCAGGGAGAACCTGCCTGCTTTTCATTTGAAATGGTGCTGTGGGATCATTTACATCTACTCATGAAGCAGCCGTGACCTCAGTTGGGCCGCTCATCTTGGATATTGAACCCGTGACCCTCTCGTTCAGGTGTGAGAGTTGATGCTGTTTCTCCAGCATTGCACTGGCCTTCAGCTGGAAAGCCACAGTGAAAACTCTACCCAGTTACTTCGGTGGAAAGGTGAAAACAGGTGCTGAATGGGTGTTGTTAAATCACACCATTTCAGAGTCTGGTTTTAACATGCAATTTTGGTTCCACTTGCTAATTCACACAGTTTGAACTTGCCTGGAGGTGCTGAACAGACAGCTAAACGTTTAACTCTTTAGTACTGTTTAGAAGCAATTTTTATCAGGCAGTAAAAGTGGGGTTCACACACGTGCTGCCAGTGAAAGGGTTGAATTATTCCAGTCCTCCATACACGTGAAGGTATATTGGCAATGGTGGAGCGCCAGCTATCCATTGGGTGATTAATTGAGCCACTTAAAGCTCCAATTAAGGGCCACTTCCCACCCAAATGGACATTTTTCCTGTGTTGGGTGGGCTAGCTTGCAGGTGGGAAGACCACCAGGTGAACCCTCTTGGCCTTCAAGCGGAGTCAGTAGGCATTGGCAATGGACACTCCATGCCTGTGGAAAAACCCCTCAGTGGCAGTGCTTATAACATTCTTGTTCTGCTTGACAGCGGCTGGCCATTGTGAAGTTCTTTCTGCAGTTGGGAAAGAGGAAGTGAAAGTACTTAACTGTGTTGAAGTGGTCAGCAGCTATCAGGCATAACAATTATGTCTATAAACATTGTGATTAGGATCAATGGAGGGTAATCCAGATGTATTCAAGCATGAAGGGAAAGATAAATATGCAAATCTCCTGGCAGCTGTGTTTAAACCATTAATTTGTCAATCAAAAGCTAGCAGGTAACATTGAATGAATACTAGGCATTTCAAAGAATCTCAGGGGATTTCAAGGCTTTTCAAGTGTTGCGGGCTTTCCAGGAAGTCTCCAACACTTCAAAAAACCAACTGTTTTAAAAGCATCAGGCTGAGGATGCAGATGTGGGAAAAAGGAATGTGTTCTTGGCTTCGTCTTCACTGAACTGCCCGGCCTGCACATGTGCTGTCAGGTAGAACAATTCAGAGTGAGAAGCCCACTTCAGAGTTTAACCAGGGCAAACCAGGATGATGATTTTGAACAGAGGGCTGCCTGTCAGCATCATGCTGTGAGTGATCTCCAGGTTGCCCAAGGCTGGAAGGAGCAATCCAGACATGGGACCCCTATCTCAGGGGAGGGTCTTGGGGTCAACACCTTACTCACAGCCTGAGGCCACCCCAGCTCCAGAACACTTTGCGAACCCTCACTTTGCAGCCTGGTAGCAGCAGAGAGGCACATAAGCAATGGGCTGACGCCCTTAACCCTCTCTGGGTCTATTGTGCCAGGCTAGGGAGTCACTGCCAGGCTGTCAGTGCCTTGGTGACAGGGGGTAATGCACCATTGGCAATGCCAGGGGGTGGGGACTGAATGGGGGACTGAAGAGAGGCTCTGGGGAAGGGAGGGCTGGCTGAATGGGGATGGCCTTAGGGGATCTGGGTGGGACATGGGGAGCTGGGGGAAGGAGCGGCTGGGGAGACTGAGGGGGTCGTGGGGGGCTCAGGTCACCCAAATGCGTGTGTCATGTGGGTGGGAGGTGATCCATTATTCCTGTGGCAGGGGAGAATGTCCCTCCTTGATGAGTGGTTGGAGGCACCCTCCTTGTCAGTGAGGGGGGGTCAACATTTGCATTGTGTGGGCAGGGGGGGTGTAGGGCCTATCTCTGGATGCTGGGATTGGGTGCGCCCATTCGAAATGGTGGCTCAATCCCAGTGACTGTAGGGAAACCGGCGTGTTCACCCCTATGCATATGTCTGCATAGTCAAACCATGAGAATCACACCCTGGTTCACTCCTTGCACCAGTGGGACACAGTCCCCATCCTCCATTAGCGGGAGTACCCAGAATCGCAAACAGAGCATCCCAGCCAGAGTCTTGATCTAAATGTGGACTAAATCCCATTTCAGCTTCAGACCTCATCTAAGCAACCTCGGCAGCTGTTTAGCATCTATCGCAGCCATCGAAAGTGTTCAGTGGTCCCGGCACACCGCTTCCCACTCAAACAACATTTGACCCTGAGATTCAGGTTTTCCCGCAGATTTAAGGGGGTGAATATTTTTTTCTTCCTGCTGTCAATTTGTAACACTTGTCCTTCAAAAGTGATGAATATGAAATCTATGGCTGGCTTTTTTTTTTAAGTGTCTGCTGATGAGGAAGTAGAAATAAATATGCTTGGAGCTGAGCTAAAATATTTACTGATGGACCAGGTTCAGAAAATGGACTTCATTAAGAACAAGTCAGATTGGCAAATGGCCTTTTCTCTTTCCCATTTTGTCGCTCTTTCTACCGCCGGTGGAAGATTTCTTTGATTTAATAGATTTGCCCTTAGCCATCCTCTGCTTATAATTTATTTAATTCATCCAGCAGACCAAGTTCATGCGAAGGCAACATCACAATAACATTCAGGGTAGAGAGTTGTGGTGTTAAACGGTGGATTTTAAATGCATAATCGGTTTCCATTTAAGCATCTGCATTTAACACATTGGGAAAATAATTAAAGCAATACTACTTAAGTAAAGTGTGAAGATTCAAGTGACCTGAATTGAATTTATGGAATATTATCTGATCCCTAGCAAGTTCTTTTTATAATTTCATCAACACAGCAGAGAAAGCCTCAGCTCAAATGCTTTCCACTCATTAAGCGTAGCCAATAGGCGGAGATTATTTCCACTGATGATCCTGTTAACCTTTCAATGATGAGTCAATGCACACAATGTGAATGACATCATCTGTACATGATGGCATCCTTTAGTCTCTGAAGAACAGAATATTTATAGAAATGTATTCAAAATTTCATAAAAACTAAGATGGGTTTGCAGGAATCATCGGGAAAGCCTTGCAGGGGAGGTTAGCTCTTTCCACATGAGTGTTGCTAAGACTTCGAAGTAGGCTGTTTTGGGCTTTTACAGGTGGGTAGTATGCCCTCAGTCTGCCCACAATCTCCCTGAAAATGCGAGAATGCCCCTTTCAATGTCTTTGCACAGTTACTATCAATGGGTTTTTTTGGGATGCAATGGGAAACTTAATTCGGGAATCTCGGCCCGCTGTCCTCCTCTGTCACTAATGTGGTAGAGGCTACCATACCAGAGTGAGGCTCCCGAGGCGATGTTTGTCAGAGAGTAAACCACCCCGGCACAAACCATCATTTTATGAGATGGGGGTGTGCTGCCAATGCTGATGAGATCTGACTTTTAAAAGCAAGGGGCTGGTTTAGCACGGGGCTAAATCGCTGGCTTTGAAAGCAGACCAAGGCAGGCCAGCAGCGCGGGTTCAATTCCCGTACCAGCCTCCCTGAACAGGCGCCGGAATGTGGCGACGAGGGGTTTTTCACAGTAACTTCATTTGAAGCCTACTTGTGACAATAAGCGATTTTCATTTCATTTCATTTCAAGGATAGCAGACGATTTCAGACCTCTTCCAGTGGGCAGTCTAGCCCCACACAGCCGACACACAAGGTTCAACATGGGCTGAATTTTCAGGGAGGAGGCAGGATGGTCGAGTCACGAACCTTCCCAAACCAGCAGCCAAATTTACCTGTCGGGGACGTGGGGACGTAATGGGCTCAATCTCTGCTTCACCACCCGCCCCTCCTCCCCCTCATGCCACCCGATCCTCCTCCCCGCCCCCTCCTCCCCCATGCCACCCATCCCTCCCCCTCATGCCACCCGACCCTCCTCCCCCATGCCAACTGTCCCTCCTCCCCATGCCACCCACCCCTCCTCCCCATGCCACCCGCCCCATCTCCTCCCCAGCTCCCCTCCCCTCCTCCCCATGCCACCCATCCCTCCCCCTCATGCCACCCGACCCTCCTCCCCATGCCAACTGTCCCTCCTCCCCATGCCACCCACCCCTCCTCCCCATGCCACCCGCCCCATCTCCTCCCCAGCTCCCCTCCCCTCCTCCCCATGCCACCCATCCCTCCCCCTCATGCCACCCGACCCTCCTCCCCCATGCCAACTGTCCCTCCTCCCCCATGCCACCTGCCCCTCCTCCCCAGCCACTCGCCCCTCATCCCTCCATGCCACTCGCCCCTCCTCTCCCCATGCCACCCGCCCCTCCTCCCCATGCCACCCGCCCCTCCAACCCCCATGCCACCCGCCCCTCCTTCCCATGCCACCCATCCCTCCCCCTCATGCCACCCGACCCTCCTCCCCATGCCACTCACCCCTCCTCCCCATGCCACCCGCCCCTCCTTCCCATGCCACCTGCCCCTCCTCCCCATGCCACCCGCCCTTCCTCCCCCTTGCCACCCGCCCCTCCTCCCCATGCCACCCGCCCCTCCTACCCCCATGCCACCCGCCCCTCCTCCCCATGCCACCCGCCCTTCCTCCCCTTGCCACCCGCCCCTCCTCCCCATGCCACCCACCCCTCCTACCACCATGCCACCCGCCCCTCCTCCCCCCATGCCACCCACCCCTCCTCCCCCCATGCCACCCGCCCCTCCTCCCCCATGCCACCCACCCCTCCTCCCCATGCCACCCACCCTTCCTCCCCCCCATGCCACCCGCCCCTCCTCCCCCCACCCCTCCTCCCCCCATGCCACCCACCCCTCCTCCCCCCATGCCACCCACCCCTCCTCCCCCCCATGCCACCCGCCCCTCCTCCCCCTCATGACACCCGCCCCAGGCCCTTTGTCGGTTCCCCCTTGCCTTTGTCGGTGCCCTCTCCCTCTTACTAGACAGCGGTGGCCTGTGGCGAGTGATACACTCAACTCTGAACTCTCCTCGGAGGTGAGCTCACCAGGTTCCCGTTTTTAAGTACTGTCATAAATGGTGCCGCCATGATGTCACTCTGCTGTTGGTGGACTGTTGAGCATGGGGAGGGGGGGGAATGATTGCTGTGGGGAGACCCGATAATGATCGGCTCATGTATTATAACAGGGTTCCCAACGCAGCACGGCAAGAACTCCGTTGCGCCGCTGGCAGATGGGGAGGGGCGGGGGCCTGTACAGTCGCAATTGGAAATCCCACAGACGTAAACCACAATTTGGGCCTCGCAATATTTTATGAACCCTTGCCATTCAGGCCTGATGCAGACGGGAGCACTAAATTCTGCCCTAGGTCTCCAACCCGTGACAAAATGTGTGCAGCTGGTCCATTTTAATCATTTGACACTCTAACTTGCACCATCACAAAAACTAGCCACCGGCCGATGCAAACCTGCACATGAATCCAAGTATACAGATGCAGAGCTTCAATGTCACTGAGCTCGGCAGTCTAACTTAGATCTGCTGGGTGAACTTTGAACAGTCCTCCAGAGATAACAGGCTAAAACCAGTTTCTGCAGCAGAATGCCAGCATTTAACTGTTTTGACCAGATAATTAGCAGCCCACTATCACCAGATGATCTCATACAGATTGCCACGTTGACA
Source organism: Scyliorhinus torazame (assembly GCF_047496885.1). Taxonomy (NCBI): domain Eukaryota; kingdom Metazoa; phylum Chordata; class Chondrichthyes; order Carcharhiniformes; family Scyliorhinidae; genus Scyliorhinus; species Scyliorhinus torazame. Next base: position 110,284,041 of record NC_092725.1, on the reverse strand, counting down.
CTAAAAGCCTCAACAGAAGAATGTTTTTTAATTAGACTTCGCAAACTGCAAGTGATTAACAAAGACTATGTGCTAATTATTGATCTCACACTCAGGAAAGAAGACAAAAAGAACCAAGAATGCACTTGGTTCCATTAGATTTATATAAAGGTTTCAACAAGACTTTTCCAAAGTAAAATCTGGAAATATTATTTTTGAATAAGGGGGTGGTATCACAAAAATATCATTGAACATCCTGAATAGAGCTGTTTTTCATGGATCTTTCCCTTTTGGGGTTTCCTTCAGTGCTCCTTTCTTTATAGTCTTTCTTTTGCCCACAGTTTGCCTGGTGGATTCCAATCATTGGGCCTGGATTATCCATTGCCCAATGCTAGTATCGGGGAAAGCCGATTGGGCCCAGAATGGAGTGTCGCCCAATGAACGAGATGGGCTCTGGAGCCAAACTCATTGCGATTCTCCAGTCCCCCACCGGCACACCAAGCAAAACTGCCATTTGCATGTATTTAAATCAAATTAACGGTGTGGAAGCCCAATACTGCACAGCCCCCCCCCCCCCCCCACCCCTGTTGTACTCCACCTCTCTCAGCCAGAAATCAAACCAGCGTGATTTGGTGCAAATATTTACAAGTGGGGCACCGACGCCATGGCCATTGAGTGGGAGTAAGTAGATAAGCAAACCATTGAAACCGTTCAGGCTGGCCTTTCCCTGACGACCACAAGTTGTCACCAATCCCTACCTGTCCACCGCGCCCCTGATCCCATCCATCACATCCCCCGGCCAGGAAACATGACCAGCTCCCTGTCACAAGCTGTGTGTTAAACCCAGGCTCCACATCACACATAGCCATGGCAAGACCCTGCATAAGAGGAGCCAGTAATACCCTGCACGGGGCACAGGAGTCTGGCTTGATTGTTTTCCCTGTGGCTCGAGGAGTATGAGCTTCTGCACTAACTATTATTACCATGTGTATATGGGCGGTTGGGTAGCACAGTGGTTAGCATTGTAGCTTTATCTATGTTTACACGGAAATGCTTTTCTCGTTGAACGGCGCTGTTTTCAGGACAGTTTCAGAAATATGCAATGCATTAGAGCTCAGCCTGCTCAGGGTGAATATATAAGATCCCAAGACATTAATTGAAGAGCAGGGGAATTGGTTAGCACTGTTGCTTCACAGCGCCAGGGACCCGGGTTCGATTCCTGGCTTGAGTCACTGTCTGTGCGGAGTCTGCACGTTCTCCCTGTGTCTGCATGGGTTTCCTTCGGGTGCTCCGGTTTCCTCCCACACGTCCCGAAAGACGTGCTTGTTAGGTGAACTGGACATTCTGAATTTTCCCTCTGTGTACCTGAACAGGCGCCGGAGTGTAGCAACTAGGGGCTTTTCACAGTAACTTCATTGCAGCATGAATAAAGCCTATATGTGGCACTAATAAAGATTAATATATGCAGGTTTGGCAAAATGTGAAGCCGCCCATTGTGGGCAATGTCTCGCGAAATTGAGTTGAAATTCGCGAGGCGTTGCGAGACGGGCAGATCCTGGGAGCGGGTCTCCCAGCTTTGAAGGGCCATCTGTGGCGAGCTGCTTTTCCGGTGCAACGCTGGCGTTGGATTGCGCCCACTGTGTTCAATCGCAGATGCAAGGAGCCACCACTGGCAAGGTGTCAATGACATTGAGGATTGCCACAATCTAACAAGTACGTCTTTCAGGACTTGTGGGAGGAAACCGGAGCACCTGGAGGAAACCCAGGCAGACAAGAGGAGAATGTACAGACTCCACACAGACAGTGACCCAAACCAGAATCGAACCTGGGTCCCTAGCGCTGTGAAGCAACAGTGCTAACTGATGTGTTGGGTGTTCTGGATCACATACAGGTCACCAACACTTGAAATAGTGCAACACTATTTTATTGAATCATTAACTGTTTAAACATACTCAGACTGTGGGTTAATACGATACTAGCTTTAACTAAAGACCTTTGCCTTGTCCTAACCAGTCGATGCACTCAGCACATGGTGAATGCTGTGTTGCAGGCTGTGAGCTCTGTTTTCCTAGCTAGCTGCAACTCGAATGAGCGGGAACTCTGATGCCCCCTGTCTTTATAGTGCGTGTGCTCTTCACTGGTGATTGGCTGCGGTGTTGTGTGTGTTGATTAGTCCCACTGTGTGTCCATCAGTGTGTGTCTGCACCATGATATACTGGTGTATATTATGACACTAACCACTGTACGGGCAGCACGGTAGCATTGTGGATAGCACAATTGCTTCACAGCTCCAGGGTCCAAGGTTCGATTCCGGCTTGGGTCACTGTCTGTGCGGAGTCTGCACATCCTCCCCGTGTGGGCGTGGGTTTCCTCCGGGTGCTCCGGTTTCCTCCCACAGTCCAAAGATGTGCAGGTTAGGTGGATTGGCCAGGATAAATTGCCCTTAGTGTCCAAAATTGCCCTTAGTGTTGGGTGGGGTTACTGGGTTATGGGGATCGGGTGGAGGTGTTGACCTTGGGTGGGGTGCTCTTTCCAAGAGCTGGTGCAGACTCGATGGGCCGAATGGCCTCCTTCTGTAGTGTAAATTCTATGAACTGTGGGACCGTGTCGCCCAATAGAGCGAGGCAGTAAGTCTTACTCTAATATGCAGATTCCCACGGTACAAGAGGCTTTGGGATTCAATCCCTTCACCTCAGAGACTTCGGGTGAGCACCATTTGTTAACGGTCCCCACAAATGTGGACCAGACGGAACGGCACTAGTGGGGGTCTGCAAAGGGACTGGAGGCTCCTAGCTGCATGGTCTTTCAGCAGGGTGCTACCCTGGCACTGTTGGTGCCACCTGGGTACCCACGCAATGCTAGTTTGGCACCCTGGCAGTGCCACCTGGGTGCCAGGTTGGCACTGCCAAGGTGCTAAACCAGCATTTTGTCCGTGCACATGATCAGGCCAGGGTTGCCTGGTGTATGTTTTGGGGGGGGGGAAGGCTACTGAGAGAGCGGTGTTCTCCATTGTAATTAACAGGGCTATGTGAGACATCAGCAGACATCTCTGGCTCGTCATACTCCGGCTGATCTCGTCCCAGCACCAATCAACGGTGTACCAAAGCCAAAGCATCTGCGTCACCCGACCCCCGATGGGGCCCCGCCAGTCTCTTCTGAGTCTTCCTCATCATCGATGTTTTGAAATTCATCTTCTTCTTCGTTTTTCATCCACCCCTCGTCTTCATCGTCCTCATTGTTCCCTCTGGGGGGTCTTCGGACTGTGGGGGAGGGGTGTAATAACCTGCATGGAGCACAAGGGGCTGGCTTCATTGTTTTCCCCGTGTGGCGCGAGGAGTATGAGCTCCCCCGCTAACTCCGGGGTTATTACCGTGTGTACATAAGGTCGGCCAAATAAGAACCAACTGACAGAGATAGAGGACCCGGTGAGGTCTAACTGGGCCCCTTTGTACATATACACATTATAAATAAACATTGTCTTTATGTTACTCTAACTCCCTTTCACCTTTATTAAAGAGCCTTCCCCAGCCCAGCAGGGGCCAGACAGTGAGGCTCAACTGCTGGCCATCTACCAGGCCCAGGAGGAGCTGCATCAGGCCATGTGAACAGCATCAGCGCATGTCCGTCGAGGAACTGCCGGACCGCAGTGCCAATGACGACTCCGGCTCATCAGGGAGACCGTGTGCTGAGGTGTTCGAGCACCTCCCCTGCAAGAGGCAACTCGTTCATCTGATCTCACTCAGGGAGATAGGTTACCTGCCCATATATCAAGACTTGTTAGAAAGATTTAAAGGAGTTAAAAGCAAATGGCTGGATGTTGGTTGAGGGATAAAATGCTTTATCTAGCCTTTAAACTGATAAAACAAATTGTTTTTACACAGTCTGTATTTATGGTGAAGGTTGTTGGGGGAAGGGCAGGGCAAATGAAATGTGAGACCAAAGCTAAGGAAGCACAATGCGAGATTGAGCATGAAGGCAATTAGCAATGAACTACATCCACGCCCCTCTGCTTGATAGAAAATGGACTGGAAGTGTTGCTGGATGTTGCCGGGGAATTTGCCCAGTTCTGTACTCGAGGGCAACCTTCCCACAAGATGGCAATGCTTTATGGTTGGCAGGAGATGCCGTGTAAGCTCAGAGCCATCCATGATGCCAGAGCGTAACAAATAGGCTTCACAGAACCAGTGAAGTACTTGGGAATATAGTGACTGCACGAAGTAAGAAACGCAGCAGAGAATAGTGCCCAGAAATATTCAACAAACAGCATTTTGATCATAATAATCTGAAATAAATGTTAGTCAGAGATAGTGGGGGGGAAGTTCCCTGCCCCGCTTCAAATTAGTGCCAGGGGACCTGTTATGCTTACCTAAGAGAGCGGGTGGAGCCTCAGTTTAATGGATAGAATTAAAATTCTTGAGCAGGATAAACCCGAAAATAAATTGGTTGAGAAGAGTGGGGGGAGGGAGGGGTGCCTCTATCAGCAGCCCCACTTTAACATCTTGAATGCAGCTTCTTTCCAAACGGGCAACATCCTTGCTTTATGTTGGCCAAACACATTCAAAATTAAGTTGTAGAGGCTGCAGCTTCAAGAGGCTTTCCATCTACTGATTGCCCCATTAGATGCACATTAATGCATTGGTCTACATACCCTTTAACCTCGAGCCCTCTTCTCTGATGGTCTGGTTACTGCTGCAGGGTAAGACTGTGATGATGCCTCAGGTAATTATTTTATTACTTAAATAAAATAATAGAGGTCAATTATCCTTTAAGCCAAATGAGAGGATAATTGAGTATTTCTTTATCGACGTTTAATCATCAAGCTGATGAGGGGTACTTTATGTCTGTTTGCAAAGGAAATTCAATTTTACTTGCCTAATTTAAATGTGAAAAAAGAGTTCCATTTAAAAATTAGAATCATGAATAGATTATTCAAGCACCCCTTAGGATGAGCTGAGTTACCAGGGCCATTAGCGAAGAGTTCCTCATATCTGTTCTATGTCAGTGAGGGTCCCATGGCCTACGTTTGCCATTTGCCCAATGACAAGGTAGTACATTTTCTTTTTGGGGAAGGTTTATTTTCTGGATAAGGTGCTGCAGCACAAAATGCCCGACAATGCAAGATTTGAACCAAGTCAACCCTCAAGTGAAGGGAGGGACATTTGTCCTGCCACCTCTTTCTGGGGCAATACAGCTCAGAGTTTTCTCAAGCAGATCTGTAGGTCATCTGAAGGTCCCAACGAGCAATTAGATTAATGAGCAGATTATTCCAGTTGTTTGGTCTGAGTGATAGGTGTTGACCAAGACACCAGGAGAATAATAATAATCTTTATTAGTGTCACAAGTGAGGGCAGCATGGCGGCGCAGTGGTTAGCACTGCTGCCTCACCGCGCCGAGGTCCCAGGTTCGATCCCGGCTCTGGGTCACTGTCCGTGTGGTGTTTGCATATTCTCCCCGTGTTTGCGTGGATTTCGCCCCCACAACCCAAAGATGTGCAGGGTAGGTGGATTGGCCACGTTAAAATCGGCCCTTAATTGGAAAAAATGAATTGGGTACTCTAAATTTATATTAACAAAAAAAAGAATTGTGTCACAAGTAGGCTTACATTAACACTGCAATGAAGCTATTGTGAAAATCCCCTTGTCGCCACACTCCAGCGCCTGGTCAGGTACATTGAGGGAGAATTCAGAATGTCCAATTCACCTAACAAGCACATCTTTTGGGACGTGGGGGAGGAAACCGGAGCACCCGGAGGAAACCCATGCAGACACAAAGAGAACGTGCAGACTCTGCAGAGACAGAGACCCCAGCCGGGAATCGAACCCGGGTCCTTGGCGCTGTGAAGTAACAGTGCTAACCAATTCCCCTGCTCTTCAATTAATGTCTTGGGATCTTATATATTCTCCCTGAGAAGGCTGAGCTCTAATGCATTGCATATTTCTGAAACTGTCCTGTAAACAGCGCCGTTCAACGAGAAAAGCATTTCTGTGTAAACACAGATAAAGCTACCACTCAAAGGCTGTCTGCTTTCCATGCTGCTGTCATCAAATGCATTAAGGCCCTTTCAACTGAATGACATTGCAGATAGAAGTAAACAAGATACCTCGGCTGGATATTTGATTTGCATCTATAGAGGCTGATAAAAAAAGGGATTCTTCGTCTCTCATACAAATGAATAACTGTAGCACATTTCAAGACAGCACTATGAGCCCCTCACAGGTCATTTAAATCTTAGCAACTTGCTGTAGCAATGACACACATGGGAACACATTGTTGGATTGTGCCAGTGTATTGATTCCGATTAGCAAATACCCCCCACTAAAATGAGACTTGCAAGAAGTGGATTTATGTCTACTGTACAAGTCAGATCAGCAACGTAGTCTGTAAGCCATTTATTTGCACCTTGCTGAAACTGGTCATTGCTGGTTGAGCAAGCGCCACATATTAAGCGACCATCCTTTTTATGTGCTGCAATCTTGCTAAAATAAACCAGACTGAAGGGAACTAGAGCTTCCAGCACTTTATCCCGTATTCCTTTAGAAACAAGCTGAAGTGCTAATTGGCTCACAGTTCAAATCCTCACATGCATAATGGCTTCATGCAAACTAATAGGAACAATATTTTATTCATAAGCCAAAGACGAAGGAAAAACTAATTTTAGGCCACGTTAACTGATACCGAGCACTTAGGGCTCTTGTTTAATGCTCGCGTTTCATTATTGTGCTGCAGTAATTGGAATTCTGTAACATTGAATGTAACGTATAGATCTTATCTGTAGATGGGGATTGAGCTATTTCACTCCAATACTGGATTATAGCAGATTGAGGACAATAAATGGAATTGGCTAACAAGGGTTTTTCACCATTTTTATCTACATTTAAAAAACATTCTGTTCAGAGAATACAGTGAGCATCAAATGTCTCAATGTTTTTAGATCCTTGTAATGTCACCGACATCCATTTTGCAGCATTTTTATAGCAAGGGCCAAGACTACATCTTTGCCTACCCTGCATTTACAGGTGCCCATGCAGGCCAAAGCTGTCCATTGCAGCTATTCCCAAGGGACTTGAAATCAGGGCCGGAATTCTCCGGTCGTTGGGATTTATTTTCCTGCCGGCAGCGCACCCCCTCCTGTGGGTTTCCCTGTGGCGTGGGGTGGCTTCAATGGGAAATCCCACTGACAAGCGGCGGGAATAGAGAATCCCGCCGCCAATGAATGGGTGCACCATGTAGAAACATGCGGCAGAGGGATCGGAGAATCCCGCCCCAGTTCTCTGGCCATTCTGACTGCAGCAACAACCTAATGTGCTAAAAGGTGGAAGAAGATACTGGAATATGATGAGGGCACAATGGCAGTAGTGCAGAACGAGCAATAACAAAACAGCAGCTCAGCTTGCACGCAGTCTGATTTTTCTGTTGCATGGCTTTGTTGGGAAATCAAAGTCAGGCAGGGTGTGAAAGTGGCTGTCGATTCATCACTGCCTGGCTTGGACTAACGCTGAAGATTGACCTCACTGTCTGGTTGAGCTCCTGCCTCAGCTTTAGCAGGGATGTGCCGAATAACGAAAGGTTTTGATCGACTGGACATAGAGAAAACGATTCCACTTAAGGTGAAGAACAAAACTGAGGTCGTCACTACAAGGCAGTCACCAGGAACTCAAATTGAGAGTTCAGTAGAAACTCCCTTACTCAAAGAATTGTTGAAATGGATTTAAGGGGAATCTAGACAAGCATATGAGGGAGAAGCTAATGGTGCGAGATGAGGAAAGGCAGAAGTGGGCTCTGATGTGTTGGGTGCTCTGGATCGTGGAACACATACAGGCCACCAACACTTAAAATAGTGCAACACTATTTTATTAAGTTAGAAATTGTTGAACATACTTTCACTGTGGGTTAACACGATGTTAGATTAAACTAAAGACCTATGCCTGTCCTAACCAGTATATGCACTCAGCACATGGTGAGGATCTGTGCTATAAGCTGTAAGCTCTGTCCTTCTGAGAAGCTGCATCCCGAATGAGCGGGAACTCTGATGCCCTCTGTCTATGTAGTGAGTGTGTTCTAACTGGTGATTGGCTGCGGTGTTGTGTGTGTTCATTGGTCTTGCTGTGTGTCCATCAGGGTGTGTGTCTGGACCATGATATACTGGCATATATTATGACAGGCTCAAGCCGAGCGTAAATACTGGCACGCGCTGGTCGGGTCAAGTAGTGTTTCTGTGCTGTCTATCCTTCGGCGGCACAGTGATTAGCACTGCTGCCTCACAGCTCCAGGGACCCAGGTTCAATTCCGGCCTCGGGTGACTGTCTGTGTGGAATTTGCTCTTGGAAAGATCTCCCCATGTCTGCATGGGTTTCCTCCATGTGCTCCGGCTTGCTCCCACAGTCCAAAGAAGTGCAGGTTCGGTGAATTGGCCATGCTAAATTGCCCCTTAGTGCCCAAAAGGTTAGGAAGAGTTACTGGGTTATGGGGATACGTTGGAGATGTGGGCTCAAGCAGGGTTCTCTTTCCAAGGGTCAGGGCAGACTCGATGGGCTGAATGGCCTCCTTTTGCACTGTAGGGATTCTATGATTTTATGATCCTATGCATTCCTAGGTAAACAAGTAAACTGCCAAAGTCTTTAACTGATTAACACCTTTAAGAATAGTCGGACGAATACCTGCTTATAGCAAGATCCTGAGTGTAAATTGCATGATTGAATGTTGTGTGGAATGTCGATGAAAAACCCGTGTTTTTGTTTGGAATAAAATGGCCTTTGCTAGTTTGCAATGCAGTTGATTAAAACTGTTCCAGTCATTCTTCGATTGAGCGTTATAGTCAAGAAATTCCAATTCAAGCCTTCATGTTCAGCAATAGTTTTGAAGGTTTGGGAGAGCGTAAACACAAGTAAGCATTTCATTTTGTATTGCAAATAATTTTAAAGCATTTCACCAAATAAAAATATTGGGCTAAGTAAATGAACTCTGTTTCCATGTGATGTCCTTCCATATTAAAGCAGGGACATTTTAGAATTGTCTTAAATTAGTTCAGGCCAGTTTAAGTTCCTAATTGATTTGGGATTCACTCCCAGCTCAGCAGTTTGATATCAGGCTTTGTATCAAAAGCTCCTGCTTGAATATGCTGCATTACCGATTGTAGAATTGAAGTGTTGTCCTTTATGCATGACACTCTTCAAATCATCAGGCTATGTCTGAATACATATTGTAGCTTTAAATGAACATGTTAAAGTCAGATCATTATAATGCCCTCACATCATCAGGGAGAAGAGCAGTATTTCAATTGAAAGGGAAGATTCAGAATCCTGCTTTATATCAATATCGAACATGCAGCTAATCTGGTTGTTAAGGGCTTCTTTTAATATTTTGATTCCTGCAGTCTCGCATGAGATTGTTGCTCATGTTGCAAGAGGCTGATTAGTGTTCCACTCAAGGAGAAATGGTCGTTGAGCATGGCTACCTGCAGAGCAACAAGCCCTTTGATCCTTTGCTCAGCCTGCACTTCTGTTGAATCAAGTCCTAATGGAATAATGGCCGTAATAGATTTTTTAATTGCTGGCAAGCAAGCTCCCTCCAAAGCCTGTTTCGAGCTGACCTTGTAAAGTTCAATTATGCCTATGTAATGTTTGTTCTGGTTTCTCAGTCGTCTCCAGTTGCTGCATAGTGGGATTTGGACAGCTCTTTAAGAGACAGTGCAGGCGTGATGGGCCGAGTGGCCTCCTTTCGTCCTGCAATATTCTAAGCTTCAGTTGCTTTCCGCTGCAATTGGATCACCTGGGTGCAGCAGAAAAAGAAAAATCAGGCAAGTTGAAAATGGAGACTGCTTAATTTTCCATCTGTTTAAATTAATCAGCAGACCCCTCTGCAAGATTTTCCCTGCCTTGTGCCCACGTGTGGTTCCAGTTTACAACCCAATTCATAGCAAGGAAATATAGAAGAAAATGAAACGTAGCAAAATCCAAGGCAACTAGGCTCCTCTCGAACATTTACTGGTGTTCTAATTTCCTGCCGTCACAGTTCAACCTGTTTAAGAAAGGTTTAAATTGCATTTATGCAGGCAAACATGTCAGCCAATTAGAGCTCACCAGTATCCCACAATCAGTAAATTCAATAAAGGACTATATTATTGGACTATACTCTCTCCTTGTGCCATGGGTTTTTTCACAATAACCCGAGAATACAGACAGCTCCTCAAGGTTAACATCTGACCCAAAAATGACATCTCTGACCATGTAGCACTCCCTCAGTACTGAGGTGTTGGCAAAAAAACACGTGACTTTGTCTGGGAATCAAATTAACAACACTCTGGGTAGAATTTTTCCCAAAAACGATTCGGTGTCATTTCGGGCACGGAAATCGGTGCGAACCACATCAGCTGGTCTGGCATGATACCGATCGTGGTCTTACCGCACTTAGTCATTTTTTGAAACCTGGGGTGATTTGCGTCGTGAATGAGATGCGAGGGTGGCAAAGACGCTGGCATGGCCAGATTGTCAGAAATTGCAGCACCCTTTTCAAAGGGTTCCCTGATTTTAGAATGATGCTACAGAACCCGCCCCCTTACTCGCTGGCATCCGGCCCAGCTGCTTTTCGCCGGCATCAGGCCCCGCCTCCTCTTGCTGACATCAGGCCACCACCCGACTCTCGGAGGCATCTGGCTCCACCCCCTTCTTGCCGGCATCAGGCCCCCCTCTCAATCACCGACATCAGGCTCCCCATCTTCCACTGGCATCAGGCCCCCCTTCTTGCGGGCATCAGGTCTCCTCCTCCCAAATCGACAGCATCAGGCCTTCCCTTCTTGCCAGCATCAGCCCCTCTTGGCCCCCAGGTGAGCGACACCCGGCTATGGGGCCGCCAAAGGCCCCACCTGTTCATGCCCCACCACTAGACATTGCACTTGGCCCTACGGCAGTGCCAAATTGGCATCCTCAAAATGACAAATTGGCACTCCAGTGACACTGATCACCATGACCACCTGAGGGATACAATAGCCCCATAACCCTCTGATGTTGTCATCACTGCAGGTCTCCATCTGTGGAGACCAGGGCTGCGATTCTCTGGGGCTACTAGCTCCAGGCGAGATTCCCGATGGGCCATTGAATCAGGCATGAATGTCAATACGGGATTCTCGCTGGACATTAAGCTTGCAGCAAGTCTTTTGCCCCTCTAGCCTGGCCCAATCAAGTTTTCACCCAGAGGATTGAGACCGGATATTCTGGTCTCCCAGTATGCTCCAGGTCCTGACAGATGGGGACCAGGTGCTGTGGACTCTGAGGGGGGAAATGGGGTGAGCATCCTCACCACACTTACCTTCAGGGTGCAAAGTATGGTCCTTCAGAGAAAGTGGGGGTTGGGGGGGGGGGGGGCAAAGTCTGGGTGGGAGGGTCTCAGGTTGGGGATGGATGTTGTGTGTCAGCTCTTCTCTCTGTAGGTTTGAAAATCCTAAAGCCGTCTTTTAGCATGTCAAGCTATAGTTAAACGTCTTCCCTCTGATGTGTTGGAATGCTTTGTTGTCTCTCCCAGTTCAAAGATCTGTCAGATGCAGGTGCAAGCCTTCACTGTAGCCTTGAAACTCTTTGATAGCTCTTCCAGCATATCAATATCAAAGATCTGTCAGATGGACGTGAAAGTCTTCCCTTGATGAATTGGAAGCCTTTGAAGAGCTTTTTTCACAGTCAATTTCATTCCCCTCTAACTTTGAAAAGCCCTGGGCATGCTGAGAAACCTAAAAGCTTTGAACTGTATTGTTTACATTCACAGTCCATTACCTTTTACAAGCCTCTTGATTGACAGTGTTACGACCCCTGGACTAGTGCATGGTTAATTCCAGATCTAGTTGACCTGGAGTCGCAACACAATTGAATTAACCAATAATTCTTAGAAAGAATGCCTGAAGTCTTTGACCCTTGGCTGCCCAATAATTACAGTGACAGGTTTGTAAATGTAAAAATGATTACTTTGGATTTATAACAAGAACTTTAATGAAATATACAGCAAATACAACTGGCTAACTATCAACTAATTCCTAATCCCCCATTTTAACTTGGCCCCCATCCTCTCAACACCCACACATAAAAAATAAACAGAGAGGAGGAAAGGGGAGAATAATAATAAGTAAAAATAAAAAAGAGTCTTTGTTTCAGATGGTTGTCTTTTGCACACTGTTCTTCAACCCAGGCTTTCAGGTTGAGATTTCTACTTTCCAGCCTGTAATGGTTCTCACTGTAGATTCATTCAGGTCTCTGCAGTTTCAGAAATGCAGCAGCTTTTCTGGAGAGAACAGAAGAGAGAGAGAGCCGGTCATTTTATTTTAGCATCCAGGATTCAAAAACTGCTTTCCTTAGTTCTCTGGAAATCATCTCACTCAGGCACGATCCAATCTCCACCTGTTGCCAAGCAGAATACGGTATTTTGGCTAATTCATTGGCCACCAACCAACCAATCGAACTGAGTCCCATCACATCTCTTGGCTGCCACAAAGTATGAGTTTTTCTGTCCAAAGCTAGCAGAGTGTTCTCTTTTGTAACTTTTAAATTCCTCATTTCCCCTGCTCAACTTAAAGACATGTGTCCATTAAACATCCATGGATCAAAATGAGTTCAGCAAAAGATAAATAAAAAGGACAAAAGCAAGAGGCAGGATCCTTACAACAGGTTCAGGCGATTTCAAAGGAAGGCTTAGCTTTGTTTGTTTTTATAGCTCTTTGGTCTTAAAAGCCTCTTAATTGGCAGGTTTAGGCTATTTCAAAAGGGGGATTAGCTTTATTTGTTTTTGTAGCTCTTCATGATCCATTAAATCTGAAGTGCTTCCTCTTTTGAGCAGGTGTTGTTTCTCACCGCAGAGTTTTAAAAAGAGGCTGTTTCTTTGTCCTGAAGTGCTTCCAAGAAAGGCTGGATTCTCCACTGGTGGGATTCTCCGTTACGTCGACAGTGCACCCATGCCTGCGGATTTCCTGACAGCGTGGGGCTGCCCACAATGGGAAACCACATTGGCCAGTTGGCGGGACGGAGAATCCCGCTGCTGGCAGGGGCGTGTCGCACCAGAAAACTGGTATGGCAGGACAGAGAATCCCGCCCCACATGTGTTGCCAGCTGCCTTTTATTCTTAGATTAGGCCGCCCTTTAAGAAGGACGCCCCCATCTCTGAGGAGCAGGACCCTGTCAGCGAGTTTAGCCTCCACCCCATCAAAGTCAGCGCTAAACCCACCCCTCTCCAAAAAAGTGGCAAGGTGCCCTTGAATGGCAGCTCAGCAGTGCTGTCAATGCCAGGGACAAATGTAACCCTTTATCCCGCTGGTGGTAGCACTTCGATTATATTCGGGAGAATCTTGTCCCAGTAATGATTCATGCTGCTTCACGTTGTGCCGGCGGGTGGGAGAATTGTAGGAGACAGGTGAATTTGGCTTCAAGCCAGTTCTGAATATTTAAATATGAATTTTAATAAGATAATCTGGATCACGCCCAACGAGGGAGAGAACCAGATCACGTCTACTGGGAGGGCGGGGGTTCATCGTGAACTCTTTGGTGCCCTGCGCAAATCCTGTTTCAGGGCTCTCCCATAGTTTTCCTGTTGTGTCAAGCGCAATGCAGCTGGAAAAGTACGCCCTCTGACTTTGACCAACTGAGCCAAGATGGGGGTCATGTGGAGAGATGCGTTGTTGCTTTTGTACATGATTTTCACACTTGTGAGAATCATGGGCGGGATTCTCCCGTACCCAGCGGGGTGGGCGGTCCCGGCGTCAAGGAGTGGCGTGAACCACTCCGGTGTTGGGCTGCCCGGAAGGTGCGGAATCCTCCGCACCTTCAGGGGCTAGGCCGGCGCCGGCGGGGCTGGCACCGTGCCAACCGGCGCCGAAGGGCCTCCTCCGGAGAATCCCCATAACTGTTTAACAGCATGAAATTGCTTTACCCGAGATCAATTGTTAAAGTTAAAAGTGAGATTGATAGATTTTGTTAACCAAGGCATTAAGGGATATGTGGCAAAAGTGGTTATGTGAATACCTCATTGAATGGCGGAACAGGCTCGAGGAGTTAAGTGGCCTCCTCCTAATTCTGAGTGCCCAATTCATGATTTTCCAATTAAGGGGCAATTTAGCGTGGTCAATCCACCTACCTTGCACATCTTTTGGTCGTGGGAGCGAAACCCAGACAAACACAGGGAGAATGTGCAAACTCCACACAGGCAGTGACGCAGAGCCGGGATCAAATCTGGGACCTTGGCGCCGTGAGGCAGCAGGTTAACCACTGCGCCACCGAGCTGCCCTCTAATCCTATTGTTTTTACTTTCTTACCCAGAGAACAATTAGAATGTGGACTTTGCTATACTTCAACGAGAAGTGACTAAAATAGATTCATTTCAGAGAAGCTAGCTAAACATTTGATGCGGGGGCTGGTGTAGGCAAGGAATGGAAGATTACGTTGATAGGGTTTGTTGAAGAGTGGTGAGAGGGTGAGGAAGGCAAGTAAAAACATTGACATGAGCCATTTGGGCTACATGATCCATTTCTGTACAATAAATTCCTTATAGTGTGAAGGACTTCTGTAAGTTAAGAACTTCAGTCAAATGTGATTGTGCATCAGTAGATTTTTTAATTTGCCTTGCCTCTGAGGAAATTCAGGTACAGGTTTCTCAAATAAAGTTTTAAATATCTGTCTGAATTGCACTGAAATTGCAGTCAAACAAAATGTAATTTTGGCACATCATCAAAAGTTGGGATGGGGAAGCAAGAGGGAAATATCTGCTGGGTAGGAATTCATGCCCCTTACTGAACAGGCCTCATTCTGCTCCGTCTGAAACTGAGGAAAATCTGTGAGAGATACATGACCGTCCCCTCTTGATAGTCTTTTCTGTTGCTGCCCAGGAGATGCTTAATTGCCCAGTTGATAATGCCAATAGTCAAGCCACATTCCCTGTTTCCAGATTCATTGTCGAATATGCGATTTTGATGTTCTCAAAACCATGAAATTAGTCTGGATAGGGTGGAGGTATGGGTTTGGGTGGGGTGCTCTTTCCAGGGGCCGGTGCAGACACGATGGGCCTGGTGGCCTCCTTCTGCACTGTAAGTTGTACGAATCTAGTGTTCTGGCTCACCTGGTCTCGGTCCAAATGAGTGTATATGTGGTCCCTCACAAATAGCACCTCTCTTTCGCACTTGTGCGTGGCTGACTGGGAGGTGCCACACAGGTCACCCATGCAACCCTGAAATGAGCCATTGACATAAAAGTTCAGAGCAGCAGTGATTTTCTGAGGCACAGGCAATGAGCGACTTCCTAGTCCATGTGGTGCCAACTCTTGCTTCACCTAGCACAGATGGTTCACCGTCCCCCAGGATGGATGCAGTCTTCTCCGGCACTGAATCATAGCGTTAGAGAACCTTTACAGTGCAGAAGGAAGCCATTTGACCCATCAAGACTGCACTGACCCTCTGAAAGAGCATGCTACCTAGGCTTATTCCCCACCTTATCCCCATAACCCCACCTAACCTGTACGTCCCTGGACACTAAGGGGCAAAGTATCATGGCCAATCCACCTAAACTGCACATCTTTGGACTGGAGAAGGAAACCGGAGCATTCCCGAAGGAAGCCCACGCAGACACAGGGAGAAAGTACAAATTCCACACAGTTACTCAAGGCCGGAATTTAACCGGGGTCCCTGGCACTGTGAGGCAACAGAGCTAACCATTGTGCCATCCCACTAGAAACTGAAAATGAAGAGAACATCAAAGTGAGCGGTGAGGAGCCCTGGCAATGCACTGACTGACAGCCCCCTCAGGATCTGGGGCACCCCCCTGTGTGTGCATCTTTGCAATAAGTCAAGGGATCCTTTGCATACGCCGAGGAGAATGAACAGGGGAGACTAGGAAATGAAAGGCAGACAGAAAATGTTGGAAACACTCGTCATATTAGCCAGCATCTGGGAGGAGAAGAGATATGTTAATATTTCAGGAGCAAATCCTCACTTCCAGAAAGGACTTTGTTGGAAATTTGCAGCATGTGCAGTATTTTACTGTTTCTTTACTGGTGGTCGATCCAGTACACTCAGGAACATTCAAGCTGATAGACAGCACGGAACTGATGCAGTCTAATCCTATGGAAACATTATCGATAAAACTTGAACTGTGAAGCACGATGGTCAATCCAATTTGGCAGCTCTGATTCAAGTTTGAATGTTTGCCAGCACAAGGTTCATTGAGTTCTGCTTTCCATAACTGACAAAGCAGTTCTGCAGACGAGGTATCTTGCAATGCTGTGCATCATGTGATCTTAATAATACTGATTCACTGAAGAAAATCTTGGAAAAAAAACACGAAAATAAGCCCACGCCTGTCTTATGTACATAAAGGTGCCCTGTTCAGCTGGATTTCATTTTATGTGAATGCAGGGAGATCTGAAGTAAGCTAGATTTTGACTGCTTTACTTAACAATGGATATTTGTCTGTGTAAATAGACAGCACTATTACCAAAGTGAAGATGTCACTGGGGATGGTTGAATGTACCGCAACACCAACAGGAACTCATATTTATATAATGGTGTCAACATAATAGACGTCCCCTGAAACACTTCACAGGAGTGTTCATGTTCTAACCCGACAGGAGGCCCAGGGATCTGCAACCTCAGAGTCCCTGTGGCCTCACCTGAGTACGATCTACCCAGATGAGGGGGCGATGCGATCCCTGAAACCAGGGACGGCTGGGACATAAATACCCTGGCCCGAGTGTGGGCCGGGCGCAGGAGACCCTTCGGAGAGTAGGAGGTGTAAGTATACAAGGAAATAAGCCTAACCCTTTCTACAGTCACCACTTCCGAGTGTCCGCTTGCCTGAGACTTTACAAAACAAAATAAGGCACCAAGCTATATCGGGAGATGGGCAGATGATCAAAACTTGGTCAAAGAGACAGGCAGGAGGGAATTCCAGAGCTTACGACCTAAGTTGACGGCTCAGCCACCAATGTTGGAACAATTCAAATCAGCATGCACAAGAGGCCAGAATTGGGGCAGTCCAGATATCTCGGGGTGTTATGGGGTTGGACGAGATGACAGAGATAGTGAGGGGCAAAGCCCTGTGGAAGGATTTGAAAACAAGGTTCAGAATTTTCAAAATTAAGATGCTGCCTGCACTGGGAGATGATAGAAGGCAGCAAACACAGGGGCGATAGGAGGACCGGATCTGCTCTGAGTTAGCACAGAGGCAGCAGCGTTTTCCATTACGTCAAGTTCATAGCAGGTAGAAAGTGGGAGACCAGCAAGGTGGGCATTGGAATGACGAGTCTAGAGATAGCAATGGAGTGGACGAGAGTGTCAGCTGCAGTGCAGTTGAGGCCGAACAACGTCAGACGATGTTATGGAGCTGGAAACAGGCAGTGAGTGTGATAACATACAAATAAGGTCAGAAATTCATCTTGGGGTCAACATGACACCAAGGTTGCAAACAGTCTGGTTTAATCTCAGACAGTAACCAGGCAGAGGGCTGGAGGCGATAACTAGGGAGGGGGAGCAGGGAACAGGAACAAAACCAATGTGGTCTGGGTACCATCAGGATACTGTGCTTCCAAATGATATAGCTGAGGGGCATCATGTAGTTGAAAAATAGGAGGAGTCCAGGTATGAATCATTTGGGGCACACCAGAGGTAACTGCACAGGAGCAGGAAGAGAAGCCATTGCAAATGATTCACTGGCTATGATTGTATAGTTAAGAATGGATTCAGGTCAGAGAAATCCCACCAAGATGGAAGATAGTGGAGTCGTGTTGGTGGAGGATGGTATCATCAACTGTGTCAATGGTTGTAGGCAGGTTAAGAAGGACAAGGAGGGATAATTAACCTTGGTCGCAGTAACGTTAGATACCATTTGTAACTTTGATAAGAGTCACTTCTACTGTGACAGAGGTAGAAACCTCATTGGAAGGATAGAGGTCTGGACACAAATTTGGGAGGCAACAACACATTTGACCTTTGAAAGGGAACAGGAAGTTGTTGTTGGGACAATTTAGTTCTCAAAGATGGTGGGTGAAGGATTCTTTTTATATTTGGAGATGTGATGGCAGCAAATTTAAATGAGGAACAACACCTGAAGAGAGAGAACCATTAATAATATCGGCTAACATGGGGATCATCAGTTGGGTGGGAAACAGTATAGTTGGAAAATGATACAGGGAGTAGGAGGTGAGTTTCCTGGAAAAGGATACAGGGAGTAGGAGATGAGTTTCCTGGACAAGAAGAGCTCAGGGAGGGCAGGGGGGCAGATAGGCCACACTAGACATCTAGACACAAGAGAAAGATGTGAGGTCACAGCTAGGGCAGGAGGGAGCATGAGAGTAAGTATAATCAGGCGGGCTAGTCAAAGGCCACAGAGGAAGCTGATTGGATAGTCTTGATGTAAGTGACAAAGAAGTCCATGATCTCCTCACACTTAATTTGGAGGTGAGGATGGAGGAGATCGAGGAGAGAGGTTTAATAGGCGGTTTAATAAGGACACGTGAAGTCCATACTGAGTAAAATAAGAACAAAGTTTTATTTACAGACGATATATATTGTCATGTGAGAGTACCTTTAAGAAATGGGTGTTTAAGAAATGTATCTTGAAGAAATGGGTGTTTATCAGTGATAAAACATAGAACATAGAACATTACAGCGCAGTACAGGCCCTTCGGCCCTCGATGTTCCGCCAACCTGTGAAACCACTCTAAAGCCCATCTACACTATTCCCTTATCGTCCATATGTCTATCCAACGACCATTTGAATGCCCTTAGTGTTGGCGAGTCCACTACTCTGATGTCAGAGTGTGGGTGGAGCTGGGCTGTCAGTCAGCATTTTACTTTCATTTTAGGCTGTTCGCTGCAGGGTGAGTTTTAGTTTCGTTTTCAGTGTTGGAGCTGAAGTCAGACAAAATAGCTGTATTGCTGTTCTCTCTGCCGTGAAAAGACTATCTCTTGATCATTTGGTGAATTCAGAATTATAAATGTTTTCAGTAGTGACTTTAACCTGATGTGCTTCTGTTGAAGGTTATGTTTTTTTAAGTCTTCTGGATGTTAAAAGGACAGCGTAAGCATCACTTAGTGTTGTACTCTTTAGGGGTTGTATTTGAATTAATGGTTGCGAAGATGTTCACTGTTTGTTTTAAAAAGGTTAACTTAAGTTCATAGAATAAACATTGTTTTGCTTTAAAAAATCCTTTTCCATTTCTGCTGTACCATACCTGCAGAGTGGGCTGTGTGCTCCCCATACCACAATCTATCAAAAGTTGTGGGTCAGGTGAACTCCATGATACACTTTGGGGTTCTCTAAACCCTGGCCCATAACAAATTGGGGGCTCAATTGGGATAAATGTCTATCTCTTGGATTGACTTAGTGAACTTAAAGGCAGTTGAGGGGTGAGCATATTGTGGTTGCTTTTCAGGTGTGGTATTCTAGTTTAAGTAGGGAGTGTGTTATGGACAATGGCTCTTTCAGAGGCTCAGAAGTTTTTGGGGTTGGAGATGGTCACACACAGTATATTACAGACAGAGACTAAAAGCAGACCGTTAGATTTGGCAAAATGCAAAAAGATGAGGTAATTATGGCAGTGGCTAAGCATTTAAAGTTGCCTGAGATACAGTTTGATTAATTGGAAATGGCAAAAATTCAGTTACAAATTAAACAAATGGAACATGAGAAAGAATTAAAGCAGCTTGAATGTGAAAGAGATAGAGAGGAAAAAGAAAGGGGAGAGAGGGAAAAGAAAGAGAAAGGGCTGTGACCAGTGGTGTTCCACAGGGATCAGTGCTGGGACCTTTGCTCTTTGTAGTATATATAAATGATTTGGAGGAAAATGTAACTGGTCTGATTAGTAAGTTTGCAGACGACACAAAGGTTGGTGGAATTGCGGATAGCGATGAGGACTGTCTGAGGATACAGCAGGATTTAGATTGTCTGGAGACTTGGGCGGAGAGATGGCAGATGGAGTTTAATCCGGAAATATGTGAGGTAATGCATTTTGGAAGGTCTAATGCAGGTAGGGAATATACAGTGAATGGTAGAACCCTCAAGAGTATTGAAAGTCAAAGAGATCTAGGAGTACAGGTCCACAGGTCATTGAAAGGGGCAACACAGGTGGAGAAGGTAGTCAAGAAGGCATACGGCATGCTTGCCTTCATTGGCCGGGGCATTGAGTATAAGAATTGGCAAGTCATGTTGCAGCTGTATAGAACCTTAGTTAGGCCACACTTGGAGTATAGTGTTCAATTCTGGTCGCCACACTACCAGAAGGATGTGGAGGCTTTAGAGAGGGTGCAGAAGAGATTTACCAGAATGTTGCCTGGTATGGAGGGCATAAGCTATGAGGAGCGATTGAATAAACTCGGTTTGTTCTCACTGGAACGAAGGAGGTTGAGGGGAGACCTGATAGAGGTCTACAAAATTATGAGGGGCATAGACAGAGTGGATAGTCAGAGTCTTTTCCCCAGGGTAGAGGGGTCAATTACTAGGGGGCATAGGTTTAAGGTGAGAGGGGCAAGGTTTAGAGTAGATGTACGAGGCAAGTTTTTTACGCAGAGGGTAGTGGGTGCCTGGAACTCGCTACCGGAGGAGGTAGTGGAAGCAGGGACGATAGGGACATTTAAGGGGCATCTTGACAAATATATGAATAGGATGGGAATAGAAGGATACGGACCCAGGAAGTGTAGAAGATTGTAGTTTAGTCGGGCAGCATGGTCGGCACGGGCTTGGAGGGCCGAAGGGCCTGTTCCTGTGCTGTACATGTCTTTGTTCTTTGTTCTTTGTTCTAAAGGGAGATACAGATCAGGGAAAAAGATAAAGAGTGAGAGTTTGAACATCAGAAAATGGGCATGGCACATGACAGTCAGTTAAAATTGGCAGGTGTAAAGGGAGACGTACAGTTGGATGGTAGTGATGAGGATAGTGAGAAAGAGCGTCATAGTTGAAGGCTTGGTGGGGATCTATTTAAATATGTCCAAGCATTGCCAAGGTTTGATGAGAAGGAGGTAGAAGCCTTTTTCATTTCATTTGAGAAGGTAGCTAAACAAATTAAATGGCCATACGACATGTGGGTATTACTGATTCAAACAAAGCTAGTAGGTAGGGCTAGTGAAGTGTTTGCATCACTACCGGAGGAGGTATCTGGAACGTATGAGGAGGTGAAAAAATAAATCTTAGGTGCATATGAACTAGTGCCTGAAGGCTACAGACAAATGTTGAGAAATTTAAGGAAAGAATTTGGTCAAACATACATGGAGTTTGAAAGACTCAAACAGAGTAATTTTGAGAGGTGGAAAGGGCTTTGAAAATAGACAAAACTTATGAAGCTCTCAGAGAAATTATACTTTTGGAGGAGGTTAAAAATTCAATTCCTGATGTAGTGAGAACTCATGTGGAAGAACAGAGGGTTAAAACTGCGAGGTTAGCAGCAGAAATGGCAGATGATTATGAATTAGTTCATAAATCAAAGCATGGTTTCCGACATCAGTTTCAGCCTGTAAGGGATAGAAACTGGGGACATGAGAAATTCTCAAGTGGTAAAGGTAAAGGTGATCTGAAGGGAGATAATAAGGAAAGTGCACATCAGAGTAAAAAAGAAATCCAGGAGGGTGGAAAAGTAATGAAAAGTTTCAAAAGTTTTCACTGTAATAAACTAGGTAGGCCATGTAAAGTCACAGTGTTGGTGGTTGAAGAAAAGCACTGGGAAGGCTGATGTGGTAAAACAGGATAAGACAGTGGGATTTGTTAAAATGGTAAAGGAAAGCCCAATTGAAGCGAAGGAGGTGCAAAAGATTGTGCAGCCTGATCAAGAGCTGATTGATAAGAAGGTGCCAGATCTTTTAAAGAATTTCCTTGTGTGGGTAAAATTTACTCATGTGTATCAGGAGGAGCAGGTAAAGAAGTCACAATTTTAAGAGATACGGGAGCTAGTCAATCATTAATGGTAAGAGGTGAAGAGTTATGTAGTTTGGGAAGAATATTGCCAGAAAAGGTGGTAATATGCAGAATTCAGGGTGAGAGGAATAGTGTTCAATTATATAAGGTAAGGTTGGAAGAGTGAAGAGTGGTGAAGTGGTAGTAGGAGTAATAGAGAAACTATCTTGTCCAGGAATACAGTTTATCTTGGGTAATGATATAGCTGGATCACAGGTGGGAGTGATACCTACTGTGGTTGATAAGCCAGTGGAAAATCAGACATCCAGGAATACATTTTATCTTGGATAATGATATAGCTGGATCGCAGGTGGGAGTGATACCTACTGTGGTTGATAAGCCAGTGGAAAATCAGACATCCAGGAATTCATTTTATCTTGAATAATGATATAGCTCGATCGCAGGTGGGAGTGATACCTACTGTGGTTGATAAGCCAATGGAAAATCAGACAACTGAAGTGTTGAAGGGCGAATATCCTGGGATTTTTCCAGGTTGTGTAGTAACAAGGTCGCAAAGTCACAGGTTAAGACAAGAGGAGAAATCAAAGAGTGAAGATAAAGTTGAAGTGCAATTATCAGAAACGATTTTTGATCAGATGGTTGAAAAAGAACAAGAACAGCTGGAGGACGAGGCGGATATTTTTAGTTCAGGAAAATTGGCGGAGTTACAACAGAAAGATGTCGAAATAAAACGGATGTATCAGAAAGCATACACGGAAGAGGAATCTGAGTGTACGGAAGAGGAATCTGAGTGTATACCAGAGTGTTATTACCGTAAAAGTGATGTCTTGATGAGAAAATGGAGACCTTCACATATGCAGGCGGAGAAAAATGGGCAGAAGTTCATCAAATAGTATTGCTGCTGGGGTATAGAAAGGAGGTGTTGCGAGTTGCACATGAGGTACCAGTGGGAGGTCATTTGGGAATAAGGAAAACTCAAGCTAAAATACAAAAACATTTTTATTGGCCTGGATTAGAAAGATGTAGTTAAATTTTGTCAATCATGTCACACATGTCAAGTGACAGGGAAACCTCAAGCAGTGATAAAACCAGCGCCCTTAATACCCATTTGAGGAACCTTTTACAAAGGTCCTAATTGATTGCGTAGGACCCCTTTCTAAAACAAAAAGTGGGAATCAATATCTTTTGACGATAATGGTTGTGTCTACTAGGTTACCAGAGGCCATTCCAGTACGTAATATTACAGCTAAAAAGATTGTGGAGGAATTACTTCAATTCTTTACTAGATATGGACTACCCACAGAACTACAATCTGATCAAGGATCAAATTTTACCTCCAGGTTATTCAAAGGAGTTATGGATAGCTTAGGAATAAAACAATTTAAATCAACTGCGTACCATCCAGAATCACAGGGCGCGTTAGAAAGGTGGCATCAGACATTAAAGACAATGTTGAGGGCTTATTGTCACGATTATCCAGAGGATTGGGATGAAGGAATTCCATTCGTACTGTTTGCGATTAAGGATGGACCTAATTCAGTCCTTTTGAACTAATTTTCTGTCATGAGGTAAGAGGACCACTTAAATTGATTAAGGAAAAGTTGGTGAGTGAGAAATCAGAAATTACATTATTGGATTACGTGTCAAATTTTAGGGAACCAATAAATAGAGCAGATGAATTGGCTAGACAACATTTAAAAGTCGCACAAAATGTGATGAAATGGCTAGTGGACAATAAATCCAAAGTTCGTAGTTTTGCCATTGGAGATAAAGTTTTAGTGTTGTTACCAGTGGTAGGTGCACCTTTAAAAGCTAGGTTTTGTGGACCTTATCAGATTGAAAGGAAATTAAGTGAGGTGAATATGTGGTAAAAACACCGAGTGTGTCATGTGAATATGCTTAAAAGGTACTTTGAAAGGGAAAGAGAGAAAAAGGAGGTTTTAATGATTCTAAATCAAAGTGACGAACCAAATCCAGATGACTGTGAATTTGACATACCTCAAATTAAATTGGAAAACGAGGATGTTCTTAAAAATTGGGATAAATTGTGAGTTACCTTCCAGAGGAAAAACAAACTGACCTGAAAGAGTTATTGATGTCACATGGGCAAGTTTGTGGAGATAAATTGGGAAATAATAAAATGGCTATACATGATGTAGATGTGGGAAATGCTGTTCCAATCAAACAACATCCATATAGACTTAACCCTTTAAAATTGGCACAGGTTAACAAAGAGATTGAGAGTATGCTTAAAAATGGCATAATTGAAGTGGGTTGCAGCCAATGGAGCTCACCCATAGTGATGGTACCTAAACCAGACGGTACCCAACGGTTGTGTGTGGACTATAGAAAGGTGAATGCAGTTACAAGAACGGACTCTTATCCTATCCCACGTTTGGAGGATTGCATTGAGAAAGTTGGACAATCAGCTTTTATTTCCAAACTGGATTTACTTAAAGGTTTCTGGCAAATTTCTGGTTATCCGAAAGGGTGAAGGAGATTTCAGCTTTTGTGACTCCAGATGGTATATACCAATTCAAAGTTATGCCATTTGGCATGAAAAGCACCCCAGCCACATTCCAACGGTGAACTAACAAAGTCGTTTCAGGATTACCAAATTATGCGGTATACATCGACGATCTGGTAATTTTCAGCCAGACATGGTAAGAACATTTAAAACATCTGATGGAGTTATTCGATCAACTTTAGGAGGCGGGTTTGGTGATAAACCTAGCCAAAAGTGAATTTGAGGAGTTTCCGATTCCCTCGAGACGAAGGGAAATAATGTGATTTCTTGCATGAGCGGATTTGATCGAACATTGTTGAAAAAGCTTTGTAGCATGGTTGCTCCACTGATAGACTTGCTGAAGAAACGTCGAACATTTCAGTGGACAGCGGACTTTCATCAGGCATTTGACTGCCTGAGAGCTGTGATAACCAATGCTCATGTGTTGGAATCGAGAAGGATTCCAGTTGGAGGAAAAACAAAAAATGGACCAAATTGTTGTACCTGTTTGCGTGTGTTGTTTTTTTTTAAACTAAAAAGTACATTTACTGTGTGCTTTTCATAAAGGATAGTGAAAAGGTGAAAAATGAAGCCATCTTGAAGTTGATGGTTTATGTATTTTTCTTGGGGGAGGTGGCATGTGAGAATACCTTTAAGGAATGGATGTTTAAGAAATGTACCTTTAAGAAATGGGTGTTTATCAGTGATGTCAGAGTTTGGGTGGAGCTGGGCAGTCTGTCAGCTTTTTACTTTTGTTTTAGGTTGTTTGCTGCAGGGTGTGTTTTAGTTTCGTTTTCCGTGTTGGAGCTGAAGCCAGACCAAGCAGAGAACTGCTGTTCTCTCTGCCATGAAAAGACTATCTCTTGATCATTTGGTGAATTCAGAATTATAAATGTTTTCAGTAGTGACTTTAACCTGATGTCCTTGTGTTGAAGGTTATGTTTTTTTAAGTCTTCTGGATATTAAAAGGACAGCGTAAGCATCACTTAGTGTTGTACTCTTTAGGGGTTGTATTTGAATTAATGGTTGCGAAGATGTTCACTGTTTGTTTTAAAAAGGTTAACTTGAGTTCATAGAATAAACATTGTTTTGCTTTAAAAAATACTTTTCCATTTCTGCTGTACCACACCTGTTGAGTGGGCCGTGTGCTCCCCATACCACAAGTTATCAAACGTTGTGGGTAGATATTCACTACCCAGTAGACCCCGACCGGGTTTCTCTCTGTCGGTAGAGCTTCTGGTGCTCTTGACAGATGGAGCACTGCTGGGCCAACGTCGCGATAACCGTGTCCAAACCCAGCCACCAGACATCGCTTCTCGCTAGCATCTTCATTTTGGGCATTCCGGAATGTCCGTTGTGAAGGTCCTTCAACACGACAGCCTGTCCCTTCACCGGGACAATAACCCTGGTGCCCCACAGGAGGATGCCGTCTTTCACGGTCAGCTTTGACTATCTGGAGGAGAAAGCCTTTAACTCTCCTGGCAGCTGCCAATGCTGCCCACCATAATGCACCAGATGACGCACCTTGGCTAGGACAGGGTCTATTTATGTCCAGTCACAAACATACGAGGCAGTGTCGGGCAAGGAGTCTATGATATTCAAGACCGTAATCACTTCCTCCCCCGCAGGAGGGTTCGTGCCTCGATCTGCAGGGGAACGCATCAGCATGAGCAATCTGCGTCCATGGACGTTGTGCAAAAGAATATTCATACAAAGCCAATAACACAGCCTTGCTCTGACTCCTTGCAGATGCCATTGGCTGGATTGCCTTTCCTTCACGGAAAAAGCCGAGCATGACTTGTGATCGGTAACGATAAAAAAGTGGCGGCCATAGATGTATTGATGAAAGCGCCAAATACACTTGCCAGATCTTGTTTCCGATCTGGGCATATTTTCTTTCAGCCAAAGCCGTGTCTGGAGGCAAAATCAATCGGACGGTCACGGCCGTTGACCATTTGATGGGACAAAACTGCCCCAATGTCATACATTGAAGCATTGCATGTGACATACAATGGTTTTGAATAGTCAAAATATGTCAACACCCCTGAAGAAGACAACTGCCGCTTCACCTTGTTAAACGCCACATACTGGGCTTTGCCCTATATCCAAGGCAGTGCTTCTTTAAAAGCAAGTGGAGCGGGGCGAGGATGGTAGCCAGATTTGGAATAAAGCCCCTGTAATAATTCATTAATCCAGGAAAAGAGCGAAGTTCCATGGCGTCTCGGGAGCAGGGTCTATTTTAATTGCCTATCTCTTCTCAGCGACCAGGTGTAAGCCGCCTCGGTCCACACAATATTCCAAATACACCATGGTCGGGATTCTTCGGTGGCCAACGCTGAAATCAGGAACGGCGATCGGGCAGTGAATAACTCCCGACGCCGAAATCGCGGCAGGCGCCGGTTTGACGCCGAGTCGCAATGCTCCACCCCCACCATGTTCGCATCTCATTATCTGGCCCACCCACGATGCTCTGCGTTCGATGGGCCGAGTTCCCGACGGCGCGGTCCACATGTGATCTCAACAGTTATTAACCTGCCATGGTGGCTGCGGAGAGAAAGGGCATATAGACAATGTCCAGCGCCGCTATACTTCGCCGACAGTCGTGCTGCTGGCCGGGGGGCTTCTGCCAGTGCTGGGGGGAGTCGTGGACGGTGACCGGGAGGTGAGCTGTGGGGTTGGGGTGGACGGGTATGCGGTCCAGCACAACCGGGTGCGATCTGTGTGCGTGTGTGGGTGTATAGCGTACATGTGGCTGCAGCGTGTCAGCCCTGCACATGCCCCTCAAGGACCCAGTGATTCTTGCACCAATTTTCTTGTGTTCTGCGGGTGTTCCACGCGGCGCCAGTGAGAGCCTCTCACCGGTAGCGGAATCGGTGCAGATGTGGTGACGAATCTTCTGTCGTGGAACTTATCCTCCGTTGGTGTCAGCACTTAGACTCAGGAGCGGAGAATCCAGCCCCACTTCTTTCGCGTGAAACACGCACTTCGCAAACCCCATACTTGGAAAACCACTTCAATGCCGCATCAAAGCTCTTGTTCTTGTTCCGTGGCATCTGTGACTAACACGTCATCCAAGTAAACCACAACATGCAGCAATCCACGCAGGATGTTCTCCATGACCCGGTGGAAGACTGCGCGCACCAAGGACACTCCGAACAGAAGTCGGTGTACTCATCGAGTGCCTTGTGCGTACTAATTATGACATACTTTAAAAAAAAAAGAAATTTAGAGTACCAAATTATTTTTTTCCAATCAAGGGGGAATTTAGTGTAGCAATCCACCTATCTTTGGGTTGCGGGGGTGAAACTCACGCAGGTACGGGAGAACATGCAAACTCCACACAGACAGTGACCCAGGGCCGGGATTGAACCCGGGTCCTCAGCACCATAGGCGCAGTGCTAACCATTGCACCACTGTGCCACCCTGTGACGTACTTCCATGAGGATTTATCGAGCACCAGCTGTAGATAAGCGTTGCTCATGTTCAATTTCGTGAATATACAGCCACCGGCCAATGTTCCAGAGAATTCCGAGATGCAAGGTAAAGGGTAATGCTCCAACCTCAAAGCGACGTTCACTGTTCATTTATAGTCTCCGCAGAGGCGGACTGTCTTATTTGGCCTCATCACACCCGCACCGTACAATCAGCAAAGCACACGGGCTGAATAATGCCGCAAATGTCTAAACTCTGAAGTTCGGTCTCAACCTTCTTCACTGTTGCGTAGGGAACCAGGTGAGCACGAAAATATCGGGGCTGGGCTTCCAGATCCACCTGGATTTGTGCCATTGCCCCTTTAATGGTGCCCAAAGCAAGCTGGAAAACCTTCCGGAATTTGCTCAGTACTGTACACAAACCACCAGACCTCACTTGGAGGATATGCTGCCAATCCAAGTGGAACAGGTTTGGGCCATTTAATTGCGCAACAATGAGGGGAAGGTGCACTGACTGGTGCCCATAAACCACCAGAGTGAGGGTGGACCCCACGATATTTAGCCATTCCCCTGTATAAGTGGCCGAATGAGTCG
This sequence comes from Scyliorhinus torazame, assembly GCF_047496885.1. Lineage (NCBI taxonomy): Eukaryota > Metazoa > Chordata > Chondrichthyes > Carcharhiniformes > Scyliorhinidae > Scyliorhinus > Scyliorhinus torazame. The sequence continues at coordinate 110,255,668 of NC_092725.1, read as the reverse complement.
CCGTGTCAGCCAAATACAAAGTATGGAGTCCTTGTGTCAATAAGATCAAAAGTGCTCTGTGCCACCACAGAAATAGCTGTTCCCGTATCCAGCTCCATTTGACTATTCACTTGTATCAGAACGCAAGTAGGGGGCCACATGGGGCGCTGCCAAATAGCTCAGCTGCATCTCAGCTTCATCCTCGGCCCTTCTGGGTCATCTAGATGCAAGGCCCGGCCCCGGGGCTGATACCTAACTCGACCAAGACACCTGGAGAGTTGGCATTCCTGCTGCCAGCGGGTATGCCTAAATCAGCCGCATGTAGCACGTGGACTGCAATCTCCTTCAGCCGAGTCCAGGGACGTCGCATGCCTCGGCTTTTCGGATAGAAGCCAGAGTCGCAGTGGCTATCGGTCCGGTGAGGGTATGTATCTCTTGGACGCCGCATTCCGTGGTTTCTTCGGGATAGGGAGATCTGCAGTGCCTGTTGAAAAGTTAGGGAGACTTCACCCAAAAGCTTTTTCTGAGTTTCCATATTATTCATACCATAGTTCAAGTGGTCGCAAAGCATATCGGACAAAACATACAAAACGTGGTTATCTTCTGCAGCCGAGACACAAACTTGATGACAGACTCACTGGCAGATCTCTCCGCCGTTTTAAACCAATATCTTAAAACGATTATCAACGGGGTTGGGTAAAGTGCTGCGCCACAATCAGCACGAGCTGGTTGAATGTTTGCGTATCTGCCACTGCCGCGTACATGAGACTTCGGATCACCCCAAAAGTATGCGTTACACAGACCGTCAACAGTATGACTGCCTGGGGCTCGTTCTCTGTGATATTGTTGGCCCACATTCGTCCAGCCTATTTGTGCCAGTCTTCAACACCAACATCAAATGCACCTAACTGCCCAAACAGAGGCATAGCGACTCAAGGAAATCCAAACCTGGGTCCAGAAAATCTGGGAGGAGGCTTAACTGAGTAAGTCACAGTGTCGACAGCAAACCAGTTTATGGCTTGTCGCCAGTTTAATAAGGACACGGCGAGTCCACAACGAGTAAAATAAGAACAAAGTTTTATTTACAAACAATATATGTACACTACCCGGTAGACCCCCTGCCAGGTTTCTCTCTGTCGATTCCTGACTGGCTGGCCTTATGTACACTGGGTAATTGAGATACCCCGCCCCTAGCGGGGGAGCACGTACTCCTCAAGGAGCACGGAGAAGACAAGCATTCACACCCAGTAGGTCCCGTGCGGGATATTACAGGTGGGTGTGCAGCAGAGTAAAGAAGCCAGAGGTTACGTTTTATATTACAGAACAATCATGGAATAATGAGCAGTTTTAGCAGATGAGAGCAACAGAAGCTGATAGTGCATTGTGTGGTGCAGTCAGATGTGGCAGTGAAAAACAAAAGCAGTTGCCTGCTATATTTTTCTTATCCTGGCAGAAATGAACTAATTCTCAGGGACTGGGCACAGATGTAGAAACCATTTGAAATTACTTCAGGGCGTATAAAGGAGGCCTGGTCTCCCTGCAAGCAACTTACAAACTCAAACTGTTGCCAAGAATGACTCAGAGAGTTACTGAGAGCAATCCTCAACACTGAAAGCCACATCACTGGAGCAAGGACAGAGAAAGATGCAGGTTTAAGTTATGAGACAGATGTTAGGGTATTTTAATACTGCCCAGCCCCGAAGAACTGGGCAAATTAGCAGTTCATATTGCCGATGGGACTGACCCACTAATGTCCTCTACCAATCACTCAGGCTCTGATTTTAACCTGGAAAAAACCCACAAAGTTATTCTTTCCTCTATCAATTGGGCTGCAATCATTCATTGGATCTCTGCTATTTTAGCTATGAGCCTGCATGGGGAAGCCTTGAGGCTTTTTCCCCAGGCCAACCTGTGGCGACAGTGTGTACCTTTACAAGGTGTTCTGTAACAGCTCACCAAGGCTTCTTCGACAACACCTTCCAAATCCCCAGTCTCTCCCATCTCCCATCTGGAAGGACAAGGGCAACAGATACATGGGAACCCGCAAGTTCCCTTCCGAGCCACTCACCAGCCTAACTTGGAAATATACCGCCGTTCCTTTAACTGTCGCTGGGTGGGACTTTCCGGTCCCCGCCCCATGGAGTGTTTCCGGCAGCGGAGGCAGCTCGCCATTGGCCACTAGAAGGATTTTCCGGTCCCGCCAATGTCTCCAACATTTTGCATAACTCGCCTGTCCCGCCGCTGGGGAACCCATTGCGGGGTGGGCCGCCTTCGGCAAGACCGGAAAATCCCGCCGGCAGGAAGGGTCAGAAATTTCCGCCCACTGTGTCAAAATCCCACAACTCTCTCCATAACAGCACTGTGGGTGTACCTGTTCAAAAAGGCAGTTCATCACCTCAGGAAAATTAGGGGTGGGCAATAAATGTTGGGCTTACTGGTGACAAACCTTGAACTAGGATTGTTTTTGTTGTTTCCAACATTATGCTGAATCGCCAAGAGATTGGTTAATGGGAATCTGTGGCAGACTATTGATTTTTTTTCTTCGTTGATGGATGAAGGCCGATTGATGGAGTGGTCAAAGTGCTCTTGTCACCTTTCTAGAACGTGGCCTTTTTCTGTGAGGCACGTTGATCTGTTGGCACCAAGGGTAGGTGATAAAGCAGAAGCTGGTAGTCAGATTTCAGAGCGTTGCACAACCCCTTCCAATCTTTGTGGCCTGCATCTGACTGAAGTTCATCCGCTTTGTGATTCAGCCATCGCTCTGAGCTTGCATTGGACAATCCTGCGGATCTTTTGGTCGGCATTGTGCTTGGATAGCGATGACTGCTCATTGAGGTAAACCCTGTAGAGGTAGGTGATATTTCTCTTCCAGTTGTTTCTAGATTACCTAATTGTTTTCAGTGAGCCAATCTTGATGCTTACAAGAGGGAGTGCCAAGGGGCATCTAGAGCAGTGGACTACTCCATACCCTTCAAGTTAGTCCAGCCAGCCTCCAGGTAATGAGTATCCATTTTCATTGTACACAGGTGACTTCGGGTGCCTGAGAGAGTGTGGTGGTATGTATTAGGGGTAATACAGTACACCATGAATGCCGAGGAGCTATTGGAGGACAGATGCTGGGTCCCGATTGGATCTGCCGCCTACTGAGCTCCACCCAGATAGGCGGGGTATAAGAATCTGGGTTAATCCCCGCAGCTGTATTCTGTGACTGAGCTGCTGGGGAACAAGTCTGAACAAGTCTGCTCAATAAAGCCTTGATTGAAGTTCTTTACGTCTCGCCTCGTGTGTGATCGATGGTGCTACAGAGAGATTCCTTCATGACTGCCTGTTTGAGCCTTGAGAAATTGAGGCGCTTCTAGATCTTCATGCCCTTGGAGCGTCTAGGGAGAATAGATATTGACGCTTAGCACTGAATTGATAAGACAGTGGCCAGTCTAGCAGTCAGCATATGGAATACGTGATGAGTAAATGCTGCCTGTCGACTGTCTGGTGATCACATAGTTGAATTAATGCAAATGCATAGAACGGGGTGATTTCAAGATGTCATGTTATGATTAAGGAGGGAGAAAATTGCCGAGTTCCACTTCTGCATCTTTCTAGTGAAGAACAACCCCCTGGCCTAAACCTACAACTCCCAATGAATGTGCATCTGCTCATTGTCACAGGACTTGTGACATGTAAATAATGGGTTACACATAATAGAAAGATGATGAACGTGACTTCCATGTGATTTGGATTATAGCAAGGGAGAGTAGTGCATCGTCAGCCTCACTCTTTCACCTATCTTGGTCCAGTGGCAAGGCAAATTTAGAGAGCTGGAGAGAGATCTACATACAGTGGGAGCCCAGGACATGTCCTGCTTCTTGTCAATGTGTCTATGTGTTCCACAACACAATGCTGATCCATCCTTCAAGACCATTGGATCTTAGGTTGTTCTCATTGCTCAGTCTCCCTGTATTTGGTCATCACATGCTAGAATAGACAAATTCCAAGGTCACACAGTGTAGGAGACCCAATAGCTTCCCTCACCTGGTTTGGCCCACCTGTCAGAGCTGGTTACCAGAGTGTGGCGACTGTCACATGCTCCCAGCTACTTGCAGCCACAGGTGAGAGCTGGGTGAAGGTGAGGGTCCATAGCCATCTAAAGGTCAAGCCATCTAAATTTCAATCAAACCCTACTCAGCCCTCTGCAGATATTACTGGCAAATGCTCTCAAATAGAAACAGTAAACACTCAAATGCTTATTCAATGTTTATATCTGGCATTTCTGTCACCAAAGCTTTATATGTGTGCAGGGCTAGAACTGAAAATGGAAGCTATTATTTAGGGGACAAAATTAACTAATGATTTTTGATTACAAAATGTTTACACTGGCTGATGCAAAAGGCTTTTTGGTTTAAGATTCATTTACAATGCAGATTTCTAGTTTCAAAATATATTCTCTTCATTTTTTGCAGCTGTTAGCACAGATATTGTGTGTTGGTTTTAAATTGACTGTGAATTTTAAGTAGTATTACAACTCACAATCAATATGCCTCATTTTTTTGTTGGTAGGTTATATGCAGAAGGAGGGAGTGCAAAGGTATGCAACTGGTTATGGCCAGGTCAGCTGCAATGATGTTCCAGGGATGCATTGAGTTGAAAATGCAAATGAAAGAACCCACAATGAGCGCATTGACTCCAGCTATTCCACACTCGATGTCGGCATGCTAAGCGGAACTGAAAGTCTTGTCTTTGTTTTTAGTGGAGAAAGAGAAGTGAGGTTTGTCTTTAGAAAGAAAGCAGTAGCATTAAACTGCACTCATCTTTCCTCTGGGAATTGAGTTCAAATCCAGTTAATCAATATTAGATGAAAGTCCCCTGTATTTGTTGACCGTAAATGCCTGAGGTGAGATGAATTTGGATCCTAAATCCAAATTGTACAGGATACAGCCCTGGCACAAAATGGATATTAAATTGGCAGTCAGTAAAATGATGACCAGTGTGAACAAATGTACAAAATATTGCACTGGTGCAGGAGGGGCTGTTTTTAAAACCAGAGGAGATTGAATCAAAAGACTGTCTGTCAGCCTATTGGATCAATGTTCCGGCTTTGTTGAAGCTATCCTGAATTGCAGATTGGCCTGGGAACTTTTGGTATACCTGCACTTCCTTTGCTTCAAATATTTACCCTGGGTGCGATTCGCTACCTCGTTTCGCTTGAGCGAAAGGACAACAAGGCCGGTGAATAGCGGGAGAGGCCAAAAATGAGAACCGCGCCGGGTGTCAAACCATTTGCGATGCAACGGCCCACTCCCGTAGGCAAAATCGGGATCCTGCTGTAGCGTGGCGAGAAACCAATTATCACCACTTAAGCCCTATTTCCATATAATTCACGGGTGTCACCCCATATCTAACGGCCTCCCATGATTCATCAGCCTCCCCAGCAAGTGGTCACTCTGGAGCTAATTAGTGCTCCTTTTGAAAAAGGTGAAAAAGGTGAAAAAGATGCCAGAGGCATCAGAATGATTGTAGTGAGGGTATTTTAATGTTCCCCGTACAAGTGAACATCACTGCCCCACTCTCCCGATGGTGCCACGATCCCCACTCCCCTCCCAAATGTCCCCAAATGCCCCCTCCCACTGCCCCCCAATGCATATTCGACTCCTTATCCCCCCACCCCCACCCCCCCCCCGCCCCTCACCCCCTCCCCACCCAGTGCCCTCTCAATATTCCTTGTGCTCGTTCCTTGGCCTTGATGTGACCATCAATTCACTTGAGACAAGAGTAGAAATAAACTGTGGCTTTAATCAACTAGAACAGTGCCTGCCTGCGACTGATCTAACACTGAGAACTGCCGACAGGTCGACTGCTCTTTATACCTCCCTTCAAGGGGAGGAGCCATGGGCGGAGCCCATACATGCCCCAACATATTCCCTTATGGATAATGCCATACAATGGCCCATAGGTGGAGCCCACAAGGGCAACAGCATAGCACAGATACATTGGTGGATTATTGATATAATACATTCACCACAGGCCTTCCTTGCTCTACCGCTATGTCCTGGTGTATTACCAAGATGCACATCAGAGTTCGAGACAGCCAGCTGCTTACCTCGTCCCATGGCCTTCGATGCCCCTGGCTGGAATCCTTTGGGGCTCTGGGGCCGGAGAGCCCTGCCACACTTGTCAGTGGCACATGGACAGCCATGCTGCCCTGTTATGGGTTCTGGCTGAGCGATACGGCTTCAGAGAGGGTTGGAACATGGGGGAGCTAGTGGCCACCGTCGCCAGTTCATAGGATGGGTCCGGGTTGGCACCCAGTGCCCCCTCCTCCAAAGAGCCCTGGGGTTCAATTTGGGATGGCGGGGCAGCTGGATTGAGCCCCGGCTGTCCCCGCATCATCTGGCTCTGCCAGCCCTGGCGGTTCTCCATTCTCTGCACCACGGTGCCGACGCCCTCGGCGATGCTCCTCAGCGATTCTCTGAAGTGCCTTGGCAATACCAACCTGCAACTGGGACAAGCCATTCCCACCTGAGAGCGGGACATGTCCCGCAGTGCCTCATCAAGGTCAGCATGGTGCTGCATCACGTCCCCCAGCGAGTCAGACATTTTGCCTCAGCGACTGCACCACGCCTTGGACACCTCCACTAATGCTGCTGATGTTGTGCACCAGGCTCTCCACTGTGGTCACCACTCTAACAGTGTTGGCCTCAGTGCCACGCATTGCCAGTGATGTCTCCTGCACCCGTCGCCTCTAGGACTCTTCCAATCGGCTATGGATCTGCTGGAGTATTGCTGACATCACCCCCTGAATGTGCCGGCTGCTCCCTAACCTCTCCATCAGCACAGGGATAGCATGTTTCATAGACTCAGCATCTGGCTGGACCCCAGCTGGGACTTGGGATCCCACAGACCTCCAACTGCTGTCTCACCTGGGCGTTCCTGCCTCCACCTGGTGTGCATCAGCAGCTGTGTGGTGCTCACCAGATTGTGCCCCAGAAGCCTGTCCACTAACATTGCCCACTAAGGTGCATGTCTCTGCGCTGGTGGAGGGTGGATATGACAGCTGTGCCGCGTCTATGGTGGCATCCTCAGAGCTCTCGTCCGAGGTGGTGTCATGGGAGACAGGGGAGGGGGCCACCCCAGGATGGGCCGGCGCTGTCGGCTGGAGGACCTGTGGGAGAATGAACACGTGGTCAGTGGGAGGGATGGGTCAGTCTGTATGGCAATAACAACTCACGTTTGACAGGTCCTCCGGGTGATCTCCGCATCGGTGACCCTTCAGTCCTCGGCCAACCCCGTAACCTCCAGGGCCCGTTCCTCGAAGGTCATGAGGAGTCTTATGACCGGCACCCCTCCGTCACTCTGGGCCCTCTCTCGACCATTGTGGGACAGCTTCTCTTGTGGAGATAGAGAGGGCATCGTTAACCGCATGTGCTGTTTATATTGGTCGGGGGGGAGGTTGGTGTGAAGGAAGGTTTGGGGGGTGAAGGGAGGGGAGGTGAAGGGATGGGGGATGAAGAGAGTGGGATGAAGGGAGTCGGGTGAAGGGTAGGTTGGGGGCTAATGGATGGTTGGGACGGACTGGTCACATTTGGATGGGAGTTTTCGGGGGGGGGATATCAACTCACGCCTACAGCCCGGTGTAGGTCATTGACCTTCTTGCAGCAATGGAGGCCAGTCCTCCTGGTCACGCTTCCCGAGCTGCGGGCCACAGCCACTTCATCCCAGGTGGCACTGGCTGCCCTGTGGTTCACCCTCGGGGAATAGGACATCCCTCCTGGCCTCGACCAGGTCTAGAAGCCTCCCTCGGTTCAGTGTCTCCAAACCTTGGGGCCGGTTATCTCAGTGTCGTGTCTGCGAGTCTTCATTTGCGGCATGAAGCCCTTGGGGCCTTGATAATAAACGTTGTGTTGCGTTGTCGCCCTCACCGGGTTGAGCGGCGGGAAGTTCGCTTGAGTTCCCGCTCGTTACCACACTTGGAAATCTTTCCGGAGAATCGCACCCTCTGTTTTCCCTTAAAGACACAATGGTCCCTGTCCCAGCCATTCCCTTTGGCCTGATATTGCATTTGTAAAGAAATGAATTCCTTAGGGATTCTGACCTAACGGCCCAGATTTTGTGATATTAGCGAAATCAAGGCTGTGCTTGCCCACAATGAGGACACCTTAGTGCAGGCAGCAGGAAAGGTCTGGGCCTACCAAATTTTCTCAGGTACTTCCCTTTAATCTCCAACGTTCCCAAAACAAGGAAGACATGCACAAAGAGGAAAGTCCAACTTTTAATTGGCTGGGCATCGTAAAGTGAGTGAAATTATTTTGTTAAAAACTCCTACTTACCACTACCACTATTTTAATAAGGACATTTTTGGTGTGTTTGGAGACAGGAAATGCAATAAAGAAGTTCAATATTCTTTGGCATGGAAGATCATTCCTCTATTAAGCTGAAGTACAAGCTGGTCAAGATGTCTGCAGTTTTGCATCCCAGTTTATTTGTCATCATTGGAAGGTGTCGACCTAATGTAAACACGCATCCTATTCGCCCTCGATGTGACAGGATGAAAGCGTTCAGTGAGCATTGGTTCCTTATCAAAATTACTCTGCCGTTCAGCATAAAAGCAAAGGCCAGTTTCAATGTGAGTCAGTGAATCTTACACATAAAGTTTATTTTGCAGATGGTACTGTCACTGGGAATACCAGGCTAGCTAATTTGCAAAGTCCTAGAATGGACACAGTGAGTATAGAATCATAGAATTTACAGTGCAGAAGGAGGCCATTTGGCCCATTGAGTCTGCACTGGCTCTTGGAAAGAACACCCTACCTAAGCCCACACCTCCACCCTATCCCCATAACCCAGTAACCCCACCTCCCCTTTTTGGACACCAAGGGCCATTTATCATGGCCAATCCATCTAACCTGCGCATCTTTGGTCTGTGGGAGGAAACTGGAGCACCTGGAGGAAACCCATGCAGACATGGGCAGAACGTGCAAACTCCACACAGACAGTGATCCAAGCCATCAATCGAACCTGGGACCCTAGAGCTGTGAAGCAACAGTGCTACCCACTGTACTACTGTGCTGTCCCATAGTTAGGTAGTCGGACATTTGCTAGTATCTTCCAAAATATGTTCTGCTTACAGGCCATGCACAAGCACCATAAGATTACCAGGACAGGCGATAACCCAGTCATACTGCAGAGGCTCACCCAGGAAGAGAAGATAGCCCTCACCTTTGGTTGAGGCGATTGGCGAAGGTGTCGTGGCCACCAAGAACCCTCCATTTGTTTGTTCCTGTCCCAACACTAATTTGCTGCTTGGATCCTCACTGCGAAGCAGGCATGTGACACAGAGAACATTTTATGGTCTTACCTCTTCTGGAAGGCACTGCCTTGTGGATACTTCCTTAAAAAGCTTTGTGCAGAGGTTATTCTGGTTTAATGGCTTGTTAATGGTTTGAAAACACTGAGGTATGATGAAGATGAATTGTGTAGGCTGACTGTTACTCATTACAGCCATTTGCAAGAATCGCTCATAGTGGCATTCTCAGGAATTTGCTGATATGCGAAGTATGATTTCTGAAAAAGCAATTAGCCCTCCCAAGTGAGGTAAAAGTGCATGGCGCGCAGAGTATTTCTTTATTTCAGAGTGGGGCATCTCACTTTGTCTGGATATGGGCACGTGATGAAAAATAACAAGGTGACACAGCATGGAGACAACTTTTGCTAACAGAATGACTTATATCAGTACATCTTCCAAGAAACTCTTAAAGGCACGTGTGCCCTTCTCATTGTTGTGATCACATTTTTTGCCTATTAGTCGGGATTTGCAGTGACACTCAATGAAGGATGAAGGTCACGTATTATAATGAGATTTTTATTTGTCATCAAGCAGCCATCTCACTGGTGTCAGAAAAGTGAGGTATCCTTTGCAAGCTTTTTCGATTGGCAGGACACCATATGGCCATTCTTCAGAATTATGCACAGATGGCAATTGTAGACTAAGAAACTGTGGCAATTGGCCAGGAATCTCATGCATCAAGGCAGCAACTTTTATCAACGGCACATCTGGTTGCTGTTTTCAATTAAAGTATATTTTGGAACTGTTTTGCCTCTCATGTGAGTTTCTGCAATCCTACTGATTTTAAATTAAAATAAAAACGCACGTCGTGTCATTTATTTTATACGGCTATTATGATCAATTTACTTACTGCCTGTTGTGGAAACTACCTGATTTTTATTTTTCACATTAGGCAGTCAATCCACGATGCCAGTTTAATGCCCAGGTGAACATTATGTACCGCACAGCAGGATAGACAGACATGTTTCTCGTTCAACCTCGTCTCTGCAAGACGGTATGAGGGATCGACCATCACACTGCACTGTCATGCCATGTTTAAATAGAGATTCAAGCATGCTAAATAAGATTTGAAGCATTTTTCTGTCTAAAGTTTAGGGTGTGGGGAGCGGAGGGGATGTGGCAACAGCAGCCTTAGGATCAAACTTGAAGAGGCATTGGATCTGGTCACCAGGATACACGAAGGTTGATGTAAGAAGCAGTGGCATCGCTAAGGTTACGTATCAAGAGAACAGGAGAAACCCTTAACCCCATGAGGGCAGACGAGCAAAAGCTTGGTCAAAGAGGTAGGCTTTGAGGGACAATTAAAAACAAAGTGAGGAGAGCGAGGGAGGTGGAAAGGTTCAGCGAGGGAATTTCAGAGCTCAGCGGCTAAGCAACTGAAGGCAGGGCCGCCAATGGGGCAGTGATTAAAATTGGGAATGCGCAAGAGTCCAGAATTGAAGGGGAACAGGGACCTTGGAGGAATAGGACTCATAGACAATCTCATAGAGAAGGGAGGCTGAGATGTGTGCCTCATAGAATCAAAACAGTTTAGTTTCTATGATTTTTCCACTAGTGGGAGGAACGTAGGATGGGACGTCGTTGTGAACCTACTTTGCAGTTCAAGAGCGGCAGGATTGAAGATGAGGCTGCAATCCTCTGCCTCCGGCGGGATCCTCCCGTCCTGGCGACTGAAGGTTCCCTGGCAACTCATTGACAGTGGCGGGACCGGAAGATTCAGCTGCCAATCGATGGCGAGCCACATCCGCCACCTTTAACCATGCTGCGGGGGATGACAGAAAATCCCACCCTGCTTGTTTGTTCTTTACTTGTGTCAAGGTGCAGACACTACTTTTGAAAGGAATCAGTCAGAATCAATCAGAATAGATGAGGCTACAACAGTTTGGTTGACAAATAAACAAAGTGACTTGAACCTTCCTGTTGTTTGGGGGGGGGTTCATGATAAAAAGTGAAGAGCAGAGTTTTTTTTAAATGATTTACTTCCTACTCTCAGCTTACAGGACTTAAGTCTAGTGGTCAAGGTTTTGCTGCTCTCATTTGGTTCGATTCCGTGTGAGGGAATTATTTTTTAAATGCTTGAAGAGGAACATTTTGCAGAGTTATGGGGCAAGAACAGTGAAGTAGGACTCCATCCAAGAGCCAATACAAACAGGAAGGACCAAGTGGTCCCCTTCTGCGCTGTATCTTTCTATTGGTCAATTATTAATACTTTAAAAAATATTATTCTATTAATATGGAATGTTACACATATTACATTATCACTCAGAAAACCTTCATACAAATCCAAGCAGAAATGTTAGTTTCTCGCGTTGAATGTCAGATGGTCACTTTATTACTTTAATAGGATCGGGACAATCAGATGATAATTTGAACAATAACGCCCTGTGGGATTAAGATTGTTTTGATACCAATGTCCAAGCCAGATTGTTTCAGTGAATGGCAGGCTGAGAGCAGAACAAAGTGCAATTTATTATCTTGATATAGAAGGCGACCTATTCACGCAGCAGGATTCATACAGCAGCTACTACCTGCACTCAAACTCAAGCAGATAAGTAGTGATCTAAATCATCTTCAAGACAACACTTAGAGTTGCCCGCATGCCTTGCCAAACACAACTGATTCTATCTGTGTGCCAAGAAAGACGTGTCATTTAGCAAAACTCAGTTAGCGATTAATCACAGACAATTCAATTGCCTTGGTACGCTTCGTCTGCAGATTTATGTCTGCACAAGTACTTACGTGATTGTGGATCCTGAATTTTCTCTCTTCCTATTTGTTGAGACAATCCCTGTGCCACCTCCTTGTCAGCATTGCACATTAGTGCCTTCATTAACATTTCAGTTTTGTTAATGAATATTTCTTTAATGAACGAACCTGAAGTTTTCCTGCATACACACACACATAAGATGCATGGTGCCCAAATGTATCCATTTGAATCTCTGGGCACGATTTAATGGCCGTGTTGCGCTTAAGCGAGAGTGTATTAAAATCACATGAGAGGCCAAAATCTGGAATGCCGCCAGCACGCCAATCTGTTTACGATCTAACTGGTCACCCCCCTTTGCGAAATCAGGATCCTGCCATAGCGTGATCACCACTTAAGGCCAATCTCCATCCAATTAACAGGAGCGACCCCTTATCTAACGGCCTCCCGTGATCTAACCGTCTCCCCAGCAAGTGGTCATATGGACACCCGCCAGTCCGCTGTGCCACCCTGAGTTCCCGTTCTGGGGGCAACCCCAGCCCGCCATCCCCACCGACATCCCATAACTCCCACTGACCACAGATGCCTCTGGCCATGCGGCTGAAGGCTATCGCTAATTGGGAATCATAATTAAGTTAGCACTGCACACCTCCCAAGCGGATCCCCTTGGGTAGAGCTGGTTTAGCACAGTGGGCTAAATAGCTGGCTTGTAATGCAGAACAAGGCCAGCAGCGCGGGTTCAATTCCCGTACCGGCCTCCCTGAATAGGCGCCGGAATATGGCGACCAGGGGCTTTTCACAGTAACTTCATTGAAGTCTACTTGTGACAATAAGCAATTATTATTACTAGATGGAGGTTTTCGCTGGTATGGGAATCTAGAACCAAGGGACATAATCTCAGGATATGGGGAAACATGTATTCACTCAAAGGATAGTGAACCTGTGGAATTCCCTACCACAGAAGATGGTGGAGGTGAAGTCACTGAATGTTTTGAAGAAAGAGACAGATAATGTTTAAAGATTTTACTGGCATTAAGGGGTATGGGGAGAAAGTGTGAATATAGCACCAAGATTAGGGATATTGAATGACGAAGCAATGCTGGAAGGGCCAAATGGCCTCCTCCTAGTTTCTATATTTTAGGGCAGCACGGTAGCATAGTGGTTAGCACAATTGCTTCACAGCTCCAGGGTCCCAGGTTCGATTCCGGCTTGGGTCACTGTCTGTGCGGAGTCTGCACATCCTCCCCGTGTGTGCGTGGGTTTCCTCCGGGTGCCCCGGTTTCCTCCCACAGTCCAAAGATGTGCAGGTTAGGTGGATTGGCCATGGCAAATTGCCCTTAGTGTCCAAAATTGCCCTTAGTGTTGGTTGGGGTTACTGGGTTATGGGGATAGGGTGGAGGTGTTGACCTTGGGTAGGGTGCTCTTTCCAAGAGCCGGTGCAGACTCGATGGGCCGAATGGCCTCCTTCTGCACTGTAAATTCTATGATATCTATGACATGTGGCATGTAGGAGTTATTGTGTAGCATCCCAATCAGAGCGTGATGCCTGAACACTGTAGGGAGCAACACCACAGACAGAGCGACCAACATCCGAGCACCCTGGGGCTGGGTCAGAGCACCGAGGACGAGCCCGGGGAGGTCCCGCAGGATTAGCCGGAGCTAGGGAGGCCCTCATCCTTGTCCGCTTCATGTAGGACGTTGCCTCAGCCATCATTCCCCTCTTCCCACTTGCCCCCCCCCATTCCCCACCCCCATCTCCTTTCCCCCCTCCCACCCTGTCCCACCCTCACAGGGTCTGTGTAACTGCACTCCAGAATGACGGGAGTGTTGGCACGGTCAGCGGGTCACTGTTGAGGGGAGGAGAATGATGATATCCCGCTCAGAGCTGAGCGGCAGTGCTCCTCAATCTTTGCCATAGTTTGACCGCTGCCTGTCTGTTGAGTGCTCGCTCATACCCATCACCTGCAAATGGTGTGCTGGGGGGTGAGGGTGGAGGGAGTAAGAGGCACCCAGGAACTCCATGTTCGGGGAGCTGAGGAATGGGATTGGTGCACCACCCGCATTGCAGAAGGAAGTGCCAGAGGCGGAATATTTGTCAAGGTCAACATTTTATAATGCTATCCACGTGTCCCAAAATGCTCTAATTCCCTGATCCTGCCGCCCTTCTCTCCCAATCCCTCCTCGCACCCATTCCCCCCCCCCACCCTCACCTCACCCTTTCCCCCCCTACCCGGCTCCCCCAAGTGCCCTCTCAGTGATCCTCAACCTGCTTAGCCTTCCGTGCTCTGCCGCTGCACCTAGGTGTGTCACCAGGGTGCACATCACAGGTGGAGACAGCCTACTGCTTACTGCATCCATGGCCTTTTATGCCCCTGGCGGGTGTCCTCAGGGGGCCCTGGGGCCGGAGAGGCCCGGCGCCCTTGCCGGCGGCACATGCCCGATTGTGCCACCCAGTTCCGGGTGCTGACTTGGACATGCTGTTGAGGCGCTCAGCCATGGCCGTCACCGACTGAGCTACGCCTGGGCCACCTCCATTCATGCTGCCGAAGTCATGCACCAGGCTGCCCACTGCGGTCGCCTGTTGTTGGCCTCAGTGCCATGAGTTGCTGATGCCATCTCCTGCATCCGTAGCCTCTGGGGCTCCAACTCGGATATGGACCTGCTGGGGTGTCGCTGTCAGCCCCCACTGAATCTCTTGGCCGCACCCTAATGTCTGCATAAGCTCCGGCAAAACTGGTCCAGAGGCTCAGCGTCTGACTGGGACACAGCTGGGTCCTGGGATCCTGCAGACCTCTGACTGCTGCCTCCCCTGATCATCCCTGCCTCCATCTGATGTGCATTGGCAACTGTATGGTGCTCACCAGAATGTGCCCCAGAAGCCTGTCCACTACTTTTACCCACCAAGTGTGTCTCTGTGCTGGTGGAGGGTTGGGATGACAGTTGTGCCGTGAATACGGTGGTGTCCTTGGAGCTCTTCTCCGAGCTGTTCTCATGGGAGCATGGGAAGAGGGAGTGGGGAACCACCCCAGATGAGCGGCACTGTCAGATCTGGGTCCTGTGGGAGAATGGACATGTGTTCAGTGGGAGGATTGGGTCGCACTGCATGGCATTAACAACTCACGCGTGGCAGGTGTCTGTTTGGGGGCTGGTGGATCCTCACCTCTGCGCCGCATGCCAACCTCGAAGTTGATGACAGATCTGTCTTCGGCCACCTTCAGCACCCGTTCCTCATAGGGGGTGTGAACTCTGGGGCGTCATTCTCCGACCCCCCGCCGGGTCGGAGAATGGCCGTTGGCCGCCGTGAATCCCGCCCCCGTCCCCGCCGAAGTCTCCGGTACCGGAGATTGGGCGGGGGTGGGAATCGGGCCGCGCCGGTTGGCGGGACCCCCCGCTGGATTCTCCGGCCCGGATGGGCCGAAGTCCCGCCCAGAAATTGCCTGTCCCGCCGGCGTAAATCAAAGCTGGTATTTACCGATGGGACCAGGCGGCGTGGGCGGGCTCCGGGGTCCTGGGGGGGGGGGGGGGGCGCAGGGCGATCTGACCCCGGGGGGTGCCCCCACGGTGGCCTGGCCCGCGATCGGGCTGTTTCCCTTCCGACTCCGCCACGGCCTCCACCATGGCGGAGACGGAAGAGACTCTCCCCACTGCGCATGCGCGGGAAACTGACAGCGGCCGCTGACGCTCCCGCGCATGCGCCGCATTTCCGCGCCAGCTGGCGGGGCAACAAACGCCATTTCCGCCAGCTGGCGGGGCGGAAATCCCTCCGGCGTTGGCCTAGCTCCTCAATGTTGGGGCGAGGCCGCCAAAGATGTGGAGCATTCCACACCTTTGGGCCGGCGCGATGCCCGTCTGATTGGCACCGTCTATGGCGCCAGTCGGCGGACATCGCGCCGTTGGGGGAGAATTTTGCCCCTGATGTCCGGCCTCCCGCCGCCGATCTGGGCCCTCTGTCATCTGTTGTGGGCCAACTTCTCCTGTGGGGCCAAGGAGGAGGCATCATGAGCCACCCGCATCATTCATTACAGGGCTGTATGGGGTGTTTTGGGTCAGGGGGTGATGGGGCATATGGGGGGTGGGGTGGGGTGGATGTGGGTATGGGGAGATGGGGGGATATGGGGGAGATGGGCCCAAGGGGGAGGTGCATTTGGGGATGGGATGGCGAGGGTGGCACTGCTGGACATGGGTGAGCCGGGGCACGGAATCGTGCAGGGTAGGGGATGTGCCAGGCATTCTCGGTGGGGCTGGGGTGAGGAGGCGGTCGAGGGTCCGGTACCAACCCACCCATGCAGCCCAGCGGAGGTAATTGATCTTCTTACGCCACTAGTTGCCAGTCCTCCTGGTGATGCTCCCCGAGCTGACAGCCACTGCCACGTCCTCCCAGGCAGCTCTGGCTGCCCTGTGGCTGACCCTCCACGACCCTCGGGGGAGCAGGGCAACCCGTCTGGCCTCTACCATGTCCAACAATCTGCCCAGGTCGGCATCCCCGAATGGTGGGGCTGGTCTCTGTGGTGGCACGGCTGGGAGCTGAGTGGGGTTGGCTGTGCAGGAGCGGTTTAAGAGCTGCTCTCCCTTGTTAGCAGAGAGAGCAGTAGGGTGAGCACAGTCCTGGAGAATCAGCTGGCGGGCGAGGCTAGCATTTGCGGCGTGAAGCCCATGGAACCTCATTAATTGGACCAATTAATGTTTTGTGGCGATGATGGCCTCGCTGGTCCAAGCGTCGGGAAGTTTGCGGCAGCTCCTGCTCACTACCACACTTAGAAAACTTTTGATTAAATCGCACCCGCTATAAATCACCAGGGGGTGTTGATCTCATGCACATGTTCCATTTGGCAGCCTGCTACGTTGATGGTCACTCACAGGCAACAGGGATCTTTCACAATAAAAATTAAACAACTCCTGAACATCAGGAGAAAATCGTCATGACAATGGATTGCAGAAACTGCTTGAAATGTGCGTTTCCTTCTTATTTGCCGTGAACAGGAACTTGCTGGTTCTAATTTAATTTATAGGTATCTGCTTCTTGGGCACCAACCAAGAGATGCAGGAAAAAGAGACAAAGGAAAATTCAGCTACACTAATTTTCGACTTCACATGCTCCAGACAGAGCCCTGTTGGTTGAGATTGTAGGTTGAAATTGCAGAAAATGTAGATTTTGGAAGTATACATCAAGAAAAGGAAGGTTCCCTCCCAGCAGTACAAAGACAGAACATTAGGCATTAAATATAATCGTCAACAGAAAAGCGCAAAGACATTCTCTTCTAGGGGAATGGAATTCTGGTGGAGTGGTCCTGAGGAGAGTGGGCACACACCTTGAGTCTGCCGAGCATCTATCCCATTTAAGTTGTGTTTAAATTCTAGCCAGGTGAAGTGCTTTCTGCCCACATGTCCTATGTCATGGGAACATTTAGGTACAGTAGCGGGAGACATATGCAGGAATGTAGGATAAGTGTAGACCTTGAGTCTTTTCCTCTATTCAATCAGATCACGGCTGATATGTACCTTAAGTCCATTCACCTGTGCTTGGTTCCATATCTTTTTATACACGCTTGCCAGCAGAATCAACCTTGCACACTGCTGTTGTACAAGCCATGCCTTCTGGCAGCAAGCATGGGTACCCTCTATCAAATACATGTTAATATTGGATCAACAAACAACACTCGGATCAGTGTACTTCCTCGCCGTGTGCTACTCCTGACTTTTGTCCTGATTCCCAGTGCTGATTTTAAGCTGCAATATCATAGGTAGAGTACAATTTCCCCTCCCATATTAAAACGGAAATGGCTGTCACACCACTACTCCTGTTTTCTTTAGGTCCATCAGTGCCCCCAGATCACCATCCATACTCAATTCCAGTCAGTTTTTTGCACCACTAGATTGCTGTATCGTGCACATTACAGCCATATGCACGAATAGCCTCCCCCCCCCCCTTTAAAATTGTAGATTTTCACTTCAATCCAAATTAAAAACACACACATCCTATCCCAATTCCAGTAGAGGAGCTCAGCCATTGTACTGCGATCCAGTTATAAACCATGCAGCCCATTGACACCATGCAGGTCACCCATCCGCCCCGTGGAATAGTCACTTTAAGTAAGCCAAACTTGACCAAGAAAGGTCGCCATTCATCATTGATGTCTGCATCGTCGGAGCAAATATGCAATTTTTCTGAACATATAATGGAGTCAGTGGTGATTACTGTGGAGGGAAAAAAATGACCTAATCTGTAATGAATACAAGCAGATATATATTTATTATAACTTCACACAACAAAAATTTTACAGAATTATATTGTTACAGTGGGCTACATGACATTTTTAGTAGCAATTTATGAAAACTAAATTTCAGAGGAAAGATGTACAGACACATAATGGGTCACCTTGAGCCTCACTTATGTTACTAGTAAAGAAAGTTGCAGGTTATGAGGATAAATATACAAATGCAGCCATATCATATTAACAAAGGAGATTAGTATAAGCCTCTAAGTCTTTTTGCAAGCTCATTATTGTGACAAATGTCAGCAGAGTAAATGATTCACGCTTCACTCCTGCAAACAATGAGCCCTAGAAGGCCGCACATGGAGCACAATGCTCACTGGGCTCCATGGCTGGAAGCTAACAAACATCAATCCACTATACATTGTTACAGAGGTGAAAAGTGTTCAAAACAAGAAATGGAAATGTCCAGGAGGTTTATCAGCATGCAAAACAGAGGTTCATGTCTGAAGTACATCTCTTTGTCAGAATATTAGTGATCACTGTTGCGGGAGAGGTTGATTGGAGCCGAGGTAGAGAATTCAGTTGGGATCGAATTACGTTGTGTCGCATTGAAGGTTGAATGTGGACCTCGGGTTGGACTGCATAATCCAATGATCCCAGGGTAATGTTCCGGGGAACTGGGTTCGCATCCCAACATGGCAGATGTCAAAATTTGAATCCAATAAAAAAATAGAATCTGGAATTAAAAGTTGATTGTCGATTGTCATAAAAGCCTATCTGGTTCACTGATGTCCTTTAGGTATTATGTGGAGATGCCGGCGTTGGACTGGGGTGAGCACAGTAAGAAGTTTTACAACACCAGGTTAAAGTCCAACAGGTTTGTTTCGATGTCACTAGCTTTCGGAGGAGCAGTGCTCCGAAAGCTAGTGACATTGAAACAAACCTGTTGGACTTTAACCTGGTGTTGTAAAATTTCTTACTGTCCTTTAGGTAAGGGTATCTGTCATCCTGGAGCACTTGCAGTGTAAGAAGGAGGCCATTCAGTCCAACAAGTTTGCATCACCCCCTGAAAGGGCACTGCAAGTCCCCCTCTCTATCCGCCGTAACTCTGTGCATTTATCATCCCCGTAACTCTGTGCATTTCATAGAATTTACAGTGCAGAAGGAGGCCATTCGGCCTATCGAGTCTGCACCGGCTCTTTGAAAGAGCACCCCACCCAAGCCCACATCTCCACCCTATCCCCATAATCCAGTAACCCCACCCAACATTAAGGGCAATTTTGAACACTAAGGGCAATTTGTCATGGCCAATCCACCTAACCTGCACATCTTTGGACTGTGGGAGGAAACCGGAGCACCCGGAGGAAACCCACGCACACACGGGGAGAACGTGCAGACTCCGAACCAAGCCGGGAATCGAACCTGGGACCCTGGAGCTGTGAAGCAATTGTGCTAACCACCAGGCTACCGTGCTAATTATGGCCACTCCACCTAACCTGGATATCTTTGTCACCCAAGGCCGGAATCGAATCCAAATCCCTGGCACTGTGAGGCAGCAGTGCTTACCACTGTGCCAACATGCCTTTTTTTTGTATTGACACTTTTTAATCGAATTAAACATTCGGTTCAGAAGTTCTGACATATTTAAATTACAGCTTAAGTAAAAAAAAACACCTAGTCTGGCCTACACGTGACTCCAGAACCACAGCAATGTGGTTAACTCTTTAATGTCCTTTGAAATGGCCTAACAAGCCACTCAAGTCAAGGGCAATTAGGGAAGGGCAATAATTGCTAACGTGGCCAGCGATGCCCACATCCCATGAATGAATTTTTAAAAATTAAATCCGAGCATTATCATTTGCTAAGAAGCCAGTGGAATACAAAGGAATGTACATTTGCTTCTGCTCAAGTCAATATTTTCCATTCTATGCTACTTTTTCTAGAGAAGTGTTTATGAAGGTAAGTTTTCCAATACCCATATTTGGACTTTGGGAATAAGTATTCAGATGAGCTAGGAACATTTGACCACACCGGTCCTTACAGATTGATCAGGCTTATATATTTGCTGTAAGTTCGGAGCCTGAATTCAGCTTGCCCAATCAATGATGAGAGTGAGAAATAATAATAATAATCTTTATTATTGTCACAAGTAGGCTTACATTAACACTGCAATGAAGCTACTGTGAAAAGCCCATAGTCGCCACATTCCGGCGCCCGTTCGGGTACATATGGGAGCATTCAGAATGTCCAATTCATCTCCCAGCACGTCTTTCGGGGCTTGTGGGGGGAAACCGGAGCACCCGGAGGAAACCCACTCAGACACAGAAAGGACATGCAGACTCCGCACAGACAGTGACCCAAGCCGGGAATCGAACCTGGGTCCCTAGCGCTGTGAAGCAACAGTGCTCACCACTGCGCCACCGTGCCGCCCACAAACAGGCACATTTCGAGCTCTGAGATGAGTATCGCTTATGTGCCCAGAAGTTATACACCAGATACATCGATGACTTTTTTTTCTTTTGGACCCACGGCGAAGAATCACTGAAACAACTACACGATGACATCAATAAGTTCCATCCCACCATCAGACTCACCATGGACTACTCTCCAAAATCAGTTGCATTCTTGGACACACTCGTCTCCATCAAGGACGGTCACCTCAGCACTTCGCTTTACCGCAAACCCACGGATAACCTCATGATGCTCCACTTCTCCAGCTTCCACCCTAAACACATAAAAGAAGCCATCCTCTATGGACAAGCCCTCCGTATACGCAGGATCTGCTCCGACGAGGAGGAGCGTAACAGACATCTACAGACACTGAAAGATGCCTCGTACGAACAGGATATGGCGCTCGACTCATCATCGACAGTTCCAATGCGCCACAGCAAACAACTGAACCGACCTCCTCAGAAGACAAAAACGGGATACAACCGACAGAGTACCCTTCGTCGTCCAGTACTTTCCCAGAGCGGAGAAACTACGACATCTTCTTCGCAGCCTTCAACACGTCATCGATGAAGATGAACATCTTGCCAAGGTCATCCCCACACCCTCACTACTTGCCTTCAAACACCGCGCATCCTCAAACAAACCATTGTTTGCAGCAAACTACCCAGCCTTCAGAGCAGCAACCACGACACCGCACAACCCTGCCATGGCAATCTGTGCAAGACGTGCCAGATCATCGACATGGATACCACCATTTCACATGAGAACACCACCCACCAGGTACACGGTACATACTCGTGCGACTCGGCCAATGTTGTCTACCTCATACGCTGCAGGAAAGGATGTCCTGAAGCGTGGTACATTGGCGAGACCATGCAGACGCTGCGACAACGAATGAACGGACATCGCGCGACAATCACCAGGCAGGAATGTTCCCTTCCAGTCGGGGAACACTTCAGCAGTCAAGGGCATTCAGCCTCTGATCTCCAGGTAAGCGTTCTCCAAGGCGGCCTTCAGGACGCGCGACAACGCAGAATCGCCGAGCAGAAACTTATAGCCAAGTTCCGCACACATGAGTGCGGCCTCAACCGGGACCTGGGATTCATGTTGCATTACATTCACCCCCCACCATCTGGCCTGGGCTTGCAAAATCCTACCAACTGTCCTGGCTTGAGACAATTCAGACCTCTTTAACCTGGGGTTACCCCATCTCTGGATCTGTAAACACTTAATTAACTGCAAATGCTTGCATTCTAAGCATTGTCTTGCATCTTTGAATTTATCTATGTATATGTTTCTGGAACCTACCTCTTCATTCACCTGAGGAAGGAGCTCCGAAAGCTAGTGTTTGAAACAAACCTGTTGGACTTTAACCTGGTGTTGTAAGACTTCTTACTGTGCTCACCCCAGTCCAACACCGGCATCTCCACATCGTGCCGAGAGGTGACTCAGAATGAGCTGCAAGTTCATAAAAGTTATGCCAGAGTTGGATGGTATCTGAAGCCAGGTTCCAGTGGATAGCACAACTAAAGCCAATACCGCCCTGGTGAACTGGAGCCTATAAAGGTATATGCTCTTGGATATTCCCAGGTAGGGACATCTGGATGTGTGCCCACTAACACAGGGAATCTGCTTCTAAGTGTATGTAGGAACATCAGGAAGGAGTCATAGAGTAAACCCATTGAGCCGACTCAGCTATTGAATTTAATTATTGCAGACCTGTACCTCACCCACCAGATAGCTCCGTGACACTTGGTAGCCTGAGCAAAGATTGATTCACTTCAGTCTTGAAAACTTCAAATTGCCCCAGCATCGAAACAGCCTTTTGGGGGAAAGAGCTTTCCAGTTTTCTGCTACCCTTTGTGTAAAACAGTCCTTGCTGATTTAGAATCATAGAATTCCTACAGTACAGAAGGAGGCCCATTGTGCCTGCACCGGCCTTGGAAGGACACCCAACTTAAGCCCAAGCCTCCATCCCATCCCCACAACCCAGTAACCCCACCTAACCCCAGGACACTAAGAAGCAATGCAGTATGGCCAATCCGCCTACCCTGCACATCTTTGGACTGTGGGAGGAAACCGGAGCACCCGGAGGAAACTCACGCGGACATGGTGAAAAAGTGCAACTCCGCACAGGCAGTTACCCAAGGCCGGAACTGGACCCGGGTCTCTGGAGCGGTGAAGCAGCAGTGCTAACCACTGTGCCACCAAGCTGCCCAGGGATGCTTTTTAATTTTAAGATTCTGCCTCCTCATTCTTGGTTCTCTCCGCCACAGAAAATAGTTTCCTCCACCTTATTGACCCTCCATTTAATCCCCTGCTTCATCCAATTGAGTAGAGCTCAAGCCAGTATCTATTTGAAGTATTTTGATTGCAGCGATAAACCAAATTTAATAACCCATTTCCTGAAAACCTAGAATGTGTGGTCCTTCCATTATGTTTTTGGGCTTGCTGAGCGCTCGGCAGGTTCTTTATGACAGCATTGGGGAATCATTCATTGCCTCATGTACATAAATTTCCGCACTTTATAATACTAAAATAAATGTCCTGCACCAACCAATTCCTCTGGGCTGGAAAAGCTGAGTAACTGATGATGAAAATGTTCAGTCAGTGTGCTTACAATCTTCTGTGATGATCAATGCACAGGTTTCCTCCCATGTTTAAAACCTGCAGAAAAATGAGGCAAAACGACAGCAGATAAGCAAGATGAAGTATTAAAGTGCTTTCTTTCTTAAAGATATGAAGAAAACTGAAAATCAAACCTTTGCCATAATGGGTGCCTGATCAGAACAGCAATTTTATACCCAAACATTGGATGGGATTTAACTAAATGGGAACAAAGTCCCATAGCGAGCAGGTTTAAGCTGCATGTTTCTTGGGGCTCACATCATCGAGAAACACAATGCTATAAAATAGTACACCAGTTAGATAGGGGGACATAAACGGGGAACACATGGCCGAGGCCACACAGCCCTGTTTTGTGCACTTAGGGGCTCCACTTGCCAGGCTGGCACCCAGGTGGCATTGCCAGGTACCAAGTTGGCACTGCCAGGGTGACTGAGTGGCACCAGTGCCAGGGTACCATCTTGCCCAAAGGGCATGCAGCTGGGGGCCTCCGATCCCCTGAGAGACCCCCATGAGTGTCATTCAATCTGGTCCCCAGTTTCTGAAGACAAGTACAACGGCACTTGCCCGAGGTCTCCAAGGTGAAGGGGATAGATCCCAATGCGTTGGGTACCTCGGGAAACTGCACATTAGAGTGAGACTAGCTGCCTCACTCTAATATGCAGATTTGCCTAAAATTAATTGCAACGTCTCGCAAGATTGCGTTAGGGCCATTGAGTCTGCACCAACTCTCTGAAAGAACATCCCACCTATGCCCACTCCCTGCCCCACAACGCCACCTAACCTGCACAGCTTTGGAGACTAAGGGGCAATCTAACATGACCAATCCACTTAACCTTCACATCTTTGGATTGTGGGACGAAACCAGAGCACCCAAAGGAAATCCACGCAGACACAGAGCGGAAGTGCAAACTCCACACAGACAGTCACCCGAGGCTGGAATTGAATCTGGGTCCCTGGCGCTGTGAGGCAGCAATGCTAACTTCCTTGCAACACATTCTGGTTACGATCCCGAGTTTAAGAAACATATAAGAAAATTAATCAGTCTGTGTAAATTATTAAGCCTGCAGGGTTACTTTAGAAAAAACAATCAAAGCTTCTGTCAGGGAAAGGATAATCTTTTCCTCGGAAAATAAAGCTTAATTGAGCCTGTAAAAAGATTAAAGAATATGTAGCATTTTATTAAAATTCAAACTTGTTAAAAAAATGAAATTTGTTGCGTTGATGAATGATGAAGGAATAATGAAAATGGTGCAAGCTGAAAGGACAACACCAGATCCATGATCCAGGTCGAAGGCCTTTCTGTGCTTTAACCTTTCGATGGTTCTATACGATTCAATAACTTGGCAATAGACTTTGAGGCTCTGCTGGCATGCCAGAGTGAGAAAAAAGAGCAGCAGCTTTAACAATAACAGCAATTAGAAAGGAAAATGGAAACCTAACAAGGGATTATGAATGTATTAATGATGCTTTTGAAGCCTATTACCAAGTTAGACACTTCAATGGGCAATCTTCCAAACAAAAAATATGGAGAAAATTACTTCGAAAATTAAATTACTCTCTCTAATGGAGAAGGATGCTGAGGAAATGAATGGACCAATAGCAGTGAAGGAGACTCAATCAACAATTCTGAGTCTGTTTGATCATCAATCAATGAGCGATTGCTTACTCTAATTACTCTACATTAAGTGGTGCAACAATAGGGTACAGCTGGGCTGGTGACTCACTAAGGTAACCTTGGCAACTGCTGAGAATACAAAAATACTTGGAGAAAATTGTATTGGGGCGCCAACAAATGTTCCCCTTGTCCAGTGCGAACCTTGAGTCAGATTGTGATTGTTAATTCTGGATTGATAGATTATTGTTTCAGAGTTCCTGAGGGGTAAGTTTCTAACTTCTAGGCAGAGTGGTGCAATCGGCCCAAAAAACAGGCCCCGATACAAAAATGTAGAAATAGAACCCCCACAAAACCCCACCACGGAGCCTGCCCCCCCCCCCCCCCCCCACTCCTCCGACACTGTCCCCTGGCATTGCCCGGACACAGCCTCCACCCGGCGTTGCGCTCTGTAACTCTGGGCAGTGCTGGGGGCAGTTCTCTATACAGTGCCAGGGCAGTGCCCGGCCGGGGACAGGGGGAAGTGCCAAGGTACTGCCCAGGCACGGCACTCTTCCCCTGGGGGATATAATTATCTGCGCGCGTCTGGCAAGATCTGCTCGGAAGGTACACACTGTGGGGGACCTGTCAAGGTTCATATTGACGTTCCCTCATGCCGGCGTGAATGGAAATTTTGACGGGGGTGCTATTGGATGTAATGGTTCATACATTTAAATAGGTTCAAATGGAGATCAATAAAACCCAATCCAATCTTGACTTTCAGTTTTGGGATTCCCATTATGAAATTGGCGGGGACAATCGGAACGGGAAGTCCCACCAGCGTAAACCACATTTTGCGAACACCCTCTAGACTTCTTGCTCACGCTGCCAATCCTGGTCCCTGAAAGCAGAAGCAGAAAATCTACCTGCCTGCCCTGCAGCACCTTCCCCGGCTCTCCACCTCCCCCCACCCAACTCCCCCACTGTATTTATGACACCGCCTGAGTACAGTGCACAAAGAAAAAGTGACGATGGAAGAGGGCTGATGATTGCACATCAGTAATGAAGACTCCCTGATTTTCCAGAAATTCTACATAGAATAATTTGAAATTTATAGTATGGAATCAGGCCATTTGGTCAAATGGTGTATAATGGACTCCATGCTCCTCAATAACCTCACCCTGCACCCTTCACCTAGCCCTATCAGCATTTTGTTCTATTCTTTCCTCTCTTGTACTTATTGAGTTTCCCCTAAAATCTAAGGGGTGAAAAATCAGGCCAGCAAATGGTCTTTTCCCTCTAAGCACCTTTGATGCTGCAACATTATAAAAGAAGATACACGTCTCTAATTCCTTCTTCCATGGAATAAGGTTCTGGGTTCTGATTTGATCTGATGGTGCAGTGACACCCATCAATGCACTAAAGCAAATGAAAGTGTAGATGAGCGCAGGCATCTCTTATGCTCGGACCTCATTGTCTGGGTTTATTTTGATTTTTATTATAAATGCTCCTCTCCAAATCATCAAGGCATCAGACTCAGGAAGCACCACGTGTCAATTCCTGAAAAGAGAAAACCAGTCAGCTGGGTTTAAACCCTCTCAGACAGCAAGCCATTCATTCATTTCTCTTTGATATTGGGCACGATTCAACAAAAACCTTTGTAAGTGCTGTTTTGGGCGGGTTAGGTGTGGTTTTCCTTGATGGCCGCAATGGCAAGATGGCGGTCAGTATTCGACTTTGTGTCAAAAATGAGCTCCCACATGAGTTGGCACCATTTGATTTGCCAGAGGTGATTACAGGAGGGGAGGAGAGGATGAGGCGGGGAAGGAGAGAAATGGGGCTGGATGGCTAGCACGGAAATGGGGGATGGGTTGAGCTGGTGGATACAGCCTCGTCCTAAGTTAATTTGGTGTGGATGAGGGTCTCCTGGGTCTTTCGGGTGTGCCGGACCCTTGCCGCCACCTGACCTCCATCCTCGGGCACCTCCTACGGCTCATCCCTGGGCAAGTCTGACAGCCCCTCCTGGTCCGGCCCTTCCGCCTCCTCCTCAAACAAGGCTGCTTGTCCCTCCTCCTCCTCCAGCATGTCGCCCCGCTGCTGTGCCAGGATGTGGAGGACACAGCAAACAACGACAAATGGGAAGACCCTCTGGGGGTGTGTATTGCAATGCAACACTGGAGTGGTTCAGGCACCAGAACCGCATTTTGTGCAGACCGATACACCATTCAATGTCAGCACGGGTGGCAGCATGGACCTTATGAGGCCTCCACATGGGTGTCAATAGTCAGGGCCTAAGTGGATACCCCTTATCCACCAAGAGCCAACCCATCATCCTGGGGTGGTCCTTGAAGACGCCGGGGATATCCCAGGGTGTAGATTTCCCCTTTATTTAGCGGGTCTCTGGGGACCTCTTTATTGAAGGGGTCTCTAGTGGGGGTCTCTAGTGGGGTCTCATTGTTTAGGGAGCCTCTGGGGGAGTCTCTTTATTGGCGGGGTCTGTATCTGTAAGATAATTGGCCAAAATACAGGTTGTGGGGAAAGTTAAATGATGGGTGAGGGGTGGAGGTATCTTTTACACATTAACCTGTCATGAGCTGGAATGCTGGTGGAAGCAAATTCATCAGTAAATTGCAAAGAAACGTAGATATGTTTTTGAAACGGAAAAGTAATAGCAGGGCTACGGGGAAAGAGGAGGTAAAAGGGACCAATTGGGTGGCTGTTTCTGAGAGCTGACACAGGCACAATAGGCCGCGTGACCTCCTTCTGTGCTGCAGGATTCCGTGGCCTGAGTTTCGTGGTCCCATGAGGGTGGGGCTGGGGGTGTGGTGGACGCCAGCCAAATGGATAGGAGCCGGATCAGAAACTTCCCCAATACATTCCCGCCAACCACTGGGTCTCGTTGCTTGATTACTTTTCTGCAGGAAACCAAGGGCAACTCCATGCTGAGACCATGTCGAGGTCGGTGTGCGTCAACTGCACCCTTAATTTCTCATGGGGCTGCTAACCTAACAATGCTTCAGGCCCTCTGATTGGGCCTCCAGTCTCAGGATCCCACTGCCATTGTGGCACGGTAGCACAGTGGTTAGCACTGTTGCTTCACAATGCCAGGGTTCCAGGTTCGATTCTTGGCTTGGGTCACTGTCTGTGCAGAGTTTGCATGTTCTCCCTGTGTCTGCGTGGGTTTCCTCCGGGTGCTCCGGTTTCCTCCCACAAATCCCAAAAGACGAGCTTGTTAGGTGAATTGGACGTTCTGACAGGCGCCGGAGTGTGGCGACTAGGGGATTTTCACAGTAACTTCATTGCAGTGTTAATGTAAGCCTGCTTGTGACACTAATAAAATTTATTATTAATAAGGTGATGGCCAGTTAGGAGGCTGCCTTCTGGAAGATTGTGGAAAAAGATGCTCTCGGGACCCCAAAATAGGCCTAATATCAGGGTCCATCGCTTTCTAGAAAATCCAACCATATGTTTCCATAGCAACGTGAATAAAACTACAGTATTGTTAGAAATGTGTAATAATTTTAGAGTGGACTAGAGTCCATAAGAACTACTACTCCTTAGCAGTTACAAAAATCTGTTGCTTTGCACAAAGTAAGGTTGTGCTTCTCCACTCTATATAGGTGGTAAAATTGTAACTTAAATGTTAACTTCTAGGCTTACAAGACTAATACACCTCCAATGACATGAACTGAATACTAAACACAATATGGTAACGATTTGGACCCTGACTATCCAGCCAGTGTGATAGCTGCCTGATAAGCATATCTGTGGTTATTGTTGAACTGTCTGCTTTTTGAGACAATGACTGCTCCAGGCTTCAATATGATGAACAAACACATTTTGGATATCAGAATAAGTGATATCAGGAGGAGCAATTTCAAGTGTGCTTTGGGGAAATCAGACAAGGTTGCCTGTTATCCCAGCTACTTTCTACTTAACCCTGGAACAATTCCGTACGGCCATTCAACAAAACAAAGATATTAAAGAGATTGGACTAGACATTGATTTAAACTGTCATTTTACATGGATACTATTCTTGCTATGATTAATGAGTTGCAGTCTCGGTACCTATATTAATGAGGACTATATGGAAATACAGATTGCTGTCTCGATATTCTATAATGTTGTAGAGATCTGAGGCGATATTTCTCTCTAAAGTTTGATACCCTGGAGAGTATGAAAAATGAGTTCATTTAAATGGTCACAATGAGGTCTAAAATTTACTGGCATCTTAATTAAAAAGAAATTGCAAAAATAAACACAATAATTTTTACAATTATAGATAATTTACAATTATGGTCAACTCCCCCCTTGTTATTAGAAAATAGAAGAGAAACAATAAGGAAGAATAGCATGGCCTTAACCATTTATAGAATGATAATAGCAATTTAGAATATGACAGCACTGCTGACATTAAAATAAAATCCCAAGGTGCATTACAGAAAGAAAGAGAAGTGGGCACTGATCCTGTAAATGATTCTGCTTAAAATACAGTAGACATTTGTCATGCAAATCAATAGAGTTGTGCCTGCCGTCTTGCTTGATAGGAAAGCCAAATTGGAATTTGGTAAATTATAAAGAGGATTTAGGATCAGGAAATCCATTGTGGCATTATTTAGTATTTCACACTCGATCTCACTGAAAAATGCATAATTCCCTTCGATAACAAGCATCCTTTGACGCAATGGGTGTCGCCATTGTCCAAGCTTGTTTATGACAAATCTGCTTCACCCTCAGATCCAGATTTTAAATCAGCCAGTAGATTGCCTGGGAAAGAAGCCATCCATGGTGGTTTTGGGGCAAATGGGAAGCCATCTTGAGAGGTAGCTTTCAACTCTTGCACTTTGTTTCAATATCATTGAGAAGTTGCACACAAAATTGCTCAGGAAGATCCAAAGTTTGATTCTTTATCTGTGCTGAGTTGACTAATCCCAGCAGTGGGTGTTCAAGCTGATGTAAAAGCTCAGCTCAGCTTGAAAAAGAAAAAGCAACTCAAGTTCATTTTTGCACTTCAGTGATTTCTCAACAAAGTGTGAATGATGTCCGAATTGGCTGTTCCAGTTCTTCGTAAACCTACTTGATGACACTCACGAGGATTGCTCACGTCTGAGGAAGATGATTAATATAATGAATAGTATCAGCAATGGTGTTATTAATAACCACTACCACTACTAGTTACAGTAATAATGTTATTAAACACTGTACATTAAGTGACATATTAAGCAATTGGACAGCTTTCACAGGAGGTGAATTCAGAATATCATCACATTGGAGGACAAAATGTCCAACAATGAGGTACTTCAAAGAGCTGAAATGCCTTGAATTGAAACACTCATCAGTGGAATCCAGTTGAAATGGAGTGGCCTTTGTATAATTGACAATACATTCCTTAAGCAGTCAAGTATCCACCACTTAACCTTGGACATAGCCTGTGAGATAGACCAAGATTAAGATTCAAAACTCCTTCAAGGCAAACCTCAGGAAATGTGGCAGGTGCACCAAGTACTGGGAGAAAACATTTTAAGGAAGAAGTAACTGGGAGCAATCTCCTATGTAAAGTGTTGTAGCTATTTAATATGGTTAACCATATACTCATTATAAGCCACTCCCAGAGTGAATGGAGTGGAAGAAACAATATTGACAAGAAAATAAATATTATTACATCAATGTAGTTAATAACATGTCTGAGGGACTTGTGCTGGGTCTATATCTGCAAATGATTATCATAGAGAATAACATAGTCATTTACTGATGTTGCCAAATTAAGAAGCTAATTAAGGGCAAATATGGGAAACTGCAGGATTAATTCAGCCATTTGGAGGAATGGGCAGATATGTGGCGAATGCAGTTCAGTCTAGATAAAGGCAGAATGTATATTTTGGGAAAAAGATCAAGTTTGGAAAAGTACCATAAATGATACATTTTGAAGGGATTGGCTAGGGTTAGACGGATCTAGGAACGCAGGTCTTTAAAAGCAAGGTTGCAGGTAGAAAATGCGCAAAGTGGAGTTTGGATTTTCTGTACAGTATAAATACAAAAGCAAGGAAACTGTGATAAATCTAAACGAGACATCGATTAGGCCACAGTTGAATTACTCTGTGCTATTTTGGGAATCCTACTATTGAAAGGACATTGCAACCATAAAAAAATAGATATAGATTGATTGGGTTGATAGCAGATCTGGCAGATTTTAGGAGGTGAAAAACTGTCTATATTTGCAAAAGTAAAGACTGATGGAGGAATCTAATAAGAGTGTAGAAATGTTCAAAAGAGTTGGTTAAAAATATTATTTTGACTGGGTTATTAGACTAAAAACTCTATGGCCAAGCTGAGAAGAATTTGATCAACACTCGAAGGTAAATATTTATCTAAATGTACCGGAAAAGAGCAGATAAAATGGGTTAAATAGATCTGTTGGATATAGTGCTAATACTGGTAATAAGGGTCAAATGGGGCTCCTGTCCTGGATTTTTGATGATTCAATGAACTTCTGATACCTTTGGATTTCCAAAGTACACTAAACAAAGAGTTGGAAACTGAACACCTCCATCCAGGTGGCTCATTTCTAGTAAATGTTTAAATCGAAAAAGCTAAAATGTCACTTATGTCATTGTATGATCAGCTATTTTAACGGGAGGATCCGCAGCTGCAGGTTGCCCTGAAAACTTGGCACGCTGCCAGTGGCTCCTCCAAATTATTGACACCTTCCTGGAAACCTCAGGCACCTTTTATTGGTATGCAGCTAAACAAATATAGTGTCAGTAGGACAGAAAAATGTTAGGTGGGGGTTACTGGGTTCCGTGGATAGGGTAGATACGTAGGGTTCAATAGGGTGCTCTTTGTAAGGGCCGCTGCAGACTCGATGGGCTGAATGGCTTCCTTCTGCACTGTAAATGCTATGATTCTATGAAAAACAAATCAGGAATCTTGTGAGACAGACAGAAATATCGTTAGCTGAAGAACCCATCGAATTCCCTTGTGGAACGCATTTTGAAATTTATGATCGAGAGAAGCCAGAAGAGACAAATGAAATACAATACACATCGATTTAATGACACGGCTCCTGATAGTAGCCCCAACTCATTCAATTATGCATGGAATGTGCTTCGTACCATATAGAATAAATTAGATGAAGCGTTTCTCTGCAGATGCAAATTTGTGCTTCCCTATTTTGATATGTTTTGGGACCACAGGGAAATATTCTGGATGAATGTAGTTGGCCGCATCTCGTAATACCAGATTTCTGTTTATCATTATCTCCAGGTAATTAATTATTAAGCACAACATTCCTCAATGCAAGTGTGCAAAATATCACCACTGGTCAACAATCATCCAAGTGAAAGACACGGGACTGGAAACTCCGTTCCCAGCGACGCGCAATTTGCTGGTGGCGGGATTCTCTCTTCCCGCCGCTTGTCAGTGGGATTTCCTATTGGAGCCACCCTGCTGGGAAACCCATGGTCAGGGGTGCACTTCCAGCAGGAAAAGAGAATTCCAACAGCCGGAGAACTCAGGCCATGATTCCAACAAATTGGAAAGCTGAAAGTATGGGAAAATCTTCATTTGACGTGATTGGAAGGGAAAACCTATTGCCTGACGAAGAAAAAAAAAATAATGTAAGACTCAAAATGAACATGATATCACATGGCATGTGACCAATAAGGTGCAGAACTTCACGCTTTGCAGTCGCATCCATTCAATAATACTCCGCTCGTTCACGGATGTTGAAGGTAGTAATTTACACCTGCTGAATTTGACTGATCCACATGATTTTTGAGGTTAAGTGTTCAGCTGGCCGATACTGATGGCAGAATGTTATTACTACAAAATTGGAGCTGTTCTCATTTATAAAGTACTAAAGAGAGAAACTGTGATACTAATAGCTTTGACCAGGCCTTATAGAGGGCATTGGTTGAGGCATTGCATGAATTAGGGATTTTGAAATGATACTTATGGTTGAGCTCTTTGGACAGTTTGTCAATTTTGCTTTTAATCCATTGCATTAGGCTTTGCGAAGCAATTTCAATGCTGATTTTATAAGATAATGAACAGGGAACAGAAGTTAGTAAAAGGAAGAGTTATGACTTTGTCTCCATGAAGTGTTTGGCCAGCAGCCAATTTACCTTGATAGTGAAGTGCACTACATCTAGGTCACACAGCAAATCTGGTCACTGGATGATTATGGGCGGCATATAGCACCAGGGATGCGGATTTGATTCCCGGCTTGGGTCACTGTCTGTGCGGAGTCTGCGCGTTTTCCCCGTGGCTGCGTGGGCTTCCTCCAGGTGCTCCAGTTTCTTCCCACAAAGTCCCGAAAGACGTGCTTGTTAGGTGAATTGGACATTCTGAATTCTCCCTCAGTGTACCTAAACAGGTGCCGGAGTGTGGCGACTAGGGGATTTTCACAGTAACTTCATTGCAGTGTTAATGTAAGCCTACTTGTGACACTAATAAAGATTTTTATTATTTTGCTGTGCCTTGGGCAAATTGTTTTTTTTATAATTCATTCATGGGATGTTGACACCAGTTGCCGATGCCAACATCTATTGCCCATCCCTATTTAAGACCATAAGATCATAAGAAATAGAAACAAGGGTGGGCCACTCAGCCCTTCGGGTCTGCTGTGCCATTTAATAACATCATGGCTGATCTAACACTTACTAAATCCACTTTCCTGCCTTATCTCCATAACCCATAATTCTGCTACTGATTAAAAACCTACCGATCCCAGCCTTGAAAATATCCAAGGACTTTGCCTCCACAACTTCCTGGGATAAAGAATTCCAAAGAACTTTCAATCAATCGTCTCCCATCGTTTCCACCCACAGTCCAAAGATGTGCAGGTTAGGTGAATTGGCCATGCTAAATTGCCATTAGTTTCCAAAAAAGGTTGGGTGGGGTCGCTGGGTTTCAGGGATGGGGTGGGGGAGTGGGCTTGGGTAGGGTGCTCTTTCCGAGGGCCGGTGCAGACTCGATGGGCCGAATGGCCTCCTTTGGCACTGTAAATTCTATGATCTCTCATTCTTCTGAACTCCAAGGAGTACAGGCTGAACCTGTTTAAGCTTTCCTCATACGGCAGTCCCTCCATGCCTGGGATCATCTTAGTAAACGTCCTCTGTACTGCCACCAATGATAGTATATCTTTCCTTAAATAAAGGGGCCAAAACTGTATACGGTATTTTAAACTAAAGAGGAAATACTGGAAAATCTCAGCAGGTCTGGCAGCATCTGTAGGGAGAGAAAAGAGCTAATGTTTCGAGTCCAGATGACCCTTTGACAAAGGCTGAAATTTTCCAGCATTTTCTCTTTGGTTTCAGATTCCAGCATCCGCAGTAATTTGCTTTTATACATTATTTTAAATGTGGCTTCACTAATACCGCGTGTAGTTGCAGCAACAGCTCTTTACTCTTGAACTTCAGCCCCCTTGAAATAAAAGCCAGCATTAGCAGTGATCCCGAGAGCACTTCACTGGTTAGTGCCCTCCAATCTGAGAAAGAAACCCTTATCACTACTCATTGTTTCCTGTTAATTAGCCAATCCTTTATCCATGCCAGAATATCACCTCCAACACAATGAGCAAATCTTGCAAACCTTATCAAACTTTTTGAAAAGCCAAATATACAACATCAACTGGTTCTTCTCTATCTACTTGAAACTCTCTCTATCTATTTGCCTTAGAGGAGGTGGTGGTGAATAGCCTTCTTAAACTGCTGCAGGGCTTGTGGTGCAGAAACACCTACAGTATGAAGGGAGTTCTCGGCTTTGGACCAGTTACGATGAAGGAACGATTACACAGTTCCAAGTAAGGATGGAGCACGACTTGAAAGGGAAGTTGCTGGTGGTGATGTTCCCTGTGAGGCGACAACCTTGTCCTGGGTCTCGGCCAGCAACTGCACTGAATGCCCCAGGCCTTGGGTCTGCTGATCCGTAGGCAAAACCGTCGTTCCCCATTGCCTCCACCACGGATGGAACCTGTGCGGTGTTGGCCTGGGTGGCACGCATGGTCAGCGCCACTTCCTGGTGGATACCTCCAACTGCACCTTCAGGTGCTGGATGCTCGCCAACAACCCCTCATGTAGTCCCTGGCTCTACAACTGCATCTCCACAATCGATTGGACTGTCCGTTCCAGTAGCCTGAAATCCATCTGGACGACAGCTAATCTCTGGGTCAGCCTGCCCTCCAACCGTCCGCCCCCTCGGGTGTTCCTACCTTCACTTGCTGTACCGGATCGGCTGGGAGGTGCGCACCAGAGAGTGTCTTCACTGAAGTGCCCAACCGAGATGAGTGCCTCTGCAATGGTGTAGGGTGTTGGAGACAGCTATGACGGGAAGTCAGTGTCATCCTCAGACTCGAGCTTTGGGAGTCATGCGTCACGGCTGAAGGGCTGGCATCTGAGCTGCTCTCAGCGTCAGTTCTCGGCTCTCGGGGGGGGGGGGCATGGATGTGGCATTGGCTGGGGGTGGGGGGGTTGCCAGATGGACCGCCCCATCGCCAGCAGGTCCTGTAAGGTACAAGGTAAGACACATGATTAGACCACGGGACGGGGGAGTGCGGGTGGGTGGGGGGTGCGAGTGGTGTGGGGATTTGGTGGGGCTGAGGGTGTTGATGGTGTGGGGGTGGGGGTGGTGTGGGGGTGAGAGTGGTTAGGGTAGGGGTGGTGTGGGGTGATGGTGGGGGAGAGGGTGGTGTGGGGGTAGATGTGTTGTGGGGTGAGGGTGGGGGTGAGGGAGGTGTAGGATTGAGGGTGGGAATGAGGGTGAGGGTGATGTGAGGGTGAGGGTGATGTGGGGGTGAAGGTGGGGTTGTGGGTGAGTGTGGTGTGGGGGTGGTTTTGGGGGGGGGGGGATTGACACCCATGCCACGGGGAACCGCAACTGAGCAGGTCTCATTTCCTCGTCCGCGGCCGAACTCCACCCCGGCGACCTCCCTTTCCTCAGGGCTGCTAACCACGTCCAGGGCTTTCTGCTGTGCCATGGTGAGGGGCCGCAGGTCCAGCTGTCCCCCCCCCAGTCTTCTCCCGCTCCCGGCGCTTGTGGGCAGCCTGCCTCTCCTCCATCGTGTCCAGGAGGGTCTCCAGCTCGCCACCCATGAAGCGTGGGGCACCGCGTCTTGCTGCCATCTCGTTGA
The DNA here is from genome assembly GCF_047496885.1 of Scyliorhinus torazame. Taxonomy (NCBI): domain Eukaryota; kingdom Metazoa; phylum Chordata; class Chondrichthyes; order Carcharhiniformes; family Scyliorhinidae; genus Scyliorhinus; species Scyliorhinus torazame. Next base: position 110,219,635 of record NC_092725.1, on the reverse strand, counting down.
CTGGGATGGTGCGTGTGGCTAGTGAAGTCTATATATGCGGCTGCAACTTCTCAGCCTCCTGAGAGTCAAGCGTGAATCCGGCCAATCCGGTATCGTTTCTCATTGGAATCGATTGTGTTCCATGTGGCCCTGGGGCTAGCCCCTTAACAGTAGCAGAATCGGTCCAGGTGCGGCGCCAGTTTTGCTGTTGTGGAACTCCACGAATTTTGCGCTGCCGTCTTAGCAATGGAGAATCCCGCCAATAATGTATAAGTTTATGCAATTGATTAATGCCAATACATAGACAATGTTAAAAATGGCAAAGAATGCCTGCTGGGTTCTTTTTCGTACTGATGTTGGAAAATTAATATAATTAAGCATCCTCCTGAGCAATGCTAAGGTTAGTTGAGGAATGACTTTGAAAATTGCTGACTGATTGATGCCCATGGTTGCTCTGGCACAGGTTTTAATATGCCAAGAGCATAGAAGTCATCAACTTCACTGGTGGGTGTTTGCGGTGTCAGTTTCACACCCTTGATTTCTTTACAGAAGTTAGATTTAATGAATTTTGATGAATTCAGTGAACGCTGCCAACCTGTCCCACTAATGTCCAACATTGTTCCTCAGCTCGTCTCCACTCACTGCTGTTCTCCCTTGCTATACACACGCTCATTTGCCAGCTGGAGTATCAGACAGTGATCAAGAATGTAGTGTCTGGTGGCATTTTCCTTCCTATTCCTGAGCAAATAATTTTACTCTTTAAGAAATCTAAATTTCCAGATAAAGACCACTAGGACAGCTGTGACTCTTGAGGGTACCTCTATTTTCGGAGTCTGAACTGACACAGAAACATAGAACATAAAGCACGAGTAGGCCATTCAGCCCTTCAAACCTGCTCCCCCATCAAAATGATCATGACTGATCATCCAACTCAGTAACCTGTTATCACTTTCACCCCAAGAGCTCTACCTACCTCCTTTTTGAAAACATACACTGTTTTGGCTTCAGCTGCTTTCTGTGGTAGAGAATTCCACAGCACACCACTCTCTGTGCGAAGAGGCTCCGCCTCATCTCAGTCCTAAATGGTTAACCCTGTATCCTTAGAAGTAACTCCTGGTTCTGGTTGTGCCTGCCATCGGGAACATCCTTGCTTCATCTACCCTGTCTAATCCTGTTAGAATTTTATAGGTGATGCACGATCAATCACTACTGAAGCGAGATTGAGGTCCAATTGAAGGCTTTATTGAACAAGTAGTTACCCCAGCAGCTCCGGTACAGAATGTGAATATAATCCTAACCAAATTAATCTCTCCGCACAAATCAGGCCTGCCATCCCAGGAATTTGTCTGGTAAACTTTCGCTGCTCTCTCCCTATAGCAAGAACATTCTTCTTCAGATAAGGAGGCCAAATAGGCCCACAATTTTCCAGGTGTGGTCTTACTAAGACCCTGTATAATTGCACCAAGAAATCCCTGGGCGTCATTCTCCGACCCCCCAAAATAATGAGACAATATTTTGACAACAGAATTCTTTTGCATCAAAATGTTTCATTTGAAATGCAAAATGTAGATGTATCCCATAGCGAAACAAAATGTTATACAACGGGCATTTCAATATTGTGTGCAATTCAAAATATGTCATGCAAAATTAATTTAATCGCTTCAAATGCTGGACTCTTTGACCGTTTAATAAAAAACATGTTAAAAAAATATTTTCGAAGACCAATTCTGCAAAAAAAGACCTCCTCAGATCCTAAAGTATGATGCTCAAACTGAATTGGGCTGGTTTGCATTTCCTCAGAAGAACCTAACCTTGATCATCCTTGATTATACCTCGAAAGTCCTACCTTTCTCATTCAAGATCACAATTTCTCTCATGGTTAAGGCTGTGAGCAATGGTAAAATCAAAGGCTTTTTGGAGGAAATGGGATCACTTTAATAAGTAATTGATAAAGTCTTATCGGGCAATTTTTCACTGCATTACATCAATTTCCAATTCATGTTTTTACAGTCTTTTGGTTTTCTTTCTGTAGTGACAGAGGTGCTCCGGTTTCCTCCCACAGTCCAAAGATGTGCAGGTTAGGAGGATTGCCCATGCTAAATTGCCCTTAGTGTCCAAAATTGCCCTTAGGTTGGGTGGGATTACTGGGTTATGGGGATAGGGTGGAGGTATTGGCCTTGGGTAGGGTGCTCTTTCCAAGAGCCGGTGCAGACTCGATGGGCCGAATGGCCTCCTTCTGAACTGTAAATTCTAAATTCTATGAAGGCAGGTGGCAGTGGATCAGATTACTGGCGTGCTGAGGGCTATCATTACTGATTTCTCTCCAGGAAATATATGTGAAGTAAGTAAGTAACAGAATTCTGTACATTACTGTGTAGCATGCCAAAAATTGGGGTAAAAATGATCCCCTGCCCCCAAAATACCTCACAAATGTCCAACATAACATTGATTTGATGATTTTCAGGCGACCTTAAGCAGGCCTCTCACATATGCTAGCAAGTTCTTCTTATGTCTGTTTTTGGTGCCCCTCTGAGAAATTGAGCTGTCCTAAATGTAACAGGTACTCGGCCAACTCTTGGTGAAGCCGAGGAAATGGCTGTCATCGAGAAAGTAAGCAACAGCGCTCCAGCCCTTCTAGCGCTGCAGTGGCTGTGAGAGGTAATGCAGTGCTGTGCCTGAGCCTAGTTCCCAGGAACACACTTGGGTGTCAAGTAGGTGTCAGGGATCCCTGGAGCGTGAGGGCAGGAGACGCCCTGGGGAGTACAATCTCAGTGTTAGTAAGAGTAGGCTGGGTTGGGGGGCTGGCGGGGAGAGGGAACACTGGTATCTCAGGTCCTGGAGGGAAGGGTGCCCCAAATCTAAAAACGGATTCAGACTGAGACACCCCCACCACTCCTCCAACCGTTCTTGTCCAAGGTGTAGATATTTAACTAGTCAATTTGATCCCCTGCTCCAACTGTCGCCCACCAGCCTAAGATTTGAGGTTGGGCAGGAAAAGGCTTTTAAGTAGCTATTAATAGGGGTATAGGCTGTCCTTGCCCGTCCAAAGCTGAAATTGCTTCTGGATCAGAGTGGGCATGCAATTTTACGTTCCTCCCCCACATCCCACCACAGTACCCATTAAGGTGGGGGTGGCATGGAGTGTCATTATGGTACAGTGAATCATTGTGGTACAGAATCAGGCCATTCAGCTGTTTCGGTCCATGTCTGTACCCTGTAGATCAATCCAATCAATATAATTCTCCAGCTCCATCCCCATCGCCTTGCAAGTTTCCTTTCCTCAAGTGGGCTAATGTTATGCTAAGTTGGCTGGAGGCCTTTAATACACCACGTTAGATTTAAGCCATGCATACCAGCAGCTTGAGCTGGAAGAAGAGTCAAGAAAGTTTGTTGCTATAAATACCCATAAAGGCTTGTTCCAATATACAAGATTGCCCTTTGGCACCTCATTGGTCTGTGCAATATTCCAGCGCACAATAGAGAGCATATTGCAGGGAATTCCAAAGATTGTCATGCATCTGGATGATGTCCTAGTGACAGGGGCAACACTAGAGGAGCACAAAGCAAATTTGGAAGAAGTCCAGAAGACATCGGTATTTGGCTAAAGCGGGAAAAGTGCACATCTCAGGCTGATGAAGTCACTTATTTAGTTTTCTGAGTTGATGTCAAGGGGTTACATCTGCTTAAAGATAAGTTAAAGGTAATAAAAGGGGTTCTGGAACCAAAGAATGCATCGGAATTGAAGACTTTTCTAGGGATGCTCAATTATTATGTCTAATGTTTGCCAAACTTGTTGACCATTTTGGCACCACTCCATCAACTTTTGATCAGGTTAAGCAGACCTTGCAGTCATCGACCTTACTGGTCCATGTCAACCTGGATAAACCCATTGTTCAGGTCAATTCTGTTTTTATTTCAGTGTAACTTCCCTACTTTTAATTTCAGAGCCTCTGTTTATGAGATCTATGGTGCTCTCTGCTTTGCTAACTGCTAAATAAGTCCTGCCACCTTAGCATAGAAGGTCTAAGCACATGAAATCCCAGGCCTCCCTGTCCCTGTACATTTTTTAGAACAGTGTAAGTTAGCCTACATTGTTTCTCCCTAACCAATATGCCAAAACCTCTTATACTTCTGTGTAGTAAATTCCATTGCCATTTGTCTGCTCATTCTGCTAGCAGTCAATTGGTATCATCTTCGTTGTCAATCCAATCTTGGGGAAGACCATCCTTCAGTCTGAAAAACCACCATTTACCAAAACTAACTGTTTCTGCCCTTCAGCCAATTTTTTTCCTACAAGCTGAAATTGACCCTTTTTCCCATGACCCTTAAATTGTTAACAAGCATTTTATGCGGTTCTTTGCGAAAGGCTTTCTTTAAATCCATACACAAAGCATACAAATCTGGAAATGGGGTAGCTGCTTGCAGGCACAATCAAATCCAGATTTGGAACAGATTCTGGTCTTGTGTACATCTTTGTGTAGTGTTGATTCTATGTCCAAAATGGACTGGAGCTCTTCAAAAAGGCAGGTCACTACCATCTCCTCAAGGGCAACTTTTAAATTTATTATTCACTTGAGGGATGTGGGCTTCGCTGGCGAGGCCAGCATTTGTTGCCTATCCTTAATTGCCCTTGAGAAGGTGGCAGCAAGTTGCCTTCTTGAGCCGCTGCAACCCATGTGATGTAGGTACACTCACAGGGCTGTTAGGGAGGCAGTTCCAGTGACTGACAATGAAGGGATGGTGATATATTGACAAGTCAGGATGGTGAATGGCTTGGAGAGCAAGTTCCAGATGGTGGTGTCCCCACGTGTCTGCCGACATTGTCCTTCTAGATGGTAGTGGTTGTCATTTTGGAAGGTGTTATCTAAGGGGTCTTGGTGAGTTGCTGGAGTATAGCTGGTACACACGGCTGCTGCTGTGCAATGGTGGTGGAGGGAGTGTATGTTTGTGGAAGAGATGCCAATCAAGTGAGCTGTTTGTCCTGGATAGTGACAAACATTTTTAGTGTTGTGGGAGTTGCACTCATCCAGGTAGGAGTTGTGAATTCCATCACACACCTGACTTGTTCTTTATAGATTGTGGACAGGCTTTGAGGATACAGGAAGTGAGTTACTAGCCGTAGGATTCCTAGCCTCTGACCTGATCATGTAGCCACAGTCCAGTCCAGTTCAGTTTATGGTCAATGGAAACCCCCAAGATGTTGATAGTGAGGGCTTCAACAATGGTAATGCCACTGAATGTCCATGAAGATGGTTAGATTCACCCTTATTGGAAATGACCATTGACTGGCACTGTGCAGTACAAATGTTACTTGCCACTTGTCAACTCAAGTCTGGATAAATTATCCAGGTCTTGTTGCTTTTGAACATGGACTGAGGAGTAATGAATGAACATTGTGCAATCAGCAGTAAACATCGGTGGCATAATGGTATTGTCATTGGACTCGTAAGCCAGAGACCCAGAGTAATGCTCTGGAAGATCCAGGTTCAAATCCCGCCACTGCAGATAGTGAATTTGAATTCAATAAATCTGGAATTAAAGTCTATTGATGACCATAAAACCATTGACAATTGTCATAAAAACCCATCTGGTTCACTAATGTCCTCTAAGAGAAGGAGATTTGCCGTCCTTACCTGGTCTGACTTACATGTGACTCCAGACCCATAGCAATGTGGTTGGCTCTTAACTGCCCCCCTCAAAGGCAATTAGGGATGGGCAATAAATGGTAGTGCAGCCTGCAATGTCTACGGCCCATAAATGACTAAAATAAAAATCACATCTGCTGACATTATGATGGAAGGAATTCATTGATGAAGCAGCTCAAGATGGTTGGACCGAGGACACTACCCTGGAAAACCTCTGCCCAGATGTCCTAGAGCTGAGAATGACTGCTCTCCAACCAGCACAGTTGTGGCTCCAACCAGCGGAGAGGTTGCCTCCTGATTCACATTGACTCGTTTTGCTCGGGCTCCTTGATACCACACTCAGTCAAATGCTGCCTTAATGTTGAACTCTTTTGACTATATTTGAATCAAGGCTGCAATGACGTCAGGAGCTGAGTGGCCTTGGCGGAACCCAAACTGAGAGTCAGTGAGCAGGTTATTGCTAAGCAAGTGCCACTTGATAACATCATTGATGACCCTGTCCATCACTTTATTGATAATCAAGAAAAGACTGATGGGGCAGAAATTGGCTGTGTTAAATTTGTCCTCCTTTTGTGGACAAGCCAAAGCTGAGCAATTTTCCAAATTGTCAAGGAGATGCTGGTGTTGTAGCTGCACTGGAACAGCTTGGCTCGGGGCGCGCCATGTTCTGGAGCACAAGTCTTCAGTATTATTGCTGGAATATTGTCTGAGATCATAGCCTTTGCATATCCCGTGCCGTCAGTAATTTCTTGATATCACGTAGGGTGAATTGAATTGGCTAAAGACCGGCATCTGTGAAGCTGGGGACCTCCGGAGGAGTCTGAGATGGATCCTCCACTCGACACCTCTTGCTGAAGATTGTAGAAACTGTCTCAGCCTTATTTTCTGCACTGATGAGCTGATCTTCCCCATGATGAGGATGGGGACATTTGTGGAGTCTCCTCCTCCAGTGAGTTGGTTAGTTGTCCACCACCATTCACGGCTGGATGTGGAAGGCATGTAAAGCTTAGATCTGATCCATTGATTGCAGAATCACTTAGTTCTGTCTGTCAGTTGTTGCTTATGCTGTTTGGCATACAAGTAGTTCTATGTTGTAGCTTCACCAGGTTGACACCTCATTTTTCGGTATGCCTAGTGCTGCTCCTGGCATGCCCTCCCGCACTTTTCATTGAATTAGGGATGGGCAATAAGTACTGACCTAACCAGCGTTGCCCATATTCTATGAATGAATTAGAAAATGCTGACACACCTTTCTCTGTTTAAGAGTGTGTTGTCATTGCATATTTATTTACTGATAAACACACCATTGTCTTGCGAATAGGCCGAAATTGCTGGTGGTATCACCATTAACTGCACTTCCAAAGTCACAAGAAAGAACAGGGGCTGAATGCTCCACAGCCCCGCGACGAAATCGGGGTTGGCGTGGGGATGGAGAATCCTATTTGGTGCCGAAATCGGGCTCGGCGCCGGTCTGGCGATTCTCCGGGCCCCGAAAATCAGCGTGTTCGCCAAGTACTCCACGCGGCAGGGTGGTCATTGCCAGAGACCCGCCCAGCGATCCTCTGCTCCCGACCGGACGAGTTCCCGACGGCGTGGAACTAACATGCGATGGCCGGTCGGGATGCTCGCGTAGCGACTGCGGACTGAGTCCGCGGCCGCCCTGGTGGAGGGGGGGGGGGGGGGCGTGGGGATCGGGCACTGGAGGGGACCTTTGGGTGGCCGGGGAAGAGATCGGGCCAGACAGATCTTCGGGCGTGCGGCCGATCGGGCGGGCCTACATTTTGACACTGACTCCGTGGTCCAAGTCTGCCATAGCGCTCGGCGCAGCCGCTGGAGGCCGCCGCCGTGCGCATGCGCGAACTCCAGACCGGAAGTGCAGGGGCCCGTATCCGCAGCTAAAGCTGCGTGAATCACTCTGGGTCCCTGCTCGCCCCCTGTAGGTGAGTGAATCAACTGTTCTTTTTTATTGGAAACTCGGTTGTGAAACACCCCATTTTGAGAGAATCCAGCCCCAGATTTATATCAACTAATATGAAGCAATGACAGCTGGAAGAAAGATATTATTGGGAGTTTATGACCTATTTATACCATTAAACTTTAGTTCCTGGTGTACAACATATTAGAAGCCTTATATGTATTGCATTGTTATTCTCCTTTATTTGCTGTGGATTGTACTTTCGGACCAAAGGCACAATGGTGAAGATAGCAAATCAAAATTAGGATTAGATGCTTTTCATAGCGCAGAATTCTTCTCTTGTAGGACTCTTGGCAGTTAAAATGTAATGATTATATTTCTTATCCTTTTCTGGATAGCTCAGCATATAACATTTAAAAAAGATATATTGCCCAGCAATCTGATGCAACTGTGGAAGGAGATAAGCGTCTATATTACAACTATATTTGCTTTGAAAGTCAGAGTATTATACAAATCCAAATATTCCATCACAACTGGAATGCACATTAAGATAGGCTTTTAAGTGGAGCTACCTGGAAAAGCTACATTAACAGATCTCAGGGCACCCTTGCTACTAATTCATCTCCAGCTCCACAGCTACCTCGCTATTTATTACTTCTATGCAATCTGAAGTTGAGCAAAGATATTAATCTTCCAAAACCACTGGGGAACCCAATATATTTTTGACTACAATCTGTACATTTTACCTAATTAATTCTCATTTGCTAAATGCTTGTAATTCCAGTACCGAAGCACAAACTAATTGAGTTTGCATATTTAACTACTATCTGACAATTGCATCTATGTGTGGTGATGCTTGTAAATGGAAGACTGTAAAAGTTTAGACAATGTCACGGCAATAAGCAAAGGTGAGAATTACAGAGACGTTCCTTGCAGTGATAACCAAAATGAATGGTTTCCAGGAAGAATGGAGAACGGTTGTGGTTGGCAAACAATTTACATCTCGTCCGCCCCAGAAAATGTCATTCAAAACTGCATGAATGGACAGCATGTTAAATGCTGCAGGCGCTTAAAAGAGAAATGAACGTTTACTTGTGATGGAAAAAGTTTTCAGGTTTGTGTGGACATAGAAATCGTAGAATGGGACTAATTGGATGGCTCTTTCAAAACACCAGCATTGGCATTGATGGGCCAAGCGGCTTCTTTCAGCTGTAAGACTCTATACTGACAAGTTCTCATAAAATCACCTAACGTCAAGGTTCAAATACTATTTAAATAGAATTACTCTGAATGTATTACTGGGCAGTACATATTTATGTGTGTGTGTCTGTATGTGTGTGAGGATGTATGTGTGTGTGTGTGAGCAAGTGTGTGCATGTGAGGGTGTATGTGTGTATGTACGTGTGTGCAAGTGTGCATGCAAGTGTGTGTGTGAGGGTGTATGGGTGTATGTCTGTGTATGTGTGTGTGTGAGCAAGTGTGTGCATGTGAGGGTGTATGTGTGTATGTACGTGTGTGCAAGTGTGTGCATGTGAGGGTGTATGTGTGTATGTACGTGTGTGCAAGTGTGTGCATGCAAGGGTGTATGTGTGTATGTACATGTGTGCGTGTGCAAGTGTGCATGCAAGGGTGTATGAAGTGTGTGCGTGTGAGGGTGTATATGTATATATGTGTGCGGGTGTTTGTGTGTGTGTATTACAGTCCAGACCAGACCCTCAACAGTGGCTAGGATACTGACTGAAACCCCAGTATTTTAGTGTATTTTAAGGTTGCGCGAAAGAACGATTCACTCCAGGAGTAATTGCATGAGAAAATAGAGATGTGGTATTTCTAAAACAAAACTTTATTATAAATACGATATTAGCTTTTTAACTTCACCCCCCGAAAGGAGCAGCTTATACTATCTCTTAATACTACTACTCAATTTTCTATTGAACAACAAGAAAAGAAACATACAGCTCTCAATCCAGCTTAAAAATCAGCAGGGCATATAGTAATACTTGCTTTACAGAACAAATTCTGACTCTTGTTAGAACCCCTTCAGACTGAATGTCTTCAAATAGCTGCTACAACTGGGTTGTTTCAGCCTTTGACAAGGAAACTTGATACTCTTTTTTTTAACTCTCCGACTGCCTTAACTTGTGGTTTAACAAAACAAAATCAAGGCTTGCCAGATCAGACTTCACTCCCAAAAGCCTTTCTCCAAAACAACTCTCTTCACAACTTTCTCCAAAACTGCCTCTCTCCACAGCTTCTCAAAATGCCCCTCTTAACGGCACCCAGCACTGACATCATCTTCCCTAGCTAAAAAACAAATTGACTTTCCAGGACCTGAAAGCACATTGACTCCACGGGGACTTCCCCAAGAAACCACTATGCATTAGCCCAGACTGAAAAACACATTCCTTCATCAATTTCACCTGCCAGCTGCTAAATCAATCCAGGCGCTGCAGAACAGAATTTAAAAAACAAACATGACCATTTCAGTCAAACACATTCTAACCCCAGGCTTTTAACTCTTAAATTGTCCAATACCCTGAAACCTTCCAATCATCACAGTGTGTGTGTCTGTGTGCGTGTTTGTGCATGCGTACGCATGTGTGCATGAGCATGTGTGAGCTTGTGTGCACGTGTGCGCCTGTGTGTGTATGTGCTTGCGTGTGTGTGCGTGTGTGTACCTGTGTGCCTATGTGCATGTATGCATGTGCGTGTACGTGCACGTGTGTGCACATGTGTGTGCCTGTTTGTGTGTGTGCTTCTGTGCCTGTGTGTGCACATGTGTACTTGTTTGTGCATGTCCGTGTGTGTGCTTGGGTATACGTGTGTGACTGTGCATGTTTGTGTGCATATGTGCATGTGTGTGCAAGTCTTTGTGTGCAAGTCTGTGCGTGCATGTGCCTGAGTGTGTGTGTGTGTGTGTGTGTACATGTTGCTTGTGTGTTCGAGAGTTTGTGGTATATTGGCTGGCATGGGAACAGAATATAGTGCCTACCACAAGGAAGGATTCCTCATAAATTGACTTTGTTGCAGCTGCTGACGCAGGACGTGGAAAATACTCAGCCCTGTCAGAGGGCAGGACTGGAGTGGTAGGAAACGTAAATATGAGTTTCAGGTTAACTATCCAATGCCTTCTCACCTCTGAGAAATCTTGCCGGAGTCCGGTAAAGGGAATGTGGCTACTGCTCAGCAGTAGTGTGTGTGCATGCCAATTAATCCCAATAAATGGCCAATTGCAGACATGTTTATAAAGCTGACAATGTCTTCCGGCCAGCGGCCGAGTCCTGCGATAAAGGTGGAGCCCAGCAGGTAGTTGGCGGGAGCTTCCTCGTGATAGTCCAGGGGTGGCAGGTGGGGTGAAGGCATTGGTACCTCGTTTTAAATCACTCTTTCCCAGAGTTACTTTGATCATCGGTTCACAGCTGTGGCCACAGGCCATCCAGTGCAAGGCTTTCCAATCCACTGATGGCCAGGCAGCTGTAGCCATACTGATTTAAAATTACTAATTATTCAGAGAACACCTCCATCTTGAGCTGCCCTCATGGTTTCCTACCTGCGTTAAAAGTGCCCGCTTCTCCTGGAAGGGATGCTGGCAAGACATTGCTGAGGGCTCTCCTTGTTCCCTGGCCTCCTGCTCTCCTAAATTGGATGGCGCTCCCAGGGGTGGATTCTTAATGGCTGCCGAGGGGAAGACCTTGACTCCATTCAGACTGCCGCCCCCATTGGAGTCGGGATCCACAATTGCTCCAGCTGTGGAAAATAATTCAAGTACAGGAAGATTCCACCCAATAACAGCAGAAGGATATATGTTTTGGTGCATATTGCCTTGCTCCCTACTGAGGAGCATTTAACTTTTCATTTCTGCTATCTTCCTCACTGTCGCCAGTTTTCTGTTCATTATCTAATCTTTTATCTCTCCAGCTTCTGTATGGATTTGCAAATAGAATCACAGATATATTACAACGCAGAAGGAGGCCATTTAGCCCATTGTGTGACTAGCCAAATGAGCATCATGACATATTGCCATTCCCTGCCTTTTCCCCATCCCTTGCACATTGAATAATCATCTGATGCCCTCTTGTGTGCCTCGTTTGAACCTGCCACCACCACACTTCCAGGTTGTGCATTCCAGACCCGAACCACTCGTCGTGTGAAAACACTAACGGCTACTCTGTAAGATGAAATATAGTTGCCGCCATTATAGCAGCAGTCTTACCTTAGAGACATTATGGCGGTCTAGATAGTACTTTATTCTCAAAAAACTGTTTCATCAGTATTACCTCTTTTATGTTATCAAAATCCTGATCAATCTTCACAGTCCTATAGCACCGATCAAATATCATTTCCTTTTCATTAGAAACTCACTAAAGTCTGATTCTGCCTCTTCCTTAAATTTCTAAACTTCCGATGCAGCACGGTGGCGCATTGGGTTAGCTGTGCTGCCTCATGGCGCCGAGGTCCCAGGTTCGACCCTGACTCTGGGTCACTGTCCGTGTGGAGTTTCCACATTCTCCTTGCGTCTGCGTGGGTTTCGTCCCCACAACCCAAACATGTGCAGGGTAGGTGGATTGGCCAAGCTACATTGCCTCTTAATTGGAAAAAAAAAATGATTTGACACTCTAAATTTATTCAAAAAAATGTTTTTCTAATCTTCCGCATGTGAGTTTCTGGTGCTGATTCACTTACGTTGAAGACAGCAGTCTTCACAGCATCATAATCATTAGGTTATACATCTGAAGGCAATGAGGACCACTTTGAAAACTTCCCCCATAAACATGCTTTGCGATAAGACTGTCCAGCTTATCTGCAGCCATTGTAACTTTATGGCAATTTCCCCAAAATAAATTTCAGTTGTTTTCTCACTGAATTTTGACACTTGGTGATATTCATTGTCAAATCACAAGCAGGGTATCTGAGTCATTGACAATTTATATACAACTCCCTGGATTTGGGTCATCTTTTCTTTGTTGAGATCAAGTTTCCTTGCTTATTTTTCTCTTTGGAATTCAAGATGTCCCCTCTCTCATTTTGTGTTTCTCCCTTTCTTAATTCTTTTTCAAACACTGACGCAAGTATTTGCATTTCTATCTTTTTCAAGCTCAGTGTGCGGGATTCTCCGTTTTGCCGGTTCCCGGGGGTTTCCCGATGGCGTGGGGCTGCCCCACAATGGGAAACCCCATTTGTTTCATTGCGTTAAAGGTTAAAAGGGGGAATTTTTTCCTATAGTTTAATCTATTATTTGGCCGCAAATTGTATTTAGTTGCTGTTGATTTAAGTTTGTTTGCTACAGTAAAAGTCTTAAAATTGAAGTCTTGGCAAGTGATCATTTGGGTCAGTCACTGAGAATTCAAATCTCTTTTTAAAAGTTATTATTTCAGCCGCAGGGAGAATGTGGAAATTCCACACGGACAGTGACCAGCCGGCGTAATGGAGAATCCCGCCGGCGGGTCGGGGCTGAAATTTGGCGCAGTGGGGCAGAGAATCCAGCCCATGTTTCTTATCTCTTTTTTCTTCAAGTTTCTGCCTTTCTGATTCCAATTGAGTTGAAATCCAGCTAACTCAACCTGAGTATCATCTGGATTACACTTCTCTTCCTCAAGGTTCAGGTGTTAAGCCAATTACTTTAACAATTACTGCCTTTTTAGCACCAACTTTGAAATCTGTTTCCAACTTCTCTGTCGCTGCCTTCAAATTAACCTTGGTTAACTGTCACAAGGCATTCATAAGCAACTGGGAAATCACTTTTAAATAACTTTTAAAAAGAGATTTGAATTCCAATAGGGTTTCCTTTTGGGGGCAGACCCACGCTGTCAGGAAATCCCCGGGCATGGGTGCACTGCCGGCGTGATGGAGAATCCCGCCAGTGGAGAATCCAGCCCCTTTTTTCCCCCTTGCAACAAAAAAGAGAGGTTTGTTTAAAAAATGAAAGACTTCGGGGGAGTGCAAAATGAAAAATCATTTCCATTGGCTGGCAAATCAGCAATAATGGAACACCTCTTCAAGACTGTCACAAAAGCAAATGAGAAGTTTGAATGGTTCTTTTTCATTCCCAGTGGTTTACTAAGTAGTATGCGTAGTTTGCTGAGGAAAATCGAGTAATTTTGGATTAAAGGTTCACAAAGCTTGCAGGACTCTCCATCGGTGGGATCCTCCACTCTGCCGGCAGTGCCTGTGGCCACAATGGGAAACCCCATTTTCCGGCTACCAGAATGGAGGATCCCGCAGGGGCATGCCGTGCTGGAAAACGGGGCTGGCGTGACGGAGAATCCTGCCCTTGATGCGGGACCTTTTCTCACCTCATGTCTGGGGTTTGTTGTAGAATAATTGTCAAGAGATTGAGAACCATGATGGAAACAAAAACTTCATTGTCATTGTATCATGTGAGTATCTGATCAGGGGAATAGATAGAGTAGACAGTCAGAGACTTTTTCCCCAGGTGGAACACACCATTACAAGGGGACATAAATTTAAGGTGAAAGGTGGAAGATATAGGAGGGATATCAGAGGTAGGTTCTTTACCCAGAGAGTAGTGGGGGCATGGAATGCACTGCCTGTGGAAGTAGTTGAGTCGGAAACATTAGTGACCTTCAAGCAGCTGTTGGATAGGTACATGGATTACGGGAAAATGATATAGTGTAGATTTATTTGTTCTTAAGGGCAGCACGGTAGCATTGTGGATAGCACAATTGCTTCACAGATCCATGGTCCCAGGTTCGATTCCGGCTTGGGTCATTGTCTGTGCGGAGTCTGCACGTCCTCCCCGTGTCTGCGTGGGTTTCCTCCGGGTGCTCCGGTTTCCTCCCACAGTCCAAAGATGTGCGGGTTAGGTGAATTGGCCAATGATAAATTGCCCTTAATGTCCAAATTGCCCTTGGTGTTGGGTGGAGGTGTTGAGTTTGGGTAGGGTGCTCTTTCCAAGAGCTGGTGCAGACTCAGGGGGCCGAATGGCCTCCTTCTGCACTGTAGATTCAATGATAATCTATGATTAATCTGGGACAAAGGTTCGGCACAACATCGTGGGCCGAAGGGCCTGTTCTGTGCTGTATTTTCTATGTTCTATGTTCTAAAGGTACATTAGATATCCCTTGATTATATTTTTAATCAAGAAATGTATATGAAAAGGGGATTGAATAAATATTTGGAAATGTATATTCATTTAAATGTCTTTATTCTTCTTCTTTAAGAAAGGTTAAAGACCTGGGATTAGAGTGGACAGGTCAATTTGAGAGTCAGAGGCATGGTGTGGTAAATCCTTCTGAGCTGTAAAGTTCCCTTGATGCCTTTCTGTGCCTTATCTCAACCTTGATTTCTTCTTTGTTCCACAGCACTCCCATCTTCAGTAGCGGCCAATCTCTAACTTTTTTCCTGGAAGCCGGGTAAGGCAACATAAAGATTCACCTCTCCATTAACAAAAGCAATGTGCCTTTCTGCAGAGAAGGAGCTCGCTTTCACATTTAGGTGAACACACTTAACCTTTTTTAAAAATACATCCCATCTCCACACTTTTCACTTGCCAGCCAGGCAGGTGTTGCTTCCTCTGGTGCTTGGATAGCCTTAGGGCACTTGCTGATTTATTCAGGTACATCCATCTATCCTGCCAACCTCCTGTGGTGATCCGGGTGCCGCAGGGGTCTGTTCCATCTCCTCCGTCGACTCACTATGGTTTTTCACTAAACCCTTTCAGTTAGTCAGAGGCAAATAACCTTTTAGTTTCTCTTTCACACAACCTTTTCAGATAAAGAAGAAGGAGCATAAAGAATATGCTTGTACTTCTTTGAATGAGGAAAATATTGCTTTTGCAAAATTGCTGAGAATACTTTTGGACAGCTGGTCCACAACGACATAAGTATATTTCATGTTACCAATGGACAGATCCTAATAAAATGATTCTATCCATGTAAATCATTCTAAAGCCATATAAATTAGACTCTGGATCGAGGGGCTGCACAGGATCAACTTTACATTCCTCTGAGTCGGGCTAAGCCTGACGCAGGTCACGGTGGTGCACAGAGCATGCCTTACTAAGGCAAGCATGAGCGGGTTCTTCCCGAAGGTGGAGGGTAGGTGCGAGCGGTGTCATGGGGCTCCGGCCATCCACATCCACATGTTCTGGTCCTGCCCCAGTCTCAGGGAGTTCTGGACGGCCTTTTTCTAGGCCATATCCAGGGTGGTGGATAAAAATAATAATCTTTATTGGTGTCACATGCAGGCTTACATTAACACTGCAATGAAGTTACTGTGAAAAGCTCCTAGTTGCCACATTCTGGTGCCTGTTCGGGTACACTGAGGGAGAATTCAGAATGTCCAAATTATCTAACAGCGCGGGCGGGATTCTCTGATCCTGAGGCTAAGTGTTGACGCTGACGCGTTTCGCGACGGCGTCAACATGGCCTCAGGGGCAGCGATTCTGACCCCTACAGTGGGCCAGCATGGCACTGGAGCGACCCACCCGCTCCAGCTCCACCAAAAGGGCCCACAGGTCTGTGCATGCACAGTGGGACCGGCGCCAATGCGCGCATGCGAAGTGGCTCCCTCTCCCAGCCGGCCCTGACGCAAAATGCCATAGGGCTACAGGGGCCGGCGCAGAGCAAAAGAGGCCTCCAGCCTGAGAGGCCGGCCCACCGATCGGTAGGCCCCGTTCGCGGGCCAGGCCACAGCGGAGTGTCGTCGTCCCCCCCCCCCCCCACCAGGCCGCACCCGGATGGATCCACGCCGAGTCCCGCCGGGTAAGCGCAGGTGTGAACAGTGGCGGCGGGACTCGGCTTTTTTTGCGTGGCCGCACGGCCCATCCCGGCCGGAGAATCACCGGGGGGGGTGGGGGGGGGAGGGGGGGTGGTGGTGGGGGGGGGGGGGGGCGTAGAGCGGCCCCCGACCGGCACCGCGCTGATCGCGTCATCACCAAAGACGGCGATTTACCGCTCTCCGGAGAATTGGCAGACCGGCGTCGGGGCAACGTGGCACGATTCGCGCCCGTCCCAGCGATTCTCCGGCCAGCCCCCGGGGTGAAAGAATCCCGCCCCACGTCTTTCGGGACTTGTGGGTGGATACTGGAGGAAACCCACGCAGACACGGGAAGAACGTACAGACTCTGCACAGATGGAGC
The DNA here is from genome assembly GCF_047496885.1 of Scyliorhinus torazame. NCBI lineage: Eukaryota > Metazoa > Chordata > Chondrichthyes > Carcharhiniformes > Scyliorhinidae > Scyliorhinus > Scyliorhinus torazame. Next base: position 110,202,996 of record NC_092725.1, on the reverse strand, counting down.
TATGCCCATCTGTGGTGGTCTTCGGCATTTCAGAGCATCAGGAGCTCTGGACAGGGAAGGGGGCAGATGCCCTGGCCTTCGCCTCACTGATCACCAGACTTCTGCTAGGCTGGAAGCTGGCAGTACCACCCAGGGCCTCGGAGTGGTTGTCAGGCCTGGCTGAATTCCTGAAACTAAAAAGAATAAAATTCTCAATAAAGTAGTCCAAGGAGAGATCTTGACATGCGGAAGAAGTTCACAAACCTCTTTGCACACCTGTTCACAACCAGCAACTAACTCGGTGTGGGGGTGGGGAGGGAGGAACAGATAGGAAGGGGGAGGGATAGGAAAGGGGGGTAGGGAAATCGCCTGGATGAAAGGGAGCTCGCATATAGCAGGGAAGGAACGAGGAGGAGGGGTACAGATCCCTCCCACACGTGCCAAACCAGGAAGGCGGACCATCCTAACCTCCATCGAGAACTCAAAGGGGGAACAGGACTCCCCCCCCCCCCCCCCTCCCCCCGTAGCAAAACAAATGTAGTCAGAAACAATGTAAAATCCTGGCAGTAATTGTAAATACGTGTGTAAAGTTGTGCATAATTCTTATGACTAAACGTTAAAAATCCCATTAAGAACTGTACGATACACACTAATGTAAATAATGTAGGAAATGATAGTACTGGACTAGACACAGACATGGTGGCAGCTTGTGATACTGGGGTTAGTGTTGTTATTGTTTTGGTTATTATTATTGTTTCCATCTTGATCTGCAAAGTTTTGTGATTAAGTGCAAAAATTCCAATAAAAATATTTTCAAAAATAGGAATGTAGTGCACTAATATTTTGCAGAATAAGGAGAAAATGATTGAGAATCAGATTGGTGTATTGTCCTATGACTAGAGGAAAATAGTTCTGGCAGTTTCTTCAAAGGAGAAAAACAACACCACAATTAGAACTCACAATGAAAATGGGAGGTTTTGAGACCTGTGTTAAAGTGTCCCAAACTTGCATCTGCTATAGGTTCCTTCCGCATTTGATGGCAACTGTTCCTCCCATTAGCAGTCTGCAGAGCTTATTCTTCTCCAGGAATTGCTTTACATGGCCCTTTATCTACCTGTTGGACAGAGTAACCAAGGTGAGTTAAAATACCCTCCTCGTGATCCAAATTTACTGTCTTCCCCATGTGCATATTTTTCAATCTTCCTATTGCACACCAAGCAACTTGTGATGAGGCAACATTTGAGGCGAACGATTAAGATGCTTTATTTAAAAGCAAGTGGACAGGTAAAACAAGAGAATCTGATTCACTTGGATCAATCGGTGCAAACATGATGCCAGATGACATCACCACCACCTTTTCAAGGTCAATTCGAGATGGGCAAAAGGTACTGGCATTGCCAGTGACTCTTCCAGTCAGTTGATCATTTTACTTAACTTAAATAACATTGGATTGAGTTTCCTCTACCTGCTGAGCATGGCATCACATCAGTTAACCCATTAGCTGCTGCTCTGGCTACTGCCATTGTGTGTAGGCCACATGATATTCAAACTGCTACATTTGGATATATCCACCAGTATTTTGAAATGGGGAGCCAATTAGAAGCCAGGATATGGACTCACTACCCAATCAGGGACAGTTTGTCTTTAGGCCCCTGTAGTTCCAGGAGAGAGCACCCAGAGGCTTTCTGGAGAGTAAGTCAGCCCTCACAGTGGCCTTCTGGAGAGAGTTAGCTGAATATTTCTTGAGAGTTAGCAGAGTCTTGCCTCCTTCTTACTGCCAGAATCAAAACTGAAACCAAACTCAAAACTTGGACTCTGAATAACATTCCAATGGGATCAGATCTAATCACCACCTATTACCGGGTAGAGCACAGTCATTTGGCCAATCCATTACTCTGTCACTGATGCCGGCCAGTCTGCCATCTCTAGTTTAAACCAGCACAGCCTTTTGGATTCTTCCGGCTTGAATTAAAGATACAGGTTGCTTACAGGCTGCTTGCCTTAAAGTGAGATGTCCATTAATTATCCATAAATCAAAAATGTGACGCCAAAAATAAAAGAAAGAGGAAATAAGGGAATAAACAGGAAATAAACAGAAAGGACCTTTTACAGGAAGGAAATCTGTCATCCTTACCTGGTCTGGCCTATGTGTGACTCCAGACCCACAGCAAAGTGGTTGACTCTTAAATGCCCTCTGAAATGGCCTATTTAAGGGCAGTTAGGGATGAGCAACACATGCTGGCCTCCATATCCCATGAATTGGAAACAAGCCTAAGGTTCTCTACCTCTCTCACCTCTTTTAAGATGCACTTTAAAACTAACCTGTTTGACCAAACCTTTGAGCAGCCTCTCTATGTGGCTCAATGTCAAATATTGTTTGATGTTTGATGACTTTCCTGTAAAGTGTCTTGGGATATTTTAATACACGAGCTATGTAAATATCAGTTGTTGTTGTTTCAAAAAACTCACTCCTTCACGTCTCTCTGAATAGGTAGCAATAGGGTGACATGATGGCACAGTGGTTAACACTGCTGCCTCACAGCTCCAGGTATGGGTCATAGGGCAATAGAGTGGCATGGTGGCAAAGTGGTTAACACTGCTATTTCACAGCGCCAGGGACACAGGTTCAATTCTGGCCTTGGGTGACTGAGTGTGTGGAGTTTGCACGTTCTCCCTGTGTCTCTGTGGGTTTCCTTCAGGTGCTCCGGTTTCCATCCAAAAATGTGCAAGTTAGGTGGACTGGCTATCCAGGAACGTGTAGGTTAGGTGGGGTTACAGGGATAGGGTGGGGGCGTGGGTAGGGTGCTCTTTCAGAGAGTTGATGCAGACTCATTCGTCTGAATGTCCTCCTTCTGCACTGTAGGGATTCTATTCTATGGAATGCATACATTTTTTGCCAGATCTGATCATTAGAGAAAAACTGCTCTGATTAGATCCTTCACCTGATGAAGGAGCTGCGCTCTGAAAGCTAGTGATTCCAAATAAAGATGTTGGACTTTAACCTGGTGTTGTAAGACTTCTTACTAGATCCTGCAAGTCAAGAAATTGTGAGAAAAGTATGTACTTCAAGCATTAACTTTTTTCATTATTATTTTGCAGTATTACTACCAATTTCCACTTGGCTTCAGGAGAACAAAAAAAAATCACCAGAGTATTCGCATCTGATTGTTTCTTCTCATGTTTGCAACAAGATCAATCACTCTTACTAAATGAAAAATTGTCTCTTAACACAATGCCGTGCTAAGATGTACTAAAATATCAAATAGATTACTACCACAAAACCACCTAGTCTCAAATGATCAAATATGAACAGGGAAATACTAATCAGTTTCAAATCAAAGCTCCCACATCAATCTTCAAGAATTTTTGGTGAGAAGTTTCCGTGATTCTCATTGAACCTCTCATTCTTGGTTTCAAATCTCTCCATGGCCTTGTCCCACCCTCTCCCTACAATCTCCCCAGCCCTGCAGGCCTCTAAGGTACATGGGTCAGGGAGCGAAATCATGGGCCCTGAAGCTTCTTTTGTTTCTGCGCTCACTGGTAGTGCCAGGGTGGCAGTGCCAGTGCCAAGGTGTCCGGGTGTCAGAGGGAGTGCCATGTGTCACCTTGTCCTGTCCCTGACCACCTGTGGATCTCCAATGGCCTGGGAGATCCCCCAAGGTGCTGTTACGCCAAGTCCACGTTTGTGTGGACCAGTACTAAATGGTGTTGCAGACATGGCTGGTGAACTCCGGGCCCTGGGTAAATCATTTAAATACGCAGATCCGGGTCTCGCCCAGCGGGAGCGAGATCCACAACACGAAGCCTTGCAAGATTCAATGGAATCCTGTGAGATGTTTTGAGCATCGTGAATCTCACGAGAGGCCTCTTGCGAGATTCAACGGCCTTGTCCCGACACCAAATTGGAAGTGACAAGGCCGCTGAATCACACCCTAAGTGTTCCCGGCAGAATTGAATAGTATGCGATTCACGCTTCCACTGGGACACGAAATGCCAATGGGCCAGCACTCTTCCGGCGAGAATTGGAAACAATTTCCAGCCCAGCGACAGTGTAAATGCTGGGGCTGGAATTAGCGCTAAAGAGCATGACAGCAGCAGCTGTTTTTAGGCGCTCCACTTACCACACACTCGTTGCAGCCAGAAGGATGGCTCAGAGAAGACCTGCCCCCCAAAAAATTTTAGGACTCTGAAATAGACCCACTGTTCGATGCCAATAAGAACACCCTCGTCCCCCGGTGAGGGCCGCAGACTCAAGCCCACCTTCCTGAACAGCGCCTGGGAGGAGGTGGCAGAAGCAGTCAGTGCTGCAAACTTCACCAGGAGGAGATAGCTCCTGAGGGGTGGGGATCACTGGTGAGGCCTCTGTCCTGAGAGGGGCAGTGTGTCAGGGAGGGCTCAAAAGGCCACGATGCAGGTGTCCCTTGGTTGGTGTGAGGTCTGCTAATCCCACTGCTCTGCAGTGGGGCTGTTCTTCTGAGGTGCGCATTGAGGCGTGCCATTGAGCAAGGCCACGCTCATTCCCTTGTTGATACTGCTGGGGTATGAGTGTTTCCAGAGGGGCAGCCTTGGTGGGCTCCTAGACACCAGAGGCTCTCTGGACATTTGCAGGACGCAGTCAGCAGTGTGAGCAGCCAGGAACCTGTAAGTTGCACCAAAGGGATGGATTTAAATCACATACCACAACAATGGCGGTCTGATGGTATTGCGATTCAAATCGGAGTTTTTCCGTTGCAGGGCAATTGCCCAAAGGAAGTTTGAACTTCTTGGACAATTGCCATGCAATCCTTGCATGGGGACTTCTGGGGGCGGGAATTGTCCCCCAGCGCCTCTTTGGAGTACCCACTGAGTACGACATTTCGGAGCTCAGAGATTATGAGCCTATGTCTTGATGAAGCCTTTGATCAGCTGTCCGATACAATTCCAAATTATGTTTGATAGTGATGCTGTCAAATGCCTTGGGAAGATTTTCCTTGTTAAATTTGCCATCTGAGTGCAAGTTGTTATTGATGTAGATATCACATGTGATTGCACTGTTTACAGAGATGTCAAACTATGAAAGCTACAATCTAAAACAAAGTGAAAACATAGTCATGTGTAATGAGGAGATGCAGTTTATTTTGATTTTTGAAAGTTAATGGCTGTTATTATATCTATATTTACATTGGTGTCTGCTCGAAGGCTATTTGGACAAATGTAGCATGATTCATTTTTTAAGAAGAAGCATTTCAAATGATTCATGTACAAACCAAGTTGCACACCTATCTTTGTGAGACACAAAATGAAAAAAAGTAACTATGTGCAAAGTATGCTATGCCAAATGCTCAGACTGCCTGTTTGTATAAGAGTATTCATCTTCAAGATATAGCCTACATGGGATTTGATACATAGAGGTTGTGACCCTATCTCTAGCTCAATCTCTTTCATTATACAATTTTATTCCTACTGGATTGCTCCACTGAGCTATCCCCAAAGCGCTTAATGGCAAGGTATCTAATTATTCAATTATTCATTGTGATCGCAGAGTTATTCATCTTTGTCCTTATGCTTGGGGTTGTGAAGATTGCAAAGTAAGGCCAAGACACTGCTGACTTGGACAAACACCAAATCACCATCAATTGGGTCTACAAAGTTTGCAGCAGCATTTTGCTGCAAAGCATTTCTCCCCCTCCAACCCAGAAATGTTTGCAGGGGCGGGATTCTCCGCGAACCGGCGGGGCAGGCAACTCCGGCGCGAAGGAGTGGCGTGAACCACTCCGGTGTCGGGCCGCCCCGAAGGTGCGGAATCCTCCGCACCTTCAGGGGCTAGGCCGGCGGCGGATTGGTTTACGGCGCGCTGCCCGGCACGGAAGGGGCTTGGCGCCACAGCAACTGGCGCCGAAGGGCCTCCGCCAGCCGGCGCGAGTTGGCGCATGCGCGAGAGCGCCAGCATGTGCTGGCATCATCCCAGCGCATGCGCAGGGGGGTTATCTCTGTGCCGGCCATGGTGGACCGTTACAGAGGCCAGCGCGGAGGAATAGAGTGCCCCCACGGCACAGGCCCGCATGCGGATCGATGGGCTCCGATCGCGGGCCAGGCCACCGTGGGGCACCTCCCGGGCCAGATCGCCCCGCGCCCCCCCGAGGACCCCGGAGGCTGCCTGCGGAGCCAGATCCCGCCGGTAAGTACCTGTTGTAATTTATGCCGGCGGGACCGGCCATAAACGGGCAACCACTCAGCCCATCATGGGCCGGAGAATCGCCGGGGGCACTGCCAATGGCCCCCGACCGGCGCAACGCGATTCCCGCCCCCGCCAAATCCTCGGTGCCGGAGAAGTAGGCAGCCGGCGGGGACGGGATTCACGCCGCCCCCCGGCGATCTTTTCAAGTTCGATCAAAAAGGGATTTTAAAAAAACTGTTGGGTTGAGTCTTCTTTCCTTCCCAATCTTCAATGCAATTGCTTATTCCTCTCAGAGAAAATCGAATCTTGGCAAATTGAGTGCAATTAGACACTTGAGGTGTGCTGAAGTAAGATTTTGACTTCAAGTGTTAATTCCGCTTGAAGATAATACCAGAAGTTTGAAAATGATAAATTAAAGGCCTCATTGAAGGAAGGTCTGTGATTTAGAGATCCCTGTTGACCTTCACCTCTCATTTTCGCAGGTGATTTAGGAATGCAAAAACACGAGAAGGATATTCGGCCCCTTGAGCCTTTTCCACCAACTCCAGTTACCAGCCTTGGTCCTCTTACCACCTAACAATAATGTATAGATGTCAGAACTGAGACTTTTCATGGGCCTACTTTCCAGAGCCATTGGTGGGAGCAAGTTTCAGATATCTTCTAAATCAAAAAGCAAAATCCTGAAGATGCTGGAAAGCTGGTGTTAAGTATTTCAAACATTCTCTCAGTTTTTATGCCGGATTTCCACGGCTCTTGGTGTGAAGAAGGGCTTCCTGACATCATCCACAAAATGCCCAAACTCTCATTCTAAGATTATGACCTCTATTCTGCCTTTCCCAACCAGAGGGAATGGTTTCTCTCTATCTGCCCTATCGAATTCTTTTAATCATTTTAAACACCTCTAACTGAGCATGTTGAACTATTTTGTCCGATAATAGTAATAATAGACTTAAAGTTAATATAGAAATTACTTAAGGAATTCTAAAAAAAGAGTAAAAGGAGGGACAGGAGATTAGACGAGCAACTAACATAAAAGAGACTCTCAAAGTCTGTTATACAAAGAACAAAGAACAAAGAAATGTACAGCACAGGAACAGGCCCTTCGGCCCTCCAAGCCCGTGCCGACCATACTGCCCGACTAAACTACAATCTTCTACACTTCCTGGGTCCGTATCCTTCTATTCCCATCCTATTCATATATTTGTCAAGATGCCCCTTAAATGTCCCTATCGTCCCTGCCTCCACTACCTCCTCCGGTAGTGAGTTCCAGGCACCCACTACCCTCTGCGTAAAAAACTTGCCTCGTACATCTACTCTAAACTTTGCCCCTCTCACCTTAAACCTATGCCCCCTAGTAATTGACCCCTCTACCCTGGGGAAAAGCCTCTGACTATCCACTCTGTCTATGCCCCTCATAATTTTGTATACCTCTATCAGGTCGCCCCTCAACCTCCTTCGTTCCAGTGAGAACAAACCGAGTTTATTCAATCGCTCCTCATAGCTTATGCCCTCCATACCGGGCAACATCTGGTAAATCTCTTCTGCACCCTCTCTAAAGCCTCCACATCCTTCTGGTAGTGTGGCGACCAGAATTGAACACTATACTCCAAGTGTGGCCTAACTAAGGTTCTATACAGCTGCAACATGACTTGCCAATTCTTATACTCAATGCCCCGGCCAATGAAGGCAAGCATGCCGTATGCCTTCTTGACTACCTTCTCCACCTGTGTAGCCCCTTTCAGTGATCTGTGGACCTGTACTCCTAGATCTCTTTGACTTTCAATACTCTTGAGGGTTCTACCATTCACTGTATATTCCCTACCTGCATTAGCCCTTCCAAAATGCATTACCTCACATTTGTCCAGGTTAAACTCCATCTGCCATCTCTCCGCCCAAGTCTCCAGACAATCTAAATCCTGCTGTATCCTCAGACAGTCCTCATCGCTATCCGCAATTCCACCAACCTTTGTGTCGTCTGCAAACTTACTAATCAGACCAGTTACATTTTCCTCCAAATCATTTATATATACTACAAAGAGCAAAGGTCCCAGCACTGATCCCTGTGGAACACCACTGGTCACAGCCCTCCAATTAGAAAAGCATCCCTCCATTGCTACCCTCTGCCTTCTATGGCCTAGCCAGTTCTGTATCCACCTTGCCAGTTCACCCCTGATCCCGTGTGACTTCACCTTTTGTACTAGTCTACCATGAGGGACCTTGTCAAAGGCCTTACTGAAGTCCATATAGACAACATCTACTGCCCTACCTGCATCAATCATCTTAGTGACCTCCTCGAAAAACTCTATCAAGTTAGTGAGACACGACCTCCCCTTCACAAAACCGTGCTGCCTCTCACTAATACGTCCATTTGCTTCCAAATGGGAGTAGATCCTGTCTCGAAGAATTCTCTCCAGTAATTTCCCTACCACTGAAGTAAGGCTCACCGGCCTGTAGTTCCCGGGATTATCCCTGCCACCCTTCTTAAACAGAGGAACAACATTGGCTATTCTCCAGTCCTCCGGGACATCCCCTGAAGACAGCGAGGATCCAAAGATTTCTGTCAAGGCCTCAGCAATTTCCTCTCCAGCCTCCTTCAGTATTCTGGGGTAGATCCCATCCGGCCCTGGGGACTTATCTACCTTAATATTTTTTAAGACACCCAACACCTCGTCTTTTTGGATCACAATGTGACCCAGGCTATCTACACCCCCTTCTCCAGACTCAACATCTACCAATTCCTTCTCTTTGGTGAATACTGATGCAAAGTATTCATTTAGTACCTCGCCCATTTCCTCTGGCTCCACACATAGATTCCCTTGCCTATCCTTCAGTGGGCCAACCCTTTCCCTGGCTACCCTCTTGCTTTTTATGTAAGTGTAAAAAGCCTTGGGATTTTCCTTAACCCTATTTGCCAATGACTTTTCATGACCCCTTCTAGCCCTCCTGACTCCCTGCTTAAGTTCCTTCCTACTTTCCTTATATGCCACACAGGCTTCGTCTGTTCCCAGCCTTTTAGCCCTGACAAATGCCTCCTTTTTCTTTTTGACGAGGCCTACAATATCATTCGTCATCCAAGGTTCCCGAAAATTGCCGTATTTATCTTTCTTCCTCACAGGAACATGCCTGTCCTGTATTCCTATCAACTGACACTTGAAAGCCTCCCACATGTCAGATGTTGATTTGCCCTCAAACATCCGCCCCCAATCTATGTTCTTCAGTTCCCGCCTAATATTGTTATAATTAGCCTTCCCCCAATTTAGCACATTCATCCTCGGACCACTCTTATCCTTGTCCACCAGTACTTTAAAACTTACTGAATTGTGGTCACTGTTACCGAAATGCTCCCCTACTGAAACATCTACCACCTGGCCGGGCTCATTCCCCAATACCAGGTCCAGTACCGCCTCTTCCCTAGTTGGACTGTTTACATATTGTTTTAAGAAGCCCTCCTGGATGCTCCTTACAAACTCTGCCCCGTCTAAGCCCCTGGCACTAAGTGAGTCCCAGTCAATATTGGGGAAGTTGAAGTCTCCCATCACCACAACCCTGTTGTTTTTACTCTTTTCCAAAATCTGTCTACCTATCTGCTCCTCTATCTCCCGCTGGCTGTTGGGAGGCCTGTAGTATACCCCCAACATTGTGACTGCACCCTTCTTATTCCTGATCTCTACCCATATAGCCTCACTGCCCTCTGAGGTGTCCTCTCGCTGTATAGCTGTGATACTCTCCTGAACAAGTAGCGCAACTCCGCCTCCCCTTTTACATCCCCCTCTATCCCGCCTGAAACATCTAAATCCTGGAACGTTTAGCTGCCAATCCTGCCCTTCCCTCAACCAGGTCTCTGTAATGGCAACAACATCATAGTTCCAAGTAGTAATCCAAGCTCTAAGTTCATCTGCCTTACCCGTAATGCTCCTTGCATTAAAACATATGCACTTCAGGCCACCAGACCCGCTGTGTTCAGCAACTTCTCCCCGTCTGCTCTACCTCAGAGCCACACTGTCCCTATTCCCTAGTTCTCCCTCAACGCTCTCACCTTCTGACCTATTGCTCCCGTGCCCACCCCCCTGCCATACTAGTTTAAACCCTCCCGTGTGACACTAGCAAATCTCGCGGCCAGGATATTTATGCCTCTCCGGTTTAAATGCAACCCGTCCATCTTATACAGGTCACACCTGTCCCGGAAGAGCTCCCAGTGGTCCAGATAACAGAAACCCTCCCTCCTACACCAGCTGTTTAGCCACGTGTTTATAATCACAAAATAGTAAAAAGGTAGTCTGAGGAAGCGTGGGGATGGATAAAGACCTAAAAAGGGAGACGAGCATCCAAAGGCAGTGGGAATGGCTGAGGTACCAATGAATACTTTGGCATCAGTTTTCACCAGTGAAAAGGATGGTGCCAATATCAAAGAAAAGGAGGAGGTTAGCAGCCATATTGCAAATACAAATAGATAAAGAGATGGGGTTTAAAGGGTTGACAGTATTTAAGGTGGAAAGGTTACCTGGTCTGGGTGGGACACATCCTCATTCGGAATTTTGTACAGGTGGCAGGGATACGAATGACGCGTGTGGAAACTTTATGTGGACCAACCTTGGTTGTTTCTGCAACCCCGTGAACATTCTTTGTCCCCCTGTCTGGGCTTCCAACCCTTCAAAGGATGGGCCTTCTCATGCCACACCCCCCCACACCCCCGCCCCGCCCACTCAAGGAGATTCCAGCCAATCGGAGGGGTCTACAGCTCAGCAGTCTCAGCAGTGCCAGTGTGAGTGCTGTCCACTGCTGAGAGTGTGCCAAGCGGTAAGGGCACCATAGGGGCAGTTGCCAGTTGCCCTCCCTACCAGGTAAGTGGATTCAGGTGGCAGAGGGGCCAGTCACACAGGTCATGGAAATGTCTGGTGAAATGGAGTTGGGGAGCAGGGTAAGGGGAGTGGGGGGGAGGGGGTCGTGCACTATTGCCGCAGGTGCAGCCATTGCTACCACTGGCCTCTATGTGGGCCACAAAGGCCCCTCACCCCTATCCCGCAAGTAGACTCACGGGTTGGGTTCCTCATGCAAGTGGAGAGTGGCACCTGTTGCTAGCAAAATACCAGTGGTGGTGGCAACGGCCTTTAATTAGCCATTTTTGTTGCTCAGTTGGCCTTTGGACAGGAGAGCTGTTATGTTATTCTTCTCTACAATGTAAATGTATCAATCATACACAAGGATTGATGAAACAGTAATGTGGGTTGTTTATTTGAAGACCAGCTTATGACATTCACTCAGAATCTAAAGCCAGGATTTTGCCCCCCCCCCCCCCCCCCCGCCGCGCCTTATGCTCTTATGCTATGGCGAGGGGGGTGCAAAACCCACGTGAGCCAGAAAACGAGATTCTCGCCAGTGAGATCTCGCAACGCAATTGTTGCCGCTCCCTCTCCTGTCAGTGACAAAATGGGGTTCCCGCCATTTTATTTAATTACATTTCAGTATCATTAGCAGGCTTCCCCGCTGTATCCTCCCCCCACATTCGGATCACCCCCTCACCGATGTCTTACACCAGGTCTGGACAACTGTGAATCGGGCGAAGGGAATCCACTAGGGGTACACAGCTAATTACAGCCACCCAAAGGGAACAGTTACATGCCCGGCATTGCCCCTTCGCACTGCCCCCTCGCACTGTGGGGGAAGTGCAAAATTACAGTTCCGGGGGCAGTTTCAGTTCAATAGCAAGGGGAGCTTCCTTTGGGGAGATCCATGGGGGGGGGGGGGGGGGGGGGTTTCCCCATGTGCTTGGTTGGGGGTCTCCATGTCCTCCAGTTGGTTATATCGGAGTGCCCTTTTGACGTTGCTGGCGAGAGCCCGTCACCCCGGTGTGATGGTGTGGGACCTTTCTCCAGCCTTTGTTTTCTCAAAGTATTTGAAACTATGGTGGGTAAAGCCAGCAGTGCAGTTGACAGGCTGCACAACACTTTTCTCGCCCGAGACAGCACTTTAAAAAATAATTGTGAGATTCTGCCATAAGTATAGTACATCTAGGCTTGCATTTCATTTTGGAGTCTAAGTTCTCCTGCCGGAACTGAATTGATACTGGCCCCTGTTGATGTTGGGACATCAGCGGTGTTCTGGTTCCTTGACCATGCACATTTATGCATGGCAAGGAGCCTGCCTGATACCGATGGAGCATCACGATCAGGTCACCCGCTGTGAAACTAACTGCAATGTTTATAAACATTAAGCTATGATTGACAACTCATGGACCACATCAAAGCGCTTTCTGTTAGTTTCATGGCTGACGACTTCAAAGCCACTCAAGCTGAAGGGAGATGAATGAAATAATGCAGACAGCAGGGTGTGTGTGGAAGTGTCAATCACAGCCTAGGGAGAGCAGATCCTCAGAAAAATGAATGAATGGCTGGCAGATCAAAGATCTAAGGGAATTAAACCCAGCTGGCTGGTTTTCTCTTTCCAGGAATTGACAGGTGCTGTTCCTCTGTCTGAGCCAGCAGGGGTATTGCACAGGTGAGTTTTAAAGCAGTGATCTTTTTCACTGCCTCTGTCTGGACTGTTCTCGAGCTTCCAGGCAGGGGTCTCTCTTCTCGGATTGGATTGGATTTGTTTATTGTCACGTGTACCGAGGTACAGTGAAAAGTATTTTCCTGCAAGCAGCTCAAACAGATCATTTAGTACACGAAAATAAAATAAAATAAAAAGAAAATAATAGGGCACCACAAGGTCCACAATGTAAATACATAGACACCGGCATCGGGTGAAGCATACAGGGGCGTAGTGTTAATGAGGTCAATCCTTAAGAGGGTAGTTTAGGAGTCTGATAACAGTGGGGAAGAAGCTGTTTTTGAGTCTGTTCGTGCGTGTTCTCAGACTTTTGTATCTCCTACCCGGTGGAGGAAGTTGGAAGAATGAGTAAACCGGGTGGGAGGGGTCTTTGATTATGCTGCCCATTTCCCCAGGCAGCAGGAGGTGTAGATGGAGTCAATGGATGGGAGGCAGGTTCGTGAGATGGACTGGGCGGTGTTCACGACTCTCTGAAGTTTCTTGCGGTCCTGGGCCGAGCAGTTGCCATACCAGGCTGTGATGCAGCCAGATAGGATGCTTTCTATGGTGCATCTGTAAAAGTTGGTAAGAGTCAGCGTGGACATGCCGAATTTCCTTAGTTTCCTGAGGAAGTGTAGGCGCTGTTGTGCTTTCTTGGTGGTAGCGTCAACGTGGGTGGACCAGGACAGATTTTTGGTGATGTGCACCCCTAGAAATTTGAAGCTGTTAACCATCTCCACCTCAGCCCCGTTGATGTTGACAGGGGTGTGTACAGTACTTTGCTTCCTGAAGTCAATGACCAGTTCTTTAGTTTTGCTGGCATTGAGGGATAGATTGTTGTCGTTGCACCACTGGGATTCTTACACACAGGGGTCTCTCTTCTGGGGGCTTCCAGACAAGGCTCACACTTCCAGGTGGGTTCCAATCAGTGGTCTCTTTGCTGGAGGGCTCCCAGACAAGGCTCTGTATTTCGGGGGGTGTCCAGTGATGGGTCTTCCTTCTGGGTGGCTTCCAGGCAGGGGTCTGTCTTTTGGGGGTCTGAATTGTATTGCAGCGGGTGGGGCCAGCCACTGGACCTCGCTATCAACCCAAATGCTGGCCCGATAGCGGGAATCCCTCGCAATCCTCACCGTGCATAAATTTGCATGGATAAGGATAGTGACTCGCTTTTTGACTCACGCCTCCAGTGAGCTCAAATCAGGTGCAACTCAGCTCTGGCGGGATTCTCCATTGCCTGAAGCTGAAATCGGGAACGGCGATCGGGCGGAGAATAGCTCCCGACTCCAAAATCGCGGCATGTGCCGATTTGACGCCGAGTCACGATGCTCCACCCCCTCCAAAACGGCATCACTGTGACGCGTGCACTTGCGTTTTAATGTGTTCTGCGGGTGTTCCTCACAGTGCAGGTACCAGCCCCTCACCGTAGCAGAATCTGTGCAGGTGTGGCACCAATCTTTCTGACGTGGAACACCACAGATCCTCCGTTGGAGTCAGCACTTAGACTCAGGAATAGTCTCCCATGTAGAAAATCCCAGCCCAGGTCTTTATGATTTTTCCCAGGTTTATTTAAACTCTTTCCACAAAGCAATGATTTAGGTTGGGAAATGGCTGCAGGGCTGCAAAAATGAAAGCAATAGTGATCAAAAGCCTTTTTTCACAGACAGGTTGTAGATGTTGGGCGCAGTTACTGGATGAATTTCTTTTCTCAGACCAGTCTGCAGAATTTATGTTTCCAAGACAATAGGAAGTAATAATTTCTCCTGTTGGTGGAATTCTGCCTTTAGTAAGGCCACCTGTTCCTGCTTAAACTTCATAGCAGGAATACTTTCATTATTTAAGCTCTCCCAAATTTGAACAATCTTACTGGTACTTAGTGCCTGCTGCCTGGAGTGACACACAAGCCCAGAAGGAAGGTATGCGGCGAGAATCTCCGCTCCTGACACTAATTGTTAGAACATAGAACATACAGTGCAGAAGGAGGCCATTTGGTCCATCGAGTCTGCACCAACCCACTTCAGCCCTCACTTCCACCCTATCCCCGTAACCCAATAACCCCTCCTAACCTTTTTGATCACTGAGGGCAATTTGTCATGATCAATCCACCTAACCTGCACGTCTTTGGACTGTGGGAGGAAACCGGAACACCCGGAGGAAACCCATGCAGACACGGGGAGAACATGTAGACTCCGCACAGACAGTGACCCAGCGGGGAATCAAACCTAGGACCCTGGCACTGTGAAGCCACAGTGCTATCCACTTGTGCTACCATGCTATTAACGGCGCCGCAGGATTCATGGGACCTGGGTTTGACTGGCGCCACACCTGGACCGATTCAGTTACAGTAGCACCTGCGCCATGTGAAACACAATTGATTCCAATGAGAAACGGTGCCGGAGTCGCCGGGTCCAAGATTGACACTCAGGCGGGGGGGGGGGGGGGGGGGGGGGCGGAATTGGCAGACATTGTGGGTGACATAGATCCTGCCGCACATGTCGTGCGGTCTCCCTTTCCTACCTGGGCCCCATGTCCTGCCCATCCTCGCACTCCCCCACATCCTCGGAGGAGGAGGCCTGATGTTCTTCCTCGTCCAGCACATTGCCCCTCTGCTGCGCGATGTTTTGGAGGGCACAACCGGCTGCTATTATGCGGGCGACCCTCTCAATGTCATACTGGAGGCCCCCTCCAGAGCGGTCCAGGCACCTGATGGGATTGAGGTTCATCAGGAGGAGGTGTTAGCAATTCTGGAAAGTGTGAAAATAGATAAGTCCCCAGGGCCGGATGGGATTTATCCTAGGATTCTCTGGAAAGCTAGGGAGGAGATTGCAGAGCCTCTGGCTTTGAACTTATGTCATCATTGTCTGCAGGAATAGTGCCAAAAGACTGGAGGATAGCAAGTATTGTCCCCTTGTTCAAGAAGGGGAGTAGAGACAACCCCGGTAACTATAGACCAGTGAGCCTTACTTCTGTTGTGGGAAAAGTCTTGGAAAGGATTATAAGAGGAATAGTTTGATTAGGGATAGTCAACACGGTTTTGTGAAGGGTAGGTCGTGTCTCACAAACCTTATTGAGTTCTTTGAGAAGGTGATCAAACTGGTGGACGAGGGCAAAGCAGTTGATGTGGTGTATATGGATTTCAGTAAAGCGTTTGATAAGGCTCCCCATGGTAGGCTATTGCAGAAAATACGGTGGCATGGGATTGAAGGTGATTTAGCAGTTTGGATCAGAAATTGGCTAGCTGTAAGAAGACAAAGGGTGGTGGTTGATGGGAAATGTTCAGCTTGGAGTTCAGTTACTAGTGGTGTACCACAAGGATCTGTTTTGGGGCCACTGCTGTTTGTTATTTTTAGAAATGACCTGGAGGAGGGCGTAGAAGGATGGGTGAGTAAATTTGCGGATGACACTAAAGTCGGTGGAGTTGTGGACAGTGCGGAAGGATGTTGCAAGTTACAGAGGGACATAGATAAGCTGCAGAGCTGGGCTGAGAAGTGGCAAATGGAGTTTAATGCAGAAAAGCGTGTGGTGATTCATTCTGGAAGGAGTAACAGGAATACAGAGTACTGGGCTAATGGTAAGATTCTTGGCAGTGTGGATGAACAGAGAGACCTTAGTGTCCATGTGCATAGATCCCTGAAAGTTGCCACCCAGGTTGACAGGGTTGTTAAGAAGGCGTACGGTGTGTTAGCTTTTATTGGTAGAGGGATTGAGTTTCGGAGCCATGAGGTCATGATGCAGCTGTACAAAACTCTGGTGTGGCCACATTTGGAGTATTGCGTGCAATACTGGTCGCCGCATTATAGGAAGAATGTGGAGGCATTGGAAAGGGTGCAGAGGAGATTTACCAGGGTGTTGCCTGGTATGGAGGGAAGATCTTATGAGGAAAGGCTGAAGGACTTGAGGCTGTTTTCGTTAGAGAGAAGAAGGTTAAGAGGTGACCTAATAGAGGCATACAAGATGATCAGAGGATTAGATCGGGTGGACAGTGAGAGCCTTTTTCCTCGGATGGTGATGTCTAGCACGAGGGGACATAGCTTTAAATTGAGGGGAGATAGAAATAGGACAGATGTCAGAGGCAGGTTCTTTACTCAGAGAGTAGTAAGGGCATGGAATGCCCTGCCTGCAACAGTAGTGGACTCGCCAACATTAAGGGCGTTTAAATGGTCATTGGATAAACATATGGACGATAAAGGAATAGTGTAGATGGGCTTTAGAGTGGTTTCACAGGTCAGCGCAACATCGAGGGCTAAAGGGCCTGTTCTGCGCTCTAATGTTCTAATGTTCTAATGAACCGCATCTTCAGGAGGCCGAAGTCCTGCTCGATCACGCTCCTGGTTTCTTCATGGGTGTCATTATAGCTGGTCTCCGCGTCAGTCTGTGACCCTCCAAATAGGTGTTATCAGCTGCTACTGAAGTGGATAACCCTTGTCGCCCAGGAGCCAACCCCCCAGCTGGGAGGGGGCGTCTTAAACGTGTCAGGAATTGCCGAGTGTGCCAGGAAGAAGGCAGTGTGCACACTGCCCAGGTATCGGACACAGACTTGTATGATGCACAGCTGATGGTCATCTGCAGCTGCAGCTGCTCGTAGGGGGACATGCATCCTAGACCTTGAGCAACTTGGCGATGGCGACGACCGCCACTGTCCGGGCAACCTGGTGGGCTCGGTCCACATTGAAATGGATGGATTAAGCCGACAGGGCATACAGGGCCTCCGTGATGGTGTGGATGCGCCTGTGATCCCAGACAGGTCCCCACTTGGCACTTGGAAGGACCTGGTGGCGTAAACTTTTAGGGCAACTGTCACCTTGACGCCCATAAAGAGAGGGTGTTGTCCCCTGTACCTCTGTGGTGCCAATTGTGCCATGATCTAGAAGCTATGTTGCACTGTCTCCCTGCTCAACCGGTGTCTTTGGCGACATGCCTGGTCCGGCAGGTCCTCGAATGATAGGCGCTGCCGGTGCACAGGAGGCCTCATGCGGCGCCTCCTTTGCACCTCCTCCTCCTCGGCCTGCTGGTCAGCTGGCTCTCCATCCTGGCCGGCTGCCTCCTGTTCCACTGGGGCACGCTCCACTGCGGCACGTTCCGTGCTCAAGCTTTCTCCTCCTCCTCGGGCAGCGCCATCTCGTCCAGCCGCAGGGCATCCCCCAGGGCTTTGGCGATGAGCAGGACAGCCACAATTGCTGGTTGTATTCCAATATCCATTGTCTGTTGGGGGTGAAAGGCCGACATGTTAGCATGGTGCGTACTCCTGTGCCCAAACAAGTCCATCGGACTACATGGTGGCCCTGGCTGACACTGTGGGCTCTGCCACCGCATGTCCTTTCCTCTCCCATCTATACACCCTTAGCCCCGTTGTTGTCTGGCACCATCGGGGCTTCTGGCCCTGGTACCCGTCTCTGATGCCAGGGTACCGTCAGATGCGCTGCCACCACCTGGCACCCCGTGGGGGCTATAGTGGGTGTTGCCCTTGAGTGAACAGTGTGATGCCCCGTCGGCGGGTGGTGTCCGGGTGAGAGGGTATGGTGGAGGGTGGGGTGTGGGGGTCGGGGCCAAGGTGGGTGGTCAGTGGGTGTGCAGCAAGATGGCTGCCTTGTTGGTTGCGGGAATGGCGGTCCGTGCCTGGACATCGCCCCAGCCACGTTGGGGGTCACCCCCGCAACACGGCCCATCCCTGGTCAACACGCCGCTCCCCACTGGCCCTGGCAGGGCTCCCCACCCCAGCCAGCACGGCCAGGGCCGTGCAGGGCAGCTCATGGTAACTCGTATCCATTCTCTGCCAATCACTGTTTGTGATTTTGGCGTCAATGTGTCTGCAGGATTCCTACAGAGCTGCAGAATCATTTTCACATGACGAGTTTTGATAGTAGTTTCACTTTCAAAGCAGGGTCTGGATTCTCCGCGTCCCGACGCCGAAAGCGTGTTCGGCGATGGGGCGAAGAATCCAGCTTCACGCATGAAATCGGGACCGCCGCCGGTTCCGCGATTCTCTGCCCCCTCGAAAAGCGACATACTCAGGAAGTACTGCTTGAGGCCCGCCCCGCTATTTTCCGCCCCCGGCCAGCCGAATTCCAGCCGGCATATTTCTAATGTGGTCCTGCCATTGGGGATACTCGGGTGGCGGCCGCTAACCGGCGGCAGGCCTGCCAGAGGACGGATGGGGTGCCTCATTCGGGAATGGGTTATTATTGTGTGGGCTGTCCGGGTCGGGTGCGTGGCCGATCGGGGGCACTATTTCCGCGGCCCATGTCCGCAGTCTGAGTCCGCCATGGAGCACGGCCACTGGAGGCCGCCGCCGTGCACATGCGCGGCCTCTGACCTGGAAGTGCAGTGGGCCGTATCAGCAGCTGGCACTGCGAGCTCCACGCCAGCTGCCTGCTAGTCCCCTGTAAGGCTGTGAATCTGTGGCCTTTTGTGGTAAACCACTCTATTGTATTATATTGTTACATGCCTGCTGGCTCCGCCTGTGGCTCCTCCCCTCGGGCTCATGTATAAAGGTGGCTGATCTCCGCCTCTGATCCATTTCGGGATCAGAGGCCAGGAGGCTTTCTGTTTAGTGTATTAAAGCCTCAGTTACGTTCACCACTTGTCGTGTGTTTATTGATGGCATATCACCTTTTGACACCAGTTTCTCTGGCGTAAAACACCACAGTTTTCACGATGGCGTGGGGACACAGTCCCTGAAATGGAGCATCCAGCCCCAGTTCTTTTGGGCACAAATAGGTGATGCTTGTATATTTTTCAGTCAGATCGTCAAAACCGTGCTGCCACTCTGCTTCTCTTTGATGGATATGTACCAATCATATACAATGATTGTTGAAACAATAATGTGAGTTCTTTATTTAAAGGTAAGATCGTATCGATAATGTTCACGAGGAGGCTTAATACAGGAGACATCTAATCTCTGCTGCTGCTTGTAGACTAACTACAATTCATGAGATTAATACATCACATCCTCTTGTGGAAGATAATGATTGACAGCAGTTTAAGATACACCTCCTGAAAGTTGCATGCACATCTTATCACATCATGTCATTCTCCACATATCCACTTCTGGAAACCGCATTGGCAGTGGAATTAAGACATGTACCCCACCCTCCCGGCCTTTCCTCACTATTTTACGGCCTTGCTTGCTTCCCGATCCCTCCCTGTGGGGGTAGGGGGCTGGTAAAATCCAACCCCCTAACTCACTGAATAAAATAAGGGAAGGAATTGCAGAGATTCTGATCACAATTTTTGAAAGTACCTTGGATATGAGGGTGCTGCAAAAGGGCTGGAGGATTGCAAATGTCACGCCTCATTTAAAGAAATGGGAGAGGGTTAAAGTCAGCAACTACATGTCAGTCAGCCTTATATCAGTGCTGGGGAAACGTATAGAGACAATAATCCAGAACAAAATTAATTGGTATTTGGGAAAGGATCGGCCAATAAATGAAAGTCAGCACTAATTTGTTAAAGGAAAATTATGTTTGACTAACTTGATTGAGTTCTTTGATGAGTAATGGAAAGGGTTGATGAGGGTTGTACAGATGGTGTTGTGCGTATGGACTTCAAAAGGCATTTGACAATATAAATGCCTTGTGCTTGTTAGCAAAATATAAACCCGCAGGATTAAAGGCGCAGTGATAGACTGGTTCAAAGTTGGCTCTGGGATAGAAAGCCAAGAACAATGGTGCACAGTTCCTTTTCATACTGGACAGAAGTACACAGTGGTGACACCCCAATGACGTACTGTTAATGTTAGGTCAATCAAGAGTGAGATCTTTCTTTCCCGATGTTTCTCGTTGCTTTTCTTCCAGGAGAAACGTTGAGAAAATTCAACCGCAGTGTTTTAACTGGCTATAGATTTTCCTTCCGTTACAAAATCTGAGGCCATGGATTTTCAACCTGTCATCTAAAGGCATGATATTTATGTCAGAGATAAGCCACTCATAATAGAAGCTACCCAATTTTCATCCAAATCCTTAAATCTAATTTTATTCCTGGATGGCAAGTTGAAAATTTATCACATGGGGCAGATTATTATGTTTCCTGCCAGCGGGCTTGTAGGCTGCAGGGATGGGTTGGGGGGGGATGACCATTAAATTTCTCAGAGAGCCTTCCCACCAGGTTCCTGCCCACTCTGTCCTCTCTGAGAATTTCCGCTTGGGTGGCCTAGGCCTAGGCTGCCCTTCAACCAATTGCATGCCTCAACTGGCCAATTATTGACCACTTAAGGACTGTTTCCCACTGAGTTTCAATTTTCAGATGGATATGAGGAGTTCGGGGGCAGGTGGGAAAGCCACCTTGATGAATCATGTTCAGGCTTCATTTGGGACGTTTGGGAGTTGGGGGGGAATGCGCTCCATCATTGTGTGACCCTTAAATAGATTTTACTCCGCAGGGTGCTCCCCCCCCCCCCCCCCCCCCCCCCCCCCCCCCCCCCCCCCCCCCCACCCCCCCCCCCCCCCCCCCCCTCCCCACCACTGGCCTCTCTATCAACATCTAACACTGCTCCTCTGCCAGCTCTCCTGGATCTCACCTCCCTTCTCTATCCTGAAACTCCCACATGTATCATGTCCTGGACTTCCAGGGCTTACGCTCTGGGGATCAGATGCAGTTCCAGTCCCTGTCCACTGCAGCTTCTGTCACTGCAAGACCCGGAGAGCTGCTGGCCAATCAGATTGCACCCCAGATCTTTGAGGTGGGTCTTCCTCCTGAGGAAGGTTGGGGGGCAGTGTTGATTAGAGTCCAATCTCTGGCCTTTTAACACTTGTTGGAGCTTGAAATCGCAGCAGGGCAGGTGGTATCGGTGGGGGATGTGTCCTCCACTGACTTTTTGGATAGTGTTAGGGGAAACCGGTCATCCTAGAAATCATGGCCAGCCTATCTACAATTGTCTCATGATCATCACATAGTGGAGTAACACGGTGGCACAGTGGTTAGTTAGCATTGCTGCCTCACAGCACCAGGGAACCAGGTTTGATTCTGGCATTGGGTGACTGTTGTAGGGTTTTAATGCTCTCCCAGTGTCTGTATGGATTTCCTCTGGGTGCTCCGGTTTCCTCTCACAGTCCAAAAATGTTCAGGTTATGTGGGATCACAGGAATAGGGCGGTGGACTGGGCCGAGATAGGGTACTCTTGGTCGGGTTGGCACAGAGTCGATGGGCTGAATGGCCTCCTTCTGCACTGTAGGGATTCTATTTTATTTTAAAGTAATTGTTGCAGATGCCAATATCAAGCAAAAAACAAATAATTTGGACACAGAGATGTGCTTTCTCCCAGTATTTTGTATTCCTTGTGGTCGCTCAGGGTTACAAGCTTCCCGTCCATTTTCCCCTTCATGCCATTGATGGAAGTGCAAGTTTATAAAAGTTACCTTCTTATGACAGCGCCACTGCAGCTTTAAATCTCTGCTCTGTTCATGTGAATTAAAACCAGGTAGAAGGGGGCATTTAATTACCTTGTAGACTGCCCTTCATTATCGGCAAGTGCACTTTCTCAGTCTATCCGTATATAATTGAATTAGAAATAATGTAAATGCTGAACAGTTGAAAATGTCAGAGCATCTATATCCTCCTCCGCCTCACACCGGGGCCACACAGCTCCACATAGTTCATTAAGAGGAATATTCGAGAATTTGGTTGAACGGTAATCATAACATGTCCACTGAAAATTTCACTGCTCCGGCCTAATGGAAACTGGCAGGTTTCTAGTTTAGTAAAAGAAACAGATTTGGGAGGTGAATTGTAGCTGGCATTAAATCCACATTAGAAGGATAATAGGGAGAAAAAAATTCAAACTTCCACAGTGTGATCCGAATGTCAAAGCACGCAGCAAATAACCTCTGCCATGATTCACTTGGAAAGAAGTCCGTGAGGACGTATTGTTTATGCCGAGCATGACAGAGTGCAGAGTTGTAATTCATATGCAGTAGGCAATGACCTGACTGCTAAACCCACTAGGTACATGGATTAGCATCATTTACTGGGACATAAAATGTTTTCATAGTAAATCATCAGGACAGTATGCTTTTGTAAGCGCCAACCTTTCTGCGATCAAAAGTTTTTTTATTTTTCAAATATAATTTAGTCTTGTGTCTCCCTGACTCTATTAGCTTTTCACCACACCATTCTATAGATGAGAGAGAGAGAACGGATTGACCAAATTCTCCTGACCTCTGCCATGTCTGGACTTACAAACTCACGGTGGCTTCAATTATTATTATTATTTTTTTAAATTTAGAATACCCAATTCATTTTTTCCAATTAAGGGGTAATTTAGCGTGGCCAATTGACCTACCCTGCACATCTTTGGGTTGTGGGAGCGAAACCCACGCAAACACGGGGAGAATGTGCAAACTCCACATGGACAGTGACCCAGAGCCGGGATCGAACCTGGGACCTCGGCGCCGTGAGGCAGCAGCACTAACCATTGCGCCACCGTGCTGCCCTGTGGTGGCTTCAATTATTGGGTGACTTACTATACAGTGGAGAACACAGACAATTGCCAAGAGAAGTGGGTTGTCTGTTACATTTTCATTCATTGATCAATGTCTTGATTGCTTGAGATAGAAGCATGTTGAGTGGTACAATCTGGAGAAGCACAGTTATTTAAGTTAGCAATGTGAGCGACAGAACAGATTCGGGCTGGAGTTCTCCCATCCTGCCCACGGCATGTTTGATGGCGGGCGGGAGAGCAGAATCTAGTGGGAGCCAAAACACCAGCAATCTGCTTGCAAACAAACGTGTTGTCATTCTCCCAATTGCGGGTTAGTGGTGGATCGCTCTTTCCATTGGCAGATGGCGTGAACACTATTTGCATTTATTTGCATCTCATGAATGCTCATTAGAACAGCTGCTCGCCGGAATCTTGTCGGGTTTTCCAATCTTGCCAGCGGGAAATTATGTCTGTCTCATCCGCTTGATAAAGAGTGGCGTGCATGAGACGGTCCTCAGTTCGCCAGGAACCTCAAGGTGAATTCCACAGGCAAATCCTACCTACCATAGTGCTGCTCCTGATGTGCTGTACACAAGCCTGCTGGGACACATGGGTTCCTGCCCTCCATCTCCATTTCGAGCTGGTCTTCATGGACAGGACCCATGGAGTTGGACCTATGGACTCCCCTGTGTCACCGACTCGGATCAGTAATGCTCCTGGGGTTGGGGAATACAGGGGTCTCCTTCCCGCTGGTTCTACACATCTATCTGGACAGCACTGTGTTGCGGAATTCATTCAGCTACTGCAACAAAAGTCTGTAGTTCGACCGGGGGTGGAGTGCCAGATGAAGCTGGGGGAGGGGGATATGGGCTGATGAAGATGAGGGGGAAATGTAGAAGGAAGGCTGTTCAAGGAGGGTGAATGGTGTGGGCTCATGATGGTAGGTAGAGGGGCAAGGATGTGGATGAAGAAGACGAACAAGGGAAGGCTGAGGGAAGACCGAAGGGAGAGAAGCTGGACCCCAACAAAGCTGCGTGAAAAGCTCAAAAACAAATGGGTCAAAGGAATACCACAATGTTTACTGGAAGCACATTCCAGGATATGGGGCGGGATTCTCCCCTACCCAGCGGGGCGGGGGGTCCCGGCGTGATGGAGTGGCAGGAAACACTCCGGCGGCGGGCCGCCCCAAAGGTGCGGAGGTCTCCGTGCCTTTAGGGGCCAAACCTTCACCTTGAGGGGCTAGGCCCGCGCCGGAGTGGTTTCCACTCCACTGGCTGGCGTGGAAGGCCTTTGGCCCCACACCAGACAGGGCCGAAATGACTTCGCCGGCCTGCGTAAGTCCACGCATGCGCGGGAGCGACAACGGCTGCTGACGTCATCCCCGCGCATACGCAGGGGAGAGGATCTCTTCCGCCTCCGCCGTGGTGAAGACCAGGGCGAAGGTGGAAGAAAAAGAATGGCCCCTCGGCACAGGCCCGCCTGCGGATCGGTGGGTCCCGATCGCGGGCCAGGCCACCGTGGGGGCACCCCACGGGGCCAGATTGCCCTGCGCCCCCCCCCCCCCCCCAGGACCCCGGAGCCTGTCCGCGCCACCTGCTCCCGCCGGTAAGGTAGCTGATTTAATCCACGATGGCGGGAGAGGGTTGACAGCGGCAGGACTTCGGCCCATCGCGGGCCGGAGAATTGCCGGGGTGGTCCCGCCGACCGGCACGGCGCGATTCCCGCCCCCGGCGAATCTCTGGTGGCGGAGACTTCGGGCCACGGCGGGGGCGGGATTCACGCCAGCCCCCGGCGATTCTCCGACCCCCTCCCGCCCCTGGTGAGGGCTTGGCCCCTAAAGGTGCGGAACTTTGGGGCGGCCCAACGCCGGAGTGGTTCCCGCCACTCCATCACGCCGGGACCCCCCGCCCCGCTGGGTAGGGGAGAATCCTGCCCATGGTTTAGGGACCTGTTAGTGTGGCACATTAGGGAGGTTTTGCATGAACGCTTAACAGGTCGATTTGTGAAGGTTACTGTTGTCCGCAGTCTTATTTGGAAATAGGAACTATGTCAAGGCTCCCATTTAAGTTCAGGAGCTGGCAGACAGGAGCCACAGAGCGCAGGCATTCCTGCTGTGAAATGGAAAGGATCCTTGGATGAGAGGCAGTCCAGTGGCTATGCGGACCTCAGACTGGAGTCAGAGAAAGGAGGCAGTGCAGAAGAGCAGCAGCCATGCAGCAGGAGCAATCATTGGAAGCATGATGTACCCCAGATGCAGGGAGGGACAAGGGCTGTGCTTCAAAAGAAAACATTCACAGCTTGGTGTGCAAGGCTGTTCTCCAGTCAATGCCCCTGGGTGTGGTGGGCTCTGTACTGGGCAGCAGAGAGTATGGTGATGGTCACAGGGGGCTGTTGCAGCCTGTAGATGGGGAACCACTAATATTGAGAGTGGGATGGGGGTGGGCGTTGTATGTGAAGCTGGCAAGGGGATGGTGGGCAACCCCGAACAGCTGTAGGTTATTGTGGGCAGGCTCTTCAGATGACTGGTCCATGTGTGGCATGGACACCCTGCAGGTGACCCTCATTGTAGGAGGGGTAGAGGGGGAATATCCACCACCACAACAACAGGATCCGGTAGTAGTGCGTGGAGGCTGGAGAATAACAGGTAGCATCTGCACCTGAACATTATGAGGGTCCAGGTAAGTCAGAGCCGGGTTGGGGGGGGGGGAGTGAGAGAGGGTCGTCTCCAGTAATAAAGGTGTAGTGCCACCATCTTGACGCACAGGTAAAGTAGCTGCCCCTTTTCTCCCATAGATCTCTCGCACACATCTTTCATCTCTGCACCCTTTAACCATTCTGGGCTTCAATGTATCTTTTCAGAGAGCAGATAAAAGTGATAATGGATCCAATGGTGCAGGGAGATTTTCTCAGAATCCACGTTTGAAGAAGGATGGAAATGCATCGGTGCACGCAGCTCCAGAAGGAGGCACAGGATGAGGGGGGGGGGGGGGGGGGGGGCATGGCCGAGGGAGGCTGAGCATGAACAGGAGGTTGAGGAACAGAGACTCAGAGAACGGAGATGACTCACCACACTGAGGGCCCGTGCCTCGATGGAGAAAGAAGGTGCTACCTACTTCTTCAACCTACTCACTTTTTGCTTCTGGCTTGCTGCCATGTTGGAGGGTCTCCTGAAGACAGGTGGGCTGGACTGGTATTCAAATACGGTGCCAGGACCTTTGAACCCACCAGCTGATGGCAGGTGGATGAATCAGCTGTAGGCCTGCCAGGTGATTCAGAGGGGAGCTTGCCCTGCGAATAATTGATGGGCTGACAAGTGCAGAATCTGGTGTGGGATCCTGCATTTCTGACCGGTGGGAGCGGCGCTATCGGAGCCACCTGTCACCACACTATATACATGAAGAATTCTGCCCTTAAAGTCCAAAGCATTCTGAGTTATAAATTATTCTCCCAAGTGTTTAATATGATAGCAGCATAGAAAATTTCATTTTGTCAAATGAAAAAATGGTTTATAAATGCATTCAAGCATATTGTTCACTCACAATGAGGACAAATCCTTAGCAAGATCAACATATCTGCTCCCTCCATAGTTTAGTGGGTGAATGCACCATGTAATTTGAACAAGGAGGTCCCAGGTAATACTGAGGTTAGTGATTGCATCTGCAGCTGGTTCTGTCATTACCATCCTTAGCCAACATCAACACATTGAGCCAAGATGTTATTTCATAATGCTCAGAAGAAAGAACCCTGTCTAATTTCTGCTCTCCCCAGCCTCTGCACACCAATGCTCATAATAGCATTTCCAGGATTTGCCCTTCAGTGGGCCTGTTCCCACAGCTGATGCAGGCAATTAGCTTAGAAGTCAATGAGGCGGGAGGTGTGGTTCCAGGGAGCATGTTCGATGGCCCCAGTGCAGAAGCGTCTAATTAAAATCTGTGGTCTGCCCTGGATCCTAGCCCATCCTTCAGCGGGTCTATAGAGGTCTGGATGAAGCTGATAATTTAGCCTTTCGGGTATGTTCTTTTGTCAAAATCCTTCTCATGTTTATAGGCCTCGCTTAACTCCTGCTTTACTTATTGCAAAGTTAAGATTCATTCCTCTCGTTCTTCCAGCAGTTGATGCTTTAGGCTCAACCTTCTGAGTACTGCATCTCATTCACATTTCTTGCCCTTTCAGCTATACTAGAGTGATAGTTCAACAGAAGAAAAAAGGATTGGGAGTCAGGATCACCCTCCCTCCCTATCTCTTTCAGTGTGCTGTGGGTGAGGGAAGAAATAGTCAACTAGCCGTAGTTCTGAGATGAGTGGAGGAGGGAAACTAAGGCTGGGTAAGATGGTGGGAGGAATCTCTGGGTGGGATTTTCCTGCCCCACCCCACCTCCTCCCCATGACATATTTTCTGGTAGAGCCAGCTTTTCATTGACCACTAGGCAGGATCTTCAATGGGCAGCACGGTAGCACAAGTGATTAGCACTGTGGCTTCACAGCGCCAGGGTCCCAGGTTCGATTCCCCGCTGGGTCACTGTCTGTGCGGAGTTTGCACGTTCTCCCCGTGTCCGCGTGGGTTTCCTCCGGGTGCTCCGGTTTCCTCCCACAGTCCAAAGATGTGCAGGTTAGGTGGATTAGCCATGATAAATTACCCGTAGTGTCCATAAGGGTTGGGAGGGGTTATTGGGTTGCGGGGATAAGGTGGAAGTGAGGGATTAATGTGGGTCGGTGCAGACTCGATGGGCCGAATGGCCTCCTTCTGCACTGTATGTTCTATGTAATAACATTCTATGTAATGTTATGTGTCGCTCGCTGATCCCGCCATCGGGGACACTTTCGGTGGTACCGGAAGTTCCTGCTGGTGGGTAAGGGCTGGAAAATCCTGCTCTCCGTCTTGGTCTTCCAGACCCTAAGCTCTGGAATTCTTTCTCTAAACCTCTCTACTTCTTCCTTCTCATTTCAGTCGCTCCTTAAAATTACCCCGTTGGCTGAGTTTTTGGTTACCTGTCCTAATTTTGCTTTGTGTGTCTTGACGTCAGATCTTATCTGATTTACACACCTGAGAAGAGCCTCGGAAGGGTTTATTTTTAACCCCATTAAAGGTGCTACATAAATGCAAATTGCTGCTATTTTCAGATCTTGCCACTGTCTCTTATTCAATTTGGTACGGGGGTGTGAAGCAAAATCCAGGCCACAAGGTGTTAATCGGAAGAAAGGGAAAGAAAAAAAAGAATAAAACAACAAGGATTGCAAAAATGAATCACTGATGGCATAACCTAGATTCTGGAAGCAGCTTGCTGCAAAGCAAGACCAAGCTGCTCCCAGGTGGAGGGAAATTTCAACCAGTTTAAGGAGCTAATATTATTCCACGCTATCTGCTGTGTGAATACATAAACTGAGTGGATCTCATACCATAAAACTGGAGCTCCATCTGTTTGGATTTGCACCCAGTTCTGTGTGCCGTTCCCACTAAACTAAGTATGGTAGCTGTTTTTACCAGGATAGTTTTTTATTTTAAATGTGCTCCGGCAGCGCTAATTCCGTTTTCCACTGCCCTGATGCCCTAATATCTGACAAGAGTTAAATAGTTTCGATCAAAGCTGATGTCCTAATCGTGGCAAAATAGGGTCTTAATTACTTTTAGTCGGATTGCCTGTGTAGGATAATTTGTAGCAGGCTAAATGGAACATCATGGAATAGATATGTACCTTGCACGCTCGTGTGAAATGGGTGGTCTTTCATCAATGGAACTTGAATGTCAGATGTGGTGTATAACAGGCGGCCACTCAATAATTCCCAAGGCAGATTTCTACATCTCAATGTATGAACATTGGACATAAAAAGTTATGATACATATTAACATACATAATTGTTGTCATTCATGTGAAGTTTCCAAGATTAATTGTCACCTAAGTCCAGGATATGATTCTCTGATTTTTAACTGGGAAATAGTCCAAGATTGTCTTCTTTTGTCTACAACGTAAGTACTGTGTACGTTCCCTTGGCTGCAGAAAATACTTTTCACTGTACTTCTGTGCATGTGGCAATAAATATCAATCAATCAATCAATCAATCCATTGGCATTAATATTAATCAATTCTACACAGTATTCTGCACTCATATGTTATCTATGCTTAAATGAATTTCAGCCAAACAGGCGCTCTGCTCATTCATGTTTTGAGGGACTGTCTGCCGAGCTTTGGGAGGAGCCAGTGTTGAGCTGATCTTGCAGAAGCGACTGCTCTGAAATGGATGGCGCGTCACCAACATCAGAGCTGGATGCTGGCCCACAGGCCCAGCCAACTGGCATTCGGGAGACTCAATGAAACTCTAAAAGCAGCAACCAGACACTGTTGGAAGGAAGCTTTATGGTCTTGCACCAGTGAAGGGAGCAGATTGATGAGCACGTCAGCATGCTTTGCCAGCTCTAATCATGCCAATTTGGATAACAGCATGCAATATGGTCATGCCAGCGCACATCTTAGTCTGCACAATGGGAAGGGCACATTGTTGGCTGCCAGTGGCTTCCTGCAACATAATCTGTGTGAGAGCTATGGGACTACCAATAGGTCACCTATTGTGCCTTATGTGTCCTCTCTTCAGCTTGTGTGAAGAAATTATAGAAGATCCTATAAGCAATGCATGTGCCAAGTCATGAAGCTGCTTGACAGTAGAATCATCCATCAGACCCAAGATCATGTTTCTCTCTTTGCAGCAGTGATATGATTCCGATGGTGCAGTTTATTCTTTATAAAAAAGTGCATGTGCTCATTGAAAATAATGCTAGAGCCATGGAACAGAAAGTGCAACTATTCTCCATGGAATCAGAGAATCCCTACAGTGCAGAAGGAGGCCATTCGACCCATCAAGTCTGCACCGACCCTCCCCACCCTATCCCCACAACCCCAACTAATCTGCACACCCCTGGACACAAAGGGGCAATTTTAGCATGACCAGCCAACATAACCTGCACATCTTTCGACATTAAGGGGCAATTTAGCATGGCCAATGCACTTGACCTGCATATCTTTGGATTGATTTACAATAACCCCAGTATTTACTGTACAGGATTTCCTCGTAAAATGGATGTTATTGCACATCCTTGTTGGTGAAGGCCAGTCACCTTTTAGAACTGTTTCATGCCATATGGTGAAGATACGCCCACAGTGCTATTAGATAGGGAGTTCAAGGATTTTGACACAGCAACAATGAAGGAAGGATAATATATCTTCAAATCAGGATGGTAAGTGGCTCAAAGGAAAAGCTGGAGGTGGTGACGTTCCCATGCATCTTCTGCCCCTGTTGTTCCCAATGAAGGTGCCATTGAAGAAGCCTTGATGAGTTGCTGCAGTGACTGTTTTGTTTGGATAGTGTTGACGATCTTGTGCACTGTAGAAGTTCCAACCATCCAGGAAAGTGGAGAATATTCCAATTACACTTGCCTTCTGACTTGAAGGAGGTGGAGAACTTTGGGGAGTCAGGAGGTGAGTCACTCACTAAGGAATAAGAACACCCTCTGACCTGCTTTTGGTCGATGCTGATCTCCCAATATATTGATGGTCGGAGGTTGAGCAATGGCAATGTCGCTGAATGTCAAAACAATATGGTTATGGTTTCTCTCTTGTTTGAGATGATTATTGCCTGGTGGCGCAAAAGTTACTTGCCATTTATCAGTTTAAGCCTCGATGTCATCTCAGTCTTGCTGCATGTGGACATGTACTGTTTCCATGTCTGAGGAGTTAGGAATGGAACTGGCCACTGTGTAATCATCACTGAATATCGCCATGCCTGACTTAATGATGATGGGAAGGTCGTTGGATGAAGCAGCTGCAAATGGTTGAGCTGAGGACACTGCCCTGAGCAACTCCTACAGCAACATACAGGGGCGGAGAGGATTGGCCTCCAAAACCCAAGACCACATTCCTTTGGGCTGGGTTTGCCTCCAGCTACTGGAAAGACATGGCACGATTCCCACTGACCAGTTTTACTAGGGTTCCTTGGTGTCACATTTGGTCAAACTTTGCCTTAGTCATTTTCACACATCTGAAACTTAGCTCTTTGGTCCATGTTTGGGTCCATGGAGTGCCCCATTGGAACAGCTTTTGATTATTGACATCAGCCGCAACACACTTTCATACAAATTCAAAATTACCCTCGCAATGTTTAGTGACAGAAGCTGGACTTCACATTGACCTAGAGGCACTTTTGCAAGATAGTGGTTTCAAAAGGCAATTGGACAATTTGTCCTTAAACATTCTAGTGTTTACAGTGAACAACAATTGAGACAGGACATCATACCCAAGATAAATGAGAGCAGACAGTGCTTTCAAAAGATGTCATGTATATTGCTAAACTAATATTATCTATTTCTAACTGGAACAGACAGCAGACATTATTTTTATAACTTAACAGACTCTGCGGAAGGCTCTGATGTTGAGATAATGTCATTGTTGCCTTGGAGCTTGAACTGTTCGACTATCACTTTCTCAACTGTTATGAGATATTTCCTGGATATCTGTTATTCTAAACAGTTGGTTTGCATTCCCTTACTGTCATGCAATTTAGCAGTTCCAACATATTACAGGCTATTGACATATTTGCAACATTTGTACTGTTCTGAGTACTTGGCTACACCTATTAACCTTTTACATACAAACAGAAGAAAAAGGACCAAGAAAAGTTCAAACAATCCATTTAGCTCATTCCATTCACATATGGTTCAGCCACATGCATTTAAATAGATTTATGCACAACACCAGGGGCTGGGTTCTCTGTTTTTGAGACTATGTCCCCACGCCAGAAAAACGGAATCCCGCACTTCCGGGTCAGAAGCCGCGCATGTGCATGGCAGCAGCCTTCAGCGGCCGCGCCGTGCTCCATGGGGGACTCAGACCGCGGAGCTGGACCTCCCAAATAGTGCCCCCGATCGGCCGCGCGCCCGACTCGGACCGCCCGCCCAAACATTGTCCAATCCTGTTGATGCCTATCCGATCAGCCCGACCCCGACCATGGCGGCCGTGGACTGAGTCCGCAGCCGCCACACGAGAATCCCAAACAGCTCGGACCATGGGCGTCATTCTCCGAACCCCCGCCGGGTTGGAGAATCGCTGAGGGCTGCTGTGAATCCCGCCCCCGCCTGTTGCCGAAGTCTCCGGTACCGGATATTCGGCGGGGGCGGGAATCGGGCCGCGCCGGTTGGCGGGCCCCCCCCGCTCGATTCTCCGGCCCGGATGGGCCGAAGTCCCGCCAATAAATTGCCTGTCCCGCCGTCGTGGATTAAACCACCTTTTGAACGGCGGGACAAGGCGGCGTGAGCGGGCTCCGGGGTCCTGGGGGGGGCGTGGGGCGATCTGACCCCAGGGGGTGCCCCCACGGTGGCCTGGCCCGCGATCGGGGCCCACCGATCCGGGGACGGGCCTGCGCCGTGGGGGCACTCTTTCCCTTCCGCCTCCGCCACGGTCTCCACCATGGCGGAGGCGGAAGAGACTCCCTCCACTGCGCATGCGTGGGAAACTGTCAGCGGCCGCTGACGCTCCTGTGCATGCGCCGCCCCGAATGTCATTTCCGCGCCAGCTGGCGGGGCAACAAAGGCCGTTTCCGCCAGCTGGCATGGCGGAAATTCCTCCGGCGTCGGCCTAGCCCCTCAATGTTGGGGCTCGGCCCCCAAAGATGCGGAGCATTCCGCACCTTTGGGGCGGCGCGATGCCCGTCTGATTGGCGCCGTTTTGGGCGCCAGTCGGCGGACATTGCGCAGTTTCCGGAGAATTTCGCCCCATGTTAGTTCCACGCCATCGGGACTTCAACCAGTTGGGGGCGGAGAATAGCAGGGCGGGCCTCCATCAATGGCCGCAGGTAGGGGATATGCAGCGCGGCGTACTCAGAGAGCATGCCGCTTTTCGAGGCCCGGAGAATCAGGAAACTGGGACAGGTCCCAATTCCGTGCGCGGAAATGGATTCTCCACCCCAGCGCCGGACGCAATTGCGCCGTCGGGTTGCGGAGAATCCAACCCTGATGTCTCAAAGCACTTCACAACCAATGAGGTACTTTAGAAGTGTAACTGTTGTTGTAATGTAGAAACACAGTAGCCAATTTGTAGACAGCAATGTCCCACCATTAGCAGTGTGATATTAGACAGATGATCTGATTTTAATAATATTCATTCAGAAAGGAATATTGACACCAAAGTCAATTCTCGTGCTTTTCTTTGAAATATATCCACCTGAGAGGCCAGGTTCTGACAGTGCAGCGTGCCCGAGAAATAATACCTACCCATCGGTGCAAAGAATTGCATGCTTAATGGCTGTGCCATGTGACCAACAAAGAGGCCTTCTTCAATTTCAAGTCTTGGTTAAATCTGGAAGGTGAGCTGTGGGGACACAGAACAACGTTCCAGGTTTAGGCCTCTAGAGCCATAGGAGTCTACAGCACAGAAAAGGCTCTTTGGCCCATCTCGTCCGCGCCCGTCAAAAACAACCACCTCAGCATTTTTAATTCCATTTTACAGGACTTGGCCCATAGCCTTGTATGCCTTGGCATCACAAATGCAGGTTGGGTCTGCCAGTGGCAAGCTAAGTGGTAAGTTATAGTGGGGTGGGAATGTCACAATCATGGAGGATGGGAGTCCCTGGGAACTGGGTGCCAGATAAATTTTGTGGGTTCCGGAGAACCATTTACCTCTAGTGGGACTCTTCAGTTCACACGACTCAGTTCTGATCTAAAATGTAAATTAAAGTCTATTTATAGCAGCGCACTTGAATTTCCATATTAAACGTGGTTATCACCGGAAACAAGTGGGCGTTTCTGTCACTGCTGGGTGCACGGGGGAGAATGGTCCTACTAAAACAGAGGCAACCACATTGCCATTCTTAACGGGACAATAAGGTGATCAACAGCAATTTGAGTTCCATACCCATCATTAATGGTAAGAGAAGACAGCCAAAATTGAAGCCAGAAAACATTTTATGGTGCAAAGATGGTGAATTACACCTTGGCTTACAAGCAGAATCATAGAATCATAGAATTTACAGTGCAGAAGGTGGCCATTCGGCCCATCGAGTCTGCACCGGCTCTTGGAAAGAACACCCTACCCAAGGTCAACACCTCCACCCTATCCCCATAACCCAGGAACCCCACCCAACACTAAGGGCAATTTATCATGGCCAATCCACCGAACCTGCACAAGCAGTGTCAAACTCTTATTCTGTACCATTGCTTTTGCCTCTATCCTTGTCAGGAAGAAGCAGTGTTAAGATGAAGTCAGAATTATTTGTAAGCAATCTGCATAATTCAAGTTCTCCAAACGCAAGTTGCAAAATCGCCTGAATAGGTTCCATTTCAATGTGATTGCTGGTGAGTGATGGCATTCAAAAGAGGATCATTTGCTCAAGGATACGGGGGGGGGGGGGGGGGGGGGGGGGGGAGGTTTTCTGAGTACACAGAGGCAGTGGCCGAACCTCGAACACGATAAAGATATTTGGAAAACCGCAGAAATGCTACCTGTAATTTTCTGGATACGCAAAGCTGCCACCATCAGTGCTGAAATAAAAAAATCTATCCCTGTGTGAGGAGCAGTCCATACACTACCACCATGTACCAGTGTTCAGAATGTATGTTTATTAGGTATAGTTTAATTGGTAGTGGATTAAGACCGCTATACCATAAAACATAGGAGCAGAAGTAGGCCATTCAACCCATCAAATCTCCTCCACCATTGAATGAGGTCATGACTGAGCTGATACAAAAATCCTCAACTTCACTGTTCCGCCTTATCCCCATAACCCTGAATTCCCTTACTAATTAAAATCTGTCTATTTCAGCCTTTGACATACTTAACATCGCAGCATCTGTTGCCCTCTGCAGTAAAGAATTCTGCAGATTAACTACCCTGTGAGAGACAAAATTCCTCCTCACCCTCATCTTAAATGGGTGACCCCTTACCCTGGAATTATGCCCTCTGACCTTAGACTCTGCCACAAGAGGAAACAACCTCCCAGCATCTAACTCCAGTGAATACAGGCCCAATTTAACCTCTCCTCATAAGAAAATCCTTCATTACCTGGGATCAGCCTAATGAATCTTCTCTGGTCTGTCTTCAATATGTTTCTTTTGACAAGAGGCCCAAAGCTATTCGGAGTATTCCAGGGATTGTGCGTCCAAATCCTATTCCAGGATCTGAGCACAAAACTCGAGGCTAACACTCCAGAGCTGCACAATTGGAAGAACTGCCTTTCGGGTACAATGTTCAACAAAGTAAAAGGTCCCATCGCACTATTTCTAAGAAAAACAGAAGAGTTCTCCTCAGTGTCCTGGCCAATAATTATTCCACAGCGAACATGACAAAAGCAGTTAACCTGGTAATTATCACACTGCTGTATATGGGAACTTGCCGTGTGCAAATTGGCAGTCGCATTTCCTATTTGCCAGTGACTCTACTTCAAAAGCACTTAATTGGCTGTGAAGCGCTTTGTGATATCCTGAAGTCATAGAACATAGAACATAGAACAATACAGCGCAGTACAGGCCCTTCGGCCCATGATGTTGCACCGAAACAAAAGCCATCTAACCTACACTATGCCATTATCATCCATATGTTTATCCAATAAGCTTTTAAATGCCCTCAATGTTGGCGAGTTCACTACTGTAGCAGGTAGGGCATTCCACGGCCTCACTACTCTTTGCGTAAAGAACCTACCTCTGATCTCTGTCCTATATCTATTACCCCTCAGTTTAAAGTTATGTCCCCTCGTGCCAGCCATTTCCATCCGCGGGAGAAGGCTCTCACTGTCCACCCTATCCAACCCCCTGATCATTTTGTATGCCTCTATTAAGTCTCCTCTTAACCTTCTTCTCTCCAACGAAAACAACCTCAAGTCCATCAGCCTTTCCTCATAAGATTTTCCCTCCATACCAGGCAACATCCTGGTAAATCTCGTCTGCACCCGCTCCAAAGCCTCCACGTCCTTCCTATAATGCGGTGACCAGAACTGTACGCAATACTCCAAATGCGGCCGTACCAGAGTTCTGTACAGCTGCAACATGACCTCCCGACTCCGGAACTCAATCCCTCTACCAATAAAGGCCAACACTCCATAGGTCTTCTTCACAACCCTATCAACCTGGGTGGCAACTTTCAGGGATCTATGTACATGGACACCTAGATCCCTCTGCTCATCCACACTTTCAAGAACTTTACCATTAGCCAAGTATTCCGCATTCCTGTTATTCCTTCCAAAGTGAATCACCTCACACTTCTCTACATTAAACTCCATTTGCCACCTCTCAGCCCAGCTCTGCAGCTTATCTGTATCCCTCTGTAACCTGCTACATCCTTCCACACTATCGACAACAAAACTCATCGACTTTAGTATCGTCTGCAAATTTACTCACCCACACTTCTGCGCCTTCCTCTAGGTCATTGATAAAAATGACAAATAGCAACGGCCCCAGAACAGATCCTTGTGGTACTCCACTTGTGACTGTACTCCATTCTGAACATTTCCCATCAACCACCACCCTCTGTCTTCTTTCAGCTAGCCAATTTCTGATCCACATCTCTAAATCACCCTCAATCCCCAGCCTCCGTATTTTCTGCAATAGCCTACCGTGGGGAACCTTATCAAGCGCTTTGCTGAAATCCATATACACCACATCAACTGCTCTACCCTCATCTACCTGTTCAGTCACCTTCTCAAAGAACTCAATAAGGTTTGTGAGGCATGACCTACCCTTCACAAAGCCATGCTGACTATCCCTGATCATATTATTCCTATCTAGATGATTATAAATCTTGTCTCTTATAATCCCCTCCAAGACTTTACCCACTACAGACGTGAGGCTCACCGGTCTATAGTTGCCGGGGTTGTCTCTGCTCCCCTTTTTGAACAAAGGGACCACATTTGCTGTCCTCCAGTCCTCTGGCACTATTCCTGTAGCCAATGATGACATAAAAATCAAAGCCAAAGGTCCAGCAATCTCTTCCCTGGCCTCCCAGAGAATCCTAGGATAAATCCATTCAGGTCCCGGGGACTTATCTATTTTAAGCCTGTCCAGAATTGCCAACACCTCTTCCCTACGTACCTCAATGCCATCTATTCTATTAGCCTGGGGCTCAGCATTCTCCTCCACAACATTATCTTTTTCCTGAGTGAATACTGACGAAAAATATTCATTTAGTATCTCGCCTATCTCTTCAGACTCCACACACAATTTCCCATCCCTGTCCTTGACTGGTCCTACTCTGTCCCTAGTCATTCGCTTATTCCTGACATACCTATAGAAAGCTTTTGGGTTTTCCTTGATCCTTCCTGCCAAATACTTCTCATGTCCCCTCCTTGCTCGTCTTAGCTCTCTCTTTAGATCCTTCCTCGCTACCTTGTAACTATCCATCGCCCCAACTGAAACTTCACACCTCATCTTCACATAGGCCTCCTTCTTCCTCTTAACAAGAGATTCCACTTCCTTGGTAAACCACGGTTCCCTCGCTCGACGCCTTCCTCCCTGCCTGACCGGTACATACTTATCAAGAACACGCAGTAGCTGATCCTTGAACAAGCCCCATTTATCCAGTGTGCCCAACACTTGCAGCCTACTTCTCCACCTTATCCCCCCAAGTCTCGTCTAATGGCATCATAATTGCCCTTCCCCCAGCTATAACTCTTGCCCTGCGGTGAATACTTATCCCTTTCCATCATTAACGTAAACGTCACCGAATTGTGGTCACTGTCCCCAAAGTGCTCTCCTACCTCCAAATCCAACACCTGGCCTGGTTCATTACCCAAAACCAAATCCAACGTGGCCTCGCCTCTTGTTGGCCTGTCAACATATTGTTTCAGGAAACCCTCCTGCACACACTGTACAAAACCGACCCATCTATTGTACTCGAACTATATCTTTTCCAGTCAATATTTGGAAAGTTAAAGTCTCCCATAATAACTACCCTGTTACTTACGCTCTTATCCAGAATCATCTTCGCCATCCTTTCCTCTACATCCCTAGAACTATTAGGAGGCCTATAAAAAACTCCCAACAGGGTGACCTCTCCTTTCCTGTTTCTAACTCATAAAATAAGCTATATGAATGCAATTCTTTCTTCACATGGTAGACGCCACTTACCATTGTGTATATGCTTGGGTAGTGTTTTCAAACTTTTTTTCCTGGGACCCACTTTTTTTTAAACAAACATTTTATTGAGGTATTTTTGGTATCGTAACAACAACAAAATAAACAATATACATGAAACCATAAACATAGTGCAAAAGCCATTTACCTTTCGTAGAGGTCCCACCCTTATTGACCACCTACTCTAATCTACACTACTACCCCCCCCCCCTCCCCCCCCCCTCCCGTCTGCTGACGATTAATTTTCCGCAAAAAGTCGACGAACGGTTGCCACCTCTGGGTGAACCTTAACAGTGACCCTCTCAAGGTGAACTTGATTTTCTCCAAACAGAGAAAGCCAGCCATGTCCGATAGCCAGGTCTCCGACTTTGGGGCTTTGAGTCCCTCCATGCTAATAGTATCCGTCTCTGGCTACCAGGGAAGCAAAGGCCAGAACATCCGCCTCTTTCTCCTCCTGGATTCCCGGGTCTTTTGACACCCTGAAAATCGCCACCTCTGGACTCAGCCCCACCCTTCTTTTTAACACCGTGGACATGACGTCCGCAAACCCCTGCCATAATCCCCTAAGCTTTGGACATGTCCAAAACATGTGGACATGGTTCGCCGGTCCTCCCGAACATTTTGCGCACCTGTCCTCCACCCCAAAGAATCTGCTCATCCGGGCCACTGTCACGTGAGCCCGATGAACAACCTTAAATTGTTTCAGGCTGAGCCTGGCACATGTTGCGAACGCGTTGACTCTACTCAACGTGTCTGCCCATAGACCATCCTATATCTCCCCTCCCAGCTCCTCCTCCCATTTGCGCTTCAACTCCTCGGTCTGCGTCTCCTCCGACCCCATAAGCTCCTTATCAATGTCCGAGATGCTCCCTTCTCCTACCCACCGTCTGGAAATTACCCTGTCCTGAATCCCCCTTAGTGGTAGGAGCGGGAAGGTTGACACCTGTTTACGAAGGAAGTCCCGCACCTGCAGATACCTGAATTAGTTTCCCCTCGCCAACCCAAAAATCTCCTCCAGCGCCCTCATACTCGGAAAGCTCCCCTCTATGAACATATCCCCCATCCTCTCAATCCCCACTATCCGCCATAACCGGAACCCCCCCGTCTATACTCCCCGGGGCAAACCGGTGATTATCACAGATTGAGGCCCAGACCGATGCTCCCACATGCCTGCTCCATTGGCCCAAACTCTCAGGGCCGGCACCACCACTGGACTGGTGGAGTACATTGCTGGCGGGAACGGCAGAGGCGCAGTTACCAACGCCCCCAGACCGGTGCCCTTACATGAAGCCGTCTCCATACGCACCCATGCCGACCCCTCCCCGACCACCCACTTCCTGATCATGGCTATATTAGCCGCCCAGTAATAGCCAGATCGTCCTCTCCCCGACTCCGCTCAAGCATTACCTTCCTTACTCGCGGGGTCTTGCCCGCCCAGACGAAGCCCGTGATCCCTCTGTTGACCCGCTTAAAAAAGGACCGAAAAATAAAGATGGGGGGACACTGAAATACAAATAAGAATCTCGGGAGGACCGTCATCTTCACCGTTTGCACCCTCCCAGCCAGAGACAACGGAAGCATGTCCCATCTCCGAAAATCGTCCTTCATTTGGTCTACTAGCCGGGCCAGATTCAATTTATGCAGCCGGTCCCATTCCCACGCCACTTGGATGCCTAGATACCGAAAGCTTCCCTCTACTAACCTAAACGGCAGCGCTCCCAGTCGCTTCTCCTGTCCCCTCTCCTGGATCACAAACATCTCCTGGACCACAAACACCAGCCAAATTCCCCTAGAATCCTCATGATTTGTTCCATCCCCTCTATTGGGTCCGAACGTACAGAAGCAGGTCATCCGCATAGAGCGAAACCCTGTGCTCCCCCCCCCCCCCCCCGCGCCCCCCCCCCCCCCCCCCACTCCCCCCCCCCTTCCCAGACCAGTCCTCTCCAGCCCTCGAGGCTCTCAGTGCAATTGCCAACGGCTCTATAGCCAGCGCAAACAACAGTGGGGAGAGGGGCATCCCTGTCACATCCCCCAGTGCAGTCTAAAATAGTCCGATGTTATCCTATTCGTCCGCACACTTCCCATAGGAGCCTGATACAGCAACTTGACCCAATCAATAAAGCCCCGCCCAAATCCGAACCGTCCCAGTATCTCCCACAGATAATCCCATTCTACCCGATCAAAAGCTTTTCTGCATCCATTGCGATTACTACCTCCACCTCCCTACCTTCCGGGGGCATCATGATCACATTTAACAGCCTTCTTACATTGGCCACCAACTGCCTGCCCTTAACAAACCCCATCTGGTCCTCCCCAATAATGTCCGGAACACAATCTCGATCCTGGAGGACAAGATTTTGGCCAGCAACTTGGCATCTCCATTCAACAGGGAGATCGGCGTGTAGGAACCACACAGCTCCGGGTTCTTGTCCCGCTTAAGAATCAGCAAAATCGTTGCCTGTGACATCGTCGGGGGCAGCATCCTCGTTCCCTTGCC
This sequence comes from Scyliorhinus torazame, assembly GCF_047496885.1. NCBI lineage: Eukaryota > Metazoa > Chordata > Chondrichthyes > Carcharhiniformes > Scyliorhinidae > Scyliorhinus > Scyliorhinus torazame. The sequence goes on along the minus strand of NC_092725.1, from coordinate 110,162,322 downwards.
TCATTGAACATCCTCAACAACACCGCCTGGGACCCACTTTTACCAACCAGCCGAACCTTTTTGACTCACGCTGGCCAATCCTTGCGACCCACGATGGCCGATCTTCGTGACCCACGCGACCGACCTTCATGACACACTATTTTCGCTCACCTTAAAGCGACAGGTGAGCCTGCGTGGTCCTTACAATTTCACTTGCTTTGTCATTCTGCTTTGTCATTCTGTTATATTTCTGCCAAGCACTTCAGCTGATGATTTAAGTTCTCGTTGCATCCTTTGAAAAAATCAAGAGATTTGTCCTCGAACTCGCCATGCGGAGTCTTCAAATGCCTTTGGGGTTTTGAGGGTTTTAAACCTCCATTTACCTGTACTTCCCTGCATATAACACACAGGGACTTTGCATCCTGATTTGCATTGTCTAATTTAATAAAGCCATATCTCAAGAAGTCATATATACTGCTTTGTTGCTGATTTCAGTATCTTCTTAATGGGATGCCCACCAGAGACCCTGGACCTCTGTATGCAGACACACTCGCACTGCTTAGTCCTGCCATGGACTTTCCTGAGCAGCTCACACTAGCACTGCATTGTCCTGCCACACAGTCTCCTGAGCAGCTCACACTAGCGCTGCATTGTCCTGCCACACAGTCTCCTGAGCAGCTCACACTAGCACTGCATTGTCCTGCCACACAGTCTCCTGAGCAGCTCTCTCCAGCACATTCACAGTCCTGTTGCTGGCAGATAGAAAATGGAAGAATCTCTCCTCTCTGATTTTGCGCAAAAAGCACGGATGTACAGGGCACATGATTTTGGTGTACGTGTTGGGCGCGTGGCCTGCTCTCTTAACATAAGAACTAGGAGCAGTAATAGGCCATCTGGCCCCTCGAGCCTGCTCCGCCATTCAATGAGATCATGGCTGATCTTTTGTGGACTCAGCTCCACTTTCCGGCCCGAACACCATAATCCTTAATCCCTTGATTCTTCAAAAAAACGATCTATCTTTATCTTAAAAACATTTAATGAAGGAGCCTCAACTGCTTCACTGGGCAAGGAATACCATAGATTTGCAACCCTTTGGGTGAAGAGGTTCCTCCTAAACTCAGTCCTAAATCTACTTCCCTTTATTTTGAAACTGTGCCCCCTAGTTCTGCTTTCACCCGCCAGTGGAAACAACCTGCCCGCATCTATCCTATTTATTCCCTTCATAATTTTATATGTTTCTATAAGATCCCCCCTCATCCTTCTAAATTCCAAGTAGTACAGTCCCAGTCTACTCAACCTCTCCTCGTAATCCAACCCCTTCAGCTCTGGGATTAACCTAGTGAATCTCCTCTGCACACCCTCCAGCACCAGTACGCCTTTTCTCAGGTAAGGAGACCAATACTCCAGGTGTGGCCTCACTAACACCTTATACAATTGCAGCATAACCTCCCTAGTCTTAAACTCCATCCCTCTAGCAATGAAGGACAAAATTCCATTTGCCTTCTTAATTACCTGTTGCACCTGTAAACCAACTTTTTGGGACTCATGCACTAGCACACCCAGGTCTCTCTGCACAACAGCATGTTTTAATATTTTATCATTTAAATAATAATCCCTTTTGCTGTTATTCCTACCAAAATGGATAACCTCACATTTGTCAACATTGTATTCCATCTGCCAGACCCTAGCCCATTCATTTAACTCTGCAGACTTCCAGTATCCTCTGCACTTTTTGCTTAACCACTCATCTTAGTGTCGCCTGCAAACTTGGACACATTGCCTTTGGTCCCCAACTCCAAATCATCTATGTAAATTGTGAACAATTGTGGGCCCAACACTGATCCCTGAGGGACACCACTAGCTACTGATTGCAAACCAGAGAAACACCTATTAATCCCCACTCTTTGCTTTCTATTAATTAACCAATCCTCTATCCATGCTATTACTTTACCCTTAATGCCATGCATCTTTATCTTATGCAGCAACATTTTGTGTGGCACCTTGTCAAAGGCTTTCTGGAAATCCAGATATACCACATCCATTGGTTCCCCGTTATCTACTGCACTGGTAATGTCCTCATAAAATTCCACTAAATTAGTTAGGCACGACCTGCCCTTTATGAGCCCATGCTGCGTCTGCCCAATGGGACAATTTCCATCCAGATGCCTCGCTATTTCTTCCTTGATGATAGATTCCAGCATCTTCCCTACTACCGAAGTTAAGCTCACTGTCCTACAATTGCCCGCTTTCTGCCTACCTCCTTTTTTAAACAGCGGTGTCACGTTTGCTAATTTCCAATCCGCCGGGGCCACCCCAGAGTCCAGTGAATTTTGGTAAATTATCACTAGTGCATTTGCAATTTCCCTAGCCATCTCTTTTAGCACTCTGGGATGCATTCCATCAGGGCCAGGAGACTTGTCTACCTTTAGCCCCATTAGCATGCCCATCACTACCTCCTTCGTGATAACAATCCTCTCAAGGTCCTCACCTGTCATAGCCTAATTTCCATCAGTCACTGGCATGTTATTTGTGTCTTCCACTGTGAAGACCGACCCAAAAAACCTGTTCAGTTCCTCAGCCATTTCCTCATCTCCCATTATTAAATCACCCTTCTCACCCTCTAAAGGGCCAATATTTACCTTAGCAACTCTTTTTTGTTTTATATATTTGTATTTTGTATACTTGTATACTTGCGGCGTTTCTGTTGGGAAGCCTGCATCATTCACATTTTTAAAAAATTCTCACCAAAAAAGCAGGTTACGGCCGGGATTCTTAAAAGTTGGGCACGACTGTTGGGCGGGAACGCCTCGACCGATCGTTCCATGACTCTACCAACACTCTACCCACGATCCACCCATGGGTCGTGTTTTAAAAATCCTATGCTAAGGCATGGATTTACACCATTCATCTTTTAAAAATTCTCCCAGTGTCTGTGTAGGTTTCCTCCGTGTGCTCCGGTTTCCTCCCACAGTCCTAAGATGTGCAGATAAGGTGGATTGACCATACTAAATTGCACCTTAGCGTCCATAGATTAGATGGGATTACGGGAATAGGGCAGGGGAGAGTGTCCTTTCCAAGGGTCGGTGCAGACTTGATGGGCCGAATGGCCTTCTTCTGCACTGTAGGCATTCTATGATTCGAAATATGGATTGCCATTTAGAACATCTTGTGGCTGCTCCCATGTTGGTAAATATCCTGATGCAACAGTGTAAATTTTTTCAATAGAACAAGACAAGAGTGGTTAGCACTGCAGGTTCAATCCTACCCCGGGTCACTGTCCATGTGGAGTTTGCACATTCTCCCCGTGTCTGCGTGGGTCTCACCCCCACAACCCAAAAGATGTGCAGGGTAGGTGGATTAGCCATTAAATTGCTCCTTAATTGGAAAAAAAGAATTGGGCACTTAAAAAACAATAATAGAAAAAGAGTGCCAGTGCTACTAAGTTCATCTGCATGAACCTGTATCCAGCCTAAGCACCTAAGCACGTAACTTAGTTGACCTGTAAGACCTATGTGGCAGTCATTGGCTGAAGCTCCTTGCTGACACCGGCATCATCTTTATAATACACTTCAATTCCCAATTCTTTCCTGATGCTTTACTCATAAAGGGAACAATTGTATTCAGACGAAGCCAATATAAGCCACAAATGACTTCACTTGGGTTTTGGCATATAGAACACCTTCATTATAATATTCCCCCTGGATGCTTATGAAAATAGCGTTCTAGTGAAAGGTGTGGCTTAACAAAGTGTTGGGGGCTCCAGTTTACCCATAACTATTGGACAAAACAGACAATTTGCTGATTTTCTATGAGGGACCATATTCCACTGCTGTTGCATTATATTTTCTTTTTAGGAAATCTAAAACTACGTGACTCATAATCAAAAGTAGAAAATAAATGTGGACTCCATTACAAGTAAAGGAGAGTCTGTGTCCAGAAGCAATTTTAGAATAGCATTCATTTAATCAGGAGAATCAAAAATCATAAACCACCAGAATGAAGCTCAAAAAATTTACTATCTGTACTCCAAGATTAGGGGATTGCTAGCAAATCATTTTTATTTTCCTATTGTAAATTCGATGTTGTGAGGCAGCTACATTCAAATTTTGTTCATTTTTGGATGAGGAGTTATCGGGCGCCATTGTGTTTGCTCACTCATTGAAGATGAAAAAGCTTGTGCTTATATCACAACATCTTGGATTTAGATAACGTCTTTAGCGCAAAGAAAGTACTCATGTGCTTCACGGATGATTTGAAAGAGAACACATTCAAACAATACCTTTTCTTTGTTCACAGGATGTTTCGCCTGCCAATGAATTACTTCTGAGGTGCCAACCCTGGGAGTAATTTTCCTAGATCCTGCAGGCAGAAAATAACCTCGAAGCGCAGTTGAAATGATTTTTAATGTGTTGGTGAGGTCTATTGGTACATGGATATACGAATGACTGGGCTGGTCAGCCCTTCAAGCCTGCTCTGCCATTTAGTAAGATCATGGCATTTCTGATAGTGACCTCAAATCTGCATCCCGCCAACCCTGATAACCTATCATCCCCTTGCTTCATAAGAATCTATTCACCTCTGCCTTAAAAATACTCTAAAACTGAGCTTCCACCACTTTTTCAGGAAGAGAATTCGAAAGACTCCTGACCCTCTGAGTGAATTTTTTTAACCTCAGCTCAGTTTTAAATGCACGACCCCTTGGGGGTGGATTCTCTGCTTGGGAGATTTTGTTCTCCCGCTGGAGTTGAACTGCAACTGATTTCCGATTCCCCCTGGGAGTGTAAATTGGGAAGCAATTCCGTATCTTTTGCCATGCAAATTTATTCATATAGAGGAATACAAGAGATTACAGAAGGAATCTCGCTATCGGTCCGCCATTTTGAAGGGGTGGTCCAATAGCAAAGTCCCGCGGCCAGCCCCCCCCCCCCCCATCGCAAAGCAGCTCCCCACTGACCCCCCCCCCCCCCGTACTGCAAGCAGCCCCCACCTCCGGATGTCTGGGTGCCTCCCTTCCCCAAGTACGGGCGGTGACCCGACCAGCCACCATCCCCACCCCCACGGGACTCCCTAACTAGGGAGACACCCACCAGGGGATCCATTAATGGGAGACCCCCCCCCAGGGACTCCATGAAGAGGGAGACCCCCACAGAGACCTGTTAACAGGGATCCTCTAACTAAAGGGAACCCCCCCCCAGGGATCCCCTGACTAAAGGAACCACCCCCACAGGCGTCCCCTAACTAAAGGGACTCCCTGACGTGACCGCGGGCCCTCCCAAACTCACCTATAATAGGGTCCTCAGGACTCCCCGCACAGGACCTCACACGAGCAAGATACCCGCAGGGCCAATCCACAGCAGTGCCACCTGGGCACACTGGCAGTGCCATGTAGTGTTCGACTGCAGAGGGATCTAGGTGTCCTCGTGCATGAGTCGTAGAAAACTAGCATGCAGATACGGCAGGTAACATAATATAATAATCTTTATTGTCACAAGTAGTCTTACAGTAACACTGCAATGAGGTTACTGTGAAAAGCCCCTAGTCGCCACATTACGGCGCCTGTTTCGGTACACAAGGGGGAATTCAGAATGTCCAATTCACCTAACAGCACGTCTTTCGGGACTTGTGGGAGGAAACCGGAGCACCCGGAGGAAACTCACGCAGACACTGGGAGAACGTGCAGATTCCGCACAGATAGTGACGCAAGCGGGAATCGACCCTGGGACCCTGGAGCTGTGAAGCAACAGTGCTAACCACTGTGCTACCGAAAGAAAGCATATGGAATGTTGGCATTTATAGCTAAAGGAATTGTATATAAAGATAAGGAAGTGTTGTTGCAACTGTACAAGGCATTGGTGAAACTGCACCTGGAGTATTGTGCACAGTTTTGGTCCCGTTATTTGAGGAAAAATATAGTGGCATTGGAGGCAGTTCAGAGGAGGTTCACTAGATTGATTCCAGAGATGAGGGGCTGGATTCACCATTTTTGGGGCTAAGCCCCCATGCCATCGTGAAAACTGTGGTCTTTTACGCCAGGAAAACTGGCGTCAAAAGGCTACAGATTCATCGTGTTGCAGGGGGCTAGCAGGTAGCTGTCGCGCAGCTCCAGCTGCTGATACGGCCCCCCACACCTCGAGCGGCCACGCCGTGCTTCATGGCGGACTCAGCCCGGGGACCTGGACCCCTGAAATAGTGCCCCACATCGGCTACTCTCCCGACCCGGACTGCCCGTGCAGATAGCCCTCAGTCCCAAATGATGCCCCCCCACTGCGTTCTAATCGTCCCTCCCCCAACTGTGGCAGCCCCAGGCTAAGTCCGCAGCCGCCACACGAGTTTCCCGAATGGCAGGCCCAAGAATAGTGGGGTGGGACTCAGGCAATGGATTGAGGCGGTGGATACGTTTCCGGGGACGGAGAATAGCGGAACCTGTGCCACTCCCGATTTTGTGCGGGAAAACTTGATAGAGTTTACTAACTTGATAGAGTTTTTCGAAGAGGTCACAAAGATAATTGATGCAGGTAGGGCAGTGGATGTTGTCTATGTGGACTTCAGTAAGGCCTTTGACAAGGTCCCTCATGGCAGACTGGTACAAAAGGCGAAGTCACACGGGATCAGGGGTGAGCTGGCAAGATGGATACAGAACTGGCTAGGTCATAGAAGGCAGACAGTAGCAATGGAAGGATCCTTTTCTAATTGGAGGGCTGCGACCAGTGGTGTTCCACAGGGATCAGTGCTGGGTTCTTTGCTGTTTGTAGTATATATAAATGATTTGGAGGAAAATGTAACTGGTCTGATTAGTAAGTATGCAGATGACACAAAGGTCAGTGGAATTGCGGATAGCGATGACAACTGTCAGAGGATACAGCAGGATTTAGATTGTTTGGAGACTTGGCGGAGAGATGGCAGATGGTGTTTAATCCGGACAAATGTGAGGTAATGCATTTTGGAAGGTCTAATGCAGGTAGGGAATATACAGTGTATGGTAGAACCCTCAAGAGTATTGAAAGTCAGAGAGATCTAGGAGTACAGGTCCACAGGTCACTGAAAGGGGCAACACAGGTGGAGAAGGTAGTCAAGAAGGCATACGGCATGCTTGCCTTCATTGGCCGGGGCATTGAGTATAAGAATTGGCAAGTCATGTTGCTGCTGTATAGAACCTTAGTTAGGCCACACTTGGAGTATAGTGTTCAATTCTGGTCGCCACACTACCAGAAGGATGCGGAGGCTTTAGAGAGGGTGCAGAAGAGATTTACCAGAATGTTGCCTGGTATGGAGGGCATTAGCTATGAGGAGCGGGTGAATAAACTCGGTTTGTTCTCACTGGAACGACGGAGGTTGAGGGGCGACCTGATAGAGGTCTACAAAATTATGAGGGGCATAGACAGAGTGGATAGTCAGAGGCTTTTCCCCAGGGTAGAGGGGTCAATTACTAGGGGGCATAGGTTTAAGGTGAGAGGGGCAAGGTTTAGAGTAGATGTACGAGGCAAGTTTTTTTACACAGAGGGTAGTGGGTGCCTGGAACTCGCTACCGGAGGAGGTAGTGGAAGCAGGGACGATAGTGATGTTTAAGGGGCATCTTGACAAATACATGAATAGGATGGGAATAGAGGGATACGAACCTCGGAAGTGTAGAAGATGTTAGTTTAAGCAGGCAGCATGGTCGGCACGGGCTTGGAGGGCCGAAGGGTCTGTTCCTGTGCTGTACTTTTCTTTATTCTTTGTTTGTTTGAAAACGGATTCTCCCCGTCCCGTCGCCGAACGCGACTTCGGCATCGGGGTGCAGAGAATCCAGCCCGAGGGGTTTGTCATATGAGGAGAGATTGAACAGTTTAGGCCTGGACTCTCTAGAGTGTATAAGAATGAGGGGAGATAAAACTGAGTTATATAAGATGATAAAAGGTATGGATAAAGTAGACGGGAAGCAGATGCTTCCTCTTGTGAGGTAATGTAGAACGAGAGATCAGTCTCAGGATAAGGGGTAGCAAATTTAAAACAGATGAGGAGAAACTACTTCTCCCAAATGTCATATCACGTTGCGTAATATCTTATTACTCATTTGCTTTCTGCCAAGATGGTCATATACTCAATGTTCAGTGACACTTGAAGTTTTCAAATAAAACAAATACTATTGAGTAACGATAACAATTTAACTATGAGTTTGTTCTCTCTTCAACAACTAAACTATAGATTAGCTATGATTAACGGCACATGCTCACTAAGCTATTTCTCTCCACCTCTGGTCATTAGTCACTCCAAACACGAAGAGGCGGGAACTCTCCTTTTGTTTATCTTTTATACCCATCTCTAGTGCTGCCATCAAGTGGTTATCTAGCTGTTACTTCTGTATATTCACCCTTTAGATACACACAGATATGCAGGTCACTACACCAAACTAATACTCTCTATTTAAAGCAAGAGTTTGCGATCCCAGAGCGCGGTGAATGCTGGAACAGTGAGTAAATTTAAGGAGGAGTTAGACAGATTTTTAATTAGTAATGGGTTGAAGAGTTATGGCGAATGGGCAGGACGGTGAAATTGCAGCCATGGTGAGATTAGTCATGATCATATTGAATGGGAGAGCAGGCTCCAGTAGTTAAATTGCTTACTCCTGATCTTAGTTCTTATGTTGTTATGTTCTAAGAAATAACTATTCTGTCTAATAGTAATTATTACCGTGCTCGGGCAGCACTTTAGCACAGTGAATAGCATTGTAGCTTCACAGCGCCAGGGTCCCAGGTTCGATACTGTAATGACCTCCAATTGGCATTATTGGTTGGCCAATTGGAGTATGAGCTCCCTTAATGATAGCTCATTGAGGGGGCCCATATAAGCACCTGTGTAGGCTTTGTGAACCAGTCTTAAGTTGACTGGAATGCTAGCAGCACTGTTTGGAGCTGCTCTTGTATATAGTTGTTGCAAATAAATACTGGTGTGGTGACGGAACCCCTGCCTCCTGTGGATTATTACAGATTCCCTGCTGGGTCACTGTCTGTCAGGAGTCTGCACGTTCTCCCCATGTGTGCGTGGGTTTCCTCTGGGTGCCCCGGTTTCCTCCCAAAGAAGTGCAGGTTAGGTGGTTTGGCCATCTTAAATTGCCCTTGGTGTCCAAAAAGGTGAGGAGGGGTGATTGGGTTACGGGGATAGGGTGGAAGTTAGGGCTTAATTGGGTCGGTGCAGACTCAATGGGCCGAATGGCTCCTTCTGCACTGTATGTTCTATGTTAATTCCACCTAGCTCATGATCTGTAATTCTGTAGGTAACAGCGCCTCAAGCACAAATCTGGTGTTCTTGAGGGGATTTCTTGATTTAAAAAGGGGATCAGGGATTATGGGGAAAAGGTAGGAGAATGGGGATGAGAAACATATCAGTCATGATCGAATGTGGAGGACTCGATGGGCCAAATGGCCTAATTTTGCTGCTATATCTGATGGCCTTATGGTCTAAAGGCAAATTTGTTCATTCTTTTGGATAGCGATGACCTTGATTTTACATTTTATCTGATAGCTGTTTTGTTCTGTGGTAGATTGGGGTTTTGGGGATTGTCTATTCTCTCTACTTTGTCAAAAACTAATACTCTATTTAAAACAAGAGTTTACTCAATTGAACCTTTTGTGTTTCTCCTTCCAGATCAGGGGTGGGATTCTCCCAGATCAGGGGTGGGATTCTCCCAGCTCGGGCACCGGGCCGGAGGATCCCCGCAACTGGGCCACGCCGCCCTGACGCTGGCACACGATTCTCCACGGAGCGCTGGTCGCGGGCCGCTGTATGCGGCTGGGCCGTGATTCTCTGGCCCGGATGGGCCGAGCGGCCGCTCTAAAAAGGCAGAGTCCCACCAGCGCCGTTCACACCTGGTTGCAGCTGATGGGAACTCTGTGTGCGGGGGCGGCCTGTGGGGGGCCTCCGATGGGGCCTGGCCCACGATTGGGACCCACCAATCGGTGGGCCGGCCTCTCGCTCCACGGGCTTATTTTCTTGCGCGCCGGCCCCTGAACTCCTGCACCATGTTGCGTCGGGGCCAGCACGTTGAGGGAGGCAACCGCGCATGCGTGGATCCCGCGGTGCACAGTTCATGCCGGGATGGGAGGCTGGAGCACTGTGAACTGCTCCAGTGCCGTGCTGGCCCCCTGTAGGGGCCAGAATTGCTACTCCCAGTGGCCCGTTCATGCCATCGTGAAACACGACGGTGTTTCTGACGGCGTGGACACTCTCCCGCCGAATGGGAGAATCCCACCCCTCGCTTACCCCTCAGTCCTGTGATCTGACATCATTATTACATCAGCACCATGTGTGCTTTTGATGTTAACCTTTACTCTACATCTCCCCCCATGTCTTTATCATTATCATGTTTACATCCTCTTGCAATAGGCAACACCTTCAACAATGCAGCACTCTCTCAATAAGGCACTGAAGTGTCAGCTTTGATTATGTGCCCTTTCCTAGAAGGAGTGGTAGAAACCTACAGCCTTCTGGCCTAGAGGCAATAGTGTTGTCAACTGAGCCAAGGTGACATGTGAATAATTTGCCACATTAGGCTGGAAAGCTTCTAAAGCCAGCAGATATTTGAATGCAGTAATTGCATGGATTCTCACCTTCCTCTGAGTGAAGTGGAGCCTTATTAGTTTTGGTATGTTGATGGTTTGATATGGTTTATATGGCAGTAGGCAGCATCTTTGCATCTGTGGACTAAATTGGGTCATTCCACATGATATAGTTCTGTTGATTGCCATTTCATTCACAGAGAGCTGGCAGGGTCCTTTTTGTCATCAAGGAGAATGATTCTGCTTGATGCTTGTCCTTATTTAAATACATATCAATTACATTAGCATATGAGAATGTAATTAACACTGAGGCTTTCAATTTCATTAGCCAGAAACCAACCCTCCCACCACCCCTGATGGCCATGATGAATATTAATTAAGTCAGGAAACTAAAATCCAAGTTTCAAAAAATCATTAGAAAGCAAACTTTGGATCTAATTATCATTTAAAGGTCATCAGCGTAAGAATTTTGGGTTAATCCCTGTAACTGATCAGCAACAAGTCATTCTGAGCTTTTATTATCAGTCACTCCCTCGACTGTGCTGCAAACATTCACAAATTAATTTATTTTCCCACGCCATGGCACACCATGAATGACAGATATCCCATGTATATATTTTTTGAATACTTCAAAGTTATTATTAGGGGTCTAGATTGGAGCTGGGTGAGAATCAGTTCTGGCGACAATAATGACTTACTGGGCCCGGTTTAACGTCCAGAAAACAGAGTCCCGCTTTGGGTGCATACAGCGGGGTGATTCTTGGAGCCTGCAGCGCCAAGAACAACCCAGCAAATAAAACGGGCCTCGGCAAACAACACCCCACCTAGGCTGCACTTAACCCAATTCCTGTACTGACTCCCACCGTGGCCTCTGGAACCAGCCCCCCCCCCCCCCCCCCCCCCCCCCCCGCCGCGCCCTCCCCGCCCCACTTACCTCTTAGGGTGCTCCTCTGTGTCTGTATGGGTGTGGGGGGAGTTAAATTCCAGTGTTGATCAGAGCACCCTTTAAAGATGGCACCCAATCTCTGTGGCGACGGCCTTGCCAGTTCTACCAGGCCCCACCCCACCAGGGTGACACACAAACCACGCCCCCAGTTTTTCTGTGCACTAAGTGCCAGAAAATCCGGTCTGAAAACTCAGCTGAGCATCTGGAAAGATACACGCCGGTTTTCAGTCAGAGCCTGATACTGACAGATTATGGCAAAATTCCATCCATTGTTTGGGCCTGGATTTGGTGCCTCCTGTGGTTAACTACACTATTGACACTTGGCACGAATTATACCCACCTACCACCTATCAGGTCATCTACAGGATGGTGTCACAAAGCTGGTTATACACCCTGCCTTATTTTACTCCCCATTGAAGTCTATAGAGTAATATTGGGCAGGATGTAAAACTGGTGTTCCACACAATCACACGGTTTTCCCACCCCTGCGCAACTTAAATTGAGATTCCCTCAATTGTTTATGACCAGTAGAGCAAAATAAAGGAGCAACACAGGAGTCAAAACTTTTAGAAGAGAACCTGTGTAAGGGAAATGGACAATAACTGATTATACAGCACAGGCAGCCATTAAAACATTTGGCCCATCATGTCCATGCTAGCTCTTTAAAAAAGAGCTGTCCATTAAGTTTTATATCTCCACCCTGTCGCTATAGCCCTGCAGATCATTTCCATTCAATGTGCACATCCACTTCCCCCATGAAAATTTTATTGAATCTGCTTCCACTGCCCTTCCAGGGGGTTGATGCCCAATCATTTTATTGTTCCATTTCCTGCCTGGCAGCCGGTCAAATGGACAGTCCCATAGTGGGAAAATCCCACAGTAGAAATCTGTCGCCAAATATCCTCAAAGACAGTGCCCAGTAATCGGGAATGGGGAAAAGGTCCGTCATTGTGGCTAGGGGTGGGGTGGTGGGGGGTGCGGCGTTATGGGTGAGTGATTGGGCCTGGAAGGGACTTACCTCATGAATGGGCAACTTTGATCTCTCTTTCACTGCCGAGTTTCCTGACCCGTCGGAAGCAGATGCTGCGGCAGTGAATTTTACATTGGGCTTCTGTTGGCACTGTAGGAACCTGATTTAAATGAGTTAATTAAATATTCTCCTTCTCCACAGCAGGACCCCTCAGTTATCCCAATATCCATCCCACCCAATAGGAAAAAACAGTTTGGACCAGTGTTCTTATTTCCCAGTTTTTACTGGTGTTCCATTTTTAGGTGGGAATGGGCACATGTGTAACACCATGGGGATATATTTCCCATATTTAATTTTTTAACTCCACTCTGTAACCCAACCTACACCTTCTGTCTTGGAGGAGGGGGGTTAATATTCAGAATATTATCTGTAATAAAATGGGTTAGACCAATCTGCTTCCTGTAGTGTAAGGGCCTAGTATGTATAGGGTTAATCTGGGATTAGTACCGCCCACACAGTAATGTAAGAGAACATATGAACCACTTCTAGAGGCCGGCTTATTGTCGGACAGAATTGTGTGCACACACAAGCAGAGAGACAGCTCCTAGCTTGAATCCTTTCCTGTACTTATGTACCTACTTCCTGCAGTTAATAAATACATACAGTTAATCTACGTAAGACTATGAATAATTTATTAAGACCCACTGATAGGTACCCACCACCCTACAACATTTCCTGACTAACTTGTCCTGTTGTTCCAGTATTGTAATCGTAGAAGTATGAACCATCGCCAAAAGTGACGAGATACATAAAAATAGAGAATTGGCATTACCAGTGTCTGACTGTCTGGAGGAGTATATTGAATCGTAGATGGGAAACGATTTCCACTGCACTTAGCATTGATTGTTTTATAAAAACTGTCCTTTCATCTGCTGTAAAATTAAATTCAGAAGCACGTTCCTCTTTCCTGCATATTTATTTTACTTCCAACCAATGAAGAAAATCCTTATCTGATGTGCACCTGTACAAACAATTCTCAATAAACATCACTCCCTCCCTTGACTATTTTACATTCCCCCTGCTTCACTGGCACTGCATTCCCCTCACACCTTTTCAGGTGAGAAGAAATGCATTTCATGTTCAGGCGCCTTGGACAATGAGTATATGGGCAAAATGTTGTGTCCGCCAGAATCTCTAATAGTTTGTCCAATCATCCTTCAGAACCTGCCCTTTAAACATATTTCTCCTGCAGTTATGGAAATGATTTACATTTTACTTTGGTTCCAGCGGAAGGTGTCGGCATGTGAATTGATGTTAATAGATCGGAGCAGCTTTTGTATTGATTCTGTACTGATTGGGGTAGGCGGGATACAGATTTGAGGTTATTATCAGATCAGCCATAATCTTGTTAAGTGGTGGAGTGTGCTCGAGAGGCTGAATGGCCTGCTCCGGCCGCTTGTTCTGATGCTCACTTGTAAAGTGGGCACTTGTAAAGTGGGGATTTGACCACTGCAGGCTAAATCAGTCGCAAAGTTGCTTTTACAAGGATATGTCCTAGTTCTGTTCAGTGATTGTGAAATGTTGCTTGCAATACTTGAATTATACGTCCCATCCGCTGAAAAAAAATTATTTGATCATTGTGTCTTTTGAAAATGATTGGTTTATAATTCGCTAACAATGATATTTCAAAGAATTTTGTCATCACGTACGCTGGCAGAATAGGGGAAAGGAATGAAATTGCACACCTGGATTATTGACAGATGTGTGAGGCCGATTCACTGAATCCCTCAAGATGTCTTTGTGGCAATAACATATTGAGCTGTCAAGATCATTTGGTCTGCACTTCCAGCCACAGGGGGCACTGTTTTACTTTCAAACAACTGGAACAGTCCACTGACATGATACGATTCCCCAGTCACTTCTCCTTTGTACAAGAGAACTCCACTGCAGGAAATCTCTCTTTAATCATGACATTCAGTGATAGAATGCTACAAAAAAAAACATAGAGATATCGGATATAACATTGCTCATCGAATAGACCACATTTATTTTTCCAGGTATGGAATTACAATGCAGACGGCAGTTATATGAGAAGAAAGATTTCCAGTGCTATAGAAAAGGAGGCAGGCTACTGATACGCGAGATCAGAACCGATATTCAGAATACTTTTTAAATCAACGGCATAACCAGTTTATTAATGGCTGTTTAAAGATACACTCATCCACTTAAGAAATGGAAATGAATGACGTTATTTCATTCATGCTTTTTATCTATACCTTTTTACTTGGGTAGGAACATTGTAAATTATGTCTGTGTGAAATATCATCACAGTCCTTTTCTTACACCAAGTAAAATACAACAGGCCTTTAATGGGAATAGAGTTCAATTAAACAACTAGAGGTCAAATTCTTTGAATGGCTTTTGCAATGTTCAAACACAGTCCCTATTTTTGGCACAGTGTCCTTTTCAGTCCCAGTCTGTCTCTGTTACTCCTTGCTGTGCATGTGTCAGAATGCCCTCTCTCATATTAGGTCACACAATGGACATGCTTAATCACATATTGCAATCTCTTGTTTTAACCAGTTCCTAATTTTTCGCTGCACCGTCTCTGTGCTCGTGTTTTGGTTAGTTACGTGTGCCTTGAGACTTTCTCAATCCTGGCTCACAGTTTCCTTTTCTCTTCACCAGCCAAACACAAATGTACAAGCTGCAGTGAAATGATCAATCATAGAATCCAGAATCCTAGGGACTCTTCAGCATAATCTGCAAGACTTCAAAAACCTGTTCTTCAAACAGCAGTCTTTGCAGACTCTCCCTTTTACAGAACGCGCAGTGCTCAGTACCAACGGAAGGGACTGGTCTCAGCAGTGGTCTCCTGGGCTGTTTTCGTGAGTTTGTGAGCTGCTGCCATAGGCAGCTTCTGGAGGCATCAAGCTACTTCCTCAGGGAGATGCCACACTCTCGAAGAGACTTGCATCAGTTGCATGATGGGGCTGTTGTGTCTGCTGGAGACAGGCGCTATGTTAAAGAAGCACATATGTTTGCAGAAGGTAAAAAAGACCCACGGTTAGTCTATTCCAGAAAGCCTTAATAACAACCCTATGTCACCTCAGTGTGAAAACTATTCTAAGTTTCATTTTGTATTTGTTCTCTCTCTTAAGATTTGCTTTTACTAAATGCCCTCATCCTAAATTCCTTATAAAACTTAGGCCTGTTACCGTTATGGCTCATGGCAATTATGCCTGCAATCTGTTGCTAGCTGACATTAAATAGAGAGCCATTAAATTAATAATTTTTATTGCTAATTATTGTAATCTCTTTATAAGAGTTTAGTAAGCTAAGAGCTCTGTGCTGAATTCAGAGAATTTGTTCATTAGCTGTGATATAAGAATGGGATCCATAGTTCTAGATTAAATTAAAATTGGGCTGATAACCTTTTATTAGCCCAGCATACTTTGTAATGCATGCACGCTAATGAAATTTGTGATCCATCAGAGATTTGTAAGGCTTCTGTGCTTAGCCTCTCTGAAAGTAGCCTTGCTATAAATCTGAAACCTCAACAATGGCGCCATTAGTGGGAAAACCTCACAAACAAAGATTGTGATTAAAGTTGCTGGTCAATCTTGTTGGAAGAATAGATTAAACACTGACATGCTCACATTATTATCTTATAATTTATAAGCTTTGTTGTACATATAATTTATCAGCGCTGAATTATCTTGTGGTACACAAATCCTTTTGTCACCCACGGCTGCAAGTCTAAATTGCTTGACGCTTCCAGAACTTCCCTGCCAGGGCACCAGCAGGAATTCTCCAGAAGTGCCTGGAGTTTTGCTAAAAACCTGCTCTTAGCCAATGTTGGGAGGTACCTCTACTCACCCCTGACTAGAGCAAGGAGGCTAAAGAGGCAAATACAGGGATAGCACTGGGGACTCCTGAGGTCAGGAATTTCTTCAGTTCTGAGCTGTCTGAGGCTTGGTATGATTTTAGGGAATCAGTGTGCCCAGTGACCCCCATTATTAACATTGACATTTGCCCCGAGGATGGCAAAAAAGGGATCCACTGGGAGGGTGTGTTGCAAATCAGGGCAGAGAAGAAGGATCCAGAAATGGTCTATTTCATTTAAATTGCGCCCCAATTACACACGGGCAAGGAGCAGAGATCTCCAAGAGGTCCTCAAAAGGTAGGCTTGTGGCCAGGAATGCCAGATGCCAGGAATAAGTGAGACAGGTGAGTGCACACAATCATGCAACACCCACCAGACTTGTATAAATTATGTTACCTCCCACTAACTGAAAAATGAACACCTGCTCATGGTGTCATTGGTGGGATCGCAGCCTTCAGCTTTAGAACATCAAGTCACTGGAAGCAAATTGTGCGAGCAGCTTTGTTCTGTTCACACTTTCATTTTATTCCCGCACCCAGTTTAGTTGTGGCTTAAATTGTCAGTACCCGTTTACCTGTTAGATCTTTGTGATGTTAATCACCAAACTATTTTCAGATATCCCACCACTTTTCATTATTCTCATTAATTGTAGGTAACACTGACACAAACAACTGTGGATAACTGGGCGGCATGGTGGCGTAGTGGTTAGCACTCTCAGATTCAATCCCGGCCTTGGGTGACTGTCCGTGTGGAGTTGCACTTTCTCCCCATGTCTGCGTGGGTTTCCTCCGGGTGCTCCGGTTTCCTCCCACAGTCCAAAGATGTGCAGGATTAGCCATGTTAAATTGCCCCTTAGTGTCCAAAAGATTAGATGGGGGTTACTGGGTTACGGGCATCGGGCAGAGGCGTGGGCTTAAGTAGGGTGCCCTTTCCAAGGGTCGGTGCAGACTTGATGGGCCGAATTCTATGATTCTATGAAATGACTGACACTAATTGTCCATGTTAATAAAGGCCGGTACAAACTGACGCACAATGCTGTATATAATTATTAGTCCACCACATGCCATTTACCACTGTATTTGGCATATTTTACACACTCAACACCACAGATTGGACTGCAGGATATACAATCAATACAAAAATGTACATTCCACAATGTAACTAGTTTTAAAACTACACATCGAGACACAAAGATTTTAAATTTCAGTAGCATTACTGGCAAAATCAATTTTTTTTAAAATGGGACGAATATATGTTGAAAACACTGCCACAAAAGATAATGCTAGTCGGTGCGAAAGGAAAGCAAACGATAAAAGAATGAAATATGACCAGAAAGTGCCGCATCTGTGGAGAGAGATAAACGTTTCAAGTCCAACATGTCTCTTTTTTGGAGCTGAAAAAGATGATATTTATACAGGGTAATTTCAATGGGTGGGGAACTGATGCACTTAACTGAATAATTTGAATTTTCAGAGTCGATTAGGTACCATTGTTGTTCGGCGTCATCTGAACGGAGTACAAAGTTCTCCAGTTTACCGTCTGCTCGATTAAAACTGAAGATCTATGTATTACACAGGTGTTAGCAGCTGGGTAAACCTAGAATTTAGAAGCAGTTCTTGGATATTCGTGTACAAACCCCAACTCTTTAAAAGACAACATTCCCAGTGCATAAAGAGTTTGCCGGCCCTATCAGGAAAATCATACAGCATGAACAAATATCTCTCTGAATCGCAGGGGAAATCAAATACCACAGATGGATAGCCACTTTAGACAGGCGGGAAATCCAATGCAATGAATTGATGGTCCCGAGGTCCACCAGGGAAATTGGATGTTGCACACATTTACTCCCTTGACTGACAGGTCAATAAGGTGCAATGGGCCCACAGCCACCGGACTAACAGAAAGCTGGATGCTTGGGACCATTCAAAATAAAAATGCTTTGCTTTAAAATTTATTGCTCTCTCCCCTTAAGTCTGCCCACAGTACACCATGGTACAATTAAGAGTGTGAAAGAACCAACCTATTCCCAGGCCTCTGCTCATGCGGCTCTTGATTTAATCAATGTGAGAAATGTGGGAGCTCTCTTTTTCCCTTTCAGTGTTTCATTATTGAAGAGCAGCTATCTTGGTGTTACCAATTCCCCGTTTGGTCATTTAAGGATACCTGCAACAACAAGGATTTAACAATAATGTCAAAATACAAAGTAAACCAAAAGTACCATGGTAGTGAATCCTTTCCAGCTTTCAGCAAGTCACTGAGGGCGCTATTCTCCGGAAAAAATTCTAAGTGATGTAGCGAGTGGGAATTGCCGTGAGCTTCCCGGCGCTCGGCCCGGCCAGGCCGGCAATGCTATTCAACGTTAATTGGTCCACTTCAGGAGGCCTCACAGGCTTCTCACCGCAAATTAAGGCTCGTCAGTCTATTCGCCGGCACCACGCTCTCCAGCCTCCCGCTAACAAGGTCGAACAGCACTTAAACTGCACTTGCTTAGCCAACCCCAGTCAGCTTGCAACAATGACACCGAGGAGACCAGCCCCAAGGTTAGGGAACGCTGACCTGGGGAGGCTCTAGACCAGGAGGGATGCCCTGTTCCCCCAAGGGTCCTGGAGAGTCAGCCGCAGGGCAGCCGGTGCCGCCTGGGAAGAGGTGGCATCGGCTGTGAGCTAAGGGGCGTATGATCAGGAGGACTGGCCTCCAGTGCAGGAAAAAGATCAATGACCTATACCAGGCAACACGAGTGAGTTACACCAACATCTCCACCCCCCGAAGAGACCTTTCCACCCTCACGGGAGCATCCACCCCACCTCCCCCTTTAACTCCCCCCCCCCAACCCCTTCCTCCATCTCCTCCCTCTTCAACCCCTCCAATCCTTCCTTCACCCCCCCCCCCCCCCCCCCACCACTGTGAAGCACATGTGTGGCTAACGTTGCCCTCTCTGTGCCTCCTCAGAAAAAGCTCTCCCACAATCGCCAGGAGAGGGCCCTACTGGCAGTGGTGTGCCAGACATCCAACTCAACACCTAATCCCGCCTTCCCCCCATATCCATTGATTCCCTTTGCCCCAAGTGCAATATATAACTGCTTCTTGAAATGTTCTAGTTACACAAGTTACACAGTTGGAATGAATAACATTTGTAAAGTGATTGCATTACACTAACATATGGAAGAATAAAACCCATTTTCATTTTGATCCTGCTACAGGCTGTCATGTGTTAATAATGCTGGCCTCAATTTGGACATTCGTCAAAGTGAACAGCAGTTGACCCGCAGATCACTAAACCTGAGGTCATTTAGAAACACTCGATGATCAAGTTGAAGTGCTTCAGCTCCAAGTCCTCATTGTGAGTTTCAGGTTTGTGAGGAAGAGACGAACGTTCGTGTAGTGATATTCAGATATCAATATACATGATCAATGTATGTAAATGTAGTACAGTCATTTCAACACTAGATGGCTCACAGTTAGATACTACAAGAACTGATTTCCCGCCTTTCTAAGTCAGATGACATGATGGTCTGATTCAGAACAGTGAACAAGCACGACATAGAATAGCTAGAGTGAGAGAAGTTAGAACTAGTTTGTTATAATAGTGTATAGTTATATAGTTATCTGTATTGTACTTTAATTCTTTATTGTTAGTTTAGTATTGAGTAAAGGACTCACAGTTTATTATTTTATTACTCATTAAATAGTTCATCTCTCAACAAGAAGACTATTGGTCATTTTATCACCCTGGTGGATTCAAGAGTAATATATATATTTTAGATAAGTCATTATTTAAAATATAATAGTTCGGTCACACGAAAATTCCAACTTTGCTAGGACAACTGAAGTCCCCCATGCCATGATCATAATGAATGGTGGAACTGGCTCAAAGGGCCAAATGGCCTCATTCTGCTCCTATTTTCTATGTTTCTATTGAATAAGCATGACTGAGAGGCCACCCTCTGTTCTCCCTTATTTTGGTGCGTGGGCCAAATTGAGCACACAACTCAAACCAACCTGTAATAAAATAAATGTTATATTTAATACTTAGAATCTTCCTGCAGCTTTCTATTCAATTATTTAAAGGCTATAATCACATTATCAAGGGCTGTAAAATAGAATTAAGTTAATTTTAGAGGTTGCTGCCAGTAGCTTTTTTGTTTACAATGGGACTGAAATGAAGCCCTCAGGCCCAGCAATGACGATAATGCCCACACAAAATTATATTATTATTATTGTTATCAACCTCGGCTCTGCAAAAGATTTTCAGGGAAAGAAAATTCTGATCTGTGACCAAGGCAGAGATTTCTTTGAAGCGTCTTTTTTTAGGACATCAGGGGACTTTAATTTTCAGAGAAGATTTTTATGTGTTCTTTTATTACGCTGAGGAAGGTCAGGTTGAAAGTTGAAGATTTAAATCTTTTCCCTGTGTCTCTGCAAGCCCTATTAGTTTCAAATGCTGGCCGTACTCTTCGGAGCATGGGTTCTGGAAAACTATACACCCCCCTCCTCCTCCCTCCTTGCTCCTTCTCACCCTCCCTTTAGAAGACTCTTCAACACTCACCCTACAGCCAGTCAGTGCTCCGCACTCTTCATTCATTGATGAGCGCTGGCAAACTGGTTGAAGCACCTTGAGAGGTATTACACCATTAGAGGTGCTATATGAGTTCAAGTTGTTGTATATTTGATTACCAAGCCAAGCAGCTGAATGCTGGTAACTGAAGAGAATTTGTAGTTGTTATAGGGAGACCGTGAACACTATTTACAGTCAATCTTGCTGACAGTGTTATTAACTTGATGTGCTCAGCTCTGAAGATAACGTGTTATTTGTCGAAGCATTGTCCATCTCTGTCTGCATCAGTTTTAACTCCAACCATAGAACAGCACGCGGCACCACTCTGAAATGTCCATTTCCTGCGCTATCTGTTTTTGTCACATTGCTTGGTGAAATTACCAATTAATCTCTAATTGTCATCAATCTCGTGGTGCGGGCTTGTGCATACTAGGAACTGGTGTGACGTGTCTGAGGCACGAGCAATTTGACTGGAGTCGAAGTTGAATCAAAGCGGAGGCTTTATTAGTATCAGATGTGTGGCCTCCCACAGCAGCTGGCGAAATGGCTGCGTGCTGGAGGCCACGCATATTTATAACCCGCCTCCTGGGCAGAGCTAGCATGCAGGGGCCACAGGTGAACCTGTAGTGCAGGTTCTACTGTACAACCCCTAATATCAGAACACAGTGGTTTACCACATTCACCCCCTGTTAAAATTGAGTCGGCTGGAGTGGTGGATAACTATATGCAATGAGCAATTTTTAATATTTACAGAGCAGTAAAAAAAATGTCTCTGGTCATCCGAAGGGCCGGTCAGAGGTTCAGCTGGTCTGGTGCCTTGATGGTTCTTTGAGATCAACGAAGTGGAGCCGGCGATGTTGGTGCTATCGTGGTCGAAGTTGACTCCGGGAGCGTGCCAAAATCCTCTTCATTAACGGGGGTGGGCAGGGGGAGGACGGACGGTCCTGGGGGGGGGTAGCTCATCGTTCTGCTGGAGGCGATACCCCTGCTGAGCAGGAACTGACGTAGCTCATCACTCATGAATGAGGATCCCCTGTCACTGTGGATGTAGGCGGGGAAGCCGAACAGAGTGAAGATAGAATTAAGGGCTTTAATAACGGTGGCAGACGTCATGTCAGGGCATGGGATGGCGAAGGGAAACCGGGAGTATTCATCGATCACACTGAGGAAATATGTGTGTCGATCGGAGGAGGTGAGGGGGCCTTTGAAATCCACGCTGAGGCGTTCAAAGGGGCGGGAGGCCTTCACCAGGTGCGTGCGGTCCGGCCGGTAGAAGTGCGGCTTGCACTCCGCACAGACCTGGCCGTCCCTGGTGATTGTCGTTACTTCCTCAATGGAGTAGGGCAAATTTTGTGCCTTAATGAAGTGGTACAACTGTTGTGCAGGGTCCGGAGTCAGTCTACCTGTGCGCTGGCACTTGTACCTCGGGGGTAGGGCGTCTGGGGGCTCGTTGAGTTTGCCAGGGCGATACTTAATCTCGTAATTAAAGGTGGAGAGCTCGATTCTCCACCGCAAGATTTTATCATTTTTGATCTTGCCCCGTTGTGTGTTGTTGAACATGAAGGCTACCGACCGTTGGTCAGTGAGGAGAATGAATCTCCTGCCGGCCAGGTAATGCCTCCAATATCGCACAGCCTCAACGATAGCCTGGACCTCCTTTTCGACGGATGAGAGCCGAATTTTGGAGGCATGGAGGGTGCGGGAAAAGAATGCCACGGGCCTGCCTGCCTGGTTGAGGGTGGCGGCAAGGGCGACGTCCGATGCGTCGCTTTCTTCTTGGAAAGGAAGCGTTTCATCTAGCGTGCATTCCAGCTTTGGCAATATGAGCTCTGATCCGGGCGAAAGCCTGTTGGGCCTCGGCCGTCAGGGGGAAATGAGTGGACTGTATGAGTGGGCGGGCCTTGTCCGCATAGTTTGGGACCCACTGCGCGTAATATGAGAAGAACCCCAGGCAGCGTTTGAGGGCGTTGGGGCAGTGGGGTAGGGGGATCTCCATGAGGGGGCGCATGCAGTCGGGACCGGGCCCCAGAACTCCGTTCCGGACCACGTAGCCGAGGATGGCTAAGCGGTTTGAGCGGAACACACACTTCTCCTTGTTATACGTGAGGTTGAGGAGAGTGGCGGTGCGGAGAAATTTAGCGAGGTTGGCGTCGTGGTCCGGCTGATTATGGCCGCAGATGGTCACATTGTCTAGGTACGGAAACGTGGCCCGCAAGCCGTACCGGTCGACCATTCGGACCAACCCCATTGGTGACGCCGAAGGGGACCCTAAGGAAGTGATATAGCCGGCCGTCTGCCTCGAAGGCGGTGTATGGCCGGTCCGATTTACGGATGGGGAGCTGGTGGTAAGCGGATTTCTGGCCCACCGTTGAAAAGACCCGGTATTGTGCAATCTGGTTAACCATGTCAGATATGCGTGGGAGGGGGTACGCGTCGAGCTGCGTGTACCTGTTGATGGTCTGGCTGTCGTCCACGACCATTCGGTTTTTCTCCCCAGGCTTAACCACTATCACTTGAGCTCTCCAGGGGCTGTTGCTGGCCTCGATGATGCCCTCCCGAAGCAACCGCTGGACCTCGGACCTGATGAAGGCGTTATCCTGGGTGCTGTACCATCTGCTCCTGGTGGCGATGGGTTTGCAATCTGGAGTTAGATTGGCAAAGAGGGAAGGAGGATCGACCTTTAGGGTCGCGAGGCCGCCAAATTTAAGGGTCAGGCTCTGGAGGTTGCACAGGAAGTCCAGGCCGAGGATAAGTGCAGCGCAGAGGTTAGGGAGGACGTAGAGGCGAAAGCCGTGGAACTCTACGCCTTGGACTGTGAGCGTGACCGTGCAGTACCCCACGGATCACTATGCGATGGGATCCGGAAGCCAGGGAGATACTTTGATTGGTAGGGTGTACCTTAAGGGAGCAGCGCCTTACCGTATTTGGGTGTACAAAGCTCTCGGTGCTCCCGGAGTCCAGTAGGCAGGAGGTCACATGGCCGTTGACTTTCACGCTGGTGGATGCGTTGGTCAGATTATGTGGTCGGGACTGGTCGATTGCCATGGAGCCGAGCCGTGGTTGATCGTCGGGTAGTGAGGCGGCCGTTGAGTTGAGGTCCTGGAAAGCCGTTGGTATCCATGTGCCGCGGGGTGGACAAGATGGCGGCGCCCGGAGATCCTGGGTATTACAAAATGGCGGCGCGCATGGAACGCACGTTGCGGGGGTGGAGCAAGATGGCGGCACCCATGAAACGCACGTATTGTGCGGGGGAGAAGATGGCGGCACCCATTGGTCGCACATTGCCTGGGGAGGGGAGGAGGATGGCGGCGCCCATTGTCGGTGACCGGGGTGTGGGGGGGGAGCGACCGCGGCCACTGAGCGGACCTGGCACACTGCAGCGAAGTAGCCCTTCTTCCCGCAGGCCTTACAAAGGGCAGCGCAGGCTGGGCAGCGTTGGCGGGGGTGTTTTTGCTGGCCGCAAAAATAGCATCGGGGCCCCCCGGAGATCACTGGTTAGTGCATAGTGCAGGCGCATTGGGTGGGTAGCGCCCCCGCTGGGGCGGTTGCCTGTGGGGCCCATGAAGCATAGGAGGAGTGGGCTACGTGATTGGGGGCGTAGGACTGGATATTGCGACCGTCATGGAGAGTGTGGTGGTATGTATTAGGGGTAATGTGGTACCTGTGAAGCCGAGAGGCTATTGGCTGTCAGGTCCCGGGTCCTGGTTGGATCTGCCGACTTCTGGCTCCGCCCTGAAGGCGGAGTATACGAGCCCGAGCTTCTCCCCGCAGCCTTATTCTGTTGCTGAGCTGCTGGGGACAAGTCTCGCTTAATAAAGCCTAGATCGACTTCATCGCTTCTCGTCTCGCGTAAGTCATTGTGCGCTACAATTTATTAAGCGAACTTAAAAGACTATGGAACTTCGGATCGCCCCGGAGTGCCTGCGGATCAGCCCCCACGCCGCGAACTCGGCGGCTGTATTCAAACACTGGCAAGCATGCTTTGAAGGCTCCCGGCCCCCGGCCCCCGGCCAAATCACAGAAGAGCAGAAAATGCAGGTCCTGCATTCGAGGGTAAGCCCGGAGATTTACTCGCTTATAGAAGACGCAGAGGAATTCACGACAGCGCTCGCATTGCTGAAGGGCATTTACATTTGGCCCGTAAACCAGGTCTACGCGCGCCACCAACTCGCGACGAGACGGCAAATTCCCGGAGAATCGCTCGAGGAATTCTACGGCGCGCTGCTAATTTTGGGACGAGGCTGCAACTGCCCGCCGGTGAACGCGATAGAACACACGGACCTGCTAATTCGTGATGCATTCGTGGCAGGTATGAACTCTCCCCAAATCCGTCAGAGACTTTTAGAAACAGAGTCGTTAGGACTCTCAGAGGCACGGGCCCTCGCAGCCTCCCTTGATGTGGCCTCCCAAAACGCCCGCGCCTACGGCCCCGACTGCGGGGCAGCCCCTTGGGCTCCGTGGACCCCTGTCGCGACCAACTCCCCGGCACCCACCCCCCCCCCGCAAGCTTGCGCGGTTAAAGCGCCAGACCATCCCGGGGGGGCCCGCTGCTATTTTTGCGGACAAGTGAAACACCCCCGGCAGCGCTGCCCGGCCCACGCAGCTACTTGTAAAACCTGCGGCAAAAAGGGCCATTTCGCGGCAGTGTGCCGGTCCCGGGGGGTCGCCGCAATCCCCGGAGAAGAACGAGGACAACAGATCCCGAACACCCCCCAACCGCCCCCCCCAGCGGTGTGAGACCTGCGGGCGCCGCCATTTTGGGTCCCGGGCACCGCGAGGGCACGATGGGCGCCGCCATCTTGTGACCCCCAGCCACGTGCGATTCATGGGGGTGGCCATTTTGCCCACCCCTGACCACGTGCGACCCATGGGGGTGGCCATTTTGTCCACCCCCGGCCGCGTGCGATTCATGGACGCCACCATCTTGGTTGACAACAAAGGTCCCCAGCATCGACGGCTCCACGGGGTCCGACGAAGACACCGTGACACTACTACCACGACTGGCTTCGGTGACACTGGATCAATCGCGGCCCCGGAAGCTCCAGACGACGACAACAACGGTGCTGGTCAACGGATACGAGACGCCATGCCTGATCGACTCCGGGAGCACTGAAAGTTTTATTCACCCAAACACGGTAAGACACTGTTCTCTGACCATCCATCCAAGCACGCAAAAGATTTCCCTAGCTAGAGGATCCCACTCAGTGGAGATCAAAGGGTTCTGCATCGCAAACCTAACGGTGCAAGGGAGGGAGTTTAAGAACTACAGGCTCTACGTCCTGCCCCAACTCTGCGCACCCACATTACTGGGATTAGACTTCCAATGTAACCTTCAGAGCCTAACATTCCAATTCGGCGGCCCAATACCCCCACTCACTATCTGCGGCCTCGCAACCCTCAAGGTTGAACCGCCGTCCTTGTTTGCAAACCTCACCCCGGATTGCAAACCCGTCGCCACTAGGAGCAGATGGTACAGCGCCCAGGACCGGACATTTATCCGGTCTGAAGTCCAGCGGTTGCTGAAGGAAGGCATAATCCAGGCCAGCAATAGTCCCTGGAGAGCCCAGGTGGTAGTCGTAAAGACCGGGGAGAAGCATAGGATGGTCGTAGACTATAGTCAGACCATCAACAGGTACACGCAGCTAGATGCGTACCCTCTCCCCCGCATATCCGACATGGTCAATCGGATTGCTCAGTATAAGGTCTTTTCCACCATGGACCTCAAGTCCGCCTACCACCAGCTCCCCATCCGCCCAGGTGAACGCAAGTACACCGTCTTCGAGGCAGACGGGCGGCTATACCTATTTCTAAGGGTCTCATTTGGTGTCACGAACGGGGTCTCGGTCTTCCAGCGGGAGATGGACCGAATGGTTGACCAGCATGGGTTGAAGGCCACGTTCCCGTATCTCGACAACGCAACCATCTGCGGCCACGATCAGCAGGACCACGACGCCAACCTCCAAAATTTCCTCCAGACCGCTAACGCCCTGAACCTCACATATAACGAGGAAAAATGCGTTTTTAGCACAAACCGTTTGGCCATCCTGGGATACGTAGTGCGCAATGGAGTAATAGGCCCCGACCCCGAACGCATGCGCCCCCTTCTGGAATTTCCCCTCCCCCACTGCTCCAAAGCCCTGAAACGTTGCCTGGGCTTCTTTTCATATTACGCCCAGTGGGTCCCCCAGTATGCAGACAAGGCCTGCCCACTAATACAGACCACTACCTTCCCCCTGTCAACAGATGCTCGCCAGGCCTTCAGCTGCATCAAAGCGGATATCGCAAAGGCCACGATGCGCGCCATCGACTAGTCCCTCCCCTTCCAGGTCGAGAGCGACGCATCCGATGTAGCTCTGGCAGCCACCCTTAACCAAGCGGGCAGACCCGTGGCCTTTTTCTCCCGGACCCTCCACGCCTCAGAAATCCGCCACTCCTCAGTGGAAAAGGAAGCCCAAGCCATAGTGGAAGCTGTGCGACATTGGAGGCATTACCTGGCCGGCAGGAGATTCACTCTCCTCACCGACCAACGGTCGGTAGCCTTTATGTTCGATAATGCACAGTGGGGCAAAATTAAGAATGACAAGATCTAAGGTGGAGGATTGAGCTCTCCACCTTTAACTATGAGATCTTGTACCATCCCGGAAAGCTGAACGAGCCGTCCGATGCCCTATCCTGCGGCACATGTGCCAACGCACAAATAGACCGCCTCCAAGCCCTCCACAAGGACCTCTGCCATCCGGGGGTCACTCGATTGTACCATTTCGTAAAGTCCCGCAACCTCCCCTACTCTGTGGAGGAGGTCCGTACAGTCACCAGGAACTGCCACATCTGCGCAGAGTGCAAACCGCACTTTTTCAGGCCGGATAGAGCGCACCTGATCAAGGCTTCCCGCCCCTTTGAACGCCTCAGTTTGGATTTCAAAGGGTTCCTCCCCTCCACCGACCGCAACGCGTACTTCCTGAACGTGGTGGACGAGTACTCCCGTTTCCCCTTTGCCATCCCCTGCCCCGACATGACAGCGGCCACAGTCATTAAAGCTCTTGGCACCATATTCACACTGTTCGGTTTCCCCGCGTATATCCATAGCGACAGGGGGTCCTCCTTCATGAGTGACGAGCTGCGCCAGTTCCTGCTCAGCAAGGGCATAGCCTCGAGCAGGACGACCAGCTACAACCCCCGGGAGAACGGGCAAGTAGAGAGGGAGAACGGCACGGTCTGGAAGACCGTCCTACTGGCCCTACGGTCCAGGGATCTCCCAGTTTCCCGGTGGCAGGAAGTCCTCCCGGATGCTCTCCACTCCATCCGGTCGCTGCTGTGTACCACCACTAACCAAACGCCGCACGAGCGCCTCCTTGTCTTCCCCAGGAAGTCCTCCTCTGGAACGTCGCTGCCGACCTGGCTGGCGGCCCCAGGACCCATCGTGCTCCAGAAACATGTGCGGGCGCACAAATCGGACCAGTTGGTCGAGCGGGTCTACCTTGTCCACGCGAACCCGCAGTACGCCTATGTGGCGTACCCCGACGGCCGACAGGATACGGTCTCCCTGCGGGACCTGGCGCCCGCTGGCAACACACACACACCACCGACACCGATCACCCCCTCCCTGCCACCGGCGCACCCCACGACCGCCCCCTTTCCGGGGGGATCGGTCCTCCTCCCATGCCCGCCCAGGAGTAAAACAGGAACAAACAGCGAAACGCTCCCGGAGACGACAACGCCCGAGCAAGCACCTGCACCACCACCGGGGCTGAGGCGATCGACGAGGAAGACCAGACCGCCCGCTCGACTCGTGGAATCCGCATGACACCAAGAAAAAGCAAGAATGTTGTTGTAACAAAACTTTTTTTTGCTTGTATTGTAAATAGTTCTCACAAACTTGTACATAGCCCAGTGTAGGGCTAAAGCTGTATTAACAGTCCGAAATTTGTTCCAGGGCCAGACTTGTAAACCCTTACCACCATGCGAACCACCACCCCGCCGGGTTCCTTTTTAACAAGGGGTGAATGTGGTGGTATGTATTAGGGGTAATGTGGTACCTGTGAAGCCGAGAGGCTATTGGCTGTCAGGTCCCGGGTCCTGGTTGGATCTGCCGATTTCTGGCTCCGCCCTGAAGGCGGAGAATAAGAGCCCGAGCTTCTCCCTGCAGCCTTATTCTGTTGCTGAGCTGCTGGGGACAAGTCTCGCTTAATAAAGCCTAGATCGACTTCATCGCTTCTCGTCTCACGTAAGCCATTGTGCGCTACAGAGAGCGCTAGTGTTTTAGTCTCTGCGAGGTCGCGCGTGGCCCCTTCTAGGAGCCGCTGCCTGATAACATCAGAACCAATCCCAGTTACAAAAGCGTCCTGCATAAGGAGATCTGAGTGCTCCTTAGCTGTAACGTCCTGGCAGTCACAGTCCCGAACTAGTGGGATCAGGGCCCTCCAGAAGTCTTCGATTGACTCACCAGGTAGTTGAGTATGCGTTGCGAGCGCGTGTCTGGCGAAGAGCGTGTTCGTCTTTTGTTCATAATTTTCTTTGAGTCGAGCATGGCATCAGCATAATTGGGCGCATCCTGGATCAGCGGGAAGACTTTGGAGCTGAGTCTGGAGTACAATATTTGGATCTTCTGAGCCTCTGTAACGGGTCTTATGGTCTCATGGGTCAGCGCCGTGTTGATATAAGTTTCAAAACAAGCAAGCCAGTGCTGGAAGTCCTTTCTGGCGTCGCTTGCGTGTGGATCCAGCTGCAGGCGATCTGGTTTAATCCAGAGGTCCATCTTCTGAGTCTGATTCTAATAAATTGAGGCACGATCAATTTGACTGGAGACGAAGTTGAATCCAAACTGAGGCTTTATTAGTATCAGATGTGTGGCCTCCCAAAGCAGCTGGCGAAATGGCTGCGAGCTGGAGGCCACGCATATTTATAACCCGCCTCCTGGGCGGAGCTAGCATGCAGGGGCCACAAGTGAACCTGGAGTACAGGTTCTACCGTACAACCCCTAATATCAGAACACAGTGGCTTACCACTGTTTCACTTGTTTCACATGGGCCAGCAATCAGAAGAAAATTTCATTTCAAAATTTGCAGATGACACAAAATTTGGAAGTATTTTGAACTGTGAGGAGGATAGTGACAGCCTTCAGGAGGACATAAACAGGCAAGTGGATGGGTGGACATGAGGCAGATGAAATTTAATGCAGAGATTTCAGATATGTTTCGTTCAGATTGTACAAGGAGTGGGGCCACATGAAATAAAGATTGTTATTCTAAAGGAGGTGCAGGGACACAGGGGCTCGGGTATATGTGCACAATTATTGAAGGTGGAAGGCACTTTGAGAAAGTGATTAAAAGGGTTAGAGGACCTTGGGTTTATAATGAAGAGCACAGAGCACAAAAACAAACAAACAAGGAATGATAAACCTTTACAAAACTCTGGTTTGTCCTCAACTGGTGTACTGTGTCTAATTCTGGCCACTGCACTGGAGGAGAGACGTGAAGGCATTGGAGAAGGTGCAGAAACGTTTAATGTGAATGCTTCTAGAGATTGTAGAAGTTGGGGTTATTCTCATTAGGGAAGGTTAAGGGAAGGTATAATTGAAGTGTCAAAATCATGCTGGGTCTGAGTAGAGTAGATAGAGAGGAACTGTTCCCAGTGGTGGTTGGGTTGAGAATCAGAGTAAATGCATTAAAGTTGAAAGGCAAAATAACATAAGGCAACATTTTTTCATGGGAGCAAGTCGTTCGGATCTGAACTGCACTGCCTGAGAGTGTGATGGAGACCGACACCATTATGGCTTCCAGAAAGTTGTTGGATAAGCACCTGAAGAGAAAAAAATTTTCAGGTCTGCTGGGAAAGGGCAGGGGAATGGGACTAACTGAGCTCCTCTTATAAAGAGCTGGCATAGAACCTCCAGGCTAAATGCCCCCTTCTATGCTGCAACCATTCCAAGATTCAATAATCAGTCCTGGCTGGTTATCGTCACAGATATGAAAGGATTCAATTGTAATATGGATATGTTCAAAGTCCCAAACACGGGGGGCTGGAATGTCGAGCAGGATTCTCCGCTGGCTGACGCAGAAATCGCGAAACGCGATTGGGCGGAGAATAGGTACCGATGCTAAAATCGTGGCGAGCGCCGATTTGACGCCAAATCGCTACTCTCTGCCACCCTGACAGCAGCGTCAATGTGGTCCAGAACGCACGTACAGTAAACACCATTTGCATGCCATTGGCAGGTCTGACCCAGTATTCTCCAGGGCCTCAGCAATGCTTCGCCTGCGATGGGCCGAGTTCCTGTCAGCGAGGTTCACTTGTGCTTTTAAAAATTGTGAAACCAGCTTTGTGACTGCTGAGGGAGAGAGAGGGGATACGGAAAGTGCCCAACATCACCATAGTTTGCTGACAGTTGTGCCGCTGGCCGGGGGTTTCTGCCATGGCTGCGGGGAGTAGGGGGTGGTGGTGGGCTGTGGCTTGGGGTAGACAGGCATGGAACACCATTGCCACAGCCGGCAAGGCAGCCATGCAGCTACGCACGCCGCTGACTTCCCACTGTGAACTTAGGGCCACAGGTCATATAAGTATCCCGCCCCAGGCCACCCCCCTAGGTGCCCTCTGGCCCCAACCGACCTATCAGCTGTATGGGCGTGCTCCAGAACTGTGGTAGTCACCACTGATGTATATATTGTATATATAGGATGTTGATATAGGTGCTTTACGGTAAGGCCCCTGTACTACAGGTACGGAGATAGATCCCTGCCTGCTGGCTCCGCCCAGTAGGCGGAGTATAAATATGTGTGCTCCCAGTACAGCAGCCATTTCGTCAGCTGCTGTAGGAGGCCACACATCTCAGTGTAATAAAGCCTCGATTACATCCTACTCTCGTCTTTGTGTAATTGATCGTGCATCAATTTATTACACTGAGTTTTTCAGAAGATGGACCTCCGCATCCAGCCGGATCGCCTGCAGCTGCATCCGCAAGCAGACAACGCCGAAAAGGACTTTGAACATTGGCTAGCCTGTTTTGAAGGGTACATCGGGTCTGCGCCAGACAAAATTCCAGAAGCACAGAAGCTCCAGATCCTTTACACGCGGCTGAGCTCCAACATCTTTCCATTTGTCCAGGACGTGCCGACCTACGCAGAGGCCATGGCGCTACTGAAGGAAAACTATGCTCAGCGGACTAACACACTCTACGCCAGGCACCTCCTCTCCACGCAGCGTCAACTTCCCGGTGAGTTGGTGGAAGATTTCTGGCGCACCCTGCTCCCCCGGGTTAGAGACTGTGACTGTCAGGCCGTTTGGGCCACGGAACACTCGAATTTGCTAATGAGAGACGCATTTGTTACGGGCATAGGGTCTGACTACATCAACCAGCGCCTCTTAGAGGGGGTCACACTTGAACTTGCGGCGACCAAAAAGCTAGCGCTCTTGCTCACCGTCGCATCATGCAACATTCAGGCCTATGCCCCCGACCGCGCGGGCCACCCCCCCTGTGCATCGTGGACTCCGCAGGCGGCCACCCCATCGTGGACCCCATCAGCGACCGCCCTCAGCCAATCCCACGCCTGTGCCACGCGGCAGCCAACCAACCCCGGGGGGCCCAAATGCTACTTCTGTGGGCAGTCAAAACACCCCCGACAGCGCCGTCCTCTGCAAGGCCTGTGGCAAGAAGGGACATTTTGCTGCAGTGAGCCAGGCCCGCTCCATCGCCGCTATTGTCCCGGCACCTCCCATGTGCAGCCAGTGGGCGCCACCATCTTCCCCGCCCAGGACCATGTGCGGCCAGTGGATGCCGCCATCTTGCTCGACTCGCAACACGTGCGGCCCATGGGCGCCACCATCTTGTTCATCCCAGGACCAATGGGCACCGCCATCTTGTTTTCCCCACGCCACATGCGGCCCTTTGGCGCCGCCATCTTACCTGACTCAGGACCCATGCCCGTCGGGCATCTCATCCGGTTGCCCATCGCCTGCAACCTCCAACGACCAACCGCGTCTCGCCTCGGTCACGATTGACCAGCCTCGACCACATAACCTTGCGACTGCTTCAACGAAAGTAAAGGTCAATGGGCACGAGATCTTCTGCCTGCTGGACTCCGGGAGCACGGAGAGCTTCATTCATCCCGAAACGGTAAGGTGCTGCTCCCTCGCGGTACACCCCGCTAACCAGAGAATCTCCCTAGCCTCCGGGTCCCACTCTGATCCGGGGGTACTGCATCCCCACTCTCACTGTCCAGGTCGTGGAGTTCAGCGGCTTCCGCCTCTACGTCCTCCCCAACCTCTGCGCTGCCCTACTACTCGGCCTGGACTTCCAGTGCAACCTCCAAAGCCTAACCCTGAAATTCGGCGGGCCCCTACCATCCCTTGCTGTGTGCGGCCACACGACCCTTAAGGTCAACCCACTAGGAACTGGAGGGGGTTGGTGCGGGGGGGAACACCGGGTATCGTTGTATGCGGACGATCAGCTATTGTATGTGGCAGACCCAGTGGGGGGAATGCCAGAGGTGATGCGGATCCTTAGGGAGTTTGGGGATTTCTCCCGGTATAATCTGAACATGGGGAAGAGCGAGCTGTTCGTGGTGCACCCGGGAGACCAGGAAACGGGGATTAATGAGCTTCCGCTAAAAAGGGCAGAAAGAAGTTTTAGATACCTGGGGGTTCAGGTGGCTAGGAGCTGGGGGGCCCTGTAGAAGCTCAACTTAATGAGGCTGGTGGAGCAGATGGAGGAGGAGTTCAAAAGGTGGGATATGCTGCCGCTCTCAATGGCGGGTAGGGTGCAGTCGGTTAAAATGACGGTGCTCCTGAGGTTTTTGTTTTTGTTTCAGTGCCTCCCCATCCTGATCCCTAAGGCCTTCTTTAAGCGGGTTAACAGGGGTATTATGGGGTTCGTATGGGCGAAGAAGACCCCGAGGGTGAGAAGGGTGTTCTTGGAGCGGAGCAGGGACAAACATTGCCAAACTTATGTGGGTACTATTGGGCTGCCAACGTGGCGATGATACGTAAGTGGGTAATGGAGGAGGAGGGGGCAGCGTGGAAGAGGTTGGAGATGGCGTCCTGTGTGGGCACGAGCCTGGGGGCGCTGGTGACGGCACCGCTGCCGCTTCCTCGGACGAGGTACACCACGAGCCCGGTGGTAGCGGCGACCCTCAAAATCTGGGGGCAATGGAGACGCCACAGGGGGGAGGTGGGGGCTTCGGTGTGGTCCCCGATACGGGAGAACCATCGGTTTGTCCCGGGGAAAACGGATGGGGGGTTCCTGAGTTGGCACAGGGCAGGTATTAGGAGAATGGGGGACAGGTTCATAGACGGGAAGTTTGCGAGCCTTGGGGAGCTGGAGGAGAAATTCGGGCTACTCTCGTCTTTGTGTAATTGATCATGCATCAAGCACAACCAGTGCCATCTTGTTGGCTTGTATGAGTATGTGTGGGGATTGTCATGTGTATATGCGACTGCAGCTTGTCAGCCTCCTGAGTGTCAATCATGGACCCGGCAAATCCTGCACCATTTATCATTGGAATCAATTGCGTTCCATGTGGAGCCGGTGCTAGCCCCTCTACTGTTGCTGAATCGATCCAGGTTCGCCGCCAGTTTTGCTGTCGTGAAAGCCCATGAATTCTGTGTCGGCTCTTAACCTTCTTCTCTCTAACGAAAACAGCCTTAAGTCCCTCAGCATTTCCTCATAAGATCTTCCCTCCATACCAGGCAACATTCTGATAAATCTCCTCTGCACCCTTTCCAATGCTTCCACATCCTTCCTATAATGCGGCGACCAGAACTGCACGCGATACTCCAAATGCGGCCACACCAGAGTTTTGTACAGCTGTAGCATGACGTCATGGCTCCGAAACTCAATCCCTCTACCATTAAAAGCTAACACACCGTACGCCTTCTTAACAATCCTATCAACCTGGGTGGAAACTTTCAGGGATCTATGTACATGGACACCAAGATCTCTCTGCTCATCCACACTACCAAGAATCTTACCATTAGCCCAGTACTCTGTATTCCTGTTACTCCTTCCAAAATGAATCATCTCACACTTTTCTGTATTAAACTCCATGTGCCACCTCTCAGCCCAGCTCTGCAGCTATTCTATGTCCCTCTGTAACCTGCAACATCCTTCTGCACTGTCCACAACTCCACCGACTTTAGTGTCATCTGCAAATTTACTCACCCATCCTCCAGGTCATTTATAAAAATGACAAACAGCAGTGGCCCCAAAACAGATCCTGTGGTACACCACTAGTAACTGGACTCCAGTCTGAACATTTCCCATCAACCACCACCCTTTGTCTTCATCCAGCTAGCCAATTTCTGATCCAAACTGCTAAATCACCCTGAATCCCATGCCTCCATATTTTCTGCAATAGCCTACCGTGGGGAACCTTATCAAACACTTTACTGAAATCCATATACACCACATCAACTGCTTTACCCTCGTCTACCTGTTTGGTCACCTTCTCAAAGAACTCAATAAAGTTTGTGATGCACGACCTACCCTTCACAAAACCGTGTTGACTATCTCTAATCAAATTATTTCTTTCTAGATGATTATAAATCCTGTCTCTAATAAACCTTTCCAAGACTTTGCCCACAACAGAAGTAAGGCTCACTGGTCTATAGTTACCGGGGTTGTCTCTACTTCCCTTCTTGAACAAGGGGACAACATTTGCCAACATCCACTCTTCTGGCACTATTCCTGTAGACAATAGTAGACATGTCACCGGCTTGTGGTTTGGTGCTGGAAAATTGAGAGACTCACATTTATAAAGCACCATTCACAAACGCACAACATCGCAATGTGCTTTCCAGTTAATGAGGTAATTTTGAAGTCGATTCACCAAACTATATTTGACAACTATAGACTTGGTTAACCCATGGAGCAACGCAAAACAAATTTGAGAAGAAGGTCCCCACAAGACTGCAGAGTTGGAACAGATAGGAACCCTTCCACTCTCACGGAGGTTTGACCCAACTAGCAGACTGAATCACATTTGTGGCATGTCTTGTTCCATTAGTTGTGTAAAAGGCATGTTAATGAAACGCTAAGAGAAACTAAGTGAAAAGAAGAAGGGGATCAAAACATAGGAAGGAACAGGGGAGATGAATGTCTGGGGAAGAAAGAGAGAGAAGGGGGGAGAGAGGGATGTAAAGGACAAAGTCCACATTAAGGGTGAGAGGGCTACAGATAGACCAGACAGACAGATGGACAGATAGACTGACTCAGAAGTGAAGTCAACAGAAGTGATCCAGTTTAACAACTTCAACAAGTTCAGAATTAACTAGAAATTAGGTTTGGCGTTGGACGATAAAGAGCACAGAATAGTCTTTTTAATGGGAAGAATTTCAGACAGGATTCCAAGTTTCTGTGTTTTTCACTATACAGCTCCAACATAACACTCCCTCATTTGAATGTGAGATAATCATTATTTGTGCTAATCCAGTAACAATCAAGTTTATCTCCCCACACAGGGCAGAATTTAATGCCCCCCCCCCCCCCAAGGCAAGTTTGGTAGAGGGGGGTGATGCACTATCAATTACGACGAGACGAGAGTAGAGAGTAATTGAGGCTTTATAAAGCAGAAATGTGTTGCCTCCTGCAGCTGCTGCCAAAATGGCTGCAGCTCGGTGAGCACACACATTTATACTCCGCCTACAGGGCGGAGCCAGCAGGCAGGTATCTACCCCTATGCCTATAGTACAGGGGCCTTACCGTATTACCTCTCATATATGTATTATACAAACAGTGGTGACTACCACAGGGGGCATACTGGGTGGGAGACCGTCCTTCGTTCAAGGCCCTTGGTGCCTGTTTAAGGTACTGGCATCAGGGAAGGGGAGAGGGGGGGGGCATGTGGGGAGTGGGAGGGAGGTTGGATTCTTGCTGCCCGCCACCCTATCCCCTCCCTGGAACCTACGATCCCCTTTCTGCTATCCGTAGCCTGTAGCCTGAGTCTCTCCATGATTCATTAATAGCCTCCCTGCCCCACCACTGATTGGCCAGAAGCTCAGTAGGCAGGACCTCTTTAGACAGGGCCCTTGATGTCAGATCAGGCCCGCTGCTTACCAATTATGTGCCTGATTGTCACTTAATGTGGTAAACTTTTCCAAAAAGAGGCACTGGAGGGCTCTCATCTGCTCTCCAGCTGATGAGCAAGATCCCATCACCTCCATGAAATTCTGCCCACTGAGTGCAATATCTGGGGCTGGATTCTCTGTTCCTGCATCTAAGCGCTGATGCCAATGGAGGATCTGTGGTGTTCCACGACGGAGAAATTGGTGCCACACTCGCACCGATGCCACTACCAGTGAGGGGCTAGCACCAGTGCTGCATGAAACACCCACGGGGCACCCAAAAACGGTGGGAGAATCGCCGTGCTGGACACGCACATTGCTGACGCATCCGCACGTACACTATACACCTCCACACGCGCACTGATGACGCCCGAAAAGATAACGCCGGTTGTGTTGGATTGTGTTCCCGTCCAGCCCGACCCCACAGCCCACGTCCCGACCACCCCCGATCACTCACCCCAGCTCCGACAGGAGCCCCCCAGGGCCAAAGCACAACTGTCAGCGAAGTATGACAGTGCTGGACACTGTCCACAGCCCCCCTCTCTCTCTCTCCCCGCAGCCACCACGTCAGGCTCATGACTGTTGAGACTACACAGGGCCCGCACCGTTAGGAATTCGGCCCATCGGAGGTGGAGCATCGCGGGTGGGCCCAATAGTGAGATGCGAACATGGTCGCAACTATGTGCGGTGAGCATCTCAATGATGTCGATTTGGAGGGGGCGGAGCATTGCAACCCGGCGACAAACCAGTGCCTGCCACTATTTCGCCATCGGGAGCCATTCTCCGCCCATTCGCCATTCTCGATTTTGGCATCAGGCAACGGAGAATCCCACCCCTTGTTTATGGTGCAAAAGTAAACCTAACCAAAATTGGAACTGAACTCAGCCCATCTTTCATGATGGGTTCTAAATTCTTTAAATATGGAATATAAATATGGAAATGTGGATGAGGGGAGGTTTAACCGAGGTATAGAATCGAATAAGGACCAGATGGAATGGATATGCAGTACTTATTTTCATTAGCAAAGATGTCAAACACCTCGGCCATAGACGTAAAGGTCGAATTTTTCAGCCCCTCAGGCCGGCCGATTTGAATGGGGATTTCAATGGTTCACCAGCCCCGTCATGGGGGAACTTGACGCCGAAGTGCTGGAAAATTCCAGCCAAAGTGTTGGGAGAAGAATTTAATAATAATTATTATAATGTTTATTGTCACAAGAAGGCTTCCATTAAAACTGCAATGGAATTACTGTGAAAAGTCCCTAGTCGCCACACTCCGGCGCCTGTTCGGGTACACAGAGGGAGAATTCCGAATTTCCAATTCACCTAACAGCACGTCTTTTGGGACTTGTGGGAGGAAACCGGAGCACCCGGAGGAAACCCACACAGACACGTGAAGAACGTGCAGACTCCGCACAGACAGTGACCCAAGCCGAGACCCTGCCACTGTGAAGCAACAGTGCTAACCACTGTGCTACCGTGCGATTTCATAGAGGGTATGTGGTTTTTACCCAGGAAATGGTGGGAATCCGGAGCTCACTGCATGAAAGGTTGGTAGAGGCAGAAACGCTTCACTACATTGAAAAAAAACCCTTAAATGTGCACTTGATTGAAGTGCCATGCAGAGCCAAGATCTGGAAAGATTAGGCTGGATAATTCTTTCTTGGCCAGCATGGCCTCCTTCTGTGCTTAAGTTTCAATGTTGTTCACCAACACAGTTTAGAGTTCATTTAAACTGCTTGATTCAAAATAACTATTAATCCATTCTTTTGACCAGAAAATAAATGTCCCAGTGCACTGCTCTATTAAAGTTGCTTCATTCAAATCACAGAATAATTCAATTTTCTTCTGCAAAAGAATTGACGAAATATAGACCAAAGTCCTAGCATCAAATTATCATGGCACCAGCCAGCCTGTCTCCTTCCTGATTCTAACCTGCATAACCTTTGAGCCCTTGCAATGAAATTTATCTTCAACTTGGCTGCTCTCGCCTTACACATTAAAAAAAAAAGATTTCAATGTTTTTGTTTTCAAATCCTGCGCTCATGCCAATGTGCAGTTTTTTCAAAACGTATTTTTAAAAAATTCCAGTTCTGACATGATGGGAGCCCTTTTTGAATGAAGGTAACTATTACCATCAGACGGCTGAGACAATGACAGAAGGCACAAAGTCCTGTTGGATTGGCAACCACCATGTTTTGGTCTTCTGTTGAAAAAGAAACACCCTGCAGGATGAAGTGGACAGATTTATTAGCAGGAGCTACCAGCTCAAAACAAAGCTTTGAGCATAAACCATCTATTTGCTTGACGGTTGAGACCATTAGTTGTAGCTCCAGGTCTCGGGCGCATTTGGGTTTTCAGTATGAGCAACTTGCTGAATTATCTCCACAATAGTGGATTTTTCAGAGCGTTTTGCAACAGTGCCATGGACTATGTTAGGGAAACCTGAGATCAGGGGCGTCATTCTCTGACCCCCCGCCGGGTCGGAGAATGGCCGTTGGCCGCCGTGAATTCCGCCCCCGCCGAAGTCTCCGGTACCGGAGATTGGGCGGGGGCGGGAACTGGGCCGCGCCGGTTGGCGGGACCCCCCGCTCAATTCTCCGGCCCGGATGGGCCGAAGTCCCGCCCAGAAATTGCCCGTCCCGCCGGCGTAATTTAAACCTGGCATTTACCGGCGGGACCAGGCGGCGTGGGCGGCCTCCGGGGTCCTGGGGGGCCCCTATAGGGGGCCAGCATGGCACTGGAGGGGTTCACGCTGCTCCAGCTGCTGATCCCGACGTCAAATGGGCGCCGCAGGATCCGCGCATGCGCAGTGGCACTGGCGCCAACGCCCGCATGCGCAGTGGCTCCCTTCAACGTGCCGGCTCCAACGCAACATGGCGCAGGACGACAGGGGCTGGTGTGGAAGAAAGGAGGCCCAGCCAGAGAGGCCGGCCCACCGATTGGTGGGCCCCGATCGCGAGGCCACATCGGAGGCCCCCCCCCCCCCCGGGATCGGACCCCTCCTCCCACGCACAGGCCGCCCCCCTGACCCTTTCACGCTGAGTTCCCGCCGGCTGAGAGCAGGTGTGGACGGCGCCAGCGGGACTCGGCTTTTTTACGATGGCCGCTCGGCCCATCCCGGACCGAGATTTGGCGAGCTGGTCGTGTAGGGCGGCCCCTGACTGGCACCGCGCCAACCACGGCGGCGCCAATGGTGCCGATTCTCCGCTCTGAGGAGAGTTGCATGCCAGCGTTGGGACGGCATGGCACGATTCGTGCCGGTCGCGGGGATTCTCCGGCCCGGCCCGGGCTGAGAGAATCCCGCCCCCTATCTCCGTCTGCACTTCGTGCTGAAACAGGAGGAGGAGATTGTATTGTTACAAAATCACCCGTTACTATCAATATCTTCACCCGGGAAACTGAAAGTAATATCATCATTGCTGCAGTCTCACATTCTATTAGTGTTTCTATTGATAGCATGAACGCCAGCCAGAATAAAAACTGCACTATCTCAAATTCTCCTTCCAGCAAGGATTTGTAGTAAGATGCCCCATTTTTTGGGGGTGGGCTAATTCATCTCCTTGATTTGTGTCTAAAAATTGGCACAGTTGATATCCTTTGCCCTCTCTGAATTTGACACATCTCTCTCATTTTCGCTATTTGTGTCTCAGCTCCAGGATGAATAATTCATCTCTAAAATAAAATCAAAATACTGGGGATGTTGGAAATGTGAACTACAAACAGAAAATGCTGGAATTTCGTAGTTCCATCTCAATAATTCACCCAAATTCCAGTGAAACAAATCCCACTCTCTGATCTCTATGCCAGCAATTCATACCATTGGTGTAAAAATAGAGAAGAACTAATCGGAACTAATGTATAAAATATGGGACTGTTTTTAGCATAGGGGATTATGCATGCAGCCTCAACTGTTACACGTAACAATAGACTATGGTGCTCTCCAGGCATCAGCCATAGAACCACTTCCAAATAGGGTTTGATCCAAATTGGGCCTCTTCAGATCATCAGCATTGGAAATGTTCTCAGATTAGGCAGTTCAGAACAACAGCTCACTCCCCGTAGCTGCAACGATGGGCATTGTAATAAATCAAATCCAACGCTATAAACAGAATAGCCAGCAGTGTTCAGAAATTCAGATCCCAAGTTGGGATTCAGGAGCGAAATTCTCCATCCCGCCCCGCCACATTTCTGCCCCGACCTGCCGGCGGGAGTCTCCGTTACACCGGCCGGTCAATGGGGTTTCCCATTGTGGGGCAGCCCCACGCCGTTGGGAAACCCCCGGGCGCCGGCAAAACGGAGACTCCCGCCGGCGGAGAACGACGCCCCAGAAATCTCAGAGATGGACGTCACTTCTATGATAACGTTTAGATTCGGGTTCCTGAAATGCAACAGGGCCTCGTCCCCAACCCACTTGGAGAAAGCAAGTCAAAGTTTTCAAAACACTCTTGCGCTGTCCATTCCGTTAGAGAGTTTGTGGATGCTCAGTCACTGAGTATGTTAACAACTCGGACATAGGCAGTGCCTTTAAAGAAACAAAACATCCCAAGGTGCTTCACAGGAGCGCTCTAAAGCAGAATTTGACACCCAGTCACATAAAGTGATGCCTGGGGCAGATGGTTAAAAATGTGATCAAATAGTGAGGTTTTAAGGTGAACCTTAAAGGAAAAAAGACTGGAATCAATTGATTTTATGAATTCTAAGGGGGTTAAAGAATGAGGTTGGAGAGCGGAGTTGAGGTAAATGATCAGCCGTCACCTTATTGAATGGCAGTGCAGAACCTGGGGAATATGTGGCCTACTCCTATCATGCTCTTGTGTTCTTACCCTCCTCCGAGCTAGATAAATGAATTTGCCTTATCTAATATTTTATAGGATAATTAAAGCAGCTTACTCGCAGGACTGTAGAAAAGTACTGAGCTGCAGGACAAGCATAATTTTAAACAACATTGGTGCTCCAACCGTAAATCTTCAAGCAATTGTTGTTCAGGATGCCTTTAAGAAACACTTTGCCCTCCATGTACCTCAGCTAAGCACCGTTTTTTCTACAACAGCGGTACAAATAACTGCAAGTATGGGAACACTTCAGTGGAAGTGCTCTGCAGAGGGATTAGATCTCCCGAGCGGCAGCACAGGAAATTACCCCGGCAATATTTTTCTATTTTCAGCAAAACGATAGAGGCCTTATCAATGCTGTAGTTTAATACATTTGCAGATACAATGACAAATTTGAACAGACAATGGGAAAAAGCAGCAATAAATTAAACGGTGGTATAATTATTTTGGCTGAACTCATTTAAATGATTCTTCAGTTTTCCAAGGTAAAACCTTTTCTTGCCTGAGGAGATGGTTGTGCTCTATCTAAGTGGCAATTAATTTTGCACATAGCTGGAACTGATAGCAATAGCAAGGCTTTATGAGTTGGTATGAGGTCTGATAGTGTGCAGTAATAGGTCCATGAAATGTGTTGAGGGTTTCGAAGCTAATGTGTAGGTGATTCGTCTTCAGAGGCAGTATTTATGCTTCAGATTCTTAAGATTTCGGTAAAATGACACAGTCCTTTCTGGGAAGATAGTGATTTTTTTTCAGCCCTGCACAAGTGTGCCTGACACTTTCCTGGAATATTAATCAAGTGCAAAAAAAATCAATACATA
Organism: Scyliorhinus torazame; assembly: GCF_047496885.1. Classification (NCBI taxonomy): domain Eukaryota; kingdom Metazoa; phylum Chordata; class Chondrichthyes; order Carcharhiniformes; family Scyliorhinidae; genus Scyliorhinus; species Scyliorhinus torazame. Next base: position 110,119,746 of record NC_092725.1, on the reverse strand, counting down.
ACTACGACCATGTACCGTTATAAGGAGACAAGCATTCCTTTCTATGAAGTGGACTTAAGGTTCCTTCAAGCTAGTTTCTCTTTGTATTAGCATCTGTGTAGACATTGCAACAACCTTTCTGCTGGTTGCATTGCAATATAATGTGGGAAGCTTCTACTTTGTTGGGATTCCAGAACTGGAATACGCCAAAAAGGAGAATATAGGTCACTGTGATGTGTAATAAGTTGCTGCTGTCAATTGGCTCAAGGGAAATTGGGTCTTAAGGCTGTGCCACCATGTGCAGGAAAACCGGTCCGCATCAGTCTTCAGGTCACTGCTGCAGTAAATGGTATCAGCTGAGTTCCTGCAGAAGCATTCGAGTGACAACCTCTCCCTGAACTCATTTTGCAGAAAGGATTTGTATGCATACAAAAAACCCTGGGGATCGGGGCCGCGTTTGTTGAAGGCAGATGAGGATAGAATGTACAGCACAAAAAAAGTAAGTTTTTCAGCCCAACTGGTCTGAGTGTCTGAAGTTCCCCGTGGATCTCCTCCCCACCCCTTTTTATCTAGCCCTATCAGCATGCTCTTGAATTCCTTGCTTGCTCATCTGACTTTCACCTTTAAAACATCAATGTCAATTTCCTCAACTTCTTCTTGTTTCACATTCTAACCACTCCCTGGGTAAAGAATATTGTTCAGCATTCCCTACTGGATTTATTTGTGACTATGTTGTGTTTATGGTCTCTTGTTCTTGCCTTAGCAACAAATAGAAACATCTTCTCAATGTCTACACTATTAAAACCCACTTCAGAATATTAAGAGCTAACCACGCCCTGACCCCAATCGTGACTATATCTTTCCAAAATATTTTGCACCTCCTCTAGTGCCTCTTAACCTTTTTTATAATATGAAGACATAGAACATACAGTGCAGAAGGAGGCCATTCGGCCCATCGAGTCTGCACCGACCCATTTAAGCCCTCACTTCCACCCAATCCCCGTAACCCAATAACCTCTCCGAACCTTTTTTTTTGGTCACTAAGGGCAATTTATCATGGCCAATCCACCTAACCTGCACGTCTTTGGACTGTGGGAGGAAACCCACGCAGGTGCAGGGAGAACGTGCAAACTCCGCACAGACAGTGACCGAGCAGGGAATCGAACCTGGGACCCTGGCGCTGTGAAGCCGTAGTGCTATCCACTTGTGCTACCGTGCTGCCCAGAAAGACCTAACTGTTCATAATGGTATATGTGCTTTCTTTTTTTAAAATAAATTTAGAGTACCCAATTATTTTTTTTCCAATTAAGGGGCAATGTAGTATGGCCAATCCACCTAACCTGCACATCTTTGGGTTGTGGGGGTGAAACCCATGCAGACACGGGGAGAATGTGCAAACTCCACATGGACAGTGACCCAGGGCCGGGATTCGAACGCGGGTCCTCAGCACCATAGTCTCAGTGCTAACCACTGTGCCACGTGCCGCCGTCTATGTGCTTTCTAATGAAGGTTCTATGCAAAATTAATATGAGATGGAATTTAATACCATCCCCCATGGCGGGTTTGATGTTGGTGGGGGGCTGGAGGGGGTGGGGGTTGGCAGGGGGTGGGGGGCATTCAATGTGGCAGGGGGGTGGCCTGTGCAGACCCTGCTGCCTTCCCGTCTCAAACATGATGAAATCCAGGGCAGGAAGATCCGTGGATGGCTTCCAGTTGAGAAAATTTATTGGGCCCACTTTAGGGCTTCATTCCACTGCCACTGGTATTAACCCTGCTGCTGGCGAGAGGAGTGGGGCTGGTTTGGCATGCGGGGAGCACGACAAGCAAATCTTGCAGGGTTGCTTGCAGATTGCCGGGGTGGTAGCTTCTCATTAGGAGAGGCATAGCGCCTGATTGTGGTGATGGCTGGTGATTGTCCCTTTAAAGTCAATACAGCAGAGTAAGGGTCACCTGGCTTGTGTAACCACTTGGGACTCAGAGTGGGTAATCACTCTGAGGGGTTGGGTCCTCTCTTAGGAAAGAGACAAGTAGGGGACTAGGTGCAGCTGTACGCCTGCTGTACTGCTGTACAGTTGTTCTGATTAATAACTTTTTGTGCTTCCAATAAAGTCTGTGAAAGTGCATCATTGCACTAATTGAGGGACCTGGCATCAGGAAGTAGGGGGGTTGGGGGGGGGGCAACGCAGGGGGTGTGGGGGGAGCGGTAGGCACGGATGTAGTTGGGGGTTGTGCCCAAAAGGGAAAAAGGAGTTTGGACTGTTTTTTTCCTTCTGGCTGCCCACTGAGAACCACACCCCTGCTGTTGCTGCTGACATCTCCCCCCCCCCCCCCCCTCTGCCCTGCATGACCACCACCCTAAGAGCTCAAGGCCATTACTCATGTATGTCTGGGATCAACCAACGATACCAGGTGTTGGGTGGGCATCATACCAGCAGCAGCTGCTGCCTACCCGTCAACACTGCCTTTCCATAGAGCTGTCCGTCGTTGATTAACCTCCAGGGTCCTTGGTCGTAGGGAAGGCGTACGGCTGTCCAGTTAGGTGCCTCCATGGCACTAAAAGAGCCTTCCCTAAAAGAGATGGCATGAGGCCTTCACACAGCTTTCCAGCTGGTTGGCAAGACACCCGTCACCACCCATAATTTCAATTATGAGGAAAAGAAACTAACAAGGATTCCCCTAGTAACTGCGAGTGAAGAGGGAAGACCCCAGCGCCGAATCCCCGCTCGCCTGACCGGCGTGGGAAATATGGCATATTGGAGACCTTTCTCTGAGGTGGTGGCACCGACTTGAGCGAGCCCGACAGCCAAAGCCTTGGCCCGTTCGACGGGGTCGGCAAAAGTTACGGAGAGTACCTCCCACCCGCTTTTCAAATTTAGACCTGTAGAATGAGAAGAGAATGGTCTTGCAATGTAAACATGAGACCCACAGGGTTGTAGGAACAGAGAGCATGAGAAGGGGTAGGAGGAATAAAACCCTCATTTGTTTTTATTGCTTCCGATCACAGTCAGAAGTCTTTGCACAGAAAACAGTGCAACTTTTAAAAATTATTTATTTGTCGATGGGGTATGAGCACCATTGGCTGGGCCAGCATTTATTACCCATCCCTAATTGCCCTTGTGAAGGTGGCAATGAGAGATCAGAGCAAATCAAAAATAAGAAATGGCTGAAAACAGAAACCAAGTGAAAGACATAGGCCAATAATAATGCAGTTGCCGAGTTAATTCAATATGTTTTTTATGTTGCGTCGGTACAAAAAACGCACTATAATTGAGTAAAATTGTGAAGCGACAGTGCGACAAACATTGCCATGTTGTTTAAGAGCACCCTGTGGATATAGTTTCACATTGCTTAGCTCTCCCACCAGCTGAGGTGTAACTGTGATTATAAATCATGGTTCTATGGCCTGCCCTTTAAGGTTTGAATGTCAGTAAAAAGACAGCAGGACAGCTGGTACCTCACTAACTTAAAAATTTAACTGTTACCCAGATTGTAGCTTTGAGCATCTGTTAAAGTTAAAACGCGGAGCACTCCATTTCTCCCGAGAATAGAGGGTTGGGGAGCGGGCGTTATATGTTATTGCCGGACAGCTTACGCTGTTGTAAAATGCATACCAATATTAAGCCTTTCTTGCCCCTGTGTAACAGAGCCATAAAGGAGGACCAAGAGACCAGAAGCATAAAGAAAGTTCTTTGCAGGCAAAGGACAAACTGAAAATGAATTTGCATTTATAACACGATTTTTATGACCCAGGATCTCCCAAAGCACTTTACAGTCAATGAAGCACTTCTCGAAGGCTTTTGTAATGTATCTGCAGCCAGTTCGTGCACAGCAAGCTTCCACATCCAGCTTTTGCTAGAAAAGCTGCTTTCTCAGTGATGTTGTGTGAAGGATAAATGTTGGCAGGATAAAGTGGAGATTGCCCCCTGTGCTTCTTTTGAATAGCGTCATGGAATTTTTCACACCCATCCGGGATGGCAAAGAGGGACTCTATTTTCATAACTTATCAGAAAGGCATCACTTCCAACAGTGCAGCACCCCCTCACTATTGCGTTAGTGAGTCTGCCTAGATTATCTGCTCAAATCTCTGGTGAGATTTGAACCAACAACTCTGACTAAAAGGCAAGAATACTAACTGGTAGAAGGACCAATACAGAGCAAGAAACGGACCTATTTAAAGTTGAAAGAGAAATTTCTTCTCTCAAAAGGTGATTTGTCTTTGGATTTCACTTACCCAAGGAGCAGTGGGTCACTGAATATGTTGAAGGCCGAGTTAGACAAATTTTTGACTTACAAGGGAGCCCAGGGTCATGGGGGGGAGGGGTGGCATGTGGGGAAATGGAGTTCCAAACATAGCCAAATCAGCAATGATCTTATTGAATGGCAGAGCAGGCTTGATGGGCCAAATGGCCTACTCCTTCTTCTGTTCCTTATAATCTTATAATCTGATGAACTCAGACCATCTCTCCATTCAGATGGGCATAACCAACCACTACTCACAGACCATGGAGTTCTGTTATCCTGGCCAACACTCCTCCTACAGCCAATGCTGCCAGAAACAGAATAACTGACCCTTCATTTCTTTCATTGAAATATGCACACTGCCTGCACCCATGACCAAGAGGAGAATTGTAACAAGGCTGGACACACGGGATTGCATGTGGTTGGATATTAAATGGGGGAAAACTCCGACTGCATTGAGAAGCCGGCTCTAACCCACCAATTTCTCCGATTTAAATATGCTATTGAGGCTTGTGACCTCCGATTTTGCTGCTTTACGGGATTTACAGTGAGCGACAGAGTTTCCCAGGCCTTAGGAAATGGACCCCACAACATCTCCCCCACTAAGATTAGACCCTAACTGGCAGAGTCTAGGATTACACTCAGCTGGTCCTGAGATCTCCTGCTGTGCTATTGGCACCTGATTGGAAGCAAAGCCCTGTCAGTCAGACTTACTTCTGGGTGGGAAACTAGCCCTGGCCAAAAGATGCATGCTGAGGAGTTAAGATTCATCCAGTGCTGGCAAAACTCTTCTGGGTTTTGAATCCAAAACTCAGAACACCTTCGCCCTCCACCTCCATTATCGATCTGTCCCAGTAAATATTCAGGCCCACATTCCAAATGTAATCAATTTAACTGAAGTTTCTTTAGACATGTTGAGGATATGACAGACACTCGGCTGGATTGTCCAGTTCCCCCATCCGCGCCATTCCCTACTCTCGCTGCTTGTCAATGGGATTTTCCATTGAAACCACGCCACCCCGGCGGGAGTGTGCTTCCGGTGTGAACTTGGAATCTCAATGGGCGGAAAATTCCAGCCTCTGTCTCAATGAAAATTCCTTTTCGATTTTCAGAAACTAAGGTAGAAGCCAAAATAGCAAGTCATGGCAGAGATATCAACAAACATAATGGGCGGTATTCTCCATCGCGTCAGCCACATTTTCCGAAGCCCCCCCCCCCCCCGCCGGCCGCGGGATTCTCCATTCGCGCAGCCGGCCAATGGGGTTTTCCATTGTGGGCCAAACCAAGCAGCCGGGAACCGTTGGGTGCACTGCCGGCGAGCTGGAGGGTCCCGCCGACGGAGAATCCCGCAGAATAACTGGCAAAATGGTTAGCAGTATTTCTTGAAAATCGGAGGCTGCGGAAAGTGGCAAATTAATAACTCCAGTAATTATGAACTGTGATAAAATTGAAACAAATCTTTATTATTCAATTTTTTTGTGCTGTGTAAAATTTGTGTTGTTCACACATTCAATGGGAGCTTCTCTCCATCTTAATTTGCTCAGTTTGAAAAAGCATTGGTTCATAAAGCTTGTCCCATCATATTAAACTGAATTTCTAAAAATGGTTAGTAACACCTCGGCAGTGTTTTCTTTGTGACAATGAGTCATTAAGTAGGAAATAACAGGATGCATTAGGGGCTAAAATAGCCAAAGTCCTTTGCAAAACGCGTCTAACAGCCAAACTGCTCATATTCTTAAAAGTAATTCAATGCGATAGAATTGAATGAAATATAAGTTATAAATGGACCAGATGTATCAATTGCAATTGGAAGCTTTCTGATAACCCCTTTAGTTGCATTCTTCAATAATATTTTATGTTATAATTTGCACATTTGTGTAAAAGGGACTTATGAATGGCCCCCAGGGTGTGGTCAACCCTGTCCTTTAGTGAACCCACAGGTCTAGCTAGCTTGGCAGATGTTACCTGGAAGGGCCCCGTGCTCAGGATTACAAGTGATGGCCAACCATAGATCCGGCGGATTCTACGCTGGTGAAGATGGAAGAGCTATGACCGTGGAGGACAACGGCTGGTTGGCTGGCGGCAGGCAAGAGATTGACTGGGAAGAGGCTTTGAGTTCCCTTCAAAGGCATGTGAAGGAGGCAACGGGAAACAACCTCATGCTTTTCCTTTTCCCTTGTAGAAAAGAGTACAAACAATTCTTGTCAAGAATTGTGAATGAGGTTGGCATCACACATGTTAACCTTATTCAGTACTGGAGTCTATGAACTGCAAATGGACTCAGGCCATCATCATTCTTACCAGAACTCCAACAATAAGATAATCCACTGTTGCTATATCGAGAAGTTTGGAAGACCATGGTCACCTATGCTGCTCGGCAGAATACTTAGATGATGATAATACAGCTAATTGTATTGCTCTTACACCCAGACTCATTGAACTGCAGCAAATACATGAAAATCAAATGAGCAAGTGCCTTAACAGTAGAAGACAGAAGTTTCATCTCAGAAATAAAGGGTAACTAGGTGCTAAAAATATGTGGAAATTACGTAAAGTAATTGCAGCAGAAAAAACAGTATTGGAGAAACCTAAGGTACTAAAATTGGACAAATTCCTAGAACCTAATAGCCTTTATATTAAGGCTCTAAAATAGATAGCTGGAGAGATAGTGATGCTGTGGATATGATTTTCCAAAATCCCCTAGATTCTGGAATTAGAGAAGCAGAAGGAGGCCATTGGCCCATTGAGTGTGCTCCAACTCTCTGAAAGAGCAGCCTACACTCCCCCGGTCTATCCCCGTAACCCCACCTAATCTGTGGACACTGAGCGGTGATTTAGCATGGCCAATCTACCTAACCTGCACATCTTTGGATTTTGGGAGGAAACCGGAGCACCCGGAGGAAACCCACGCAGACACGGGGAGAACGCACAAACGCCACACAGCCAGTCAGCCAAGGCTGGAATTGAACCCAGGTCCTTGGCACTGTGTAGCAGCAGTGCTAACCACTGTGCCACTCTTGATAATGATCCCAGCAAAAAGTTAGTAAATGGAACACTAACGTGCAGGAAAGAAGGGAGAGCGAGAAAGGAAAACTGCAGGCCAGTTAGCATGACATCAGTCACCAGGAATCTGTTCTTAAGGAAGGCTTAACAATACACTTAGAAAATCATAGTCAGGTGATTTACAGATTGGGGAAATCATGGGCGTCATTCTCCGCCCCCCGCCGGGTCGGAGAATGGCCGTTGGCCGCCGTGAATCCCGCCCCCGTCCCCGCCGAAGTCTCCGTTACCGGAGATTGGGCGGGGGGAGGAATCGGGCCGCGCTGGTTGGCGGGACCCCCCGCTCAATTCTCCGGCCCGAATGGGCCGAAGTCCCGCCCAGAAATTGCCTGTCCCGCCGGCGTAAATCAAAGCTGGTATTTACCGGCGGGACCAGGCGGCGTGGGCAGGCTCCGGGGTCCTGGGGGGGGCGCGGGGCGATCTGACCCCGGGGGGTGCCCCCATGGTGGCCTGGCTCACAATCGGGGCCCACCGATCCGCGGGCGGGCCTGTGCCGTGGGGGCACTCTTTCACTTCCGCAACCGCCACGGCCTCCACCATGGCGGAGGCGGAAGTGACTCTCCCCACTGCGCATGTGCGGGAAACTGTCAGCGGCCGCTGACGCTCCCGCGCATGCGCCGGGAAACTGTCAGCGGCTGCTGATGCTCCCGCGCATGCGCCGCATTTCCGCGCCAGCTGGCGGGGCAACAAACGCCATTTCCGCCAGCTGGCGGGGCGGAAATCCTTCCGGTGTCGGCCTAGCCCCTCAATGTTGGGGCTCCGCCCCCAAAGATGCGGAGCATTCCGCACCTTTGGGCCGGCGCGATGCCCGTCTGATTGGCGTCGTTTTTGCCGCCAGTCAGCGGACATCGCGCCGTTGGGGGAGAATTTCGCCCCATGTGTGACAAATTCATTAGAGTTTTTTGAGTATTCAACTAGTAGAGTAGATAAAGATAAACCAGTAGATGTAATATTCCTGGATTTTCAAAAGGCATTCGATAAGGTGCCATACAAAATGTAAAAGGACAAAATAAGGGCTCCTGGAATTTGGGGTAATATATAAGCATGGATAGAGGATTAGTTAATGGACAGGAAGCAAAGAGTAAGCATAAATGGCATGTTCTCAAGTTGGCAGGCTGCGACTGATCTAAATGCCACAAGGACCATTGCTGAGACCTCAGCTATTTACAGTCTATATTAATGACTTAGACAAAGAAATAAATAGCCAAGTTTGCTGATGATATAAATCCAGGTGGAAATGTAAGTTGCGAGGATACAGAAAGGCTGCAAAGAGATTTAGATAGGTTAAGTGAATGGGTAACAAGACAGGCAGATGGAGTGTGGGGGAGTGTGAAGTTATTCACTTCGGTCATAAGAATAGAAAAACAGAACATTTTTATAAGTGTGCAAATTTGTAAATGTTGGTGTTCAGAGAAATTTGGGTGTACTCATACAAGTAATTCAGAATGTTAGCATGCAGGTGCAGCAAGCAGAAGCACAATGGGAATGTTGGCCTTTATTGTAGGAAGGCAGGAGTACAAGAATAAAGAGTTCTTGCTAAAATTGTATAGGGTTCTGGCATCTACATCTGGAGTACTGTGTGTAGGTAGGACTCCATATTTAAGGACAGATATACTTGCATTGGAGGTGGCAGAGCAAAGGTTCATTAGATTATCCGTTTTGGTTGGAGAACTGGAAAGGCAACTTATTATCTAAATGGAGAGAAACTTCAGAGTCCTTCGGTGTAGAGGGATCTGGCACGAACCATAGAAAACTAGTATGCAGGTACAGCAGGTAATAAGGAAAGCAAATGGAATTTTAACATTTAATGAAGGAATAGCAGGGAGGTGTTGCTGCAACTGTACAGGGAATTGATGAGACCTTACCTGGAGTACTCTGTACAGTTTTGATTCCCTTATTTGAAGAGGGATGTAGTTGCATTAGGGGCATTTCAGAGGAGGTTCACTAGGTTGATTTGAGAGATGAGGGTTTTGTCTTATGAAGAGAGATTGAGCAATTTAGGCCTATTCTCTCAAGTTTAGAAGAATGAGACAAGTCCAAAGATGTGCAGGTTAGGTTTATGGCCATGGCTAAAATTGTCCCCTAGTGTCCGAAAGGTTAGGTAGGGTTACTGGATTACGGGTATAGGGTGGAGGTGTGGGCCTAGGTAGGGTACTCTTTCCTAGGGTCGGTGCAGACTCTATGGGCCGAATGGCCTCCTACTGCACTGTCGGAATTCTATGAGCCTAATTGAGGCATATAAGATGATAAAAGGTATTGAAAAAGTGGATGCTTCCTCTTGTGGGGCAATCACTACCCCAGAGCGCCGAGATATTGAGTAAATTTAAAGAGGAGATAGACTGATTTTTAATTAGTAATGGGTCAAAGGGTTATGGAGAATGGACAGGAAAGTCGAGATGAGACCAATCATGATGCCATTGAATGACGGAGCAGGCTCGAGGGGATGAATTGCCTACTCCTGCTCCTAGTTCTTCTGTTCTTATGGTTGGTCCTTGGGATGGGAGAGTTCTCTAATGATGAGAAGTTGAGTAAATTGGGCCTATATTTCCTGGAGTTCAGAAGAATGAGAAGTGATTTAATTGAAACATACAAGATTCTGAAGGGATTGACAAGGCAGAGATGGAGAGGTTGTTTCCACTGGGGGTGGAACTTGGATCACATGACACAGATTCAGGATAAGGAGTAAATCATTTGGGACTGGGATGTGGAGAAATGTCTTTATTCAAAGTGTTGTGAATCTTTGGAATTCCCCACCCCAGAGTGTTGATGATGCTACACCTTTGACTATAGTTAAAGGATTGACAGGTTTTTGGGTCTGGATTTTACACTGGGGCAGCACAGTAGCACAGTGGTTAGCACTGTGGCTCCACAGCTCCAGGGTCCCAGGTTCGATTCCCGTCTTGTGTCACTGTCTGTGCGGAGTCTGCACGTTCTCCCCGTGTCTGCGTGGGTTTCCTCCGGGTGCTCCGGTTTCCTCCCACTGTCCAAAGATGTGCAGGTTGTGGTGAATGGAACTACTGTTAATTCACCAGTGCACTGTGATATCATGTTACTGCTGTATGGTGTTACGTTATGTGTTTAACCCTGTGGGCTCCACCTATGGGCCATTGTATGGCTTCACCCACAGGGGGATATGTCAGGGCATGTACGGGCTCGCCCATGGCTCCACCCCTTACAGGAAGTATAAAGGTAGCTGACCTGCGGGGCCGCATTCATTGTTTACAGGTCACAGGCAGGCTCAAGTCTAAGCTGATTAAAACCACGGTTTACTTCTCAACGTGTCTCTCAGTGAATTGATGGTCGCATCAATTTAATCAGCTTAAAATACTACTATGGAATCAGCCCTCAAACCTGACAGACTGGAACTCGATCCACAGGCCGCGGAGGCGAAATACAATTTTTCACATTGGCTTCGATGCTTCAAGGCCTATCTCGCCGCGTCGTCTACGCCATCCGTCACTGACGAACAGAAACTGAGTCTTCTCCACGCACAGGTGAGCCATCATATTTCTGTCCAGCTCGATGGCGCTGCGTCCTATACAGAGGCCCTCGCACTACTCGAATGCATATATATACGGCCCGTGAACGAGGTCTACGCGCGACACATCTTCACCACTCGCCGCCAGCGCCCCAGGGAGTCGCTAGATGACTACCGACGTGACCCCACAACCCTCGCGCGCAACTGTAACCTCCAGGCCGTTACGGCCCCTCAGCATATGGAGCTCGCTATCCGAGACGTTTACGTGGCGGGGGTCCGATCGAACTATGTAAGACAGCGCCTGCTCGAAAAAGGGGCCCAGTCTCTGGAGGTTGCGTTTCAGAGTCTTACTGCGTTCCCCGCCGACCATGCAACCCCCTCGTGGGCCCCCGACCAGAGACTACCCCAGGCTTGTGCCGCCCGGCTGCCCGCCCATCATGGGAGTTGCCCTGCTAGTTTTGCGGCCATTCCCAACACCCCCGACAGCACTGCCCGGCCCGCAACGCGAACTGTAGTAACTGCGGGCGAAAAGGACACTTCGCCAAGGTCTGCCTGGCCAGGTCTAAAAACTCTAACTCACAGACCCGATCCACAGGCCCGCAGACCCCGCAAAGTGGCAGCATGTCTGCCGACTCCGCCTCCGCACAACACGTGCGACTCATGGGGGCCGCCATCTTGGCCATCCTCCCCCACGCAGCCAGCCACGTGCGATCCATGGGGGGAGCGCCATCTTTGACGCCATCTTCCTCACCGCCCGCCACGATTGACCATCCCCACGCAGCCGGCCACGTGCGATCCATGGGGGGGGGGGGGGGGGGGGGGGGGGCATCTTGGCCGCTATCTGCTACACCGCCCGAGATGCACGAACGACATGGACAGCAGCCATCACGGGGCCGCCCCAGCACCTCGGATCACGCCGCTGGCTACCCCCAGCTCAGCACGGTCACCCTGGACCAGTCACGACCGAAGCACCTCCGGAGCTCCATGATGGCCGTCCCGGTAAACGGGTACGAGACACCTTGCCTTTTCGACTCTGGGAGCACAGAGAGCTTCATTCACCCGGACATGGTAAGAAGTTGTTCGCTCCCAATATTCCCGACGCGACAAACTATCTCCCTCGCCTCTGGGTCGCACTCGGTGCAAATCCAAGGGCGCACTACTGCAACCCTAGCGATCCAGGGTGCTGAGTATGCCAAATTTTAAACTATATGTGCTCCCAGACCTCTGTGCTCCTCTCCTCTTAGGACTCGGTTTTCAGTGCAACGTCAGGAGCCTAACTCTTAAATTGGTGGGGCCCCTGCCGCCGCTCACCATATGCAGCCTCGTGACCCTAAAAATCGACCCTCCCCCCCCTCTTTGCGAACTTCACCGCCGATTGTAAGCCAATAGCCACCATAAGCAGGCGGTATAGTATACAGGACAGGACGTTCATTAGGTCCGAGGTCCAGCGTCTCTTGCGGGAAGGGGTCATAGAAGCCAGCAATAGACCCTGGAGAGCTCAGGTGGTGGTCGTCAAGACCGGGGAAAAGTTCCGGATGGTGGTTGATTACAGCCAGACCATTAACCGCTTTACGCAACTCGATGCGTACCCCTTTCCCCGGATTGCAGACATGGTAAATCAGATTGCGCACTACCGCCCTGTTCTCTACGGTAGATCTGAAGTCTGCATATCACCAGCTCCCAATCCGCCCGGAGGACCGCCACTACACGGCGCTTGAGGCAGTTGGCCGCCTTTTCCATTTCCTCCTGGTCCCCTTTGGCATCACAAACGGGGTTTTGGTGTTCCAACGAGCAATGGACTGAATGGTGGACCAGTACGGGCTGCGGGCCACGTTTCCGTACTTGGACAATGTAACCACCTGCAGCCCTGATCAGCAGGACCACGGCGCCAACCTCCACCGATTTCTCCAAACCGCCCAAAAACTCAACCTCACCTACAACAAGGAGAAATGTGTTTTCCGCACAACCAGGCTAGCCATCCTCGACTACGTCGTGGAAAACGGGGTCCTAGGGCCCGACCCTGGCCGTATGCGCCCTCTCCTCCAATTCCCTCTCCCTCACTGCCCCAAGGCCCTGAAGAGGTGCTTGGATTTTTCTCCTATTAAGCCCAGTGGGCCCCCCAGTATGCGGACAAAGCCCGCAGGCCCTGACACCACGACCACTACTGCATCCCCCACACTAGGTCCCGTCCAACCTCCCATGTTCAGCGTCCCTACCCCTATCCAACCTCCCATGTTCAGCGCCCCTACCTCGATATGGCTCTCGTGCTCCCTCCCACCCGCTGCACCGGTCCAAAGGAATGAAGCTCTGGAAGAGCCGTTCCAGGAGTCCACGCCTGTGCCTGCTCCGGGCCCAGCTCCACAGCCACCCGAAATGGCTGCAACACCAGTGCTTCAGCGGTTGCAACGTACGATCCGGACACCAGACCGACTGAATCTGTAAACCCGTCACCCCCGCCTGACTTCATTTTTAAACAGGGGGTGAATGTGGTGAATGGAACTACTGTTAATTCACCAGTGCACTGTGATATCATGTTACTGATGTATCGTGTTACGTTCTGTGTTTAATCCTGTGGGCTCCACCTATGGGCCATTGTACGGCTTCACCCACAGGGGGATATGTCGGGGCATGTACGGGCTCGCCCATGGCTCTACCCCTTACAGGAAGTATAAAGGCAGCTGACCTGCGGGGCCGCATTCATTGTTGTACCGGTCACAGGCAGGCTCAAGTCTAAGCTGATTAAAACCATGGTTTACTTCTCAATGTGTCTCTCAGTGAATTGATGGTCACATCACAGGTTAGGTGGATTGGCCATGCTAAATTGCCCTTAGTGTCCAAAAAGGATTAGGAGGGGTTACAGGGATAGGGTGGAAGTGTGGGCTGAAGTGGGGTGGTCTTTCCAAGGGTCGGTGCAGACTCGATGTGCCAAATGGCCTCCTTCTGCACTGTAAATTCTATGTTCTATGTATATATGTTCCCCAGCTGGTGGGTCTGAAACATATGAAATCCAGTAGTTGGCGCCCTGTCTGCCTATCCTTTTGGTCCTGACTTGTCTGAACTTTTACGAGGGAACAACAATCAGTTGGCCCACCTGCCCCTGGGCTGATTGAGACTTTAAATGGACAAGTAATGATTATTTAAGGGTTTCAACCTGCCTCCTATCTCTATTTTACCCATGGCAGAGGGAAAGCCCACAGCATGAGGAAAACTAGTGTCGGGCAAAGGTTGGTGGAGGGGTGGGAGCAGAATTCCTTTACAGTTTCTCTGGTCCCATGGGAGGTTTCCTCACCCCCCCAACACATCGAGGCCATTCTTCCCCCTTTAATCCTCCACCTGGACTCATGAACCAGGCCCCCCACTGACATAATTCATTCCTCATGCCCCCTTTCCACCCCACTTCCACCCCCCCACCCCATCCCCCGCTCGCTGAAATCCCCTAGCCCTGGACTTACCTGAGCTCCTCAGAATGGTTGCTCTGCCTGTAGTCCCAGGAATAGCCACTGCGACCAGCTAGCACTGCTGGGACTACAGAGCGGTCAGCTCTTTGATTGGTCTGCTGCTGTTAAAGGCAAGGATTCCCCCTGAGATAGAGGGGAGGTTTCGCTCGGTATAAAGCAGTGTTTCCCAATCCCAGTATTCAATTGCTGCAGGGAAACCTTTGGGATCGTGGGTGGACCCATCCCCACCCACTATTTAACCAGGTGTTTAGGGGCAGCAATATTCCACAAAATCCAGCTCATAGTCTCTCAAGGAATCAAGAATTATGGGGAAGGGCAAAGTGGAGGTGTAACCGAGGGTCAACCATGATCGTAATGAATGGCTGAGCAGATTTGACAGACTCGATGATTGCCTCCTATCCCTTGTGTTCTTAGTAATGTTCTATCCATTTAAATGAGCAATCTGAAGGTCAGACTGCTCCAGTTACTGTGCTCTGCTCTCCACCTAATCCCCCTAAATGCCAGGGAATCCAATGTCCATCGGTGCAGGAATAGGGAATCTTAGTCAAACTTCACTTGGAAAAGAAAATTACAACTGAAACTAGGAAAACCATTTGATGTTGGCCTATGTGCCAAGATCCACCAGACCTTGGGTGCTCGGGATAGTTTAAATAAACTGGGCATGCAGTCATGACACAAGGCGGGCGTCTCAGGTGCATACCATGGGACAGAGAAAATGAGCCTGTCAGTTTCCTTTATTAGAATTCCTACAGTGCAGAAGGAGGCCATGTAGCCCATCGAGTCTGCACCAAAAGAGGCAATTTTAGCATGGCAATCCAGCTAACCTGAGCATCTCTAGGAGGCCAAAAGAAAAGATGCAACCAATATTTTAAAGTTCTTCACCATTAGCCCGCTGGTAAGCCTTGGTTCTTACTCAGCACACCAGCCTGCCGATGCACCACCAGGTGAAGAAGCATCCATCCCAGGACAGCCCACCCCTAGACACGTGCCCCCACTTAGCCGAATGATCCTGTTGAGGGTGGGCAGAGTCTGTCTCCCAACAAGGCCCAATGTAAACTGCTGAAAAAGTCCAATCTTATTAATCCAGTTCTTTGTTTTCTCAATGTCAGCTTTCAGTGTTGACTATCTTCTGACTTTTCTCCATTTTCAAAACAGCCTTTTAAGAATGTTTCCCAGTCAGAGCTTCCAATGTGATTGTGTAACCTGCTGTGATATTGCTGCCTTAACTCTGAGTCTGGCCTTTAGATTGACATTCCCATCTTGGAGCCTTGTAATTACTTGATGAAGAGTTCAAAGTCTGTGTGTTGACTCGATGCGGAAAGGTTGGGCTTTGCTCGTTCCTGATTTCGCTTTCTGTTCTGCTGATGTAAATGTGGCCTTTTCAAATCCTCCCCGTTTTCCAGTCTGCCGAGTCACTCCGCAATTTCAAGTGTCATTTCCCCAACCGACCCTATGCAGTCGGAATTGCAGCTGACAGCACATGTCTCTGTATTCAGTCGCCTGCTCTGTCTGCCACTCAGGTAGCATTTCAATCAACTGTGAAAGTGGCAATCTGTGAAGTGGGCAGGCAGCACATGTAGAGGTGACCTGTGGGCATGCTCGCTTCAGAAGTTTTCACTTGACTCCATTCACCAACTGTGTTTTCCAGAAATTAGAATACAACAGTGCAGAAGGACAACATTCAACTCATCCTGCCAGTGCTAGCACTTTGAAAGAGATGTATAATCAATTCCACTGGCCATGTCCCTGCCTCAGAGCTCTGCAGTTTTCGCCTCAGCAAGTATTTACTCCCTTTTAAAATTTACGGTTAAATTTGCTTCCATCATCTTTTCAGGTCGTGTGCTCCAGATGATGATAAACTCACCGTGTCACATAATTTTCGCCTCATTTCTCCTGTTTGGATCTTTTTGGGCTAGAATTTATCATATCCCAGGAATGGTAGGCCTAACATACGATGAACGTCTGAGGATCCTGGGATTATATTCATTGGAGTTTAGGAATGTTGAGGGGAGATCTGATAGAAACTTACAAGATAATGAATGGCTTAGATAGGGTGGACGTAGGGAAGTTGTTTCCATTAGCAGGGGAGACTAGGACCCGGGGGCACAGCCTTAGAATAAAAGGGAGTCACTTTAGAACAGAGATGAGGAGAAATTTCTTCAGCCAGAGAGTGGTGGGTGTGTGGAATTCATTGCCACAGAGGGCGGTGGAGGCCGGGACGTTGAGTGTCTTTCAGACAGAAGTTGATAAATTCTTGATTTCTCGAGGAATTAAGGGCTATGGAGAGAGAGCGGGTAAATGGAGTTGAAATCAGCCATGATTGAATGGTGGAGTGGACTCGATGGGCCGAATGGCCTTACTTCCGCTCCTATGTCTTATGGTCTTATATTCATTATGCAAGATAATCGGATACACAAAGTTGAAAGGAAAATCACTAGAATGATGGTTGTTGTATGCTGTGGTAATTGGTAACAAAGCATTTATATTGGCTCATGTTTCAAATTGGATTTTGCGAATAATAATCTCTTCTGGCTTTGGGACAAATCGCTGAACAACCCCACCCACATTTCTTTGTTGAAAATTGTTCGCTATATTCTTGTCTTTTTTTTCTTCAAATGGACGAGAGACAGCTTTTCCTATTGGTCAAAGTGACAATGTCATTGAGTGAACTGAAGTGGGAACGGTAACTCCAGCAAGGTCCACTGCAGCGTGACATCACCAACCATCCTGGCAATAATTTAGAAATATGCTTCCTTCAGTCTTCAAATTTACTGCCAATTGCCAATTGATTGTGCTGGGCACATTCCTGTTTTTTCTTCCGTGTCTTCAAATCCCTCCAATTTGCCCCTCCCTATTTCTGTAATTTCCTCCACTCCTGGAAGCCTCTGAGATATCTGAACTCCTCTAAATACTGGCCCTTTCAGTCCATAAGACCGTAAGACGTAGGAACAGAAGTAGTCCATTGGGCCCAGCGAGTCTGCTCGCCATCCAATGAGATCGTGATGGATCCATATGATAATCCTCAACTCTAATTTGCCACCTTGGCCCTTGATTCCCTTCCTGATTAATAATCTGTCTATCTCAGCCTTGAACATACTCAATGACCCAGATTCTACAGCTCACTGTGGTAAAGAATTCCACAGATTCGCTACCCTCTGAGAGAAGAAGTTCTTCCTCATCCCTGCCTTAGATGAGTGACCCCTTATTCTGGATTATGCTCTCTAATCCAGATTCTTTCTAATGGGTAAAAACAGCCTCTCAGCATCTATCCTCTGAAGCCCCCCAAGAGAAGCCTCTACCGCAAGGCACGGTAGCATTGTGGATAGCACAATTGCTTCACAGCTCCAAGGTCCCAGGTTCGATTCCCGGCTTGGGTCACTGTCTGTGCGGAGTCTGCACATTCTCCCCGTCTGTGCGTGGGTTTCCTCCGGGTGCTCCGGTTTCCTCCCACAGTCCAAAGATGTGCAGGTTAGGTGGATTGGCCATGCTAAATTGCCCTTAGTGTCCAAAATTGCCTTAGAGTTGGGTGGGGTTACTGGGTTATGGGGATAGGGTGGAGGTGTGGACATTGGGTAGGGTGCTCTTTCCAAGAGCTGGTGCAGACTCGATGGGCCGAATGGCCTCCTTCTGCACTGTAAATTCTATGAAACAAGCTCCGGAATTCCCTCTCAACACCCTTTCACCTTGCTTTCCTGAAAAATAGTTAAAACGTATTGATTTAGACTCCTAGGGCGTCATTCTCCGACCCCCTCTCCGGGTTGGAGAATCGCCGGGGGCTGCCGTGAATCCCGCCCCTGCCGGTTGCCGAAGTCTCCGGTACCGGATATTCGGCGGGGGCGGGAATCGGGCAGCGCCGGTTGGCGGGCACCCCCGCTCGATTCTCCGGCCCGGATGGGCCGAAGTCCTGCCGATAAATTGCCTGTCCCGCCGGCGTAAATTAAAGTACCTATTTACCGGCGGAACAAGGCGGCGCGGGAGGGCTCCGGGGCCCTGGGGGGGGGGGGGGTGCGGGGCGATCTGGCCCCGGGGGGTGCCCCCATGGTGGCCTGGCCCGCGATCGGGGCCCACCGATCCATGGGCGGGCCTGTGCCATGGGGGCACTCTTTCCCTTCCGCCTCCGCCACGGTCTCCACCATGGCGGAGGCAGAAGAGACTCCCTCCACTGCGCATGCGAGGGAAACTGTCAGCGGCCGCTGACGCTCCCGCGCATGTGCCGCCCGGGGATGTCATTTCCGCGCCAGCTGGCGGGGCACCAAAGGCCGTTTCCGCCAGCTGGCGGGACGGAAATCCCTCCGGCGTCAGCCTAGCCCCTCAATGTTGGGGCTCGGCCCCCAAAGATGCGGAGCATTCCGCACCTTTGGGGCGGTGCGATGCCCGTCTGATTGGCGCCGTTTTGGGCGCCAGTCGGCGGACATCGTGCCGTTTGGGGAGAATTTCGCCCATGGAGTCATAGATGTTTACAGCATGGAAACAGGCCCTTCAGCCCAGCTTGTCCATGCCTCTGGTCCATGCCCAACGTTTTGACAAAGCGTTTAGGTCTCTGACCTAATATCTCCTTATACGGCTTGGTGTCATAGTTTGTAATATTTCTGTGATGTGCATTGGAAATGTTTATTTTGTTAAAGGAGCTATAGAAGTTGATGTTGTTGGTGGTGCTGCTGGCAGTGGCAAGGCAGCAGTTTATACTTGTTGCTCGAGTAGCCCAGAATAACCCTGGATATCAGGGGCTCCTTGTGCCCAGCAGTGCTAAGGGAGCAATAGGTCAAACATTGTTCAACTTTGCACCAGTGTTGGCCAAAGAGTCACACCGTTGATCAGCCTCTGGTGCCATCTTTTTAAACCAGGCACATTACAATTTTTGTCTGCCAATCTACACTCTATGTCCACCGCCACAATATATTTCATAATCCTTTCTCAGAATGAGGGTCTACTTTAGTTGCCATTCTGTTACAATCCCGAACAGACCCCAACAGTTTCCAAGATACCAGACAGAACCCCCAATATTTAATTTAATTTGTAAGACTATGAGGAAAGGATACTTTATTCCAGGAGTGACTCCATACACAAATAGGTATATAGTGTATTGAAACAAACTTTATTATTAACACAGTATTAAAATTAACTTTAATATCATAAAGAAAACAGTTTATGATTAGCAGTTAAACAATGCTTAACAATGAAATGAAGCACTGATTCTTTTTTTAAACATTTTTAAAAATACCATCCTTAAAGTTACAATGCCAATGCACAGAGTGGACTGGGAAAACACTTAATTCATCTCATTGCTTGTTCCAAAGATCAATTCAAATTTCAAATTTAACCCAATTCATAGTCTCCACGGCAGAGATATACAAGATCCAAGCTGACAAGAAAAGGCAATGCACCTCAGCTTGGGCTTGACCTGTTGCTTGATCTTAGCCAAATGCCGAGAAGTGATGAAACACCGATTATTAACTGCTATTTTTTTAAATCTCCACTCAATCAAAACCCATCTCAGGTCAAAATCCATTTTTAAATACAATTAGAAGACCCAGGAATCCTTGCTGTAAAGAGATGTCTTGGATAAACTGCTTTGAGATAGAGAGATCCTTCAGGAACCAGCTTGCAGATTCTTGCCTGTGTCAACTACTATTTAACCTGCCAGCCTTTTCAGAAACTGCTGTTCTCTTCACAGGCAAAGTCTTTTTAACTAAACTGATTTGAGAGAAATTGCTAGTCAGTTCACAGGCAGACTAAGCTGAACTCCAAAACACAACTGACTGCTTCACCCTGGCTCCTCTCATTAACTACATCCTTTACTAAAGCTAAACACAGTGGGTGGGATTCTCCATCCCGTCGCACCAGATTCACTGTCTCCCTAGCCGGCCAGTGGGGTTTCCCATTGTGGGAAGCCCCATGCTGTTGGGAAATCCCCAGGCTGTCAGCACAACAGAGAATCCCGACAGCGGAGAATCCAGCTCAGTGTCTCCAATTATCTCCAGGGAATCTCCTTTATATTAAAAAACATTACATTAGCTCTTCTTCAGGTAAACAATATACATGGTTGAATGAATGATGATTTCATTTTTTATGATGCTTTAATTGCCCCTCTATAGCCAAACTGCCTGCTGGTCTAGTAAACCAGGATTTTTTTTTAAAATCATTACTACAGCAGTCATATACACTCTAAGCTTTAACCCTTACTGCACCAAATACATATAATACAATATATCTGGAAGAAATTTCTATGTTCATCACAATTCCTAGTTTCCTTGAGAAGGTGGTGTGTTAATAGAACCCAAGCTGGTCGGGGAAGTCAAAACCAAGATACAGTTTTTCTTTACTGAGAGAATGTATTGACTTTGTTCAGTCTCCCAGCATCCCAGTCCTCTGATTATACACCTTTTAAAAAATAAAATGAAAATGAATAAACTAAACACAAATAAGAGGAGTGACAGCCCCGGGTGGGCATTGTAACTAAAACAAAACGTCAAAGGAAAGTTAACTAACAAAACCAAAAATACGTTTCCAGGGGCGCTGATGCACCATGGAAATTTAAATTGAACAAAAATATCAATAAGTTAAACAGAAATGATAGGGGTGGCAGCTCCTGATGGGGCAGTCCCATATTTGTACTTTTTTAAGTGCCACTAAAACAAACAAATTAACAAATTAACCAATTGAAAAAAGAGCCGATTGTACCAATAGATAACCCCAAAGGGGCGCTCTTAACTAAAGAAAAAAATCAATAGTAACTTTACCAAATTAAATTAAAATATCATTTTTGGGCAATAATGTGCTTCAAGCCCTGCAGTGTCCATTGGCTGATCCCCTCTTTATGCTTTTTTGAGAAAATAATAATCAATAAATTAAGCAAAAATGGCAGGCGTGACAGTCTTTGATGGGACAATCCCCTATTTATTTGAGCTCAAAGTACTTAATTAAACAATGGCCTTTACCTGTTTATTAACAATATAATAAACATGCCATTCACATTGTGATGAGCATTCTTCTTGAACTGCAGTCCCTGTGATGAGTGCTCCCACAGGGCTGGGAAAAGGTTGGGCGAGGGAACAGAGATTTTCACTTTGCGGAGCCATGGAAAGAGCTCAGAGCCTGCAGTGACTTTGTGGAGATCTCAGAATTGGGTTGGTACATGGTAAGCTTTAGGGGAGAAATGATGGCCTGTGGTCGTCATATACCTATATCGCCTTGAATGCAAGTCTGGCTGAAAACTGTGAAACAGCAAAGCAGCTCAATGTAAGTCGGGGGGGGGGGGGGGGGGTAGAATGTATATATGGTGAATTGGAGAGACAATGAAGTAAATGTTGAAGGACTGCACAGTCTGAAACAGGTATCAGGCTTCAGAGTTCCTTACTGGTTGGAGTTCATGCTGTTTTTGCTCTTAGTGTTTCGCTTCTCGTTCCCAAATAGGTCATTACTCAAATAGCTTTTCCCCCAGTTGAATAGCTGTGCATCACTTCACGAGTTCAGCTGACCTGTTCTTTTATCGTCAAGGTTGATGGAATACAAAATGGTTTTCCAGAACTCATCGAAGCTTTCTTTTTTTAGGATTTTGCACAAGCTCCGTTAATGAATAAGAAATAATTCCAAGAAACCTTCAAGCTTTACAGATGCAATAAAAGAATTGTGGGCTTTTTTCTACCTTGAAAAGCAACAGTAATTTAAAACCAAGGTTCCACAGGGCTGTACATCTGACACAGTGCACATTGAACCGAGAAAAGAAGACGCATCATTTCCCTACCTCTCTCAACAGATGTGGCACTGAAGGAAAATAATGTGCAAGTTTTCTTTATTGAAATAAATTTAATGGACCCAATTCATTATTTTTTTTACAATTAAGGGGCAATTTAGCATGGCCAATCCTCCTACCCAGCACATCTTAGGGTTGCGGGGGCGAGACCCATGCAGACACGGGGAGAAGGTGCAAACTCCACATGGACAGTGATCTGGGCCGGGCGCGAACTCAGCTCCTCAGTACCATGAGGAAGCAGTACTACGTGAAAATGATGTGCAAGTTACCAGCTCATATCCCCAAAATAAATAGAATCATAATAAATTATGCCTTTACACTATTTTCATGAGTGCAATCTTCCTATCTTCAATTGGTCAGCATAATAGAATTTTTTTATCATAGAATTTACAGTGCAGAAGGAGGCCATTCGGCCCATCGGGTCTGCACCGGCTCTTGGAAAGAGCACCCTACCCAAGGTCAACACCTCCACCCTATCCCCATAACCCAGTAACCCCACCCAACACTAAGGGCAATTTTGGACACTAAGGGCACTTTATCATGGCCAATCCACCTAACCTGCACATCTTTGGACTGTGGGAGGAAACCGGAGCACCCGGAGGAAACCCACGCACACACGGGGAGGATGTGCAGACTCGCACAGACAGTGGCCCAAGCCGGAATCGAACCTGGGACCCTGGAGCTGTGAAGCAATTGTGCTATCCACAATGCTACCGTGCTGCCCACGGTAAAGGGAAGTTATGTTTGTTTGCAATGGTATCCTGCTATAATGTGCCCGGGATTTTGTCCAAATTTCTTTTCCATCGCATTCCCTTTAGAAATTATCCCTGGCTTCACTTCAACATTCATTCTGTTTTCTGACAAGAGAAGCCACAAGGTCTCTATGTGTTTTAACTGTCAGCGCAAAATCAATCAGCTTGGTTATGCAATTTAGCAGCATTTGTAATGCTAATTTATCTACTTGCAAAGACAAATTACTTTATTATAAAAAATTCAGGAGCAGCACTGGAAAGCAAAGAGGATTTCTCGACAACTTAGGGAACCTCTAAAAGCTTCAGCAGGCAGCAGGGCAGTGAGTAATTATTATGTGTAATGAGATATACGTTCATTGGCAACTGACAACAGTTATTTCATTTCCACTTTGGGTGAAAGTGCATTGTTAGCTTCTGTTGCCATACTAATGTACCTTGGGGAGGCTTTTACATTCTTTTGTTACCCAGTCATTTGGAAATAATGGGTCATGGTCTTTTCTTAACAGTTACGCGGGCTGAATTTGTTACTGTGAATCTCCCTTTCGGACAGTTTTGTTGTCCAGAGGAAGCATCGTGAAACAGTGACATTAATATACGTGGATGATCGTATGTACATTTATTTTCAACATCAAAGAGTTATATAGGCATGAAACATCAACTCTGTTTCTTTCACCACCAGCAATGGGATAACGATCAGGTAATTGATTGATCAATATAAGGGTCAATATTGACCTGGCACCAGGGAAATGCTCCAGCTCTTGAAGAAGAGTCATACGGACTTGAAACATCAACTCTGTTTCTCTCTCCACAGATGCTGCCAGACCTGCTGAGTTTATCCAGAATTCTCAGAGATAACACTATTTCTCCGAAAATGTGATGGATTCATCTGCGTTCAGCTAAGAGGTGTGGGAAAGTTGATGTTTAACAATTAATTTGTAGTCTAGCTATGTGTAATGATGAAGTAATCAAAGAATATGAATCAATTAATCGAACATGATATTCCTTTTAATTGTAATTGATGTCGGACACTATTGCCACACGACTGCCCCTTTGTCTGCAGCTGCATCCTCACTTGACATGTGAAATATACAACATAACACTAGGCCAGTGCGAAGCACAGTTTAATTGCAGGTTATTACTGCAAAGCCTGTCAAGGATGAATGGATCCAGGTCGGGGCCGTTACACTCCCAAGCAATTAACACTTATTAGTTTGTATTCATTACCTTTTTTTGCAAAAATATACTTGATTCGTAAAATATCTGAAAGAACATTATAAATGTTTAAAAATTACACAAAGTGCAATAATATTCAAGTTCCCTACATATATCATGCTGCACTCTGAGGTGCTTCAATATAGTCGAAGAAACGTCGCAGACATTTCAAAATGGTCATTACAAATGGTGCAAAAGTATCGTGTTGCACTCTGAGGTGATTCAATACAATTGTGATACATGTAATGTTTTCACTGTGTATATTCAATGTGAGTCATACAACCTGAGGGGGTCCCCTCCCCTCAGTCCACAACTCCTCCCAGTGTGTCCTTCAGCTTTGGAATGAGCCAGTTTGCAACACCCGGTCAGGGTCAACTGCTTGCGCTGGAAGCCCAACATGTTTCGGGCAGGCCAAAGAGTGTTTTCACTGAGTTGATGATACTCAAGCAACAGCAGGTGCTTGTCTCGGTGTGCATCCCTGGGAACAGCCCATAGCTGCTCGGGATGAACCTCGGCATAAACCACCTCATCTCTCTCCAGAGATATTTGCAAAGGTATATTCCACAAGGTGGACAACAATCTCTTCCCCACCACAGTCACCTTGTGTACAATGGGTGAATGGGGTGAGACTCCGGGCGTGCAGGAAGGATCTGACGGGGAGGGCCTTTCTCACCACCAGCCAAGCTGTTGGTGCTTGTTTGAAAGTTCTGCTGATGCGGAATTCTGCCAGATGACCTTTGCAGTATGCACAGGGAACCATCCAACAGGATCCACCAGCCCCTTTTCCCATAGTCCCGTGAGGACATTATGAGCAGACCACTGCCTGAGGGAGAGGCATCGTCCTTTGCAAAACTGGGGACAGGTAGAACCTTAGCATGAAATGACACTTGGGGCACAACTCTACCATTGCGTCGGCAGGTGAATCATGGGAGAGGCTGATATTGGGCTTTGTGCCGTGCACAAAACATAGCAGGAGTCACCTGACTTTCCTTGCCCGGCACGATCTGGATCACACACGCGCTGGGCACAATCCAGATATTGGAATTTGATACTGCCAAGGTGCCAGGGCATTACTCGGGAGCCAGGCTGGCAGTGCCAAGGTTTTCATGAGCCCAGTTGGCACGACCAAGAGTCGGGGACAGAGGGGGGCCATGCCCATGAAAGGAAGGTTGAAGAGGGGCATGATGGGGCCTCATAAAGGTCGGGGATGGGTGAAGGAGGGTTCTGAAAGGAGGGTGGTGAAAGTGGGGGTGGGGAGCCTGAAAGTGCGGGTGGGGGGCCTCAGTGATCCCATAGCGGGATGTGCTCACTTGAAGGGAGAGATAGTGCCCATGTCTGTGGGAGGTGGGGGGTAATTGCCCATGGATGGGGTATGTGGGGGACCCTCAAGCTCACTTAGAGAGCGGATCACCCTTTCAAACGGGTGGGCAGATCTCCTAGGAGCCAGTCTCGATGACGGGTTCAGCTCCCCGCTGTTGAAAAAAGTTCGAAGTGTGGGCTAGACCGGGGAGAACCTCCCCAAAGCCAAAAGCACTAGTGCGGTGGGGGCTGCGACTTGCCGGGTGCTTCCCGACGGCCGGCACGGCGAGATTGCGACCGGTATCTAACATCAATTAGAGCCGGAAATTATCCCCCACAGGGTTCATGGCTGAAAGAGCCGTCCTGCCAGCTGATTCGCCTGGACCGCGCCCGTAAGCTCACTGCGAACAACGGAGAGAAGCTCATAACCAGCTCCCTCTGAACAAACTCCGGACAACACACAGCCATAGCACCATGGAGACCTGCTCCACGTTTCGTGGACACCGATCTGGCCAGGGTGCTGTATGCCATGGAGATGGGAGGTTCAGCCTCAAGGTCACCTGTGCCACCTGGGAGGAAATGGCAGCGGCTGTCAGTTTGGGCCGCGTGACCAGGAGGACCTCAGTCCAGTACAACAAGAAGCTAACGACTTCCACCAGACCACACGGGTGAGTTGACATCGGCCTCCTGGCATCGGCCCTGCCTGCCATACTCCTGACGCCTCCCAGCATAATTCTGTGCCTGTGCCCCAGCATACCCTGGCACCCGTTGCACCAAAAGAGCTGAGCCCGGTACCTAATTCCATGTTGGGAGGGAAGCAGTGTACCCCCCCTGAAAGACAAAAATGGGGGCCAGATGGAATGGCACTCGTGGAGATCTCCCAGAGGGCAGGCTCCCAGGTGCATGCCCTCTGGACAGTGTGGTACTCTGGCACTGCTTGTGCCTCCTGGGAACCTTGACAATGCCCACCTGGTACCCTGGCAAAGCCAGCCTGACACCCCAGAAGTGCAAACAGGGTGGCAACCCAGCATTGCCAAGGTTCCCAGGTAACACTTCCAGCTGGCAGGGGCACTGCCAGGGCACCAGATGGCAGTGGTGATCGGGCGGGGGCTGCTCTGCACGGGTGTGGGGGTGAGGACCCCTTACAGTGAGTTGGGGCTTGGTCAGGTGGCGGAGTCACGTCAATGGCATGAGAGATCGGGATGGCATTTAAAAATAGAGTCCTGACCTCTCCCTGCACTGAGGCGTTCGGTGAGCGGGGTTCCTCAGTGCAGGAAATGGAAAGAAGTGTGGCCTTCACTGCGCGATACTGACTGAGGCCTCGTATCTAACCGGAGTCACATAGAATTTACAGTGAAGAAGGAGGCCATTCGGCCCATCGAGACTGCACCGGCTCTTGGAAAGAGCACCCTACCCAAGGTCAACACCTCCACCCGATCCCCATAACCCAGTAACCCCACCCAACACTAAGGGCAATTTTGGACACTAAGGGCAATTTATCACGGCCAATCCATCTAACTTGCACATCTTTGGACTGTGGGAGGAAACTGGAGCACCCGGAGGAAACCCACGCACACACGGGGAGGATGTGCAGACTCCGCACAGACAGTGACCCAAGCCGGAATCGAACCAGGGACCCTGCAGCTGTGAAGCAATTGTGCTATCCACAATGCTACCGTGGCTGCCCCGGGGTCACGTTAGATAATGTTACATTTCTCGGCGCTGCGAGCACCGGGAAACACGCGGCTAAACAGGCTCACTGTGGGACATTGTTCCCATTTGGTTAAATTGCGTCTCACCCACATATTTTCATTTTCCAAAGCCAAATAAAAGTTCTAAGATTTGCCCTTAAAGGGGAATGAATATTTCTATTTTAATTTTTGTTGATAATCATTCAAGTGTAAATATTCAAGGAAATATTGCAGAATGCAATGACCATTGGGAGGGATTTGTTTCTTATGTGAGTGCTTCCCCTCCTTATATTTCAGATTATTTTCCTGGTGGTTGAATGAGAATTTATAACAGTTTTTAGGCTCCTTAAATCAATTAAATTCTGAAAGGAAGAAAGATTTAGAGAATTTGTGTCTAAATAATGGGCGGATTCTCTGATCCTGAGGCTAAATGTTGACGCCGTCGGAAATGCCATTGTGTTTCTCGACGGCGTCAACATGGCCTCAGGATCAGCAATTCTGGCCCCTACAGGGGGCCAGCATGGCACTGGAGCGGTCCACGCTGCCCCAGCTGCTGATCCTGGCGTCAACTGGGCGCCGCGGGGTCCGCACCTGCGCAGTGGCACCGGCGCCAATGCGCGCATGCTCAGCGTCTCCCTTCTCCGCGCCGGCCCCGACGCAACATGGTGTAGGGCTAAAGGGGCCGGCGCGGAAGAAAGGAGGCTCCCAGCCCGAGAGGCCGGCCCGCTCGAGTAGATAAGGTCTCCAACCCCTGATCACTGATGTGAAATACTCTGCTCGTCTGCAGGTCAGTCGGATTCCTGAGCGCCGGTTCAACAACAGAGGCTGTCCTATAATATGGGAATAGTGCAGGAGGCAGTGTCAGAATGACAGTACAGCTGGATTCTGGTAATCCTATCAAGCAAAACCTGACTTAGTGCCAGAACATCAGGGAGGTCAGATTGTCCCTGCTCCGCGAGTTGCTGCAGCCTCAGGCCAGAGATTCTAAAGGTTGCTGACCAGAACATCTCATGAGGCCTTGACTGAGCTGCAGCGACCTTGCAGCTCTCGTGCTGCAGATGCTGAGGAAGTACCTCATAGAAGCATGAGAGTCAGTAAGAGCAGATTTAAAGCAGGCAGTAGGAGCTCATTGCAGGGTGAGGATATGTAGTCCTTGGTGTAAGCCGGTGGCAAATCTTTTTGAAATCTATGTCACAGTGAATATTCCCGAGGTAACTGATAACCCTCCAATGTTAGTTAACATGAATAACAATGCAGTTTATTTAAAGGTAGAAGGTTTGGAAGAGATGTTGGACATGATGGATAATTTAAAGGTAACAGGAATTATTAGTTGAAAAGCTTTTCAATGTACTGCGGCTGAACAACTCTGGCTGCAGGCAGCCTTTGGATGTTTTTTCACCATCATTGATATAACCATAGCCTCTCCTTCATCATGCTGAATATCCCTGTCCAATAGTAAATCTATACATTGTCCCTGCAGCATTATGCGAAGCCAATATCATAATGGATACTTTTGTGGATGGTATTGCTGGACACCATCATTGGCTGAAAAGCATGGAATCTTCTGGGCCATTTCAAAGAGCATTTAAGAGTCAACCACATTGCTGTGGATCAATAATAACGGCAGTCGCCAGGCAAACAATATTTAAACTTAAAATTCCAAGTTTTAATTGAATTCAAATGTCCCCATCTGCCCTGGAGAGATTTGAACCTGGATCCCCAGTGCATTACCCTGGGTTTCTGGGTTACAAACCCAGTGACAATACCACGATGACACCACCTCCCCTGTGGAGAAATCTCTGGGGAAACATGAGTGGAATCTTGTGGAGATAATGGGGGTCTCCGCCATTGGCTAGAGAGCTGGTGGGAAACCAACATCATCTCTTTTTAAAAGGCCCTCTACTTCCTGTGTCGCTCAGCACTTGGCAAGAAGGCTTTCCCCTGGGATCAAGGGCCCTAGGAGCGGAGGCGCTGCCCACTGAGCGTAGCCAGCCAATCAGAGGCTGGAAGTGGTACTGTACTCAGCAGCCCCACTAAGCAGGCAGTGGCTGCTGCTGATACTACAACCACCTCAGATCTGGGATGGATTCAAGCAGAGCTGTGTGATAGTGGGAAGAGGGTCCTGTTTGAGGGTCACAAGTGAGAGAGGGATGGGATTTGGCAGGAAGGTAAAGCAGCAGTGGAATGAAGCCCTTAAGTATGCATTAGTTGTCCATTTAAGGCGTTCATTTGAAGGCAGGCCGGGAGAGACCTCCGTGCGTTTTCACGACCAATTTAATCGGGATTGAGGCGGCAATATGGTGGGATCCCCCACATGTCAACTCCCACCTGCTTGAATGCCCTCTTGCTACCAAACCAACCATGGGACAGGGCACAAGATTCAATCCCTTGGACACAGTTAGTAACGACCTGGGTATGAGAACAGGATGGAGGTGTTTCCTCATGTCGTCAATGCAAGCATAAATTGCAGATTGACTTATGTTACTGCTAGGCCTTGGTGCAGTCTGAAAGGAGCAATGTCGGCAAAGATAGAACATTGAACATACAGTGCAGAAGGAGACCATTCGGCCCATTGGGGGACAGCCATTATCCTAGTTCCAAAACGTTGTGCATTGTCAGCTGCATCAGTCGTTTGTTCTTGCAGGAGGCGACACACTTCTATCAAAGCCTCCTTGGAGAAGTGAAGCCTCCTTATGTTCCTCGGAGAATTGCAGATGTAAACTCCATCGGGAGGGCAAGGAATCCTGCAAACCCGCTTCCTTTTATTTGCTCTCCCTCGAGCTGCTGCTGTTCTTTTGCTCCTGCACCCTCCAGAAAATGCTTCAGACAAAGCGGAATCCCTGGAAGCACCCCCATGAAGAGCTCTGTGCTGTGCCTTCAGCAGCTCCTTAAGAGCACAAAATGCTCCACAGTAAATACAAACACTTTGAAATTCTCACATGCAAAAATTAAACCAAACTGAGCATTACCTGAGGATCCTGTTAACTGGTTCTGGAAATGGCCACCTCCTGTCCTGCGCTGCTCATGGTCAGTGGGCAGGAATGGCAACAAGCTCTTGCAACCTGGGCAAAAAATGAAATTGGGGTCAGACCATATCCATGTCTTCTTTATTCATGAGGAGAGCAAAGAAACATGCACACTGCCCCTCCTGTTCGACCACTGATCTCGGAGCAGCCCAAATCTTTTAAATGTCGAATCCAACAAAAATAAGGGATTCTTCACTGGGTATTTGCTTGTTGACAGTCATATTATTGTCGGGCAAGGAGTAGCTCAGAGCATTTTAACTTTCAAATAAACAACTGAGGCACACCTGGGCATTATAGCACTAGAGAACATTCCCAGCTGAGACAGTGTTCAAGGCACTCTGTCATCTGCCAACTCAGTCTCTGCTGAAAAGAACAGGGTGGAAACAAACAGAGCTTTAAAAAAACAAACAAACTCCAGCACATGGTAGTTCCTGTGTTTCCCCCCATCCCTTGCCAGCTGATCCTCTGTGACAAGGAGTCTGCTTGTTGACACAAGCACAAACTGAGCCCCATCTGTGAATGGGTTCGTCATGTTAAAGTATCAGGCATGTCTTGATTAAGCATTGTCTCACAGCTGTGGTAGATAACTCAATTTCAAGTGCAAATTAGAACCGCTTTGCTGTGCCTTTGCACAGAGATTACGCTCAAGCGTAATGAGGCCAGCAAATAGCGGGAGAGGCTAAAAATTAAATCTGCTCCAGGCGCCAAACAGCTTGTGATGCAAACGCCCCGCTCCTGTAGGTGAAATCGGGATCTCGCCGCAGCGAGGCGAGAAACCAATGATCACCACTTAAGTCCCATTCCCATACAATTAACGAGAACAACCCCATATCCAACCGCCTCCCATCATTCATTGGCCTCCCCAGCAAGTGTTCACGCTGGTGCTGATTAGCACTCATTTTGAAAAACATGAAGCTGGCGGAAGGGCTTCTGTGGGGAGCCGAGGAGGTGAGTAGCCATCTTTGTTCACCGGCAACGAGCCCGGGGTGCTGGGTTTGCCACCCCAGTGCTCGGTGGGATGTGGGGGACCCTCTGCAAGGGTGGGCCGCCATGAGGGGGGTACGCTGGGGTAATGGGCACAGGGTCTGCAGAAGGAAGTGACAGAGGCTTCATAATGGTTTTGCGAAAAGGTACAAACCCCACTCCCGATGGTGCCGCTCCCCCCACATCCACAAACCACAACCCCCCACGCCCTACTACCCTCCCAGCCCTCCATCTCCCCCATCCCCCAGTGCCCTCAGTGGTCCTCGACATGCTTGTCCCTCCTAGCTCTACCACTGCATGTTGGTCTTTCCCCAGGATGCACAACAGAGGTGGAGGCAGCCAGCAGTCCCGTGGCCTTCGATGCCATGGCAGGCTATGGGGCCTGAGGGCCCCAGATCGCTTGACGATAGCACATACACAGCTGTGCCACCCTGTCCCGTGTGCTGACTACGGGATGCGGTCTCATCAGAGGGGTGGAACTTGGGGGAGCTGGTGCCCATCGTTGCCACTCCTTGGGACGGGTCCGGCTTGGCACCCGGCATCCCCTCCTTCCAACCGGTGCCCTTAGGGCTCTGGGGTTCACCTTGGAATGCAGGGGCAGCTGGTTCAAGCCCCAGCTGCCCCAGCACCATCTGGCTCTGCCAACCCTGGCAGTTCCCCATGGTCCGCACCATTGTGTCGATGCCCTCAGTGATGCTCCTCAGTGACTGGGCCATGTACTGCAGCGCCACAGCCATGCCCACCTGCGACTGGGAGAAGCTCCGCAGCGCCTCAGCAATGCCCATCTGAGAGCGGGACAAGTCCCACTGAACCTCATCAAGGTTGGCCTAGTACTGGGTGACATCCCCCAGCGAGTTGGCCATCCTGCCGAGACCCTCAGCCATGCCCGTCACCAACTGCGTGATGCCTTGGACACCTTCACTCATGTTGCCGACGACGTGCACCAGGCGCTCCAGTCCGGTCGCCACCCTAGCAGTGTTGGCCTCAGTGTCACGCATTACCGGCCACATCTCCGGCCTCTGGGACTCCTCCAAGCGGCTATGGATCTGCTGGAGTGATGCTGACATCTCCCTCTGCACGCCCAGGTTGGTCTCTATAGTCTCCATCAGCTCGGGTTCCTCTGTTCCACAGGCTCAGCATCAGGCTGGGACACAGCTGGGTCCCGGGATCCTGCAGCCCTCTGACTGCTACCTCGCCTGGGAGTTCCTGCCTGCACCTTGTGTGCATCATCAGCAGTGTGGTGCTCACCAGATTGTGCCCCCGAAGCCTGTCCACTAACATGTCCCACCTGGGTGGGTGTACTGTGCTGGTGGAGAGTGGGGATGACAGGTGTGCCGCGACCACGGATGCATCCTCGGATCTCTCCTCCGAGGTGTTCTCCTCGGAGTCAGGGGTGAGTGCCGCCTGGGATGGGCCGGCACCGACGGCTGGAGAACCTGCGGGAGAATGTACATGTGGTCAGTGGGAGGGATGGATCAGTCAGTAAGGCAATCACTAATCACGTTTGACAGGTCCTCTGGGTGGAGCCCGGTGGTTCTTCTCCTCTGCAGCATCCGCCAGCCTCCGCGTTTGTGTCCGCCTTGTCCTCGGCCGCCCCGGTCACCTCCAGGGCACACTCCTCAAAGGAAGTGAGGATTCTTATGTCTGACACCCCTCTGCCCCGGCGTGGGGGTGTTGGTGTCTACTCACTCATGCTGCCCGGTGTAGGTCGTTGACCTTCTTCCTGCACTGCAGGCCAGTCATCCTGGTCATACTCCCCGAGCTGACAGCTGCTATCACCTCATCCCAGGCAGCACTGGCTGCCTTGTGGCTCACCCTTCTGGACCCTCGGCGAACAGAACATCCATCCTGGCCTCCGCCAGGTCTAGGAGCCTCCCCATGTCGGCTTCTCGAATCTTGGGGCTGGTCTCCTCGGCGCCATTGTTGCGAGCTGGCTAGGGTTGGCTGAACAAGTGCGGCTCAAGTGCTGCTCGACCTTGTTAGCGGGGGGCCGACGAGCGCTTCCTGGCGAATCAGCTGGTGAGCCTTCCTTTGAGGTGAGAAGCCCGTGAGGCCTTGGTAAGTGGACCAGTTTACTTTGAAGTACGTTGCCAGCCTTGCTGTGCCGAGCGCCGGGAAGCTCGTGGTAATTACCGTTCGATACCACACTTAGAAATGTTTTCCAGAGAATTGCACTCTACAGCTCAGAAGCAGGTCATTTGGCCCAACTGATCAGTGCTAGGTGTGATATCTCCTCCATGTTCAGGTGGCAACTGTTTCCTCGATAGATGCGGATAGATGCGGATAGATGCGGGCAGGTTGTTTCCACTGGTCGGGGAAAGCAGAACTAGGGAGCATAGCCTCAAAATAAGGGGAAGTAGATTTAGGACCGAGTTTAGGAGGAACTTCTTCACCCAAAGGGTTGTGAATCTCTGGAATTCCTTGCCCAGTGAAGCAGTTGAGGCTCCTTCTTTAAACATTTTTAAGAAAAAGATAGATACCTTTCTAAAGAATAAAGGGATTCGGGGATATGGTGTACAGGCCGGAAAGTGGAGCTGAGTCCACAAAGATCAGCCATGATCTCATTGAATGGCGGAGCAGGCTCGAGGGGCCAGATGGCCTACTCCTGTTCCTAGTTCTTATGTTCTTATGATTGCAAGTGCATTCGAAAGTCTGGAGCCTGAATTGGGTTTTGAGCAGGAGCAGTCAGCAAATTACGCCTCTTTTGCCAACTTTGATGGTGTGAATGGTGTGAATGGATTTCTGGTGAAAATAATTTGACTACTTAACGTTGGGACAAACAAAAATAACCAATGTGATTTAGGCTGAACCAATGTGGCCGAGACTAATCAAATTGGGGATTTTCCTTCACACTAGGACTGTAATTGGCAGGTAGAACCCTCTTAAAAAAATTTTCCCTTCAGATATTTAAATTCTTCCATTGTTTCAATTTTTCTTCCCTGCACTGAGATGACTTCTGAATTTCGAGCAAAGGCTGCCAGGAAGAGGAGCCTGCAATTTCATATCGGGTGACCTCCTGAGAGAAACTGAGGGAAAGTCGAGCTGGGCTAGATCCTCAGGAGCTCAGGCTTGGAGGGGCACGACAGAGGCTTTGAATGCTGCCTCCATAGATCCCAGAACAACAGGAAATACAGTGGCCTGACCAAGGCAGGAATAGGACAATCATCCACTTTCCTCTTTTCACACCTCGGGCACCAACCTTTCTAAGGGAGGAGATTTACACCAGAGGGATTTATATATATAGTTCCTTTTATGAACTCACCCGGGCACAATCCAATGGCTATGCTGCGCTCGCAGTGTACTTGCCGCAGCGCAGTGCGGCCGATAAAAGCTAAGAGATCCCAGGAGCCCTTTGGGTAGGGCGGTGCCCTGGCACTGTGGTGCCCTGGGTGCCAGCCTGGCACTGTTGAGGTGGCATTGCCAGCTGGCATGGGCACTGCCAGTTTGGCATTGCCAAGGTGCCAGGCTAGCATTTTTGGCACATGTGCGACCAGGCCACGGGTGTCCTGCATGGGCATTGGAGGAGGGGAGGGTACGGGGGGGGAGGTTAGGTGGGGCAGCATAGTACGCTCAGGCTGGGGTTGGTCGGGAGTTACTTCGGAGGCTTCGGCATTTAAAAATGGCGGCCCGATCTCTCGATGGCGAGCGAAGCCCCCCAGTGTACAGAACAGGGCTATAAATGCAGCCTTGGCCACGCGTTCTCCGCTGAGACCCCGTATACAACGTGAGTCGTGTTGTATAGCCATGTGCTTCTCAGGGCTGCGAGCACCAAGAAACATGCAGCTAAACATGCAACTAACCATGCTCGCTATGCGACTTTGGTACCATTTGCTTGAATCGAGCCCCTGATGTTGCAAAGAATTTTACAGACAAAGAAGTACTTTTTTTGACGGCCCTGTTGCACACTCTTATACTTCATAAATAACCCTTACCACTGAACCAAGTTACAGCTTCAGCTTGTTCGTTATAACTCATTAATTTATTACTGTCAGACAGTTTTTTCTGAGCCCTTTAATGGTTATTAAAGTGCTTATTAAATTCAAACGGAAGCTTTTAGTATTTGGTGAAATTTCAAACTAATTTGAATTTGCGATTGAATTCATGCGTGAAAATACATCAGTCTGCGACCCTTTGTCAAGTTGGGACCTTATGGTCAGCAAGTGAAACCTCCACCACTGCCCTCTGACCTCTCTTAGCGAACGCTCCTTCAACCACACAATGTCACAGCACTGAATCTACCAATCTTTCTAGGGTGCATCAAGGTTAAACCTTCTTAAGTAGAAAAGAAGTACAGAGTGCAGCAAGTAACGACAATCATTTCAAAGGGAGGTTACAGGGCACTCTTTTTTTATTTTAAAAAATAATTTAGAGTACCCAATTCTTTTGTTCCAATTAAGGGGCAATTTGGCATGTCCAATTGACCTGCTCTGCACAATCTTTTGGGATGTGGGGATGAAACCCAAGCAGACACGGGGGTGAATGTGCAAACTCCACACGGACAGTGACGCGGGGCCGGAATCGAATCCGAATCCTCAACGCCATGAGACAGCTATGCTAACCACTGTGCCACCAGTTCCAGGACACTCTTACCCAGTACTTGCCAAGCTGCCTGGCCACCTGAAGGTATTCTTCACTATGGTAAGACTCCTCTCAACCACAATAAATGAGCATAAACCAAATGCATGGGATTGGGGAAATTCAGGCGTGGTGCACTGATATGCATAGCACACTTAGGCTCAAATGCCCTCAATCTTTTGAACTTATTTGTCATTGGTTGCTAATTGACAGACACTTTTGACCCTTTATTTCAAATATAGATTTTCATCAGTTTGAAAGTTACCATTTAAGTATTGTTGCTAACTTTTGGTTGGTTCAATTGGCTCTGTTTTAGAACCTTTGCTCTAGCGTCGCCAGGTATCTTTATGATACCGCCACGAGGTTCAAGTTCAAGTAATGATCAATACCTCAATACACCAATTAGTAAGATTCAAATCAAAGCACATTTATTATACACAGTAAATTGCTACTCATGCATAAACTCTACTTTCTAAGCTATTTCTATCACTAACAGGCCAATATTTAGCTTCGGAGTGGCCCACCAGGTCAGGGGAACAAATGGCCTTTCGTTCGGGTTCTGAGTCTGCAGGATTCAAAAGCTGGTATGGACTGGTAGCTAGGAGCGCCTATCTCGTAGCGAGCGTTGACTTGAGACTTACGTTCTTTGGAGGCAGCTAGACAGGTCACTGTCAAGGGTTGGTTCGCGTTGCTGAGTGACCCTGTCAAGAAGGACGATTTGAACTTGGGGGCTTTACTTTATAGTTCCCAGGGGCTTCCCGCCTTCGGGGCGGACCCCGTTCCTGGTTTCAAGTGATTGAACTTCGTTCCAATCGCTTGGTTCGATTTCTCCAATACTGGAGCTGTTCCCTGATCGTTGGGCGGTCTTTAAATGTCCGTTAACCTCTTTTGTGTTGGCTCCTGCTGGCGCCGAGAAGTCTGGCTTGGCCTTGTTTACCTCAAATATTTTGATTGTTCCTGGGGATCGCTCATTACTATGTAGATGGTTGCTACATTACTATGCAGATGGCTACTTGTATCAATGCTGTCTGGGCTTTTGCAGAGTCTAATACACAGTAAACTTGCACCTGCTAGTTTTTGCCTGTGTTGGCTGAATTTCCCTTCAGCCTTTGCTGTTCTCCATTTTAAGTCGGGACGTGGCCAACCCAGGTGGTTACACTCCCTCCTTGTGATCCTAACGCGAAGCGTGAAGGATCACATAACTGCGTTGTCTTCATTCCCTGACCCGGCGAGCACTCTTCTATGGCCTCTACACTGACCATAACTATGCAAGAAAATTTTAACTGACAATTCTGAGTGACGCTATGTCAAAACAGGGACATGCATTACAAAATAAGAAAAACGGTACCTCTAACTGTCCTTAATAAACTACACTCACTCAAACATTCAATCATACTAACTTCCTAAACAATACAAACAAAATCATAGCAGCATTATTCACATTTTTCCTGGCTTGGCAGTCAGGCTCAGGATTGTACAGTCGCTCATGAAACACATTTCTTTATTCACAAAATAACCGCAAACGAATGTTCTTTATTATAGATCGCGGGGGTCGGGGGTCTGGTCATAACCGAAAATAGGGGATCTTATCCTATATACCGGGGTGTGAGCGGGGTAGGCTCTCCTTCTCCGTTTCCTCAGACGAATAGTCTGCACGATGCAGCAGAGTATCGTTAATACTAGTAGGGATTCTATCAAGTAGGACAGGGAGTACCAGGTTATAAACCTGTCACACCAAGATGGTGTGGTGTCGCTTGTGACTGGGCTCTGGGTACTATGGGGAAGTGAATCATTAACGGCTGGGGGGGGGGGGTTGGGGTCAGGGGGTTCACGTTCGCGCGCAACCAAATGTTCATTCGGGTGATGAGCAACACGGAGGGTGTCCTCATGGTTCTTCTTCTTTCTCGTCTCTTCTCTTCGCTGGAGCTTCTGGGGTTCTGTGGGATCAAGCATAGTGTCTGTTACTATCTTGGTTTAATATCTCGTCTGTTAGTATGTTTGTCCTTCAGTGTGAATTCTCCCTTTACAATATGTCACCATGTGTGACTCCCTCATTTTTTTTTTTAAACCGAATATTCAGGACAAGACACACTTAAAAATACTGAAACAGTGCGAGCCGTCTCGCAGGATGTGCGATTTACCATCCAAATGTTTGAGGATGTAAATAGCATAGGGATGGCAACCTAAGGGTTACCTGAAAACCAAACAAAACTTTTTTGAACGAAAATTGCCGAAATGTGGTGCATATGGGCCGCGACGGGTAAGATTTGGATGGAATCCCCGGGTAGGACGGCGACCAATGCCGTGTGTGCTCTACCCGAGCGTAGCTGACCAGAGGGGGATTCCCAGGCAGGGCGGGTCCCAATGCCATTTCTCCACTGCCTGAGCAACCGACAAGAACGGGCAAGAAATGTAGTCATCGTGGGGGGTTGCCGTATTGGTTCTTCCTTCGAACCAGAAGGGCAGTTACGAACGGGGGTCTGTGTTTCTGTCGACAGACGAGTTCCTCTGAACTGGCGTCTGGGACATTAACATGTCTCTGTGGACAAACTAGTTCCTCTGAACTAGCGTCCGGGACAAACTAGTTTCTCTGACTGCCAGTGGGCGTCAGAAGGGTGGTGGCGTGGGGCCGTGGAAAAAAAGAATTCCGGTCTTACATACAACATTTAACAATACAACTACAAACAACATTAAACATGCTGCAGATTCCATCAGGAAGGACACCGTTTTCTCCCAAGCGATTCCTTTTTAAAACATCATCTGGACACCTCTGTCATCAGTTGCGAACAGGGTCGCAAAGGGGTTCTCGTTTTGGGAGTCAGACTCAAAGTCGTCATCTTCTCCCGGATGCCAAACCCTTGAGTGTATCAGGGCGGATAGGGCTGCATGGTGTGATTTGGGATCCCTCTCGTCATTCCGGACGAGTCTGTATGAGTTATCTCGGTGCCAAAAGGTGGTGTCTAATTCTGTGGGGACGGAATCGGGGTCGTCATTGTAGGTTGGTGGTC
Source organism: Scyliorhinus torazame (assembly GCF_047496885.1). NCBI lineage: Eukaryota > Metazoa > Chordata > Chondrichthyes > Carcharhiniformes > Scyliorhinidae > Scyliorhinus > Scyliorhinus torazame. The sequence continues at coordinate 110,081,232 of NC_092725.1, read as the reverse complement.
GGTGGTGGGGTTTGTCTTGGAAAGTGATCATGAAGGGATCACTCGAATCGTGGTCGGATTCGCTGGGTTTGGGTCCTGTTGCATGGTGATAGTAGGGAGGCGTGCTGTGGCTATTGTCCGAGTCACAGTCGCTATCGCTGCTGCTGCAGCCTGTGGGCGTTCCGGGGCAGAGTCTAGAGTTCGGGGGTGGAGTCGGGGTTGAGTCCGTAGCTGGGCTGGATGTGTTGGGGGAGGGTAGGGTTACGTTGGCTGTGGGCGGGGCGTGGTCTGGTGTGTGTGGTTCGACTGTGGTCCATATGCCTTCAGCTGGTTGATATGGAACCATGCACTCGTTCCGTTGGGATACTTTATTTTGTAGACGGAAGGGCTGACTTTGTCCGCAATGGAGTACGGACCTGAATATTTAGGTGACAGGAATGTGCTGGGGTTGTATACAGAGAGCATGACTTGCTGTCCTACACTGAACTCAGTCGCATGTACTGTCTTATCGAAACAGGCCTTGCTCTGTTTCTTTCTTGTGCCCAATTTCACTGCGGCTGCTAGCTGAGCCATTTTAACATTCTGTACCAGTTGTTCTACTGCTTTCTTGTGTGTGAGGGCCGTCACTTCGGGGCTGGTCAAGTCTAATCCCAAGAAAAATTCTGTGCCTTTCATGGGGCGTCCAGTCATGAGGGTGTGTGGGGTGTAACCTGTAGATGTTGATACCGTATTTCGCAAAAACATCAGCGCGAAAGGGAGGCCTGAATCCCAAGTGGTGTTGTTTTGCTGGACCATTTTCCGGAGGGTGGATTATAGGGTCCGATTCATGTGCTCCACGATACCACTCGACTGGGGGTGGTATGCAATGTGGAATTTTTGGGTAATGCCAAATATCGTGAGGACGTTCTTCATGACACGTCCCGTAAAATGGGAACCTTGGTCGGATTCAATGCTGCGGGGGAGTCCCCATCTCGTAAAGATGTGGTGGGTTAAAATCTTGGCTGTGGTCTTTGCCGTGTTCGTTCTGGATGGGAATGCTTCCACCCATTTTGTAAACGTGTCTATCACCATGAGTACATATTTATAACCATTCCTGCAAGGGGGCAATGGTCCAATATAATAAATCTGGAGGTTAGTCCAGGGGCCATTAACGGGTCGGGTGTGACTAAGCTGAGCCTTTTTGGCATATCTGTCCGGATTGTTCTGGGCACAGATAAGGCAATTCTCAACGTAGTGAGTTACATCATCTTTTAAACTCAGCCACCAACAGAGCTGCCTGAGGTGGGCTGTAGTGGGATCAATTCCCTGATGTCCATGACTGTCATGGAACAAATAAATGAGCTGATTCCTGTCCTGTTTAGGAACCACATAAAGGGTGTCTTTTAACACCACACCGTCATGTGTGGTCAGTGCATTTTTAAACCTATCATAAGGTGCTGTGAATTTTCCTTTTAAAATCTCCCTGAGATTGCTATCCTTCTTCTGGGCCTGCACTAAATCCTCGATATTAGTCTGCGAGACCTGAACTGCATTCACTGGTGCGCTTTCGGGGGGGTGTCCAAAAATATCCGTGCCTGGAAACTGCTTTTGCCAGTGCGTCGGCTTTTACATTTCCAGGGGGGGAAGAACGATGGTGGCTACGAACTTTAACTATTACAAAAGTCCAGTCCTGTGCCTTTTCTAAAATGTGGCGGAGCAATGGGGCTGAAGAAAGGGGTTTTCCATCTGCGGAAACAAATCCTCTTGCTTTCCACGGGGTAGGAATTCCGTAAGGTTGTTGCAGACATAGAGGCTGTCCGAGTATATGTCTGCTGGGCTGGGGAAGGAATCTGGGTGTTCCACAATGTATGCGATGGCCGCAAGTCCTGCAGCCTGCGCGCCAAAGTGTCCTGGTAGTTTTATTGCTATTTCTTCTAGGGTGCGTCCCTGCGCGTCCTCAACGTAAATGCCGCATCCTGTTATGCGCTTCCCTTCTAATATTGTGGAAGATCCATCCACATATATCCTAATGGGTTCGCACGTGTCTGTGTGCTTGGGGCTCTGGGTTGAACTACCTATCTTTCTGGGGGGTGTTTTTGCAATAAAGGGGCCTGTGTTGTGGTGTGGTGAGATGATTTCACATTCATGGGGGGTGCCTGGGTACTGTAGGTTATCTGCTAAGAAAGTGTGGGTCTTGCTCCTTTTAACAGTGATGTCCCGTCCCTGCAAATGAAGGGTCAATCTGGCTGCTGTTATTTGACTGACTGTACCGTCCTTAAGTCGTCCGTCCAGTAAAAGTTGGGTGGGGGTGTTTTCTGTGAGGATTGTGATGGGGTTTAGTCCGGTTATGTAAGAAAAATACTGTACTGCCCAAAAAACTGTGAGCAGGTGCCTTTCACAGGCTGAAAATCCCTGCTCCACAGCATCTAAGACTCTGGAGGCGTAAGCTACAGGCCCTAATTGGTCATGCCGTTCCTGGAGGAGCACGGCTGAGAGGGTGCAGTCTGTGCTTGCTACCTCTATCGCATAGGGGGAGAGCGGGTCTGGAACTTGTAGTGCGGGGGCTGTAATGAGTGCTCTTTTCAATGAATCCACAGCATCCGTATGCTGCGGAAGCCATTCCCAGGGGGCTCCTTTCTTTAGGAGGTCTGAGAGGGGTGCTGCCTTGCTGGCGAAACTGTCAATGTGGTTTCGGCAGTAGCCAACCAGTCCTAAAAATGACCGGAGGGCTGAAACATTCTGGGGAAGGGGCAATTTTGCAATCGAGTCAATCCTTTTATGCTCGATCTTGCGTTTACCATGTGTGATAATTGTACCCAAATATATCACCTTGTTTTCCAAAATCTGGGCCTTTTTGTGGTTTACTTTACAACCAATATTCTGTAGGAGTTCCAGGAGTTCGGCCAGAAGCTCGATATGCTCTGCCTTGATAGTCAGAGGCTTTTCCCCAGGGTAGAGGGGTCAATTACTAGGGGGCATAGGTTTAAGGTGAGAGGGGCAAGGTTTAGAGTAGATGTACGAGGCAAGTTTTTTACGCAGAGGGTAGTGGGTACCTGGAACTCGCTACCGGAGGAGGTAGTGGAAGCAGGGACGATGGGGACATTTAAGGGGCATCTTGACAAATATATGAATAGGATGGGAATAGAAGGATACGGACCCAGGAAGTGTAGAAGATTGTAGTTTAGTCGGGCAGTATGGTCGGCACGGGCTTGGAGGGCCGAAGGGCCTGTTCCTGTGCTGTACATTTCTTTGTTCTTTGTTGGTGTCTGTCTGCAGTAATAGGTCATCCACATACTGGACCAGACATTCGGGGCGAGAAAATGTTGCCAAACCATTTGCCAGGTGGAAAATGTAGGAGGAGTTGTGGAATCCTTGTGGAAGGCATGTCCACGTGTACTGCTGATTTTTAAAAGTGAAGGAAAATTTGTATTGGCACACTTTTGCCAATGGAATGGACCAGAATCCATTCCTGACATCCAAAACCGTAAAGTATTGTGAGTTGAGTCCCTGTTTGAGCGTGGTCTCGGGACTTGTGGCTACCGTGGGGGCTGCTGCGGGGGTGACTTTGTTGATTTCCCAGTAATCGATGGTCAGTCGCCATGATCCATCGGGCTTTCTCACTGGCCAAATCGGGGCATTATTAGTAGAGGCTACTGATCTGAGTAGTCCCTGCTCTAATAAGCTGTCGATAACTTTTGCGATTTCTCCCTCTGCCTCTTGGGGAAATCCATATTGCTTTTGGGGTCTAGGGTCAGGTCCTGTGATTTGTACTGAACTAGTCATCCGGCCACAGTCGTGTTTGTGGGTCACGAATGCTGTCCTGTTCTTTTGTAAAACTGCCCTAACCTGCTTGTCTGTGCTAATCGTAGTCGGGTCAAACCAAAATTAGCCTACTGCGCTAATCTTGTTTGCATATTCTCCTATGGTGAGTGTTGCGGGGGCTCTTGCGGATTTTGCCATTCTCCAGACACATTGGTTGACTGGATCAAAGGACAGATTGTGGGAATTCATAAAATCTATGCCTAAAATGTGTTCTGCTGTGTGAGGTAGATCGACTAAGACTATGGGGTGCTTGGTGGTGATGTTGACGATTTGAATGGGTACAGGGGCTGTGATGTGTCCCTGCTGTGAGTGGCCTGTAAAGCCGCTGAAGTGATGGTGGCTGTAGTGGGCCACGTGTCCTTTTGAAACATGGTGGAGGAATTTATTGTGGTGCGGGACCCTCCTGTGTCCCAGAGAAACTCGATGGGCTGTCCCCATATTTTTGCTGCAACTACTGGTCGGCCGGACCTATCCCAAAGGGTGTCGCAGACCCAACTGGGGGAGCCCGAAGACCGTCAGTCCATTCCGTTCAGGTCTGTCTGATCTGAACGGGTGCTAACGCTATGTATTGGCTCTGTCCTGTTCTTATTTAGAGTGCCTGTCTGCTTGGCTCTCTGTTGATTTTGTGGGGCATTGCATTCTCTTGCAAAGTGTCCCAACTGTTGTAACACTCCTGTGACTTTTGTGGGGGGCTGTTCTTGCCTTCATTTACCCATGTGGGGTTCTGGTGTGCCTTAACTGCGTGTATGTCTGCTTCTGTCTGCTGTTCTTCGGGATTTTTATTCGTGGGTTTGTTTTGAACAGATTGCTCCCAGGTGCGAGACAATCTTTTTACAACCCATTTCTAATTATGAACCACCTCTGAGGGATCATAATTGGCACAAGCTTTTTGTCCTGTTTCTGTGGCATGGGAGATAAGGGTGCGGGTCCATTTGGTCATGTTGTCTGGGGACAAATGGGCGTGGTCTAAGTCTCCGTAAGCTGCTGCAAAATGGATCCACAAGCGTCCAGCAAACGCTGTGGGGTGCTCGGTTTTCTTTTGTCTGCATTTATTGAGGCCATCTACGAGGCCACCCCTGTTATACCCGATCGCGTCTAGGATCGCGGTATGCATTTCTGCAAGGGTGCCTCCTCCTACATTCTGTGGGTCGGGAAGGGCTGCTACGACCGAAGGGTCTAAACTCAAAACTGTGAGCTTTACGTGCTCTCACTCATCCAGGCCGTACATGGTAGCCTGCTGTTTTACTCTGGCAAAGAAGTGGTGGGGGTCTGAGGTGGGGAGGAACGGTTTGATTTTATCGCACGCGTCCCGTAATTGGGTCACTGTTAAGGGGGTGGTGTACAGAAATTCCGTGTCGTCCGATGTGGCTGTGCGGTGGGTGGTGACTGGGTTCATTGGAGCCTGAACTATCTGCTCTGTGGGGGTTTGGGGCGCTTTTCTCTTCTGGGGCTTTCCCTGCACATGTTCTCTGAGCATATCTCTGCACTGTCTCACTCAATTCTTCCCAATCAGGGCCGTCTTCCTCATCTAGCTGTGATCCAAAGGTTTCCTGGAATCCTTTTTGAACTGAAAGCAGAGATTGCAGTTCTGCAATCTTTTTCCGGCACTTGGCGTGGTCTAATGAGCTTTGTCTTTGCTCTGTGGTGGCAGCATGGAGTGCTCTTAATACTGCCTTCAGGTCACTACACTGCCTCTGAAATGCCTCTACCTGCTTCTCGGTTTCCTCTCGTACCAGGATTGCACATTGCATGTCCTGATAGCTGGGATTGGAAGCTGCTTAGGTGCGCCAGACAAGATTGGTGTGCCCTCTTGGCATCATCCACCTCACCATCCTTTGCTGCTAACTTCCTCCTTAATTCTACATTCTCTTTCTCTACCTCACTGACATCGACCTTGCTCATTCATTGTATGCCTTCTATCTCTTTTCGGAGCATCCTAACGACCTCCTCTGTGCCTCACAATTGTGCCAAACAGGACACGATTGCCATCGGCTTGCGAGCTTTTCCTAAGCTCTTCTTGTGAATCTCACTCAGGTTCTCCCACCAAGTATGTCCTATACTCCCGGGACCTGTTTCCTCATTCCTCACAGAATTCGCTCCAAAGGGGCCATCCTTTCCCTTTGAGGTACTTTCTGATTTCCTCTTCCCAAACGGGACACTGTCCTACTCTACTGCTGGTCGCTGCGACCACGAATTCTTCAGGGTTCATGAGGTGTTGCATTGCCTGCATTGCCATCTTTCTTATCTGATTGCTTCTCTTGAAATTTTGGAACGAGGGGTACTCAGGCGGTGCTGTAATTACGGGTACGGCTTTCGCTATTTTCCGGAATACAAACACCCGACAGTTTTGTCGCAGCAAAAAATCTATCAGTTTACCTTATCGCCCTGTTAGTTACGCATGCATTAACACACTTCCGAACCTATGAGGGTTGATCAGAACGGCTTGAACACTTGTGGTTTTTCTGTTCCCAATTGGATTTCTAATTCAAATTTTGGGTTCTCCCAGAGTGGTTAAGCCACTTCTAGATCGGGTCCCGTCAGGATATCGCCAGTAATATGTTGCTAACTTTTGGTTGGTTCAATTGGCTCTGTTTTATAACCTTTGCTCTCGAGTCACCAGGTATCGTTATGATACCGCCACGAGGTTCAAGTTCAAGTAATGATCAATAACTCAATACACCAATTAGTAAGATTCAAATCAAAGCACATTTATTATACACAGTAAATTGCTACTCATGCATAAACTCTAATTTCTAAGCTATTTCTATCACCAACAGGCCAATACCTAGCTTCGGACTGGCCCACCAGGTCAGGGGAACAAATGGCCTTTTGTTCGGGTTCTGAGTCTGCGGGATTCTAAAGCTGGTATGGACTGCTAGCCAGGAGCGCCTATCTCGTAGCGAGCGTTGACTTGAGACTGACATTCTTTGGAGGCAGCTGGACAGGTCACTGTCAAGGGTTGGTTCGCGTTGCTGAGTGACCCTGTCAAGAAGGACGATTTGAACTTGGGGGCTTTGCTTTATAGTCCCCAGGGACTTCCCGCCCTTCGAGGCGGACCCCGTACCTGGCTTCAAGTGATTGGACTTCGTTCCAATCGCTTGGTTCGATTTCTCCAATACTGGAGCTGTTCCCTGATCGTTGGGCCATCTTTAAGTGTCTGTTAACCTCTTTTGTGTTTGCTCCTGCTGGCGCCGAGGAGTCTGGCTTGGCCTTGTTTACCTCAAATGTTTTGATTGTTCCCGGGGATCGCTCATTACTATGTAGATGGCTGCTTGTATTGATGCTGTCTGGGCTTTTGCAGAGTCTAATACACAGTAAACTTGCACCTGCTAGTTTTTGCCTGTGTTGGCTGAATTTCCCTTCAGCCTTTGCTGTTCTCCATTTTAAGTCGGGAAGTGGCCAACCCAGGTGGCTACAGTATTGACTTCAATTAAATTTCAAATGACATCACATTGGAAAGGTTATCATGTATTCGGAGTAACTCCCATTGATTTCGTTAAAAGAGATGGGCCTCAAAGGAGAGTTGTGATCATAGCTTAACTGGAAGGTCTGAGTTATTTTATTAGCTAGTTTTGATCTGATACATAATAAGAAGAGCCCTTCCATTATAAATACCATGCATTTGCAAAAATGTAATTAAATAACTCTTGTTTCTCCCCGACGGGCTTATTGTGCTCATAATCTCATTCTAAGAACTGTAAAATAGATGTGGTTTAAAATTAAATGGAGACAACAAATAACACGTAGAGCAGGCAAACATCATCTGACTCTGTTACATTGAGTGTATGCTATACTTTTCAAGGAACCTAACATTAACAATGTCACAAATTAATTGTGTCAGTATCTTTGCAAATGGGATGTACCATACAATGATTTATTGTTCTAGTCCTCTAATACATATGCAAAACTTGTGCTGTGTTTAAAATGAAGAAGAAACAACAGCAACAACTTGCATTTATAAAGCGCCTTTAATATAGTATAATGACCAAAGGTGATTAGCAAATAAAATTTGGCACCAGACCATGTAAAGAGATATTAGAACAGGTGACTGAAAGCTTGTTCAAAGTGGGAGACTTTGAGGAGTGCCTTAAAACACAAGAGAGAAGTAGAGAGACCGAGAGGCTTAGGGAGGGAATTGGAGCTTATGAACATATGAAATACGAGCAGAACTAGGCCTGTCAGAATAATGCAGAATCTCTGGCTATATTCTTCAGAAACATTCTCAGTTCACGTTCCAGCCAAAACTAATACTGAAACCTCAATACTTGACTGCTTCAACCCCTACATTCAAACAGTGCGTACACTTCACAGAAAGTACTTCTTCAGCTGTGAAATGCTTTGGGACTACATCAGGTCATGAAAGGTGCTATATAAGTGAAAATCTTTCTTTCCTTCCATACCAGGTAACAACAATCGAGCTGTGATTTTAAAAAGATAGAAACTATTGATTAGATCTGGTGAGTGATGATGAAGCCCTTTAGCTAAGGATATTTCCAAATTTAACACTTAGCGATGAACTGCTGTAATATTTATGAACACACATCAGTCAAGTCAGTCAGAGGTATGATTTAAAAAGCAAAGCAGATTTTCAGAGACATAATTCCAATCTTACTTAATGAAGTGAGGTCCACTATAATAATTGGCTTTCATTTGTGTTTTAATTGACATGGGTCAGTCCATTGAAGCTAGATTAATAATATGAGGAGAACACAGAACAGAGATAATTACCATATGTTACTTTACTGAAAACGTAATGTAAAACATCTGGCAATAAACATTTAGAATACCATCATGCAATGAACCGGCCCATTTATCTCACAAAATATTCTCATGCGAGCAAAATTCCAATGGCTATCGAAATATTGCCTAGAAAAGTTGGCCCGTATTTCCTTAACGTTTTCTCTGAAAGTTATTAGAATGACAAATGTATTAACCTTGCCTGCTGCATTGAAGACATTTCTGGATGAGCAAAACAATGTGTGTCCTTTCTTCAATAGAAATTAATATTGGGGTCAAATTTCAACTTTCCATCCAACCGGAAAGTTGATATCGTGGATCAGACACCCAAAATAGAAAACACCCAACTTCATTCTTGTTGCAGAGTCATTTATTTCTCATTTTACCTGACATTTTTCAAGATTCTTCTGTCTGTGATGTTCAGTAAAATATTCACATCAGTCAAATTGACAAAAGACTGTTGAATCCAACACTCCTCCTTCAAGTTATGAAAGCCTAGCTCTACCCATTGGCATCAGGTTAGGCACATTGGATTCCCAGAGCGCAGGAGAAGACCATTCGGCCCGTCGAGTCTGCACCGACCCTCCGGACGAGCACCATAACTTGGCTTAATCCCGCCCCATCCCCATAACCCCATCTAACCTGCTGACCTTTGGATTGTGGGAGGAAACCGGAGCAACCGGAGGAAACCCACAGAGACACAGGGAGAATGTGCAAACTTCACACAGTCACCCCGGGTCCTGATGGGATTTATCCTAGGATTCTCTGGGAGGCCAGGGAAGAGATTGCTGGACCTTTGGCTTTGATTTTTATGTCATCATTGGCTACAGGAATAGTGCCAGAGGACTGGAGGATAGCAAATGTGTTCCCTTTGTTCAAAAAGGGGAGCAGAGACAACCCCGGCAACTATAGACCGGTGAGCCTCACGTCTGTGGGTAGTGGGTAAAGTCTTGGAGGGGATTATAAGAGACAAGATTTATAATCATCTAGATAGGAATAATATGATCAGGGATAGTCAGCATGGCTTTGTGAAGGGTAGGTCATGCCTCACAAACCTTATCGAGTTCTTTGAGAAGGTGACTGAACAGGTAGACGGGTAGAGCAGTTGATGTGGTGTATATGGATTTCAGCAAAGCGTTTGATAAGGTTCCCTACGGTAGGCTATTGCAGAAAATACGGAGGCTGGGGATTAAGGGTGATTTAGAGATGTGGATCAGAAATTGGCTAGCTGAAAGAAGGCAGAGGGTGGTGGTTGATGGGAAATGTTCAGAATGGAGTTCAGTTACAAGTGGAGTACCACAAGGATCTGTTCTGGGGCCGTTGCTGTTTGTCATTTTTATCAATGACCTAGAGGAAGGCGCAGAAGGGTGGGCGAGTAAATTTGCAGACGATACTAAAGTCGGTGGTGTTGTCGATAGTGTGGAAGGACGTAGCAGGTTACAGAGGGATATAGATAAACTGCAGAGCTGGGCTGAGAGGTGGCAAATGGATTTTAATGTAGAGAAGTGTGTGGTGATTCACTTTGGAAGGAATAACAGGAATGCGGAATATTTGGCTAATGGTAAAGTTCTTGGAAGTGTGGATGAGCAGAGGGATCTAGGTGTCCATGTACATAGATCCCTGAAAGTTGCCACCCAGGTTGATAGGGTTGTGAAGAAGGCTTATGGAGTGTTGGCCTTTATTGGTAGAGGGATTGAGTTCCGGAGTCGGGAGGTCATGTTGCAGCTGTACAGAACTCTGGTACGGCCGCATTTGGAGTATTGCGTACAGTTCTGGTCACCGCATTATAGGAAGGACGTGGAGGCTTTGGAGCGGGTGCAGAGGAGATTTACCAGGATGTTGCCTGGTATGGAGGGAAAATCTTATGAGGAAAGGCTGATGGACTTGAGGTTGTTTTCGTTGGAGAGAAGAAGGTTAAGAGGAGACTTAATAGAGGCATACAAAATGATCAGGGGGTTAGATAGGGTGGACAGTGAGAGCCTTCTCCCGCGGATGGAAATGGCTGGCACGAGGGGACATAGCTTTAAACTGAGGGGTAGTAGATATAGGACAGAGGTCAGAGGTAGGTTCTTTACGCAAAGAGTAGTGAGGCCGTGGAATGCCCTACCTGCTACAGTAGTGAACTCGCCAACATTGAGGGCATTTAAAAGTTTATTGGATAAACATATGGATGATAATGGCATAGTGTAGGTTAGATGGCTTTTGTTTCGGTGCAACATCGTGGGCCGAAGGGCCTGTACTGCGCTGTATCGTTCTATGTTCTATGTTCACCCAAGGTCGGAATCAAACCTGGGTCCCTGGCGCTGCAAAGCAGCTGGGTTACTGACTGTGCCACCGTACTGCCCCCTTTTAAAGGGGTTACTGCTGGCATTAAAATAATCCTGACCAGAAAATCAAGGCAAATGGATTAGTGTCCGAAGCCATCTTGCTTATCCACAGAGTCGCACATTATTAATCGCATTACATTTTACTGTATGCTCTCTGTCCTAATACCAGCTAGCTTTATACTGATTTCTTCTTTTCTTTGCTTTAACGATGGAGGCATGGCTGTGATGATCAAGTCATGTGTGAATTCCCAATCAGTGAATCACTTCTGTCACAGTGACAATGGGAAGCAATCTTTTTGGTGGATCTCAAATGAGATCTAAAGACTGCTCTAAATGCTGCTCGGAAACTGTGCAGAATTGACAACTATGTACAGGAGCAAGTTGCTTGAGATGAGAAAGCCTGGCATAAAAGCATCAATGAAGGCACCTTCAGGGAGGCCTGTCATCCTGCTCATGCTGAATGTAAATGCCAACTGAGGAAGTCGGGTGTGAAAAATACCTTGCGCCTCCACAACTGCTAATGTGCATTCCCAACAAAACTGTGTCTCATCGCTTGTCCAACAACTCACGGCAGAAGGTGAGATGATACTCTGGCTGTCTTCTCAATCTCAAAGGATGAGCAAATTCAAACCTGATCAAACCTGATCAACTTCATGACCTGGTACCATATTTGATGTGTAAATACATTACTCAAGGGATTAGGTGGGCAGTTTAGACATAGACATAGAACATACAGTGCAGAAGGAGACCATTCGGCCCATCGAGTCTGCACCGACCCACTTAAGCCCTCACTTCCACCCTATCCCCGTAACCCAATAACCCCTCCTAACCTTTTTTGGTCACTAAGGGCAATTTATCACGGCCAATCCACCTAACCTGCACGTCTTTGGACTGTGGGAGGAAACCGGAGCACCCGGAGGAAACCCACGCAGACACGGGGAGAACGTGCAGACTCCGCACAGACAGTGACCCAACGGGGAATTGAACCTGGGACCCTGGTGCTGTGAAGCCACAGTGCTATCCACTTGTGCTACCGTGCTGCCCTTTATAACTGCCTCTTTGCTCATACTCAGATTGCCATCTTATAAAGTCGATTTCATTGTAGTGCCTTGCTTAACTACTGCTTATTTAATCTTCAACTAAAATTAAGATGAATAATAGAAACATACACACATTGATGTGCTGGTATTGTGAAGCATTTTGATCCACTTTTAATTTAAATTGAAAAATATGGTTGAGATGTGGTAGAATTTCTATTTTTCTCCATAAATGTGATTAGCTGAGAGGCCTTTCTTTTCATGCTTTTTTACTACCTACTCTCACTTCATATTCATTGTCACACCCTCTAGCTGTCATTGCTACCACGTCCAGTTCATAATTGCTTTAAGTACCTCATCATTCATTCCATTTGACTCATCACATCATTTTCATATCAAATCATTTGGATCCTTCATTTTACATCCTTCCCCAGCCATTCCCTCAGGTTATGTTTCACTCATTATTTCCTTTCCTCATAGGGTATAACTGAAGAAGACTTCTGTGGTAAACCATTGTATTGTATAGTACTGTTTTACTGTTACATGCCTGGGCTTGTCCCTGCTGGGTCCAAACCACTGTAGTGTATAATATGTGTATTGTGGTAAACTGCCATTGTATTATATGTAATGTGGTAAACTATTGCCTGCTGGCTCCGCCGCCCTCCGGCTCGGTATAAAGGTGGCTAGTGTCCGCCGCTGCCTCAGTTCGGGATCTGAAGGCTTTCCGTTTAGTTTATTAAAGCCTCAGTTACATTCACCACTCGTCGTGTGTTCATTGATAGCATATCATCTTTATAAGCAAAATGTTATCACATCTTAAGCACTATTTTAGTCTGTGCACATCCAAAACATGCACCAAATCCCATTCAGCGCTCACTGACCTTGGCTCCCGGGAGGCAACACTTTCATTTTACAATATTCACCCTTATTTTCAAATCCTTTCACGACATCACCCACTCCCTATCTCTTCAACCCTCTCAAGGCCTACGGGTTCTCAGGAACTCCTCGAATCCTTGCTTCTTGCAGCTACCCCATTTTTATTGCTCCACCATTGGCAGCCGTACCTTCAGTTGTCAATACCTCATGTTCAGCAATTCCCTCCATAATTCCTCTGCCTTTCTACTTCGGCCTGATCCTTAAAACCTACCTCTTTGACCAAGCGTTTGATGACCTGACATAATATCTCCTTATGTGTCTGTGAATCAGAGTGGGGCATTTTATTATGGCAAAGGCGCTTTATAAATGCAATTTGGTGTTTTTGTGCGCGTGTAAGCTTTTAAAACAGCAAGATTACACTGTCTATTCTTTACTGAAAATTCCTCCCAAGCAATTTCAGTTGGATAAAAATGAGCTTGGGCCCTGTATTAATTCGAGGAAGCAAGGAGAGAAAGGCCTAACGGGTTTATTTTAAACTGAAAATAGAGTCATTACCGAGGCACACAAAACAAAGGTCCCAGCCCAGGACTAGTGGGAGCTGCTGGTGCAGGTCTGGGAGCTACAGTTAAAGATCCAACTAACAACCCACAGCTGGGTGGGCCTCTGCCCGCTCACCATGGAAACTTATATTCTACAAGGCCCATGGGGCGATCAAATCAGCGACCCCCCCCCGCCCCATAGTCCTTATGAGGCTTATCACATCCCTCCTCTCTCAAGTTCAAATCATTCCCCCCCTACGGCGATGAGGCCTCTTTTGTCACTTGTCACAAGGCCTCGAGTTGATGGCAGGAGGAGCCAGATTGGGGGTGTGTGAAGCAGACTAGGGATCATCGCTTTCTTGTTGAGCGCTGAAGGGTCACAGATGGAAGCTCGAAGCTGACCTCCGGCAGAGGATCAACCTCCTCAGTTTCCATTTCGGACTCCGAATCTCCATGGTCTGGGGGAACCACTCTCTGTGTCCCCCATAGGCTGAGTCCCCTTGCCCAGAGTTAGTCTGTGTGTGGAAGACAAGCTGAGAAGCCGTTCCTGAAGGAGTACAGGCAGACTCTGCATTTTTCTGACAGGGTTCACGTTTATCTTTTCAAACAGTCTCAAAAGACATCTCTGTGCACGGTGGCACAGTGGGTTAGCCCTGCTGCCTCAGGCCGCCGAGGTCCCAGGTTCGATTCTGGGTCACTGTCCGTGTGGAGTTTGCACATTCTCCCTGTGTTTGCCTGGGTTACACAACCCAAAGATGTGCAGGATAGGTGCATTGGACATGCTAAATTGCCCCGTAATTGGAAAAAATGAATTGGGTACTCTAAATTTATATTAAAAAAAGACATCTCTTTGCAGCAAATATTCCTGACTGCTAACTGTATTTGAAAGTAGATTGTAACCTGAGATGCTTCTGTTGTTTGAGTGGAAGTAAAGATAGCAGTTCATGGTCCTTGTATCACTGTATTGATTAGCATTGTTTAAGTGGTAATAGTAAGTCATTAACTTGTGTGATGTGATGTCTCGCCACTAACAATGAGGAGCTGCTTTTAAACGCTCCCTCACCTCTCAACCTCTCACTCCCAGTCAACACACAAGTATGGCAACACACTGGCCTGCTCCTCTCTTGGGGGTTGCCGACCTTGGCAGGTTTCCTGATGATGTGGATGCAAGATGGGACATCCTGTTCCCCCAAGAAGGTTGGAGGACCAGCAGCAGGGTCACCAATATCTCCTGGGAGGCAGCGGTAGCGGCTCTCAGTGCAGGCAGCATGACAAGCGGACCAATGCACAATGTCAGTAGAAGACCAACGACCTCCACCGAGATGCAAAGGTAAGTTATCACCTGTCTCCTGGCATCAGTTCTGCATACCAGTAAATGGAAATTGCTATTCACCTCCTCACTTCCCCTTGGTTGTCATTGCATCAGGTTCCCGTTTTTGTAGAGGAATCCTAAACGACGCCCGTGTGATTTCTCGCTGCGGAGTCAGGTGATTCCCGGGAGGATGCAGCATTCGACTTTAATCTCGCTAATGAGATTGAAATTAATGCAAATTAGGCTGAATGAGCTTCTCGGCATTTCTGGGTGAAATCCGGATGTCGCTATGGGGAGCGGCCGAGTGAATTGCAACCTGGATTGTGCCCACCGCGCATCTCAATTTGGGCCTCTCCCGCAATTTACCGTGCGTACCTGGATCGGCACTGGGTGAACCACGATGCAAAAATTGTGCCCATAGATAAAGTTTAGGTTAGAGTTCAGAAATAGAAAATGTTAGGGCTCACTGTGGGAGTAGTTTATAGGCCCCTAAAAGTACCGACACTGCAAGACCTGGGGGGCTGGGGGGGGGGGGGTTAGGTAGAAATAAATGGGAAATTTAAGAAAAGTACCGCAATAATCAAAGGTGACTTCAATCTACATGTAGATTAGTTGAATCAGTTGGCAAAGGCAGCCTGGGAAATGAGTTCCTAATGTACAGTCGGGGCAATTCTTTGGAGCAGTAAATTCGAGAGCCAACCAGGGAGCAGGAGACCTTCCAATCAGTAACCTAACAGTGAAAGAGCCGTCAGGTGACATCACTGATAACAGTATAGAATTTCATGTTCAGTTTGAAGGGGAGAAATGTGGGTCTGAGACTAGTGTTTTACACCTGAATAAAGATAATCCGAAGAGTATGAAG
The DNA here is from genome assembly GCF_047496885.1 of Scyliorhinus torazame. Taxonomy (NCBI): domain Eukaryota; kingdom Metazoa; phylum Chordata; class Chondrichthyes; order Carcharhiniformes; family Scyliorhinidae; genus Scyliorhinus; species Scyliorhinus torazame. The sequence continues at coordinate 110,065,762 of NC_092725.1, read as the reverse complement.
GAAGAACTAGCTAAAGTGAAGGGGAAACTAAGTTAAAAGTTAGGACTGAAAACACAGAGTGCTAGAAAAACTCAGCAGGTCAGGCAGCATCCGTGGAAAGAAAAACAGAATTAATGGGGAGGATTTTTTTGGTCCTTTCTGCTGGTGGGATCTTCCGATCCCATAGCAGGTTTCCGGTGGCAGGATGGATGGGCCTCACAAAATGCCATAGACATCAGCGGGATGGGGAGTTCCAACCGGTGACCAATGATGAGCCACCTCTGCTGCCGGAAAACACGTCAGGGTGGCCGTAAAATCCAGCCCAATGTTTCGAATCCAAAACGATTTATTTGGAACTGTGTTCCTTTTGTTGCTCATGTCATACTGTTTTTCCTAATCATCCTATTCTCCTTGGGACATGTGACTCCATCATAAATGCTACAGAAGGAAGGAAGGTGGATGGAGGTAAGACACAGATTAGGCAATGATATTATCGAATGGCAAAATGTGCTTCTATGTTTCTACAGTCCATGATGATCTAATTTGGTAAGGGTACGGGGCAGGATTCTCCAAGCCTCCACGCCAAAATCACGATCGGAGCGGGCGCGGAGGATGGGCGTCAGACCCGAGAATCGCTGCCAATCACACGGCGCGGTCTACGCGGTGCTGGTCGGGGGCCATTGAAGCCCCCGCGGCGATTCTCCAATGTAAACTGGCCGAGTTCCCGACGGCGTGGTTCCATAAGACCATAAGACCATAAGACATAGGAGCGGAAGTAAGGCCATTCGGCCCATCGATTCCACTCCGCCATTCAATCATGGCTGATTTCAACTCCATTTACCCGCTCTCTCTCCATAGCCCTTAGTTCCTCGAGAAATCAAGAATTTATCAACTTCTGTCTTAAAGACACTCAATGTCCCGGCCTCCACCGCCCTCTGTGGCAAGGAATTCCACACACCCACCACTCTCTGGCTGAAGAAATTTCTCCTCATCTCTGTTCTAAAGTGACTCCCTTTTATTCTAAGGCTGTGCCCCCGGGTCCTAGTCTCCCCTGCTAATGGAAACAACTTCCCTATGTCCACCCTATCTAAGCCATTCATTATCTTGTAAGTTTCTATTAAATCTCCCCTCAACCTCCTAAACTCCAATGAATATAATCCCAGGATCCTCAGACGTTCATCGTATGTTAGGCCTACCATTCCTGGGATCACCCGTGTGAATCCCCGCTGGACCCGCTCCAGTGCCACTATGTCCTTCCTGAGGTGTGGGGCCCAAAATTGCTCACAGTATTCTAAATGGGGCCTAACTAATGCTTTATAAAGCTTCAGAAGTACATCCCTGCTTTTATATTCCAAGCCTCTTGAGATGAATGACAACATTGCATTTGCTTTCTTAATTACGGACTCAACCTGCAAGTTTACCTTTAGAGAATCCTGGACTAGGACTCCCAAGTCCCTTTGCACTTCAGCATTATGAATTTTGTCACCGTTTAGAAAATAGTCCATGCCTCTATTCTTTTTTCCAAAGTGCAAGACCTCGCACTTGCCCACGTTGAATTTCATCAGCCATTTCTTGGACCACTCTCCTAAACTGTCTAAATCTTTCTGCAGCCTCCCCACCTCCTCCATACTACCTGCCCCTCCACCTATCTTTGTATCATCAGCAAACTTAGCCAGAATGCCCCCAGTCCCGTCATCTAGATCGTTAATATATAAAGAGAACAGCTGTGGCCCCAACACTGAACCCTGCGGGACACCACTCGTCACCGGTTGCCATTCCGAAAAAGAACCTTTTATCCCAACTCTCTGCCTTCTGCCTGACAGCCAATCGTCAATCCATGTTAGTACCTTGCCTCGAATACCATGGGCCCTTATTTTACTCAGCAGTCTCCCGTGAGGCACCTTATCAAAGGCCTTTTGGAAGTCAAGATAGATAACATCCATTGGCTCTCCTTGGTCTAACCTATTTGTTATCTCTTCAAAGAACTCTAACAGGTTTGTCAGGCACGACCTCCCCTTACTAAATCCATGCTGACTTGTCCTAATCTGACCCTGCACTTCCAAGAATTTAGAAATCTCATCCTTAACAATGGATTCTAGAATCTTGCCAACAACCGAGGTTAGGCTAATTGGCCTATAATTTTCCATCTTATTCCTTGTTCATTTCTTGAACAGGGGGGTTACAACAGCGATTTTCCAATCCTCTGGGACTTTCCCTGACTCCAGTGACTTTTGAAAGATCATAACTAACGCCTCCACTATTTCTTCAGCTATCTCCTTTAGAACTCTAGGATGTAGTCCGTCTGGGCCCGGAGATTTATCAATTTTTAGACCTCTTAGTTTCTCTAGCACTTTCTCCTTTGTGATGGCTACCATATTCAACTCTGCCCCCTGACTCTCCGGAATTGGTGGGATATTACTCATGTCTTCTACTGTGAAGACTGACGCAAAGTACTTATTCAGTTCCTCAGCTATTTCCTTGTCTCCCATCACAAAATTACCAGCGTCATTTTGGAGCGGCCCAATGTCAACTTTTGCCTCCCGTTTGTTTTTAATGTATTTAAAGAAACTTTTACTATCATTCCTAATGTTACTGGCTAGCCTACCTTCAGATTTGATCCTCTCTTTCCTTATTTCTCTCTTTGTTATCCTCTGTTTGTTTTTGTAGCCTTCCCAATCTTCTGACTTCCCACTACTCTTTGCCACATTATAGGCTTTCTCTTTTGCTTTGATGCATTCCCTAACTTCCTTTGTCAGCCATGGCTGCCTAATCCCCCCTCTGATAACCTTTCTTTTCTTTGGGATGAACCTCTGCACTGTGTCCTCAATTACTCCCAGAAACTCCTGCCATTGCTGTTCTACTGTCTTTCCCACTAGGCTCTGCTCCCAGTCGATTTTCGTCAGTTCCTCCCTCATGTCCCTGTAGTTACCTTTATTTAACTGTAACACCTTTACATCTGATTCTACCTTCTTTCTTTCAAATTGGAGATTGAATTCTACCATATTATGATCACTGCCTCCTAAGTGCTCCCTTACTTTAAGATCTTTAATCAAGTCTGGCTCATTACATAACACTAAGTCCAGAATGGCCTGTTCCCTCGTGGGCTCCATCACAAGCTGTTCCAAAAAGCCCTCCTGTAAACATTCAATGAATTCCCTTTCCTTGGGTCCACTGGCAGCATTATTTACCCAGTCCACCTGCATATTGAAGTCCCCCATGATCACTGTGACCTTGCCTTTCTGACATGCACTTTCTATTTCATGGTGCATTTTGTGCCCCCGGTCCTGACCACTGTTAGGAGGCCTGTACATAACTCCCATTATGGTTTTTTTGCCTTTGTGGTTCCTCAACTCTACCCACACAGACTCCACATCATCTGACCCTATGTCATTTAGTGCTATTGATTTAATTTCATTCCTAATTAACAAGGCAACCCCACCCCCTCTGCCCACCTCCCTGTCTTTTCGATAGGTTGTGAATCCCTGGATGTTTAAATGCCAGTCCTGAACCCCCTGCAACCATGTCTCTGTGATGCCTACCACGTCATACCTGCCAGTCACAATCTGGGCCACAAGCTCATCTACCTTGTTCCGTACACTGCGCGCATTTAAATATAGCACCTTTAATTCTCTATTGACCGTCCCTTTTTGTTTTCTTAGTGTGGTGGACCTTGGTTTACTGAGCCTTTCAATACACTGTGTCATATTTTGTGGGATGGGGACTATCGTAACCTCTCCTGAGTTTTGTCTTTTCGTGCTTTTTTGTATTCCTAAGCAGCTACGCTTCCCACTGATTACTTCACCTCTTGGTTCCCTGACTTTCCCTTCCCCCCCCAATCTTTAGTTTAAAGTCCTATTGACCACCCTATTTATTCTTTTCGCCAGAACACTGGTCCCAGCTCGGTTCAGGTGGAGACCATCCCAACGGTATAGGTCCCCCCTGTCCCAAAACTGATGCCAGTGTCCCATGAAAAGGAACCCCTCTTTCCCACACCACTCTTTCAGCCACGTGTTAACTTCCCTTATTCTTGCCTCCCTATGCCAATTTGCACGTGGCTCGGGCAGTAATCCGGAGATTATGACCCTTGAGGACCTGTTTTTTAATTTGAATCCTAGCTCTTTATAATCTCTAAACAGGTCCTCTTTCCTAAACTTGCCTATGTTGTTGGTACCGGCATGGACCACAACAACTGGATCCTCCCCCTCCCTCTCCAGTATCCTTTCAAGCCGGTCAGAGATATCCCGCACCCTAGCACCGGGCAGGCAACATACCATGCGGGACTCTTTATCCTGCTCACAAAGGATACTATCTATCCCCCTGATAATAGAATCCCCTACAACTACAACTTGCCTATTTACTCCCTCCCCTGGAATGGCCGGCTGAACCATGGTGCCTTGGTCAGCTGACTCATCCTTCCTGCAGCCCTGTTCGCCATCCACACAGGGAGCAAGTGCCGCATACCTGTTGGACAGAGTCAAGGGCTGAGGCTCCTGAGTTCCTGACTGCTGGTTCCCTTTACCTGCCTGACTTGCAGTCACACCCTGCTGTCCCTGGCCACTGGCAGGATTTAAACTACTTACTCTGACAGGTGTGACTGCCTCCTGAAACACAGTGTCCAGGTAAGTCTCCCCCTCCCGGATGTGCCTCAGTGTTTGAAGCTCAGACTCCAGCTCATCAACTCTGAGCCGGGGCTCTTCGAGCAGCCAACACTTACTGCAGATGTGGTCGCTGCAGCTCGCAATGGGATCTGCCAGCTCCCACATCAAGCAGCTCAAGCACATCACCTGACCAGCCATCACTAATTAATTAATTAGTTTAATTTAAGTTTATGAGTTTAGCTGTAGTTTTTTTTTTTAAATTTGGGGCAGATTTGCTATCAACCACTCAGATCACAGCTTCCCTCTGACGTCACGTTTGGGAAAAAAACTGGAAAACAGGAAGTTTCCGTTAGGTTTTTATACTCACAGAGACTGATCCTCCTCCTCCGAACGGCTCCCGAAATTAGGCCCGAAGAAAGAGAGAGAACAAAACAGTAGGGAAAAAGCAGCTTCTCCCACTCTTCACCGAATTACCTCACTGCACCAAATTACCAAATTCTCACTCGGTCTGTATATCTCTCACTCAGGCTGTGTGTCCTTGACCTGCGCAATGCTTACTAATGTGCGCTTTCTGTCTGTCTTTTATACAGACTTTAGGATGACTCACACTAAAACTTCAAAGAGAAGAAAACAATGTGTACCTTTGTGCCCCTTAACAGGCCTCAGGTGACTGCCAGATAACTGCCTCTCAGCAATTAGGGTGGGGGCAGCTTCAGCCAATCAGACACTAATCTACACTGCACTTTTAACTGAAAAACAGCAAAATTAGATGAACCACTTACCTTTCCTGGTTACCTCACTGCACCAAATTACCAAATTCTCACTCGGTCTGTATCTCTCTCACTCAGGCTGTGTGTCCTTGACCTGCGCAATGCAGGTTCTCTCATGGTCCCACCCATTGGGAACTCGGCGTGGTCCGCAGCCGCCCTGGTGGGGGGCGGAACGATCCTTCACCGCGGGGTGACCTCCAGGACGGCCAGGCTACTGATTGGGGGCTACCGATCTATGGGCGCGGCCTACGTTTTCGGTGCTGGTGTGGGTCCGCCATGTCTTGCTGGACGGCGACCAAAGGCCGCCGCCGTGCACATGCGTGGACCCCCGGTAAGTGAATCGCTCCGGACTTTCTTCATCAAGGTCTGTAATGCAGACATAGCCCCATTATTAGAGAATCCCGTCCATGGTTTTTTTTTTCAGCTTTTGAAAGAACCTGATATTTCTAGACAAGATTGAGCTTCAAACTTGAATAAACCCAAAAGCATATTTCTCCTTCAAATTTGTGGGATTACCACACTGGTGTTACCCAGATTAGTGTCAGAGGGACAATTTCATGTTGTCATATCACAATAATTTCTCAACTTGTTTATATTTGCTGGGATATGCGAAGATCAAGGGGACGTACTGCTCCTGTGATTGGAGCTTTGTATCTCTTGGGAAGAGAGCACGCAGGAAAATCAGCCCGAATGGAACTTGCACATCTTCTATCATCAGAAAATGGTGCTAGGTTCCTGAATGACATGCCCTTCCTTGCCCTTTTTCCATGTCTTGCTGTGTCCAGGGAATTTCAGGTACAGCAACTGGAAACTGGCCGCAAATCCCCATCACAAACTCACTTTGGTATTTTCTTTTGCTGTGTTTGACACTATTTCATGAATACATTTCTCAGATGATCAGTGACATGCGCACCCTGCCCTTTCCACAGGGAGAAAAGATACACGTATTTCTTGCGCCTTGCTGGCAGTAAGTTTATTACTGCAGATGAAACGTGATCAGCTCCAGAAGAGTGATGGAGCAATAATGAACAAAAGGTCCCACAGCAGCGCCAGCCTATCACCTGTCTGATGTTTCCACTCTGAATAAAGCTCCGAGAGAGGAAGAGACATCCTTTGTCTCAGCTGTCTGTGTAATTATCACTCTTCCTCACTTGGGAGGGCAGCCAATGCATTGTTTAATCACTCAATCAGCAGACCTGCACTTTCCAACGACACAGGAGCTAATCACTCTGGGATCGAGTCTGTGCTTAAAATGTGCAAGAGCTGATTTCTGATTGCATCCCACAGATCAGGAGTTGTTCAGTATCCCCCTTCCCCCTCGCCCCCCCCCCCCATGCCAATTTGTTTTTGAATTACCTTGCGTGGTAATTATACACAATGCAAGATCATTTTCCAGAGAAGTTACATCAACCATCTCAGCTGATTACCCCAACGCAGTGACAAGGCACTGAGGCAGATATAAATGCAATCCAGAGTGAAAAAAGGTACAGGGAGGGGGGGCAGTGCAGTCACTCCAATGTAGCCTGATTAGAATTTGAACTGACAACCTAATAAAAGGGGTTTTGTGAAGTAACCATAAAAAGTTGTGCCTTGGAATGAAAATGTAACCCACACAAGCTCACTGGTGTTACAATGTGCTGTAACTGTTGCAGCTGAGATTTGAGTTTTCCTGCCAATTTTTGCAGACAAATCGGCATTGGCTTCACCCCTAAGCCTTCACATGTGCTTTAAGAAACTACAACACAATGCACTAGAGTTTGCTGTCAAATTAACAGTGATGATCATGGTGCTCATTGTTGTTGATGTAAGTGGAGGCAGGTATGCAGGAAATCATAGATGTACAAAGTTCCTGCCCGAACTGGGCTGCATCACTGCTTTTAGCTTCACAAAAACAGCATCTTACCACATGCTACCTTAATGACATATATTGAATGCCGTGATGTTGCTGGATTCCTGCAGTAGATACAAGTTCAACTCACCGCAGATATTTAAGTCTTATGAATTCTAGTTCAAGAATCTTTTTTAACATGGTGATATTGCCAATAAACCTCTCTGGGACTGAAAATGAGCTGTTATAGGTGTGGAGGGTCATTCCTTCAGATTTTAATTGTTGATGGAGATTGTTTTTTTCTCTAACTTTAGAGTACCCAATTAAGGGGCAATTTAATGTGGCCAATTCACCTACCCGGCACATCTTTTTGGGTTGTTGGGGTGAGACCCACGCAGATATGGGGAGAATGTGCAAACTCCACATGGACAGTAACCCGGGGCCGGGATCGAACCCTGGCTCCCGGCGCCGTGAGGCAGCAGAGCTAACCACTGTGCCATCGTACTGCCCTTTGTTGGAGATTTATAAAATGGTAAATTTTGCAACACTTTGCTCTTTCTGCCTCTTTTCCATCTCTCTCTTAATCCAACTTTTCTTTCCCTCTCTTTAACATTGAATTCAATCACCCAAGACTTCCTTCTTAGTCCTTGTATTATTAATTACTCGATCCCTCTATTTGAATGGTCAGGGACATATGCAGTTGCTGCCCTGTTCACTCTGGACACTGAGGCCCTGTTTCCCTTGCTGTGAGGTAACGTGCCACACAAAACAAGCCTAACGAGAGGTATCTGCTACTGGATGATCTGTGACAGCAGATGATGATTCACTGTAAAGTCAGGATGGATTAGGGCTGATTTGTGATTGTGCTGTTCCCTTGCTGATGAATAGTGGAAAAAACATAGAAACATAGGAACAGAAAATAGGAGCAGGAGTTGGCATCTCGGCCCTTTCGAGCCTGCTCCGCCATTCATTATGATTATCATAGAATTTACAGTGCAGAAGGAGGCCATTTGGCCCATCGAGTCTACACCGGCTCTTGGAAAGAGCACCCCACCCAAGGTCAATATCTCCACCCTATCCCCATAACCCAGTAACCCCACCCAACACTAAGGGCAATTTTAGACACTAAGGGCAATTTATCATGGCCAATCCACCTAACCTGCACATCTTTGGACTGTGGGAGGAAACCGGAGCACCAGGAGGAAACCCACGCACACACGGGGAGGATGTGCAGACTCCGCACAGACAGTGACCCAAGCCGAAATCGAACCTGGGACCCTGGAGCTGTGAAGCAATTGTGCTACCCACAATGCTACCGTGCTGCCCAATCATGTCTGATCATCCAACTCAGTAACCTGTTCCCACTTTTCCCTCATATCTTTGATCCCTTTAAGCCGCAAAAGCTGTATCTAACTCCTTCTTGAAAACGTATAGGGCGCGATCGAACAGCCACATTGCACCTACCTATGTGACACGGTGAGGCCGTTAAATCTAGCAAGAGGCCTCTTGTGAGATTTGCAAAGCTCGGAACTCCTGGCAAGGTCCAACAAGATCTCACAAGTCGTCATAATCTGGATCACGCCCTCGCTGGGCGAAATCCAGATTTACATATTTAAATTAGCCATTAAGCTCGTTGAAATATGTCGGCGCCCGATTCTCCCAAGCCCCGGGAATGAACACGTGAATGACCTCATCTTAGCGCCGTTTAGCACTGTTCTGCATTATCATGGACCATGTGTAATGACACCGGGGGTGGGGTGGGGGGGGGCTTCAAGGCCAATGAAGGGCACCATGTGGTCGGGTTCTGGCAGGGTGGTACCCTGGCCACTTGGGCACTTTGGCACTGCCAGACTGGCATCTTGACACTGCTACCAAGACACCCTGTCAGTGCCACCTGGGCACTGCCATCGTGAATGGGTGTCATTGCCAGGGTGCCAGGCTGACAGTACCAAGATACCCCGTGCCAGGTTACCTGTGTCAGGGATCAGGCCCGCGGGTGCCCTGCCCTTAAGAGGTGGGGTGAGGGGAGGCTCGAGGATCCCCTAAGAGGTATGTTGTGGCAATGGGGGTCCAAAGGCCGCGATGGGGCATCTGAGGTGATGTCGAGAGATCGGGGCGGCATTTAAAAATGGTTGCCCAATCTCTTACTCCACTGACGAGCTAAAGCCAAAAGAAAGTCCAGTTTGATAGCCGGATCGGTCTGGTCGATACAGTGCCGAGAATCACCGTGATACCCGCCCAAAACGGGACTGTTTCTTAGACATTAAATCGCGCCCATAATGTTTTGGCCTCAGCTGAGTTCTGTAGTAACAAATTCCTCAGGCTCGCCACTCTCTGGGTGAAGAAACTTCCTCATCTCAATCTAAGTGGATGCATTGGTGGTCATCTTCCAGGATTCTATAGACTCTGGAACTGTTCCTGCAGATTGGAGAGTAGCTCATGTCACTCCGATATTCAAAAAGGGAGGTAGAGAGAAAGCAGGGAATTATAGACCAGTAAGCCTAACATTGGTAGTGGGGAAAATGCTTGAATCCATTATCAAGGACTTTACAGCGGAACATTTAGAAAGCAGTGGCAGGATCAGTCAGAGTCAGCATGGATTTATGAAGCGGAAATCATGCTTGACAAATCTGTTGGAATTCTTTGAAGAGGTAACCAGAACAGTCGACAAGGGGGAGCCAGTCGATGTGATATATTTGGACTTTCAGAAGGCGTTTGACAAAGTTCCGCATAAGAGATTATTGTGCAAAATGAAAGCGCATGGGATTGGGGGAAATGTAATGAGGTGGATAGAAAACTGGTTGGCAGAGAGGAAACAAAGAGTAGGGTTAATGGGTCCTCTTCAAATTTGGAGGCAGTAGCCAGTGGGGTACCACAGGGATCGGTGCTGGGAGCCCAGCTATTCACAATATATATTAATGATTTGGATGAGGGAACAAAATGTAACATCTCAAAGTTTGCAGAGGATACCAAATTAGGTGGGAGGGTGAATTGTGATGAGGATACAGGGATCCTACAGCAAGATCAGGACAGATTGGGCGAGTGGGCAAACCAATGGCAGATGCAATATAATTTGGATAAGTGTGAGGTTATTCATTTTTGAAGCAAAAACAGGAAGGCAGATTACCACCTGAATGGTTGTAAATTGGGAGAGGGGAATGTGCAGCGGGACCTGGGTGTCCCTGTGCACCATTCGCTGAAGGTAAGCATGCAGGTGCAGCAGGCGGTAAAGAAGGCTAATGGTATGTTGGCCTTCATTGCAAGAGGTTTCTAGTATAGAAACAGGGATGAGTTGCTGCGATTGTACAGGGCCTTGGTGAGGCCACACTTGGAGTATTGTGTGCCGGTTTGGTCTCCTTCTCTGAGGAAAGATGTTCTTGCTCTCGAAGGAGTGCAGCGAAGGTTTACCAGACCGATTCCAGAGATGGCGGGACTGTCCTATGAGGAGAGATTGACTAGGTTGGGATTGTTCTCACTGGAGTTGAGAGGAATGAGGGGGGGATCTCATAGAGACTTATAAAATTCTGGTAGATGCAGGGAAGATGTTACCAATGATGGGTGTGTCCAGAACCAGGGGTCACAGTCTGAGGATACAGGGTAAACCATTTCGGACAGAGATAACGAGACATTTCTTCATACAATGAGTGGTGAGCCGCTGGAATTCATTACCACAGGAAGTAGTTGATGCTAAAACTTTGAATATATTCAGGAGGCGGCTGGATATAGCACTTGGGGAGATTGGGTTCAAAGGTTATGGGGAGAAAGCAGGATTAGGCTATCAAGTTGGATGATCAGCCATGATCGTGATGAATGGGGCGGAGCAGGCTCGAAGGGCCAAAAGGCCTCCTCCTGCTCCTATCTTCTATGTATCTATGTAAATTATTTACCCCATTTACTTAGACTGTGACCTCAGGTTCTGGACTCCCCTGCCATCAGGAACATCCTCCCTGCACCTACCCTGTCTAGCCCTGTTAGAATTTTATAGGTTGCTATGAGATCCCCATCATTCTTCTAAACTCCAGTGAATATAATCCTGACCGACTCAATGTCTCCTCATACATGAATCCCGCCAACCCAGGAATCAGTCTGGTAAACACTGTGCACAATATTCCAGGTATGGCCTTATCAAGACCCTGTATAATTGAAGCAAGATATCCCTGCTCCTGTACTCGAATCCTCTTGCTCTGAAGGCCAGCATACCATTTGTCTTCTTTACTGCCTGCTGCACCTGCATGCTTACTTTCAGCAACTGATGTACAAAAACGCCATGTCTCGTTGCATATTTCAATCTCTCAATTTATAGCCATTCAGATAATAATCTGCCTTCCTGTTTTTGCTACCAAAGTGAATAACCTCACATTTATCCGCACTATACTGCATCTGCCATGCATTTGCCCATTCCCTCAACTTGTCCAAGTCTCACTGAAGCAACTGTGCATCCTCCTCGCAGCTCACCCTCCCACTCAACTTTGTGTCATCTGCAAATTTGGAGATGTTACATTTAGTTTCTTCATCTAAATCATTAATATATATTGTGAATAACTGGGGTCCTAGCACTTATCCCTGTGGTACCCCACTAGTCACTGCCTGCCATTTTGGGGAGAGGGAACTGTCTCCTTCATAAAACGCCGCAAAGAAAATCAATGAATCACGCTGCAATTGAGATTAGATAATGCTCTTTTGTTCGGAAGTTATTTGTACTTTGCTTACATTTCTGGGCTTCTAAGATGCCAGCAGTATATTTTACATTCTCTATACTGTGGTTAGTCTCATCACTCCATCGAGACCTAGATTGGGCTTGTCATACAGTGATACAATACCTGTTCCACATCAGTTAACGGTCATTTGCCATCACCTTTGCAGCCCTAAAAATGCAATCGAATTCGAATTGGGATGTGATCCGTGTACTGCACAAAGTGCGGCCAGGAGCACACTAAATTCAATACCAGCAAGTTCCACTCAGCCTGAAAGGTAGCTTGCTAGTCATGGGGAGTGAGCAAGATAGGGCCCAATAGGGAAGCAGTGTTGAGCAATGGCTGGCATTTTTAATTGGGAAACTACGATGAGCACTCCTGCTCAAAATGGCTCTACATTAAGGCAAAGATTATTTTTTCAGAAGTACCTTTTTACTGGTGATCTCCATCAGACCCTTTAAGGATTGTTAGTTAGGCTGCAGGTGGACCAAGTTAGCTCAGTTGGATGGACATGATGTGGAGTGTCACCAACAACTTGGGTTTAATTCCCGTCCTGGCTGAGTTTACTTTCCAAACCTTCTCTCTCCCCTGAAGTATGGTGACCCTCAGGTTGAATCACCACCAATCAGTTCCCTCTCTCAAAGGGGAGAGCAGCCTATGGTCCTCTGGGACTATGGTGACTTTCAGATCAGGTAATCCTGAATACTGCAGACCCCATGCCAACCAATCTCCGGTTTGGTTGCTGAAATAAGGGCTTGTCTCATTATTGACATTATCCAGGGGCCTAATGCTCCTTTTAGGTGTCTGCCAGGGGTGGTTCCATATCACCCAGAATATATGGCATTGAACATGCACCCTTCTCTTTTACAATGTGGGAGATTGACCACTAAATTCAAACTCATCGCACCCATTTTCTTGCAAATCTGACCCAACCCAGTCCAATTGTACCACCAGCCGTTACTTGTACCTCTGAGGCCTTAAAGTTGTGGGTTCAATTCTTGCCCTGGAATCTGAGAGCAAACATAAAGACTGGCCATCCAGTGCAATACTGAGGGACCGCTGTACTGTCGAAGGTGCCCACTTTGTGAAAATACTTTAAACTCAGGCTGCACCTGCCCTCTCAGGTGGAGATAAAGAATCCCTTGACATTATTTTAAAGACAAGCAGGGAAGTTATTTCCTGTTTCCCTGCCAATATTTATCTTTCAATCAACATCATAATAATAGAATATCTGGTAATTGACATGTTTCTATTTGTGTAAGTTTGTTATGTGCACATTATCTACCAGGTTTCCTATATTGCGACAGTAACTCTGCTTGATTGGTTTCAAAGTGCTTTGAAATACGTAGGGAGGCAGTTCAAGACACATAGATACCGGAAATCACGAAGGCTCCTTGGACCGTATCTTCCTAACCCATTGTTATGGGCCAGGGTTTAGAGAACCCCCAAAGTGTATCATGGAGGTCACCTGACCCACAACTTTTAATAGATTGTGGTATGGGGAGCACGCGGCCCACTCTACAGGTATGGTACAGCAGAAATGGACCAGTATTTTTTAAAACAAAACAATGTTTATTCTATGAACTCAAGTTAACCTTTTTAAAACAAACAGTGAATAACTTAGCAACCATTAATTCAAAGATAACCCCCAAAGAATACAACACTAAGTAATCTGTATGCTGTCCTTTTACACCCAAAAGACTTAACAAACCTCTAAACAGAAGCACATCAGGGTTTCCATTCAATACTGAAAACATTTATAATTCTGAATTCACCAAATAATTAAGAAGTAGTCCTTCATGGCAGCGATCAACAGTACAGCTGCTTTGTCTGACTTCAGCTGCAACACACTGAAAAACGAAACCAAAAGACAGACATACTCAAGCTTTTCTCAAAGTGAAACTAAAAAGTAGAACCAGAGCTCAGCTCCACCCACACTCTGACATCACTGCAGTAACATGAGCAGCCAAACATTTCTTAAAGGTACCTTTCTTAAACACCCATTTCTTAAAGGTACTCTCACATGACACCCATGACCACCACCATCTAGAAGGACAAGTACAGCAGATACCTGGGAACATCACCACCTGCATGTTGCCCTCCAAGCCAAAATCCATCCTGATTTGGAAATATATCACCGTTCCTTCACTGTTGTTTGGTCAAAATCCTGGAGTTCCCTCCCTAACAGCACTGTGAGTTCACTTACACCACATGGATTGTAGAGGTTGAAGAAGGCAGCCCACCTCCACATTTTCAAGGGCAATTAGGGACGGCGTTAATTGTTGGCGTAGGCTGCGATTCCATCATCCCATGAATGAATAAAAAAGCTTGCAAGTCCTTTCCTCACTGTGATCTTCCTCTTGGTGTTATTCCCCAAACTGCTCTGAAGGCTGGCTGGTACATTGTATACATTGCTAAGTTTTGCCTGCTAAGTACAAACTCTTTTAGTTTTACGATGCGTTGATTTTCTTCAGTTAACAGAAGATTTTCCCACCTCAATCACAGGATCAAAGGATAACATTTAATTTCAAGGGATTCTAGCTTCTGCCAGTTTGCTGATTTTGGTGTTTAGTTTTCAGCAGGATTCACAGATCTCAAGTCCTCTAAACTTTGTCGAACATGTGATATTTCTATCCCTTCAGACAGCCTGCAGATCAGCAATTCTTGCTGTTGACAGTTTTGTTGTTATCTTATATTTTTCTTCAACAGTTGTTAATTGGTTTGAAGTTATTGCTGAAGTTCTTGAAGGTCACCATACTTGGTGACTTCTCTGTTTGTTTCCCAACCATCTGGCGCACTGGACCCATGGAGAATTCCTTTCCCGGGTATACTGGGTACTTTCATTTCACTAATTAACCTCTACGGATCCTTCCTACTGAGATTTATGTCAGCGCCACATCTCAGCTTGGAGTTTCTGCTCAATTGTGTTGTTTTGTCACAATTCAGCTGAACTCAACATAACCATTGCAAGATATGGCGGCATTTGAATTGTACGTTGCGACCAGGGCATTGTGACTTTCCACATTTTTTGGTGCTAGTTTTAAAAAGACTGCACAGAAAGCAGGCCACACCTACATGTCTGGCCATGCCTTCAGAATGAAGTAGTCATCATTGAAGGTTTCGCAGATCATGCTCATTTGTGGCCTCAATGGATAAAAGATACATTTTAAAAGCTTTCAAATGTTTTGGGCTGCGCAGCAGTTAACACTGCTGCGTCACTGCACCAGGGGCACCGGGTTTGATTCCTGCCTTGGGTGACTGGGCGGAGTTTGCACGTTCTCCCTGTGTCTGAGTGGGTTTCTTCCAGGTGCTCCGGTTTCCACCCACAGTCCAAAGATGTGCAGATTAGGTGGACTGGCCACGCTAAATTTCCCCTTAGTGTCCAAAGTCTTTGGTGGGGTTACAGGGATAGGGAGGTGGAGCGGGCCTAGGTAGGGTGCTCTCTCGAAGGGTTGATGGTGGGCTAAATAGCCTCCTTCTGCACAGTAGGGATTCTCTGATTCTGAATGCAATTTTAGTCTGAATGCACTCAGAAATTGTGCCCCAATGTAATGAGAAAAAATGTTGTCTATTTTAAAAGCCACTTTCATTCATTTTAAATAGTTTCACTCAGCGATGCTGGATTGGCACTGGGATTTAAAATGTTTATCTTTTGTGACAAACCCATTTGCAGCTGTTTTCATTAAACTTCACCAATTTGACAATCTTAAATGTACAAAGAAGTTTTTTTTTAAACTGTAATGCTCGGGCTCATGTCAGATTTTGCATTTGGTGATATGCAAAAACGTTTGAACAGAAACTGAGTGGGAATTTTTTTTTTAAAAACAGGCACAATTTTGGGCGCAATTTACACCAAAATCACCGATGGCACTTAAGGTAGAAACTCCACCCCCTGATGTTGAAGGGTATCCGTACTAATATTGCAATAACGGACACAAAATCCACGGGGTTGGCCTGATTGATCTCCCCCTGCGGCTCGTGGAACACGGGTTCCACCGCTGAGGGGCGGAGGCCAACAGCGGGGCCCATTGAATCAAACAGATAAAAACCGGCCAGGATTGGAACCAAAATCTTCAGATGGTCCCGGTTGGGACTGGGTGCACGGCCTGCCATGGTTGCGGCCTTGCTTTTCTTTATTGAATAAACTTTTGAGTTTAAGCCTTCTCAGGATTCCAGTCCATGTTATAGATATGAAATGCATTAAATAGATGATCAAAAGTTATCAAAGGAAACTGTTTCCAGTTCTGGCCACCATATTTGAGGAAGTCCTGTAAGAAGTCTTACAACACCAGGTTAAAGTCCAACAGGTTTGTTGGACTCAGCAGCTCCTTCCTGAGATGAATATGATTCACCTGAAGAAAGAGCTGCGCTTCAAAAGCTACTGATTCGAAACAAACCTGTTGGACGTTAACCTGGTGTTGTAAGACTTCTTACTGTGCCCACCCCAGTCCAACGCCGGCATCTCCACATCATCCTTGAGGAAGGATGTGAAGGCTTTGGAGAGAGTACAAAGGAGATTCATAAGAATGATTCTGTGGATAAACAACTTCAACTATGTGGATAGATTGGAGAAGTCTGTTTTCCTTGGAGAAAAGAAGACTGAGAGGAGACTTGATCGAGGTATTCAAGATATTGAGGGGTGATAGGGTCAATAGTGAGCAACTGTTCCCACCCAAGAGAGCATCAAGAACTTGAGGGCACAGCTTCAAAATGATGCGCAAAAAGATTAGAAGGGATGTGAAGAAAGAGTTTTGCATCCAGCGGATCATTGGAGTCTGGAACAAACTTCCTGTAAGCTCGTTGGTGGAGGCTGATTCAATCGAAGAATTCAAAAGGGAATTGGATTATTATCTGAAAAGAGAGAATGTGCAACGTTACGGGGATAAGGCAAGCGAGCGGGGCTGGGTCGAATGCTCTTTCAGAGAGCCAGAGCAGACTCAATGGGCCAAATGTCCTCCTTCTGCACTGTAAAGGTTCTGTGATCCTGCGAAAATCTGTCTAGCTGCCATCTATGCAGCAAGACCTGAAACCATGAGTATTTGTCAGAATGTACAGCTGTGAGTTTTCCAAATTTCACCTTTACAATTCACTGGGCTGGCTCCTGATCAGGACTATCATCTCATTATATGAAACTAGACATGGAAACATGATGGGGGGGATTTTCTGCAATCCCTCGAGATGTGGTTTATGCGGTGGCAGAGGCGGGCCACCGCTGTAAACAAGGTTTCCCATTGTTCCCACCTTCCGCCGCTGGGGAACACATGACAGGGGGTCACCGTCGTTGGGACCCAAAGATCCCGCCAGCGGGAATGGCTGGAAAACCCGGCCCGGTATTTTGTTACTTTTTCTTGGCTCTTAATGGTAACCGTTCCCTCGCCCCCTTTCCCAATTGCTCCACTTCACCCAGTTGCTCAAACCAAGCGATGAGAAGTTTCAATGGATTGCTGGGAAGTAGAGCTAAATGGCACAGTGCTAATTCTCTGTAGTTACATCTCATGCAGTTAATAGATACCATCATTATCAGTTGTTATATTTTTTGGTTGCTGCACAGAGAAAAGGTATGGAGGTACCCACACTCTGGATTCTTTTGAAACACGATGAGAGGTTTATTAAAGATGTTGCTCATACAATCAAGATGGTGATCTGCTCAAAGACATCATTACACATCATGTGACGCAGAACCAGCAAGAATGTATTCCCAGATACATAACACCAGTGGAAAGGAGGCATCATAGACATTTTACAAGAGTCGTCGGATTAGTAAAAGCTCAGGGAGGGAAATGTGCCACTTGTCAGATCATGCAGCCTCCTCACATCAAACTCAAAGTTAACATGAATAGAAAGGGCTTTCGTTCCATGAATGGGTGGCACAGTGGTTAGCACTGCTGTCTCACAGGGACCCGGGTTTGATTCCGACTTTGGGTGACAGTCCATGTGGAACTTGCACATTCCCTCTGAGTCCGGTTTCCTCCCACAGTTCAAGGATGTGCAGGTTAGTTGGATTGGCCGTGCTAAATTGCCCCTTACTCTCCAAATGTATGTAGGTTGGGTGGATTGGCCATGATCAATGCATGGGATTGTGGGGATGGGGTGGGGTAGTGGGTTTAGGTAGAGTGCTCTTTTGGAGAGTCAGTCGTGGCCCGATGGGCTGAATGGCCTCTGTCTGCTCTGTAGGGATTCTGTGATTCTGTAAACATTGAGCTGGCGTTAGATGAAGCAACATCAATGGGCACAAGTCAGTGGATAAAAGATAAAGTCTGCTGGACAGCACTTTTAGAGGAGTGTTTCTTGGCACTAATTCCCTGCTATTCAACTCCATTTTTCCATTTTTGGGGGTATTGGCAAGGAACACCCCATCAAGGTCACTCTTTCAGTCATTTCTTGCACTGATGAGCTCAGCTCACCAATGCAGGAAGACTATTCACGGATCGGGACGATTTTTTAAAGGTAACCCGGCCTTTTGACCCCGCACTGTGGCTTCAAGGTCCCCACCCCCCTTTCACCTCACTTTCCTCTTCTGGGAACTTGAGTACTCCCTCATCCCACCTCTTATGGGAAAAGCAGAGGTAACCTGGCACCTGGGCACCTTGGCACTGCAAGCCTGGCAGCCTGGCAGTGCCCTGCTATCCTGACAATGCCACCTGAAAACCCTGGAAGTGCCAGTGCCCAGGTGGCAGTGCCAAAGTGCCAGGCTGGTAGTGCCAATGTGCCCAGGTGCCATGGGGAGTGCCAGCTTATCACCATGCCCAGTGCCCAACCACCTGGGGACCTCAGCTCCCCAGCGCAACCCCCATAACCTTGTCAAGAGTACCAAACGATGCCAAGTTGATGCCTTGCTGGTGAAGCTGATGAATCCCGGACCCTGGGTGAATTGGGCGAGCGCATATTAAAATGAGCCTAAATATGCATGCCTGGACATTTTCCAGCGAGACTGAAGCCCAGATTGTGACCCACTGCGAAATTCCGTAGAATCTCACGAGATGTTTCGAGCGTCGCGATTCCCAATGAAGGCCTCTCACAAGATTCAACGGCCTTGTCCCAACTCCAAGTCAGGCGCAATGAGGCTGCTGAATCGCGCCCAATATGTCAGTCAATTCATTGTAACTGGGAAGCTATCAAGATGTTTTTCTTCTCCAATAATCCGCACAAATGGTTTAAAAACCTTGATCGATGGTTGCTTAGAGACCAGTGTGAGTTCTGCGACTATTGCTGATGAAGCCATGCCCCCTGCCTACCATAATGAGATCCTCCTGGAAAAGCAATGGACCAAGGATACGTGTGATTGATGGGCAGTGGGGAGGGAGGTCCAGCAACTCTGAAAAGGTTGCTGTTTGTCATTGAAAAAGAGCTGATTTTCTGGCCCACCCAATAAATGGCACAAAGTTTATTTCAGTAACTGTTGCCTGGGCCAAATTGCCTCTACTTCTTCAAATAATTTAGAAACATAGGGCAGGAGTTCCCATCAATTCACGGCAGCGGGAGTCTCCAGTCCTGCATAAGTGAACGGGAGATTTGATTGAGCACTGAATTCTCCGCCCTGGCTGGGCCAGTAATTCAGAGACCCAGAGTAATGTTCTGGGGACCCGGATTCGAATCCCACCATGGCAGATGGTTAAATTTGAGCTCAATATAAATATGGAATTAATAGCCTAATGATGACCATGAAACCATTTGTTAAAAGCCATCTGGTCCTTTCGGGAAAGAAATCTGCCATCCTTTCCTGGTCTGGCCTACATGTGACTCCAGACCCACAGCATCACCCGCAACTTCACCACACCTCAGTTGTGTATGTTTATTCATATATAGAATTCATGTTGTTTTTAGTAGCTGCATGGGATGAAGCCAAGTATTACAAGATTTGTGTTTGACAAGATACTTGCCAAACTAAGTGTTGACGCCCTCGTAAACGCCGTCGCCTTTCCCGACGGCGTCAACATGGCCTTAGGATCAGCAATTCAGACCCCTACAGGGAGCCAGCGCGGCACTGGAGCAACTCACGATCACGATCACGATCCCGGCATCAGATGGGCGCAGCGGGTCTGCGCATGCGCAGTGAGACAGGCGCGATTGCCGCTCATGTGCGGTGTCTCCCTTCTCCGCGCCCGCCCCGACGCAACATGGAGGGACCGGTGCGGAACAAAGGAGGCCCCCAGCCCGAGAGGCCGGCCCGCTGATCGGTGGGCCCCGATCGCGGGCCAGGCCACGGCGGAGGACCCCCCCCCCGGGGTCGGACACCCCCTCTCCCCCCACATGTTGCCCCCGGATCCTTCAACGCTGAGGCCCCGCCGGGTAAGACCAGGTTAGAACGGCACCGGCGGGATTCGGGATTTTTTGTACGGCCGCTCGGCCCATCCTGGGCGGAGAATCGGCGGGGGGGGGGGGGCGGGGACACCCCGTAGAGAGGCCCCCGACCGGCACTGCGCCGACCGTGCCGGCGCCAACGGCATCGATTCTCCGCTCCCCGGAGAATCGCGTCCCGCCGTCGGCGCAGCGTGGCACGATTCGCGCCGGTCGTGGCGATTCTCCCACCCGGCCTCAGGGTGAGAGAATCCCACCCGTTGTCTCTATACTTCATTATGACCTGGCAGGTGGTAATTGCCATGCTAACTAAATCACAGTTAACATCCAGTCTGAGTAGTCCCAGTCTGAGCACAGGCACATTTGGACAAACTGGACAGAATCTTACCAGAATTTGGCAAAATGTCAGGCTCAGACAGGAAACTGGTGTGCAAATCTCCAGTTGTACAGACAAGTTTTCTCACGGAATCTTGAGCCTCTTTGCCAAAACAAAATGAGCGGGTGTGGTATATGCCATCACAATGATAGGACGGGCCTCATAGAGCCGGGAACCGGCTGCAAATCCATCATTGATGGGTGCCCCGCTGGCAGTGGAATGGGAATAGAAGGATGTGGTAGGGAGTCCAGCAGTGGGAACACAAAACTTTCAGCAGTGAGTATTGGCAGTCATTTTTTAAATCCAACCACTGCATTATCTGACTTCCCAGGTTTCTCAATTAGCGAAGAGGGCAACTGTGGAGCAGCAGCAGAAAACACTTGAGGTTCTGTCAGTCTTTCTAGAATCAGCTCAAACTATTTGAGAGAGATTGGAGGAGTCAGTCCCCAGCATGACCGCCATGATGTCCCAGGCCTTTGAGCTGATGGTTACGTCCATAGAAAGAGTGGCCAGCTGTATGGGCCACCGGATAGGGCAGTCGACCAAGTACCAGCTGACCCTCATCAATGGCCTACACACTCAGACAGTCACCTTGTTGAGGACTGAGGAAAATCTCACCATTCAGCACCTCAGCGAAGGGCAGCAGGGTGCTCTCTGCCTCTGCAGATTGCGCTCAAGTTAAAAATAAAAGTCAACAGGATCCCATTAACTTTCCAACACACTGGCAGTTTCAACTGTTTTAACCTGTACCAAAAACCTACCCCCTCCTCATGTCAATTTAAAACATCCTCCCTTCTGACATCGACCAGAACATATTCACCTATCTTTCTCTGATAGCATATTGTACTCAATTCGTAGTGCAAATTTTTGCACTGCAAACATTGAGAGTGGTTTAATAATCTTCTCCATCACAATAAAAAGGAATCAGACCAGTGGCTCTTTAAGAGCTGCGAACTAGCAGGAAACTGCTCCCCCATTGCATCAATCCCACCCCTCTACAGCCTCTTGATGATTATTTCTCATGTATTGGAACTCTATTATGATGGGAAGAGCTGATCTCATCACATCCATTAAGGCCAGCTCTCTGAGGCTTTCCGACTGAACCTATCTGCCAGGAACCCAAAATCAGTGACACAATTTCTGTTACTTCAGTGGCTCTTTTCATTTTTACTGTTGAATATGACAACAAGGCCTTATTGGCTGCTGTGCTTTGAGGCTGTTTTTGTTTGATAAATGTCAATGGCTTTTTGTTGTTTTTTTGCCACATAGAAGCCTCAAGAAATGCCGGCAGTCGAGAATGAAGAGAGAAAATATAAATAAATCTCTCTGTTCCAACCTGTGTAAATCTCTAACAAGCTAATACACACTGACACTCCATAAATATAGTACGATGCACAATTCTTAAATCATTTATTTTATTTAGTCTAAGCTATCAAATCAATACAAATATTTTAGAATGTGCTTTCTTTGGACTTATTCACAAATCAAAATATATATTTCTGTTAAAATAGCATTTCCATTATGTTGGAATTTATGTTGGAATGATAAAAGAAACGCATTGCATTTATAGTGTGCCTTTACAATCTTAGGACATCCCATAGCATTTGACAACCAATGAATTATTTTTGAAGTGTAGTCACTGGGCAATGTCGGTAAGTTAACAACTAATTTGAACATAGCAAAGCTCCAAAAACAACCCAGGAAACCAGACAGCCGAATGGAGACAAGACCTATAGGATCCAACAGGTAAATGTTTTTACAGCACGGCTTGTGGACCAGGTGGAGGAGGAGTTTTCGCCCCACTCATCCCCAAGCTAACCTGCCATGATCTGTCTACTTCCCATCAATCAGCTGCCCACCCTGTGATCTAATCTACATTCCCTCCTCCGCCCATTAGCGACTCATGATTCCAGTCCTCATGCAAATATCACCTTTCGTGATCTTCTCTACCGCCCCCCTCACAACTATAGTCTTATCCGAAACAAGCTCTCTCCACGCAAAAACTCTTCCCCTTTTCCTCCTCTCTGTATTCTCCATGTGACCAGCTATCCTAACCACTAACAGTCAGCCTTGAAACCGCCTCATAAATTACTGGACCCATGGCTCCTTACATACGTAATGTTGTTGATGTGTCAAGTCAGGAATTTTATATTCAAAACAATGTTTTGTCCCAACACAACACCACCCCCTTTTCCCACTGGACCATCTGTCACTTTTTCTTAAGTTTTGATTTCACTGATCACTGACCTTTGTTCTCCCGTTAACATATTCTGCTACCTTACCTTAAAGCCACTATCAGCACCTTCCATAATCCTTAACACTACATTAAACACTTCATCTGCCTTGTGCCCTGCATACCTTGGTTGCAATATCTCCCAGCTCCTACCTACCACTGACCATCTACATTGCTCCACCTGATTTACCCCCTTTTAAACTGGATAAAATCCATTCCCATTTTTCCCTTTCTTGAGCTCTGAAGAGTCATACAGACTTGAAACATTATCTCTGCTTCTCTCTCCACAGCTGCTGCCAGACCTGCTGAGGTTTTCTTGCATTTTCTGTTCTGATTCCATATTTCCAGCATCCACAGTATTTTACTTTTATTATATGAGTTTTTCTTTCGTAGTTTGAAAAATGTTCAAATCGCCAACACCTTAATGTGGTAAACACCTTTCACTTTCCAAATATTCTTTGGGAAAGCTCATCTTCAATAAGATTCTGTCCATTAAGTATGCAGCCTGGAAACAGGCAATTGTGACCAACTGATCCATATTGGAATTGCGTCACATGTGTCTCCTTCTACCATCTATATCTTTATATTATTTTGACGCTCATGCTTATCTAGCTTCCTCTTCAATGCATCTTACAGAATACTGAGAGGCCTAGATAGAGTGAGAGGATATTTCCACGAGTAGGAGAAACTAGAACCTGAGGGCACAGCCTCAGGCTGAAGG
The DNA here is from genome assembly GCF_047496885.1 of Scyliorhinus torazame. Taxonomy (NCBI): domain Eukaryota; kingdom Metazoa; phylum Chordata; class Chondrichthyes; order Carcharhiniformes; family Scyliorhinidae; genus Scyliorhinus; species Scyliorhinus torazame. Next base: position 110,042,265 of record NC_092725.1, on the reverse strand, counting down.
GACAATCCTTTAAAAAAAAGGAATGAGGAGGAATTTCTTGAGCCAGATGGTGGTGGAGTCCAAATCATCAAGCATCTTTAATACAGAGATAGATAGGTTCTTGATTAATAAGTGGATCAAGGGTTATGGAGAGAAGGCAGGAGAATGGGGGTGAAAAACATATCAACCATGATTGAATGGCCTAATTCTGCTCCTATGTCTTATGGCCTTATCTATGTTCTACGCCTGAACTATTCCTCAGGAATATCTCTTTGGGTAAAGAGGATTCTCCTGAATTCCCTACTGGGCATTTTCTCTGGTACCTAAACGATCATAATAATAATCTTTATTGTCACAAGTAGGCTTACATTAACACTGCAATGAAGTTACTTTGAAAAACCCCTAGTCGCCGCACTCCGGCGCCTGTTCGGGTACACTGAGGGTGAATTGAGAATGTCCAAATTGCCTAACAGCACGTCTTTCGGGACTTGTGGGAGGAAACCGGAGTACCAGGAGGAAACCCACGCATACACAGGGAGAACGGGGAGAACTTGCAGACTCCGCACAAACAGTGACCCAAGCTGGAAATCAACCCTGGGACCCTGATTCTGTGAAGCAACAGTGCTAACCACTGTGCTAACATGCTGCCCCTTCTAATCCTTCAAATCCTTCTAATACTTAAAAGACATCTGCCAGGTCACCTTTTACCTGGTTAAAAAACAGGATTCTGCATTTTTACACCTGCTGAATGCTCAGTCAAGCGAATAGGAAAGGAAATCACATTCATGTATGTCTACAGGTGCGAACCCATTACATAAAGCAATTTGCATGACACCACCAATTCAGATACTTGCTATGTGTACCACAGACTTAGACAGAAGTGAGTCTATTTGACCAACGCTTTTAGGCTTCCTGCATATATTAAGTATGAGCTTTTAAGCCTCTTGATCATTTAATATTTTATTACATAGCTGTTAAAATCATTTTAGGTCAATGTTTCTTCACCGGCCTTACTTCGTTATTTTAGCCTTGCAAATGAAATTGCAGCTTATGAATAGTTATTATCCCGCCAAAATGTTTTTGCAGCTCGCTCAAAAACAACAGGTAGGAATAATAGGCACAGCTTGATTATGTGCTTTGCCTGAAATATCCCTTGTTTTTATCTTTCTTCCGCTTCTGTTTTCTATTACGCTGTCACGAATCTAATTTAGTCTGTTTGGACCATCTTTTTGAGGCTATGACTAATATTCATTGGTGCCAATGTTAGAACCACAGGGACTAACTTAATAACACACGGCTGGGCTGGATTGAATGCTTATTTTGGTATGGTACTTTTCTTCATTGGTAAAACCAACTGAACAGCTCAAATAGCAGCGTGAATGTTATAACAAGGTGGATCATTTATTAAAAGAAGGAATGGATTAGAAAATTGCATAATCTTCAACTATTTGAATGATGCATATCCTTTTTGCAAAAATCATCCATTTGGTAACAAAATCATCCATTTTGTGTCAGAACCGGGATAAATCACTGAATATAATTTTTGCGAAACCGTTGCTGTTCTACAAAAAGTGCCACAGATGAAACCATAATTATTTTTTGAATAAAAGGATGAGAAGTCGAACTCTGATGCCGCAATTTTATGGATGTAAAACAGGCAAAATTAGGCCAATTTTGGTGGACAGGTCCCCAGAGTATGCCTGAAAGGTGACTCTGAAAAACTGATTTGTTGCAATCCTGAGGCTGGATTCTCTGTTTTTGGGACTAAGTCTTCACGCCGTCGTGAAAACTGTGGTCTTTTACACCATTAAACCGGCATCAAAAGGCACAGATTCCCTGTTTTGCTGGGGCCTAGCAGGGAGCCGTCGTAGATCCTGCAGTTCTGGCTGCTGATATGGCGCCCAACACTTTCGGGTCAGAGGCCGTGCATGCGCACCATGGCGGATTCAGCCCACGGACCTGGACCGGCAAAGTAATGCCCCACATTGGCCGCTCGCGCACCCTGGACCGCCTGTCCACATAGACCCAGCCCCGAATGAAGCCCCCCCCACTGTCCCCAATCGGCCCTCCCCCGACTGTGGCGGACCCGGACTGAGTCCCGCAGCTGCCTTGCGAGGTTCCCGATTTCGGCATTGGGGAGCGGAGAATCTAGCCCCTGGTGTCAGATTTGACCCTGAGATGAGGTTCTGATCAGATATACCTGCCATTGCTGTGGGAAAGTGGTGGATATTGTCACAGGATTACTGATGTTCTCCCTTTAGGGAAGGAAACATAACACCCTACATGACGGGGGAGTGACCACTCAGCTCCCTGTGATAATAGTGTCAGGTGGAGGATTAAGCCTTCTCACATGTGATTGCTTTAAAGAAATCAAGTTGAATTGGGCAGAGATTTTCATTGTGGGAAGGGTGTCTGTAGAATTGCTAAGGAAATACAACAACCTCTTCTGTGACAAAAATCAAAGAGCTACAAGCTGAGATTTCTGTTGATTCAGAGGTGACTCCCCAAATATTTAAGGCAAGACCTGTAGCATTTGCCTTGCAAGAGAAAGTGGATACTTACTGAGTTGAACAGGTTGGAAGAACTAGGCATCATCCAGTCAATTGAGTTCTCCGAATGGGCAGCACCTATAGTCCCCGTATTGAAACTGGAAAACAGCATCAGCATTTGCAGCAATTATAAGCTTACAGTTAATCAGGCCACCAAGCTGGATCAATATCGATATTAAGGAATTAAAGACCTACATGCAAAGCTTGAATGGAGGTCAATCTTACACAACGCAATATAGGAATAACGCTTACCAGGAATTTGAATTAGATAATTAATCCTGGAGGTATATTACGATAAACACTCAAAAAGACCTATTCCAGAACATGTGCCTACCTTTTGGTATGTCTTCAGCATGTGCAATATTCCAAAGGACAACAGAGAGTCTGCTACATGGACTACCACAGGTTGTAGTATACCGTTATGATGTCCTTATAAGTGGATGAACAAAGGCCGAACATCTAACAAACTTAGAAGAGGTATTAAAGAGGTTGCATTTCACCTCCAGAAAGAGAAGTGTATTATTCAAACCACCGTGTGGATGCTCAAGGATTACACCACGTGGAAGGCAAGGCCAAGGTGATAAAAGGAGGAGTCTGCTCCCACAAACAAAACTGAACCCAAATTGTTTTTGGAGATGGCAAGCTACTATGAATGTTTTTTTTAATAAACATATCAAAGCTACTGGCTAGCCTTTCATATTCTGCTAACGAAACACCATTGTTTTGGGAGGAAGCTTTCAATATAGAAAAGCAATTGCTACAGTCCTCAAAGCTGTGAGTACACTTTGACCCATCTGAAGAACTGATATTGTCCTGTGACACCTCTTCACATAGCATTGGCGAAGTGTCGTCCATGAGATGGACAACGGCTCTGCAAGGCCGATATGGTATGCGTCAAGAATCCTCTCAGAGGCTGTAAAAGGTGACTCACACATCGAGAAGGAAGGACTATCAATCGTCTTCGGGGTCAAGAAATTCCACAAGTACTTACATGGGAGACAGATGTACCATCATTTTTGATCACAAACCACTGTTGGGCCTCATCAAAGAGGGCAAAGCTATCCGGTCGATAGCCTTGGCAAGAATTCAACAATGACCATTAATTCTGTCTGCCTACGAATATACTTACAAGCACTAACTTGGACCACCGATAATGAATGTGGACACCTTTAGCTGCCTACCCTTGCAAGAAAGGGTAGATATCACATATACTCCAGTCCCACAAGAAATCATCTTGACATCAATTTTTTTAGACACATTGCCAGTCATGGTGAAGCAGATCAGGAACGGGACCAATCGAGATCCACTTCTGTTCAAAGTGAGAGACAAAATAATTATAGGATAGATAAATGAGCACGTTTCGGAGGAAATTAAACTATTCTTTACCCGAATGAATGAATTGAGTTGTCAGGATGACATCATACTCTGGGGAGCAAGAGCAGTAATTCCTGTCCCAGGCAGAGAGCTGCTCCTAACTGAATCATACGTTGCTCATCCTGGCATCACTGAGATGAAGATGTTTGCCGAGAGTTATATGTGGTGGTCTTGTCTTGATGCTGATATCGAGAAGCTAGTCAAGAACTGTCAACAGTGACAACTGCTACAAAGGTTGCCTGCTACAGCCCTTGGGAATGGCCTGACCAGCCATGTGCATGAATCCAGATCAATTATGTTGGTTCATTCCTGGGCATAATATTTTTGTTCATGATCGACGCACACGCTAATGGATGGAGATTTTTGAGGTGAAGACCCCTACATTGCATGCTACCATCAATAGATTATGCCAATGCTTTTCAACGCACTTATTACCTGAAATCATAGTATCAGACAATGGAACCGTATTCACAAGTGCTAAATTTCAGAACTTCACCAATCCTAATGTACTAAACACGTCAGAACTGCGCCTTACCACCCAGCATAAAATGGATTAGCTGAGAGAGCTGTCCAAACTTTCAAGTGTGGCCTAAAGAAAGCATCAGGTGCAACCTTAGAAAACAGAGTCTCACGATTCCTCCTTAGCTATCGTACCACTCCACATACAACAACGGCAGAGCTGCTAATGATACATCATCAAAGAACGAGACTGAGCTTCATGTTTACAAATTTGACGGGTAGGGTAGAGGCCATGCAACGTAATCGGAAAGCAAGCCATGAGTCACATAGTACAGCATGGACATTATGGTAAATGAAGCCGAATATGTGAGAAACTTTGTGAGTGGATCAAGTTAGATCCCCAGAATTATTGTCTCTAAGACTGAACCCATTTCATACCAAGTGGATGTGGAGGGTTAGATTTTTCGTAGACACGTGGACCACTTGAGAAATATAGAGAAACTCCAGCAGTCGGTGTTGCCATCAAGAAATGTTTCCAATCCCATAAACATCAAAGTATCTGATTGATCTGTTATAGACATAACTGATGTCTTCTTGGCAGCAAATACCGATGAACGTCTGTACTGGAAGAGATATCCATTATTGCACTCAATGTTGATCCTGGGGAAGCAACCCAGACAACAAAATTGCACCGCTCGCCAACGCTCAGGAAATTCCTTCACTGACCCGAGTTATAATTGTCCAACTCATGTATATGTTTATTAGGATTTAGGACAGCGTAAAACTTAAAACACACAAGATTATATTTATACCATTTAAATTGGCCTTACAGAACATCCCCCCCCCCCCCCCCCCCCACACACACACACACCAAAAAAAATTCCATTTAGTTAGACTTACAAATAAACATCCCTTTAGGCAACAGTCCCTATAGATATTAAATCTATTTAAAAATCCAGAAATATTACCACAAGCTGCAATCCACTATTGCTCCAGGAAAGATAAGTCATTGAGCTTCTCTCTCTTTCTCTTTCTCTCTCTCTCACTCATTGAAAGTCCAAGGAGTTAAATAAAACTCTGTTTCCTGGAACAAAAAGGCACCTCCTTGCGGTGGTTGAAGGCTCCTTACAGTTCTGTCCGATCACAGCACTCTTGTCAGGAGACCTTACATGGCCACATCTAGCATAGCTTCCAACCTCGTTTAAAATATATTTTTTCCTCTTTCATATTTTACTAATTGTCCTTCTTTAAATATAAACTATCCTTCTTTGAAATGTACCTTTGCCAGGATATAATACCATTTTTTTGTTGCCCTATGGCCACAACTTTGGGGTAAAATAAAATTTAATAACCTTGCCTTATTTATTATGATTTATTGTTAGGTTGTAAATTAATTCTTACCTCCCTTGAAATTCAACAGCTAAAAGTTCAAACCATCACTTACCTCCTAATACAAATTCCTACCAAGGTTGTGTTTACTTGCAGAACATCCAACTGGACCACATTCACTTCAAATGCTTGCTTTTCACAGCAATCTCATTTCATAGTCTCAATTACATAGATGTTCAGCTCCCAGCTTAATTATGTTAGTCACATACACAGACAGACATACTCAACATTTCCACAGACCAACACAATATCCTCAGAAATATTTAAAAAAATAAAATTTTCTTCACAGGCTGAAGATTAACCATTGTCATATTGAATGGTGGAGCAGATGGTCTTCCTCTGGTCCTGTTCTCAGTCTAATGCACTCCTAGCCTATCTCCCACATTCTACCAAGTTTAAATGTGAAATTACCCCAAAATGTTATTGTTCATGTCGTTATTCACACTAAGTCTGGTTCATCCATCATCGACATCTATCATCTACATTTCCCTCTTTGACCAAGCTCTTGTTTCCTTATGTGGCTCACTGCCAAATTTTGCATTATAGTGTTCCTATGGAGTGCCTGGGATAATTTATTACATTAAAGGTGTTATATAAATATAAGCTATTGTCTGGTAAAGCAACTCATTTTAATTGGATTATACGCTTTGTTATTTAACAGTAGGATCAATCGAAAGATATTGTAAATACGATATTGACTATTGATTATTTAAGTAAAACACTCCATGGAATTTGCCTGTAGCTCCTTTAAGCGCATGGCTTTATAGTTATTATGCCTGACATCACTCATTAATTTAATTCCTGATTAAAGCACTGCCCGTCCTTGTATATTTTTTGGTAACATTCATATAAAGTTGCTGATTTTTCTTTTGGTACTTCTGGCAAAATCAACTTCAGATCAGTGCTGATGTGCAAATATGATAAGCATGTTACCAAAGTAATGAATACCACAGATCATACTCCATTAAATTAATTATGTCTGCAAGCATTTCTCATATTGAACTGTCACGAATATTTTACCAACACAGAACACTGTCCTGAAGAGCAGTTTAAATTATATTTAATCATCGCTTCATCTAATGTACCTACTGTTGCGGTTCGTTAAACGGTCTACAGTGTGTATCAAATTGTATAAAGGCTTTGCAATGTCTAATACAACCTAAAGGTCTGATCATTGTCAGGGCTGTTAGCCAAGAAAGTACAGATGCATATTGCTTCTGACAGAAGTTCTATTCATGTGGTGGCAACATTTTCTTCCTTCCCTTTTCCTGGCTTGGAGTGAGGTATTTGGCTGAATTATCCATTTGGGAGACTAAAGTGTCCCGACCAGAACTGAATCGTGTGCAATTCGCATTCCTGATGGGGGCACTGTTTGTTCTGGGATTCAGGAGGTGGGCCAACACTCTGCCGGCATGAATTGAATGCAATTCCCAACCCTGTTGCCGGAAGTTTCACTGGGGTCAGAATTCGTGTTAAAGAACTTGTGAAGCTGGAGCTGCTTGTGAGCGTTCCTCTCGTCACACACACTCTCATTCCAACCCCAACATGGCTCAGAGAAGACGTGTCCTCTTGAATTTGAGAGTCTGGAGTGGACTCATTGAGGAGAGGAGGGACACCCTCTTCCCCAGGGAGAACGGACAATGCTCACCCTCCTAAACAGCGCCTGGGAAGAGGTGGCAGAGGCAGCCAGTGCTGTCAGCCTCACTAGAAGGAAACAGCTGATGATCTGGGTTGTGGGTGTCACTGGTGAGTCCTCTGCTCTGAGAGGGGCAGTGTGCCAGGGACGGTTCCAAATGCCACTGTGCAGGTGTCCTTTGTTTGGGGTGAGCTCTGCTAATCCCCAGCTTCTCTTGCAGTGGGACTGTGCTCCTGAGGAGTACCAACACTTGGTGTGCCAGCAACTGCGCGTGGCCTCGCTCATCCCCTTGATGATACTGCTGGGGTATGAGGGTTTCCAGAGGTGCAGTCTGGTGGGCTCCCACGTGATCAGAGGCTCTCTGAGCATTCACAGGACACAGTGAGCAGTCAGCAGTGTGAACACTTAGGAGACTGTACGTCGCACCAGAGTGGTGCATTTAAATCACAAATTGCAACAATGGTGGTAAGAGCCAGGCCACTCCAATCGCGAGGGGGACACCAAAGTCATTCGTGGTACTCCCCTGGTCCAGGCAAGAAACACCCCAGCAGGCCTGACACATTTTGAGAGTTTTTTTAACTTCTTGCTGCCCCTCAACAGCCATGGCACCCAGGCCCTGCTTGTAAATATTTGCAACAATTCATGCTCGTGTGACTCCACCTGACAGGGGTGAAGCATCGCGGACGGGTGGAGTATACTTGTGTCCAACCTGCTAATGAGATTTAAATCCATGCAAATGATGGTTTTACCTTGGGGCCAGCCGGTGCAGGGCGTGAACTTAACTGACGCTGGGACTGGAGCATTGCACTGGAATCGATGCGGGGCGTAAATCGCAATTTGTGCATGACTCGCTATTCTGCGCCCGATCGCAATTCTAGCTGCCAGTGTCGGGAGGCAGAGAATTCAGCCCACTATATAAGAATGCATATTCATAGAAATCATAGAATCCCTATAGTGCAGAAGGTATCCATTCGGAGCACCCCACCTATGCCCATTCCCCCGCCCCATCCCTGTAACCCCACCCAACCGTTGGACACTAATTTAGTATGACCAGTCCACCCAACCTATACATCTTTGGACTGTGGGAGCAAACCGTAGCAACGGGAGGAAATCCACGCAGACACAAGGAGAAGGTACAATATCCACACAGACAGCTGGAATCAATCCTGGGTCCCTGGCACTGTGAGGCTGTAGAGCTAACCGTGCCACCGTGCCGCCCTATAATGGACAAAAAAGTTCAGCTCTCAAGCCTGTTCCATTATTCAATGAGATCATGGCTGATTTGAATCCTAACTCCACCCATCTTAGCTCCAAATCCTTTAATTCATTTGTCGAACAGAAATCTATTCATATCAGACTTGAAATTATTAATTGAACTAGAATTTATTGCTTTTTTGTTGGAGAGAGTTTCACACCCACCTGTACTGATAAATATTTCCTGCCCTCAATTGTCCATTTTTTATATGTTAGCCTCGATTTGGAGAGTTAGCTATTTACCATTAAATGGCATCACAACTGAGCCAGATCCCGTTCACCCAAAATCCACACATAGTGCTCAGTGCCCCTGGATAGACATCAGCAAGGATCAGCTGATGTGAGACCAATGATTCCAGTCACATGTTTAATGATTGTAAAATAGTTTGAGGTGATCTGAAGTGATGAAAGATGCTGAATAAAACACTTTTGTTCTTTGTACCTAATGAGACATCCTGGATTGTAGATTCACCATTGGATTAGATTTGGATTTGGGGTTATTGTCGCGTGTCTCGAGTTACAGTGAAAAGAATTGTTGTGCATACAGTCCGGACAGATAGTTCCACAAATGAAAAACGTAGGACATACAATAGATACAATGCAAATACATAGACAGCAGGTGAAGCATATGGAACGTAGTACTACTCGGTTGGAAAAATGCATGGAGAGATCAGTTCAGTCCATAAGAGTGTCATTCAGAAGTCTGGTAACAATGGGGAAGAAGTTGTTTTTGAATTGTTAGTGTGTGTTCTCAGACTTTTGAATCTCCTGCAACCGTTTGGAAGAGAGAATAACACGAGTGGGAGAGGACTTTGATTATGCTGCCGCTTTCCCACGGCAGCAGGAGGTGTAGACAGAGTCAATGAATGGGAGGCGCCTTCACGTGATGGCCTGAGCTGTGCTCACGACTCTCTGTAGTTTCTTACAGTCTTGGGTCGAGCAGTTGCCACACCAGGCTGCAATGCAGCCAGCTAAGATGCTTTTTATAGTGCATCTGTAAAAATAGGTAGGAGTCAATGTGCACCAGCTGAATTGCCTTAGTTTCCTGAGGAGGTATAGGCGGTGCTTTGTTTTCTTGGTCATAGCGTCGATGCGGTTGAACCGGGCCAGATTGTTGGCGATGTCCACACATAGGAATTTGAAGCTATCAACCATCTCCAGCTCAGCACCACTGATGCAAACAGGGGTGTGTACGATACTTTGTTTCCTGAAGTCAATGACTAGCTGCTTAATTTTGCTGATGTTGACGGAGAGATTATTGTCATTCCACCATGACAGTAGGTTCTCTATCTTCCTCTTATATTCTGACACAGTCGAGGATCCAGTTGCAGAGGGAGGAGCCAAGTCCTAGGTTTTGGAGTTTGGATATGAGCTTGGCTGGGATTATGGTGTGCAGTCAATGAATAGGAATCTGGGGCGAGATTCTCTGACCCCCCCGCCGGGTCGAAGAATCACCGGGGGCTGGCGTGAGTCCCGCCCCCCACCGGTTGCCGAATTCTCCGGCACCGGATATTCAGCAGGGGCGGGAATCGCGCCGTGCCAGTTGGCGCCCCCCCCCCCCCCCCCCCCCCCGCGTTTCTCCGGCCCGAATGGGCCGAAGTCCCGCCGCTAAAATGCCTGTCTCGCCAGTGTAGATTAAACCACCTACCTTACCGGCAGGACAAGGCGGCGCGGGCGGGCTCCGGGGTCCTGGGGGGGGGGTGCGGGGCGATCTGGCCCCGGGGGGGGGGGGTGCCCCCACGGTGGCCTGGCCCGTGATCGGGGCCCACCGATCCGCGGGCGGGCCTGTGCCGTGGGGGCACTCTTTCCCTTCCGCCTTCGCCACGGTCTCCACCATGGCGGAGGCGGAAGAGACTCCCTCCACTGCGCATGCGCGGGAATGCCATCAGCGGCCGCTAAAGCTCCCGCGCATGCGCCGCCCGGAGATGTCATTTCCGCGCCAGCTTGCGGGGCACCAAAGGCCTTTTCCGCCAGCTGGCGGGGCGGAAATTCGTCCGGCGCAGGCCTAGCCCCTCAAGGTTGGGGCTCGGCCCCCCAAGATGAGGAGCATTCCGCACCTTTGGGGCGGCGGATGCCCGACTGATTTGCGCCATTTTGGGCGCCTGTCGGCGGACATCGCGCCGATACCGGAGAATTTCGCCCCTGATGTAGGAGTCGTTGTTGTATGGCGGCACGTTGGCATAGTGGTTAGCACTGCTGCCTCACGGCGCTGAGGACCCAGGTTTGATCTCGGCCCGGGTTACTGTCCATGCGGAGGTTTCACATTCTTTCATGTCTGTGTGGCTCTCATCCCCCACAAGCCAAAGATGTGCAGACTAAGTTGATTGGCCATGCTAAATTGCCCCCTAATTTGAAAAAAAAAATTGTATGCTCTCAATTTCTAAGAAGAAAAAGGAGTCCTTATTGTCGAGATGCTCCAGGGATGAGTGTAGGATGAGGGAGATGGCACCTGCTGTGGACTGGCTGCGGCGGTATGCGAATTACATTGCCTCCTTGGTTCTATGGTTAATACATTTAGACAGTTCTGGTTAGAACATCACTGAGAATATTGGGTCCAGTTCTGGTTACCATACTTTAGGAAGGTTCTGGAGAGGGTTCAGAGGAGGTTTACCAAAATGAGTCCAGGGATGAAAGATTACAAGGTTAGGTTGGAGAAACTGGGGTTCAGGAGTAAAGGAGATTGAGGGGAGATTTGACAGAGGCATACTGATTATGACAAAAGTAAACAAAGAGAAACTATTCCCATTAGTTGATGGTACAACAACTGGAAGACACAGAGTTAAGATTTTGGGAAAGAGGTTTTGAGAAGAATATGAAGAAGATGTTTTGTTAGGCACCATGTGGTAAAGATCTAGAATTCACTGCATAACAGGTGGAAGAGGAGACGGTGAATGATTTCAAAAAGCGATTGGATAAGCCCTGAAACAAAAGCAGTGGATACGGCTATGGGGATAGAACAAGGGAATGACACTGAATGGATTGCTCTCCAGAGAGCCAGCATGGTGTCGATATGGGGTTAGAAGAGGGGAATGGGGCTGAATGAACTGCTGTACAGGGAACCAGCATGGAGTCGATAAGGAGTTAGAACCGAGGAATGGGGTTGAATGGTCTGCTCTACAGAGGCACAACATGGAGTCAATGGGCTGAAAGGCCTCCTTCTGTGACATTCTGATTCTATAGAGATACCCCATTTCTATTTTATGGCTTTTCCTTCCACCTGTCGTTCTCCTTTTAGGAATATACAGGGTTAACTTTACATCTTCACCTCTGGGGCAGTAATCTGTTGGAGCAGACCGCCCGTCTGTTGTAGAATTCAACTGATCTAATTCTGCTGAAATCAATGGAATGAAAATCCAACTGGTTTCACGGTAACTAAGCAATGGTGAAGTGAAGAAGCTGACAATTTACATCTGTGTATCTGTTGTGCAAATCTACCATGTTCCTATTTCAGGTACATTTTTATTTTCTGCCTTTTTTACCTAAAATCTACAACATTACCTGTACAATCATTGAACTGTATTCATGGCACAGCTGCTTATCTGTCTAATCCATGTCCTCCTGTATTCTCCTGCATTCCTTCCCATAGTCTCTCATTTGGAAAAATGCTGATGGTATTCCTCTGCATCTATGTCGACATTATTTATGCATGGAATATGGAGGACAAAAGAGTTCCTTACAGAGATCTCTGGGGCACCCCAGTGGCCTCATTCTTCTAATCTGACAAACATCCATTCACTTTTACTCTTTGCATCCTTTCTCATGTCAGGTATCCCCTCACTCCGTGCTTTCAATAACATCGGCTTCAATCCACACAAGCCTCTTATACGTGGCACATTATCAATTGTATCGCATCCATTTAATTCCCTTTCTTATTCTGCTCAATGATTTCCTCAAAAAATTCAATTAAATTAGTCAGGCACAACAAACCCACTATGACTGGGTCTCATTAGCCCTCACCTTTTTTAAGTGCTCAATGATGTTCTCCCTCATTATGCTTTCTAGCTGTTTTGTTAACAACTGATGCGAGGCTAACTAGTCCATATTCACCTTATTTATCCCTTCCCCATGTTGCTGAACAGTGGTGAACATAGCCTTCTAGCGCCTGCATACGATTTGTGGAATAATATAGATGGTATCCCTGCTATCCTTCACAAACCTTAATGATAAAACGTTGTACTGGAGCACAGCACAAGACTGTGCCCAGTAATGAGAGCTTCAGCAGCGAGGCAGCCTAACAGTGCAGCCCTGCATTTTCTTCACGTGTAGCATCTATACTGTTCCCTGCTCTTACCATAGGGAAGCGCTAACACATTCTGAAAAGAAGAGAAGGGAGTAAGTCAGCATGAATATGCCAAGCACACATTAAAAGGTCACTGCCAGCAGAACAGTCATCCTGCATTCCGTCAAATGTGGTGGAAAGTACGCGGCGTGATCCCTTGAGTCCCAGGCAGAGCTAAAAGGCATGCAGATGACTGAGTCAGATATGTTTGTTTTTTTAAGATACATAATGCATTAGGGGGAAAAGGGAAAAAAAATGGTTGTCAGCTTCCCACTGGAGCAACTTGAATCTTTTCCACTCGAATAATATATCAGCAGCCAACCATGACGTGTGAAGCCCAGCTTATGGGAGTTTCCTGTTAACAAGCTACAATACCATTCTCCATCCATTTAAGTAACCTTCAAGAGAGCCTTAATACGAACAAGAAGGAGAGTAGTTATCCTTACTCATGGAAGAACAAGTCCATGTACTTCTAATCCTGGTCACAGGTCAATACATAGGAACAGGAGAATGCCATTATTCACTCCCTTCAGACTGCTTCACCATTCAATTAGATCACGGTTGGTTTGCCTTAGCGCCATTTCCTTTCATTTGTAATCTAACATCAAGCTATCCATCTCGGTCTTGAATTTTTCAATTTTTCCAGCATGTACAGCCTTTTAGGAAAGAGAATTCCATATTTTTTACTGCTTTTTTGTGAAAAATGTGCTTCCTCATCTCTCTGCTAAACAACCTGCATCTGATTTTTAAAATTATGTCCCCCGTGCTTCATTCATTTTTTTTGAAGGAAGTAGCTTCTCTGCACATATACCGCATCAATACCTTCTAACATTTTTAAAATCTTGGCCAAAACAACCTCAATTATTTTCTATTCGAAGGTTCGGCTTCCAAATTGGAGGATCATCTAAATATGAAAGTAAGGCGCTGTTTACCAAGCAGCAATGCTCTCTACACTGCTATATGCCCCACAGTCTTGGAAAAATCTACAGCAGGTGCTTCAAAGCACTGGACAAGTTCCACCAGTGAAGCCATCAATAGATCCTCCAAATCTGGTGGCAAGAAAGATGATCTAAAAACAGTGTCCTCTCCCAAACCAAAATGCCCAGCATCAAGAGTTAATCGCTCAAAAACAGTTTCACTGGTGAGACATTGGGCTCCTATGCCTGGCACCAGGCTCCCGAAACAACTGTTCCACTCAGAACTCAGAGTCGTGGCTGGAGACTCCCGGGTAGATTGCGGAAATGCTCAGCGTTCCAATGTGAGACCATGCGGTCAGCTTGGGACCAACCAAAATGGAGAGAGCTCCTTCACAAAGGCACCTAATACCTCGAGAGACATCAAGATCATGCGGAAGCAAAGCTGAGGTATTGGAGAGTGCACACAAACCTCCAAACAACCCATCTACCCGACCCTCCAAGCATCACCTGCCCCACATGTGGCAGAATCTGCGGATCTGGCATTGGATTGATTGACCATCTCAAAACCCATCAATCAAACTGGAAACTAATCATTGTCCATCCCGTAGGGTTGCTTCAGAAGAAGAAATTTATGCCCAGTAAGGAGACATGTTAAATTGTTCACCACTGTGATGCTAATCCCCTGAACTTTCACTTTTATATATTTTATTTTAAAAGCTAGCAGGTGTCCTGTGGTTTTGCATTTGGATTCACTGTTGTATCATGCACAATTCTACAGGCAAAGTGAAATTGTGTCCAGATAAGTCTAATTGATGTTAAGTAAATACTGATTTTTTTAATGGTTAACTACCATTCAGGCTGAAAACCAGGATCCTAACTTCATTTGTGGGAATCAGGGGCGGGATTCTCCGACCCCCCGCTGGGTCGGAGAATCGGCGGAGGCTGGCGTGAATCCCGCCCCCCGGCACCGGATATTCGGCAGGGGTGGGAATCGCGCCGCGTCGGTTGGCGGCCTCCCCCCCCCCCCGACGATTCTCCAGCCCGCGATGGGCCGAAGTCCCACTGCTGGAATGCCTGTCCCGCCGGCGAGAATCAAACCACCTCTCTTACCGGCGGGACAAGGCGCCGCGGGCGGATTCCGGGGTCCTGGGGGGGGCGCGGGGCGATCTGGCCCCGGGGGGTGCCCCCACGGTGGCCTGGCCCGCGATCGGGGCCCACCGATCCGCAGGCGGGCCTGTGCCGTGGGGGCACTATTTTCCTTCCGCCTTCTCCATGGTCTCCACTGATGCGGAGGCGGAAGAGACCCCCTCCATTGCGCATGCGCGGGGATGCCGTGAGTGGCCGCTGACGCTCCCGCGCATGCGCCGCACGGCAAAGTCAGTTTCGCGTCAGCTGTCGGGGCACCAAAGGCCTTTCCTGCCAGCTGGCGGGGCGGAAATCAGTCCGGCGCCGGCCTAGCCCATTCAAGGTTAGGGCTCGGCCCCTCAAGATGCCGGACTGATATGCACCGGTTTTGGCGCTGGTCGGCGGACATCGTGCCGATATCGGAGAATCCCGCCCCTTAACTCTGGCATTCTGTTCCCAGAAGAATTCCCTATCCACTCCAATTGATCATACTTGATTTTCAAATAGTGACACAAAAATCTGTATTAGTGCATGGTACACCGAGTGTGACAGACATTTGAAACAATGACAGGCAGGAAGTATACATTATACACACCATTTTATAATATTGCCAGTGGAGTTGCAGCTGGACACATGTCAGAGAAAATGGGCGGATATTTACAGCCCCGCCGTAGCGGAGGACGGGTGTAAAATGAGATGAGCCATTCAAAAGTCCATTGACTCTGGCGGACCAGAAAATCCCACGGTGGGAGGGGCCAGAAAATGCCGCCCCAGGATGTTTGATAACAATGGGGATATTGGCAATGGGGTATGATGGGAGAGTATTCCAGAAGTCAATACAATACTGGCAGGAAATGTGTACCATATACAAGATAAGGACCAAAGGATAGATACATGGATAGAGAGTGTGATACAGAGAGTATGATAGAGAGGGAGTCAGGAATAGAGACAGAAATAGAGGTAGATTGTCAGGCAGGCAGGCATGAAACGTGCCTTTGATAATGTTATCACAGAGACAGTTCATGCACTTGTGGCAGAGTTATTTCATTTTAACAAAGGTGTCAACTCATTCATCTTAAATAGGTTAATACCACTGTTGCAGTAGTCAATAGAGGAACAAGTGCTTAATATTTGGATGATCACATGCTACACAATTATTTGCAGCCTATAGTTCCATCATTGAGAGGAGCAAATCACAGGTAAAATTGATTGACTTTTGTCCCAAAACGAAAGACTTGAGTTTATCCGTAGTTCATTGGCTCTGGATACAATTTTAAGTTTTATATAGCCCATTGTAATTGGAGGATAATTTAAGAATAACTCCACCTACTTTTGTTCAAAACGTACAATTGACACAATGATTGTTGTAGTGACACCTCATCAGTTAATTTGGCCAAATTGTTCATAAATAGTCTGTCTGTTATATTAATGCTTAGTATTATCAGCAGTTGAATTAAACAGCAACAACTTGCATTCATATAGCATCCTTAATGCAATAAAACATCCAAGGCACATCACAGGTGCATTATTAATATTATAAACTATTACAGAAAACTTAAGTCTATAAAGAGGCCATTTAACCCAATAGGTCAATGCCAGTGTTTAGGTTCCACCCAAACCCCCCTTCCACCCCATCAACATATTCTTTATCTCCTTCTTGCTTCTCCTTGAATGCATCCAGGCAATTTTCATCAACTGAGTTCCACATTCCGACCAAGATTTCCTTGGTCAGCAGAGAAAGGCAGATCAGAGCGAAATCAATGTTGCGGTGTCAAGAGCAGTGGCAGAGCAGGCCCAAGAGCAACAGCGAGAGTGAGAGCAGTGCAAGACCGGCAGTGGGATATAAAGAGCAATGGCAGAGCAGGCTCAAAAGGAGCAGAGTGAGAGTGGGTCAGGCTAAAAAGACCTAGGGGATTCAGAGTGGACTGACCATATTCAAGAGAAAAATAATTATAATTGAAGTAAATCGAAGGAAAATAGTAATTGGTGGATGAGTATTTCTGTTTTTCACTCTCTAAACTAGGGCATTCTTTCAAACTATGAGGCAAGGCATTAAACATTTCACTCAGGATGCATACAACAGTAAGTGAATTAATAATAAATATTAGCACAGAGCATGTCTAGAGGCATTAATTAAATTAATAGTTCAAGCAAGGTGCTAACTCGAATTGAAATAATTGAATGGTGATTCTTTTTTTAAGTCATGAATGGGCAGCCAAGACCCAATTCCTGCACATCTGAGAACTTCAGGGCACTTTATGGAGTGGAAGCAAAGTTTGACAAGAAAAACCGGAACAGAACAAGGGGTAAAGAGATGTTTCAGATGCAGGCTTGTTCTCTGGAATATTGCTTGCTTCTGTTACCCCCCAATGCCCATTCCAGTACCAAAGCCCCTTATTCAACTCTTCATCACCTCAAAGGTTGAAATAGTTCAATACTGTCCTGGTTGGGTTCACCCACACTATCTTACCCCCTTCAATCAAAACACTGCAGCTTATATCCACTTCTCATAATGACCCCAAAGACCATTGAGCTATTTACTTGTTGACCTCCACTGCTCCTCAATTCTGGTCCACATCTGAAAATCCTTTTGTGGCTTTGTTCCATCCTTACCCAGATCAATATCCCAGCTTGAAATCTTTTTCCTCATATCTCTTGTATTGCACAGAACTCCATTCTGTTACATTGCAATAGCTGTTATGAACCCCTTAAAGTTCAGTGCGAGGCATCCCAAATCTCAGAAGGGAGACTTGGCTCTTAACAAATTATTTTTGCAATTTGGAAAAGAAATGTGCGAAAAGAGATAAAACCTGGTGAGGAACGTGGTCAATCTTGTTAAGACATAAGACATGAGCAGAATTAGGCTGCTCGGCCCATCGAGTCTGCTCCGTCATTCAATCATGGCTGATAGTTTTCTCATCTCAATTCTCCTGCCTTCTCTCCATAACCCTTGCTGCCCTCATTAATCAAGTACCTATCGATCTCTGTCTTAAAGATCAGTGATTTGGCCTCCACAGCCTTCTGCAGCAAAGAGTTTCACAGATTCACCACCCTCTGGCTGAAAAAATTCCTCCTCATCTTTGTTTTAAAGGATCGTCCCTTTAGTCTGAGGCTCAGCCTAGTTTTCCCTACTAGTCCACTCTATCTAAGCCTCACAGTATCCTTTAAGTTTCAATAAGATCACCCTCATATTTCTAAACTACAATGATTACAGACCCAGGGTCCTCAACCGCTCCTCATATGACAAGCACTTCATTCCAGTGATCATTCTTGTGAACCTCCTCTGGACCCTTACCAAGGCCAGCACATCCTTCCTTCGATACAGGACCCAAAACTGCTTACAATACGCCAAATGGGGTCTGACTAGTGCCTTATACAGCCTCATTCTAGTCCTCTCGATATGAATGCTAACATTGCATTTGCCTTCTTAATTACCGACTGAACATGCACGTTAACCTGAAGAGAATTGTGAACTAGGATTATTAAAATAATACAACTTTACAACACGCAACAAGAAAGGCAACAGTAAAGAACAGCATTTGCAATGAACTAAAATAATGGTTACCCAGACAGAATACTTAAATTATCCCCCAATCTCAATATATCTACTTTCCTAAATTCCCCAAATTTACCTTGCCCAAAACAACATCCCATAGGTTTTAACACAATGAGCCAAATCCAGCAAATAATTTCCAGGCAGGACTGTAGCTTTCTTTTGTGAATCTTTCTTCTTGTTTAGATTAGAATTTATGGGGTTTCAATCAAACAGACTTCTGCTGCTTCCTTTTCTGCACAGCAGCTGGATTCTTGACAGAGAGCTATGCTTTGCACGGCACTGGTCGTGGCTGTGATCTGGGTTCTTACACTGCTAGTCTCCAATTTGCTTAACAACGTATCCATTTCACCCTACTATTAGGCTCATCTGCATCTCCCAATTCTTCAATGAAGCTAAATCATTCTTTTTATCCAATTTGCTACTTTTCATTTCACTCCAACTTCCTAACATAGTAACAATACCAACAAAGTACTTGAAAGTGCTTTGGAATGCCCCGAAGTCCTGAAGGGTGCTATTCAAATGGCATTTTTTCTTTTCTTTTCATTAGTACTGACAGAGCCTTCAACCATCATGTCACAGTAAGCCTGGGCTCTTTATCCTGATAGCTCCCTTTGATTTAATTTCTCTTACCCATGATATCTCTCTTTGTCTTTCTATTCCATCTTTTCTCCACAAAACTTAGCTTTCTTGCGCTTTCCCTGTGCCATAGCTGTGCCCTCCTGTTCACTGTGTACCACTCCCTCATGAAGCAATTTAGGACATTTCATTACATGTAAGGCGCCCCATAAAAGTAATTTATTTATAACTGCAGCATGGGTTTACAACGCAACCATGCAATAAAATAGAAAAGTAAACAAGGTGCCCAAAGTATAAATGCTGCCACAGAAGTGTTATAAATATGCTCAAGGTATTCTACAAGTACCGTTCCCTAGGTACTCATTGCTTGGTGATTGACATGGAAACTGTGCTCCAGAAGCCAGGAGTCTTATAAAGAGATAGCTCAAACCATTAGCAGTAAGCATTCGCATTACTATACGACAGAAGGAAGTTTTGTCAAAAATAATTAAAAAACTATGAAGAGTTTCTATCATGAAACAACTTAGCTGCTGTTAAGTGAATACTGAGAAACATTACTGAAATTCTGCAGGGATTCTACCATATATTTCACTGCTGTAATACCAGTAGAAGGTGATGCCTCTGGAAAACAATGCCGATCTGGTTGCTCTAGGTGTTTACCATTTGTTGGCGTTTCCACATGAAGGACAAAAGTTCCATCCAGCTTCTGATTTTTGGTATGACTTTTTTAGCTGTAGGAAATAATGAAACAGAGTAGTACAATTAACTGGGCCTTTAGCCCTGCTTTCTTTCTTTCCTTCTTTCACAGCCAGCGCATGGCTGACTGAGCTATTTGAAACTGAACAGGGTCAACAAGGTATCAAAACATTGTAGATTGATGGAGCAGTGAAATCGACAGGCTGAAAAACCTTTAAATATTGAATATACCTGGCAATGTGGAAAATTGTCCAGGTATGTCCTTTACACAAAAAGGATAAATCCAACCTAGCCAATTATAGCCCCATCAGTCTACTCATCATGTGATGGAAGGGGTCATCAACAATGCTATCAAGTGGTACTTGCCTAACAATAACCTGCTCACTGATGCACAATTTGGGTTCCGCCAAGGTCACTCAGCTCCTGACCTCATTACAGCCTTGGATGGATCAAACTTGGACAAGAGAGCTGAACTCCAGATGTGAGGTGTGAGTGGGTAGTGTCCTGGGCCCAACCATCTTCAGCTGCTTCATCAATGACCTGCCTTGCATCATGAGATCGAAGGTGGGAATGTTCACTGATGATTGCACAATGTTCAGCTCGATTGGTGGCTTCTCAGATACTGAAGCAATCCAGATCCAAATGCAGCAAGAACTGGACAATATCCAGGTTTGGGCTGACAAGTGGCAAATAATATTTGCGCCACACAAGTACCAGACAATGACCATCTCCAACAAGAGGGAATCTAACCATCGCCCCTTGACTTTAATGCATTGCCATTGCTGAATCCGCCACTATCAACATCCTGGCAGTTATCATTGGCCAGAAACTGAACTGGACCAGCCATATAAATATTGTGGCTAAAAGAGGGGGTTAGAGGTTAGAAATCCTGGGGTGAGCCCCCACAGCTTGTCCACCATTCACAAGGCACAAGTCAGGAGTGTGATGAAATATTCCCCCTTGCCTGGATGAGTGTATCTTCAAGAACACTCAAGAAGCTCGACACCATCCAGGACAAAGCAGCCTGCTTGATTGGTACGCCTTTCACAAACATTGACTCCCTCCTCACCTACACACAGTGCCAGCAGTGTGCCATCTACAAGATGTACTGCAGGAACTCACTAAGTCTCCTCAGACAGGACCTTCCAAACCCATGACTTCTATGATCTAATCATAATAATAATAATCTTTATTAGTGCACAAGTAGGCTTACATTAACACTGCAGTGAAGTTATTGTGAAAATCCCCTCGTCGCCACACTCCAGTGCCTGTTCGGGTACACAGAGGGAGAATTCAGAATGTCCAATTCACCTAACAAGCACGTCTTTTGGGATTTGTGGGAGGAAATCAGAGCACCCGGAGGAAACCCACGCAGACATGGGGAGAACATGCAGACTCCGCACAGAATGTGACCCAAGCCGGAAATCGAACCCGGGTCCTTGGTGCTGTGAAGCAACAGTGCTAAACACTGTACTACCAATCGGACCGTAGGAGGACAAGAGTAGCATACATATAGGAATACAACCACCTGGAAGTTCTCCTCCAGGCCACACACCATCCTGACTTGGAAATATATCACCATTCCTTCATTGTGGTCAAAACCTTGGGTCTCCATCCCTAACAGCACTGTAGGTGTACCTACACCATATAGATTGCAGCGGTTCAAGAAGGCAGCTCACCACCACCTTCTCAAGGGAAATTAGGAATGTGTATTAAATGTTGGCCTCTCCTGCGATGCCAACATCCTACGAAATAGTAAAAATATTCGGACACCAGGGGCGACATTCTCCGACCCCCCGCCGGGTCGGAGAGTCGCCGGGGGCTGGCGTGAATCCCGCCCCCGCTGGTTGCCGAAGTCTCCGGCACCGGATATTCGGCGGGGGCGGGAATCGCGCCGCGCCGGTTGGCGGGCCCCCCCGCTCGATTCTCCGGGCCGAAGTCCCGCCGATAAATTGCCTGACCCGCCGGCGTAAATTAAATCACCTACCTTACCGGCGGGACAAGGCGGCGTGGGCGGGCTCCGGGGTCCTGAGGGGGGCGCGGGGTGATCTGACCCCGGGGGGTGCCCCCACTGTGGCCTGGCCCGCGATCGGGGCCCACTGATCCGCGGGCCGGCCTGTGCCGTGGGGGCACTCTTTCCCTTCCGCCTCCGCCACGATCTCCACCATGGTGGAGGTGGAAGAGACTCCCTCCACTGCGCATGTGTGGGAAGCTGTCAGCGGCCGCTGACGCTCCCGCGCATGCGCCACCCGGAGATGTCATTTCCGCGCCAGCTGGCGGGGCAACAAAGGCCGTTCCCGCCAGCTGGCGGGGCGGAAATTCCTCCGGTGTCGGCCTAGCCCCTCAATGTTGGGGCTCGGCCCCCAAAGATGCGGAGCATTCCGCACCTTTGGGGCGGCGCGATGCCCGTCTGATTGGCGCCGTTTTTGGCGGCAGTCGGCGGACATCGCGCCGTTTCCGGAGAATTTCGCCCCTGCTTCCTTGCTGAAGTGGAAGGACTAAGTTCACAGTGCTTCAATATTTTTGTTGCTTTGGGGGTGGTCTGAAAAGGAAGAATATTGAGGGTTATGGGGAAAAGGTGGGATATCGCACTAGTTAAATTGCTGCTATGGAGGGCTGGCACAGTCAAGTTGGGCCAAAAGGCCACCTTTTCTGACTCTGTGATCTAGTCGCACAGGATTAAGAAGAAACGTGACTTGCCCTTGATTGTAGATGGACAATTAATGAATCCTGCCTTTATTAATTCAAAATATGAAAGATGTGAAAATGTATTATTTACCAAATTCAGGATTTGGCCAACACTGAAAAGTCACATTTATTACCCATCTGTTGTTGCAGCACTCGTTTTTGCATTCCAGGCCACTTCAAAGAGCATTAAAATGCAACGATATAAAGTTAAATATAAGCATCATCTTGCGAATGCTGGAAGTCAGGAATGACAACAAAGTCTGCAGAGAGAGAAACAGAATGAATAGTTCAAGTCAAATCTAACTCTTCTTCAGAACTGAAGGAAGGTGCCTCAAATTGTTTAGCACTGCTGCCTCACAGCACCTGGGACCAGGGTTCAATTCCGGCCTTGGGTGACTGAATGTCTGGAGTTTGCACATTCTCCCCGTGTCTGTGTGGGTTTCCTCCAGGTGCTCCGATTTCCTTCCACAGTCCAATGATGTGGATTTGCCATGCTAAATTGCCCCTTTAGTGTCCAAAGGTTAGGCAAGGTTACAGGGATAGGGTGTGGACGTGAGCCTATGTAGGATGCCTTTTCAGAGATTCGGTGTATGCTTGATGGTCGCATGACCTACTTCTGCATTGTAGGGATTCTCTGATTCTACCTTAGCTTAATATCCTTGTCTAATTCTCCTTCGGTCCCCTTATCCTTGTATTACTTATCACTTTATTTTATTATGCTGGCTCTGACTTTTACTTATCCCCAGTGCTCATCGGTTAATTTTTTTCAACTGAAATTGACAGTTTCCCCGACTGCATCACTGTGATGTTGACTGCAGGACACCATCCCCAGACTGCATCACTGCGATACTGACTGCAGGTCACCGTTCCCAGACTGTGTCACTGTGATCCGGACTGCAGGACACTGTTCCCGGACTGCATCACTGTGAGCCTGACTACAGGACACTGTTCCCGGACTGCATCACTGTGATGCTGACTGCAGGACACTGTTCCCGGACTGCATCACTGTGAGCCTGACTGCAGGACACTGTTCCCGGACTGCATCACTGTGATGCTGACTGCAGGTCACCGTTCCCAGACTAGGTCACTGTGATCCGGACTGCAGGACACTGTTCCCGGACTGCATCACTGTGAGCCTGACTACAGGACACTGTTCCCGGACTGCATCACTGTGATGCTGACTGCAGGTCACCGTTCCCAGACTAGGTCACTGTGATCCGGACTGCAGGGCACTGTTCCCGGACTGCACCACTGTGATGCTGACTGCAGGATACCATTCCCAGACTGCATCACTGTGATGCTGACTGCAGGATACCATTCCCGGACTGCATCACTGTGATGCTGACTGCAGGATACCATTCCCGGACTGCATCACTGTGATGCTGACTGCAGGATACCATTCCCGGACTGCATCACTGTGATCCTGACTACAGGACACTGTTCCCAGACTATGTCACTGTGATCCTGACTACAGGACACTGTTCCCGGACTGCATCACTGTAATGCTGATGGCAGGTCACCGTTCCCACACTATGTCACTGTGATCCTGACTACAGGACACTGTTCATGGACTGCACCACTGTGATGCTGACTGCAGGATACCATTCCCAGACTGCATCACTGTGATGCTGACTGCAGGATACCATTCCCGGACTGCATCACTGTGATCCTGACTACAAGACACTGTTCCCAGACTATGTCACTGTGATCCTGACTACAGGACACTGTTCCTGGACTGCATCACTGTGATGCTGACTAC
This sequence comes from Scyliorhinus torazame, assembly GCF_047496885.1. Classification (NCBI taxonomy): domain Eukaryota; kingdom Metazoa; phylum Chordata; class Chondrichthyes; order Carcharhiniformes; family Scyliorhinidae; genus Scyliorhinus; species Scyliorhinus torazame. The sequence goes on along the minus strand of NC_092725.1, from coordinate 110,018,029 downwards.
CGGATACCATTCCCGGACTGCATCACTATGATGCTGACTACAGGACACTGTTCCCAGACTATGTCACTGTGATCCTGACTACAGAACATTGTTCCCGGACTGCATCACTATGATGCTGACTACAGGACACTGTTCCCAGACTATGTCACTGTGATCCTGACTACAGGACATTGTTCCCGGACTGCATCACTATGATGCTGACTACAGGACACTGTTCCCAGACTATGTCACTGTGATCCTGACTACAGGACATTGTTCCCGGACTGCATCACTATGATGCTGACTACAGGACACTGTTCCCAGACTATGTCACTGTGATGCTGACTGCAGGACACCATTCCCAGACTGCATCACCGTGATCCTGAATGCAGGACACCATTCCCAGACTGCGTCACTGTGATGCTGACTACAGGACACCATTCCCAGACTGCATCACCGTGATCCTGAATGCAGGACACCATTCCCAGACTGCGTCACTGTGATGCTGACTGCAGAACATCATTCCCAGACTGCATCACTGTGATGCTGACTACAGGACATCATTCCCAGACTGCATCACTGTGATGCTGACTACAGGACACCATTGCCAGACTGCATCACTGTGATGCTGACTACAGGACACTATTCCCAGACTGCATCACTGTGATGCTGACTACAGGACACCATTCCCAGACTGCATCACTGTAATCCTGACTACAGGACACTATTCCCAGACTGCATCACTGTGATCCTGACTACAGGACACTATTCCCAGACTGCATCACTGTGATCCTGACTGCAGGACACCATTCCCAGTCTGCGTCCCTGTGATGCTGACTACAGGACACCATTCCCAGACTGCATCACTGTGATGCTGACTACAGGACACCATTCCCAGACTGCATCACTGTGATGCTGACTACAGGACCCCATTCCCAGACTGCGTCCCTGTGATTCTGACTGCAGGACACCATTCCCAGACTGCGTCCCTGTGATGCTGACTACAGGACACCATTCCCAGACTGCATCACTGTGATGCTGACTACAGGACATTATTCCCAGACTGCATCACTGTGATCCTGACTGCAGGACACTATTTCTAGATGGTGTCACTGTGATCCTGACTACACGTCACCGTTCCCGGATTATGTCACTGCGATACCGACTGCAGGACACCGTTTCCGGACTGCATCACTGTGATGCTGACTGCAGGATCCGTTCCCGGACTGCATCACTGTGATGCTGACTACAGGACACCATTCCCAGACTATGTCGCTGTGATCCTGACTACAGGACATTGTTCCCGGACTGCATCACTGTGATGCTGACTACAGGACACTGTTCCCAGACTATGTCACTGTGATCCTGACTACAGGACATTGTTCCCGGACTGCATCACTGTGATCCTGACTACAGGACACTGTTCCAGACTATGTCACTGTGATCCTGACTACAGGACATTGTTCCCGGACTCCATCACTGTGATGCTGACTACCGGATACCATTCCCGGACTGCATCACTATGATCCTGACTACAGGACACCATTCCCAGACTTTGTCATTGTGATGCTGACTACAGGACATCCTTCCCAGACTGCATCACTGTGATGCTGACTACAGGACACTATTCCCAGACTGCATCACTATGATGCTGACGACAGGACACCGTTCCCAGACAGCATCACTGTGATGCTGACTACACGTCACCGTTCCCGGATTATGTCACTGCGATACTGACTGCAGGACACCGTTCCCGGATTATGTCACTGCGATACTGACTGCAGGACACCATTCCCGGACTGCATCACTGTGATGCTGACTATAGGATACCGTTCCCGGACTGCATCACTGTGATGCTGACAGCAGGACCACGTTCCCGGACTGCATCACTGTGATGCTGACTGCAGGACACCATTCCCGGACTGCATCACTGTGATGCTGACTGCAGGACCACGTTCCCGGACTGCATCACTGTCATGCTGACTGCAGGACACCGTTTTCAATGGCTAAGACAGCGGAAATATTATTCCAAAATTCAGAAGCGCGATGAAAATTTTGCCCCTCATATGGAAACTCTAAGAAATGGGGGCAGCTAGAATAACCAGATCACCTTTGCTTCCCTACTGGTATTTCAGGAGTGGGATATAAGCATAGAGACCCTGCAGGATGTCAGTGAACCATCTATGTGGACTATGTTCTTAAAAGCAGCCAAGTTGTTTCATCGTTGATTCTCGTTATAGTCAATTATTATTCGTTCGTAAAGTAACGCGATTGCCCAATGTTAATCCTTTGAACCATCTCTATAGAAGGCTCCTGAGTTATGGTTTCCTCTTGTTATGATCCCAGTTGATGGTACTACTGGCCTGGTCAGATTCCAAACTGGGACCCAGCTTGATAGATCCTGGATGAGAATACTCCGTTGGCCGACGCTGATATCGTAAAACTTGATTGGGCAGGGAATTGATTCCGACGGCAAAATCGCGTGGGCGTCCATTTGACGCCAAATCGCAATTCTCCGTCACCTCGACAGTGGCATCAAATCATACCAAATGCACGTTTGCATACCATTACCTGGCCTGACACAGTATTCTCCAGGACCTCCAATTCTCTGCGCCGATTGGCCGAGTTCCCAACGACACAGTTCACTTCTGCTTTTAAAAATCGTGAAACCGGTGTCATAGAACATAGAACACACAGTGCAGAAGGAGGCCATTCGGCCCATCGAGTCTGCACCGACCCACTTAAGACCTCACTTCCACCCTATCCCTGTAACCCGATAACCCCTCCTAAACTTTTTTGGACACTAAGGGCAAATTATCATGGCCAATCCACCTAACCTGCCCTTCTTTGGACTGTTGGAGGAAACCGGAGCACCCGGAGGAAACCCACGCAGACACGGGGAGAACATGCAGACTCTGCACAGATAGTGACCCAGCGGGGAATCAAACCTGGGGCCCTGGCGCTGTAAAGCCACAGTGCTAGCCATTTGTGCTACCGTGCTGCCCCGGCTGATGAGGGAGAGAAAGAGGAGGTAGGACACAGAGAGGAGCCACTGTGGGCTGCCGGGCTGGACACTGGCCAGGCTGGCTGGGGTGGCTGGGGTTCCCTGCTAGGGCCGGGGGAGGGGTGTGATGGGGGAACAGGCCGAGTGCCCGGGGTGACCCACCATGGGACAGAAGATGTGCCCAGGCACGTCCTGCCATTACCGCGGTCAATTTCTGCACACCTCACTGACAAACCACATGGCCTCTGGTTCTGCAGAGTGACACTGGCCATGTGGGTGACCACATCCCAAGACACCCATCCCCTCACCCCTGTCACACCTTTCCCCCCCCACCAACCCGTCCACCACCGGCCGTAGAACCACCCAGGGCAACACACACAGTACCCCCTATGGGGCCGCGGTGTATGCCCCTGGTGAGGGCAGCACCAATTGACAGTACCCCTGGCATCTCGGATGTGCGCCAGGGTCAGAGGCCCCCAAGGTGCCGACCATCGACGGGGATGCGAGAATGGGGGGGTGGGGTATGCGGGGCAGAGACCACAGTGCCAAACTGGGCCACCGTGTAGCCTGGTTGGGCATTGGGGTACGCACCATTCTAAAATGTTGGCCTTTCATCCCCTGCAGACAATGGATATTGGAATATAACCAGCAAAAGTGGCCTTCCTGTGAGTCTCCACAGCTTTGGGGATGCCCTGCGGCTCTATGAACACCAACAGAACACCACTGCTTCACAGGTTATTGTAAGGAGTCACCAAGTTTTGGATCACATTGGATATCTGGCTTCTCGCTAGCCAATGTTTCTAGGTCTGCACCATGCAGCTCTGTCTTTAACTAAGAACCTCTCTCTGCTCCTTACTTTAACTTCCTTTGATTTCACAATCTTCCTGAGACGTTCCTCTGTCCCTTTCCTTAGTTTCTGAAACTCCTGTTCTTTACCTTGTGTCTGGATTTCTGTCCTTGTGCATTGTTCTGCCTATTCCAGCAGTTTTGTGGAATGCTCCATTCCTGCTGCCAATCTAAAACTCAAAGTGTGTATTTTTCGAACCAATCAGATTGAAGAATCCTTAATGATGCTTTCAGAGCCAAGGTCCTATCAAAACTCCTAAACCTAGGACTTGGCAGCCCGCTGTGAAACTGGATCCTTGACTTCCTGACCCATAGACCACAATCAGTAAGGATAAACAACAACACCTCATCCACGATAGTCCTCAACACTGGGTACTCAATACTGGGTACAGTAGGCAAGACCCCTACTATACTCCCTGTATGTGGAGATGCTGGCGTTGGACTGGGGTGAGCACAGTAAGAAGTCTTACAACACCAGGTTAAAGTCCAACAGGTTTGTTTCAAACACTAGCTTTCGGAGAACTGCTCCTTCCTCGGGTGAATCGGAGCAGTGCTCCAAAAGCTAGTATTTGAAACAAACCTGTTGGACTTTAACGTGGTGTTGTAAGAATTCTTACTATACTCCCTGTAGACACATGACTGTGTGGCAGAATTTGGCTCCAACTCTACAAGTTTGCTGATGACACAACGATAGTAGAACGGATCTCGAACGTCAATGAGTCAGAGCACAAGAGGGAGATAGAGAACCTATTGGAGCGGTGTAACAACAATTTCTCCCTCAATGTCAGCAAAACGAAAGAGCAGGACATTGACTTCAGGAAGCAAAGTATCGTACACACCCCTGTCTGCATCAATGGTGCTGAGGTGGAGATGTTTGACTGCTTCAGATTCCTAGATGTGCACATCACGAGCAATCTGTCCTGGTCCACCCACATTGAAAGCATAACAGCGCCTATACTTCCTCAGGAAACTAAGGAAATTCGGCATGCCCACATTTAAAAAACAATTTAGAGTACCCAATTCTTTTTTTTCCAATTAAGGGGCAATTTAGCTTGGCCAATCCACCTACCCTGCACATCTTTTTGGGTTGTGGGGGTGAGACCCACAGAGACTGGCAGAATGTGCAAACTCCACACGGACAGTGATCTGGGACCGGGATTGTACCCGGGTCCTTGGCGCCGTGAGGCAGCAGTGCTAACCGCCCTGCTGCCTCCGAGGCGTGTCCACATCGACTCTTACCTATTTTTACAGATGCACCATAGAAAGAATCCTATCTGGCTGCATCACAGCCTGGTATGGAAACTGTTCGGCCCAAGACTGTAAAAAAACTATAGCGAGCCATGAATACAGCCCAGTCCATTACGCAAACCTGCCTCCCATCCATTGACTCTGTCTGTACCTCCTGCTGCTTTGGGAAAGTGGGCAAAATAATCAAAGAACCCTGCCACCCGGGTTATTCTCTCTTCCAACTTCTTCCATCAGGCAAAAGATACAAAAGTCTGAGAACACGCAGTGACAGATTCAAAAATAGCTTCTTCCCCACTGTTACCAGACTCCTGGGGCGAAATTCTCCCCCAACGGCGGGATGTCCGCCGACTGGCGCCAAAGACGGCGCCAATCAGACGGGCATCGCGCCGGCCCAAAGGTGCGGAATGCTCCGCATCTTTGGCGGCCTAGCCCCAACATTGAGGGGCTAGGCCAGCGTCGGAGGGATTTCCGCCCCGCCAGCTGGCGGAAATGGCGTTTGTTGCCCCGCCAGCTGGCGCGGAAATGCGGCTCATGCGCGGGAGCGTCAGCGGCCGCTGTCAGTTTCCCGGCGCATGCGCGGGAGCGTCAGCGGCCGCTGTCAGTTTCCCGCGCATGCGCAGTGGGGAGAGTCTCTTCCGCCTCCGCCATGGCACAGGCCCGCCCGCGGATCGGTGGGCCCCGATCGCGGGCCAGGCCACCGTGGGGGCACCCCCCGGGGTCAGATCGCCCCGCGCCCCCCCAGGACCCCGGAGCCCGCCCGCGCCGCCTGGTCCCGCCGGTAAATACCAGGTTTGATTTACGCCGGCGGGACAGGCAATTTCTGGGCGGGACTTCGGCCCATCCGGGCCGGAGAATCCAGCGGGGGGTCCCGCCAACCGGCGCGGCCCGATTCCCGCCCCCGCCCAATCTCCGGTACCGGAGACTTCGGCGGGGGCGGGGGCGGGATTCACGGCGGCCAGCGGCCATTCTCCGACCCGGCGGGGTGTCGGAGAATGACGCCCAGGAATGACCCTCTTATTGTCTGAACTGATCTCTTCACTACTGAGTCATATTACACTCCATATGCTTACCCGGACCCTGTGTCTATGTATTTACGTTGTGTATTTACGCATGTCCTATGTTTTTTCATGTCTGGAACAATCTGTCTGGACTGTACGCAGAGCTATACCTTTCACTGTACCCCTGTACATGTGACAATAAATCAAAACAAATTCAAAAAAAATTCAATCAGTCTGAACCAGGAAATGTAAGTTAAAATACCAAATTTGATGTCAAAACAGAAAGTAAAATATAGAGATGGAATTAAAAGTTAGATTGAAAGAGGTAAAAGAGACAGAATTTATTTTTTATCAAACCATATTTATAATAATTTTTAATCTTTATTGTCACAAGACGGATTACATTAATACTGCAATGAAGTTACTGTGAAAAGCCCCAAGCCACATTCCGACGCCTGTTCAGGTACACGGAGGGTGAATTGAGAATGTCCAAATTACCTAACAGCACTTCTTTCGGGACTTGTGGGAGGAAACCAGAGCATCCGGAGGAAACCCGCGCAGACACAGGGAGAACGTGCAGACTCCGCACAGACAGTGACCCAAGCCGGGAATCGAACCTGGGACCCTGGCGGTGTGAAGAAACAGTGCTAACCACTGTGCTACAGTGCCGCCCAGGATTAAATATTTAATTATTTTTAAAATCTTGCACAATAACTAATCTCTGAAGGAATGGGACTCTACACTTGTAGAAGTTAATTTTCCGTGTCACTGAGATCTCTTGGCCATAGTTTAGACTTATCATGCTATTAAATATGTACGTACATTGGAATAAACAAGCACTAACCTTTTCTGGAGTGTTTAGTGGGTATAGCTCATGTGAGCAACCCAACTTCATGCCATTCCATTTATTTCAATGACAAGTCTCTCAATGAGACATTGTTGCAGAAAACCTTCTGAAGGAGGAGGGAAACTCAAACAGCAATGTACTATTATCATGTTTAACAGTGCATTTGTGGTCATCAGAGGTCATTAAGATTTATTCTGTTTCCAGTGCGCACTGATAGCCTCACTGTATTTTGTTGCAAGATCTGGGCCATTGCTTTAATATTTTTATTCTTCCGCCCATCCTGCTGTGTTGAGCTGCTTTCTTTGTCAGAAATAATGATCTGCCATTAACACTTTATTCTGCTGAGAAATACTTGCAAGTAAAGCTTCCTGACTTAACCATAGTTTTTATTCACTGCTTCCTGGGATGAGAATTATTGGTACAGTGCAAAAATAAAATCACTATCTGGCCACTAATGAGCGTAATGCGAAATGCAGCACACGTGTTCCACTCATCTCATGATATGTGCCCCACTAACTCTATCACAGATCTAACAATTCAGGAGGTGTGCTTTGTCAAACCCAAATCATGCATTTATCCATCTCATGATCTCATCATCAACTCCAGGAGGCACACCCATTCAATCCCAGATCTTGAAATCTTCACATTATTTGTGCTGTAGAAAGATGTGACTATCTTAAATAAAATTCCCATACCAGAAGCCCTATTAAATGACTTTCACAAGTGTAAAAATATGACATCCACAGGTCTATAAACAACAGACTATTTCAAGATTCAATGTTGCCAGTAAGTTCTGTTTTGTGATGACTTGCAAGATCTAACAGCTTTATGCAAAATAAGGCTTTCTGTCTGATTTGGGTGATTACCATAATGATCTTATCCATCTAGGCCTGGCCTGTTACTTAGGAAAAAGATTATGTATAATTTTACAGCAATTTTGGTGACGTGTGATATCTTTCAAGACTTCAAGTCTAGTTATTAGATGGAGTGGTATACTGTACACAGTGTGACATTTTGTGTCCTAGCAACAGAGCTGTTACAAAATTGATATCCGTGTTATCACTAAAAATGAACTGGTTGGCCAAATGTCAGCTGTAGCTCTCTGGCACTGGATTAATATTGGAGAGCTGCATTTGACTGTATTCAGCTGCACTCAATACTGTTTCCACGGTTGTACAATCCTTTGCATTGATAATGTTATTATCTGTGCCACTTTTAGCTGACATTTGATCACTGTCATTTCAAAATTGACCATTGCAACATCACAATTAAGTAATGACTATGAGAGGGAACATTTTGAATTTAAGTATTTGGCATATGTCCCTGTCACTTTAAGTGAAAACAATGGCACAATATTGAGGGGAAGATGAGTATTGTTGTGTGTAAGAGTCCTTTCTGTTTGCTCCCTGTTTATTCCCTTATTGTCCCCTTATTTTAGCTTGCTTTCGCACTTTAGATTCATGGATGATTTATGGGCATGTGTCTTTAAGGAAGTGGCCTGTGCTTTTAATTTCAGCAGAAGCCTGTGCTGGTGTGGAGTGGAGCGGTGAACTGACCGGCATCAATGACAGAGATTGGCTGAGTCTCGATTTGATTTATTTGGCTAATGGCCAATGAATTGGCCCAAAAGGCTGTGTTTTGCCTAGTAATAGGTGGTGATTAGATCTCTTCCCACTGAAATGGTTCAGAAACTGAAGAAGCATTCAGTTTCACTTTGGTGCTAAGGGGAAACAAATATTTTTCACACTCTGTTTTCTCCAGAAATATCCATGTAATTTTCACAAAAAGGTCACGGTGGGAACCAGCTTTCTCTGCAGAAAAGGCTGTGCAAGCAGAATCTAGAATCTGATGTGAAGACAGGGGCCTCTCCTGGAAAAGCTGTGAATAAGGTATTGCTAACTGCAAGGAGGACTATTACAGTCTGTAAACTGCAGACCATAATCCACGCTCACACTGTGAATAAAGTGAAGTAAAGCAGTCATCATCTGAAGCAACAACTCTTGTCTTTTGACCTTAATCCTTATTATTTTTACCCCTTTCCACACCTCTGTGTTTGCCTGTCTTATGTGTGGGGATAGAAGATGGGCATTTAACAGGGGAGACAGGTATTGTGGTAGTATGCATTAGGGGTCATGTGGGACTGTGAAGCCGTGGTGTAATTGGCTGACAGATCCCGGGTCCTGGTTGGCCGTTGACCTCTAGCTCCGCCCTGAAGGCGGAGTATAAGAACCAGGAGTCCTCCCCCGCAGGCCAGTCTACTACTGAACTGCGGGGGAACAGTCACGCTTAATAAAGCCTCATCGACTTCACTCTATTCGTCTCTCGGAGTCTTTGTGCGCTACAATTTATTAAGCGTGACAAAAGGACTATGGAGCTCAGGATCATCCCGGAATGTCTGAGGATCAGCCCCCATGCAGTGAACGCAGCAGCAGCTTTCAAGCACTGGCAGACTTGTTTCAAGGCCTACCTCAGAACGGCCCCCTGCCGGGTCACAGAAGACCAAAAACTACAGGTCCTGCACTCGAGGTTAAGCACGGAGATTTTCTCCCTCATCGAAGACGCAGAGGATTTCCAGACGGCATTCGCAGCACTAAAAAGTCTCTATGTTCGCCCAGTAAACCAGATCTACGCTCGCTATCAACTCGCAACGAGACGGCAAAGTCCCGGAGAATCGATAGATGAATTCTACGCCGCGCTACTAATTTTGGGACGGGCCTGCAGCTGCCCGCCGGTGAACGCAAACGAACACACGGACATGTTAATGCGCGATACTTTTGTGGCAGGTATGAACTCCTCCCAAATCCGCCAAAGACTTTTAGAAAAAGAGTCGCTAGGGCTCTCTGAGGCACGGGGCCTTGCAGCCTCCCTGGACGTGGCCGCGCGAAACACCCGCGCCTACGGCCCCGACCGCGTGGCAGCCCATTGGGCTCCATGCGCACCCGTCGCGACAAACCCACCCCCCCCCCGGACACCCCACAGGCTTGCGCGGTTCAAACGCCAAGTCGCACCGGGGGAGCCCGCTGCTATTTCTGCGGCCAGGCGAAACACCCCCGGCAGTGCTGCCTGGCCCGCGCAGCGATCTGTAAGAGCTGCGGGAAAAAGGGCCATTTCGCGGCTGTGTGCCGGTCCCGGGAGGTCGCCGCTGTCCCAGGAGAACAGGGAGCCATGCACGCCTTTTACGCTCCCCAACCCCCCCCCCCCAGCGCCCCATGTACGACCCGCAGGCGCAACCACTTTGGGTCCCGACCACCGCTCTCCCCGGAGAACAGGGAGCCCTGCACGCCTTTTACGCTCCCCAACACCCCCCCCCCCCCAGCGCCCCATGTATGACCCGCCGGCGCTACCACTTTGGGTCCCGGCCACCGCTGTCCCCAGAGAAGAGGGAGTCCTGCGTGTTCCTAACGCTCCCCAACCCCCCCAGCGCCCCATGTGTGACCCGCAGGCGCCGCCATTTTGGGTCCCGGCCACCACGAGGGGAGGAGGGGCGCCGCCATCTTGGACCACCCCAGACCTGTGCGACGCATGGGGGCGGCCATTTTGTCCACCCCCGCCGCCATCTTGTGACCCCCCAGCCATGTGCGATGCATGGGGGCAGCCATCTTGTTCACCCCGACGCCATCTTGGACGGCAACAACGGACCCCAGTGTCAACGGCTCCACGGGGTTCGAAGAAGACGCTCAACCATTACGACCACATCTGGCTTCAATGACGCTGGACCAAGCACGGCCCCGGACGCTCCAGACGACGACGACAACGGTGCTGATAAACGGGCACGAGACATCATGCCTGATCGACTCCGGGAGCACGGAGAGCTTTATCCACCCCGACACGGTAAGACGCTGTTCTTTGACCATCCGTCCCAGCGCACAAAAGATTTCCCTAGCTGCAGGATCCCACTCCGTACAGATCAAAGGCTTCTGCATAGTTACCCTAACGGTGCAAGGGAGGGCGTTCAAAAACTACAGGCTCTACGTCCTTCCCCAACTCTGCGCCCCCACATTACTGGGATTAGACTTCCAGTGTAATCTACAGAGCCTAACCTTCAAATTCGGCGGCCCAATACCCCACTCACTATCTGCGGCCTCGCAACCCTCAAGGTTCAACCCCCATCCTTGTTTGCAAACCTCACCCCGGATTGCAAACCCGTCGCCACTAGGAGCAGACGGTACAGCGCCCAGGACCGGACCTTCATTCGGTCCGAAGTCCAGCGGCTACTGAAGGAAGGCATAATCCAGGCCAACAATAGTCCCTGGAGAGCACAGGTGGTAGTAGTAAAGACAGGGGAGAAGCAAAGGATGGTCATAGACTATAGCCAGACCATCAACAGGTACACACAACTAGACGCGTACCCTCTCCCCCGCATATCCGACATGGTCAATTGGATTGCCCAATATAAGGTCTTCTCCACCGTGGACCTCAAGTCCGCCTACCATCAGCTCCCCATCCACCCAAGTGACCGCAAGTACACCGCCTTCGAGGCAGATGGGCGATTATACCACTTCCTAAGGGTCCCATTTGGCGTCACAAACGGGGTCTCGGTCTTCCAACGAGAGATGGACTGAATGGTTGATCAACACGGGTTGCGGGCCACGTTCCCGTATCTCGACAATGTAACCACCTGCGGCCACCGCCGCACCCCGCGACCGCCCCCTTCCCAGGAGGATCGGTCCTCCTCCCAGGCCCGACCAGGAGTGAAGCCCAAGCTGAAACCGTAAGGCTCCCGGAGACGACAACACCGGAACAAGCACCACCACCACCACCGGGGCCGAGGGGATCGACACGGATGACCAGACCGCCCGACCGACTCGTGGCGGCGATCTAACACTACAATATGTGGACTTTTAACAAGAACATTTTGTCTTTTTCTCCTGACGATTACTGTAAATAGTTCGAAACCAAAAAAAAAACCTTGTACATACTGTAATAACATGCAAAGGTTTTCCTCCCAGGACCAGCCTTGTAAACCCTTACCACCATGCGAAGCATCACCCCGCCGGGTTCATTTTTAACAATGGGTGAATGTGGTAGTATGCATTAGGGGTCATGTGGGACTGTGAAGCCGTGATGTCATTGGCTGACAGATCCCGGGTCCTGGTTGGCCGTTGACCTCTAGCTCCGCCCTGAAGGCGGAGGATAAGAACCAGGAGTCCTCCCCCGCAGGCCAGTCTACTACTGAACTGCGGGGGAACAGTCACGCTTAATAAAGTCTCATCGACTTCACTCGATTCGTCTCTCGGAGTCTTTGTGCGCTACAGGTATTTACTCTGCATTTCATATCTGTTCTTGTTATAAATAAACAGTAATTGTGTTTCAATTTACAAACCTGATGAATGTAATTATTGGGCAGCCAATGGCCAGTGACTTTGGGAATTTTTATAAGAATTATTGGTCAGTTCACTTGTGTTGTGACTGTGGGGCTGGATTTGACTGCTCTTTAACCCAGGATGTCATAACAGCGGGGTAAGGTGAAAATAGCCAGAGAAACATCACGGTCATGGAAGGTAAGATGCTGAAGAATTAAACAGGAGGACCTTATTATACTATTTTTCTTCCATTTCCAGCATCAGTTGGCCACAGCCAACTTGGGGTTGATCCCTAGCAATTAGGGGAGGTTGAAATGTTGGAGATTAGTGTCAGGTTAGAGTGAGGCCGGGTTGGGATGGGGCAGGAGAAGTGGACAGGGCAGGGTTGGAGGTCAGCGGTGGGCGGGGGGGGGGGGGGGGGGGGCGGGGGGGGGGGGGCGGGGGGGGGAGATAAGGGAGGGGCTCTCTGTTCATGGGAGGGAGAAGAATGTGTAAGTGGACAGAAAAAGAGGTCACAATTGGTAGAAGGGTGGAGCAGAGGCATCTTTAAAGGTCAAGGGGAGCACTCCTGCACCCACTGGATCACAAGAAGTGCTGTAAACTGTATTAACCTTTCTGAACTGACTACTTTCCCATTTCACTGTCAGCTTTCCCAATTTGAGGGAAACTGTACAGCAGCAATTAAATGCCCCCAAAGTTTTAAATTTTTAACCCTGACCCTGTCCTGCTGATTGACAGGGTGATCAAGGCCAATGTCTCCTAAATATTATCTATTTTGGAATACAGTAGAATTCAGTCCAGATACGATATCTCACATCCTAATATCACTCACAAGCAGAACCATTCCCTACATGAAAAAAATAAAAATAGAACCTAATAACCTGCAAGTTCCGTCTTACCACAATGGCTCCAGTAAGTTTAGGTGCCATTTGTCATTAATTATTTCTGGTTGTGGATTCTAACAGCATGTTCAATGATAAAAAAAAGAGAAATGCCTTCTGGCATTATGACACCTTGAAAAACCTTACAAAGCTTTTCAAAGTAAAGGTCTTTTGTGCGTTCTGTCCTCCTTAGTCGCTAGATTAGCTCAGATGTCATTTAAAGCAAGGGGTGTATTTATTTATTGACTGTGGGATTTATCCACTGGAGCTTTGCCCAACCACTGGCACACTTAATGCATAATCGAGCAAAAATACACGGTGACTGATCCCTTGGATCAACCAACTTTGAAATATTTGCCTCAAGCAAACAAGTCAAGCCAAGCAGTAGGATGCAAGGATGACGCCATTAATCAAAGTAGATTATTCTGGAGGAGAATAGTGAGAGGGAAGAAATCTGTGTTCATTTGCAGTTCCACCCACAATAACACTAGTTCATTTGCAAACTGGATTGAACACATTATCTTACCGTCCCACTCAGGCATAAAACAAGATTTAATGCAGTATTCTCGTGTGATAGCAACTTTCTCAAACAGGGATTTTTTTTCTCTGTTTAAGAGCCTGGCTTTCACCACCTTTGCAATATATCAAACCATTGCAAGGTAGCATGATTATCCCTTTCAAGCCAGCTCTCCCAGGTGAGATCAACAGTCTTCACTTAATTCAACGCGAAATGCAGGAATTCATCTTCACACTGCAACGCTCAGTGTTATTGATATTAAATTAAGTGACCCTGACATAATTTGAGAGTTATGAATTTACTGACAGATTACACATTTCTCTTAGTTTGCACGCTCTGCAAGTGTAAAGGGCCTGTTGCGACTTTGGAGATGGAGGAATTGGGAGGGTGTTAGGATTCGTTAATGCTGATCATGGACGTCCTGGGATTCTGTTAAAGGTTTACTAAAAGAATTTAATTTGCATTAATTTTCATCTTCAAAGCAGGCAGCATATTCATCTTGAACTTTGCGATGCCCAGGAAGCCACACAATTCACACCTCAATTAGAAGGATTGAAGGAGCCTGCCGCTTCTCGGAAAGATTTCTCATTTGCTACTGTTCCAAGTTGGAGTAAAATTCAGAGTTAACCACAGAGTCAACATCAGTGCGCACTAAATTCCTGTCTTACCACTACATCCAGTTTGAAGGGAAAATAATTTCTCTGTCAAATGCAAGCCCATTGTTCAGATACATGGCGGAGTTTGATGTTTTATGAAAAAGAGACCCAGATTAATTTAAAAATCTATAAACTCACAATCCCTTCGGAAACAGTGGACTCTGAGGTTCAACCAATCAGTGACCCTTTTTTGTAAACAACTAAGATTATATTGCCTGTAATATTGACAGCATGCATGTCAGAGCAAACATGAATTGAATATTTTAAAGGTTTAAGGGATTGGGCGTACTGATTTCCCTTTTCCTGTACCCAGGTTTATAGATGAAATGAATAGAAAAACATTGGGGAGGGTGACGTGCTACTTCATAGAATCATCAGAATTTACAGTGCAGAAGGAGGCCATTCGGCCCATCGAGTCTGCACCAGCCCTTGGAAAGAACACCTTACTCAAGCCCACACCTCCATCCTATCCCCGTAACCCAGTAACCCCACCCAACCTTTTTGGACACTAAGGGCAATTTTAGCATGACCAATCCACCTAACCTGTACATCTTTTGACTGTGGGAGGAAACTGGAGCAGCCGGAGGAAATCCACACAGACACGGGGAGAATGTGCAGACTCCGCACAGACAGTGACCCACACCGGGAATCGAACCTGGGACCCTGGAGCTGTGAAGCAACTGTGCTAACCTCTATGCAACCGTGCTGCACGTGGACATATCTTTCTTGGAATACTGTACCGAGGAGATCCGGGAGGTCCATCAGATGCAGTAACAGAACTTAGTTCTAATTCTATGTGAACACAGATTGGTCAGCACAGGACAAATCTTTTAGTTAACCTGTCTTCAGGTCAAGCATCTACGTGCCGGATGACAATCTGCTCATAACTGGTGTTGTCAGCTATGTTTCTTTATTGTCTGCGAACAAAGAGAATCACCCATCCATTCACTGGCAACAACGTTGCTCTGAATCACCCATTTATGCTCAATTCAAATTATATCCCATTGGATTAGTTTTCAATTTTTACTGGTGTTTTCGTGAATCAAACTTCTGGATTCTATCCCTTATTAAAATGGTTTATACAAGATGACGAATTCAAATTCCATTTTTAGTGTGTGAGCTTCTGAGACTTTTGCCATGAAGATCATGGCACAGTGCCTTTGAGTTGCATCCGACCAAATCAACCAGAAGAAGATCTTCCCAATTCTGACGGTGAAACAAAAAGGGTGATATTAGTGTCTGGGTCACCTGATTTTAGATTCAGGTGGAGAACGGAATTAGTGCAGCCTAACCTCAGTCTGCTTAACCCTTCATCTGGGAATGGGGTGATTGTTCAATGTCCCCACAAAGGTAGATGGAAGCTTAACTACTTTATTAAAAAGAGGAGTCGGCAGCTCCATTCTGCAGGTGGGATATTTGCTGGACAACAAGTTTCGGTGCATCCAAGCAAAATGATCGAACATATGTATAGTGATTTGAAAAGGTGTTTGTTTAGTTCACTTGAAGTTACAACACAAATTTGTACCAGCAGAGGATGTCCGCTAGAGTCTGCAGAAGTAGTTTTAATAAAGGGGAGTCATTATTACTTGTGAAATTTGAATTCTACTTGTCAGTGTCTGTTTTATATTCCAAGAGCCTCACATTGGGGATGGAGATCATGCAAAATAACCAGCATTCTTTCCAGGTATGAAGCTTTTCAGACCTATTTTCTGAAGAGGGGATAGCATTTTATTTTGCCGACTGCATTTCAAGCTGCAGACTAAGAGATACTCTCAGGTTCTGTTAATTACACACAAGTTCTGATCAAACAAGAAGGAACGCTTTTGCAGATAGACTCATCACTGTTACCGATGAATATTTGTAGCATTGCCTGTGCCCAATCCATCACCTTTTGGAGTGCATCTGGAGTCATTTGTATTCTCATGTTGGTGAAAGTGGCTGTGACGTTTCGAAGGTCCAATGGCAAGTTTTCCAATCACATGTGACAAAAAGAGAAAGACCATGGGCTGGATTATCCGCACCCCGCCGGCAAAATAATGGCCTGCGCGGGGGCGGAGAATCCATTAACCCGCACGGAATCGGGACCAGCGGTAGTTCCCCGAGTCTGTGGGCCCCAGAAAGGCCGCCTAGGACCTACCTGGGGCCATTGCTGGAGGCCCGCTCCGCCCCCGACCGGCCGAATTCCCGACAGCTTGGATCTAATGTGGTCCTGCCGGTCAGGAAACTAGCGTGGCGGCTGCGGACTCAGTTCACGGCTGCCCTGGTCGGGGGCGGGCTGATCGGAGGGCAGGGGGGGGGCCTTATACGTGGCCGGGGAATGTTTGTGTGGGCAGTCAGGGTCGGGCGCGTGGCCAATCCGGGGGGGGGGGTCTATTTTCAGGGTCCAGTTCCACGGTCCGAATCCGCCATGGAGTACGGCGCGGCTGCTGGAGGCCGTTGCCGTGTGCATGCGCAGCCTCCGACCCGGAAGTGTGGGGGCCCATATCTGCATAAAAAGCTGATAGATTTACGCCAGGGTCCCTGCTGGCCCCTGGCAGGGCTAGGAACATGTGGTCCTTTCATGCCAGTTTTTCTGGCTTAAAAGTCGACAGTTTTGACGCCGGTGTGGGGACATAACCCCAATAATGGAGAGTCCAGCCCCATTTCTGTACTATGGTGGTGAAGAATTGAAAGATGTTTCTGAGGCATGTACACCTGAGCAAAATAACTATGACTCAGCTACAACAAGCATCTTATTTAACACCTCACAAAAGTATTATATATGGAACAATTATCTTCTGACACATGAAGCAAGAAGAAAATGAAATCATTGACCAACACTGTACACATCTGAGGTAACCAGAAAATAAATGTGACTTTGGTGATGTGGAATACATAGAAAGATAAATCAATGAAAGGTTGTCTTTCTGGATGGCCAATTATGCCAAAAAGTACTTGAGAAAGACAGAAAGTTGGAGTTCGCAAGATCGCTATTGCTTTCCAGTGATACTGAATTGAGTCGGCTGAAAATAACGACCACACTCCCAAGTTCAACTCCTGTGAACACTGTTCATCACTCGTGTGCTAAGAAACTACCTGCAAAGCAACAAAAACAGTCTCACAAGAGCTGCGACTTGTCCAAACAATGTTTCCACTGTGGTTAAAAGCAAATTACTGCAGATGCTGGAATCTGAAATGAAAGAGAAAGACCGTTCCCTCCGAGATAATCTAGTCCACTCCTCCAACATACCCAGTACCTCTCCCATCACCCAGGGCACCTTCCCATGCAATCTCAGAAGATGCAACACCTGCCCCTTTACCTCTTCCACGCTGTGGTAGTATGTATTAGGGGTCATGTGGGACTGTGAAGCCGTGATGCTATTGGCTGACTGATCCCGGGTCCTGGTTGGCTGTTGACTCCTGGCTCCGCCCTGAAGGCGGAGTATAAGAACCCGAGCTTCTCCCCGCCGCTCCATTCTGTTGCTGAACTGCTGGGGACAAGTCTCGCTTAATAAAGCCTCATCGACTTCATCTCTACTCGTCTCTCTCATAAGTCATTGTGCCCTACAATTTATTAAGCGAGCTTAAAGGACTATGGAGCTCCGGATCGCCCCGGAATGCCTGCGGATCAGCCCCCACGCAGCGAACTCGGCAGCAGTTTTTAAACACTGGCAAGCTTGTTTTGAAGGCTACCTCCGAACGGCCCCCTGCCGGATCACAGAAGACCAGAAAATGCAGGTCCTGCATTCGAGGGTAAGCCCGGAAATTTATCCTCTCATAGAAGACGCAGAGGATTTCCCGACGGCGCTCGCAGCACTGAAGAGCATCTACATTCGCCCCGTGAACCAGGTCTACGCACGCTACCAACTCGCAACGAGACGGCAAAGTCCCGGAGAATCGTTAGAGGAATTCTATGCCGCGCTGCTAATTTTGGGACGGGGCTGCAGCTGCCCGCCGGTGAACGCGATTGAACACACGGACATGCTAATTCGCGATGCGTTTGTGGCAGGTATGAACTCTCCCCAAATCCGCCAAAGACTTTTAGAAAGAGAGTTGTTAGGACTCTCAGAGGCACGGACCATTGCAGCTTTCCTAGATGTGGCCTCGCAAAACGCCCGCGCCTACGGCCCCGACCGCCCGGCAGCCCCTTGGGCTCCGTGGACCCCCGTCGCAACAAACCCCCCCCTCTCTCTCACAGGCTTGCGCGGTTAAAGCGCCAGATCATCCCGGGGGGGCCCGCTGCTATTTCTGCGGGCAAGCGAAACACCCCCGGCAGCGCTGCCCGGCCCGGGCAGCTATTTGCAAAAGCTGCGGCAAGAAGGGCCATTACGCGGCTGTGTGCCGGTCCCGGGGGGTCCCCGCAATCCCCGGAGAAGAACGAGCCCAGCGCATCCCAAACCCCCCCAGCGCCCCATGTGCGACCCGCGGGCGCCGCCATTTTGGGTCCCGGGCACCACGAGGGGAGGATGGGCGCCGCCATCTTGTGACTCCCCAGCCACGTGCGATTCATGGGGGCGGCCATTTTGTCCACCCCCGACCACGTGCGATCCATGGGGGCGGCCATTTTGTCCACCCCCCGGCCGCGTGCGATTCATGGACGCCGCCATCTTGGATGACAACAAAGGACCCCAGCATCGACGGCTCCACGGGGTCCGAAGAAGACGCCGAGACACTACGACAACGACTGGCTTCGGTGACGCTGGATCAATCACGGCCCCGGACGCTCCAGACGACGACAACAACGGTGCTGATCAACGGACACGAGACATCATGCCTGATCGACTCCGGGAGCACCGAAAGTTTCATTCACCCAGGCACGGTAAGACGCTGTTTTCTGACCATCCATCCAAGTACGCAAAAGATTTCCCTAGCTGCAGGATCCCACTCTGTAGAGATCAAAGGGTTCTGCATCACGAACCTAACGGTGCAAGGGAGGGAGTTTAAAAACTACAGGCTCTACGTCCTTCCCCAACTCTGCGCGCCCACATTACTGGGATTAGATTTCCAGTGTAACCTGCAGAGCCTAACATTTCAATTCGGCGGCCCAATACCCCCACTCACTATCTGCGGCCTCGCAACTCTCAAGGTTGAACCGCCGTCCTTGTTTGCAAACCTCACCCCGGATTGCAAACCCGTCGCCACTAGGAGCAGACGGTACAGCGCCCAGGACCGGATATTTATTCGGTCTGAAGTCCAGCGGTTGCTGAAGGAAGGCATAATCCAGGCCAGCAATAGTCCCTGGAGAGCCCAGGTGGTAGTAGTAAAGACCGGGGAAAAGCAAAGGATGGTCATAGACTATAGCCAGACCATCAACAGGTACACACAGCTAGATGCGTACCCTCTCCCCCGCATATCCGACATGGTAAATCGGATTGCCCAGTATAAGGTTTTCTCCACCGTGGACCTCAAGTCCGCCTACCACCAGCTCCCCATCCGCCCAGGTGACCGCAAGTACACAGCCTTCGAGGCAGACGGGCGTCTATACCACTTCCTAAGGGTCCCATTTGGTGTCACGAACGGGGTCTCGGTCTCCCAACGGGAGATGGACCGAATGGTTGACCAGCACGGGTTGCAGGCCACGTTCCCGTATCTCGACAACGTAACCATCTGCGGCCACGATCAGCAGGACCACGACGCCAACCTCCAAAAATTCCTCCAGACCGCTAACGCCTTGAACCTCACATACAACGAGGAAAAGTGTGTTTTTAGCACAAACCGGTTGGCCATCCTGGGATACGTAGTGCGCAATGGGATAATAGGCCCCGACCCCGAACGCATGCGCCCCCTCATGGAATTTCCCCTCCCCCACTGCTCCAAAGCCCTGAAACGTTGCCTGGGGTTCTTTTCATATTACGCCCAGTGGGTCCCCCAGTACGCTGACAAGGCCCGCCCGCTAATACAGACAACTACCTTCCCCCTGTCGACAGAGGCTCGCCAGGCCTTCAGCCGCATCAAAGCGGATATCGCAAAGGCCACGATGCGCGCCATCGATGAGTCCCTCCCCTTCCAGGTCGAGAGCGACGCCTCCGACGTAGCTCTGGCGGCCACCCTTAACCAAGCGGGCAGACCCGTGGCCTTTTTCTCCCGAACCCTCCATGCCTCAGAAATCCGCCACTCCTCAGTGGAAAAGGAAGCCCAAGCCATAGTGGAAGCTGTGCGACATTGGAGGCATTACCTGGCCGGCAGGAGATTCACTCTCCTCACCGACCAACGGTCGGTCGCCTTCATGTTCGATAATGCACAGCGGGGCAAAATAAAAAATGACAAGATCTTAAGGTGGAGGATCGAGCTCTCCACCTTCAACTACGAGATCTTGTACCGTCCCGGAAAGCTGAACGAGCCGTCCGATGCCCTATCCCGCGGCACATGTGCCAACGCACAAATAGACCGTCTCCAAGCCCTCCACGAGGACCTCTGCCACCCGGGGGTCACTCGGTTCTACCATTTTATAAAGTCCCGCAACCTCCGCTACTCTGTGGAGGAGGTCCGTACAGTCACCAGGAACTGCCACATCTGCGCGGAGTGCAAACCGCACTTTTTCAGGCCGGATAGAGCGCACCTGATCAAGGCTTCCCGCCCCTTTGAACGCCTCAGTCTGGACTTCAAAGGGCCCCTCCCCTCCACCGACCGCAACACATACTTCCTGAACGTGGTGGACGAGTACTCCCGTTTCCCCTTCGCCATCCTCTGCCCCGACATGACAGCGGCCACAGTCATTAAAGCCCTTGGCACCATCTTCACACTGTTCGGTTGCCCCGCATATATCCATAGCGACAGGGGGTCCTCCTTCATGAGTGACGAGCTGCGCCAGTTCCTGCTCAGCAAGGGCATAGCCTCGAGCAGGACGACCAGCTACAACCCCCGGGGGAACGGGCAAGTAGAGAGGGAGAACGGCACGGTCTGGAAGACCGTCCTACTGGCCCTACGGTCCAGGGATCTCCCAGTTTCCCGGTGGCAGGAGGTCCTCCCGGACGCTCTCCACTCCATCCGGTCGCTGCTGTGTACCACCACTAACCAAACGCCTCATGAGCGCCTCCTTGTCTTCCCCAGGAAGTCCTCCTCCGGAACGTCGCTGCCGACCTGGCTGGCGGCCCCAGGACCCATCTTGCTCCGGAAACATGTGTGGGCGCACAAGTCGGACCCGTTGGTCGAGAGGGTTCACCTCCTCCACGCGAACTCGCAGTACGCCACCCCGACGGCCGACAGGACACGGTCTCCCTGCGAGACCTGGCGCCCGCCGGCAACACACACACACCCCCGACACCGATCATCCCCTCCCTGCCACCGGCGCACCCCGCGACCGCCCCCTTCCCGGGAGGATCGGTCCTCCTCCCGTGTCCGCCCAGGAGTGAAACAGGAACAAACACCGAAACGCTCCCGGAGACGACAACGCCGGAACAAGCACCTGCACAACCACCAGGGCTGAGGCGATCGACGAGGAAGACCAGACCGCCCGCTCGACTCGTGGCACCAAGAATGTTGTTGGATTGTAACAAAAAAATTTTCTCTTACTAATATTGTAAATAGTTTCACAAACCTTGTACATAGCCCAGTGTAGGGCTAAAACTGTAATGACATGCCCGACATTTTCCTCCCAGGACCAGCCTTGTAAACCCCTACCACCATGCGAACCACCACCCCGCCGGGTTCATTTTTAACAAGGGGTGAATGTGGTAGTATGGATTAGGGGTCATGTGGGACTGTGAAGCCGTGATGCTATTGGCTGACTGATCCCGGGTCCTGGTTGGCTGTTGACTCCTGGCTCCGCCCTGAAGGCGGAGTATAAGAACCCGAGCTTCTCCCCGCCGCTCCATTCTATTGCTGAACTGCTGGGGACAAGTCTCGCTTAATAAAGCCTCATCGACTTCATCTCTACTTGTCTCTCTCGTAAGTCATTGTGCGCTACACATGCTTAACATCCCAGGCCCAAAATACTCATTCCAGGTTAAGCAGCGTTTCACTTGCATCTCTTCCAATTTGATCTACTGCATTCGCTGCTCCCAATGTGGTCTCCTCTACATCGGAGAGACCAAACGCAGACTGGGTGATCGTTTTGCTGAACATCTTCGATCTCTGCGCATTCAGGACCCTGACCTTCCCGTTGCATGCCATTTTAACAAAAGACCCTGCTCCCATGCCCACATGTCTGTCCTTGGCCTGCTGCAATGTTCCAGTGAAGCTCAACGCAAACTGGAGGAACAACATCTCATCTTCTGGATAGGCGCGCTACAGCCTTCCGGTCTCAACATCGAATTCAACAACTTCAGATGATTAGCTCTACACCACCTCGGCCCATTTCATTTTAACTGTCTTTTACCATTTCTTTCTTTCTTGTCTTTCTTAATATATATTAAACCCCCTCCCCATCTTATCCACCTTTCCTTACCCTTTTTCCTCTTTGCTTCCCCCTTCCCCTCCCCCACATCTACAGTTCACCCTCTGATATTTGTTTCTCTGCTGTTTGGCCTTTCACATCTTTTGTTCTCTCTGGGGACAGCCATTAGCACTCTTTCCCCTTGGGTTCTGTGGCCGCTGGCACGAGGTTTCTCTGGGTTCCTGTGGCTATGACTCACCTTTCATTCTCACTGCACAGTATAAATATTTCCCACTTTCTCTGTCTGTTAGCTTTGACAAAGAATCAAAACGTTAACTCTTTTCTCTTCCTACAGATGCTGCCAGACCTGCTGAGATTTTCCACTGTGGTGAAGTTTACCCACACTGGATGGAGTGTCCTGCTATTAGTAAATAGGTTAAGGCTTGCGGAAAGCACAACCATTTTTGTTCATGTTGGGTGTTCATCAGCGTGACTAACCGCTATGACCAATGCTAACAGAAGGATGCCTTGTGTGCATACCATGGATAAAGGGTATGGGAATGTAGCCAATGCGGAAGCAGGTGACCCTGAACGCATTTTTATGCTCTCTCGGACACTGCAACCAGACACGTGTGACAGTGACCATTGGCTGCTCACATGTCGATGCTCTCATAGATGAGGTGCATCAGTCAAAGGTTGTGGGCTGGAAAACATTCAAGAAACTCCAGGGTTGCCCCATTCACTGCAAAACAGGGAATGTGACAATTTCACCTGACAGCAGCGACAAACCACTGAGAATGCCCAGGATGTTTGAAATGCCAATCTCATTCAAAGCCACCAGAATGAAGGATGTATTTTATGTCCTATCTGAAGAGTGTGACATACCCTTCAGTTTCCACAGCAACATATCTGCACATGATTTTCCGTCATATATGTGATTCCGAGGCAAACAAACAACATTCTTGAATTTTCTACTGGCTGTACATGCAAGTTAACTTGAGCCCATTGAATCTCACCCATTGTTTCAAGTCCAATATGACTCTTGTTTGTAATGGCCAATGATTATAATAATAATAACAATCTTTATTATTGTCACAAGTAGGGTGACATTAACACTGCAATGAAGCTACTGTGAAATTGGCCATGAAAGCCAGTTTTCTTAAGGTCTGGGTTACCAGAGGTGCAGGTGCAGAGTTGCACCGTGTGCAGACCTAGCATCTGTGGCAGTAACAATGCAGAGAATTGGGACATTCAGGGTTATTCGCAGTCAGCTGCATCTCCCAGCAGGACAGTACGATGCTGACCTATAAGGTAATGGCTGAGACATCAGGAATTTTGCACTGTTGGAGATGCCATCTTTTGGAAAAGGTGTTAAAACAAACAGACATTGACCAGTTCAGGTAGACATTAAAAAAAAATCCATAGCAATGCTAAAAGAAGGAAAAAGACAGTCTGCCCTGTCCAACATTCATCCTTCATTCAACACAACTGGAAAACTGATTAGTTGGTCATTTATCATTGTGGGATCTTACTGTGGCTGCCACGCTTAGCTTGCCAATTAATTGTTAGAGTCTTCAGATTGAATTCTAATGGAGCTGGTGGCCCCGTGACCCCCTCCCCCTCAACTAAAAGATTTGGGAGAGAGCCCACCTCCACATGGCTGGGAAGCCAAATGCGATTTGATGGCTTTTAGTCTGTTAATTGGTTCAGGTTGAGAATTCCTCACCAACCTGTGAAGAAGCCTTGCCTCAGAGAGTTGTTGGCTAATCAGATGGCTGGAAACTGTCCAGTGTCACAGCATCACTGGGAGTGGTGTCCACTGCTGGGATTGCAGCCAGTCCACCATGAAGGTCGCCACTGGAGCCAGATACAAAGGTAAATGGTGGGGAGATTTTGTTGGGGTTAGTCAGGTAGGCACAAAGGGGGAGGGGTGGGGGTGGGGCGGGGGGGGGGGGGGGGCAGGAACCCAGACTGCACACAATATTCCAGATGTGGCCTCACCAAGATCCTGTACAATTGCAGCAAGACATCCTTGGTACTATACTTGAATCCTCTCACTATGAAGGCCAACATCCCACTTGCCTTCTTTACTGCCTGCTGCACCTGCATGCTTACATTCAGTGACTGGTGGACAAGGACATCGAGGTCACATTGCATATTCGTCTCTCTTAAATTATAGCCATTGATTGGATTGCTCCATAAAGAGTCTGCATGGACTCGAAGGGATCATAGAATTTACAGTGCAGAAGGAGGCCATTTGACCCATCGAGTCTGCACTGGCCCTTACAAAGAGCACCCTACTGAAGCCTATGTACCTACCCTATCCCCGTAACCCAGCAATCCCCACTTAACATTTTTTGAACACTAAGGGCAATTTAGCATGGCCAATCCACCTAACCTGCACATCTTTGGACTGTGGGAGGAAACCGGAGCACCCGGAGGAAACCCACACAGACACGGGGAGAACGTGCAGACTCCGCACAGACAGTGACCCAGCCGGGAATCGAACCTGGGACCCTGGAGCTGTAAAGCAACTGTGCTAACCATTGTGCTACCGTGCGGTACCATAAGGATGAATGGTCTCCTTCTGTAATGTTGGAGGTCGTATAGGTAGTATAATGACATGGATAGAGAATTGGCTAATGGGCGGTAAGCAGCGAGTGGGGATAAAGGATTATTTTTCAGGTTGGCGACCTGTAAGCAGTGGGGTTCCACAGGGATCAATGTTGGTATCGCAACTATTTACAATATATATTAATGACTTGTGGAAGGAAGCGAATGCATGTGTAGCCAAATTTGCAAACGATACAAAAATAGGTGGAAAGGCAAGTTACGAGAGGGGCACAAACAGTTTGCAAAGAGGTTGGATAGGTTAAGTAAGTGGACAAAAAGTTGGCAAATGAAGTATAATGTGGGGAAATGTGAAGTTGTTTGTTTTGGAAGGGAGAACAATAGAACAGGATTTTATTTTAATGGAGCAAAAACGCAGAAAGCTGCAACACAAAATGACTTTGGTCTATTCGTGCACAAAACACAGAAAGTTAGTGCACGGGTGCAGCAGGTCATCAGGAAGGCTAATGGAATGTTAGCCCTTATTTTAAGGGGGTTGGAGTATAAGAGTAGGGAAGTCTTGCTGCAACCTTTGGGCAAGTAAGGCATGGCCAATCCACCTAACCTGCACATCTTTGGACAATTACAAGGTAGAGACCACATCTGGAGTACTGTGAGCAGTTTTGACACCTTTATTTAAGGACATTTACTATTTGATTGGGGGTGGATCACTCGGATGATCCTGGTATGGGAGGATTGTCTTATGAGCAAGGTTTAAACAGGTTGGGACTCTACTCCTTGGAATTTAGAAGAATGAGAGGTGATCTCATTGAACATATATCGTTCTTAAGGGGCTTGACAGGGTAAATGCTGAGAGGATGTTTCCCCTCATGGGAGAGTCTAGGACCAGAGGGCATAGTCTCAGAATAAAGGGGTGTCCATTTAAGACTGAGATGATGCGGAATTTCTTCTATCAGAGGCTTGTGAGTCTTTGGAACTCCTTGCCACAGAGAGCTGTGGGGGTAGAGTCCTTGTATATTTAAGGTTGAGATAGATGGATTCTTGATCGGTAAGGGAATCAAGGGTTACAGGGTAAAGTGGAGGTGAAGAATGTTGGATCATGATCCTATTGAATAGTGGAGCAGGCCTGAGGGGCCAAACGGCCTCCTCCTGTTTCTATTTCTTATTGTCTTATCTCAAGGACCCTCACATCCTTTCTAAAGTTATGGATGCAATACTTGAGGTGTAACCCCAACAGTCCTTTATACAGGTTCAGGATCACTTTTCTGGTTAGTACTCAATACCTCAGTGGATGAAACCCAAGATCACATATGCTTTGCTAACTGCTACACTAATGTAACTAATTGGCTGTGAAACACTTTGTGATCTCCCCAGAGAGCGAAAACTTCAATAGAAATGTACATTCAAAATGCAACAGATGCTGGAAATCTGAATTAAACCATAAAGTGCTGATAACACTCAACAGGTCAGGAAGCATCTGTGGAGACAGAAATAGTGTTCTGTTCGTACAGCTGCCTTAACCCACTGGCAGCACAGTGGTTAGCACTGCTGCCTCACAGCGCCAGGGACCCGCCTTGGGTGACTGCCTGTGTGGAGTTTACTCTTTCTCCCCGTGTCTGCGTGGCTTTCCTCTGGGTGCTCTGTTTCCTCCCGCAATCCAAAGATGTGCAGGTTAGCTGGATTGCCCATGCCTTACTGCACAAAGGTTAGGTGATATTACAGGGATAGAGTAGGGGAGTGGGCCTAGGTCGGGTGCATTTTCAGAGGGTCGGTGCAGACTCCATGGGTCAAAGGGCCTTCTTCTACACTATAGGAATTCTGCGTCCTACTTCTATGTTGTCCCAGGTTAAAACCCTGCACTGAGTCATTGCAGTGGAAAAAGTAAGCAACTGGACAGTGGAAAATGGTATGATAAAGGTGTGCCAGCAAACCAAATTACAACCAATGGAGAAAATACTCCTCTTTGCTTTCCAGAAGCACTAACATTGTACCAGCATGGGTGTAACAGTGCATCACAACCCAGCAAATCACAGTTTGAAAACCCACGGCACAGAGAATGGTTAATGGATTCAATTTACATAAAAGAGGAACTGCTGCTTAATTGCAGTGTTATTAGATGAAATTGTTAAATGTTTCAATTTTCTTCAGCCCCCTCAGTTCAATTACAAATCCTTTCACAGATCCTTGACTGCTGACAGAATTATCATTGAATAGCACAGTGCAATACTGGGACTCTTAACATAGTCACTGATTATTTGAGTACTGAGGTGAAGCTGGTCTTAAAACATTTTGTAAAGGCAAGTGTGACGCACACGTTGACCGATTGTGCCTGTTGACTGTGGTAAGCATTCATATGTTATGTTTTAGAGGCCAATTAACCAGGTACAGTTGTTTGTAGTTTTTCTCAATTATATCAGAGTGGTTGATTCCAACTTACCCATCCCATAGTGGGTGGGCAGGTGGTAGCTGACCCCAAAGTCAGACACATGGGGCGTCATTCTCCGCCGGCGGGAGTCTCCGTTCTGCCGGCACTGGGGGGTTTCCCGACGGCGTGGGGCTGCCCCACAATGGGAAACCCCATTGACCGGCCGGTGTTACGGAGACTCCCGCCGGCCGGTCGGCGCAGAAACGTGGCGGGGCGGGTAGGAGAATTTCGCCCATGATGTCTTTCTTCAGCATTTCTGCTGTGACGCGGTGATAGGGAAGGTGCTGCCACGCTTAATCTGCTCAATGATAAACACCGAATCTTTGTTTATGCTTCAGAACGCTCTTCAGCAACTTCGCTGGAACCTGCTGCTGCTGATTAATTTTGGAAGTATCCAGCAAATTGGGGCCGGATTCTGTGATCCTGAGGCTAAATGTAGACGCCGTCGGAAGCGGTGTCGCATTTCTCGACGGCATCAACACGGCCTCAGGATCAGCAATTCTGGCCCCTACAGGGGGCCAGCAGGGCACTGGAGCGGTTCACGCCGCTCCAGCTGCTGATCCTGTCCTGAACTGGGCACCGCGGGATCCACGCATGCGCAGTGGAACCGGCGCCACCGCGTGCATGCAGAGTGGCCCCTTCAACGCACCGGCCACGACTCAACATGGCGCAGGGCTACAGGGGCCGGCGCGGAAGAAAGGAGGCCCCCAGCCTGAGAGGCCGGCCCGCCGACCGATGGGCCCCGATCGCGGGCCAGGCCACATCGGAGGCCCAACCCCCCCCCCCACGGGGTCGGACCCACCCTCCCTCCCCACAGGCCGCCCCCGGACCCTTCAACGCCGAGTCTCCCGCCGGCTGATAGCAGGTGTGAATGGCGCCGGCGGGACTCGGACGCCATCCTGGGCCGCAAATCGGCGGGGGGGGGCGCATAGAGCGGCCCCCGACTGGCGCCGCGCCAACTACTCCGGCGCTAATGGCGCCGATTCTCCACATCCCAGCATCGGGGCGGCGTGGCGCGATTCCCGCCGGTCGCGGGGATTTTCCGGCCCGGCCCCGGGCTGAGAGAATCCCGCCCTTGATTTCAACTATTCATAGAATTGCTGCAGTGCAGAAAGAGGCCAATTGGCCCATCGAGTCTGCACCGACCCTCTGAAAGAGCACCCTAGCTAAGCTCACTCCCCTGCCCTATCCCCGTAACCCCACCTAACTGAACAGTTTTGAACACTAAGGGGCAATTTATCATGGCCAATCCACCCAACCTGCACATCTTTGGCCTGTGGGAGGAAACTGGAGTGCCCAGAGGAAACCCACGCAGACAGGGAGAACGCGCAAACTCCACACAGACAGTCACCCAAGGTCGGAATCAAACTCAGGTCCCTGGTGCTGTGAGCCAGCAGTGCTAGCCACTGTGCCACTTTGATTTCTTTGACATGATTTGCCTGTAAGTTTTTAGTCACTGCCATGAAGCTCCCTGCCATAAAGTACCTGCACCACATGGACTGCAGCAGTTCACCACCAGCTTCCCAAGGACAACTAGGGATGGGCAACCAGTGTTGGCCTCGCTAATGATGTTCACATCCCAAGAATGAATTAAAAACAATTTGAGTGGACTTGAGCCGTATATGAAAACAGATCAACTATATAAGGAGTTAAAATGCAATGGGCTAATGTTAAAAGAAAGACTTGCACTTATACAGCAAGTTTCGCAACCTCAGGACATCCCACATTACTTCACAGCCAATCTGTAACCACCAGGTGCCAGTTTTGTAACACCAGGCTGATGGTGGCATAATGGTCATGGCCACTGGGCCAGTAACCCAGAAGCTCAGGCTAATGCTCCAGGGTTTGGGTTCAAGTCGCAACATGGCAGCCTTTTTGAGCCATATAGAATTTTCAGGGAAGATGCTGAGAGGATGTTTCCTCTTGTGGGCGAATCTAGGACCAGAGGGCATACTCTCAGAGTAAGTGGTCACCCATTTCAGACAGAGATGAGGAGGAATGTCTATTTTCAGAGGGTAATAAATCTGTGGAATTCTTAGCCGCAGAAGTGATGTCGGGGCTGGGATGTTAAGTACATTCAAGGCTAAGATAGAGAGCTTTTTAATCAGCAAGGGAATTAACGGCTATGGGGAGTGATGTACCGTCAATTACCGCGAGACGAGAATGGTGGAACAATCGAGGCTTTATTGCACAAGATGTTGTGCCTCCCGCAGCTGGAACCAGAATGGGAGCAATGCAGGAGAAATGGAAAAATGAAAATCGCTTATTGTCACAAGTAGGCTTCAAATGAAGTTACTGTGAAAAGCCCCTAGTCGCCACATTCCGGCGCCTGTTCGGGGAGGCTGGTACGGGAATTGAACCGTGCTGCTGGCCTGCCTTGGTCTGCTTTAAAAGTCAGCGATTTAGCCCAGTGTGCTAAACCAGCCCCTTTAGCATACACTTTTATACGTCGCCTGCTGGGAGGAGCCAGCAGGCTGGGATTTACTGTGGCACCTATAATACAGTGACAGTACCATAATACCTGCAATGTGTTACCAGTGGTGTTTACCACATTCACCCCCTGTTTAAAAAAAAGTCCAGCGGGGGTGAAGAAAACATTACAGGTTGAGTCTGTCAGGGGCTCTGACCCTCCGTTGCGATCGCCTCAGTCCTGGTGGTGATGTGGGCGCCGATGTGGTCACCTGCGACTCCTGGAGCGTGTTGTCCTCTCTTTCGTCACACCTTAGTGGATCCAGTGAGGGGACGGATCCTGCTGGGGTGGGGGCTGCGGTGAGGTTCGCTGGTGGGAGGGTGGGTGGCGCAGGGGTGAACGAGGCAACCGGGGGGGGAGCGGTATCAGGTCGGGGGTTGTGGGTGGGGACCCAGCAGGTGCCAGGTCCCGGAGGGAGACTGTGTCCTGTCGCCCGTCGGGGTGTGCCACGTCGGCGTACTGTGGGTTTGCATGGGGGAGGTGGACTTTTTCAACCAAGGGATCTGATTCATGGCTCCGCACATGCTTCTGGAGGAGGACGGGTTCAGGAACTGTCAGCCATGTTGGGAGCGAGACCCCGAGGTGGACTTCCTAGGGAAGGCAAAGACACGTTCGTGAGGGGTCTCATTAGTAGCGGTGCACAGGAGCGACTGGATGGAGTGGAGCGTGTCGGGGAGGACCTCCTGCCAGCGGGAGACCGGGAGATTTCCAGACCGAAGGGCCAGCAGGACGGCCTTCCAGACCGCCCGTTCTCCCTCTCCACCTGCCCGTTTCCCCGGGGTTGCAGCTGGTCATCATACTCGAGGCGATGCCCTTGCTGAGCAGGAACTGACGCAACTCATCACTCATGAAAGAAGATCCCCGATCGCTTTGGATGTAGGTGGGGAAACCAGACAGGGTGAAGATGCTGTGCAGGGCCTTGATGACCGTGGCAGAAGTCATGTTGGGGCATGGGATGGCGAAAGGGAACCGGGGGTACTCATCAATTACGTTGAGGAAGTACACGTTACAGTCGGTGGAGGGGAGGGGCCCTTTGAAGTCCATGCTGAGGCGCTCAAAGGGGCGCTCTATCTGGCCGGTAGAAGTGCGGCTTGCACTCTGCGCAGACTTGGCAGTCTCAGGTTAGGGTCCTGACCTCCTCAATGAAGTAGGGCAGGTTGCGGGCCTTGAGAAAATGGAAGAACCGGGTGACCCCCGGGTGGCAGAGGTCATTGTGGAGAGCCCGGAGCCGGTCCACTTGTGCGCTGGCACATGTACCGCAGGACAGGGCATCTGGGGGCTCATTGAGCTTCCCCGGGCGATACAAGATCTCATAGTTATAGGTGGAGAACTCGATCCTCCACCTCAAGATCTTGTCGTTTTTGATCTTGCCCCGCTGCTTATTGCTAAACATGAAGGCAACCGACCGTTGGTCAGTGAGGAGAGTGAATTTCCTGCCGGCCAGGTAATGCCGCCAATGTCGCACAGCTTCCACAATGGCTTGGGCCTCCTTTTCGACAGAGGAGTGCCGAATTTCGGAGGCATGGAGGGTGCGGGAAAAGAAAGCCACGGGTCTGCCCGCCTGGTTGAGGGTGGCGGCCAGAGCCACGTCTGATGCATCGCTCTCCCTCTGAAAGGGGAGGGTCTCATCGACTGCGTGCATCGTGGCCTTGGCGATGTCCGCCTTGATGTGGCTGAAGGCCTGGCGGGCCTCAGCCGACTGGGGAAAAACTGTGGACTTGATGAGTGGGCGGGCCTTGTCCGCATAATTAGGGACACACTGGGCGTAATATGAGAAAAACCCCAGGCATCGTTTCAGGGCCTTGGGGCAGTGGGGGAGAGTGAGTTCCAGGAGGGGGTGCATGTAGTCGGGGTCGGGCCCATGGACTCCATTTTTCACTACGTAGACAAGGATGGCTAAGCGGTTGGTGCGGAACACACATTTCTCCTTATTGTAGGTGAGGTTAAGGAGTTTGGCGGTATGGAGGAATTTTTGTCGTGATCCTGCTGGCCGTGGCCGCAAATGTTGACACTATCTAGGTACGGGAAGGTGGCCCGCAGCCCCTACTGGTCAACCATTCGGTCCATCTCTCGCTGGAAGACCGAGACCCCATTGATGACGCCGAAGGGAACTCTAAGGAAATGATAGAGGCAGCCATCTGCTTCGAACGCAGTGTATTGGCGGTCCTCTGGGCGGACGGGGAGCTGGTAGTAGGCGGACTTCAAGTCTACTGTGGAGAAGACTCGATACTGCGCAATCTGATTGACCATGTCAGATATGCGTGGGAGGGGGTACCCGTCGAGCTGCGTGTACCAGTTGATGGTCTGACTGTAGTCAATGACCATCCTGTGCTTCTCCCCAGTCTTCACTACCATTACTTGAGCTCTCCAGGGGCTGTTGCTGGCCTCAATGATCCCCTCCCGCAGTAGCCGTTGGATCTCCGACCTGATGAAGGTCCTGACCTGGGCACTGTACCGTCTGCTCCTCGTGGTGACGGGCTTACAGTCCGGGGTGAGGTTTGTAAACGGTGAAGGTGGATTGACCTTCAGGGTCGTGAGGCCGCAGACAGTGAGGGGGGGAGGGGTCCGCCGAATTTCAAAGTAAGTCTTTGGAGGTGGCATTGAAAATCAAGACCTAGTAACAGGGCCGCGCAGAGATGGGGGAACACGTAGAGCCTGAAGTTGCTGTACTCTACGCCCTGAACGGTGAAGGTCGCGACACAGTACCCCCGGATTTGCACGAAATGGGATCCGGAGGCCAGGGAGATTTTCTGCGTGACGGGGAGTACCGGGAGGGAGCAACGCCTTACCGTAGCAGGGTGGATGAAACTCTCTGTGCTCCCGGAGTCAAAGAGGAAGGTCGCCACGTGCCCGTTGATCTTTACCGTTGTTGTAGCGGTCGCGAGGGTGCGGGGCCGAGACTGACCAAGGGTGATGGAGGCGAGCTGCAGAAGATGTTGGGAGGTCCCGGGCTGATCAGCGGTGGCGGAGGTATCAGCGGGTAGCGAACAGCCAGACGAGCAGGGGTCCTGAGGCGCGGTCCAAAATGGCACCGAAGATGGCAGCGCCCACGGGGCGCACATGGTGGGCGGCATCAAAGATGGCGGTGCCCACAGGCCGCATGTGGCCTGTGGTGGAGAAGATGGCGGCGCCCCTAGATCGCACGTGAGGGTGTAGCAATGCCGGGCCTGGAAACAGCGGCGACCGACCGGGCCTGGCAAACGGAAACAAAGTGGCCCTTCTTCCCGCACCCATTGCAGGTCGCACTCTGCGCCAGGCAGCGCTGCCTGGGATGTTTGCTTTGGCCACAAAAAAATATTTGGGCCCTCCGGAGTTGGCTGGCTGCCGCGCGTTGCAGGCTTGCGGTGTACTCGAGTCGGCAGCTGGTGGGGCCCACGATGCCCACAAGGGTGCCGCGCGATCGGAGGTGTAGGCCTCCAGATTACGGGAGGCCACTTCTTGGGAATTAGCAAGCTGCACAGACCCTGTAAGATCGAGCGTACGCCCTTCCAATAGTCGCTGGCGAACATACGTAGACCTAATGCCCGTGCCATAAGCATTTCTGATTAGTAGTTCGGTGTGTTGGACTGCCGAAACTGCCTGGCAGTCACATTTCCTACCGAGAATCTGTAGAGCCCACAAGAAATCGTCCAGAGTCTTCCCCAGGAGTTGCCGCCTCGTGGCCAGGAGGTGCCTGGCATACACTTGATTCACCGACTTAATGTAGTGTCCCTTTAGTAGCGTCATCGCTTCTGTGGAAGTGGGCGCATCCCGGATGAGGGGAAAAACCTGAGGGCTCACCCATGAATAGAGGACTTGGAGCTTCTGTGGGTCCGAGAGTTCTTCAGTGGCTGCTCTGAGGTAACCTTCAAAACAGGCTAGCCAGTGCTCGAAGGTGGACGTGGCGTTGGCTGCATGAGGGCTCAGCTCCAGGTGATCAGGCTTGATTCAGATGTTCATCTTTTAATATCTTGTGCAATAAATTGATGTACCGTCAATTACCACGAGACAAGAATGGTGAAACAATCGAGGCTTTATTGCACAAGGTGTTGTGCCTCCTGCAGCTGGAACCAGAATGGGAGCAGCGCAGGAGAGCAGACACTTTTATACGTCGCCTGCTGGGAGGAGCCAGCAGGCTGGGATTTACTGTGGTACCTGTAATACAGTGGCAGTACCGTAATACATGCAATGTGTTACCAGTGGTGTTTACCACAGGGAGAAGGCGGCAAAAGTAGAGTTAAGGATTATCAGATAAGCCACGATCTCATTGAATGGCGGAGCAGACTTGATGGGCTGAGTGGCCTATTTCTGCTTCCACGTTTTATGGTCTGTTCTTTAAAATTGTGGGGTCTCTTACCAGAACCTGGGAGTGAAGACAGAGCCCAGAAAAATCATCTCAAAGCCAACAACAATTCAGGTTCCCACAGGTACGGTACTGGGAGTATCACCCTCGAGCCTGTCTCTGGAGCGGGAGTTGAACCTTTTGGCTTGGAGGCACGAGTGTCACCTCAATTGACACTGCAAATGAATGGATATGGAAAGCTGGTCAGAATTTTTCACAATGTTTAGAGTAATGGCCTTACATATGTTTCATTCAATAGATGCATCTGTAAATCCTGTTGTGGCTTGTGAGCATGATAAATCATTGAACATACATTACTGCTGTACCTACCAGATGTGTGATGCAGTATATCAGCAATGGAACACAACTCAGTACAGTGAGCAGTCTCCAAGGTATGGCTCTATAAACATAATAATTCCACCCGTTATGTTATACTGTCTGCAGCTAATGATAATTAAGATGTGTTGTTGCTAATTTGTATTTCGTGTTAGGGAATTCAATTCTGTGATGTACGGTCAAAAAATATATTTGGAAAACACTTTGACCCGGTGCTGTGTGATAGAATATGATATATGAAAATTGCATCTGT
Organism: Scyliorhinus torazame; assembly: GCF_047496885.1. Lineage (NCBI taxonomy): Eukaryota > Metazoa > Chordata > Chondrichthyes > Carcharhiniformes > Scyliorhinidae > Scyliorhinus > Scyliorhinus torazame. Next base: position 109,983,081 of record NC_092725.1, on the reverse strand, counting down.
TGGGATTTTCGAAACCGACATTATGAAGATAAAAGTTAGACAGCTTGCTAGTGTAACAAACCTCTCGTCTGTTCTTGGAAATAATTTAGCAAATTTTGAAGTGAGTCAGATGAAAGGAAATTTCCTGAAATCACACTGGGAAGTTATTGAAATAGGAAACATGCATCATCACATCTTTAGTACTCCCCAACCAATGCTGAATTGCTATGTAGGTGAATGCTGTAGCTAACTTGTGCAGAGTCAGGTCCAGAAGATAGCAACCGGACATACAATCTGTCTTGGCCTAATGCAGCACTGTTTGGCAGAGTTATCTGCTGGATTCTCTACTCTTGTCCAAGTTATATAAGAGTTTTATTCACTAATATTCAGCAATAGATAGACGGTGTGTTATAGCCCCTAATAAATTGAGAGAGTTCTTTATTCAAAGAATGGCTAGAATGTGGAATTTGTTATCACAGAAATAGTTGAGGAAAGCAGAGTAGGCAGTTTCAAAATGAAACTAGATGAGTACAAGAGAGAAAAGGGAATGTGGAGAAAAGAGAAAAGGCTGTTGGGGAGGGTTTAAACTAATGTGGCAGGGGGATGGGAACCAAATGAGGTTAGTGGACAGTAAGGAGGTAGTAACTAAAGCCTGTAAGGAACTAGATCATGAAGTCAGCGTGACTAAGGGGAAGAATAGGCAGGGAGCAGATCATGAACGCAAAGGGACTGGTGGTCTGAGGTGCATTTGTTTTAATGCAAGAAGTGTAGTAGGTAAGGCAGATGAACTTAGGGCTTGGATTAGTACCTGGGAGTATGATGTTATTGCGATTACAGAGACTTGGTTGAGGGAAGGGCATTGTTATAACCTGCCTGCTTACCATTGGCTGGGGACTAATGACAATCCCACAATCCTGTGGGAGTATGAGCTTCCCCAATGAGGGAAGCAGAGAAACCATTAGTAAACTCCATGTATAAATAAAGCTGGCCAGTTTGGAACCAGCAGGAAGGAGTGTGCAGCAAGGGAAGTTGCTGCTGCTGCTGCTGTTATAGATATATATGTTATTGTAAATAAATGTTATTACTTTGTATCCTTAAAACTCGTGCTGGATTCTTCGTGGCCCTCACAAAACTGGCGATGAGGGTTAAAGTGAATAGCTGTCTACACTGCTGAAGCCACCTCCCTGGATTTTTGTTGGATACAGGTTGGAAGTTGTTTTCTATTATACCATGCCTCTGTACGGACGTTTGGATGTTTTTGATTCTGCGCTGGAAAGCTGGAACCAGTACGCACAACGGATGCGTTACTATTTCCGGGCAAACAATATCACCGAAAACTAGCGCCAGGTGGTCATATTGCTCACCGCCTGCGGCCCGCATACGTTTGGGGTGATTAGGAGCCTTACGTACCCAGCTGCGCCGGACACCAAAACGTTTGATGAACTTGTGAATATAGTGGGGCAACATTTTAACCCAACCCCATCCACGATAGTCCAGCGTTACCGGTTTAATACCGCTGAGAGGACCACTGGAGAATCCCTTCCCGACTTTCTATCCAGGCTATGCAGGATTGCGGAGTACTGTGACTATGGTGAGACCTTGTCAGAAATGTTACGCGACCGTTTGGTTTGCGGTATTAACAATGCCGCCACCCAGAGAAAGTTGTTAGCTGAGCCAACATTGACTTTTCAACAGGCCATTCAAATAGTATTGTCCCGAGAGAGCGCAGAACTAGGAGTGCAGGAGCTACAGGGAATGGAAGTGCATGCCTTGGGGCGCAACCACTTCCGTCCGAAAACGTCCCCCCGCACTCCTGCGGTACCTTGGGCGAGGCGACGTCCGGACCGACGCCAGTGACCGTCGGACATTCCTCCCCGAAGGGAGCCTTCTCCAGAGCCAATGGATGAGGAGCCATGTCCGTGTCAGACTTGTAGGCGCCGACCCCGTCGCGGACACCGGTCCCGGGGGCGCCAGAGGCGCCGTCGTTCCGACCGAAACTGGGACCAGCCCAGGCGCCGTACCTTCCATGTGGATGAACCTGCGGTGACTACTCCTGAGGACGTGGAAACGGAGGACGACTGCCTGCAGCTGCATTGTGTGGCAGCTCCCCGTGTGGCCCCCATTAAGGTGACAGTACGGGTCAATGGTCACCCGCTTGAGATGGAGTTGGACACTGGCGCAGCGGTCTCCGTGATCGCCCAGAGGACATTCGACCGCATCAAGCAGGGTATACAGACCCTTACATTAACCGACTCACAGGCCAGGTTGGCCACCTCCACGGGGGAACCACTGGACATTGCAGGAACTACAATGACCCCTGTTGTTTATGGACGCCAGGAGATGCGTTTCCCACTTATCGTGGTGCGCGGCCATGGGCCTAGCCTGTTGGGCTGGGACTGGTTGCGCCATTTGCGGTTGCAATGGCAGCACATCCTCCAAACAGTTTCTGGAGGGTTGACTGAGGTGCTAGGACGATACCCAGATGTATTCCAGCCTGGTTTGGGGAAATAAAAGGGGCCGTAGCCCGTATCCAAGTCGAACCAGGAGCCACGCTGCGCTATTTCCGGGCGTGCCCGGTGCCTTATGCCTTGCTCGAGAAGGTAGAAGGGGAGCTCACTCGTTTGGCGAGTTTGGGTATTATCAGGCCCGTCCGTTTTGCTGACTGGGCAGCACCAATTGTACCTGTAATGAAGCCAGATGCCACAGTTCGCTTGTGTGGCGACTATAAACTTACAATGAATGCGGCTTCCCGACTCGACTGATATCCAATGCCTCGCATAGAGGATCTCTACGCGAAGCTTGCAGGCGGACTCTCGTTCACAAAATTAGATATGAGTCACGCCTACCTACAGTTGGAGCTGGACCTTGCCTCCCGACCATATTTAACGATTAATACACACCGGGGCCTGTATGAATATACACGGTTGCCCTTTGGAGTATCTTCTGCCTGCACAATTTTTCAACGTGTTATGGAGGGCATTTTGAGAGGTTTATCACGTGTTGCTGTCTACTTAGATGACGTTTTGATTACAGGGACGTCGGAGCAGAAACATTTGGAAAATCTGGAGGCTGTCCTTAGACGCTTTTCGGAGGCTGGAGTCCATTTACGTCGCACAAAGTGCGTATTTCAGGCAAAGGAAGTAGTCTACCTAGGTTATCGGGTGGACTGCGAAGGTTTGCACCCCGTCGCAGAGAAGGTGCGTGCGATTCAACAGGCCATCGCCCCGATTGACACTTCGCATCTTCGTTCTTTCCTCGGTCTTGTAAACTATTATGGGAAGTTCCTCCCCAATCTGGCAACTACGCTGGCCCCGTTGCACCTTCTGCGAAAGAAAAATCACACCTGGGTTTGGGGTCAGCCGCAAGAAACCGCTTTCCGGCGGGTAAAGCAACAATTGTCGTTGTCTGGGTTACTAACCCACTATGATCCTGGAAAGCCTTTGCTCGTCACATGTGATGCATCCCCGTATGGTAGTGGGGCCGTCCTGTCCCACAAGATGGAGAACGGGGCCGAGCGACCGATAGCTTTCGCCTCCCGCACATTGACTGCAGCGGAGAAAAAGTATGCGCAGATCGAGAAGGAGGGCCTGGCAGTGGTTTTTGCGGTGAAACGCTTCCACCAATACGTGTATGGCCGCCATTTCACTATCGTGACTGATCATAAGCCTCTGTTGGGACTTTTCAGAGAGGATAAGCCAATACCGCCCATTGCTTCCGCACGGATCCAGCGCTGGGCTTTGTTGCTTGCTGCATACGAGTATTCTCTGGAGCACAAACCAGGAACGCAGATAGCAAATGCCGACGCACTGAGCCGATTGCCTTTATCGACCGGCCCCATGTCGACCCCCATGACCGGTGAGGTGGTTGCAACCCTAAATTTTATGGACACCCTCCCTGTCACGGCATCACAGATCCGTGAGTGGACCCAGATGGAGCCAGTCCTGTCAAAGGTTCGGCACATAGTCCTGTATGGTGGGCAACATAGACAGCTCCCAGGCGAGATGCGGGCATTTTCCTCCAAGCTGTCAGAATTCAGCGTGGAAGACGGCATCCTCTTGTGGGGGACGCGTGTGATTGTCCTGGAAAAAGGCCAGGAGCTGATACTGAGACTTGCATAATGGGCATCCAGGTGTGACCAAAATGAAAATGTTGGCCCTGAGTTATGTCTGGTGGCCAGGCCTCGACACCGACATTGAGAAGGTGGCCCAAAACTGCTCCATTTGCCAGGAGCATCAGAAGCTTCCGCCGGCTGCGCCCCTACATCACTGGGAATGGCCAGGGCGGCCTTGGGCCCGCTTGCATGCAGATTTTGCAGGCCCTCTTCAAGGATCCATGTTCCTTCTATTAATCGACGTCCAGTCTAAATGGCTAGAGGTGCATAAGATGCAGGGGACAACGTCCTGCGCAACAATTGAAAAGATGCGTTTGTCTTTTAGTACGCATGGCCTCCCCGAGGTGCTGGTCACGGACAACGGCACTCCATTCACGAGTGAGGAGTTTGCGAGGTTCATAAAGATGAACGGCATACGCCATATCCACACTGCCCCTTACCACCCGGCTTCAAATGGGTTGGCAGAGCGCGCAGTGCAGACATTCAAAAGAGGCCTAAAGAAGCAGTCTTCCGGATCAATGGACACGAGACTGGCTCGCTTTTTGTTTACGTACAGGACCACCCCCCATGCGGTGACTGGGGTAGCTCCCGCAGAACTCCTAATGGGCCGGAGACTTCGCACCCGCCTTAGTATGGTTTTCCCGGACATTGGCGCAAAAGTACGCCGCACACAAGAACGGCAGCGACAGGGATTTTCTCGGCATTGGTCGATTTGGCAGTTTGCGCCCGGTGTCCCAGTGTTCATTCGGAATTTTGCTGGTGGTGCCCAGTATTCTTCGTGGCCCTCACAAAAGGCATGATTGGCAACTAAATATCCCAGGATATCGATGCTTCAGGCGGGATAGAGAGGGAGGTAAAAGGGGTGGAAGAGTTGCATTACTGGTCAGAGAGGATATCACAGCTGTGCAGGAGGGCACTATGGAGGACTCGAGCAGTGAGGCGATATGGGCAGAGCTCAGAAATAGGAAGAGTGCGGTAACAATGTTGAGGCTGTACTACAGACCTCCCAACAGCGAGCGTGAGATAGAGGTACAAATCTGTAAACAGATTATGGAAAGATGTAGGAGCAACAGGGTGGTGGTGATAGGAGATTTTAATTTTTCCAACATTGACTGGGATACACTTAGTGTCAGAGGTCTAGATGTAGCAGAATTTGTAAGGAGCATCCAGGAGGGTTTTCTAGAGCTGTATGTAAATAGTCAAACTCAGGAAGGGGCCATACTGGACCTGGTGTCAGGGAATGAGCCCGCCAGGTGGTTGAAGTTTCAGTCGGGAATTACTTTGGGAATAGTGATCACAATTCCGTAAGTTTTAGAATACTCATGGACAAAGACGAGAGTGGTCCTAAAGGAAGAGTGCTAAAGTGGGGGAAGGCCAACTATACCAAAATTCGGCAGGAGCTGGGAAGTGTGGATTGGGAGCAGCTGTTTGAAGGTAAATCCACATTTGATATGTGGGAAGCTTTTAAAGAGAGGTTGATTAGAGTGCAGGACAGACATGTCCCTGTGAAAATGAGGGAGAGAAATGGCAAGATAAGCGAACCATGGATGACAGGTGAAATTGTGAGACTAGCTAAGAGGAAAAAGGAAGCATACATAAGGTCTAGGCGACTGAAGACAGACAAAGCTTTGGAAGAATTTCGGGAATGTAGGACCAATCTGAAACGAGGAATTAAGAGGGCTAAAAGGGGTCATGAAATATCTTTAGCAAACAGGGTTAAGGAAAATCCCAAAGCCTTTTATTCATATATAAGGAGCAAGAGGGTAACTAGAGAAAGGGTTGGCCCACTCAAGGACAAAAGAGGAAAGTTATGCGTGGAGTCAGAGAAAATGGGTGAGATTCTTCGCGAGTACTTTGCATCGATATTCACCGAGGAGAGGGACATGACGGATGTTGAGGTTTGGGATTGATGTTTGATTACTCTAGGTCAAGTCGGCATAAGGAGGGAGGATGTGTTTGGTATTCTAAAAGGCATTAAAGTGGACAACTTCCCAGGTCCGGATGGGATCTATCCCAGGTTACTCAGGGAAGTGAGAGAGGAAATAGCTAGGGCCTTAACAGATATCTTTGCAGCATCCTTGAAAACGGGTGAGGTACCGGAGGACTGGAGAATTACTAATGTTGTCCCCTTGTTTAAGAATGGTAGCAGGGATAATCCAGGTAATTATAGACTGGTGAGCCTGACGTCAGTGGTCGGGAAGCTGCTGGAGAAGATACTGAGGGATCGGATCTATTCTCATTTGGAAGAAAATGGGCTTATCAGTGATAGGCAACATGGTTTTGTGCAGGGAAGGTAATTTCTTACCAACTTAATAGAATTCTTTGAGGAAGTGACAAAGTTGATTGATGAGGGAAGGGCTGTAGATGTCATTCATGGACTTCAGTAAGGCATTTGATAAGGTTCCCCATGGTAGGCTGATGGAGAAAGTGAAGTCTCATGGGGTCCAGGGTGTACTAGCTAGGTGGATAAAGAACTGGCTGGGCAACAGGAGACAGAGAGTAGTAGAGGAAGGGAGTTTCTCAAAATGGAGAACTGTGACCAGTCGTGTTCCACAGGGATCCGTGCTGGGACACTGTTGTTTGTGATATACATAAATGATCTGTAGGAAGGTGTAGGTGGTCTGATTAGCAAGTTTGCAGATGACACTAAGATTGGTGGAGTAGCAGATAGTGAAGGGGACTGTCAGAGAATACAGCAGAATATAGATAGATTGGAGAGTTGGGCGGAGAAATGGCAGATGGAGTTCAATCCGAGCAAATGCGAGGTGATGCATTTTGGAAGATCCAATTCAAGAGCGAGCTATAAGGTAAATGAAAAAGCTCTGGGGAAAATTGATGTACAGAGAGATCTGGGTGTTCAGGTCCATTGTACCCTGAAGGTGGCTGCGCAGGTCGATAGAATGGTCAAGAAGGCATACAGCATGTTTTCCTTCATCGGAAGGGGTATTGAGTACAAGAGTTGGCAGGTCATGTTACAGTTGTATAAGACTTTGGTTCGGCCACATTTGGAATACTGCGTACAGTTCTGGTTGCCACATTACCAGAAGGATGTGGATGCTTTGGAGAAGGTGCAGCGGAGGTTCACCAGGATGTTGCCTGGTATGGAGGGCGCTAGCTATGAAGAGAGGTTGAGTAGATTAGGATTATTTTCATTAGAAAGACGGAGGTTGAAGGGGTACCTCATTGAGATCTACAAAATCATGAGAGGTATAGACAGGGTGGATAGCAAGAAGCTTTTTCCCAGAGTGGGTGACTCAATTACTAGGAGTCACGAGTTCAAGGTGAGAGGGGAAAAGCTTAAGGGAGATATGCGTGGAAAGTTCTTTACACAGAGGGTGGTGGGTTGCTGGAACGCATTGCCAGCGGAGGTGGTAGAGGCGGGCACGATAGCGTCATTTAAGATGTATCTAGACAGATACATGAATGGGCAGGGAGCAGAGGGATACAGATCCTTAGAAAATAGGCGACAGTTTTAGATAGAGAATCTGGATCGGCGCAGGCTTGGAGGGCCGAAGGGCCTGTTCCTGTGCTGTAATTTTTCTTTGTTCTTTGTTCTTTGAATGTTGAAAGGCTGAGCTGGATAGGTAGAATGGGAGGCGTCTCATGTGGAGGGCAAACAACCAATCTAGACTACTGGCCGAATCTCTGTTTCTGTGTGTATTCTGCGTAATACAGCGCTCTGACAATAATGTGATAGCATTTATATAATACGGTAATTTTATCAGTCATAAACAGAAGCAGACTAAGGTGAACTTTTCATGGAGTTAGAGTTGGTACGCATTGTGCTTATTTTTCAAGCATACAATTGGCAGATTTGGCGCTGGGATTATGTCTGTCCAATCTGGGTCACTGCTGCTGCTGTGGCCTAAACACTGGACACACCGTCAGCTGGAGTGTGTTTGAAGAACAAAGATGCCTGGAGCAGCAGGAGTGCTCCCAATTTATCTGCAGTATCCTCAGCATCCCAGTTTCCATCCTGCATCTCTGGACACCCTGAGAGCTCATCTTGGGCTGCTGCCAATGTTAAAGGCATCCAAAGTTCATTTTCGTCCATAGAGTGAGCTGTCTGTGGGGAGCACGTCAGGGATCAACATTCATTTTAATGAAGCTTGAGGATAAATTCTGGGCTGTCCTCAGCCATGTGATGCACAGGAATGCTGCGCCTCCGGCAATGGTACACACTCCTCAAGTGTCAGCCTGTAGTTCGCACTCAAATCCACAATGGGTCTTTGTGGCAGTCATTGCATTTAATTCTCAAGCAGCATCTAAGACAAGTGATCTACTCATTTAATATAAGAACATAAAATACTGGAAATACTCAGCAGGTCTGGCAGTATCTGTGGACGGAGAAACAGATGGCCCGATTTAACGGGACAAGAAGAGAGTCTTGTTTCGGGCACGTTTAGCTGGGTGTTTCTCAGTGCTGCAGCGTCTAGAACGATGCCGCTCACAACCGGAACTTTTATTTTGGCCTCGGCGAGGAACGCCCCGCCAAGGCTGCACTTACCTTGCTACCCGCACTCGTCACTGAGCTCATCAGTGCAAGAAGATATCAGGGCGCCATTTTTAAATACCACCCCTATCTCTCAACCACCTTCGAACTCCTCATCACTGTCTCCGGACACCCTCTAATGCCCCAACGTACCTGTTAGGGGGTCCTCGAACCCCCCTCACCCCACCTCATAAGGACAGGGCACCCCCGGTCCTGTTCCCTGGCATGGGCCATCTGGCACCAGGCACCCTGGACTGCCAGCCTGTCACCGCCCCCACCAGCCTGACAGTACCCGAGTACCCTGACAGTGCCAGGGTGTTTCGGTGGCACTGCCAAGGTACCTGGGTGTCAGCTAGAGTGCCAGGATACCACCCTGCCCAGAGCCCGGCCACTCAGAGGCCTCCAATGGCCTGGGAGGCCCCGCCAGGTGCTGTTACACCTGGTCCACGTTTGTGTGGACCAGTGCTAAACGGCACCCTGGCGAGGTCACCCAGGCGCGGGCGTTCCTTTTCAGGTTTGGGAGAATCAGGTGCAGACATATTTAACTTACCCATTTTATGTAAATCTGTATCTCGCCCAGTACGTGTGAGGTCCAGATTGCGATGTCTTGCAAGATCTCGTTAGATCTTGCGAAGTATTCCGAGGGTCGCAAATCTCATTAGCGGCCTCTGTTGAAAATTCCACCGAGCAGTTCGAGTCCAATATGACTCTTCTTTGGAATTGATCTGGTCACTTCTTTCTTTGTTGTTTGTGGGAGCTTGCCGTGCGTAAATTGGCTGCCTTAGTTCCTCCATTGCAACAGTGACTATGCTTCAAAAATGCTGGATTGCCGACAGAGCACTTTGAGATGCCCTGGGATTGTATGATATAAATTTTTGAGCCCATTTTGTGTGACTCAACCAAGAACGCAGTCAGCTGAGCTAAACAAGCACAATTTAAACTTTCAGCTGAAACTGAAATGACGAATTATCAAATGTACCAGATTCTGCATTACTCTAATGTTACGATGGCACCTGATGTTTAAAGCTCAGCAAGCCAGATCTCAGATTGAAATCCGTCTCAGCTGATCATAACTTTTTTCCCCCTGCATTGTAGCACCGAGGATGGAAAGCTACTGAACGCAAAAGCACATGACTCCAGTAATAGCCTTTAGAATGCGAAAAATGAAAATGTTTATTCAGAGAAAAGATAAAACTGAAATACACAGGATAATTAAACTTACAAAATAAATCCCAACATGCTTTATCAAAGGTACACGATAAGACTATATTTTTGGCAGCAGCCCTTGTAGATTCTTTGCTACAAAATCTGGAAAATATTACTCAAACCGAGAAATTGCTCTGACTTGAAACAGAAGTGTAATCCACAACTTTCCAGAATTAGTCCCTGTTGATGAGATTTTTCCAAAGGGAGATCCAAAACGAACTGTTTCTCGGGTCAAATCTTCTCCTGGCCCAAAACTGAGATGGCTTCATCTCTTCAAAGGTTTTTCACGTTTTTCAGCATACTCCAAAACACAGGAGTTGGCTTTCAGTGGGGCTCAGCAACCCCCGCCAGCTGAAAGTCAATTTCAAAATACCGTTTCACTCCTTTCATCTGAGTTCTCCATTGTCTTCAAATATCCCTTTGAAAACTCAGGTTCCCAAATATCAAAACGTTTCACACTCCTATTTTACCTCTATTTCAGGTCAATAAACTGTAAATTGTCTGCCCCGTTTACACACAAATGCAAGTGTCCTGTGTCACCTTTGATACTCCTTTGAAATGCAAAGTCAACGAATCAATTTCTAAACTTATCCCCAAATGCAAATTTCAGATCTACTCTCTTTACTTATAGGTTTAAGATCCACCAAAAGGCCTCATTACAAAATGCAAGTAGATAGTGGGCTGGATGCTCCAGTACCCCAGCCGTGTGCTTCTCAGCAGCGGGAGGCGGCGTGCCATTTGCTGGTGAGATTCTCTGTTCCGGCCATCCTTAATTGCGAATTCCTATTGAAACCATGCCATGCCGCTAGGAAACCCACGGCCGGTGGGACGAGAGAATCCCGCCGCCAGCAAATGGCCGGAGAATTCCAGCCAACGCTTTAGTATTCCTTAGATTCTACAGACAATCTGACTCCAACAACCTCCCTTTGATTAACCCTGGATACGCAGGCAGAGCTTTACTCTTACATGCACAGAATATATACACAATATAGACACAGGAATATAAAAATATATACACATCATCGTAGAATAATTTACTTCCATTATTTCATGCAGGTCTGTCTTTTAAAATCTTTTCATTTCATCACATGTTATTGCATTGTTTGAAATTTTCTTGAACACTGGGCTTTTGGAATTGAGTTTATTTTAAGAACATGCTGATGGATGACAAGAATATATTGAGGGTGACCATATATGGAGGAAGCACAACATTGCATAAGGATAAGGTGAGTTTCGATGCTGGGTGGACAGGTGGAGTTGTGGGGAAGTACATAGACATAGACGGATGGCTGTATCTGCTCGGTAAATGTGGAGTGAAGTGTGGTGTAGGCTTGAGAAGGCAGTGTGAGCGGTTTGGGACAACACACATTTCAGGTGGTGTTTGAAAGTGCCATTGTACTCAATGTTCCTGTCAACGTCAATCAGCATTGAATTGAGGAGCGCAGCACTGTACTCCTGTTACTGACCTTATTGGGGATGCCACCTCTAGTTATAGCTTCTTTTTTGTATCAGTAGGGAAGAATATCTCCCTGAGAACCTTGCATTACATCAAGGAAGGCATCCCTAAAATGAGGTGCAACCTTTGAATGTCTTTGAATGCCACCAATTGATTCTGTTACCCTCCCAGCTCCAGAATTTCATGAAATGGCAAGCTGGAGTGTACTTTGAAACACTGCAGTTGAAGTTGCCTCGTGCGGGTCATTATAACATCCGCTCATGCTAATTGGTTTGGAAAAAAGGAAATGCTCTGCACCTTGTTCCTCCTGCAGATTCAAGTCTCAGTGTTGTATAATGTTGAGCAGAGCAGAGCACATTTTGACCATTCTGCAGACCCTGACTCGTGCATTCAGAAGGGGCCTGCAATCCTGTCCAGGCGGCGGGCACACATCTTCAGTGTGCCGATGGCTTGCTCACTGGCACACCGATCTGTCGTATGGCTTTCATGATATCACTACAATTGCGGGCAGCACGGTGGCGCAAGTGGTTAGCACTGCTGCCTCACAGCGCCGAGGTCCCAGGTTCGATCCCGGCTCTGGGTAACTGTCCGTGTGGAGTTTGCACATTCTCCCTGTGTTTGCGTGGGTTTCGCCCCCACAACCCAAAAGATGTGCAGGGTAGGTGGACTGGCCACAGTAAATTGCCCCTTAATTAGAAAAAAATGAATTGTGTACTCTAAATTTATAAAAAGAAAAAATATCACTACAATTGCAACACCCATTGATTGTTTTCCTCACAGGTGTCATCAACCGGTGGATCTCCAAATAGCTGCTGGCGGCTCTGTTTTGTGGTGTGATGAGATTAGGTTAGGTGGACTGTTCCCAGACAAAAGGATCATGTGCGCGCCGGCTTAAACATTTATTGCGTTGGCTCAGCAGCTGCACAATAGATGAAATGGAAGACGTTGCAGTGGATGAATACTTCTGGATGATCTGGGGAGGTGCCTCATTTGCCACCTGCATTCAGCTGATGACACGCTGAACCTGCAGGAAGCCTGTCAGAGACACAAACCCGAACACCAATCCACGCTGACTGGCATCATCGCAGGAAAAGTGCATGTGATTGCCGGCCCTGGGGAGAAAGATCTTATGCATTTTGGCAGCTGGGTACGAGAGTCGATAGAGATCTCCGGCAGAGGATCCAGAGGCAAAGGAATTGAGGACGATGGCGTGTTTGGCAGGCACTGCTAAAACATGGCCACCAAGTCCACGTGGCAGCAGGTCTTGTTCCAGAAGGCTGCAAATGTCTGTTCCACCCTGATGTGACACCCTGAGTCTCCTGACACACTGGTGCTCTGACATGTCAAGGAAGCTTCTAGCCTGCCTGTGGACTCTGCATGCCAGGTTTGGCCTCCTGCAAACCACAACTCTCTGCTGGTCCCTTTTCTCTTGTGGAGCTGCAGGTCTGTAAGCATTTGACTGCAGATGTTGCAGCTCCTGCTGGCGCTGCTGATAATTTCAGTCCCCAGCTGAGGTCCCATATAGCACAGCATGGAGAACACACACCCAGATCTGTGAGATCAAGACTCATAAGTCCAGGTCAGATGTATAAACCTCCAAAGTAGAGGTCTAACCTCAGCAGTGTGTGACGCAAAACTCTCAGCATGAGCACTGTGAGCAAGGCCTTTCTCACAAACAGGCAAGGAAGTAACTTCACGGCTTCAGCACTTTATTGGTATCGTTCACTGTCATGTCCACAGCCTTCCCAATTACCACTGTATACTTACTCATTTTTGCCTTCACTGGTGAGTCCCAGGTGGCCTGGGAAATCTGTGACCCTAAAGTTATATCGCAAAGGTCATTTTGATGTAATTGACTGATTAATATTTTGAAATGGGCAACGCACCCCACCTAAAGGGGATTACCTGCACGCAGTTAAATGCACCAGGTTGGAGCCAGATGTCTCCAGTTTAAACCACACACCCCTCCCCCCCTCACCCACATGCACACATTTGCAAACCCATACACTCTCCCACATTAAAATTCATCCCGCAGTGTCCACATTATTCTATGCAATGGTGAATATATCCCAAGCTGACATTTCCTTTCCTGCATTTAAGTGAGCATTTTTTATAGTGGTTTTAGTTTAAGGATAATTTAGTTGTTAACTGCTGACCTCTGTTGTAATTTTCCTTTTTATGTATGCTGGATGCCATGACAACACTCTAAAGGTAATTGTAATAACGGCAGATATGTCGCCAAATTGATCCGGTGATCAAGGAGAGCGTTGAGAAAACTGCAGAATTTATATTGACATGATAACGAGCAAGCCACAACTTTATCCCCCAGAGAGAGTCTTGTTTGGCTGGAAAGGCAGAGGAGGGTATTGTTTGCGATGGCCTAACAGGCTGCCCATTGAAATCTTTGTGCTGTGGCTCTGTACTGCTGGTTGGTAGCATTCTCGTCGCTGAGTTACAAGATTCTGGGTTCAAGCCCAACTCCAGGATGTGAGCACAGTAGTCCAGGCTGACTCTAGTGCAGTGCCTCTGGAGTGTTGCACTTTTGGAGATGCTGGGCTGGATTCTCCATTTCAGCGGCTAGGTGCCGGCTCAAATGGAGAATTTGCGGGTGTTTTACGACCTGAAAATTGGAGCCAAACATTCACTGATTCCGGGTGAAACCCCCGGCTCCTGGGCTGAGAATGGCCGGAGAATGGCCGGGTCCGTGGCTGTTCATGCACACGGCAATGACCCAGCGGTCACATCATACAACATGGCGCCGAGCGTGCACGCAGCCGACCCGCCACCCGCAATCCCACAGGCCACCCCCTGGCCACACCCCACCAGTTCCCCCAGCTCTCACGGCAGATCTCCAGCCAGAGGCTCGGATTCCGGTCGAGTGTGGCGGTGCTGGACATAGTCTGCAGCCACCATGCCGGGTTCCTGACCGCTGAGACCATCATCGGCAATTCAGCCCATCGGCTGCGGAGCATCGCGGGATGGCCTGTCGATGATGCGCCAACGCCGTTGCAACGGCGTGTGTCGGGCAACGCGATTTCCGAGGGGGCGGAGCATGGCTGAACAGCGGCAAACCAATGCCGGCTCCGATTTGGGTGTCGGAGCGGCTTCTCCGCCCGATCGCTGATTACGATATCGGCGTCGGGCATTGGAGAGAATCCTGCCCGCTGTGTTTCACATGAACCGAGGTACCATCTGCCTGCTTGAGTGGACGTTATTTTGAAGAAGAGCAGGGGAGTGTGTCCTGGCTAATATTTGTCCCTCAACTAACTTCACAAAATATGGATTATCTGGTTATTATCACATGGCTGTTTGTGGGAATTTGTTGTGCCCAAATTGCCGGTCACATTTCCGACCTTACATCGGGGGCGAGACTTCAAAAGTACTTCATCGGCTGGAAAACGGTTTGAGGTGTGCAGTGGTTGTGAAAGGTGCTATTTAAATGCAAGTATTTCTTTCTTTGCTCACATACAGGGTTTACGTTTTCCAACGTATCAATCTTGGCAATCTTTCCAATGGAAACTCAGATGGGACAGAAAGAGAGGAACACCACCTTTAATGGAGGCTTCTTTATCTTACCCGCAGGCATCAGGGATGTCCTCCATTCCTCAACACCTGTGAATTTGCCTAATTTCTCTCTGAGGGCAATGCACAGTATTGAATCCCTGCCCCAAGGCCAAGTGAGCCTTAAATACATCAGGTGGCAAATCTACTGAGGCTCACAAATGAAAAGTTAACAGGCTACCATTTGTCCCCGGCCCATTTTTAAGTATCTTTTCTCCAGTCCTTCATTCTCTGACCTTCATAGGTTCTATTAAGGTTCTGACACATGCAAACCTTTGATGGGGATTAATTTTCAACTCTCCACTTACTTACACATTCCACTTATGCAGCTGCAGGCTCTAAGAAATATAATGAATTGATACTAAAAATAGGCTGAACATTGCTTTGTATTTAAGGAGCTTATTAATATGTGCAGTGTGGCATGGTTATAATACTGAATGATGTGGGATTCCAATGGGACCTTAGTCCCTTTGCAAGACCCCACTGAAAATGCCATTGTTCAGTTTGTGGTAACCCAGTTCTGGTATTCCCCTGATAGGTATTGAAATTCCACTGCCCTACAAGGACCAATCCTAATTATGCTTCTATAATTTTCTTTGTATTTCAGAGTGAAGAATTATCATTTCCTCTGGCCCCATGCGGGACAATGGGCAGAAAGACGCCACCAATGGCCCCAATCTATCGCAATCTCTTCCGCTCCAACCCATGTGGTGTCACATTTCTGAAGGTCTCCTTAATGTACTACTCCAGGTGTTCTTTGACTGACCACGTCTTTTTTTCCCAGCTCGTGGGTGACCACTCTGCTGCCACTCTGGTGGTGTGTACATCCAGGAGGAGAAGTATGTGAAGGATTGAAATGATGTTAAATGCAAAAAGGATCGAAGAATGAAAACAAAATCATAAAGGCTGGGAAATTGGCCATTGGTAAGTGCCGTTTGTGGGAGTTTGCTGCGTGTAAATTGGTTGCCTCATTTTCCACATTACAACAGCGACCAACAAGTCCAAAGGCACTTCATGAGCTGTACAGTGCTAAGGGGCACTCTGTGGTTGTCAAAGGCAGGATTCTCCATCGCGCCAGTCCCGTTTTCCGGGCGGAGCACCCCCACCGGCAGTGGGACCCTCTGTTCCGGCAGCCGGCCAATGGGGTTTCCCATTGTGGACATCCTATGCCATTGGGGAAACTGCAGGTGTGGGTGTGCTGCCGGCGGTGGATGTTCCAGCCGGCAGAGAATTCTGTAGACTGTATTTGCAAATGATTGCAAATGCAAGTCATCCTTTACTTGTCCTTTAAGTTGCTCCTTTTCACTTACCACTTTGATTGAGCTATTGATCGCCAATCCTAACAGGTGACTTATATGTGGCTTGGTGTCAAATTTTGTTAATTTCTTTACTCCAAAGCCATTTGAAATGTCACTACAACATTGAAGACGCTGCATAAATCTACGGTGTTGTTGTCCGGTTGCTTTGTCTGGTAACCTGTCAATGGACGTTGCTAAGTAAAGTTTATTTTAAAAAGAATATCTTCCTTATCCGTTTCTGACCACTAAACACAGCAACAGATTCATAAATCTAAATTCTTACAAAACCATGTCATGAATTAAGAGCTGGCCAGTTAGCCTTGAGTGAAACTTGGTGAACCTATTTGTTTACCTAACAATACTTCATTCTCAGGAATGAAACGCTGTTCATTGTGACATACATGGACCGGCTTTGACCTCGAGGCCTCTCATACGGGCTGTATCATTTACCCATACCTTCGGACCAACACACTTCTTTGAGCCGGAGGAACATAGAGTTCCCAGGGAGTTGCAGGGCTGCCAGCATCTTAATTAGCAAATCCACAGCATGTGGGAGTCTCTTTGTTATTTTAATTAGTAGCTTCCTCAAATCGTGGCAGCTATCTCTCATTTGCAGCATTTTCTGGTAAACATCACCTGTTTGGTCTGCGATGCTGTGAAGAGTGTAGCAAGTGGAGCAGGGTGCAAGAAACGCAATTTGCACAATAAGTAGAATCACTTTGAACGAGAGCAAAAACTGCTGGAAGCATTCAACAGATCAGGCCGCAGTTTTGGAGACATGAAGCTGAGGTTAATGTCACAGGCATTTTGACCAATCCGCAGAATATATGTTATAATAGTTTGTCTGCAGAAAATAGGTGCTGGGCATGAGATGACTACATGCAAAGAAAAATCTATAGCGTAATCAGGCAGAAAACAGAAAATTACAAAATGGTAGGGCATAGAAGTAGGCCATTCAACCCTTCATACCTATGCTAGCTCGTCAGTTGAGCTAGTCACACATCCTCTTTCCCGAAATCCCTGCAATTCTTTTTCTATTCAAGTATTTATCCAATTCATATTTGAAATTTATTATTATATCATCTTTCGCCACATTTCCAAGCGGTGCACTCTAGATTACAACAACACTGCAATTGTTTTGAAAAATGTTCCCTCATGTCACCTTTAGTTCTTTTACCAATCACCTTCAAACTGCCATCCGGTTGGCAGTCCTTCTGCTATGGAAATAATTTCGATTTATTGTCACGTTTACTGAGGTACGGTGAAAAGTATTGTTCTGCGTACAGTCCAGACAGATCGTTCCATACATGAAAGACATAGGACATACTATAGATGCATAATGTAAATGCATAGACATGGGGTGAAGCATACGGAGTGTAGTGCTAACAACAGTAGAGAAGATGCATGGAGCGGTCAGTTCAGTCCATAAGAGGGTCATTTAGGAGTTTGGTAACAACGGGAAGAAGCTGTTTTTGAATCTGTTAGTGCGTGTTCTCAGACTTTTGTATTTCCTGCCCGATGGAAGAGGTTGGAAGAGGTTGGAAGAGAGAATAACCCGGGTGGGAGGGGTCTTTGATTATTCTGCCTGCTTTCCTAAGGCAGCGGGAGGTGTAGACAGAGTCAATGGATGGGAGGCAGTTTCGCGTGATGGACTACGCTGTGTTCACCACTCTCTGTTTCTCACAGTCTTGGCAGAGCAGTTGCCACACCAGGCTGTGATGCGACCCACTACGGTCATGTCAACAGTAAACTTGTCGTTGTAGTTTACACTTATTTATCTTTATTTACAATTATAAAAACCATTCATGAACTTGAACACCTCTACCTAATCACCTCTTAACCTTCTCAGCCCTAAGGAGAGCAGTCCAGTTTCTCAGTTGCGGTATGTTCTTGCTTCAACCAGGAAGGAGGAATTGCTGGATCTGATAGCACTGGGGAAATAAGCAGGCCAAGTCAACCAACTATCCATCGGAGAACACTTGCGTTGGAAATATTGTCATAACAGCAATCAGCAAGAACATTAGAATCCCTACAGTGCAGAAAGAGTCCATTCAGCCCATTAATCTCCACCGACTCTCCGAAAGAGCACCCCCACCCTACCCCCATATCTAACCTTTTTTGGACACTAAAGAGCAATTTAGCATGGCCAATCGACCTAACCTGCACATCTTTGCACTGTGGGAGGAAACCCACGGAGACACGGGGAGAACGTGCAGACTCCGCACAGACAGTGACCCAAGCTCAGATCAGAATCGAAACTGAGTCTCTGGCACTGTGAGGAAGCAGATCGAAGCACTGTGCCACTGCAAATTGGAAGAGAGTTAACATCAATCCGATGAACGAGTAAAATGGAACCAAAGACTGACAGGAGAAACTTTAACAGAACAATGTGTGATCTTAGATGAAGAGATATTTTGTCTACAAGCTACGCACAGTCCAACAAGGGCAGGTTAGGCAAGGAAGCCAAAATCGTGGTTCCCTGGCTAATAAGGGAGAAAGCGAATACAATGAAACAGAAAAAGTGTAACCTGCGTGTCAGGTGAACCAGGTCAAATATAATAAAGTGAGAGGAAATTTGAAGAAGAAAATAAGACCAGAAAGAGAAAATATAAATGTATGGATTTTAAGTAAGTGCTTCACAAAGTACCACACATAAGGCTGATTAACAAACTTGAGGCTGATGGAATAGAAGGTTCCGTATCAGCTTGGATTAAAAACTGTCTTATGGATAGAGTCATGCTAAATGGTTCTTTTTCAGACTGAGGGTGGTAAACAGTGGTGTTCCCCAAGGGTCAGTGTTAGAACATATATAGGACGATGACTTGGACATTGGAATACAGAGAAACATTTTGTAATTTGCTGATGATACCAATACTGGAGCTATGGCAATCATAGAATCATAGAATTTACAGTGCAGAAGGAGGTCATTTGGCCCACCGAGTCTGCACCGTCCCATGGAAAGAGCATCCTAATTAAGCCCATGTCTCTACTCTATCCCCATAACCCAGTAACCCCACCTAACCTTTTGGACACTAAGGGGCAAGTCATCATGGCCAATCCACCTAACCTGCACATCTTTGGGCTGTGGGTGGAAACCAGAGCACCCAGAGGAAACCCACGCAGACACGGGAGAAAGTACAAACTCCACACAGTCACCCGAGGCTGGAATTGAACCCAGGTCCCTGGTGCTGTGAGGCAGCAGTGCTAACCACTGTGCCACCCTGCCGCCCCTACAGTGGAGCAGATAGCAATTGACTGCAAAAGGACATAGGTAGACTACCAGAATAAGCAGACAAGGGACAGATGGAATTTAACTCAAAGAGGTGTGAGAGGATGCATTTTGGCAGAAGGAAAACGGAGACACAATATACACATAATGACTCAGTACTGAACAGTCTGCAGGGACAGAGATCACTGGCAGTTCATGTGTAAAGATCTTTGAAGGGTGCAGGACATATTGAAAGAATAGTTAGCAATGCATATGGGATCTTGGACTTCATAAATAAAGGTAATGAGAACAAAAGCTATTCTGAACTTCCGTGAAGCTCTGATTGAGCTACAACTTGAACACCGTGTCCATTTCTGGTCATCACACTTCTGTAAGGATGTGAAGGTCCCTGCGAGGCTACAAAGATCTCCCCCCCCCCCCCCCCCCCCCCCACCCTCCCAAAGGGATGGGGGTTTTTAATTACAAGGTTAGGTTGGAGAAGCTGAGATTGTTTTTCTGCAGCAAGGGAAGTTGAGAGGTGATCTGAAGGAGGTGGCCAAAACTATGAGAGGTTTAGATAAGGTAGACCCAGTAAATCTGTTCCCATTAATTGCGAGTACAAGGATTAGAGGACATAGACTTTGGGCAAAAGATAGAGGAGTGATGTGAGGAAGAACATTTTTACTCAGCAAATGAAAATGACCTGCAAATTGGTGCTTACGAGGTGAGTGGAACGTAGACGATCAAAAGAAATTGGGTATGAGGGAAACTAACCTGTCGAGCTACGAGGAATGGGACTGATTGGATTGCTGCACAGAGAGCAGGTATGTACTTGACTGATCCATGTCATAACGACTCTACAAGTCTATTCTCCAATGTCTCCATGTAACCGAATTTCCTCATCCCTGACAGCATTGTGCTGCAAATGGGAAAGGTGGCGGCAGCAGATGCGGGAGCCATGGCCTCAGTTGGGACTGCAGCCAGGCAGGAGCAGTGATGATGGAGAAAGCCCCCGAACCCAGTTTAGTGGGGGTAAGGCTTATCGTGGCCAATCCTGCGATGGGAGGTGGTATCATTGATGAGGGCAATAGGGGATCTTTCCAAGGAGTTGGTCCTTGTCACTGAGGGTGCCCTCCATGGCCCACTAATCTGGAAGGCTTCACACAAGTGGCAAAGCAGCTACCATTCTATACCTGACAGTCTTCCATATGACCACATGTCCTCCTGCTGCTGGCATGGTAGCACAGTGGTTAGCACTGCTGCCACACAGCGCCAGGGACTCTGGTTCAATTCCGGCCTTGGCTGACTGTCTATGTGGAGTTTGCATTTCTTCCCGTGTTTGCGTGGGTTTCCTTCGGGTCCTCCAGTTTCTTCCCACAGTTCAAAGATGTGCAGGTTAGGTGGATTGACCATGATCAATGTGAAAGGTTATGAGGCTAGGGCAGGGAGTGGACCCGAGTGGAGTATTCATTTGGAGGGTCAGAGCAGACCTGATGGGCCAAATGGCCCCCTTCTGCATTGTAATGATCCTATGAATTCTATGAGTGGAAGCGAATGGACATGTCAAACTCTACGCATTCAATTGCCTCCCAGAACATTCCCTGCGGGCCTGTAACACCAAAGCTAATGCTTTATTAAGGGTTTGTGCAACAGTTTTGCTTTTGCAATCTAAGCCTCTATTAATAACTCTCAAAATCCTGTATTTTTGAAACAGCCTTTCGAAGTTATCCTAAAACCCTAAAGGATTCATGTGCTTAAAGCCTCTGGTCTCTCTCTCTGTTGCTACAACCCTTTAAAATTATATTATTTACACCTTCAATGACAGGAGTAATAATAGCACAAGACAAAAGGAGACATGATAACAAAAGCTGGAGAAATGAAAGATATTTATGAGGCCCAAAGGATGTGTGAATGGTTAAAGTAGAATGTTGGGGGAGGGGGGGTGAGGTAGCAAACATGGAATAAACTGGCAAAGTGGAATGGCTCAAGAATATGGCAGGCAGAAATAGAAGGTAGCTATCGGCAGTGCAGACAACCATAACCGTGCACACCTGCACACCCCTGCCCTCCACCCACAACATTGCCAGTCATACACAGAGAGGGAACCCCATTCCAAGCGCCAGCTCACAATCTGCAACTTGCAGCCTGTCAGATTGTTAAACCATCCACTCATCCAGAATTAGTCATAGTTCACGAGGGGAAGTAAGCATCTCCTGCTGTTCACTAAATTCTGCAATGCCTCCCTCCATCGAGTTCCAAAATTGTCCACCCATCCAGTCCTTCTCCGAACTGACGCTTTCTTTCCTGATGTTTCACCTTCTATTGTTACCAACATAGTCTCTCAGTCTGCTTTTCCAGTGGTCGGACCTTCTCAATTCCTGTTTCTTCAAAAGCCCATGAGATGGTAGAACTTTGAATGTCCTGCAGACAAGTTCATTGGCTCTTCACTCTGCCCAACTGGACTGTTAATTAGTCTTCAAATACTATCACCACATTGCATTATTCTGCAATGTGAAAGTAAGAAGATATGACAACAACTAGCCCTATTGCTTTGTTAGGAATCCCAGATATATCAAATCGTATTGATTTATTAAACTTCCGAAGTGAATGTTTCCGACCATCCTCCAAACCTTTATTTGGTCTTGAGATGGTAGCTCTGTAACATTAATAAACTGGCGCTGTTCTGATAATGTGGTTTCTGGAATTTTAGCGATCTCATTCATTCAGATGCGGCAGGTAATGTGAACTGACCTGTTACATACATGACTGACTGGCTTCGGAGGAGAAAAATATATATTGTATATGAAGTGAAGTACCTCCTCAAATGATCCATTCCCTCACTTTAAAAGAAGACTTTGCTCTAAGTGGCCAGTCACTTCAGTCTGCTGAGGGAAAGGGAATACATACTTTTTTTCCCCCAATGTTGAAGCTGCATTTTCCTGTTAGGTTCATTACCAGCATTCTCCGGCAAGATTACACGTATATTCTACAGTCTTTGTCCTGCTCTTTTGATCAGTGAAAAACTCAGAGGACATTAAAAAAGAATCAATATTTAATTATTTCCACACGGCAATTGGTTGTTTTCAGCATAAAGCACTGGTTTAGAATTGACAGTGCTAAAATGACTGTAATCTATTTTGAGATATTGCTCCTTGGAATAGTTCCAGCTGAATGTGAAAGAGTCGTATTAGAAAGGCCGATAGATTGAAACGTGCTCTTGTTCACATCCTGTTTGAATGATACACCAACCAGTCTTTGAGAGAATTCCATTGTATCTTAAAAGTTCAATGACCTTCATAATGCAATTTTAAAATTCTCAAGATTTGTTACACATAACCATTGGCAACACCTCTTGAGAAAAGCTCTCCCTGAAAACCTGTTTTAGTGGAATAGGTACATTTTGATGTTAAAAGACTCTGCATTAAGAACCTTTTGTTTCAAAATTTGGAAATATGTTTCCAACAAGGCACCTCAATTTCATGCCATGTGTTCTCTTCGCTTCTCCCTGGCCTCCTGACCTCATCCTTCACAATGAATGGTTCTTGGTATTGGCAAGCGACATGTGAATGTATTAAAAGAAATGACAGCAGCAACGGTCCTCAGATCTCGAAGAGTGTGTCTGATTTTATACTGCTGTTGTTTTAATTTAGATTGCAGGAGAGCAGCACCCGTGAGTCAGTTAACCACTAAATCCAGCTTCCTTGATCACGCAGCAGACTACTGAAGCCACAGTAAGCTAAATCTACTCCAACCAAATTGAAACAACATCAAAAGAGTCATGCCTACTTCAAAGAAGTTCTGTTCTTCCCATCAATGGAATTTCTATTTGTCTCTTTTACCTCCTTCACCTTTATTGTTTTCTGTTTGCCACCCCCACCACCATTTTTGTTAATTCATCGCCTCGACATTTCCATTTCCAGTCTCCATACTTCCTTGAGAACTATTACATTTCAAATCTGTTTCCAGTTCTGATGATAGATACAATGATCTGAAATGTTAGTTCTCTTTCTCTCTCCACAGATACTGTTTGACCTACTGATCATTTCCTCTATTTTCCATTTGTGGTGAGCCACGTATGGCTATTGTATATACTTACCGTTGTTGCTGTTACTGTTGCTGTTGAATTGTTGTGTTGATGATGCTGTTGGCTCCGCCTGTGGCCCCGCCCCTCTGCGGAGGTATATAACCGGCCGATCTGAGACAGGCTCTCAGTGCGGGAGAAGCTACAGGTTGGCACACATCTAGTTGATTAAAGCCACTGTTCTTTTTTTTTAATAAAAATAATTTTTATTAAAGGTTTTCATAAAATATCAAGAACAAAATGAGAAAGAAAAAAGAACCCAACAGGGTTAAGTACAAAACACAATCTAAAAAAGCAACCCCCAAACCCCTCCCCCCCTGTACCTAAATAATAAATTAACATTAACACCCCGACTTAAGACAACAGGTGTATACACCCCCTCAGACCCTTCCAGTGTAAATAACATAAACAAAAATAAAGTAAACCCACCCCCCCCACCCCCCGAGCTGCTGCTGCCATTGACCAATGTCTATCGTTCTGCCAGAAAGTCTAAGAACGGTTGCCACCGCCTAAAGAACCCTTGTACCGACCCTCTCAAGGTGAATTTCACCCTCTCCAATTTAATGAACCCTGCCATATCGCTGATCCAGGATTCCACGCTTGGGGGCCTCATATCTTTCCACTGAAGGAGAATCCTTCGCCGGGCTACCAGGGACGCAAAGGCCAGAATTCCGGCCTCTTTCGCCTCCTGCACTCCCGGCTCCTCTGCCACCCCAAATATTACAAGCCCCCAGCCCAGTTTGACCCTGGATCCTACCACCCTCGACACCGTCCTCGCTACGCCCTTCCAAAATTCCTCCAGCGCTGGGCATGCCCAGAACATATGGGTGTGATTTGCTGGGCTCCCTGAGCACCTAACACACCTGTCCTCACCCCCAAAGAACCTGCTCATCCTTGTCCCGGTCATGTGTGCCCTGTGCAGCACCTTAAACTGTATGAGGCTGAGCCTCGCGCATGAAGAGGAAGAGTTCACCCTCCCTAGGGCATCTGCCCAAGTCCCCTCTTCGATCTCCTCTCCCAACTCCTCCTCCCACTTACCTTTCAACTCCACCACCGAGGCCTCCTCCTCCTCCTGCATCACCTGGTAAGCTTCCGAGATCTTCTCCACTCCCACCCACCCCCCCGAGAGCACCCTGTCCTGTACTGTGTGTGGCAGTAGCCATGGGAATTCCACCACCTGCCGTCTGGGAAACGCCCTTACCTGTAAGTACCTGAAGGTGTTCCCCGGGGGTAGCCTGTACTTCTCCTCCAACTCACCCAAGCTCGCGAACTTCCCGTCCACAAACAGGTCCCCCAACTTTCGTATCCCTGCCCTGTGCCACCCCGAAAACCCTCCACCTGTTCTTCCTGGAGCGAACCGGTGGTTCCCCCGTAATGGGGTCCACGCCGAGGCCCTAACTTCCCCCCTATGCCGCGTCCACTGCCCCCAAATTTTGAGGGCCGCCACCACCACCGGGCTCGTGGTATACCTCCTTGGAGGATGCGGCAGCGGCGCCGTTGCCAGCGCCCCCAGACTCGTACCCACACAGGACACCGTCTCCAGCCTCTTCCATGCAGCCCCCTCCTCCTCCATCACCCACTTGCGCACCATTGTCGCATTGGCGGCCCAGTAGTACCCACAGAGGTTGGGCAGCGCCAGCCCCCCCCCTATCTCTACTCCACTCCAGGAACACCCTTCTCACCCTCCGAGTCCCTCGCGCCCACACAAACCCCATTATACTCCTGTTAACCTGCCTGAAAAAAGCCTTCGGGATAAACACGGGGAGGCACTGGAACAGGAACAAAAACCTTGGGAGCACCGTCAGTTTGATTGACTGCACCCTACCCGCCAGGGACAGCGGCAGCACGACCCACCTCTTGAAATCCTCCTCCATTTTCTCCACCAGCCTTGTAAAAGTAAGCCTATGAGGGGCCCCCCAGCTCCTGGCCACCTGGACCCCCAAATATCTGAAGCTCCTCTCCGCCCTTTTCAATGGGAGCTCGCCAATCCCCTTCTCCTGGTCCCCTAGCTGAACTACGAACAGCTCGCTCTTCCCCATATTGAGCGTGTACCCCGAAAAGTCCCCGAATTCCCGAAGGATCCTCATTACCTCTGGCATTCCTCCCACCGGGTCCGCCACATACAGCAGCAGGTCATCCGCATAAAGCGACACCCTATGCTCCTCCCCAGCCCCCTCCAGTTCCTCGACTCTCTCAGTGCCATAGCCAGGGGTTCAATCGCCAGTGCGAAGATCAGGGGGGACAGGGGACACCCCTGTCTCGTCCCTCGGTGCAACCGAAAGTACTCGGACCTCCTCCTATTTGTGGCCACACTCGCCATCGGGACCTCATACAACAGCCTAACCCACCTGACAAACCCCTCCCCAAACCCGAACCTCTTCAGCACCTCCCACAGGTACCCCCATTCTACCCTATCGAAGGCTTTCTCAGCGTCCATCGCCACCACTATCTCCGCCTCCCCCTCCCTCGCCGGCATCATGATAACGTTCAAAAGCCTCCGCACATTCGCGTTCAACTGTCTCCCCTTCACAAACCCCGCCTGGTCTTCATGGATGATCTGCGGCACACAATCCTCAATCCTCGTGGCTAAGACCTTCTTCAGCACCTTGGCATCTACATTTAGCAAGGAAATCGGTCTGTAAGACCCACATTGCAGGGGATCCTTGTCCCGCTTCAGGATCAAGGAGATCAGTGCCTGGGACATCGTCGGGGGTAAAGCCCCCCCCTCCCTTGCCTCATTGAAGGTCTTATCTAACAGTGGGCCCAACAGGTCCATATATTTTTTTATAGAACTCGACCGGGAAACCGTCCGGCCCTGGTGCCTTACCCGCCTGCATGCTTCCTATCCCTTTGATCAGCTCCTCCAGCCCAATCGGGGCACCCAGTCCCGCCACCAGTCCCTCTTCCACCTTTGGAAACCTCAATTGGTCCAGGAAACGGCCCATCCTTCCCTCCTCCTGTGGGGGCTCGGATCGGTACAATTCCTCGTAGAAGTCCCTGAAGACCCCATTGATGCCAACCCCACTCCGCACCACGCACCCTCCCCTGTCCTTAACTCCCCCGATCTCCCTAGCTGCGTCCCGCTTCCGAAGCTGATGCGCCAGCATCCGGCTTGCTTTTTCCCCATACTCGTAGACCGCCCCCTGGGCCTTCCTCCACTGCACCTCCGCCTTCCTGGTGGTCACCAGGTCGAATTCGGCCTGGAGGCTGCGCTCTTCCTCAACAGTCCTTCCTCAGGTTCTTCCGCATACTTCCTGTCTACCCTCACCATCTCCCCCACCAGCCTCTCCCTCTCCCCCCGCTCCCTCCGCTCCTTGTGGGCCCTGATGGAGATCAGCTCTCCCCTCACCACCGCCTTCAGTGCCTCCCATACCATCCCCACTCGGACTTCCCCGTTGTCGTTGGTCTCCAAGTACCTCTCTATACTTCCTCGGACCCGCTCGCTCACCTCCTCGTCCGCCAACAGCCCCACCTCCAAGCGCCACAGCAGGTGCTGGTCCCTCTCCTCCCCCATCTCCAAGTCCACCCAATGCATGGTCCGCAAAGGCTAATGCCGAATACTCAGTATCCTCTACTCTCGCTATCAGCGCCCTACTCCAAATGAAAAAGTCGATTCGAGAATAAGCCTTATGGACATGTGAGAAGAATGAAAATTCTCTAGCCCACGGCCTTGCAAATCTCCAAGAGTCCACCCCTCCCATTTGGTCCATAAATCCCCTCAACACTCTAGCCGCCGCCGGCTTCCTATCCGTCCTAGACCTGGAGCGATCCAGTGCAGGATCCAACACCGTGTTAAAGTCTCCCCCCATTATCAAGCCCCCCACTTCCAATTCTGGGATCCGACCCAACATACGCCGCATAAAACCCGCATCGTCCCAGTTCGGAGCATACACATTGACCAGTACCACCCTCTCTCCCTGCAACTTACCACTTACCATTATGTACCTACCGCCATTATCTGCCACAATGCTCGACGCCTCGAATAACACCTTCTTTTCCACCAAGATCGCCACCCCTCGATTTTTGGCATCCAGCCCCGAGTGAAACACCTGACCTACCCACCCTTTCCTCAGTCTTACCTGGTCTGCCACCTTCAGGTGTGTCTCCTGGAGCATAACCACATCCGCCTTGAGCCCCTTCAGGTGCGCGAACACGCGGGCCCGCTTAACCGGCCCATTCAGTCCCCTTACATTCCAGGTTATCAGCCGGATCTGGGGGCTACCCGCCCCCCTCCCCCGCCAACTAGCCATGACCCCTCCTCGGCCAGCTACGCGCCCGCACCCCACACCTGGCCCGTTCCCCACAGCGGCATACCCCCGTCTCGACCCCCCCACTCGCTCCAGCTCCTCCTTGATCTTAGCAGCAGCAACTCGACCCATCCTAGCTGGTTTACTCCCCCCATTGCACTTCCGTAAGTCAGCTGACTCCTGCTGACCCCGGCCACTCCCGCCTCCCCTTCGACTCCTCCCATTGTGTGGCACACCCTCCTCTCCCGCTCCCCATTCACAGGCTCTCCCCCTCCGTTCTAAGCGCGGGAAACAATCCTCGCTTCCCCGCCCCTGTCCTGCCACCCCCCCCCCCCCCCCCCGCAGTCTTCGGTGCGGGAAAAAATCCCGCGCTCTCCACCTACCAGGCCCCGCCACCAACCAAATCAGTGCCCAACCCGCCCCATCCACCCTCCCCAACCCGAAAGAGAAAAACACAGAGAAAAAGAAACCCAAAACAATGCAAAGGCCCCCCCCTACCCCAAACCAAAAATAGGAATAACATATCCACCGCAGTCCCCAATCGCCCATCCCGACCCTCAGTCTGTGTCAGGCTTCTCGGCCTGAACAAAGGCCCATGCCTCCTCCGGAGACTCAAAATAATGGTGCCGGTCCTTGTAGGTAACCCACAGTCGCGCCGGCTGCAACATGCCAAACTTCACCCCCTTCCTGTGCAGCACCGCCTTCGCTCGATTGTACCCGGCCCTCCTCTTCGCCACCTCCGCACTCCAGTCCTGATATATCCGAACCTCTGCGTTCTCCCACCTGCTGCTCCTCTCCTTCTTGGCCCACCTGAGCACACACTCCCGATCGACGAACCGATGGAACCGCACCAGCACCGCCCGCGGAGGCTCGTTAGCCTTGGGCCTCCTCGTCAACACTCTATGGGCCCCTTCCAGCTCCAGGGGCCCCTGGAAGGACCCCGCTCCCATCAGCGAGTTTAACATGGTGACCACATAGGCCCCCACGTCCGGCCCCTCCAGTCCCTCCGGGAGGCCCAGAATCCGCAGATTCTTCCGCCTCGACCGATTCTCCATCTCCTCGAACCGCTCCTGCCATTTCTTGTGGAGCGCCTCGTGTGCCTCCACCTTTACCGCCAGGACTAAGGTCTCGTCCTCATTGTCAGAGATCTTTCGTTGAGCCTCTCGGATCGCCACCCCCTGGGCCATCTGTGTCTCCAGCAGCTTATCAATAGAAGCCTTCATCGGCTCTAGCAGGTACGTTTTAATCTCTCTGAGGCAGCGCTGGATACCCTCCTGTTGTTCCTCCACCCACTGCCCACTGCCTGGTCTCCGCCCGCCGCCATTTTGTCCTTCTTCCCTCCCTTCTTCCCTCCTTCCCACACTGGGAAACGTTGAAAAGGTGCCCTTGGGGGCCCTGAAAAGAGCCCAAAAGTCTGTTTTTGCGGGAGCCGCCGAATGTGCGACTTAGCTCCGCATAGCCGCAACCGGAAGTCTCGAGAGGGAATCCTTTTGGCAGTGTTCGCTTCACCAATCTGCCCCAAAATGTCTGTGGAAACGCCTGAAAGAGGTCTAAGATTCCGTTCCAGACGGGAGCTGCCGAATGCGCGATCTACTCCTCCATGGCCGCCACCGGAAGCCTCGTCCCCGCTTCTTCAGTGGCCTTGGTGAGATCTTTTCACAGTTCTTCCCTCTGCTACTAGAATTCGCCTTTGATAAAGGCCCTCAGGTCAGTTTGCAGCTTTAAGCTTGCCCTTCCCCCGCCTGTATGCTGGAAGAGGCCCTGTTTATCCTGTTGCAGCCAAATCTTTTACTGTTTCTGCCGGGTCTGGTAGCCAAAAGACACACCATTCCTGGGGGACACTGTCAGGGGAATGTTGCAGTCTTCTTGCCACACCGGGAAATGTCAAACAAATGCCGTGGGGGCCCTGTAAAGAGCCCAAAAGTCCGTTCCAAGCGGGAGCTACCGAATATGCGACCTAGCTCTGCATAGCCGCACCCGGAAGCTGTCTAAAGCCACTGTTCTTTGGTACAAACTGTCTCGACTGAATTGATGGTCATCACTGTTTTTACTTCACATTTCTAGTATTTGCTGTATTTTGCTTTTGTGTCGCAAAGTGATAACTTGACAAAGTCCACGTGCCCTCTTCTGTGAGTGAGATGGTTGCGGGTTTGAGACCGAAATGAGGATTTGAGCAAATAGTCGAGGCTAAGGAGGTCTGGTGACACGCTGGACAGCGTTCCTGCTTCTGAGCCGGAAGATCCGGGTTTGAGTCCCACCCCAAGACGTGACAGCCAAGGTAGGTGTAATGATAGCACGGCTGAACAGGCTGAGCATCAACCATCAAATCCTTTCAACATGAGCCAAGTGGTAAGAGTGGGAGACATTCTTGGTCAGCATTGTGATAGAAAGATAATTGGAGTCTCTCCCATTGCTATTCATTGCCCCAGACTACAACATGCATGTAAATGTGCAGGTTGCCATTGCAATTCGGAGTCCTTGGACTCCATGTGTGGTTGGTTGGCACAGTTTGCTGGACAGCTGGTATGGATCAGATTGGCACCAATGACCCGGGGTTTCATCCCCATACCGGGTGGGTTCAGGAGCTGCCTCCTTGCTTTATTCATGGTGAGGGGTCGTGGCACTGTGGGTCGGACCTGTCTTTGTGCAGAGAACTGAAGAAGGAGAAGGACAGCCAGATCTCTTTGTTACTGCAACATTCTGCACTCTGTCCATTTAAATAATTTAAACAAAAAATAATCAAGGCTGACACTCTTGTGCCATATTGAGGCAGTGTGATGGCCAGAGGTGCCTGCATAGCTGGATGTAAAAATGATGCTATTCAGAAAGAAGAGGACATTTTTCACATGTGCTGACCAACATTCTTCCAGTCCTTAATCAACACCACTATACTGGATGAATTGGTCACCCATTTGTTAATAAAATCATAAAATGTATGATTTGACTGTTGGATTTTCTTCCATAACACTTCTATAGCATAAGGTTCTGTCACATGCAGGATTAATGTGGGACTGAGTACAGTACCACCCATGCAGCGATGTAAGACCCAAGATCAGTGCAATGTTGAGCAGAGACATGTCTAGGCCTAAGCATGGAGAAAGCTCTGAACTTGCACCCTTTCCTGGACATGTGTAAACAGTTCTAGTAGTTGATTAAGACTTACGGTTAACCAACAGGAGACGATGGAGACTTCTATAAGCCATATCGATCTGTAACTGAGATCCTCCCGACAACTTTAAGAGTAATTCGTTCAAGGTGCGGAGGAACACTCTGAGGTGTCAGCTGTGTCACAGTTGGTAGCATTCTTGTTTGAGTTAGACTCTTGGGTCTCACATCCCACTCCATTGACTTAAGCACAAAACGTAGTCTGACACTTCAGTGTGGTGCTGTGGGAGCGCTGCACAATTGGAAGCTCAGCCTTTGATGATTCATGATGAGGCCTGGGGCTGGATTTTCCGATCCCGGACGCCAAAATCGCATTTGGCGACGGGGTGGAGAAACCCCGACGACGACAGAATCAGGGATGGCGCCATTTTCGTGATGCTCCGCCACCTGAAAAGCGGCGCACTCTAGGAGTACGGGCAGAGTTCCCGACGGTGCGGGATACGTGTGGTCTCACCCGTCAGGAACTCAATGCGGCTACTGCGAGCCCAGTCCTGCGCCGCCACAGTTGGGGGAAGGCCGATCCGCGGGGCAGGGGGGCTTTAATCAGGGCTGGGGCCCTGTGGGGGAGGTCTGGGGCTCGCGAGCCAGCCGAAGGGGGGACTATTTTTGCTGTCCGGGCCCACGGACTGTGTCCGCCATGAAGCACGACCGCTGTAGGCCGCCGCGGTGCGCATGCGCGGCACGGACCCGGCAATGCTCCGGGCCATATCGGCAGCGAGAGCTGGGAGCTCTATGCTGCCTGGCTGCTAGCCCGCCCCCTGGAGCAGGGAATCGGTGGTCGATTTGCACCAGTTTTCCTGGCGTAAAACACCACAGTTTTCATGCCGGCATGGGGACTCAGTCTCCCAAACGGAGAATCCAGCCCCTGATCTGCCCTCTCAGGTGGATGTAAAAGATTCTATGGTATTATTCAAAGAAGATAGGGTCAGGTTTGGGAGGCGGGGGAGGGAGGGGGGTGGGGGGGGGGGCGGTTCTGTTCTGCTTATATTG
Organism: Scyliorhinus torazame; assembly: GCF_047496885.1. Lineage (NCBI taxonomy): Eukaryota > Metazoa > Chordata > Chondrichthyes > Carcharhiniformes > Scyliorhinidae > Scyliorhinus > Scyliorhinus torazame. The sequence goes on along the minus strand of NC_092725.1, from coordinate 109,951,287 downwards.
ATCCCAAAGCAGCATCAATAAAACAAATTACCTGATCATTATCTCACTGCTGTTTGTGGGAGCTTGCTGTGCACAAATTGGCTGCCCCGTTTCCCACATTGCAACAGTGGCTACACTTCAAAAAATATTTAATTGCTTTGGGCTGACCTGAGGTGTTGAAAGTTGCTTTTTAAACAAGCCTTTCTTTCTTTATGATAAGACACTCATGTGGTGTGCTGTTTCTTTCAAAGCTTGTCTTCTCGCCAGTGTGTTCCTCAGCTGATTTCCGTGCTCTCAGACTCAGATCGCCTCTCACATTATATTACCACTCTTGTGTGACGTGCTTGCAAACCTCCTTTGCATCAGTGGAAAGCAGCGGTGTAATGATACAGATAAATCATTACCAAACTAGCAATATAAAGAAAATAAATTAAAAGGAAAGAGCTTGCTTTCATAATATCTGTGCCTTTCACAGTCTCAGGATGTCCCAAGGTGCATTACAGCCTATGTTTGAAGGTGTAGCCATTGTTAAAATGAAGGTAACGTGGCAGCCAAACCACACACAGCAAGATCCCACAAATAGCAATGAGATAACGGTCAGATAACCTGATTTAGTGACGTTGATTGACAGATAACTAATGGCCCGGACTTTGGGGAGGTTCCCCCTCCTCTTCATTGAATTCAATTACAAAAGTGACATTTCCAACCCATTAAGAGAGACAGATATTTCAGACAACTCCAGATCTAATAGTGGCCATTACTGTTGTGATACTGGAGTGCAAGGCCAGAGAGACAGGATTAAATATTTATAATCTGTCCATTATTACACTTGTTTTTACGTTTTATGTGTCACAGGGTGAGAATTTCAGAAAAAATATTACCAATAACTGCCTTTCATCTCGAAAGTGTTTTCATTTACAAGTGCAGTTAGAATTTGGTTCAAACAGAATGATAAGTTTTCCTTTATTCTGGGAAGGAAATAAAGTGGCATTTTTAATTAAAAAGAGATTTCCATAGTTAAAACAATGGTCATTGCTGCATTACCTAGAGGCTCTGGTGGTACAGTATTTGTGTTGAATTAATGAGATCAAAGTGCTTTTACAAAAACACAACCCTTGCAGCCGCCTGGCGCCGGCAGCAGGGTTCTCGATGCGGCTGAGGATCGGGCATGTGGGATAAAAAAGTGCTCGGCGCAGGCCCCCCCGCCCCAGCGGAATCGGGGTTCTCAACCGTGCACCAGCGGGAGGATGCAAACAAATTATTGGGACCTATTTGCAGCCACTTAGCTGGCCAGGCACCATATTCCCTGCGCTCTTGTGATTATCTGGTCTTCTGGGTCGGGAATCATGTGGGCGGGAATCATTATAATAATAATCATCGCTTATTGTCACAAGTAGGCTTCAATGAAGTTACTGTTAAAAGCCCCTAGTCGCCACATATTTGGGGAGGCCAGTACATGAATTGAACCCGCGCTGCTGGTCTTGTTCTGCATTACGAGCCAGCTGTTTAGCCCACTATGCTAAACCAGCTCCCATTGCTGGTATTTCCCAGTGAGGCCCTGACGTGGCAGACCCCGTGGTGGCCAAGGCGTATCCACTTAAGTGGGTTGCCCTCAAAGTCCACCAGAGGGCCACCCAATCCCCCTCACAATGCCAGACATTCCATCCCGATCCACACCAGAACCACCCTCCACACCCTTACCAAGATCCCTAAATAAGGAGAGAACCACAGTGACCACTAAGGAGACCTCCCCCAGAGACCCCCTAAATAGTGGGACCGTCCCCCCCCGAGACCTCCTAAATAAGGGGGGCCCAAATAGACCCCAGAAAGGAAACCCCTTTCAGGAAGCCCCCAAAAAGAGAAACCTGTCATGAAACATGTGGGAGATCTCCCTATTTAGGGGGCCTATCTGGGGATCCCCCTTTTTAAGATTTCTGGGATGCGGGCGGGTTACCCCCATACATAGAGGAAGGGGGTGACACAGAATGTCCGGGGGTGGGGGGGCTAATTTGCAATGCGGGTGGGGGGACCTGATTTACGATGCAGGGGGATAGCCAGCCTCGGCTGAATCGCTGGCTCAAAATGGCAGCCCGATAGCGGGAGTCCCCAGGGAATCCATCATAATCCTCACCTTGCAAAAATTACATGGTTAATGATTGGGAATCACCTCCTGATTTGAGCTTCCAGCATGAGAGCAAATCAGGTGTGATTCAGCTCTGGTGGGAGAACATAGGGCTGGATTCTCCGATTCTCAGGCTATGTTCTGATGCCAGCGTGGGAACGGTGGCCTTTTACGACCGAAAATCCGATGCAAAATGGCTACCGATCCTCCATTTGGCTGGGGGCGAGCAGGAAGGCAGCATAGAGCACTATCTGCCGATACGGCCCGGAAAATTGCAGGGTCCGTGGCTGCGCACGTGCACGGCGGCGGCCTGCAGCAGCCGCGCCATGCAACATGGGGCCGGCCGTGCGCGGACCCGGCCTGCAAAATAGTACCCCCATTTGTCACAAGCCCTGGACCGCCGCCAACAGTGCCCCCAGCCCTGCCAAAGTCCCCCTTGCCCGCGGATCGGCTCTCTCCTAACTGTGGTGGAGCTGGACTGAGTTCGCAGCCGCCACGCCGAGTTCCCAACAGGTAAGACCATGAGAGACCCACGTATCGGGAACCCAGCCGGTCAGGGACGGAGCATCAGGGGGAGGGCCTCAGGCAACGTCCTGAGGCCGTTGATACGTCATGCAGCGTACTCCTGGAGTACGCCACTTCGGAGGGGACGGAGCTTCGTGAAAGCAGTGCCGCCCCCGATTTTGTCAGAAACGGGGATTCTCCGGCCGATCGGCGAACTCGATTTTGGCGTCGGCAACCAGAGAATCCCGCCCATTGTCTCCAAAATAGAAAATATTTATCTGTTCTCTCATCGTTTATCATCCAGGTCTCATACCAGGCAAGTCACATTCACAGCAACAAATCCTCTGGAAGTGGTAGGGACCAGATACAACCTCAGATTTAAATCTTGTGCAACTCAAACTCCATCTTTTCTCTCGGGATGGGGATGGCTGTTTCACATGTACGTTTGCAGTAGCGCAGTTATTAGCACTGTCATTTCTAAATCATAAGATTCCAGGTTTATGTCCCACTCCGGTGTTAGTACTGAAAGAGTGCTGCAGTATTAGCAGTGCCATCTTTTGGATGAGATGTTAAACTAGGGTCTCATCTATCTGCTCAAGTGGATGTAAAAGATCCCATGGCACTATTTTGAAGAAAAGCAGTGTTTCCTGGCCAATATCTATCCCTCAGTTGACATCACAAGAACAGATCATCTGGCGAATCACATTCAGAAATATTGATGACACACCGATGCCTGTCATTGATGCGGATACAACCAAAGCTGACCATTGCCTGTTGAAAATGTTAATTTGTATTGATTGACAGAGATTGGAGCAACCAATTGTCATCTACAGTTGCTGGGTCATTGAGAGAAGTGGCGGAAGGAAACAACAAAAATCTTTTCACACCTCACCTCATGAACTGGGAGGTAAGTTAAACACTCTTTATGTCAAGGAAATTATTATAACATGAAAAGCATCCAAGGGAATAAATCACCAGAGTGCACATTGTCACCACTATTGGCGGCAGATCTCACAGCAAACAAAGTCTATTTACTCAGCAGAGCCTGTTTAAACAGTGCACTATATCAAACAGGCTAGAGTCTATTTAAAAAGAGCCACCATGAACTTGGAGAAACAGAACCCATGACAAAAAGTGTATTAATGTCTCCCCGTAAAAGCTGTGTAGATTTTCCAGCAAAATGGGGTGATTGGAGGATAGACGCATATTATAAATATTATACATGAAATCATTCCCGGTCACTAACAGGAGGGAGATTGGCAGGGAAATTACCTAAACGTCTCCATGCTGGCTGAAAGCACTGTAGGTTTGGTAAAAATTAAAGGCTCTATGGGCAAAGGGGAAATTGTCGTGATCCACATATCTAGTGAGCAGTGATGGGTTTAAGACAATGTTTGAGACATTGAATGATTGAGGGGTGGCACGTTAGCACAGTGGTTAGTGTGACATTATGAGAAATGTTCAGAACACAAAGGGTTAATGTCATGTCATAATTAACCAGTAGATGGAGCTAGATGCAGAACTATTTAAAGCACTGACTCACACACTTCTGGGAGAGGCCTGGAGAGGCGAGCAGAGGAGCAGTGAGAGAAATCAGAGTACAGTTACAGAGTGTAGAGACTAGTGTTAGTTGAATGTAGATTGTAGATTACTAGATTATTGTTTACTACAGGAGTAAGTGGTCAAGTTTTAATAAGTAGTATAAATAAATGTTAGCTTTGTTAATGAACTTAGCTTCTGTGGTCTTTGTGAACACTACAACATCCATCCTGATAACAGAATCACAAAGAACACTAGTTACCACTGCTACTTCACAGTGCCAGGGACCCAGGTTCGATTCCGACCTTGCATGACTGTCTGTGTGAAGTTTTCACATTCTCCCTACATCTGCATGGGTTTCCCCTGCGTGTTCCAGTTTCCTGCCACAGTCCAAAGATGTAGACGTTAGGTGGATTGGCCATGATCAATCGCCCCTTAGTGTTCAAAGGTTAGCTGCGGTTAGTACTCCTTTGGCGGGTCCATGTATACTCAATGGGCCAAAGGACTTCCTTCTGCACTGCAGGGATTCTATGATTCGATTCTATGATTCTATGAAAGGTATAGATAACACGAGGACCAAAGTGTTTGAAAAGACAACTATGAGGGAAAGTGATGGACCGAAGCAAGTCAGCCGGTGATAAATATTGACAACGAAGTAGCACAAAAGTGGATAATTTTCGAAGGAAAGATCAATAGATCTCAGGAGAAATATACTTTACTGCAAAATGTGAACAACCTTGTCAAAAGTGAAATGTCTTGGATAAATAAAGTGGTGAGGTTAAAACTGAATCTCAAGAACGATGGCAAGTAGGAAAACAATAGGGACAATGACAAAGGTGAATATGTCGAGCAAAGGATAGGGCTGAGAAAAGACCATTAAAAAGGCAAAGGGGAAATAGGAAATGAAAATATCAAAGAACGTTAAAAGACTGTATACTATAGATACTATTGGAGAATTAAGAAAAATGGAGCCACTACAAGGTTAGTAAGATAAACTCGCAGAAGGTGATATTGTAATGGCAGAGCTACTCAATCACAGGAACAGGAATAGGATATTTATCCCCTTGAGGCCATTCCGTTGTTATCCAGAGTGATCATGTACAATCTGCGACCTAACTCCATATAGCCACCTTTGCTCGACTTCCCTTAATACCGTTTGATAGCAAAGATCCATCAATTTCAAATTTCAAATTTACCATTGAGGTAGCATCAATTGTAATTTATGAAAAGGAGCTCCAAACTTCAATCAGCCTGTAGGTGTAGAAATGTTTCCCAATTTCACTCTTGAAAGGTTTGGCTTTCTACAGATACTTCGGCCCAGTTTTCACTGAAGAGGCCAAAAACCTAATGAAATGTCAACAGTTGGAAAAAGCCAAGGGGATGTTACGACCATAAAGATAGAGGGAAAGCAAATATTGTATAAACTTCAGGTGCAGCTCCAATGGACTATGCAATCAATACTCGGCAAAACTGGGGAGATTAGAGCAGAGAAACTTGGAACCATTCATTACAAAAAAAGCAATAGAAAAAAACCACTAGCGCCAGTGAATTAGTCACAGAAAATGTAATTCATCAAAAAGGAATATAGAACTAATCCAGAGGATTATGGTTTAATAGCACTGGTAAGCAAGAAACTGTTATGATCGGAAATTTTGGAAGACCATAGTCACCTACATCATGTGGCATGACATTGAGATGGTGGTGAAGCAAGGAACTAACATCTTTGCTGAAAATGACATACCTCAAGATGGGAGGATATAATGCAAGGGTAAAAAAGGGCAATTGAAGACTTCAATTATTCATAATATAGACTGGGAGAGTAATAACGTAAAGGGCAGAGGGGGAAAGAGTTTCTGAATTGTGGATCATTTTCTTGTTTAATATGTTCCCAGTCTAATGGGAAAGGAGGCATTATTAGATCTGGTTCTGAGGAATGACGTGTCAAGTGGGTCAAGTGTCAGTTTAGGATATTTTAGGGAACAGTCATCGTGGTGTCAAAGATTTAAGTTAGGCATGGAAAAGGACCAAGAGTGATCCAGGTTAAAAACACAGAGGGGTAATTTCAGTGGAGTGCGAACAGATCTGTTCTGGCTAAATAGGAATCAGAGATTGGCAGGGGAAGCTATCATGGAACAAAGGGCTGCCTTTCGGCTTAGTTGAGCTACATTCCCGCCAAGTCAAACAAGCAAAGCTTAAGCTTCCTGGATGACAATAGAAATGGAAAGTATGATGAAGCAGAAAAAGGGAGGTTATGACAGAAGTCAGGCTGCTAAATATAAGTGGGAGCCTGGCTGAATATTGAAAAATTCAGAGGGGAAGTGGAATAAGAAATCAGAGAGGAAAAAGAGAGCATAAGAAGAACTCGCTGCCGGAAGAGGTGGTGGAAGCAAGGACGATAGTGATGTTTAAGGGGCATCTTGACAAATACATGAATAGGATGGGAATAGAGGGATATGGACGCCGGAAGTGTAGAAGATTGTAGTTTAGTCGGGCAGCATGGTCGGCGCAGGCTTGGAGGGCCGAAGGGCCTGTTCCTGTGCTGGACCTTTCTTTGTTCTTTGTTCTTTGAAGAGACTGGACACTGTCATAAAAGGGAATCTACCAGCACATAAATAGTAAAATCATAGTAAGAGGAAGGGTTATGTTCATTCGGGACCAAAAAGTGGGATTTGGGTACAGAGGCAGAGAGTATGGCTGCGGTACTAGATGGGTACTCTGTCTGCCTTTACTGAGAAAGAAAATGTGAGAAAAAATATAGGGGAGGCACCTGAGATACATAATGAGCTAAAATTGATGAGGATGTATTAGAAAGGTTGACTGTACTTAAAGTTGATACGTCACCCGGACCAGATGAAAGCATCAAAGTAAGAGTGGAAATTGTGAAGGCACCAGCTATCATTTTCTAATTCTCCTTGGATACGGGGGTGCCAGAGGACAAGAGAATTGAAAATGTTACATCCTTATTGAAGAAAGGGTTTAAGGATGAATTCACTAACTATAGGTCAGTCAGTTTAACCTCAGTGGTGGGAAAGCTTTTAGAAATGAAAATAGGGGATAGGATTTGTCTAATTTGGAGAGCCGGTGCAGACATGAAGGGCCAAAGGCCTCCTTCTGCGCTGTAATAATTCTGTGATTCTCTGAAATGAACAGTCGCTTAGAGAAATGTGGATTAAACAAGGAAAGTCCCGATGGATTTGTCAAGGCAGATCATGCTTCATTGAATGGAATTTTTTGTTGTGGTAACAGAGAGTTGATGGGGGTAATGTGGTTGATGTGGTGTACTTGGACATCTAAAAGGCATTTGACAAAGTGCCACATAACAAGATTGTCAGGAAAGTTAAAACTCATGGAATGAAATAGTCAGTGGCAACATGGATATAAAGTTGACTGAGTGATACGGAACAGAATGTAGTGGTGAATGGTTACTTTTCAAACTGGTTGAAGGTATATGGAGGGGTTACCCATTGTTCGTCTTGAACTAGATTAATGACCTTGACCTGGGTCTGCAATTAAGGCACAATTCCAAAATTTGTGGCTGATACAAAACTTGGAAGTATTGTGAATTGTGCAGAGGATAGGGATGATAATGGCAGGTGAATTTTAATGAAGAGGAGTGTGAAGTAATACATTTTGGTAGGAAGAATGAGGAGAGGTAATATAAATAGAGATAACATTCTAAAGTGTGTGCAGGAGTAGAGGGGCCTGGGGATATTTGTGGCTACAAGAACAGGTCAGAGGCTGGAAATTCTTTGGCAATTACCTCACCTCCTGACTCCCCAAAACCTATTAACAATCTACAGGGCACAAATCAGGAGTGTGTTAGAATACTCTCTACTTGCCTGGACGAATGTAGCTCCAACAATGCTCAAGAAGATTGATGGCATCCAGAGAAAACAGCCCACTTGATTGACACCCCATCCACCACCTCCAATATCAACTCTCCACCATCGACACACAGTAGCAGCAGTGTGTACCATCTACAAGATGCACAGCAGCAATTCATCAAGGCTCCATCAAGAGCACCTTCCAAACCAACAATGTCTACCACCTAGGTCAAAGGCAGAAAATGCATGGAAATACCACCACCGGCAAGTTCCCTTCCAAGCCTCACACCATCCTGACTTGGAAATATATCGCCGATCCTTCACTGTCGCTGGGTTCTGGGACTCCCTCTCAAACAGCCCTGTGGGTGTACTGACACTGCCAGTTCAAGGAACTGGCTCACTACCAGCTTCTCAAAGATAACTGGGGATGGACAATAAAATTGCTGGACTAGCCAGTGATGCCCATGGTCCATGAAATAATAAGAAAATGCATAAGTTTCTTGAGCTGGCCAGGTAGGTTGAGGAAATGGCAAGTCGGCGGGGTGCCGCCCGGTGGGCCTTCCGAGGGAGGGACACCTTAGATCTGCAACAAGGATTTTCCAGAACATCATCTGGGACTACCGAAGACAAAGGTTAACTAGCTCTCACGCTCATCTGCCAACAAATTCAAGTGTCCACCTCAGCGGGAAGAATCCACTGCCCTCAGCGGGAAACCCTCAAATGTACTCCCAGTAAACCCCCTGGATCCGGCCTCATAGACTCCCTTGTGTGTCGAGATTTCGATTCTGTGGAGCTGGGAGGCACTTTCCTCGGACCCACAACTGCACCCTGAGGTGCATTTGCATCTGGGTTACCCATTTGCCGGGGACAAGACATGCCCTCCGTACCTGCAGCCAAGTGCTATCAGGCAACTATTATTTGGGGCCCTGGACCTCTCCCCCAGAGACTAAGTCCCGTTTCTTAATGATGTTGATGGTTGCCGACCTCAGGGAAGCCCTCTCCTCCTTCTTGGCCAGCTTGGGAGCACACACAGGGGCTCTAACCAGGGCAAATCTGGTTCCTTATGCAAGGGGAAGCTTTCCCCGTCCTTGGCCTGGCATCAGGCTGCCATTTTAAGCACCAATCAATAACCCGGAAAGTGGGTGTAATTTCCGCAGACCTGGAGGCTCGAGAGGATGTTGCTGACTAAAGTCCAATTCTTGACATGCCATTATTCTGCAGGTACCCCGCCAACCCCTCGTGCCAACAAATGCAAGTGGCAAATCGGCAGGCGGACGTCCGGTAGTCATGTCAAGAATGAGGTCTCATGGTCGGTCGGAACAATTATTCGGGATGGATTTCGTAATCACATGGAAAAATGTGGATTGATTAGGTGGAGCCAGCATGGATTTCCACAGGGGAAATCATGTTTAAATATGTTGCTGGAGTTTTTTTGAGAAGGTAACAGAAAGTGTTGATGAATGTAATGCTGACGATGTGGTGTACATGGACTCTCAGAAGGCATTCAATACAGTGCCACACAACAGACTTGTGAGAAAAGTTATAGCTCATGCAATAAAAGGGACAGTTGCAATGTGGATTAAAAAAATGGCTGAAGAAAAGGAAGCAGAGAGTAATGGTCAATGGATAATCTTTAGGAAGGTTTGTTGTTCCGCATGGGTCAGTATTCGGACCCTTGCATTTTCTGACATATAATAATGATCTAGATCCTGGTGTGCAGGGGACAATTTCAAAGTTGGCGGATGACATATAATTTGGAAGTGTTATAAACTGTGAAGAGGACAGTGAAGAACTTCAAAAGGACATAGACAAGTTGATGGAGTGGGGATAGATGGCCGATGAAATTCAATGTGGGGAAGTGTGAGGTGATGCATTCTGGTAGGAAGAACATGACAAGACAATGGGCTGGATTCCTCGATTCCCCAGCCGTGTGTTTCTTGGCGGCATACCGTTTGCTGGCGGCGGGATTCTGTCTTCCCGCTGTTTGTCAATGGGATTTCCCATTGAAGCCACCCCACACCATGGGGAAACACGTGGACAGGGGTGCACTGCCACTGATAATTGATCTATCTGGCCCACCTGGAACCAGGTCCAACAATGCATCCTTTCTTGTTGGACTGGACACACACTGCTGCAGAAGATTTTCCTGAACACCACCTAGGAATGTTTGCCTCTCTCTGCCCTTCACACTACCACTGTCCCAGTCTACTTCTGGGTAATTAAAATCCCTCATTCAAACTACTCTACAATGTTTGCACCTCTTTGTAATTTCCCTGCAGATTTGTTCTTTTACTTCCTCCCCACTAGTTGGTGGTCTATAGACTACACCGAGCAATGTAATTGCTCCCTTTTTGTTCTTTAGTTCTAGCCAAATTGACTCTGTCCTTGAATCATCTGGGACATCCTCTTCCTCCAACAATGCAGTGCTCTCCTTAACTAATAATGCCCTATCTCCCACTGCCCTTCTTTTCCATCTTTCTGAACACCGAGTATTCAGGAATATTTAACACTCATTTCTGTTGTTCCAGGTCTCTGTGAACACCACAACATCATACTTCCGCAATGTAATCAGTGCCTGTAACGCCCCAATCTTATTTACTAGACTTTGTGCATTCCCATTCTTGCGCAGTAACCCTGATTTAGGGCAGCACGGTGGCATAGTGGTTAGCACAGTTGCTTCGCACCTCCTGGGTCCCAGTTGCGATTCCCGGCTTGGGTGACTGTCTGTGTGGAGTCTGCAAGTTCTCCCCATGTGTGCGTGGGTTTCCTCCGGGTGCTCCGGCTTCCTCTCACAGTCCAAAGATGGTACGAAGTCTTACAACACCAGGTTAAAGTCCAACAGGTTTGTTTCGATGTCACTAGCTTTCGGAGCGCTGCTCCTTCCTCAGGCGAATGAAGAGGTATGTTCCAGAAACACATATATAGACAAATTCAAAGATGCCAAACAATGCTAGGGATGCGACCATTAGCAGGTGATTAAATCTTTACAGATCCAGAGATGGAGTAACCCCAGGTTAAAGAGGTGTGAATTGTATCAAGCCAGGACAGTTGGTAGGATTTTGCAGGCCAGATGGTGGGGGATGAATGTAATGTGACATGAATCCCAGGTCCCGGTTGAGGCCGCACTCATGTGTGCGGAACTTGGCTATAAGTTTCTGCTCGGCGATTCTGCGTTGTCGCGCGTCCTGAAGGCCGCCTTGGAGAACGCTTACCCGGAGATCAGAGGCTGAATGCCCTTGATTGCTGAAGTGTTCCCCGACTGGAAGGGAACATTCCTGCCTGGTGATTGTTGCGCAATGTCCGTTCATTCGTTGTCGCAGCGTCTGCATGGTCTCGCCAATGTACCACGCTTCGGGACATCCTTTCCTGCAGCGTATGAGGTAGACAACGTTGGCCGAGACGCACGAGTATGTACCGTGTACCTGGTGGGTGGTGTTCTCACGTGTAATAGTGGTATCCATGTCGATGATCTGGCACGTCTTGCAGAGATTGCCATGGCAGGGTTGTGTGGTGTCGTGGTCACTGTTCTGAAGACTGGGTAGTTTGCTGCAAACAATGGTTCGTTTGAGGTTGCGCGGTTGTTTGAAGGCAAGTAGTGGGGGTGTGGGGATGACCTTGGCAAGATGTTCATCGTCATCAATGACGTGTTGAAGGCTGTGAAGAAGATGACGTAGTTTCTCCGCTCCAGGGAAGTACTGGACGACGAAGGGTATTCTGTCGGTTGTGTCCCATGTTTGTCTTCTGAGGAGGTTGGTGCGGTTTTTCGCTGTGGCGCGTTGGAACTGTCGCTCGATGAGTCGAGTGCCATATCCCGTTCGTATGAGGGCATCTTTCAACGTCTGTAGATGTCTGTTACGCTCCTCCTCGTCTGAGCAGATCCTGTGTATACGGAGCGCTTGTCCATAGGGGATGGCTTCTTTAATGTGTTCAGGGTGGAAGCTGGAGAAGTGGAGCATCATGAGGTTATCCGTGGGTTTGCGGTAAAGCGAAGTGCTGAGGTGACCGTCCTTGATGGAGATGGGTGTGTCCAAGAATGCAACTGATTTTGGAGAGTAGTCCATGGTGAGTCTGATGGTTGGATGGAACTTATTAATGTCATCGTTTCAGTGATTCTTCTGAATCACTGAAACGACTACACGATGTGCTGCCTCAAACCTAACTCTAACTCGGCTCCACTGAGGAACCAGTGTCCTCACCAGCTTCCAAAACAGAAAGCTGATTTTTGAGTGGGACCCCAGGGGGGGCTCCTGCACTACCTGCCTGGTGGTCACCTATTCCCGTTCTGCCTCCAGGCTCTTAAGCTGCAGTGTCACCACCTCTCTGAATGTGCTATCCATTGAGCTCCCAACCTCGTGGATGCACCACAGTGACTCCAGCGGCTGCTCGAGCCCTGAAACATGGAGCTCAAGTTTCTGCAGCTGGCAGGTACTCCCTGCTCATATAGTCATCTCGGACACCAGTAACGTCCAGGACTTTGCACATACTACAGGACACGCATTCGACTTGACTGAGCTGACCTGCCATGTCTTAACTTTACTCCTCTTGCGTAAACTCTGTTCTATTTTGGATTAGTCGCCTTCCCTTACCTTGGCCCCAACTTTCCCTTATTCCAGACATCATTCACACACTGCCCCTTGCACTGACCACTTACAAGCCAATCATTTACCTGTTTCCTGCGATGTCACTCTTTTTCTTCATGTTATGTTTATTATTTCACAAGTAAAATAAACCTGACAAAAGAATGTCATGCGTTGATCTGAGGGTGCATGGTTTTCCACTTAATGGAGAGTATAGTCATCATCCCATGTGAGCAATATTCCATAATTGGAGATTAATTGTTCAATCTGGGTGCTTTTAACTCAAGTACAGTCGATAGAAGAGCGCAAAGGTCATTCCATGGCATGTTGAGTCTGCTTTGCGCTGCAATTGCAAATATTTACCTAAAATGCTTTGAGGTAAAAGTTTGAAGCACAGCATGTGGCCTTCCATTTATTTTACACATGCATTGCTGGTGACAGCTTCTTTCGGCATCCTTGCTGTTCTCTCTGCTCTCAGTTTCTTTCCTTCAACCGTCTTTGATGCAATGTTTGCATCCTAGAACCATGGCAACCATCTCACATAACCTGAACAAGACAATTATCTGATGGGAATCAAGTTAATTCTCCTCAGAAACAATACATCCACTTTCAAAAATACACTCAGGCTAACCATAATGCATTCCAACAGCTACCAATCTACTTAGCATAAAAAGAATCCATAATTTTATCAAAATCATTTGTAGAATTTACAGTGCAGAAGGAGGCCATTCGGCCCATCGTGTCTGCACAGGCCCTTGGAAATAGCACCTTGCACCTCCACCCTATCCTCGTAACCCAGTAACTCCACCTAATTATTTTTTGGACACAAGGGGCAATTTAGCATGGCCAACCCCCCTAACCTGCACATCTTTGGACTGTGGGAGGAAACCGGAGCATCCGGAAGAAACCCATGCAGACACGGGGAGAACGTGCAGGCTCCGCACGGATAGTGACCCAAGCCGGGAATTGAACCTGGGTCCCTGGAGCTGTGAAGCAACAGTAACCACTGTGCTACCGTGCTGCCCTTTTGCACATAATCTAGGCTAACGTTTCAATACCGTACTATTGCAGCTCTGCAAACTTGGAGGTGCTCTCCTTTGAATGCAATGTTAATAATAATCTTTATTATTGTCACAAGTAGGCTTACATTAACACTGCACTGGAGTTACTGTGAAAATCCCCTAGTCGCCACACTCCGACGCCTGTTCGGGTACACTGAGGGAGAATTCAGAATGTCCAGTTGACCTAACAGCATGTCTTTCGGGATTTGTGGGAGGAAACCGGAGCACCCGTAGGAAGCTCACGCAGACACAGGGAGACCGTGCAGACTCGGCACAGACAGTGACCCAAGCCGGGAATCAAGATGGGACTCTGGTGCTGTGAAGCAATAGTGCTAACCACTGTGCTACCGTGCCGCCCATCTGATGTACCATCTGCCTTGGAAAAAGATCCCATGACAGTCTTTGATGAAGAGCAGGAGGGTTCTCCCGATGGTCTGTAATAATTCCAGGAGACACGGTGTGAAAGGCCAAACTGGTTTATTTTAAACTGAAAATAAAGCCACCTTGGCAGCACACAAAACAGAAGTCCCAGCCCATGACTATCAGCAACTGCTGGTTCAGGTCTAGGAGCTACATTGAAAGATCCCACTAATAAGCCCTAGCTCGACGGGCCTCCACCCACTCACCATGGGATCTCATAGTCTATGGAGCCCACGGGAAGATCAATCAGCGATCCCCCTCCCCTTCGTGGTCCTCGTGAGGGTTATCACATGGCCAATATTTTTCCCTTAGCCAACATCACCAAATAAAGCCTTTTAATTAGTCATTACACATTGCTGTTTGTAGGCGCTTGCGCTCTACAAGTTGGCAGCAGCCTCGCTCTACATTGCAACAGTGGCTACATTTCTAAAGTACTTAATTGACTGTAATGTACTTTAGAATGTCCTCATGTTGCGAATGGCGCAATAAAAATGCAAACTCCTTCTTTCTGACCATTTTAGGGACAGGATTAGGAATTGCAGGAGACAGAATGAGACAAGACTTGCAGAGTGTGAATGGACACTACGCTCCTCATTTTGGTCCAAAGATGTGCGGGTTGGGTTAATTGGACATGCTAAACTGCCCCTTAGTGTCCAAAAGGTTAGTTGCGGTTACTCGGTTACGGAGTTAGGGTGGAGGCATGTGCTTAAGTAGGGTGCTCGTTCCAAGCGTGCAGTGCAGGCTCGATGGGCTGAATGGCCTCCTCCTCCACTGTAAGTTCTATGATTCTAAATTCTACATGGTCGTTGCTGAACAAAATTTCAAATTGTCAGAACACTGGCTTTTTGAAACCCATACACAACAAAGTAAATATTTGGACAACTTCAATTTCCCCTCCACATATCTCTGCAAGCCATACACCATCCTGACTTAGAGGTGTATAGATACATATATAGAATCATAGAAGATAGGAGCAGGAGGAGGCCTTTTGGCCCTTCGAGCCTGCTCCGCCAATCATCACGATCATGGCTGATCATCCAATTTATAGCCTAATCCTGCTTTCTCCCCAAATCCTTTGATCCCATTCTCCCCAAGTGCTATATCCAGCCGCCTCTTGAATATATTCAAAGTTTTAGCATCAACTACTTCCTGTGGTAGTGAATTCCACAGGCTCACCACTCTGTGTAAAGACATGTCTCCTTATCTCTGTCTGAAATGGTTTACTCTGAATCCTCAGACTGTGACCTCTGGTTCTGGACACACCTACCATTGGGAACATCTTCCCTGCATCTACCCTGTCTAGTCCTGTTAGAATTTTATAAGTCTTTATGAGATCCCCCCCTCATTCTTCTGAACTCCAGTGAGAACAATCCTAACCTAGTCAATCTCTCCTCATATGACAATCCCGCCATCCCTGGAATCAGTCTGGTAAACCTTCACTGCATTCCCTCGATAGCAAGGACATCCTTCCTCAGAAAAGGAGACCAAAACTGCACACAGAACTCTAAGTGTGGTCTCACCAAGGCCCTCTACAATTGCAGGAACACATCCCTGCTTCTATACTCGAAACCTCCTGCTCTTCATCAATTGCCATTCCTATATGGTGACGGGGTCAAAATCCTGAAGCACCCACCCTAACTGCACTGTGAGAGTATCTACACCATGTAGACTACACCGGTTCAAGAGGACTCCATACCACCTTCTCAAAGTCAACTAGGGATCAGCTGTAATTGTTGGCCTCACCAACAATGCCTACATCCTCAGAATGAATGTTAAATAAAACTTCCATGGAGAAGATTGCGACAGCCAACCGGCCTAAAGAAGTTCTGAACCGTATCCATTGAAATTCCTCGTGAAACAACATTTATGCCTGATATGTTGTGTTGAATCTATCCCGCAAGATGAATCAGGTTTTTCCCTTCAAAGCCTGATGTTGCACTTGATAAATGCCAATGCATCCCAGAGGCATCATGGATGTGTCTCTGCATAAGCCACACAATCTCTGCAAAGTTTAGTGATTCAGTCTCCGATGTGTTAGTAATTTCTTTCTAAAACATATTTGGCATTTTACAAGCAATGTCAATGTAATCTGGTCACAGCCACTCACAGTCCACAAGCATCATTTTGAATTATACCAAGAGACAACCGAGCATTTATGATCGTCCCAAAGCCTGTGAAAATATAGCTTCAAGAGAATAGAGTATAAATGGTTGATAATGGTGCAATGAGTACAAAACACAAAAGATTGAGCATTTCTTTCATAGTTTGGTCCAATTCTTTATTTTTATAGAGTGTGACACGCGCTTTGTGCAAAGCACCACTCACCAGAGACAAATTCTGGTATTTTTTGAACTGTTATAAAAAGTTTAGCACAACAAAAGAGCTGTAATGGTTTGACAGGTAATAATGGCTTTACTCAAAAGCAGTCGCATTCCTTATTCACTAGTGTTGTACCATATTAATGGCAGGATATACAGAAACCACACATTATAATGAAATAAAACCTTTGTGTCTGTCAGTTTTTATAAGCACAGTGCAAGTACTTAATGCACTTAGTGGAGCAGGCATCAGTAACAGAGCCCAAACCAGATGTATTGTTAATAATTAATGTTTACTGTGTGATGGAGGCCATGATGATAGGGTAAAAGGACATTGTTGGCCTCTGCCTTTGCTGTGCTATTTCAGGAACCACTGAGAGGTTAAGATGATGGAGAAATGCTGGAGTAGGAGTATGTTATTATCTTGACAAACGACAAAAAAAAATGTGTTTATATGACAACTCCCTCTCTGATTGAATGTTTTAAATGTATTATTATAAGATTGCACTTTCGAAGAAGTGGGGCGGGATTCTCCGACCCCCTGGCGGGTGGGAGAATCGCCGTGGGTCGGCGTTAATCCCTCCCCCGCCGTCCTCCCAATTCTCCCGCCCCCCAAAAGCTGGCCTGGCGTGAGTCGCGCCGCCCGCCTCGGAGAATGGCGGGGTCCGGCGCGACTCAATGGGCGCCGGGGCCGCCCGAATTCTCCGGCCCGCGATGGGCCGAAGTCCAGCCCGCCTGTAGCCGGTCCCGCCGGCGTGAATCAGAGTAGGTCCGTTACCAGCGGGACCTGGCGGCGCGGGCGGGCTCCGGGGTTCCTGGGGGGGTCGCGGGGGGAATCTTGCCCCAGGAGGTGCCCCCACGGTGGCCTGGCCCGCGGTCGGGGCCCACCAATCCGCGGGATAGCCTGTGCCGTGGGGGCACTCTATTACGTCCGCATCGGCCGTTGTGGTCCTCTGCGATTGCCGATGCGGAGGGCGGGGATGACGCCAGCACGGGCTGGTGCTCCCACGCATGCGCCGACTCGCGCCGGCCGGCGGACGCCCTTCAGCGCCGGTTGGCGTGGTGCCAGGGCCCTATCCCGTCGGCCGGCGGGGCGCAAACCACTCCGGGGCGGGCCTAGCCCCTGAAGATGCAGAGGATTCTGCACCTTTGGGGCGGCCCGACACCGGAGTGCTTCACGCCACTCCGTCCCGCCGGGACTCCCCACCCCGCCGGCTACAGGAGAATCCCGCCCGTGGTCTTTGGAACACTGCAGAACTATTTCATTGTTTTCTGAAAAGCGCAATTATAACCAAAAAGTAAAGTAATATGGATGCACATGTGAACGAACATACGAATTAGGAGCCGGGGCCACACGGCCCCTCCAGCCTGCTCTGACATTCAATAAGACCATGGCTGATCTGGCTAACCTCAACCCCACATTCCTGCTGACCGTTGATAACCTTTCACCATCCAACGATGTTATAACCTGCCTATTGACTGGGAGCAATTGATTACCCCAATCCTTGGGGAATATGAGCTCCCCAATGAGGGGACTGGGGGAACCATTAGCAGTGCAGCTGGGTGAATAGAGCTGGCTAGAGAGGTAATCAGCGTTGAACCGCTGGTACTGTATACATATTGTTGTAAATAGAGTTACTTTTTGTTTGTCTCTACAAACTTGTGCTGAATTCTTTGTGGCCCTCAAAAAAAATGCCTCCCCTTATTGATCAAGGATCTATCTAGTTCAGCCTTAAAAAATATTCAAAGACTGCTTGCGCTGCTTATTGAGGCAGTGTAAGCCTTATGTATAAGGGAGATCTATGCCACCTGAATAAATCACCATTAAGGGGAGGCATTCGTCAGCCAAGTATCTAAGTTGCTGGCAAGTTAATGCCAGCTCCCTCATAAAACTTTACAACACAGGAGGAAGTCAATCAGCTCACCCTGCCCGTACCAGCTCTTTGTAAGTCATCCAATGAGACACACTTCTCCCGATCTTCCATAACATAGAATATACAGTACAGAAGGAGGCCATTCAGCCCATCAAGTCTGCACTGATCCACTTAAGCCCTCACTTCCACCCTATCCCCGTAACCCAATTTCCCCTCCCAACCTATTTGATACTGAGGGCAATTTATCATGGCCAATCCACCTAACCTGCGCGTCTTTGGACTGTGGGAGGACACCGGAGCACCCGGAGGAAACCCACGCAGACATGGGGAGAACGTGCAGACTCCACACAGACAGTGACCCAGCGGGGAATCGAACCTGGGACCCTGGCGCTGTGAAGCCACAGTGCTATCCACTTGTGTTACCGTGCCATCATTGCCCTGAAAATATGTCCGATTTAAGTATATATGTAATTCCCTTTCAAAGGATACAATTAAAAGTGCATTCAGCACCCTTTCAGGCTGTGCATTCCAGATCCTGACTCAAAGCATCAAACAAAATCACCATCACGGCCTGTGGTTCTTTGTCAATTATCTTAAAATTAGATACACACTGTAAAGCGCTGGGTTGTGTAGCAATGATGACAAAGGACTACAACTTAAACGGTTTACTGTAATATCTTCAGCAGCTCTTGCACACCGTGCCTGTAACCACACTGCTGAGAACCCCTACACTACCGACGCACCACATCATCTGTACAGGTCATGGCAATATGAATACACATTCTACACAAACCGTGCTGTTCTCGATGTTAACCTTTCTCATTTTTGTTGACACTCATTCTGTCCATTTTGTAAAATTCATTTGGAAGAGTTAATGCATAGAAGATATCTCAAATGCTGGAGAGTAAAGTGAATCTGCCCTGTTTTTTCTCTGATTTGTATTGTGTATGACTTTAGAATGGTCAAAATGAGTGCTCAGCATGCGCTATGTTTAGATATATTACATAATTACGCAGGGTATTCTCAGTAACTGATTCTTGAGAGATAGTTCTGTGATCTCAGTGCTCACAACTGGAGCAGAGAGATGGTTCCATAAAACAATAGCCCCAAACGTCTCTCTTGAATAAGCTTAGTGCAAAGTTATGTATGAGTCAGGAAGTGGAATATCAGGGGAAAGCTTCAGTGGGTAATTTTCTCCTTGCTGCTCCAAGCATTTGCCTCCCTCTAACAAAGGAGTTTGAAAAGGTCTAGTGGTAGGTGGGAAGGAAGCCAACCTATCATGTTAAACACTTATTAAACATTACTAATGACATACCCTCCCGGTCCGTCCAATTTTACATTTAAACATAATGGCAACGAGGACTGCAAAACAGTGATTTGGCCCCAATGTTCCTTCTCACAATAAATCCAAGAGAAAAGCTGTTCGATAAGTTGTTTACCCATTTAATAGTTTCACACAACTGGAGGCAGCAACATGTTTAATAATTCACTTCATTTATTATTGACAAAATGTTAATCTTAAAACATCTAACTCACCAGACAGAGTAGCACAGATTAGCCCCACAGCCAAAGATTAGTGACCTGTGTTATGGACCAGGGTTTAGAGAACCCCAAAGTGTATCATGGAGCTCACCTGACCTACAAATTTTAATAGATTGTGGAATGGGGAGCACACAACCCACTCTACAGGTGTGGTACAGCAGAAATCGAAAAGTATTTTTTAAAGTAAAACAATGTTTATTCTATGAACTCAAGTTAACCTTTTTAAAACATACAGTGAACATCTTAACAACCATCAATTCAAATACAACCCCCAAAGAATACAACACTAAGTAATCCTTAATAACTTCCCAAACAACATCCAGAAGACAAAAGAAACACTTTTTAACAGAAGCACATTAGGTTTACATTCACTACTGAGAACATTTATAATTCTGAATTCACCAAATGATCAAGTGATAGTCTTTTCATGGCAGAGAGAACAGCAGTACACCTGCTTTGTCTGGCTTCAGCTCCAACACTGAAAACAAAGCCAAAAACTCACTCTATAACAGCCTGCTTAAAAGCAAAAGTAAAAAGCTGACAGACAGTCCAGCTCCACCCACACTCTGACATCACTGATAAACACCCATACCTTAAAGATACATTTCTTAAACACCCATTACTTAAAGGTACTCTCACATGACTCCTCCCCCCAAGAAAAAAAATAAACCATCAACTTCAAGATGGTTTCATTTTTCACCTTTTCACTATCATTTAAGAAATGCACACAGTAAATGTACTTTTTAGTTTCAAAAAACAACAGACGCAAACAGGTATAATAATATAGTCCATTTTGTTTCGTTCCTCCAACTGAAATCCTTCTCAATTGCCAGTCTCTTTGAACAAGAAGGTCTCTGCACGATCCATCCATTTCTCTATGCCTCAGCATTTCTCTTTAAAGTCAGATACTTGAGTTCAATCTGATCACAGATTCCCTTATAATTCTCCAACACATAAGCATTGGTTATCACAGCTGTCAGGCTGTCAAATAGCTGTTGAAAGTCCGCTGTCCACAGAAATCTTTGACGTTTCCTCAGCAAGTCCATCAGTGGAGCAATCACGCTATAAAACCTTTGCACAAATGTTCGATCAAATCCACTTATGCCAAGAAAGCGCATTATTTCCCTTCGTCTTGAGGGTATTGAAAACCCCTCAATAACTGTTGGTTTCACATCCTGTGTGACCATTCGACCCTATCCGATTGTATGGCAAATGAAAGTGACTTGGGCTTTTCCAAATTCACTTTTGGCTAGGTTTATCACCAAACCCGCCTCCTGAAGTCGATCGAATAACTCCATCCGATGTTTTAAATGTTCTTTCCATGTCTGGCTGAAAATTATCAGATCGTCGATGGATACTTGGATAATTGGGTAATCCTGAAACGACTTTGTTAGTTAACCGTTGAAATGGGGCTGAGGCGTTTTTCATGCCAAATGGCATAACTTTGAATTGGTATATACCATCTGGAATCACAAAAGCTGAAATATCCTTCGCCCTTTCAGATAAAGGTACCTGCCAGTAACCTTTCAGTAAATCCAGTTTGGAAATAAAAGCTGATTGTCCCACTTTCTCAATGCAATCCTCCAAACATGGGATAGGATAAGAGTCCGTTCTTGTAACTGCATTAACCTTTCTATAGTCCACACACAACCGTTGGGTACCATCTGGTTTAGGTACCATCACTATGGGTGAGCTCCATTGGCTGCAACCCACTTCAATTATGCCATTTTTAAGCATACTCTCAATCTCTTTGTTAACCTGTGCCAATTTTAAAGGGTTAAGTCTGTATGGATGTTGTTTGATTGGAACAGCATTTCCCACATCAACATCATGTATAGCTATTTTAGTACTTCCCAATTTATCTCTACAAACTTGCCCACTTGATATCAAAAACTCTTTCAGGTCAGTTTGTTTTTCCTCTGGAAAGTAACTCAACAATTTATCCCAATTTGTAAGAACATCCTCGTTTTCCAATTTAATTTGAGGTATGTCAAATTCCAAGTCATCTGGATTTGGTTCATCGATTTGAGTTAGAATCATTAAAACCTCGTCCTTTTTCTCTCCTTCCCTTTCATAGTACCTTAAGCATATTCACATGACACACTCGGTGAGCTTTCCTTCTATCCGGCGTTTTTACAACATAATTCACCACATTTAATTTCCTTTCAATCTGATAAGGTCCACAAAACCCAGCTTTTAAAGGTTCATCTACCACTGGTAACAATACTAAAATTTGTATTTTAAAACTACGAACTTTGGATTTCTTGTCCGCTACCCGTTTCATCACATTTTGTGAAACCTTTAAATGTTGTCTGGCCAATTCACCTGCTCTATTTAATCGTTCCCTAAAAGTTGACACGTAATCCAATAATGTAATTTCCGATTTCTCACTCACTAGTTTTTCCTTAATCAATTTAAGTGGTCCTCTTACCTCATGACCAAAAATTAGTTCAATAGGACTAAATTTGGTTGACTCATTAGGTGCATCCCTAATTGCAAACAGTACGAATGGAATTCCTTTATCCCAATCCTCTGGGTAATCGTGACAATAAGCCCTCAACATTGTCTTTAATGTCTGATGCCACATTTCTAACGGTCCCCGCGATTCTGGATGGTACGCAGTTGATTTAATTGTTTTATTCCTGAGCTATCCATAACTTCTTTGAATAACCTTGAGGTAAAATTTGATCCTTGATCCGATTGCATTTCTGTGGGTAGTCCATATCTGATAAAGAATTTAAGTAACTCCTCCACAATCTTTTTAGATGTAATATTACATACTTGAATGACCTCTGGAAACCTAGTAGACACATCCATTGTAGTCAAAAGATATTGATTCCCACTTTTTGTTTTAGGAAGCTGTCCTACACAATCAATTAGGACCCTTGTAAAAGGTCCCTCAAATGCTGGAATGGGTGTTAAGAGCGCTGGTTTTATCACTGCTTGAGGTTTCCCTATCACTTGACATGTGTGACATGATTGACAAAATATAACTATATCTTTATGTAGTCCAGGCCAATAAAAATGTTTCTGGATTTTAGCTTCAGTTTTCCTGATTCCCAAATGACCTCCCATTGGTACCTCATGTGCAACTCGCAATACCTCCTTTCTATACCCTACCGGCAATACTACCCGATGAACTTCTGCCCACATTTCATCCGCCTGCATATGTAAAGGTCTCCATTTTCTCATCAAGACATCACTTTTACGGTAATAACACTCTGGTATACACTGAGATTCCTCTTTCGTGTATGCTTTCTGATACATCCGTTTTATTTCTACATCTTTCTGTTGTAACTCCGCCAATTTTCCTGAACTAAAAATATCCGCCTCATCCTCCACTTGTTCTTGTTCCTTTTCAACCATCTGATCAAAAATCGTTTCTGATAATTGCACTTCAACATCATCTTCACTCTTTGATTTCTCTTCTTGTCTTAACCTGTGACTTTGCGACCTTGTTACTGCACAATCCGGAAAAATCCCAGGATATTCGTCCTTCAACACTTCAGTTGTCTGATTTTCAACTGGCTTATCAACCATAGTAGGCATCACTCCCACCTGCGATCCACCTATATCATTACCCAAGATAAACTGTATTCCTGGACAAGATAGTTTCCCTATTACTCCTACTACCACTTCACCACTCTTCACTGGACTTTCTAACCTTACCTTATTTAATTGAACACTACTCCTCTCACCCTGAATTCCACATATTACCACCTTTTCTGGCAACATTCTTCCCAAACTACATAACTCCTCATCTCTTACCATTAAAGATTGACTAGCTCCTGTATCTCTTAAAATTGGGACTCCTTTACCTGCTCCTCCTGATACACATGAGTAAACTTTACCCACACAAGTAAATTCTTTAAAGAGATCTGGCACCTTCTTATCAATCACCTTGATCAGGCTGTACAATCTTTTGCACCTACTTCGCTTCATTTGGGCTTTCCTGTACCACTTTCACAGACCCCACTGTCTTATCCTGTTTTACCACATCAGCCTTCCCAATGCTTTTCTTCAACCACCAACA
Source organism: Scyliorhinus torazame (assembly GCF_047496885.1). Classification (NCBI taxonomy): domain Eukaryota; kingdom Metazoa; phylum Chordata; class Chondrichthyes; order Carcharhiniformes; family Scyliorhinidae; genus Scyliorhinus; species Scyliorhinus torazame. Next base: position 109,927,494 of record NC_092725.1, on the reverse strand, counting down.
CTGTGACTTGACATAGCCTAGTTTATTACAATGAAAACATTTGAAACTTTTCATGTCTCTTCCACCCTCCTGGATTTATTTTTTAATCTGAGGTACACTCTCCTTATTATCTCCCATCAGATCCCCTTTACGTTTACCACTTGAGTATTTCTCATGTTCCCAGTTTCTATCCCTCACAGGCTGAAACTGATGTCGGAACAAGCTTTGATTTATGAACTAATTCATGATCATCTGCCATTTCTGCTGCTAACCTCGCAGTTTTAACCCTCTGCTCTTCCACATGATTTCTCACTACATCAGGAATTGAATTTTTAACTCCTCCAAAAGCATCATTTCTCTGAGAGCTTCATACGTTTGGTCTATTTTCAAAGCCATTATTCACCTATCAAAATTACTCTGTTTGAGCCTTTCAAACTCCTTGTATGTTTGACGAAATTCTTTCCTTAAATTTCTAAACCTTTGGTTGTAGGCTTCAAGCACTCGTTCATATGCACCTAAGATGGATTTTTTCACCTCCTCATACATCCCAGATACCTCCTCCGGTAGTGATGCAAACACTTCACTAGCCCTACCTATCAGCTTTGTTTGAATCAATAATACCCACATGTCCTGTGGCCATTTCATTTGTTTTGCCACCTTCTCAAATGAAATGAAAAAGGCTTCCACCTCCTTCTCTTCAAACCTTGGCAATGCTTGGTCATATTTAAATAGGTCCCCACCAAGCCTTTGACTTTGACGCTCTTTCTCTCTACCCTCATCACTATCATCCAATTGTACTTTTCCCTTTACGCCTGCCAATTTTAACTGATTGTCATGTTTCATGGCCATTTTCTGAAGTTCAAACTCTCTCTCGTTATCTTTTTCCCTGATCTGTATCTCCCTTACTCTTTCTTTTTGTTCTGCTAGGGCTGTTCTTTCTTTTCTCCTTTCTTCTCTCTCCTTTTCTTTTTCCTCTCTCTCTCTTGTTTCCTCTCTTTCGTATTCAAGCTGCTTTAATTCTTTCTCATGTTCCATTTGTTTAATGTGTAACTGAAGTTTTGACATTTCCAATGATACAATCTGTATCTCAGGCAACTTTAAATGCTTAGCCACCGCCATAATTATCTTATCTTTTCGCATTTTGTCAGGTAATGTTAACTGCAATGTTTTTGCCAAATCTAACAGTCTGCTTTTCGTCTCTGTCCGTAAGGTACTGCGTGCGACCGTCTCCACCCCCAAACACTTCAGAGCCTCTGAAAGAGCCATTGGCCACAACACACTCCCCACTTAAACTAGAATACCACACCTGATAAGCAACCACCATATGCTCACCCCTCACTCTTTTTAAGTTCACTAAGCCAATCCAATAGATAGACTTTTATCCCCCTCGAGCCCCCAATTTGTTATGGGCCAGGGTTTAGAGAACCCCAAAGTGTATCATGGAGTTCATCTGACCCACAACTTTTAAGTTTGTGCTATGGGGAGCACACTGCCCACTCTACAGGTGTGGTACAGCAGAAATCGAAAAGCATTTTTGAAAGCAAAACAATGTTTATTCTATGAACTCTTTAAAACATACAGTGAACATTTTAGCAACCATCAATTCAAATACAACCCCCCAAAAATACAACACTAAGTAATCCTTAATAACTTCCCAAACAACATCCAGAAGCCAAAAGAAACACCTTTTAACAGAAGCACATTAGGTTTACATTTACTACTGAGAACATTTATAATTCTGAATTCACCAAATGATCAAGTGATAGTCTTTTCATGGCAGAGAGAACAACAGTACACCTGCTTTGTCTGGCTTCAGCTCCAACACTGAAACCGAAACCAAAAACTCGCTCTATAACAGCCTGCTCAAAAGCGAAAGTAAAAAGCTGACAGACAGCCCAGCTCCACCCACACTCTGACATCAGTGATAAACACCCATTTCTTAAAGATACTCTCACATGACACCTGGTATTTCCACCAGGTTGTGTTGTATTTTCCAGCGCATTCCACCCAAACTCAAACAAAACAGCACTAATGATCTTGGAGTTGCAATCACAAATTACACCGAGCGCAAATTAAATTCTGCAATCTTTAGCATTAGAGGTTGGCCCTCCCTCGAAACTGACCATGATCCTGGATCAAATCAATTACCATTGTGCATTCCCACTAATTGCGCTCATTTGTGAGCCTTTGAGGAAGCTCACACATAAATATTTTTTTGACACAAGGAGTCTGAGAGATATATTTTAACAGCTTTTAGTATGTATAAAATTTACTCATTACAAATTTATATATACCAATAAAACTGATAAATGGTTCGGGTCATTTTATTCAAGGAATTTTCAATTATACTGTGTTCATTATAATGTTGAAACTGTCAGATCTCACTGATGTTTTGGGTTAAATTTATATTTTAGGGGAGGCGATGGTGCAATGGTATTGTCACTAGATTAGTCATCTGGAGACCAGTGATAATGATCTGGGGACCTGGGTTTGGAATCCACCACAACAGATGGTGCAATTTGAATCTAATAAAATCTGGAATTAAAAATCGAATGATGCCCATGGAACAATTGACAAATGTTGTAAAAACCCATCTGGTTTACTAATGTCCATTAGTGAAATAAATCTGCCAACCATACCTGGTCTGGCCTAAATGTGGCTCCAAATCCACAACAATGTGGTTGACTCTAAAATGGCCTAGCATTTTAATAAATGCTGACCAAGCCACCAATATCCACATCCCATGCATGGATTAAACAAAAATTGGACAGCAAACGTTTGGTGTCCTGACATGCGCAGGTAAATATGGAAATCAGGAGGTTGCTGACTGAGCCAATCAAGGTCGCTGGCTCTGAGGATTTTTATTTTACAAGCCTGTATTCTCATTCCTTCAGAACTCAATTAGGTACAAACGCTATATGGCATAGTAACTGCCCATTAAGTTCAACCAGGCCAAGTATTGGAGATTAACTGTTCTTTGTTTTTTTCTGTTTCACTTATTTTTCCCTCTCTCTTAATCCCAACTATTGTTCCCAATCTGTTTTGCTTTCTGTACATAATTTAAATCTAATTTACATTTCCTGGTGTAGGCTGTAAATCTGATTGTTTAAAAAGCCTTGCGTTTTTTTGAAAAGTGGCTCATAAATGCCATTAATCCCCTGTAGAGGGTGTCACACTGGATGAGATGCTGGAGGTGAGCTCGCTTTCGCTAAAAAGCTGTTTATTGAGGTGAATGGTAAGAGCCATTATTTCTTTGTTGTTGAAATTCCGTGCAATTGCCTTTTATATGACCTGCCCTTCCACCACCGCTGGCTTGAAGAAAATTCCGTGCTTCCAAAGTGCTTTCTTATCTTATAAACAACAATGAGGAGAAAAGACAAGCTTTTTAAGAGCAAAATTTAGACCAATCTTTTCTAAATTTTTACCTCTATTGCCAACAAAAGTAATTTAAAACAGCAGTATTCTTATGAAACTTGTACTACATTGACCTCCTGAAGAGTTTATTAATATGTGCACAAAAATTGAATGGAATATTCAAAGCAAAGTTATATAATGTTCAACACAATCTTCAATGTGATAACATGTTTTTTTTTATCACAATGAAGTTTTTGCATGTCATTGCTTTCTAAAATCTTTCCATTTTAATGAGGCCAGTCTACTGGCCCATGTTGTATTGGTATGAACAGGACATTAGACAGATGAAAATGGTTTACAGAACAAATTAATGACTTACCACCAGTAGCTCACCTTCCATTTTGATAACAAAAGCCCAAAACATTGACAGAGGAGGGCTAATCCTTCTATTAAAATGTCAGGAGGATAAGTGAAATGTCCTATTGCGACTGAAAGAGAAGCTTATGCAACACAGGAGGGAATAAGAATTGGCTGAGAAAGATAATATTTTTTACAGGGCTGTGTTTAGAGGAAGAGAAGTGTGAAAAGGAGTCTCGCCTTGGTAGGCCTGACAAGGTCATTACATTTTCTCCAGGGAGCTTGTCTGGCCTTGACCAGCTCCAGAATCTCTCTCCATGGCAGATGACTTATTTGGTGTCGCACTTGCCTGCCATCTGACAAGAAAGTTGCTGACTCTGACTTCATCAAGCACCTCCCCGACAATGTCTGAAGATTGTGATGCCCTCGTTGTCGTGTATTCACCGCTTCAGAAATGTGGCTTTCCAGGCACCCCCAATGAAAACTCCATCCCCCCTTCCCACCCTTCCAAATAACCAGCTTCTGTGAAGCACTGTGATCCACGACCAATTACATTTAGATTGGACCTGACCAACAGAATATTTTGGGCCTCCCAGTGATGTTTGCAGTAGCCCCCAACAACTACTCATTCAATGAATGTCACAGCTGAAAATCAACCTCAGAGCACCCGCTCTCCATGTAGAAACATCTAAACAATGAACGCCAACACTAAAATAGAAGCAAAGTACCGTGGATGCTGTAAATTTGAAATAAAAACAGACAATGCTGGAAAAACTCAGCAGGTCTGGCAGCCTCTGTGGAGAGAGAAACAGAATTAACATTTTAAGTCAAATATGACTTCTTCAGAGTACTATTTATCCTGTTCTGTCCAAACCTTTGCTTCCTGATACTAATCTATTGCATATCAATTGCGTTTAATTATATGCACGTGGAGGATATTAATTGGGGTTTCACTTGGGCACATATGTCGAGGAATTTACTGATACTGTGGTGTGGTTGAATTGGGAGATTTTTGTTCGTAAAGTTTCATGCTGTAAATAAATGTAAGTCTGTATAAAGATTGGCTCCAGCATTATCCTTCACCAGCTGCCTTTCTGGAATAGGACACATACCATCAGCCTCTGTGTCAGCTGTGGCTTACTGCTAGTGAGCTCACCTCCAGTGTGGGTTAACTCACACTCACACTGGGTTAGGTCCCACGTCAGAGACTTTGAAGACAAAAATCTAAGCTGACACTCCAGTGTCGTCCTGAGGATGTACTCCTCAGTCAGAGATGCTCGGGCCGCAACTTTGGTGGAATGAGAACCACAGCTGGATTGCCATTCCGCTCCCAGTGACTTACCCCAGATTGCAGTGGCATCTTTCACACCTGATATTCTGATTCTAGCCACTGGCTTCTGTATTTCCTCCCCTTCAGAAGTACTTAATTCGCTGTGGAGTTCTCTGGGACATTCTGAGCTTGCGAAAGATGCCATACAAAAGCAAGTTTTTTCTTTTTCTTCTTCTTTGTCCCAGTGTGCAGATCCAAAGATGAAGATTCAGGTCCTGTGAGTACCAAATACTCACTAATGAGAATTACCCGAAAACCCCACTTCCCTGAATATGAAACACCCTACTATCTTTATTTAAAATTCGGGCCATTCAACTAGGAGCTTTCTATCTTAGCTAGTGCTTCAATTGTGCATATTGTGCTTGCAGTCAGTTCCGGCACTAGCAGTCAGTAGCAGCTCCGTTCCACTGAGTACAACTTCCTTTTCAATTTGGACAGACTGCTTTTAAGAATGGCAGGTTGACTGATCTATGAGCTATCAAGGATACTGATCAGACCCTTTCTGGACTCTCATGTGGCCATTAGCGTGGGCCCGTGTGAGTCAATACTACCATCTTGTAAAGAAGGAGACAGCACCAAGTTTGCGTGCTGTCTGCCTGAACAGGAATGGATGTAGATAGAATGTAAACTATGATCTCCCCACAACACTTTCTGATAATGGGCCTTCAAAAAATGTTTCCTCAAAATGTGTAAACTGTAGCAATACTAATATAATTAAACTTCCATTCTTTACACTTACTTTCTTCCAGATCTGTTCTGCAGTTAAACCATCTGAACCATTGAACAAAACTGATGTTTGATAAATTCTGCAATAATATTTAAAAGGTATAAATCATCACAGAGCTGATATTTTGCTCTGTCGACCAATCTCTCCACATTAAGCTCTATAAATTACCCATTCTGTCTGCATGCCTTTGACACTACTTTGTGCCCCCTCACATTGAACGCTGATGGCTGCGACAGTTCATCAGATATTTTTACTTTAAATAGAACGAGGCCGCAAGATCTTTAGCTGCAAGTTCAGAAAGATTGAGCAAATAGTGATACAAAACTGAGATAATGTAAAAATACAAAAGCAGAATACTGAGGATGCTTGTAATCTGAAATAAAAGCAGAAATTGCTGGAATATACTCGGCAGGTCAGACAACATCCATGGAAAAAGAAACAAGAGTTAATGGTCCACGTTTTAGGCACAGTTACTGGCTTCATGTACCTGGCTGAAAAGTCTTGGTCAGGTCACCCTGCAGCAAATCATTAGCCTGATGGTGGAACGTTCTCTCCCACTTTGCAAGGAACCCGCCTCCAAGGCCGGGTGCCCAATCAAATAGCCAGCAGCGATCGAGTCCCAGCAGTGCCACTCAGGCGAGATGGCCACTGCTGGGGTTACAGGTAGTCCCGAATGAAGAGAAGTCATGTTGCCGAACATACAGATAAGTCCAGGGTTTTGCCAGTGTCAATCTGGTGAAGGGGGGGGGGGGCGGAGTATGGGTTCAGCATGGAGTGGGGGAAAGGGAGTGGGAACACAGGATGATAGGACTACCTTGGGGGGGTATACTGGAGGAACCCCGATCCCTTAGCCCACAGAAAAGGCACTAGGGTCCTCTTGGTGACCTTATCACATGACGTTAACACCTACTTCACTGGTTAAATGCCAGCAGTGGTGGAAAGACACTCTTAAATGGTCATTAATTGGCCACTTAGGACCTCAATAGGCTCAAAGTTCAACAGGTTGCCTGATATCTCTGCCACTGCTAGGAAAATACCAGTGGAGATTGAGATCACCAGTTTTACAGAACATTCACTTGCCAGCCAACCCATACAGGGCTAAACCTCCACCAATGACCTTTCATTAGAGCTCAGGCGATGCTTCATTTTAAATACTGCACAGTTTTCAATGACTCATGACCAATGCTCTATTTCAAGTCTATTAACAGAAACCGAACCAAATGTTATTGTCAGTGAACATGCTCTTGAAAATTAAACCAGTAAAATTATTCACTTGTTCCCCATTTGCCTGTGCCCAGCTTTTTTTGTAAATTTAGAGTATCCAATTTTCTTTCCCAATTAAGGGGCAATTTAGAGTTTCCAATTCACCTACCCTGCACATTTTTGGTTTGTGGGGGTGAGACCCACACAAACTTTGTCCATCTTTTAAGCAGACATTTTAATTAACAAAATAGTCTGTTAAGACTTTGGCAAACCTCCTGTAGTCCATTTGCCAGGAACTCGAACAGTGGCCACGATTTAATGGAAATGAAACAGAGTCCCACTGGGTATTTCCCGGTACTGGCAGCTCTGCGACCAACCCCGATATCATAGAATCATCATAGAATTTACAGTGCAGAAGGAGGCCATTCGGCCCATCGAGTCTGAACCAGCCTTACAAAGAGCATCCTACTGAAGCCCACGTATCTACCCTATTCCCAAAACTGCCCAGTGACCCCACTTAACATTTTTTGGACACTAAAGGCAATTTAGCATGCAACCCACCTAACCCACATATCTTTGGACTGCGGGAGGAAACCGGAACACCCGGAGGAAGCCCACACAGACAGATGCAGACATTGACCCAGCCGGAAATTGAACCTGGGACCCTGAAGCTGTGAAGAACTGTGCTAACCACTATGCTACCGTGCTGCCCAATATGATATGAAACGGGACTTGGCTTCATTGCTGGCCTCAGCAAGGAACGCCCTGCCAAAGCCACACATCATTCCGCTCTTGCACTAACGAGCTCCATTCGCCAGTGCAGGAAGGGATCGGGTCACCACCGATCTCTAGACATCCCATTTTTGCATGCCCCAACTCACCAATAAGGGGGTCATCGAGCCCCTCACATCCCACCTCGTAAGTGCAGCGCACCTCCAGGCCCAATCCCCGGCACAGACATGATGCCACTTTGGCATTGCCACCCTGGCAGTGCCACCTGGGCACCTTGGCACTGCCAGGGTGCCCGTGTGGCATCAGGGGTGCCAGGATACTATCCTGCCATGAGCATAACCACCCAGGGATCCAGATTCCCTGGGAGACCCTCCAAGCCATGGTACACCTGGTCTACAGGTGCCCCGATCTCTTCCTGCACTGGTGAGTGGAGCTTGTTTAAAAGCTTTAAAAGCTTAAAAGCTGGACGCAGTCTGCGTGGGTCTCACCCCCACAACCCAGAGGTGTGCAGGAAACCAGTATAAACAACATCTGCTCGAGGTTTACGAGGTGAGTCCGTTAGATCTTGGATCCTTAGATCCGGTGTAAACATATTCAACTGAGACTAACTGCTCACTTGAAGATGCAAATCTGGGTCCCGACGTCAATGGGCAGGGTCCAGATCGCGAAGCCTCGGGAGATCTAACAAGATCTCGCGAGGTGTGACAAGGCCAGTAAATCTCGCAAGAGGCCTTTGCGAGATTTACTGGCCTGAACTGGGTGCGGCGAGGCCAATAGATTGCACTCACTGTGAGTCCCAGCCAGTGTTCAACCTTGTTCTGTCGAGAAAATAGCCATTAGGCCTCCATTTCTGGGGAGACTGTGAATAGCTGTAAGATCTGTGGTTTGTATCAGCAATTCTAACACAGATTGGGTTCAAATTTGAATTCCATTGCCTGGCATGAAAGGATGGTAGCTTTCTTGCCCTGTTACCATTGGCGATGTGGCCAGCACCTTTTTTTAAAAGGACCCTCCTTCTGGGGTCTGAAGCACTCACCTAATTCAAACATTAGGCCCAGCTTGCCATTTCTCTACTGCAACCCAGCTTCTTCAAATCCTCCCCCTCTCTCCTGTACCCTCACCTCCAACATGCGCGAGCAAATAGTACATTTTTAAAAAATCATTAAGATTGAGGCAATTTTATCAGCTGCCTCTGCCATTTTACTTCCTTTCCTGAGCTAAACCTTTGATTCCTGTCCCTTGAGCGTCCCCAAATTTAATCGCTCGACAATTGGTGGCCATGCCTTCAATTGCCTAGGCCTTAAGCTAGGCCTAGGCCTTAAACTAGGCCTAGGCGTTAAGGGAATAGAGGGATACGGACCAGGAAGTGTAGAAGATTTTAGTTTAGACGGGCAGCATGGTCGGCGCAGGCTTGGAGGGCCAAAGGGCCTGTTCCTGTGCTGTACTTTTCTTTGTTCTTTGGCATTCCCTCCCCACACCTCCCTGCATCTCTACCTCATCTTCCCCCTTTAAAGCGCTCCCTGAAACCCACCCCTTCAATGAAGCATTTGGCCATCTTCCGTCGTCACCTTAAGTGGCTCAGTGTAATATTTTATCTTTTAATGCCCGCTTGGGAGGTTTTATTACATTAAAGACAGTAGATAAATATGAATAGTTGTTGTTTTAGTTCCACGGGTGAAGGAGGAGAAGAGATCCACCAAGGATAGTTTTGTCGGCCTCATAGGAGCATCTCCGAGGCTCACCAAAATAATCTGGGCCACTGCTGGCATTCTCTCCTCAATTACAAGCCTCTCATCAGATGCCCTATGACTTACCTTCCCAGGGTTATCTCTGACAGGGTTTCCGATACTGAATCCACTGGGTTGTTTTGGGATGTCTGTTTAGAGCTGCACAAATCTCCTGCCACATGAAAATGAGGTTGGGGCTGAGCATTGTGCCTCCTGAAAGAATTGTCCCAGTTGTCTCACCTGTCCGGATCCCTCCCACCCTCAGTGATTTCCTAATCTCAGACCACACCCCTGCCACTCCTGCCGTTCACCAACAAACCCTTGACAACACAGGTTGCAAGGTCTCCATTTTCAGTTGGTTTTCATCCTTAGTTTCAGTGACCGGAGGACTTGTGGCACAGTGAGTAGCATTCCTGCCTCTGAACCAGAATCTTCCGGGTTGAGGCCCAACCCAGGACTTGATGACCAAGAAAGGTGTGTTTGTAATGTGGCCAAACAGGTTGAGTGTCAAACTGTCCCAGGAATTAGCTCTGCAAACAGATGAAAGTCACTAGGTGAGGGAAGAGAGTTGGAATCAGCTGCAGCCTGGGCAAAGGTGGGAAACAGGTGTGACATTCCCTCTTTTTGCAGTCTCCTCCATATTATCAGCCTTACTTTCAGGCTTCCATTAGCTCATGTCTTTGTAACCCGTGGCTGCTGCTAAAATTGGCCTCCTGTTGAAAGCTCCTGCTTCATTGAAGTCATGGTCCTTCCATCCTCTCTAATGCTCTGCTTATGTGGCAATTGGCTGCCCTGTCAGATTTTCAGGTCTCCTGAATGGCAAGTCTTTATCAGTGATCAGCTTGGTGGTGGAAGCTTGTCCATTGTATTTAAATAATGCTGGATGGCAAGCATTGAATGGGCCTTCTGCCGATGTCTTTGGGTGGGCAGAGCAGAGCCTACTCATCGCCCTCCACACACTGCCCACCATCTATCACCCACTTAATAAACCCCAGAGACAGTGATCGTACCCACTGAACTTAAATGGGCTACCAATTTAAAATTGTCAATGGCAAGTTTGGATTTTTGATACACTGTGGTGTTAACAAGAAGGTCAAATAAGTAGTTGGTTGGTAGTACAGAAAGTGAGTATCGCTGAAAATGTGACATGCTGACAAAACCTTTTGTCTTGCACTCAGGACGGATTCACAAGAATACCATTATAAAGAGAACAATAATTTATACTGCATGAGCAGAAACTGCTGATTCACTGGCAAGTTTACTCTGATTGGTAGAGGTGTTGCTGTGGAGAATGCACCAGGGAACAGTTAACTGCCAAGCTTTTGTTTAAGTTCAAACCAGGTTGATCAACTCTGATTGGCCAAGGTATTGCCTAGGGTACGGAATCAGGGAATGGATGACCCTCAAGCTTTTGTGTAGTTGAAAAAGCACAATGCATCACATGCTCCTTCAGACTGCAAAAAGCAGGGCCTTGAAGGCGAATATATGTAGATTCTAGCACATGTAAGTGAGCCATATTGTGAGCCCAAATGATTACCTTAAATCTTAGTTTTAAAATAACCAGCAGGCAAAAGGAGTTTGCCCACACATTGCTCCTTTGTCAGTTGAATAAAAACTTGGGGGATAGCCAGTCTCAGGTTCATTCCACAGGGCAACACCTTGACCAATCAGAGTCGACCTGCCTGGTATGGATTTAAACAAAAGTTTGGCAATAATTGTTCCCTGCTGCATTCTCCTTTGAAATTCCTTCACCAATCAAGTCCAATTGCCAATCAATCAGCTTTGTCCTTGCAGTATACATTGTTTCCCCTTTACAATTAGTATTCTTCTGAATCTGTCCTGATGGGTGCTAGGCAAAAAGCTTCAACAGCATGTCTCTTTTTTGCAGCAATACCAAAGTCAAATAAAGCTGTCCAAAGCCTTCAATTTGCATTTGTAGATTAAAATGGAAATAAATAACTTGCATTTATACAGCATCTTTTGTGATGACATCCCACAGCATTGCACATCGAAGAACTGTTTGATGTGTATAGTTATTGTTGTAATGTAGGAAACGCCAACTTGTGCACTTCAAAGCCCCACAAACAGCATTTTGACAATGACCAAGTTGTCTGTTCTGTGGTAAATGTTGAGGGATAATTATTAGTCAGGGGCCACCAGGGACAACCCCCTTTGCTATATTTATTTATTTATTTGTTTGTCTGTTTGTTTGTTTGTTTATTTCTTTATTTATCCATTTATTTATTAATTTACAGGATGTGGATATTGCTGGTTAGGCCAGCATTTATTGCCCATCCCTAATTCCCCTTCAGAAGGTGGAGGTGAACTCCCTTCTTGAACCTTTACAGTCCCTGGGGTGCAGGTACACCCATTGTGCTGTTAGGGTGCTCCAGGATTTTGCCCCAGTGACAGTGAAGGAACAGTGACATATTTCCAAGTCAGAATGGTGTGACTTGGAGGGGAATTTCCAGGTAGTGGGGTTCCCAGATATCTGCTGTTCTTGTTCTTCTAGATGGTAGTGGCAGTGGGTTTGGAAGGTACTATCTAAGGAACCTTGGGGAGTTACTGCAGTGCATCTTGTAGATGGTACACACATCTACCAATGTTCTTCGGTGGTGGAATGTTTGTGGAAGGAGGAGCAATTAAGTGGACGGCTTGTTCCTGGATGGTATTGAGCGTCTTGAGTGTTGTTGGAGCTGCACTCATCCAAGCCAGTGTAATGGAGTATTCCAGTACACTCTTGACTCTTGTGGATGGTGGACAGGCTTTGGAGGGGCAGGAGGTGAGTTACTTGTCATAGGATTCCTAGCCTTTGATCTGTCCTGATGGCCACAGTATTTCTGTGGCTAGTCCAGTTCAGTGTCAGATTAATGGTAACCCCCAGGATGTTTATTGTGAGTGCATGGGAAGCACGGTAGCATGGTGGTTAGCACAATTGCTTCACAGCTCCAGGGTCCCAGGTTCGATTCCCGGCTTGGTTCACTGTCTGTGCGGAGTCTGCATGTTCTCCCCGTATGTGCGTGGGTTTCCTCCGGGTGCTCCGGTTTCCTCCCACAGTCCAAAGATGTGCAGGTTAGGTGGATTGGTCATACTAAATTGCCCTTAGTGTCCAAAATTGCCCTTAGTGTTGGGCCGGGTTACTGGGTTATGGGGATAGGGTGGAGGTGTGGGCTGGATAGTGTGCTCTTTCAAAGAGCTGGTACAGACTCGATGGGCTGAATGGCCTCCTTCTGTACTGTAAATTCTATGGTCTATGGCTGTGGATTCAGCGATCGTAATGCCAGTGAATGTCAAGGGATGATGGTTAGATCATCTCTTGTAGGAGATGATCATTGCCTGGCACTTGTGTGGCACAAATGTAACTTGCCACTTGTCAGCCCAAGCCTGGATATTGTCCAGGTCTTGCTGCATTTGGACATGTACTTCTTCATTATCTGAGGAGTTGCGAATGGTACTGAACATTGTGCAGTCACCTACGAACATCCCCACTTCTGAACTTATGATGGAAGGGAGGTCATTGATGAAGCAGCTGAAGATGGTTGGTCCTAGGCACTACCCTGAGGAACTCCTGCAGTGATGTCCTGGAGCTGAGATGATTGAATTCCAATCACCACAACCATCTTCCTTTGTACCAGGCATGACTAACCAGCGGAGAGTTTTCTCACTTATTCCCATTGACTCCAGTTTAGCTCGGGCTCCTTGATGCAATACTCAGTCATATGCTGATAGAAAGCATCCTATCTGGCTGCATCACAGCCTGGTGTGGCAACTGCTCAGTCCAAGACCGCAAGAAACTTCAGGGAGTCGTGAACACAGCCCAGTCCATCACACAAACCTGCCACCCATCCATTGACTCCATCTACACCTCCCGCTGCCTGGGGAAAGCGGGCAGCATAATCAAAGACCCCTCCCGCCCGGCCTACTCACTATTCCAACTTCTCCCATCGGGCAGGAGATACAAAAGTCTGAGAAAACGCATGAGTAGACTCAAAAACAGCTTCTTCCCCACTGTTACCAGACTCCTAAACAATCCTCTTATGGACTGACCTGATTAACATTACACCCCTGTATGCTTCACCCATTGAAGCCGGTGTTATCTAGTTACATTGTGTAGCTTGTGTTGCCCAATTATGTATTTTTAAAAATTTCCTTTTCTTTTCATGTACTTAATGGATCTGTTGAGCTGCTCGCAGAAAAATACTTTTCACTGCACCTTGGTACATGTGACAATAAACAAATCCAATCCAAATCCAATCAAATGGTGCCTTGATGTCAAGGGCAGTTACTCTCACCTCACCTTTGGCATTCAGCTCCTTTGTCAATGTTTGAACCAAGGCGGTAATGAGGTCAGGAGCTGAGTGACCCTGATAAAACTTAAACTAAGCATCCGCGAGCAGGTTATGGCTGAGTAAGTGCTGCTTGATAGCACTGTTGCTGACACTTTGCTGATGATGGAGAGTAGACTGATAGGGTGGTAATTGACTGGGTTGGATTTGTCCTAGTTCTTGTGTACAGGATAAACCAGGGTAATTTCCCACACTGCCGGGTAGATGCCAGTGTTGTAGCTGTACTGGAGCAGCTTGGCTAGGGGTGCGGCAAGTTCTGGAGCATAAGTCTTCAGTGCTATTGCCGGAATATTTTCAGGGCCCACAGCTTTTGCGGTATCCAGTGCCTTCAGCCGTTTCTTGCTATCATCTGGAGTGACTCATCTTGGCTGAAGACTGACATCTGTTACGCTGGGGACATCCGGAAGAGACCGAGATGGATCATCCACTTTGCATTTCTGGCTGAAGATTGTTGCGAATGACAGCCTTGTCTTTTGCACATATGTGCTGGGTTCCTCTATCATTGAGAATGGGGATATTTATGGAGCTTCCTCCTCCACTTCACTAAGTGAGTTGCTTAATTGTCCACCGCCATTCACAACTGGATGTGGCAGGACTGCAGAACTTAGGTCTGATGCACTTGTTGTGAAATCGTTTAGCTCCATCTATTACTTGCTGCTTATGCTGTTCGGCACACAAGTAGGTCCTGTGTTGTAGCTTCACCAGGTCAACACCTCATTGTCAACCCTGTAGAGTCCTCCTTACTAACATCTGGGGGCTTGTGCCAAAGTTGGGAGAGCTGTCCCACAGACTAGTCAAGGAACTCAACTTGGCATGCTCTCCTGCAGTCTGCATTGAACCAGGGTTGATTCCCCTTGCTTTGTGGCAATGCTAGAGTGGGAGCTATGCTGGGCCATGAGGTTGCAGAGTGTGGTTGAATACAATTTGGCTGCTGCTGATGGCCCACAGCGTCTCATGAATGCCCAGTCTTGAGTTGCTGGATCTGTTCAATGTCTATCCCATTTAGCATGGTGGTAGTGCCACAGAACATGATGGAGGGTATCCTCAATGCGAAGACGGGACTTTGTCTTCACAAGGACTGGGCGGTGTCACTTTTACCAAAACTGCCATGGACAGATGCATCTGCAGCAGGCAAGTTATCACAGAATTTACAGTGCAGAAGGAGGCCATTCGGCCCATCAAGTCTGCACCGGCTCTTTGAAAGAGCACCCTACCCAAGCCCACACCTCCACCCTATCCATATCCCCATAACCCAGTAACCCCACCCAACACTAAGGGCAATTTTGGACACTAAGGGCAATTTAGCATGGCCAATCCACCTAACCTGCACATCTTTGGACTGTGGGAGGAAACCGGAGCACCCGGAGGAAACCCACGCACACACGGGGAGGACGTGCAGACTCCGCACAGACAGTGACCCAAGCCGGAATCGAACTTGGGACGCTGGAGCTGTGAAGCCATTGTGCTAACCACTATGCTACCGTTCTGCCCACCATGGCGAGGATGAGGTCAAGTATGTCTTTCCCTCTTGTCATTTCCCTCGCCACCTGCTGCAGTCTTATTCTAGCAGCCATTTTCTTTAGGACCGGGCCAACTCGGTCTGCGGTTGCACTACCGAGTCACTCTTGGTGATGGACATTGAAGTCCCCCCTCAGAGCATATTCTGTGCCCTTGCCATCCTCAATGCTTTCTCCAAGTGGTATTTAACATGGAGGTGTACTGATTCATCAGCTGATGGTGGCCGGTATGTGGTAATCAGCAGGAGGTTTCCTTGCCCATGTTTAACCTGAAGCCATGAGACTTCATGAGGTCTAGAATCGATATTATCATAGATTATCATAGAATTTACAGTGCAGAAGGAGGCCATTCGGCCCATCGAGTCTGCACCGGCTCTTGGAAAGTGCACCCTACCCAAGGTCAACACCTCCACCCTATCCCCATAACCCACTAGCCCCACCCAACACTAAGGGCAATTTTAGACACTAAGGGCAATTTATCATGGCCAATCCACCTAACCTGCACATCTTTGGACTGTGGGAGGAAACCGGAGCACCCGGAGGAAACCCACGCACACACGGGGAGGATGTGCAGACTCCGCACAGACAGTGACCCAAGCTGGTATCGAACCTGGGACCCTGGAGCTGTGAAGCAATTGTGCTAACCACTATGCTACTGTGCTGCCCTGAAGGCTTCCAGAACTCCTGACTGTATACCACTGTGCCGCCACCTCTGCTGAGCCTGTCCTGCCGGTGAGCCAGGACATACACAGGAATGACGATAGTGGTGTTCGGGACATTGTCTGTAAGGTATGATTCAATGAGTATGACTATGTCAGGCAGTTGAGTTCCTTGACTAGTCTGTGGGACAGCTCTCCCAACTTTGGCACAAGCCCCCAGATGTTAGTAAGGAGGACTCCACAGAGTTGACAGAGTGGGTTTACCACTGTTGTTTCTGGTGCCTGGTTCGATGCCATCCGCTTTCATTCCTTTTTTGTGTTTTGTATTTTTGTAGCAGTTGAATACAACTGAGTGGCTTGCTAGGTCATTTAAGAGGGCATTTAAGCGTCAACCACATTGTTTGGTCTGGAGTCACATGTAGTCCAGACAGGTAAGGATGGCAGATTTCCTTCTCTAAAGGACATTAGGGGCTGGTTTAGCACAGTGGGCTAAAGAGCTGGCTTGTAGTACAGAACAATGCCAGCAGGGCGGGTTCAATTCCTGTACCAGCCTCCCCGAACAGGCGCCGGAATGTGGTGACCAGGGGCTTTTCACAGTAACTTCTTTGAAGCCTACTTGTGCCAATAAGCGTTTATTATTATTATTATTATTACATTAGAATGAACCACATGGATTTTTACAACAATCAACAGTGGTTTCATGGTCATCATTGGACTTTCAATTCCAGATATTTTATTGACCTGCCGTGGTGGGATTTGAACCGGGGTCATTATCCTACGTCTCTGGATTATTAGTGGCAATACCACTACGCCAGCGCCTCCCCAGAAATTCTTCAAAAGGGGCAGCACGGTGGCGCAGTGGGTTAGCCCTGCTGCCTCACGGGCCAAGGTCCCAGGTTCGATCTCGGCTCTGGGTCACTGCCGGTGGGGAGTTTGCACATTCTTCCCGTGTTTGCGTGGGTTTCGCCCCCACAACCCAAAAAGATGTACAGGCTAGCTGGGTTGGCCACGCTAAATTGTCCCTTAATTGGAAAAAATGAATTGGGTACTCTAAATTTAAAAAAAAAAGA
This sequence comes from Scyliorhinus torazame, assembly GCF_047496885.1. NCBI lineage: Eukaryota > Metazoa > Chordata > Chondrichthyes > Carcharhiniformes > Scyliorhinidae > Scyliorhinus > Scyliorhinus torazame. The sequence continues at coordinate 109,910,493 of NC_092725.1, read as the reverse complement.
AATTCTTCAAAATAGTGCCAAGGAATCTCTTGTATCCACCTAAGAGAACTGATAGGACCTCATGTTTAACATGTCTTTTGAAAGATGTCACTTATGATAGAACAACATTCTCTTTGTAGCTCACTAGAGTTTCAGCCTGGGTTTTATGTTCAAGTCCCAGGGAAGGAGGGCTTGGACCCACAACCACCTGAGGCATCAGTGCCACAGACTGCAAGACAGTTAACATAACGAGCAGAAAGTCTATTAAATGAGAATAACTACATATTGTCTTCTATGCAGCAATTTGCTTCAATATATTTTGTTAGAAAGTGATACCCCATAAATCCAATTTGGTTCTTCTCTCCTCTTGAGATAAGACAAAGAACGCTGAATTAATAAATTAGTCCCTTCTGCTCCCAAAGTTGATACTTCACCAGTACAGTTTGATACTTTGCCTCAATGGAGATCAATACTGCTGTTGTATAAATAACCTGAATACTAACCCTGGCTATGTGCTTTAAGTTTTAATTCAACCAGTAGAGCAGTATCTTTCAGTGGGGCAGTCAAAAAGGGTAATTCAGCTACTTACGGTGCTTGACATTTCAACAGTTTATTATTAGGGAGTTTGAAAGAAAGGTTCCGACCAAAGGCTTTGTGATAATAGAGCAAAATGTTAGAGGTTATGCTGTGATGTTGCACTTTGCACTGAACTTTGTAACGGAGAGTATAGCATTGCAATTTTAATGAAATAAAATGAAAAAAAAAACATTCTCCAGTTTACATAGCATATATTACCCATAGACTAGTCTCCATGGATATGAACCACAGGTGCCACTGTGTTCCCAGTTACTGCATGAATTTTTCTGGCTTTTTCGTCAACAGAATATCGGACAGGTGAAGTTGTGACATGATTTAGTTAACTTTATGAAATTAAATTGATTAAGTTCCTTTTTGCAGACAAATATTTGAGACCCCATTTAGATGTGTCCTTTAAAATTCAAGCACAAAGTTGTTTGAAGTACTTAAGCTGCATATCAACTCATTCTTCACTCTACTGGACTAGAACTTATCTGAGGTGACCGTCTGACTCAGAGGAAACATTTTTACTGTTTAATAAGTTGCCACTTCTGGAAGTTATAGAACAAAGAATATTACAGCACAGGAACAGACCCTTCAGACCACCAAGCCTGCGCCGATCCAGATTCCTTATTTAGATCTACTACTTATTGCCGAAATGATTTGTATCCCTCCCTTCCCTGCTTATTCAGGTGTCTATCAAGATATATCTTAAATGTTGATATTGTGCCTGCTTCCACAACCGTTACTGACAATGCATTCCAGGCACCCGCCACACTCTGCATGAAAAACATACCCCGCACATCTCCCCTAAACTGTCCCCCTCTCTCCTTGAATCTTTGCCCCCTTGTAATTGAATCTTCCACCCTGGGAAAAAGCTTCTGACTATTCACTCTATTTATACCTGTCGTAATTTTGTATACCTCAATCAGGTCTCCCCTCCTCCTCTGTCTTTCCAATGAAAAGAATCTGAATATATTCAACCTCTCTTCATAGCTAACACCTCCCAGACCAGGCAACGTCCTGGTGAACCTTCTTTGCACTCTCTCCAAAGCATCCACGTCCTTCAGGTACTGTGGCGACCAGAACTGCATGCAATATTCCAAACGTGGCCTAGCTAAAGTTTAATACAATTGTAACGGGACCTGCAAAATCTTGTACTCAATGCCCCAACCGATGAAGGTAAGATGCCGTATGGCTTTTCGACCACCTTATCCACCTGCATTTCCACTTTCATGGAACCATGGACTTGAACGCCCAGATCGCTCTGTATGTCATTGCTACTAAGGGTTCTGCCATTTGCACATTTCACATCTGAATTTGATCTTCCAAAATGCATCACCTCACACTTGTCCATAAATGCCATTGATCCTTAACACTGTGTTCCTGAATTGCAATCCATTCTAGGAATATGCGGTGAAGATCCATTGAAACAAAAAGTTATTGGGAGTGGATTCTTACATCCAGTGTAAAACATTGCTACCAGTCTGATGTCTGGGTGAGCTTGAGATTGATTTTGACTTTAGGGTGACTGATTAGGAGCGCACAGTGGTAGGCTGCCCAGTAGAGCACGGGAGAGGGCCTTTTGATTTGGGGGCTCATTCGCCAGATGGCTGGTTATACGTACGCGTCATGATGCAGCTCACTGCTTTGAAACCTAAAAATCAAAGCAGAGTTGCAGCCAGCAAGGTAAAGTGCAGGGGTGATTGGGCAGGTAGGACATGGCAATTTGGCTGGTGGGGACTTCTGCTTCCATAATGGTGACTTTGCTGGAACTTATATTTTCCCTTCCATTGCGCAGGCTCCAACTAGTTCCCACCTAAAATGACAGTCGGGGTCCTATTTACATCATTGGACCTCTACCACCATATCCAAAAGCCAGTCACACCCGAGGCAGGCGGGTGTTTTGGAGACCCACCAGTTGTAGGCCCCCTTTTAAAATGGGGCTGGCCACATGGCAAACAGGTCTGTAAGGCGTCCGATCCCATTCGAGGGCATTCACAGCAGATCGGGGGCACTTAAAATCAATCTCCAATGTGTGGAAAAATTTCCACAGAGATTCTACTCTGCCGGTGTGACACAATGGCTGCCTGCGACTGTTACTGCTGGTTGATTAAATCAGACCGTCATATGTCATCGAAAGACTTTGCATGAATCATATCTTACAACACTGGCCAGGGAATAATTAGATGAAGAAAAAGGAGAGGAATGAGATCCTTGATGAAAATCCCAATGACTGTCAGCAGTATTTTTACATGCCACATGAGGATCTGCTCATTAATTGGATTATGTCTGTAGCTGTTAATTCTACAGTCTCCAGCTGAGGAACAGCAGCCATGTCACACCTGTTTTATGTTCTAGGAACCTAGGGAAGCAGCAAATACGACTCATTTAAATTGCACTTCATGCATATAATTAGCTCTCGTTGCTGTGATTAAAGAACTGTTCTTCATTAGGAACCAATATGAAGTAAGAGGTAGCGTGACAGGTTGAAGGCGAGATCTCCAGTCGATATTAAACATGATCTGAAGTTGCTTCTGCAATTTTCTTGGCCAGTTATCGCAGGTAAATAAAATGGGCAGAGATTGAGCAGCATCAAATAAACTAACAGAACCTCGGTGGAGCTGACATTCCCGAGACAGCTGCTAATATAGCTCAAGCTATCATCCATTGTTCAACACAAAGCGTGGTGGAATGGTCCTCCACTTATTAGAAAATTTACAGAATAGAATTCAGAAGGGTACTAGCACAGAAGGAGGCCATTTGGCCCATTGTGCCCATGTTAGCTCTCTGTACGAGCCACATAAGAACATACAAACTAGGAACAAGAGTCAGCCACTTGACCCCATCGAGCCTGCTCTGCTATTCGGTAAGATGCAATCTGATCTGACTGCAATCTCCCGTCTGCTCCGGTAACTTATTCACCCCCTTGTTTAATCAAGAATCTATCTAGCTCTGCATTGAAAACATTGAAAGACTCTGCTTCCACTGCTTTTTGAGGAGGAGAGTTCCAAAGACTCATTATCCCCTGAGAGGAAAAGATTTACTTCCACCGCCCCCCCCACCCCCCCCTCGCCCCCCACCATTTTCCTCCAGCCCTGCAATTATTTTTCCCCTTTAGATAATTATCTCATTCATTTTCGAAAGCAAAGACCGAATCTGCATTGACCACATTCTCAGACAATGCATTTAATATCCTAACCACTTACCTGCCTAAGAAAGATTTTCCTCATGTCATCATCACTTAGCATCAGCAATCTATCCCCATAGATGAAGTCTTTCTGCAGGGTTCAGGGGTTTGAAATTCGACTCTATAGCACTGGTAGTTTCAGTGCTCTTGTTTAATACAAAATGGTCTCCACGCTGTTTTCTTCTCACTTCACACGTGCCCCATGGGCACGGGCATTTGTCTGTGCACCAGAAGGATGCAGAGTAGGCAGAGTGTGATGTAGAGGCAGCAAAGAGAAAGACAAGCTGCTCGGAGAGAACAGAAGGAAGAAAACAAATATTTTCAAAATGAGGTCTTACCACCGAGGACTCCCGGGAGCACTTTTGTTACCTTTACCGTAGCCGGGAGGAGTGTGTTCGGCGGCTGTGATTTGTGAAAGAAGTGGTGAGAGAACCTTGCCACTTGGAACCAGACCTTTAGACTGAGAGCAGGTTGAGGACCCTGTTGCCAGGGGGCGTGAAGGTGACTGAACCCCAGCTTCTACCAGTCAGGAACCGTCAAGGCTGGAACCGGCAACATAACTACACCTCGTAGCTTGCTGATCATTGCTGCAGCTGAGAAGAGGCAGGGGCCCTTCATGCCAGGAGAGAGGAGTTTATTGTGCTCTCTTTAAATGGAAAGAAGGAGGCGGAGTGCGAGTGTGGATTTTGCCAGGATGGCAGCTACCCCATAATGCAAGGTGCCATCAAATGTACGAACATCTTAATCTACATCTTACCCCTGAGATTTACTGGAACCACAAAGGTTACCACTAATGAGTGGCCACACTCAGCACATCATGTTTGTGAGTGCCTGCTCTCCTGGAACAATTCTGACGTGTTCTTCCTCTGCCTGTCCACTGTTTCAGCAATATTTCTGTCACCATGTCAATCTAAAGGGTGGCTGCCGGGTAGCAAGTGCTAATATTTCTGTGGAGAGTCGAGATGAACAGGAGTTCTCCAAATTCCACAGCAGTCATGACTGCTTCGCCATCCCCTCTAGGCCAGGTGAACGCAAAGGAAAGAAAAACAGTAAAATAGGGACATAGCAATACTGGTTTGAACTGGACTTTAAAATGGAACACCAGTAAAACGGGGAAATAAGATTCCTGTTCCGAACTGTTTTTCCCTCTGGAGGACATACATGCTCCACAGGCCTTGGGGCCTTCCAGTTTGGCGCATACTGGTCACACAGTTCTGGGAGTATAGGCCTGAAAACAGGCCCAGACATAGTGCCTGGCACTCCCTCTGGCAACAGCTCCCAATGTACTCCATGTGGTTCAATCACAACTGAAGAACTCTTACATAATTCCCTTTGTATGGATGCATGCAAAGATAAGAATTGCATTGAGTGTTGACAGAATGCCATTTTAGGGCAGAGGTTCCTGGAATATTAGCTCATTGTGCACTCACTAAATCCAGTTTTGGTTTGAAATACTTGCGGCTAACTCTGATCTCTTATCATATCTCATGGATAGTTTAACATCCAACTGCAACTGATTGGCATAGCCACCTTGACCATTCCTTAACAACTAATTCTCGCTCAGTTCGTCTCCATGCGTGCAAATCATTTGTGAGGGATGCAGATATCAGCATAGATTGCTCCATGGAGGGGACTTCTGTCAATGCAGGGAGAGGTCAAATTGAAAGCTTTTGCATTTCAGCCACAAGTCTGTGTTTTTAAAATGTAGTTATTAATATAGTCTGATAGTTCAGTTGCAAAAATGTTATTTCAATTTGGATATAATCAAGATTTAATTAAGCTATGTATGCTGGTAAAAAGCTCATTTGTCTGAATTGCACAGAACCGCAAAGCAATTCTAATACTTGGCTAAATTGAACAAATTAAATAAAAATAAATGTGTATAATATTTACATTGTTACACAGCATGCATTAATTATCTGAACACCACATTATATTGCTTCAGTCAGTCTTTGACTTAATTGTGTTCTCTCTTTATTAAAGCAGGCATGGCTATTGTACAATCATTACCCAGTCCCTTCAATCTCCGTGTCATTCAATTGTGAATAAAAACCCTTCAAATCAGTGAAAAAGCCCTTTCCTATCCTTTTATTTTTTTTGTTCTTATTCGGCTATTTCACATCCAGGAAATATACAGGGGAGTGTCTTATATTAATGGTGAATTTGCACCACATAAACAGGCCATTTGGCCCACCTGGTCCATGCTGGTGTTGATAGAACATAGAACATACAGTGCCGAAGGAGGCCATTCGGCCCATCGAGTCTGCACCAACCCACTTAAGCCCTCACTTCCACCCTAACCCCGTAACTCAATAACCCCTCCTACCCTTTTTGGTCACTAAGGGCAATTTAAGGTCACCTAACCTGCACGTCTTTGGACAGTGGGAGGAAACCGGAGCACCCGGAGGAAACCCACGCAGACACGGGGGGAACGTGCAGACTTCACACAGACAGTGACCCAGCGGGGAATCGAACGTGGGACCCTGGCGCTGTGAAGCCACAGTACTATCCACTTGTGCTACCGTGCTGCCCAATCTAGCCTCCTCCATCGAACAGGAGATCCTACTTTTTTTCTCTCGCGTGTTTATCTAGCTTCCAGTTTGAAGCATCAATGCGATTCACTTCAACTGCTTCAGATTTAGGACTGAGTTGAGGAGGAACCTCTTTACCCAAAGGGTTGTGGCTCTGTGGAACTCCCTGCCCAGTGAAGCAGTTGCGGTTGCTTCCTTGAATGATTTTAAGGCAAAGATAGATAGATTTTCGAACAGTAAAGGCACTAAGGATTATGGTGAGCGGGCGGGTGAGTGGAACAGAGTCCACAAAAAGATCAGCCATGATCTTTTTGAATGGCGGCGCAGACTCAAGGGGCCAGATGCTCATAATTCTTATGCTGTAGGATGTAACAAAATAGGCTTTCAGAAAACATTATAATGGCTCAGAAATTCCCGGGTCCAGCCTGTGGGGCAGGGCGGTTGAGTCGGGGTGTGTGGGGTGGGGGTGGGGGGGGGGGGGGGGGGGTGCGTGGGCGAGTTGGCTGGGCAGTGTGATGGGATCCTAGGGGGTCATGGGGATGGAGGAGCGGGTGTCCCATGTGAGGCAGTGTGTGTTTTTTTAAATAGCTACACTGGAGTTAGAAGTATTTTTTTCCTTCTAGCTCTTTCAGGGTAGCTATTAGGTAAAACTGGCAGCACCATCAAAAGTTAGATGGCTACATAGCACTTCTGGGCAATTGCCGGGTAAACCATTACATGGGAGCTTCCTAGAGGGATTCCCCAGTGCATCATTGGGGTACCCCCTAAATGCGACGCTGAGGAACCAGGAAGTTATGGGCCAATAAGTTCTCAAAAGAGCTTTTGTCCCTTACTTTATTATTTCATGAAATAAACTCTTAAAATATAATGTCTTAAGTTTTTTGACCTGAACTTTTGTAATGTTTTGTTAAGAACCTTGTTGTGAAACCTGGTTAATGTAAGGAAAGACTGGATGGATTAGGTCAAAATGCAGACTCGGAGGTTGTTGCGAAGATGAAAGGCAGTTTCTGCTCGGTGTATGTGCTAACCTGTTGACAAACTTTGGACTAATGAGGACATCAGTGTGAGCCAATTAGCTTGCCTGATGGCAAGGGTATTTGCCCCTCAAAAGGATAAAAGAGGGAAAATTTCAGACATTGTTGGCAAAGTTTGAAGATGGGACCTGGGACAGGACAAGCCCAGAAGATCCAGCAGAACATCACCCTCTAGTGATTCGAGAACCAGAGGCTGCTGATTGACGACTGCCATTTGCTAAGTATTAATTTTTGCATGTTAATTAAACTCAATAAACTCATCCAGTGCCTGTCCCCAGTGGGTTTCAGAGTGGTCAAGATACTGAAATCTTCCAATGCTCCATGTGATATTCCCACATTCTATTCTGTCGTAATCAAGTCTTGGAGTGGGGCTCGAACCCAGAGCTGCTGGCTCAGAGGCAGGGACGATGCCCACTGCACCTCAATACTTCCATTTTATTCAGTCCCTGGGCATTAGTAGAGAACACAGTTCCTATCACTGAATCCAAAGCTCCATCAAAACACCTGGAAGATCAGGACGATTTCCAATGTGCAGGAGTTCATAATAATCTTTATTTTTGTCACAAGTAGGCTTACATTAACACTGCAATGAAGTTACTGTGAAAATCCTCCAGTCTCCACACTCCGGCGCCTGTTCGGGTACACTGAGGGAGAATTCAGAATGTCCAATTCACCTAACAAGCACGTATTTTGGGACTTGTGGGAGGAAACCGGAGCACCCAGAGGAAACCCACGCAGACACAAGTTAAACGTGCAGACTCCGCACAGACAGTGACTCAAGCAAAGAAATTAAATGAAAATCGCTTATTGTCACAAGTAGGCTTCAATGAAGTCACTGTGAAAAGCCCCTAGTCGCCACATTCCGGCGCCTGTTCGGGGAGGCTGGTACGGGAATTGAACCGTGCTGCTGGCCTGCCTTGGTCTGCTTTAAAAGCCAGCTATTTAGCGCAGTGTGCTAAACCAGCCCCTTGCTAAACCAGCAAGGAATCGAACCTGGGACCCCTGCGCTGTGAAGCAACAATGCTAACCACTTTGTTAGATCTTCGGTGAATTCACAAAATCTCCCATGCGCAACAATTTGTTTCGGTCGTTGTTCTTTCCAAACTAGGTCTATAGTCTTCCATTCGCTGCTTCTAGCTGGCTGAGTGATGTGAAAAAAATTGTTTCTTTATCAATTTTCTCCCATTGTGTGTTGATGGCACTGCCCGAGGCAAGTTTATCGATCGACAGATACACTTGACCCACCTATAAGTGAACCAAATACTTTTTGTTGATTGCGAGGCCATGAGGCTAGTGTTACCAGGCCTTCCTCCAGGAGGAGCACCCCAGGGAAGTAGGGGCAGGATTACACGGTCCCACCACTGAGTGTCTCCCCTGACAGCTGCAGTAGGCCATTTAAATTGCCGATTACTACAGCGGAACTGGGGGGGAGGGGATGCAAAATCCTGTCATAAATTTGATCTGATCTGACTTTCAGTACATCATGGTGACACCCCATAAAGCCAAACAAAAGCACTCCAGATAGGACTGAGGTCCAGGAGGACAAATCCGTACATCCCTTCGACAAGATTAGAGGCGGAAGCTTCATGCTTCTGAAAATGAGGAACTTGGAGATGGATATTTAAATAAGTGGGATGATGGCATAATAAACTCCGGGGGCGGGATTCTCAATTCCTGAGACTAAGTGTTGACTCCAGAGCAGGATTCATGGACTTCCACAACAGCAAAACTGGCGCCAACCCTCGATCGATTCAGCGATAGTGGAGGGGCGAGCACCGGCGCCACATTGGACACAGTCGATTCCAATGGAAACGGTGCTGGATTCGCCTGGTCCGTGATTGACACCCGGGAGGCGAACAAGCCGTAGCCGCATATACACAATGCAATCCCCACACACATTCATCCCAGCTAACAAGATGGCACTGGTTGTGCTGCAGCATGCCCATCCCGCTGATGGGTCAGCTAGCCCATCCCGCTAGGATGGTGGCCTAGGAGGTGGGGAACACCCATACGACCCGTAGCCCTAGGTTCAGAGTGGGCAGTCAGCGGCATGCGTAGCTGCATGGCTGCCTTGCAGGCCGCAGCAATACTGCTCCTTGCCCGTCCACCCCGGCCCCAAAGCCCACCTCCTGGCCACCCTCCCGCTACTCCCCCCATCCCTGGCAGAAGCCCCCTGGCCAGCAGCACAACTGTCAGCAAACTATGTCGATATTAGACAATTACTGTACACCCCCCCACCACCCCCCCAGCCCCTCTCTCATCAATCACGACACCAGTTTCACGATTCGCGTTCAGGAATTCAGCCCATCAGAGGCGGAGAATCACGGGGCCCCCGGAGAATACCAGATCAGGCCCGCTAATGATATGCAAACGGTGTTTACTGTACGTGTATTCTGGAACCCATTGACGCCGCTGTAGAGAATTGCGATTTGGCGTGAATTGTCGCCCAATTCTCTGCCCAATCGGGTTTCGCGATCCCGGCGTCGGCAGATAGAGAATCCCGCCATAGGTTTCCCACCATTATATTCTTTGCAGGAAGGCCCATGATCATAGCCCCACTGCCTATTAAGACCCTTAAGTGGCTAATTAATGACCACTTAAGAGCATCTTCCTGCCACAGTTGAGATGAACCCAATTTCAGGTGGCTTGGCAGATATACAGCCTACGTGACTGGTAATGTAGGCGGCTTGTCACCTGAGGATGGGTGGGGGAAATTACTTAGTCAAAGACACACGACATTCTCTGACCCCGGGGCCGGGTCAGAGAATTGCCGGGCCGGGCCCGATTCAACCGACACCGCCCCGCGCCGGTCCGCCGATTCTCCGGTCACTGGAGAATTGTCGCCATTGGCGTCGGCGCGGTGCTGGTCGGGGCCGTCCCGCTGTTTGTCCGCACGGGGTGGACCGAGTGGCCGCCGAGATAGCCCGAGTCCCACCGGCGGCGTTCACATGTGGTCTTACCCAGCGGGCCCTCGGCATCCATCCTGCGGGGGCGGCCTAGAGGGGGGATCCGACCCCGGAGTGGGCCTCCACCGTGGCCTGGCCCGCGATCGGGGCCTACTAATCGGTGGGCCGGCTCCTCCTGGTGGGGGCCTCATTTACTCCGCTCTGCCCCCTGTAGCTCCCCGCCATGTTGCGTCGGGGCTGCTGCGGAGAAGGAAGCTACCGCGCATGTGCGAGTTCGCGCCGGTCGCAGAGCGCATGTGCGAATGCGCGCCGGCTGGAGCGTGAATGCACAGACCCACGGCGCCCGTTTGATCGCCGGTATCTGCTGGTGGAGCTGTGTGAGTCGCTCCAGTGCCATGCTGGCTCCCTGTAGGGCTCAGGATCGCTGACCCTGGGGGCCTGTTGACGCCGTTGTAAAACGTGACGGCGTTTACGACGACGTCAACACTTAGCCTCAGGATCATCGAATCCCGCCCCCATTACCTGATTGAAGGTATGGGCATCAGGTAGGGAAGTCCAAGTTTGAAACCACGCCTCTTGCCCTTACTTTTGGTGTGGCATGGTAGCACAGTGGTTAGCACTATTGCTTCACAGCATCAGGGACCCGGGTTTGATTCCTGACTTGGGTCACTATCTGTGCGGAGTCTGCACATTCTCCCTGTGTCTGCTTGGGTTTCCTCCGGGTGCTCTGGTTTCCTCCCACAAGTCCCGGAAGACCTGCTTGTTAGGTGAATTGGGCATTCTGATTCTTCTCTCCGTGTACCCGAAAAGGCGTGTGTGGCGACTCGAGGAATTTCACAGTAACTTCATGCAGAGTTAATGTAAGCCTACTTGTCACACTAATAAAGATTCTTCTTCTTATTATTATTATTAATATTATTATTATTAACCCGCTTCTCCCCTCTCTCCAAGACCCACACTCTGAGAAACCCACCTACCATTGCCTACCTTTCTCCTGGGTTCTGGGGCCCCAAGATTCCGACAGAAGCCTCAGCCTCCTCCGTGGCATTGTCAATCACAGGAGTTGCCACCCGCTGAGTACTCAGCTGATCTTGGCGGTGGGACTTTCGCCTTCGGGGACTTGATTCTGTTGGAATTGCTGGAGGATTCTAGTGCCCCTGTATCTGACTGATTGGCATAGAATCTAGTGGGCCTTCCAAACAAGAGGCAATGCTGGCCTCTTGCCAGCTCTCCAGCTGGCAGGCGAGACCCTCCCCACCAACAGAAGATTACACCTCATGGATGGGATTTCACCCATCTATAGGGGATGTCCCGAACCACCCTCCACCACCTACCTGGACACAGCTGCAGTCACAGGGCACCCAATTACAATGGTGCCTACTTTTATTATCTGGAAGTGCATTCTGCAGCTTCTTCTGTGCTGGAGACCCTCTTTATTGTCTGTCCAGTTTCAAGATCCTGCCCGCCATCCAATTAAGGATGGCCAACTTGGCTTCTGTCCATTAATTGGCAAATCCAGAGAGGATCACAACCGGGTGACTGTTCCTGACATAGTGCTGGGTTGGGACCCACACAGGGCCTGGATTCTCCATTCCACACAGCAAACATTGTCATGATATTCAAACATACATCATAACACATACACAATGATAGACAGACCAACGGACCAATTAGCAAACATAACACGACAGCCAATCACAGACAAGAGCAGACACAGTATAAGACAAGAAACACAACACTTCCTCGGCAGTCCATCTGGAGACAGCACAGGGCCAGGACCTCATAGCAAGACACTCACACCGTCACAACGTGCTGAGTACCAAGTCTGATGTATAAATAGTTAAATGGAATAAAACTGCGTTGTACCAATCGCAACCGTGTTGGTTCGTCTGTACCTCAGAGCACCCAACACTTCATGATACCAGGAGTGAATCGATACCTACCGACAAATCTGCCATCCTGAGCCATGGACACCCGCAACAAACCGCAGCCGTTGCAAGTCGCTGGGAACCTGGGCACAAATTGGAAGCTCTTCAAGCAGCGCTTCGAACTCTTCATGCAAGCCAATGAAAAACAGGGCGCCTCGGACGAAACAAAGATTGCCATGCTCCTCACTACCGCAGGTCAGCACGCCAACGATGTATACAACTCCTTGGTGTTCGCGGAAGGCGAGAACAAATCTAAATATGACATGGTCCTCCTCAAGCTCGACAAGCACTTCAACGTTGAGAGCAACGAAAGCTTTGAGAGGTATGTCTTTCAGCAGCGCCTGCAAGGTAAGGATGAGCTCTTTCAGTCCTTCCTGACGCACCTCCGCATACTCGCGCAGTCCTGCGGTTACGACACCACCTCAGAGTCCATGATCCGGGACCAGATCGTTTTTGGCGTTGCCTCCAGTGGCCTACGCCAGCAGCTTCTAAAAATTAAAGGCCTGACCTTAGCATCTGCAGTTGAAGCCTATGTCCTGCATGAGAATGCGACCAGCCGCTATGCCCAATTTCAGGCGACCGAATCGGCACGGAGGGGGTCCCACGCGATCGAATCGGCAAGCCAGGCCGCCCACGAGGCCGAACGCGTCCAGGCAATCGAGTTTCTCCCGGCCCGCGGCCCGGACGACGGCGGCCGTTTCGTGCGCTTTTTAAGGCCTCCCGCGTTTGTGTGCGCCAAAACCTACAGCAACACTGAGGGACGTGCTGCGCAGGCGCGCCTGACGCAAGACCGAACTGCGCATGCGCAGTGTCGTAACGAACGCCATGACGTCATGACGTGCGGCAACTGTGGAGCTGCACATTTAAATGGGTAATGTCCTGCAAAAACCCGACAATGCCTTCGCTGTGGCAACATGGGCCACTATGCTGCCTACTGTCGAGCGGCTCAACCTGTTGATCTTCCACATCTCCGACAACCTCGCAGGAACGTGCGGACCATTCAACCTCCACATCACGGCATCCAAACCGACGACACAGATGACCAAGACGCCTTCCGGGCTGCGGTCATTGATGCGAACCGTGTCAACACCATCAATCCGGGCGATGAATGGAGTGCCACCCTAACGGTCAACCGATCGCTGATCACTTTCCGCCTGGCCACTAGCGCCTCCGCAAACCTCATAGCATGGTCAGCATTCTACGCCATGAAGGTCAGACCACCAATCCAGCCATCCCGGTGCAAGATGGTCGACTACAACGGGAACGTTATCCCGGCCATGGGATCCTGCCAGCTCCAGGTGACACACAAAAAACACACGGCCACACTCTCGTTCGAGATAGTTGGCTCATCGAAGGACTCCCTGCTGGGCGCACAGGCATGCAAGGCTCTCCACCTTGTGCAACGAATTCTCTCTCTCTCTCCAGACGGCACGTCTGACTTCCCGGATGCAGAGTTCTACGCACAGCTCCAATCGCTGCTCGCCCACAACCAGGAGGCATTTGAAGGCATGGGAACACTGCCATACACCTACCGAATTCGCCTCAAACCGGACGCCATCCCGGTCGTTCACGCACCTCGCAGGGTTCCTGCGCCACTTAAAGACCGCCTCAAGCAGCAGCTGCAGGATCTCCTGGACCAAGGCGTCCTATCCAGGGTCACGGAGCCCAAGCCATGGGTCAGCTCCATGGTGTGTGTCAAGAAGCCCTCTGGCGAGCTCCGCATCTGTATTGACCCCAAAGACCTCAATAATAATATTATGAGGGAACATTATCCCATACCCAAACTGGAGGAGATCACCAGTGAAATGGCCCAGGCGAAGATATTCATGAAACTGGATGCTTCTAAAGGATTTTGGCAGATCCAACTGGACCCGTCCAGCCGAAAGCTATGTACCTTCAACACCCCTTTCGGCAAGTTCTGCTACAACCGGATGCCATTTGGCATCATCTCGGCATCCAAGGTCTTCCATAGAATCATGGAGCAGATGATGGAAGGCATCGAAGGGGTGCGCGTATATGTGGACGATGTCATCATCTGGTCCACCACACCGTAGGAGCACATACATCGTCTCCAACGCGTTTTTGCCCGCATCCGGGAAAACGGCCTGCGCCTCAACCGAGCCAAGTTCTCCTTTGGCCAGACCGAGTTGAAGTTCCTGGGGGACCATATCTCCCGGTCAGGGGTCCGTCTGGATGCAGATAAGGTGAGCGCCATCACAGCCATGCCGCAGCCAGCCGGCAAGAAGGCTGTCTTACGCTTCCTTGGCATGGTCAACTTCCTGGGGAAGTTCATTCCCAACCTTGCCTCCCACACGACGACTCTGCGCCACCTCGTCAGAAAATCCACAGAGTTCCAGTGGCAACACACACACCAGCTGGAATGGGAGGAGCTCAAACGCAAACTCACTACTGCACCAGTGTTGCCGTTTTTTGACACGTCTCGTGCCACCAAAATCTCAACTGATGCCAGCCAATCCGGCATTGGAGCAGTGCTCCTGCAGAGGGATGACACGGCATCATGGGCCCCAGTGGCCTATGCATCGCGGGCCATGACCCCCACAGAGCAGCGCTACGCGCAAATCGAAAAAGAATGCCTGGGCTTGCTAACTGGTTTGGACAAGTTCCACGATTACGTCTATGGTCTTCCACGGTTCACGGTCGAAACTGACCACCGCCCCCTGGTCAGCATAATAAACAAGGACCCGAACGAGATGACCCCTCACTTCCAGCGCATCATACTTAAACTCAGGAGGTACGACTTCCAACTGGTCTACACTCCAGGGAAGGACCTCATCGTGGCGGATGCCCTCTCCAGAGCAGTGAGCACGCCGCCAGATGCGGAGGGGTTCGTATGTCAGGTCGAGGCACAGGTGGCTTTTACAGCGGCAAATCTGCCGGCTGATGACTCCAGTCTGGCCCGTATCCGCCGAGAGACTGCGGCTGACCCCCTTCTGCAGCGAGTGATGCGCCACATGACGGGAGGATGGCTCAAAGGGCAGTGCCCGCAGTTCTACAATGTACGAGACGACCTAGCCATCATTGATGGTGTCCTTCTGAAGTTGGACCGGATTGTGATTCCGCACAGTATGCGCCAGCTGGTTCTCGACCAACTACACGAAGGCCACTTGGGGGTCGAGAAGTGCAGACGGAGGGCTCGAGGGGCGGTATACTGGCCGGGCATCAGTGACGATATTGCCAACATGGTGCTCAACTGTACAACCTGCTAAAGGTTTCAGCCGGCGCAACCTCCTGAGACACTTCTGCCCATGAGCTGGTGACGTCCCCCTGGGCGAAGGTGGGTGTCGACCTATTTCACGCGCTCGGCATGGACTATGTCATCATAGTTGACTACTTCTCAAACTACCCAGAAGTCATACGCCTGCACGATTTGACGTCGTCTGCTGTCATCAGGGCCTGCAAAGACACCTTTGCTCGCCACGGCATTCCGTTGACTGTCATGTCGGACAATGGGCTCTGTTTTGCCAGCCATGAATGGTTGTCCTTTGCTGCTTCGTATGTCTTCACACACGTGACGTCCAGCATCCCCAGTCCAATGGAAAGGCGGAGAAGGGCGTTCACATTGCCAAGCGACTCCTCTGCAAGGCTGCTGCTGCCGGGTCGGACTTCTACCTCGCCCTGCTGGCCTATCGCTCGGCCCCACTAGCCACTGGTCTCTCACCAGCACAGCTGCTGATGGGTCGCGCCCTCAGAACCACTGTGCCTTCCATCCTGGCACCAACAATAGACCATGCTCCGGTACTGCATTGGATGCAACTGCAGCGTGGTCACCAGAAGAGGTTGTACGACATACGGGCACCTGATCTTCCCTCCCTGTCCCCTGGAGACAACGTCCGCATCCACCTACCAGACGGTGGCTGGTCAGTACCTGCCGAAGTTCTCCGACGCGTGGCTCCCCGCTCGTTCCTGGTACGCATGCCGGATGGATCCGTGCGTAGGCGCAATCGCCGAGCCCTTCGCTTACTTCCACGCTCGCAACGGGACCCTACACAGATGCCGTGTCCTCCACTGGTTCCTGATAGCGACTTCGTGGAGCTGCCATATACCATGCCCCTTCTGTCGCCGCCCATGGCCAGGCTCGCACCTCAGCCGGTGGTTCTCGACCCACCCTTGAGGCGGTCAACCCGAATTCGTCGCCCACCTACTAAACTGGACTTATGAGACTGTTCACACGTCAAACTTTTGCAACCACTGTTTTATAACATGTCACTGTTTTATCGTTACAGGCCTCATTTGATCGTCCCAAATTTCAACGTTGTTCTTCTTTTGTTATGGTACAACCTCGTTAGCATGTCACACCTGACATCACCCCTTGTATATAGTTAAGCCCCATGTACATGATGTAAATATTATGCACACACACACACCTTTAGCTGCACTCAGGACACATTTATATTTATAACCACGTAGGCACATAATCTTGTAAAAAAGGGGGATGTCATGATATTCAAACATACATCATAACACATACATAATGATAGACAGACCAACGGACCAATTAGCACACATAACACGACAGCCAATCACAGACAAGAGCAGACACAGTATAAGACAAGAAACACGACACTTCCTGGGCAGTCCATCTGCCAGGGCCTCATAGCACAGGGCCAGGACCTCATAGCAAGACACTCACACCGTCACAACATGCTGAGTACCAAGTCTGATGTATAAATAGTTAAATGGAATAAAACTGCGTTGTACCAATCGCAACCGTGTTGGTTCGTCTGTACCTCAGAGCACCCAACACTTCAAACATCAGCAGAGAATCCAGTGGCAGGGAAAAACAAAATTGGGATTCGCTCTGGGCAGCAAACCGGTCGTGAGTTTCCATGCCTGCCCCGCCAGCCATCACGGGGTTCCCCCGGCGGCCCAGTCAGGTATCCTGCCCGTCTGAGTGAAGCCATGTAAATAGCTCATTGGAATATTTTGCATGTCATTGGTGGGCGGGACGTACTTTTCGCAAGCCAGGTGGGATGCTCCGCGCCTACCCCGAGAGTCCGAGTCCGCTGCCGTGAATTGATGCAAGTATTGAGGAGCATGGACCTGTTGGTCTGAGGGGTGGCATGGTGGGACATACCCTCCCAGCAATTGCTGCCAGGGTGTCGCAGGGTCTTTCATGGGAGGTGGGGGTCAGGGAACTTGTGCTGGGCTGGAGGGGCTCAGAACGGGGGTCTTCCCCATGATGAGGCTCCTTTGGATGCTCTCCCAATCTGCAGCCTTTAAAACAATTAAACAGCCACTCAGTATGTAAAAGTTAATGTTTTCCCATTAAAAAAATAAATGTGTTCTGATTTGTACCCCTGTACCACTTAAACAATCACTCATTATTGCATAAATACACATCCCTCATAATAAAGTCAAAGTGTTCATAGTCATGTGATCTCCTGGCCGAGGCAAAAGAAACTCCGGCAAATCCCAGGCTTAATATGTGAAGAATGAAGAATAGAAAACCGGCAAAGTTGCATCCTGGCCCTCTCGGGTGACCAAAACAAGTTGAAGAAATGAGTGAATGAACATCACCTCAATATTACTATGTGCAGGCCACAAAATGGCTTCCAACTGGAACACAAGGCAAGGCTGCTTGATCACTGAAAAAAATCTTCAAATGTAGGGTCTCTCCCTTTTCTTTAGCCGGCAAAGGCTAAAATATCTGTACAACTCACATGTCACTGTGCTTTAATAGCCATGACAAAAGATTGCCCTTCCTCGAGTGCATGCACTTATTCAAGCGCAATGTATTCCATTACGGGAATACATGTTTCGGTCTTGTTAAACAAGTCAAAAGTCACCCACTGGAACAATTTAATTGCAACCCCACCGACTTCTATAATTGAAAATGGATCCTTTTTTTTTGTTAAGTCTCAGAACCTTTGAAAAAAAGTTGTCAGGAAGCTCTGTAATGACACAATGTGGAGAATCTTTCTGGTCACCACATGTGGCAGATTTCCAATTAACTGCATCAGAAATACTCAGGATTCAAAGTGAACCATAGCTTTGTGTTAGACTGCTACCTCGCAAAGCTCACAATATCCTCATCCTATGCAAAACCTGACAAGAAATGCCTGATAGGATTCTAGCAGATCAAAGGAGTTCATTTCCCTCCCGTTAATGACTGGGCCTTTCTGTACTCGGCAGATTATTAAATGCAGAAGAAGTTAAAAATATCATGTAATTAAAGCAATCAAAAACATAATGATCAAGGGTTTCCACTTTGGGCGCAATCGCAATCTGTGTGCAAATTGCGCCCAAAAATATACAACTCAACTTGTAAGAAATCAAAGCAAATGATTGTGGATGCTGGAAATCTGAAATACAAGTAAAATGCTGGAAAAACCCATTGGCCTGGCAGCGGCTGTGGAGAGAGAAACCTTTTGAGCCTGTGTGACTTTTCTTCAGAGCGGAAGAGACAAAGAAATGTGATGGAATTTTATACTGTGGGAGAGGTGGAGCAAAATAAAAGGTCAGAGATAGTTGGAAGGCCAGGAGATACTTAGCAAATTAAAGTTTAAAATCCTCAAAAGTTC
This sequence comes from Scyliorhinus torazame, assembly GCF_047496885.1. NCBI lineage: Eukaryota > Metazoa > Chordata > Chondrichthyes > Carcharhiniformes > Scyliorhinidae > Scyliorhinus > Scyliorhinus torazame. The sequence continues at coordinate 109,891,807 of NC_092725.1, read as the reverse complement.
AAAAGCATTTGAAGATTAAGCAGGATAAATGTCTTTGATTTTTTTCAAAGGGTGCAGCGACAACTTAAATCATCAGCTGGTGTTCTCAGCAGAAATGTAACATTGAATGACAAAACAAGTGAGATTAAAGGTAAGTCAAGATGGTGCGTCGCGAAGGTCAGCTGGCGTGAGCCATGAAGGTCGTCTGGCGTGGGTCACAATGGCCGACCAGCGTGGGTCCCAATGGTCAGCTGGTGTGGGTCGCAAAGACCAGCCTGCATGGGTCTCGTAGGTCGGCCTTTGGTAAAAGTGGGTCCCGGGAAAAAAGTTTGAAAAACACACTGTTCTATTTTCCTCCACCTCTCCCACAATACAAAATCCACCACAGCTTTAGCTCTCTTCAGCTCTAAAGATGAAGCACAAGGACTCTGTCATGATATTTAGATCAGCATAGCACGGTGCAATCAAACACACACTGATGTACATGCAGGAGGACCAACCAACACACACACAACATCGCAGCCAATCACCAGTGAGAGCACACGCACTATAAAAACAGGGGACACTACACTTCCCGTTCATTCCAGCAGCAGCCAGCTCAGAGCACCGAGCTCAGAGCCTGCCATTCAGACATTCACCATGTGCTGAGTGCCTCACCCAGATAGTAACAGGACAGGGTCCACAGATTAGCTGGTAATGCACGTACCCAAGTTAGCAGTGTGCTGTTATAATTGAGTAGTTAATAAAATTGAGTTACACCATCTCCAGCCGTGTTGGATCGTTTGTACATCAGAACACCCAACACGACATGATACCAGAAGTGGACGCAAGCCAGCACCTGTGAGACCTACCTGCACGTATGAACAATCCGCTGTCCTGCACCATGAAGAACATTAACCTGCTGCCGCCGCTCCGAATCGCTGGCAATCTCAGGGTCAATTAGAAACTGTTCAAGCAGCGCTTCCAACTCTTCCTCGAGGTCACAGACAGGGAGAATGCATCGGACACCAGGAAGATTGCCCTTCTTCTCTCCACGACGGGGCAACATGCTATCCACATCTTTAACTCCCTTACATTTACGGAGGGCGAGGACAAAACCGAATACAAGACGGTGCTCCTGAAGTTCGACGAACACTTCAGCGTTGAAGTAAACGAGAACTTCGAGAGGTACCTGTTCCAGCAGCGCCTTCAAGGTAAGGACAAACCTTTCCAGTCTTACAGAACACACCTCCACATCCTCGCGCAGTCCTGCGGCTATGGGCCACCTCTGACTCCATGATACGCGACCAGATAGTTTTCGGAGTCATGTCGGACACCCTGCGCCAGCAGCTCCTTCGGGTCAAGCAACTCACCCTGGCGACTGCCGTCGAGACCTGCGTCCTGCATGAGAACGCCACCAGCCGGTACTCACGCATCCAGGCGGCCGAAACGGCGCGGGACGGGCCCCACGAGGCGGAGCGGGTCCAGACGATCGAGTACCTCCCGGGCCGCGGCCTGGAGGAGGACGGCCATTTCGCGCGCTTTCCAAGGATTCCCGTGCTTGTACGCGCCAAAAGAGGGGACGCTGACGTAGAGGAACGCGATGCGCAGGCTACGCAAGACCGCACCGTGCATGCGTAGTGGCGCAACGAACGCACTGACGCCACGACGTGTGGCAACTGTGGCTCCGCCCATTTAAAGCGGCAATGTCCTGCCAAAGCGCGACAATGCCTATGCTGTGGCAGGTTGGGCCACTCCGCTGCCTGCTATCGAGCAGCTCACCCTTCCTACTCGTACCCGTTTAGCCAGCCTCGCAGAAAAGTTCACGCAATTCAACCCACGTTCACCGAGTCCGATCCCGACATCACACAGACCAATGACACTGAGGACAGGGAGCCCTTCCGCGTTGCTGTCATCAACAAGAACAAGCTGTCCCCGAGTCGAATGCACCAGCTGCTGTCAGTGCACAGCATTGATCCAGGCGACGAGTGGTGTGCCACCCTGACGGTCAACCGATCCCAGATCAGATTCCACCTGGACACTGGTGCCTCCGCCAATCTCCTCGCATGGTCAGCATTCCAGACCCTGAAGGTTAAACCACCTATTCTGCCATCCAACTGTCAACTCGTTGACTATAATAGCAACGTCACCCCCGCCACAGGGTCGTGCCAGCTCGAAGTGACACACAACTCACGTAAAGCCACACTACCATTCAAAATTGTGGGCTCCTCAAAGGACTCTCTGCTAGGCGCACAGGCGTGCAAAATCCTCCACCTCGTTCGGCATGTACACTCTCTCTCCAGAAGGCATGTCCAATTTCCCAGATGCAGACTTTAGGGCGCAGCTCAACTCAATCCTCACGCACAACCAGGATGTTTTCGAGGGCATGGGCACACTGCCCTACACGTACAAAATCCGGCTTAAACAGGATGCCACCCCAGTAGTTCACGCACCTCGCAGCGCCCCAGCACCCCTCAAGGACCGCCTCAAGCAGCAGCTGCAGGACCTTCAGGACCAAGGAGTGCTTTCCCGGGTAACGGAGCCGAGTCATGGGTCAGCTCCATGGTGTGCGTCAAGAAGCCTTCCGGCGAGCTCCGGATCTGTATAGACCCGAAAGACTTAAATCGCAACATAATGAGGGAACACTACCCCATACCCAAACGTGAGGAGATCACATGCGAGATGGCTCGGGCAAAAATATTCACCAAGCTTGATGCCTCAAAGGGCTTCTGGCAGATTCAATTGGATCAGTCCAGGAGGAAGCTGTGCACTTTCAACTTGTCTACACCCTGGGTAAGGACCTCATCATAGCAGATGCTCTGTCCAGGCCAGTCAACACACCGTCCAACCCTGAGGGGTTCGTTTGCCAAGTCGACGCACATGTAGCCTTCACTTCTACCAATCTGCCGGCCACTGATGCACGCCTGGCCCACATTCAACGTGAGACTGCGGCCGACCCCCTTCTGCAACGTGTGATGCGCCACATGGCGGACGGGTGGCTCAAGGGACAATGCCCACAGTTTTACAATGTTCGGGATGACTTAGCAGCCGTTGATGGTGTCCTCCTGAAGCTGGACCGCATCGTGATCCCACACAGCATGCACCGGCTTGTTTTTGAACAACTACACGAAGGCCATCTCGGCGTTGAGAAGTGCCGGCGGAGAGCCCGAGAGGCTGTGTACTGGCCGGGAATACGTGAGGACATTGCTAACACTGTGCTCAATTGCCCCACCTGTCAGTGGTTTCAGCCGGCACAACCCCATGAGACCCTTCAGCCCCATGAGTTGGTCATGTCCCCCTGGTCGAAGGTGGGCGCGGACCTGTTCCATGCGCTCTGCAGGGACTACATTATCATCATCAACTACTTTTCCAGCTATCCAGAGGTTATATGCCTGCACGACACCACGTCATCGGCTGTCATCCGGGCCTGCAAAGAGACCTTTGCTCGCCACGGCATTCCGCTCACCGTGATGTCAGACAATGGCCGCTGCTTTGCGAGTCAGGAATGGTCTTCCTTCGCCAGCTCATACAACTTCACACACGTGACGTCCAGTCCTCTGCATCCTCAGTCGAATGGCAAAGCAGAAAAGGGCGTCCATATCGTTAAAAGGCTCCTGTGCAAGGCTGATGATTCTTTGGATCTGACTTCTGCCTCGCCTTGCTGGCCTATCGCTCGGCCCTACTGTCCACGGGTCTATCACCGGCCCAGCTGCTTATGGGTCGCACCCTCAGGACCACTGTGCCATCCATTCACGTCCCAGACCTCGACCATGCTCCGGTACTTGGGCGGATGCAGCAACAGCGTGAGTAACAAAAGGCGACACATGATGCTCGGGCGACTGATCTTCCTGCCCTGGCGCCTGGAGATAATGTCCGCATACACCTTCCGGAGGGCGGCTGGTCGACAACCGCTGAGGTCCTCCGACAGCTGGCTCCCCGCTCGTTCCTGGTTCGTCTGCCTGATAGCGCTATTCGCCGCCGCAATCGGCGTGCCCTTCGTCAGTTTCTGCGCGCGCGCTACGTGATCATGCACCAGTGCCACGCCCTCCTGTTGTCCCTGCAATGGACTTTGTCGACCTTCCGGACACCCTGCATCCTCCTCACTCGACCATGGCCCGGCCCGTTCCTCAGCCGGTGGATCCTGACCCACCCTTGAGGCGGTCAACCTGAATTCGCCGCCCACATGAGAGGCTTAATTTATGAACCTTTTCATATTGGACTCACTGACTTGTTCTGACATACTGTTTCAGACTTTTTGCCATACTGTTTAGGATTTTGACTTTTTGCCATACTGTTTAAGATTTTGTTATTGTTTGTTAATTACATTGGTTTCGTTCTTGGCGTAACATAGTTAGTTTCTGCACCTGGCACCTTCCTGTGTATATAGTATAGCCACATGATCATATTGTTGTAAATATTGCACACACATGATTAAATGCACTCACCACACTTCTTTATTTATTATCATGTAGGCACATATTCTTTGCGAAAAGGGGGGATGTCATGATATTTAGATCAGCATAGCATGGTGCAATCAAACACACACTGATGGACATGCAGTAGGACCAACCAACACACACACAACATCGCAGCCAATCACCAGTGAGAGCACACGCACTATAAAAACAGGGGACACTACACTTCCCGCTCATTCCAGCAGCAGCCAGCTCAGAGCACCGAGCTCAGAGCCTGCCACTCAGACATTCACCATGTGCTGAGTGCCTCACCCAGATAGTAATAGGACAGCGTCCACAGATTAGCTGGTAATGCACGTACCCAAGTTAGCAGTGTGCTGTTATAGTTAAGTAGTAAATAAAATTGAGTTACACCATCTCCAGCCGTGTTGGATCGTTTGTACATCAGAACACCCAACACGACAGACTCGACACGTTAACTCTGTTTTTCTCTTCACAGATGTTGCCAGACCTGCCTAGTTTTTGCAGCATTTTCTGTTTTTATTTGTAAGAAATTTATTTTGCATAAGGTGTCAGCTTACCTTATTTGCATATTGTCAAATGTAAAATCGACTGTGAACCAGTGCAATTAAGCAGTAATTTTGTACATAATTTAAACATAGCTGCATTAAAAATATCCCTTGATATACTTAGGAGTGTTAAATTGGTAAAGTTTGATTAATAAAACTGAAATGGGTTTATCACAACAAATAATTACTTTAAATCGCAGTGTCAATCCACAAATTGTGAATAACCTTATTGAAAATTACTGAAAATATCTTTGGAAAGCTATACATAACCTATACATGGCCCTGGAAAAAAATATTAATTTTGCTTCCAATTTTCACCCCTCTATCACCTTCACCATCTCTGACACAGCCCTTCCTTTCCTTGACCTTTCTATTGAAATTTTTGGGGATAGGGGGCGGGATTCTCTCAGCCCGGGCCGGGCCGGTGAATCCTTGCGACCGGCGCGAATTGCACCATGCCGCCCCGAAGCCGGCACGCAGTTCTCCGCAGAGCGGAGAATTGCCGCCATTGGCGCCGGCGTGGTTGGCACGGCGCCGGTCGGAGGCCGCTTTATGGGGCCAGCCCACAAATTCTCATCCCAGGATGGGCCAAGCGGCCGTCGTGGAAACATTGAGTCCCGCCGACGCCGCCCATACCTGCTCTCAGCCGGCGGGAACTCGGCGATGAAGGGTCGGGGGGTGGCCTGTGGGGGGAGAGGGGTGTCCGACCCCGGGTTGGGGGGCTATGTGGCCTGGCCCGCGATCAGGGCCCACCAATCGGCGGGCCGGCCTCTCTGGCTGGGGGCCTCCTTTCTTACGCCAGCCCCGACGCAACATGGCGCAGGACTACAGGGACGGCACGTTGAAGGAGGCCACTGCGCATACACGCAATGGCACTTGTGCCACTGCACATGTGCGCATTGGCGCCGGCGCCACTGCGTATGCGCGGATCCCACGGCACCCAGTTCGGCAGCTGGAGTGGCGTGAACTAGAATTAGTCCTTGGCTCGGCCCGTTCATGCGACAGCGTTTACGACGGTGTGGGCATTCTGCCGCTGGATTAGAGAATCCCGCCCAGGCTGTCCACTAATATCCATTACAAACCTACCGACTCCCGCAGCTACCTCAACTACAGCTCTACACACCCCACATTCTGTAAGGATGCCATCCCATTCTTCCAGTTCCTCCGTCTCCGTCCTATCTTTTCTGATGATGCCACTTCCCAGAACGGTGCTGCTGAAATCTTTTCATTCTTCCTCAACATGGCTTCCCTTGCACTGTGGTCGACGGAGCTCTAAACCGTGTCCGACCCATCCCCGCACCTCTGCCCTCATCCCCTCTCCTCACTCCCTGAACCTGGATAGGGTTCCCCCTTGTCCTCACTTTTCACCCCACCAGCCTCCACATTCAAAGAATCATCCTTCGCCAGTTCCAATAACTCCAGCATGATTCCACCATCTAATATATCTTCCTCTCATTCCCCTTGTCAGCATTTTGCAGGGACTGTTCCCTCCAGGATACCCTGATCCACTCCTCCACCACCCCCAACACCTCATCCTCTTCCCATGGCACCTTCCGCTGCAATCGTAGAACGTGTAACACCTGCCCCTTTACCTCCTCCCTGCTCACCATCTCAGGCCCTGAACACTCTTTTCAAGTGAGGCAGTGCTTCACGTGCACCTCCTCCAATCTAGTCTCTTGCATTCGCTGCTCCCAATGTGGTCTATTCTACATTGGAGCGACTAAACGCAGACTGGGCACTGCTTTGCAGAAAACCTCAGGTCCGTCCGCAAGCAGGACCCAGACCTTCCTGTTGCTTGCCATTTCAATTCACCGTCCTGCCTTCACGTCCACCTGTCTGTCCTTGTTCTGCTGCAACGTCCCAGTGAAGAGCGACAGCACCTCATCCTCCAATTAGGCACGTTTCAGCCTTCTGGATTTAACACTGAGCTCAACAATTTCAGACTGTGAACTCTCTCCCCACCTTTACCCCATTTGTATTTCTATCAATTTATTTTAATTTTAATTTCTTCCATTGATCTGTTTTCCCTCACCATTGTTCCCCCCTCCTCCCCCACTCCTCTTGGGCCAACTGTTCCTAGTTGCCGTTTGACACTCTGCTCACCTTTGTTCTGTCGTGCGCACATACTAATCTCTTTATGTGCCACTATCAGCATTCTTCTGAGCCTTAAGGGGAGCACGGTAGCATAGTGGTTAGCACAATCACTTCACAGCTCCAGGGTCCCAGGTTCGATTCCCGGCTTGAGTCACAGTCTGTGCGGAGTCTGCACATTCTCCCCATGTATGCGTAGGTTTCCTCCGGGTGCTCCGGTTTCTTCCCACAGTCCAAAGATGCGCAGGTTAGGTGGATTGGCCATGCTAAATTGCCCCGAGTGTCCAAAATTGCCTTAGTGTTGGGTGGGGTTACTGGGTTATGGGGATAGGGTGGAGGTGTGGGCTTGGGTAGGGTGCTTTTTCCAAGGGCCGGTGCAGACTCGATGGGCCGAGTGGCCTCCTTCTGCACTGTAAATTCTATGATTCTTAATCACCCCATTTACATTCCTTTTATCTTCTGTCCTCAACATCTTTGTCTATCTCCACCTATCGCTGGCCCCCTATTCAGGCTACCGCTCCACCCCTCCCCCACTACAGTATACATTTGATCCCATTTCCAGTTCGCTCCAGCTCTGACCAAAGAGTCATCCAGACTCGAAACGTTAGCTCCCTTCTCTCTCAACATATGCTGTCAGACCTGCTGAGTTTGTCCAGTATTTTCTGTTTTCAAAACAATTTATTCGTCTGATTGGTGTACAATAATGAGTTTCTTAGCAAATGATCATATTTCAAAGATTTTATCATGTGTCGATCATTGAATCTATAAATGCACCTGAGTTGTGAGAGAAGCAATGAGTGTAAATTACTACACTCCAAGGGCTTGGCCAGATTTGTGGGTGGGTGCAGCATCTCACTTGATGATTTTTAGGTGGTGCGGAAGACTGAAAAAACTCAATTTTTACTGGGCATCAGTTGTGCTTGTAATTCCTCGCTCTTCCGCCATGGGCCAGCCAATTGCAGCAAATCATTGTACCTTGCAGAATCTCCAGGCCAATGAGTTGGTCGCCGTTGAGAATTCTAAAGGGTTTCAATGCTGGGTGCTGTGAACAAATTGAAGCACGTTACGATTGTTTCAATGATTTTATGAAGACTGACAAATGTTTTACAGACATAAACATTAAATTATCCTGTGTATAATGACAGCAAGCATCTTTCTAGTGCTGTTTCGCAGGAGGACTATGAGGAAAAATTGAGCCACATTTTAAAAATTATTTTCATATAATTTCATAGAATTTACAGTGCAGAAGGAGGCCATTCGGCCCATCGAGTTTGCATCGGCTCTTTGAAAGAGCACCCCTCCACCCTATCCCCATAACCCAGTAACCCCACCCAACACTAAGGGCAATTTTGGACACTAAGGGCAAGTTAGCACGGCCAATCCACCTAACCTGCACATCTTTGGACTGTGGGAGGAAACCGGAGCACCCGGAGGAAACCCATGCACACATGGGGAGTACGTGCAGACTCCGCACAGACAGTGACCAAGCCGGGAATCGAACCTGGGACCCTGGAGCTGTGAAGCAATTGTGCTAACCACTATGCTACCATGCTGCCCCACTTTTATTCATTTACAAGATGTGGATGTCGCTGGTTCGGCCAATATTTATTGTCCATCCCTAGTTACCCGTTAGAAGGTGGCGGTGAGTTGCCTTCTTGAACCACTGCAGTCTTTGAAGTGAATGTACATCCTCTGTGCTGTTAGCGAGGAAGTTCCAAGATTTTGACCCAGCAACAGTGAAGGAACGGCGATATATTTCCAAGTAAGGGTTGTGAGTTACTTGGAGGGAAACCTCCAGGCGGTGGGGTTCCCAGGTATCTGCTGCTCTTGTTCTTCTAGATAGTAGTGGTTGTGGATTTGCAAGGTACTGTCTAAGGAACGTTTGTGAGTTACTGTAGTGCATCTTGCAGACGGTATACACGGCTGCCATTATTCAGCGGTGGTGGAGGGTTTGAGTGTTTGTGCAAGGAGGAGCAAGCAAGCAATCGACATCAAGGAGATATTAGGACAGGTAACCAAAAGATCTTGATCAAAGAGTTAGGGATGAAGACCATCTTAAAGGAGGAGAGTGTTGTAAAATGTAACAAAGGATCACAGCACGCATCACTAGAAGGGAAGTGTGTCATGTGATTCAGTCTTTGTTTCACTTTTGCTTTTGAACAAAGCACACACAACTCTGTTGCAGATGTCTTCAACCTTTCTACCTATGTATAGATGATCTTATGTACCTAGTCTAAATAAATAAACCTACAACCCTTGTGCATGATTGGTGCCTTTATCATTAAAACAACATGGCAGAGAGAGAGGGCAAGAGACAAAGAGGTACCAAAAGGAAACTTAGAGCCCAAAGTTGAAAGCATCGCCACCAATGGCAGAGTGATTAAAATCAGGGACGCACTAGAGGTCAAAATTGGAGGAGAGCAGAGCTCCTGGATGGTTGTAGGAATGGAGACATTTATAAAGATAGGAAGGGGTAAGAGCATGGAAGAATTTTAAAAATCAAAGAGAGAATTTTAGCATTGAATTAGGATCAGAACATTTATTTCTTGTGCCTTTTCTGGCCCTTAACAGTAAATCACAGATATTTATGAAGCAAAAACAGAACCAGCTTCAAGTAGAAATGCTGTAATCCCATTCCCTGTGTAAATATAAATATAAGGAAGATGATTTTCTCGATGCGTCATGTGTAACAAAATCATAACTCTGCTTATAAAGAGATAAGTATATGATTTCATTACACATGGCATATTGGGAACTGCCATTCGTTATATGCATTTCAGCAGTTTTAAAATCACCAAGATTCGATTAAAATTACAGACATAAAGCACAGAAACAGGACATTTGGCCCAACTAGTGCTATCTCTGCACTTGAGCCTCCTTTCATCCTTCTTATTGAATTCTGTCAGATAACCTTCTATTCCTTTTTGCCTCATGCATTTTTCAAACTTCCCATTAAATACAGTTATGCAATTAGCTTTCACTGTGGTAGCAAGCCCCACATTTTCAAGCTGTATCGGGATTAACTTGCAGAAACAAATGAGGGAAAAAGCCCAGTGAAAGAGGAAAGAAAGAAGAGGGTAAAACATAACTGCCCTGAGATTCCAAGAAATGGTTGGTTTCAGCAAGTTCCCTCATTTTCTGAATTTGCCATGATTCCCACTTAAAGATGTGGAGCGAGATCAAGGACATTTTTCCCAGAGATTTTGGTCTCCGAACAGTGAAGGCAATTCTCCTAAAGAATGACACAGGCCCGATCTCTACGCCCTGCAGTTAAGATTAGGAATCACGATCGGGTGGAGAATCCTGTGGCAGGGCAAAATCAGGTCCTTCCTGTGAGGTGAGAGAGGTGACGGTCAGGGGGGCTTGTGCAGGGCTGCAGGGACCTCCATGGAATGGGGCTCATTTGGATGCTCTCCCCATCTGCAAGCTTTAAAACCATTAAACAGTCACTCAGTATGTAAAAGTTAAAGTTGTCCCATAACAAAGTGAAAATGTTCTCATCTGTACCCCTATAATATTTAAACAGTTGCTTATTATCTCATGAATATGCATCCTTCTTAATAAAGTCAAAGTTATCTTATCTGCACTCCTAAACTCATTAAACAATATATCAGTATGTAAGACATAATGTTTTCTCATAATAAAGTGAAAGTGATCCCATCTGTACCCCTAAACCCTTTAAAACGTCTGTCAGTATGCCAAGTTTAAAGGTCTGTGAGGTTAACATGAAAGTAATGCCTTTAAAGTGGTGGAAACCTTGAAATAGGTTTGAAGTATTGAAGGCAGTGCATATGGCTGGCAGGCTGAATGCTTTGAACTGGATTGTTTACATTGACATTCACAGTCCATTGCCTGATTAAAATAATGTGATTGACAGTTGGCTGGAACTTCAAAACAATGAATCAGATGGTTTATTTTTATAGCTCTGCAAGGATCCACTAAGTCAGGGTTGCAATTGTTTCTATTAATCTCAATTTATTTTATGAGTCTGCCTCTTTGTACTCAAGTGCTTCCCAGAAAGTGAAGGGGCAGCCCCCACATTTGTTCTTTCCTCAGACTCATTATTGCTGTTGGAGAAACATCTGCTACCCTGGCTTAATGGAAACTGTGATTTCAGCCTTCATTGATCATCGAGTCCAAAAATAAATGACGGCAGAATTTCAGCAGATTGAGCAAACTGGCAGGTTTCTGCTTGACTACTGACAGAATCTGGGGCGAAATTCTCCATTATCGGCGGAAAGTCCGCCGATCGGCGCAAAAAACGGCGCAAATCCCACTTGCGTCACGTCATAAAAATGGGCCGATAGTCTGCGGCCCGAAATGGGCTAGCAGCGACATAACGGGATCCGCGCTTGCGCAGTGGTTCATGCCGTGCAGCGTCATACGCGCTGCACGGCGTGACGGCTCATAAGGCCGCGCAGCTCCCCCCACCCGACCGGAACAGCCGACCGCAACACCCGACTTGATGGCTGGCCGTCGCTCAGCCCCGAGGTTCGAGTCACGCGATGTGGAGGCGCTCCTGGACGTGGTGGAGCAGAGGAGGGACGCCCTGTATCCCGGGCACGGCCGCAGAGTTGCCCCACGCCACAGCCGGCGTCTGTGGAGGGAGGTGGCAGAGGCCGTCACCGCTGTGGCCCTAACACCACGGACAGGCACCCAGTGCCACAACAAGGTGAACGACCTCGTCAGAGCAGGCAGGGTGAGCCTCCCCCATATCCCCCATATCCCCCCCTCCCCATATCCCCCCTCCCCCATATCCCCCCTCCCCCATATCCCCCCCTCCCCCATATCTCCCCTCCCCCACATCCCCCATATCCCCCCTCCCCCATATCCCCCCATATCCCCCCTCCCCATATCCCCCATATCCCCCCTCCCCCATATCCCCCCTCCCCCATATCCCCCCTCCCCCATATCCCCCCTCCCCCATATCCCCCATATCTCCCCTCCCCCATATCCCCCTCCCCATATCCCCCCTCCCTCATATCCCCCATATCCCCCCCTCCCCCATATCCCCCCTCCCCCATATCCCCCCCTCCCCCATATCCCCCCTCCCCATATCCCCCCTCCCCCATATCCCCCCTCCCCCATATCCCCCATATCCCCCCCCATATCCCCCCTCCCCCATATCCCCCATATCCCCCCTCCCCCATATCCCCCCTCCCACATATCCCCCCCTCCCCCATATCCCCCATATCCCTAAGTGAATCCAGCCCTAACCTTAACCTCTGCAATGCACGCGCAACCGATGGCGTGCATTCATATACCTGCCTAACACTGTTGCCTTTTACCCCTGCCACCACCCCCCCCCCCCACAGGAGAAGCACGCACACAACAATAGGGAGCATGTGAGGACTGGAGGAGGGCCCGCTGATGAGAGGCCACTGACCGTACACGAGGAAAGGGCCCTGGAACTGGCTGGCGGACCTGAGGACCGGGAGGTTGCTGATGCAGAGGTCGGGGCCCCACGAGCAAGTGAGCCACCAACAGCCCGTCCCCATATCCCCCCTCCCCTATATCCCCCTCCCCGTATCACCTGATCACTGCCTGATGTCTAACCATGCATGCTTCATTGTGTATCGCAGGACCAAACGTCCAAGCACCCATCCCCGCAGATGCAGACCGCCCGCAGGATGCCCCTCGGAGACCACAGGAGACGGAGAGACCCGCACCCTCCAGCATGCGACGCCCGCAGGATGCCCCTCGGAGACCACAGGAGACGGAGAGACCCGCACCCTCCAGCATGCGACGCCCGCAGGATGCCCCTCGGAGACCACAGGAGACGGAGAGACCCGCACCCTCCAGCATGCGACGCCCGCAGGATGCCCCTCGGAGACCACAGGAGACGGAGAGACCCGCACCCTCCAGCATGCGACGCCCGCAGGATGCCCCTCGGAGACCACAGGTAGAACCCTCAAGAGTATTGAAAGTCAAAGAGATCTAGGAGTACAGGTCCACAGATCACTGAAAGGGGCTACACAGGTGGAGAAGGTAGTCAAGAAGGCATACGGCATGCTTGCCTTCATTGGCCGGGGCATTGAGTATAAGAATTGGCAAGTCATGTTGCAGCTGTATAGAACCTTAGTTAGGCCACACTTGGAGTATAGTGTTCAATTCTGGTCGCCACACTACCAGAAGGATGTGGAGGCTTTAGAGAGGGTGCAGAAGAGATTTACCAGAATGTTGCCTGGTATGGAGGGCATAAGCTATGAGGAGCGATTGAATAAACTTGGTTTGTTCTCACTGGAACGAAGGAGGTTGAGGGGCGACCTGATAGAGGTATACAAAATTATGAGGGGCATAGACAGAGTGGATGGTCAGAGGCTTTTCCCCAGGGTAGAGGGGTCAATTACTAGGGGGCATAGGTTTAAGGAGAGAGGGGCAAAGTTTAGAGTAGATGTACGAGGCAAGTTTTTTACGCAGAGGGTAGTGGGTGCCTGGAACTCACTACCGGAGGAGGTAGTGGAGGCAGGGACGATAGGGACATTTAAGGGGCATCTTGACAAATATATGAATAGGATGGGAATAGAAGGATACGGACCCAGGAAGGGTAGAAGATTGTAGCTTAGTCGGGCAGTATGGTCGGCACGGGCTTGGAGGGCCGAAGGGCCTGTTCCTGTGCTGTACATTTCTTTGTTCTTTGTTCTTTGTTCTTTGAGACGGAGAGACCCGCACCCTCCAGCATGCGACGCCCGCAGGATGCCCCTCGGAGACCACGGGAGACGGAGAGACCCGCACCCTCCAGCATGCGACGCCCGCAGGATGCCCCTCGCACACCACGGGAGACGGAGAGACCTGGAGCAACAGGGAGACGACACCCCCGTCACGTGCGGGAGCGACCACCCAGCGATGAGGGGGATAGCCACAGGCCCCCGTCACATCCGAGCCAGGACACCACTACCCAGGACACCACTACCCAGGACACCCCTACCCGGGACACCACTACCCAGGACACCCCTACCCGGGACACCACTACCCAGGCCACCCCTACCCGGGACACCACTACCCGGGACAGCACTACCCGGGACAGCACTACCCGGGACAGCACTACCCAGGACACCCCTACCCGGGAAGACGAAATACCGGACAGTGACTCAGAGTGGATGGGTGGAGACGAACCCCCACCCCAAAGTGCCATGGACTCAGAGTGGGACGAAGAGCACGACACAACGCCACTGCTGTCACCAACACCCTCCACCATCGCAGAAACACTCACCACGGTTGGGCACTTTAGTGATGAGGCGTCTGGTACACTCACTGGTGCGCACAACACAGCCGTCCCGGTACAGCAGGTAGAGGTAGGAGCAGCAGAGGGACCGGGCGGTCGGAGGGCAGCCCAGGCCAAGCGAACATCTGCCGCCCAGATGGATCCCGGGTTCCTGCAGTTACCACACCCACACATAGATCCGATGCAACCACCGACACGGAGACGAGCGAATAGGGTGACGGGTGGCTTGCGGCGGCTGCGGTCGCAGGTGGAGGAGTCCACCCGCGTCCAGGAGCTGGGAGTGGTCCCGGTCATGCGTGCCACCCAGGCTGACACCGAACGGGTGGCGTCCGCGGTGGAGGCAATGGGTGCGACGGTGTCAGACATGGGGAACGGTTTGCGAGGCCTGGGGCCTTCCGTGCAGGCGGCGTCTGTGGCCCAGGAAATGGCTGCCCTCTCACAGGAGGGCATGAGCCAGTGCCAGCGCCAGATGGCAGAGGCGCTCAACGCCATAGCCCAGTCTCAGCAGGCCATGGCCCAGTCTCAGCAGGCCATGGCCCAGTCTCAGCAGGCCATAGCCCAGTCTCTGCAGGCCATGGCCCAGTCTCTGCAGGCCATGGCCCAGTCTCAGCAGGCCATCGCTGAGGGCATCGGCGCCAGTGGCCATGTGCGAGCTGGCGTCGCACTGTCGCAGACAGGGTTCGACAACCCCCTGGGCTCCATGGCTGCAAACCTGCAGACCCCTGTCGATACCAGCACGGGCCTCCAGGACTGGCAGCGCCAGATGTCGGGGGCGCGTCGGATGGCCAGTCCGTTCGCATCCCCCACCCATGTAGAGGCCTGGGGGCCATCGGGCACCCCGAGGGAGGAGGAGGTGGTGTGGTCCGTCCCGGCTCCCTCTGTAGGGGAGGTCCCGGTACACCGCGACACCTCGGACTCCCCCCCTTCCGTCCCAGGTGCATCGGGTGGGCAACGGGCAGGACAGGCTGGCAGCTCGCCATCCCAGTCGCCCGGGCCGCAGCCTGGCCCATCTAGGCCAGGACGCCCCAGGAAACGGCCGCCAAAGGGATCCAGTGTCAGAGGGCAGGAATCACAGGAGTCCACCTCCAGTTCTGCTGTACCGTCTGGGGAACCACGTAGACGTAGTCAAAGGGCCCGTAAGGCCAAACAATTAGACACTGAGTAAGTTGGCACGGGTGCAGGGCACAGATGAGTTTTAGGGGCTAGGGCACGTGCATGAACTCCTTTGGTTATTAAAGTCAATGTTACACCTACCGAAGCTGCCTTTGTGCTCTGTCCAAAGTGTGCGGGCGTGTCATGTACGTTGAGCGCAAGTGTGTGTGTGACGGGTGGTCTTACCTCAGCCCCAGGTGAGTCTGCCCCCTTCCCCCTGGGCTGCCATCAACATCCCCCGGGCAGAGGACGGGACCGTGCGCTGCAGTGTCACAGCCGCATGCAGGGATGGTCCGGGTGGATGGTGGTACTGTGGCCATGGGTCAGACATAGTCCAACGATGTAGAGCCAGGAGCTCATCGGAGGCGGGTTGTCATCATTCTCCATGGCCTGCGATAGACACGCGTCCACCCGCAACTGGGTGAGCCCGGCCCGTTGTGCCGTCGGTGGATCGGCAATTGGGGGTGGGGGGGTGGTGTGCATGCGGGTAGGGTGTGTGGGGTTGGGGAGGGGGGTGAGGGTGCTGGGTGGGTGGATGGGTGGGGGGTGTGGGTGGTCGGCTGTTGTCATGGTGTGCGGTCTGTGGCCATGCTACCCGATTCCCACGCCCATCTAGTCAGTGAAGCGGGCGTCTATCAGTCTGTCCCGTGCCCGCTGGGCCAGCCGGTAACGGTGGACAGCCACCCGCCTGTGTCTACCCCGTCTGCCCTGACCATTGCCCCCATCCCCCTCATCTGGGGAGGACTGGGCCTCTTCCTGCTGCTCCTCCACTCCGCCCTCCTCTGCCTGCGGCACATCGCCCCTCTGCTGGGCTATGTTGTGCAGGACGCAGCACACCACAATGATGCGGCCGACCCTATCTGACCGATACTGGAGGGCGCCCCCAGAGAGGTCCAGGCACCTGAAACGCATCTTCAGCACGCCAAAGCACCTCTCGATCACTCCCCTTGTCGCTACATGGGCATCATTGTAGCGGTTCTCCGCCTCATTGCGTGGCCTCCGTATAGGCGTCATCAGCCACGATCGCAATGGGTAGCCCCTGTCGCCCAACAACCAGCCCCTCAGCCGGGGATGGCATCCCTCGTACATGCCGGGGATGGATGACCGCGACAACACGAATGAGTCGTGTACACTGCCTGGGTGACGGGCGCAGACATGCAGGATCATCATGCGGTGGTCGCAGACCACCTGTACGTTGATTGAATAGGTCCCCTTCCTATTAGTGAACACGGCCCTGTTCTCTGCAGGTGGCCGCACGGCGACGTGCATCCCATCGATCGCGCCCTGGACCATGGGGAACCCGGCAACGGCAGAGAAGCCCACGGCCCGGGCATCTTGGCTGGCCCGGTCCACGGGGAAGCGGATGTAGCGGTGCGCCATGGCATAAAGGGCATCTGTCACTGCCCGGATGCACCGATGCACCGATGTCTGCGATATGCCGGACAGGTCCCCACTCGGTGCCTGGAATGACCCCGTTGCATAAAAGTTCAGGGCCACCGTAACCTTGACGGACACGTGGAGAGGGTGTCCCCCGCCAGTGCCACGCGGTGACAGGTGTGCCAGCAGGTGGCAGATGTGTGCCACGGTTTCCCGGCTCATCCGGAGTCTCCTCCTGCATTCTCGGTCCGTGAGGTCCTGGTATGACTGCCGGGGCCGGTACACACGGGGCGCCCTCGGGTGCCTCCGTTGCCGTGGGGCCGCGACGTCCTCCTCCCCCTCCTCGTCCTGTCGGTCAGGTGTCCCTCCAGCCTGGGCGGCTGCCGCCTGCCCCTCTGCGGCAGCCTGCGCCGCCTCTCTGGCGCGCTCCTCCTCCTCCTCCTCATCCAGGGCAACATAGACATGAGCGGCTGCCACCACGGCGGCCAACATCGCTGGATGGTCTGAAAACATGACGGCCTGGTGGGGGGGAGGGGAACGACGACATGTCATCATTGCCCATATCCCCTCCTCCCCCCAGCCAGGTGGCATGGACCGCATGGGTCCAACTGTTGGAGGCTGGCACCTGGCCAGGTGGACCAACTCATTTGCCCTCCCATCACCCACCCCGGCACGGACCCCCTCCCCAACCCCCAACCTCCACCCCGGCACGGGCCCCCCCCCAACCTCCACCCCAGCACGGACCCCCCCCCAACCTCCACCCCGGCACGGACCCCCTCCCCAACCTCCACCCCAGCACGGACTCCCCCCCCAACCTCCACCCCGGCACGGACCCCCTCCCCAACCCCCAACCTCCACCCCAGCACGGAAATCCCCTAACCCCCAAACTCCTCCCCAGCACGGATCCCCCCTCCCAACCTCCACCCCAGCACGGACCCCCCCCCAAACTCCACCCCAGCACAGACCCCCCCTCAACCCCCAACCTCCACCCCAGCACGGACCCCCCCCCCCAACCTCCACCCCGGCACGGACCCCCCCTCCCAACCTCCACCCCGGCACGGACCCCCTCCCCAACCCCCAACCTCCACCCCAGCACGGACCCCCCCCAACCTCCACCCAGCACGGACCCCCCCCCCAACCTCCACCCCAGCACTGACCCCCCCCCAACCCCCAACCTCCACCCCGGCACGGGCCCCCTCCCCAACCTCCAACCCGGCACGGACCCCCTCCCCAACCTCCACCCCAGCACGGACCCCCCCCCCAACCTCCACCCCGGCACGGACCCCCTCCCCAACCTCCACCCCAGCACGGACCCCCCCTAACCCCCAACCTCCACCCCAGCACGGACCCCCCCTCCCAACCTCCACCCCGGCACGGACCCCCCCCCAACCTCCACCCCAGCACGGACCCCCCACCAACCCCCAACCTCCACCCCAGCACGGACCCCCCCCCAACCTCCACCCCGGCACGGACCCCCCCCCCCCAACCTCCACCCCGGCACGGACCCCCTCCCCAACCTCCACCCCAGCACGGACCCCCCCCAACCCCCAACCTCCACCCCGGCACGGACCCCCCTCCCAACCTCCACCCCGGCACGGACCCCCTCCCCAACCCCCAACCTCCACCCCGGCATGGACCCCCCCCCAACCTCCACCCCGGCACGGACCCCCTCCCCAACCTCCACCCTGGCACGGACCCCCTCCCCAACCTCCACCCCGGCACGGACCCCCTCCCCAACCTCCACCCCAGCACGGACCCCCCCCCAACCTCCACCCCGGCCCGGACCCCCTCCCCAACCTCCACCCCAGCACGGACCCCCCCCCAACCTCCACCCCGGCACGGACCCCCTCCCCAACCTCCACCCCAGCACGGACTCCCCCCCCAACCTCCACCCCGGCACGGACCCCCTCCCCAACCCCCAACCTCCACCCCAGCACGGAAATCCCCTAACCCCCAACCTCCTCCCCAGCACGGATCCCCCCTCCCAACCTCCACCCCAGCACGGACCCCCCCCCAAACTCCACCCCAGCACAGACCCCCCCTCAACCCCCAACCTCCACCCCAGCACGGACCCCCCCCCCCAACCTCCACCCCGGCACGGACCCCCCCTCCCAACCTCCACCCCGGCACGGACCCCCTCCCCAACCCCCAACCTCCACCCCAGCACGGACCCCCCCCAACCTCCACCCAGCACGGACCCCCCCCCAACCTCCACCCCAGCACTGACCCCCCCCCAACCCCCAACCTCCACCCCGGCACGGGCCCCCTCCCAAACCTCCACCCCGGCACGGACCCCCTCCCCAACCTCCACCCCAGCACGGACCCCCCCCCCAACCTCCACCCCGGCACGGACCCCCTCCCCAACCTCCACCCCAGCACGGACCCCCCCTAACCCCCAACCTCCACCCCAGCACGGACCCCCCCTCCCAACCTCCACCCCGGCACGGACCCCCCCCCAACCTCCACCCCAGCACGGACCCCCCACCAACCCCCAACCTCCACCCCAGCACGGACCCCCCCCCAACCTCCACCCCGGCACGGACCCCCCCCCCAACCTCCACCCCGGCACGGACCCCCTCCCCAACCTCCACCCCAGCACGGACCCCCCCAACCCCCAACCTCCACCCCGGCACGGACCCCCCTCCCAACCTCCACCCCGGCACGGACCCCCTCCCCAACCCCCAACCTCCACCCCGGCATGGACCCCCCCCCAACCTCCACCCCGGCACGGACCCCCTCCCCAACCTCCACCCTGGCACGGACCCCCTCCCCAACCTCCACCCCGGCACGGACCCCCTCCCCAACCTCCACCCCAGCACGGACCCCCCCCCAACCTCCACCCCGGCACGGACCCCCCCCAACCTACACCCCGGCACGGACCCCCTCCCCAACCCCCAACCTCCACCCCAGCACCGACCCCCCCCCCCCCAACCCCCAACCTCCACCCCAGCACGGACCCCCCCCCAACCTCCACCCCGGCATGGACACCCCCCCAACCTCCACCCCGGCACGGACCCCCTCCCCAACCTCCACCCCAGCACGGACCCCCCCCCCAACCTCCACCCCGGCACGGACCCCCCCCCAACCTCCACCCCGGCACGGACCCCCCCAACCCCCAACCTCCACCCCGGCACGGATCCCCTCCCGGCACTCCCCCGGAGCCCAGCCTACTCTAACCACCACCCCCCCCCCCCCCCCCCCCCCGCCGCACACACACACAAGCCGAGACACACCTCTCCTCACGCAATCAGTCTGCGGCCACGCCATTTCCTGCCCAGAGCCAACCCCCCAGGCCGTCACTCACCTCCTCGCTGGTCGGCGTGAGCCTGGAGCACCGGGTCACACCGATGAAAAGGAGGTTTGATTGACGTCGACGTGAACGGTCATCACGTCGACGGGACTTCGGCCCATCCGGAAGGGAGAATATCGGCAGGCCGAAAATCGGCTGCCTTGCGCAGACCCGTGACATTCTCCGCGGCAGCGGCGCCATTAACGCCCCGCCGACTTTTCTCCCTTCGGAGACTTCGGCGGGGGCGGGGGCGGGATTCACGGCGGCCAACGCCATTCTCCGACCCGGCGGGGGGTCGGAGAATGACGCCCCTGAAAGGCCCAGATGTGGATAGAATCAAGACAGAATAATGCACACCAAGGCCACCTTGTTTTGCTTTACCCAAGCACCAACATCAAAATATCAACATGTTGATAAGGGTCCAATAATGGGAGAGAAAACAGGTGATGACAAAAATCATAGGATCATAGAAAGGTTACAACAATGAAAGAGGCCATTCAGCCCTCATCTCCGTGTCGGCTCTCTGTAAGAGCAATTCAGTTAGCTCCACTCCACTGTCTTTTTCCTGCAACCCTGCAATTATTGTTCTTCAGGTAATTATTCAAATTGCTTCTGAAAGCCACAATTGAATCCGCCATCACCACAATCCCAGGAGGTGCAGTCCAGAACTACGGTCGAGACACTAACTGACATGGGTGGGCAGATGGATACAGGATATCGTTTACAATTGAGCTGTTCAAATAATAGCCAGTTAATGATTGGGTTCAATTGACCTCTATATGCTTTGGTGTGTAAAACTGCACAAGAGATGGTAGAGGTATTGTGAACTGCATTGAGTAATGTAACATCACTTTGGGTATGACCAGTGGTTATTTGTGGCATGGTGGTGCAGTGGTTAGCATGGGTGCCTCACTGTGCCGAGGACGCAGGTTCGATCCCGGCGCCGGGTCACTGTCTGTGTGGTGTTTGCACATTCCCCCCACACTTGCGTGCGTCCCCACAACCCAATAGATATGCTGGATTGGCCAGACTAAATTGGCCCTTAATTGGAAAATAAACTCTGTAGATTATACATCTGTGCTCTGGTGATGCTGTTGCGCTTTGATACCACTCCTCAGACATTAGCATGTGTCAAATCCTCCTTATGCTAAATAAAACCACTGTCACCAATCAGGGTATCACTTTGAATTATTTTAGAATTTGTGAATGAGGAGCAAGGATCAATTGAGTTTACCCCAAATTCCAATAGTCTGCCCTCTCAGGTGGATGTAAATGATCCCACAGCAGAGTTTCCTGGTGGCGTGGCGTGGCTCCAATCGGAAATCCCATTGACAAATGGTGGGAAGAGAGAATCCCAACACCAGCGAACAGCACGTCACCAAGAAACATGTGGCTGAGGGTCTGGAGAATCCAGCCCAAGATTCATCTTTCCTTTCTCACACCTTTCCCTTCAGGTCAGACCATCATAAAAATCTCAATTCTGATTAAAATTAATTTCCATTCATGATTACTCCCCTCCCTTGTACAGAATCTCTGCAATTCACATCACATCATCTTAACCATTCCGCCAAGTGCAGCAAGCAATTAGGAAGACGAATGGGAGGTTAGTCTTTCTAGAAAGGGAATTCGAGTACAAGGAAGCCTTGCCACAATTGTACAGTGTTTGGTGAGACCACACCTGGAATACTTTGTTCGTTGTTGGTCTCCATAGTTAAGGAAGGACATGGCTGTTTTGGTGGCGGTCGAGTGAAGGTTCACTAGACATGTCTTTGGGATGACAGCGTTATCCTATGATGAGAGTAAATTGGGCCTGGGGTTTATGAGAGGTGAACTCATTGAAGGATACAAGATTCTAAAAGGGTTTGACATGGTAGTCACTGAGAGATTGTTTCTCCTGGCATGGGGAATCTAGGACATAGTGGCACAATCTCAAGATCATTAAGAACAGAGATCAGGGTAGTTAGCACTGCTGCCTCACGGCGCCAAGGTCCCAGGTTCGATCCCGGCTCTGGGTCACAGTCCGTGTGGAGTTTGCACATTTTCCCCGTGTTGGCGTTGGTTTTGCCCCCACAACCCAAAGAGGTGCAGGGTAGGTCTATTGGCCACACTAAATTGCCCCTTAATTGGAAAAAATGAATTGGGTACTCTAAATTTATATTTAAAAAAAAACAGAGGTGAGGAGAATCCTCTTCACTGAAAGGGTTGTGAATGTTTATTCTCTATCCCAGAGGGTTGGGGGTGCTCCATCATTGAGTATATTTGAGATTGGGATGAACAACCTTTGGTCGAGAGCAGGCGGGAAAATGGAATTGAGGCAGAAGATCTGCTGCGATCGTATAACAGAAGCAGGCTCAAGGGGCCAAATGGTCCGCTCCCGCTCCTATTTATGTTCTTATAAGTAATATCTTCCAAGTCATAAAATCCTACAAAGGACATCAACACTTGTAAATCAAGCATTTAATATTTGATGATAACCCAATATTATTGCACTTTAAAATGTAAGAGATGGCCAGCGGCTTATGGATATAACAATAATATGGCAGTCAGTCTGTGATCAACGCTTTGCTTCTGAATTACTGGCTTATTAAAAAATACGACTTGACTATATCACAGAGATAAGAATATTCTTAGCATGCTGTTCAATACTCTTGGCATGATTGTTCAGGGGAAAGAAACACAAAAAGGGAAGTGGAATCCCTTTCCGCTTGAGATGTTTGTCTTTCTTCATTGCTTTGATGGTTACCTCCTGTAAATCCCGCCAGCTTTCATATCTACAACTGATTACTAGGAAGTGGTGAGTTAAGATAGTGAGGGGATCATCTCGAAATGCATAGCCAGCCTCACTTGTGGTATTCCAATTAATTCTGGCAAGGTTGAATAATGAAAGGTTTTTGAACACAACTCGTCATTTTTATTATTTGAGATTCAGCTTTTGGACTCTAAGGCAGGGCAGATTAACTGGAGAATGGTACAACTAATTTATTTGGCTTATGGCCCCGGCGCCACTATGGCTTCAATGAATCTCGCTCGGAAGCTTGAGAAACTTGTTTAATCACTGAACATAGTTGAACACAGTGGTGATCCATAAAGACAGTGGAGATCCATTGGTTTCAAGCAGCCCCTATCTGTCTGGTAGGAATCTAATTATTAGCTAAGAGCAGCACCATGGCAGGATTGTGCTCTTCATTAGCCATTCCAATCAGGTGAGTTCTGAAAGGAGTAACTTGGATAACAAAGGAACTCATGGGTAGAAATGTGCAGACTCCGCACAGGCAGTGACCCAAGTCGGGAATGGAACCTGGACCCTGGTGCTGTGAAGCAACAGTGCTAACCATTGTTGATATGCTCATCCTGAACAGGTAAAGGGAGCCTGATGTGCAGGAAAACGCTTTCACATCAGTGGAGCAATTGAAAAATCTCCGCTTGTTGGCAAATAGTATACAATGCAATAAATCAGCAATGTCAATCATGAAAGTAGCATAGATACAATCTCCATAGGAGCCTAGAGAAACTCTACAAAGGCCCAATTTTAACACATCACAGGTATAGTGCGTGGGGTCAGAGATGGAGGACAATGCAGGCAGTAAGGCCTAATGATGTTTGTGGTATTATCATGCATGAAGGCAATGCAAGGGTTAATAAAATGTATACAGACAGCCACTAGAGGGAGCTAGTCCTACGAGTATATAAGGGATGACGCTGAGTCTTGTGGGTAAGAAGAAGAGACAGACAGAAGGTTAGAGAAGATGGTGGGGCATGGGAGAGAGAGAGCAGTAGAGTAGATTAGTAAGGTTTCGGGAGCGAGAAAGGATCTCTGTTCGAAGGAAGAAAAAAAAATGTGCGAAGAACAATCTCAACCAGGCTCCAGTAGCAACAACCAGCAGTATCACAAAAAGAAATACCCAGCCGAAGCTTCATGAAAGGTGTGCAGACTCCAAAGTCTTTCTGGACATCGGGTAAAGTAGACGTGAACTGGAAAATTTTCAAACAAGAGTTTGAGCAGTATGTCTTAGCCTTAAACCTCGAAGCGGTCAGTGAAAAGCGAAAGATTGCGCTGTTACTAAATTGGGCTGGACCGCTGGCTATAGAATTGTATTACTCATTCCACTTTGAGAATGAAATTGAAAAAATAAATTTGATGTGGTCATTGAAATATTTGATAGCTAATGTGAGCTTAAAAGAAATGAAAAGCTGAGTAAACGACTGCAAAAGCAACAAAAAGTAAGACTGGAAGATTCTCTTAAAATGTCCCATGCGAGTAAAGCGACTAAAAATGGAAGTTCTGAAATGTTGAATCGGCAAAGTAAAATTGTCTTTGCCTCCATTGAAGCTGTGGCGCAGCAAAAAATTAAGCGTGCTGGAATAGAAAACCAGTTTGCTCAAGAGCGCTTGAAAAAAACGCACGCTTTGGAAGTTGGACATTTCGGACATGCGCAGTTAAACCGCGATTCAGATGTTGAATGTTCTGTGCATGTGCGGGACCAGTTCGCACATGAGCACTTTGAAAGAGGACGCGATCTGGAAGTTGACCGTTCTGCGCATGCGCAGAAGATTGCACATGTGCACTTGAAAACAGAGCACACTCCGGACGACGATCGATTTGCGCATGCGTCACGAACATGTTGACGTGCAGACGTTTTGGCCACGGCCACTTAAGAAAAAAATGCCTGGCAATTGGAAAAATGTGTTTGAAGTGCAAAAAACAGAATCATTTTGCCTCGCAATGCAGCACAGGGATGAAATTCAAACCAACAGCTGAAAAAGAAGTCTGCAGCATGAAAAAAGAACATTTTCACAAATCTAAAAATAAAGAGCATAAACTCAACATCGCAGATGATGAAATAGATTTGCAAGATATATTCTATTTGGACGTAATTGAAAGTGTAGACAAAGGTACACAGGAAATTTCAGAAGCTGAGAAAAGAAACCCAATCACAATTGTTCCAAATCTCGATGAATGGACAATTCCAGTGATGCTGAATGCCACATTAATCAAATTCCAGTTTGTCACCGGAACAAGTGAAAATTTCCTTTGCCTCTCCGATTTAAACTGCCTGAGAGTTCCCCCGACAGTTTTTGATCGTCAGAAACGGCTGATCGACTACAGTGGGAATGCGATTGAAACGTTAGGGGTATGTAACCTAGAAGCATGGGTCCACAATCAAAGTCACATCGTGCAATTCGCCATTGTGGACACAAAGCGAGAGTCCATATTGGGAGCGAATGCGTGCATAGCCCAGAACCTCGTGAAACGACTGCAAGTTCCAGACAGCATGAAGGCAGAGGATCGTTGTAACTGTCCATGAGACATAATACTGCAATCATCCAATGAGGACAGTAATCTGATAAATGAACAACCAGAAGAAGAAGACTATGAAGGTCTATCTTGTATATTTGATGAGCAACAAAATGAAAACTATAAAAGTCTATCCACTGTATTTGCCAATAAGGACAACAGTGAAGAAACATAATGAGCAACAAAAAGAAGACTAAGATGACCTATCCACTTTATTTGCAACTAGTGACGAAGTGATCACAAGTTGCATACAAGCTGTGCAGGGCAAAAGCGAGACTGACAGATCTCAGTTGGACTCTACAAAGGCTGACAATCAGAGTGCAACAGTGAACAGATCAATTGAGAGCACAACAATCGTGTACAGCCTACAAGAAAATGACATGTTGGACAAGTTGACTCCAGATGAGAAGAACCAAGAGTTCATGCATACATCTGAACATCCAACAGGAACTGATATCACAAAGCCTGATGAGACATCAGATAATCCAGAGGACAAGGATGGTAAACAAGTTAAAATTGAATCAATCAAGCAGCAAGGAACCGACCCTGAGCACACCAAGAACAGTTATGGTACTACAGTATATACTCAGAAGTACGGCTGTGATGCCAAAGGACAATTAAAGGACACATGGCACTTGAATGACGTCAAAGTGTTGAAACTTGCAGTCACAATTGACAGACCATACAGTATGGAAAGCAGTCCAGATGGCAACAGAGTAAAGGACTGCAGGACAGTATGTGAAACACAGCTACCGGTCGTAGTAACACAGACAAATGAATGTGCAGACAATATAAAATTCACACCGAATGGCACCAATATCAGGAAGAACAGAACAAAAAGAAGTCATGCCAATGAATTTAATGAGTTGGTAGTTGCTCAAAGACCAGAAACCAAACAGGTTTTGAAGGCAAAGGAAACACAAAAGCAATATCACAAGCACAGAAAGTAACCACGTCAGATAACGAACATCGTTCAACCATTCAAACATTTGATGGATTGGACTGATGACTTGTTGGTGCTGCCACACACTACCACAGTGAATGGTTAATGAAATGTATACAGACAGCCAGTGGAGGAAGCTAGTCCTATGAGTATATAAGGGATGACACTGAGCCTTGTGGGTCAGAAGATATAGACAGAGACAGACAGGCAGAAGATGGTGAGGCATGAGAGAGAGAGAGCAGTTATGTACTTGACAGTTCTGCAGTTAGAGATAACATAGTTTGATACAGTAACCTTCTACTTTAGGAATGTGAACAAATGATAGTAAGTAGTGTAAATAACTTTATAGTTTTATTGTTAACAAAGCTTGTTGTTCGTTGTTCAACACTACACATCCAAGCCACCCAGGTAAAGCAAAGCAGAGAACAAGACAAAGTTCACAGCCTGAAGTTTGGGACATTATAGCGCCAGAGCCTCAGGTTTGGCAGATGGGCTGCCCGCCCTACTTCATTGAGATAGGGTAGTGCCCTTCGCCACCTCGGTCCCAGCCCCCATGTGACCTGCTCAATTTGTACCCTATCTTTAACTCTACATAAAGCAGGGGTTACACTTCTTAGCATAGAATCCCTACAATACAGAAAGAGGCCATTCTGCCCATCGAGTCTGCATCGACCCTTTGAAAGACCACCCTATCTAGGCCCAATCCCCCGCCCTCTAACCTCACCCTAAAGGCATTTTAGCATGTTCAATCCACCTAACCTGCACATCTTTGGACTGTGGGAAGAAACCAAAGCATCCGTGGGAAGCCCACGCAGACACAGGTAGAAAGTACAAACTCCACGCAGTCACGCAAGATGGGAATCAAACCCAGGTCCCTGGCACAGTGATGCAGCAGTGCTAACCACCATCCCGCCTGAAAGCTTGCGGCTGCCACTTGCATCCTTCCTTCAGTACCTGTTAAAAGCTGTAAAGATGAGTACAGCAAAACGTGTATAAATATATATACATATATGTGATTTTAACATAATAAAATGTCCCTAGGTCCTTTACAGAAGCATTATGAAACAAAATTTGACACTGAGCAACATAAGGCAATATTGAACTTAATGGCCAAGTGCTTATCAGAGAGGTAGGTTTTAATGTGCATCTCAAAGGATGAAAGAGAGGTGGAGATGGAGTGAATTTTTCAGAGCTTATGATCCAAGGCTGCTGGAGGCACAGTCACTGATGGTAGGGTAATTAAAGTCGGGGATGCCTTTTAAAGGAACAAGGGCTATAAACTATGGGATAGATACAATAAACTAATTTTAAAATTACTTTTCAGTAAAACCTACAGCAAGCTGCATTATCTAAGAGCAAAGTTGACCAAGCATATACATGGTCAACTCCCTTCACATCAATGTGACATTGTTGATAAATAATTTCACGCATCTAGAAGCCACTATCCTGAGGGCCCTTGCAATGACAACTCACAATAAAGTACAATGCTAGTTTGGATTTTAAAAAACACAATCTGACAAAGAGACACTAGGCACCAATTCTTATTATCTTACTGGATGTAACATATTGACCAAACAGATTGACCGACATGACCATGACCCAACCCTAGTTCTTCAAGAATAACTTCACAAAAACATTTCTTCAAAATTGAATGGCAACCTAATTACAATAGGAGGGTCTTCTCATCCATTATGTGATGATGATTAGGGGTGGTCTATTATTGAACAAATTACCATTTTCCACGCCACCATTTAATTATATAACGTCAAAAATCCATTATGAGAATTATCATAGAATTTACAGTGCAGAAGGAGGCCATTCGGCCCATCGAGTTTGCACCGGCTCTTTGAAAGAGCATCCTACCCAAGCCCACACCTCCACCCTATCCCCATAACCCAGTAACCCCACCCAACACTAAGGGCAATTTTGGACACTGTGGGCAATTTAGAATGGCCAATCCACCTAACCTGCACATCTTTGGACTGTGGGAGGAAACCGGAGCACCCGGAGGAAACCCACGCACACACGGGGAGAACGCGCAGACTCCGCACAGACAGTGACCCAAGCCGGGAATCGAACCTGGGACCCTGGAGCTGTGAAGCAATTGTGCGAACCACCATGCTACCATGCTACCGAATCTCCACTTAATTTGAATTATTAGTTCAATTAGGGAAGAGGGTGGTAGCGGTCACCCCCATGAGGGATCCATCTTAAACCGAACAAGTCTAACATTTGGGGGATCAAGGTAATTTTGCTGTGATGTTTGATGCATATCCGAGTTTTCTTTGAAAGTCTTGTACTTGTCTTAAATAAAGGTTTACGTTTGGGATTCTCTCATAGAAATAAGAATGAGTTACCTTTTCGGGATTTATGTAAGTGTGGTGATTTAAACTCTTTGTATAGCCACCAAAATGCATACTTTTTCATAATATTAAATTTATGTGTTTGCTTAAAACTTAAATTGTCTCACCTGACCTTCTGCATCAAACACTCCATGAACCCAACTCCTATTCCCTTTGGTGGGGTAATAATTCTGAAGACGAGTTCTCATCTGCACCTTTATAATATCCAGGAAATTACAATCTATCCAAAAAATAATTGAATTTTAGACCATCTGGGGAAGGGTAACACTCTGGAT
Organism: Scyliorhinus torazame; assembly: GCF_047496885.1. NCBI lineage: Eukaryota > Metazoa > Chordata > Chondrichthyes > Carcharhiniformes > Scyliorhinidae > Scyliorhinus > Scyliorhinus torazame. The sequence goes on along the minus strand of NC_092725.1, from coordinate 109,862,854 downwards.
TGACCTTTTTCTTTTGGGTGGAGGGCTCGAAGGACCCTGCGGTCTCAAGTTATATCCCCTGGAGTCTAGCTCCCTCTGGCTGAAGTTGAGGGAAATTAGTTTTGAGATACGCCAGATCCGATTGATTTCACGTAAAGGTTACAATTGTAAAAATACCACAGCCAAAGTGTCCAGAATTAGATGAGCGCAGATATTTTGTAGGGTTGCAGGGCTGGGGGTGTTTACAGAGATGGGGATGGGTGAGGCCATGGAGTGCTTTGTAAATGAAGATGAGAATTTTAAAATCGAGTCAGGAAGGTGTGGGTGCATCTGGGAGAGAAAGAAACCTTTAAAGGTCAACAGAAAGCCACGAAAAATGCTATAAAGAACAGTAAGATAGATTGTGAGAGTAAACTAGCTCAGAATATAAAAACAGATAGCAAAAGTTTCTACAAATATATAAAACGAAAAAGAGTAGCGAAGGTAAACATTGGTCCTTTCGAGGTTGAGAAGGGACATTTAATAATGGGAAATGAGGAAACGGCTGAGGCATTGAACAGGGATTTTGTGTCGGTCTTCACAGTGGAAGCACAAATAACATGCCAATAATTGTTGGCAAGTTGGCTATGGCAGGTGAGGACCTAAAAACGATCATTATCACTAAGGAGGTACTGTTGGGAAAGCTAATGCGGCTAAAGTTAGACATGTCTCCTGTCCCTGATGGAATGCATCACAGGGTACTAAAGGAGGTGGCAGGGAAAATATCAAATTCGCTCGTGATAATTTACCAAAATTTGCTGGACTCTGGGGCGGTTCCAGCAGATTGGAAAACAGCAAATTTGATGCCTCTGTTTAAAAGAGGAGGTAGACAAAAGGCGGGTAACTATAGGCTGGTTAGCTTAACTTCTGTAGTGGAGAAAATGCTTGAATCTATCAATAAGGAAGAAATAGCGAGACATCTTGATAGAAATTGTCCCATTGGGCAGGCGCAACATGGGTTCATGAAAGGCAGGTTATATTTGACTAATTTAGTGGAATTCTATGAGGACATTGTGAAAGCAGTGGACGACGGGGAACCAGTGGATGTTATGTAACTGGATTTCCAGATGGCATTCGACAAGGTGCTATACAAAAGGCTGCTGCATGAGATAAAGGTGCATAGCGTTACGGGTAATGTATTAGCTTGGATAGAGGATTGGTTAGCTGACAGGAAGCAAAGACGGGATAAATGGGTGTTTTTCTGGTTGGTGATGAGTTGCTAGTGGTGTACCTCAGGGATCAGTGTTGGGTCTGCAATTGTTTATAATTTGCGTAGATGATCTGGAATTGGGGACCAAGTGTAATGTGTCAAAGTTCACAGATGACTTGAAGAGGAGTTGTAGAGCCATGTTTGCAGAGGACACTGAAAGTCTGCAGAGGGATATCAATAGTTTAAGTGAATGGGCAAGGGTCTGGCAGATGGAGTTCAATGTTGATAAATATGAGGACATCCATTTTGGTAGAATAACAGCAAAATGGACTATTATTGAAATGGTAAAGAAAATGCAGCATGCTGCTGTGCAGAGGGACCTGAGTGTCCTGGAGCAGGAATCACAAAAAGTTGGTTTGCAGGTGCAGTCGGTATTTAAGAAGGCAAATGGAATTTTGTCCTTCATTGCTAGAGGGAGGGAGTTTAAAAACAGGGAGGTAATGTTGCAGCTGTATAGGGTGCTGGGGAGGCCACACCTGGAGTAATGTGTACAGTTTTGGTCTCCTTACTTGAGAAAGGATGTACTGGCAATGAAGGGTGTGCAGAGGAGATTCACTAGGTTGATTCCGGAGTGGTGAGAATTAGTTTATGAGGAGAGTCTAAGCAGATTGGGACTATACTCATTGGAATTTAGAATAATGAGGGGGAATCTTATAGAAACGTATACAATTATGAAGGGAATAGATAGGATAGAAGCAGGGAGGTTGTTTCCACTGGCGGGTGAAACTAGAACGAGGGGGCATAGCCTCAAAATAAGGGGGAGTAGATTTAGGACTAAATTGAGGGGGAAGTTTTTCACCCAAAGGGTTGTGAATCTGTGGAATTCCCTGCCCAATAAAGCAGTTGAGGCTTGAGGCCACTTTGTTAAATGTTTTTAAGGCAAAGGTAGATATATTTTTGAACTGTAAAGGAATAAAAGGTTACGGTGAGGGGGCGGGTAAGTGGAGCTGAGTCCACAAAAAGATCAGCCTTGATCTTATTGAATGGCAGAGCAGGCTCAAGGGCCAGGTGGCCTACTCCTCCTCCTAATTCTTATGTTCTTATGGCCTTATGAGGCAGTGGGAGTCGGGTTAGGGGAGATGTGATGGATTTAGGGGAGGGAATTGGTAGGAAGTAGGTGAGCAGTTCAGTATATGGTTGCAGGGCAGCCCTGTTTCCTTGTAGCCTTTTAAACTTATCTATCAGTTCCTCCTGCTCCAGTCCTGCTTCTTAAAATAAATTTTATCCGGGATGTGGGCTTCGCTGGCTCGGCTAGCAGTTGTTGTCCATCCCTAATTGCCCTTGAGAAGAGGCTGCCCACACCAAGTGTTATTACGGTGTATTATCCAGATCTATAGGTTTGATAACAAGCGTATGGAATTCCTTGCCCAGTGAAGCAGTTGAGGCTCCTTCATTAAATGATTTTAAGATAAAGATAGATAGTTTTTTGAAGAATAAAGGGATTAAGGGTGATGGTGTTCGGGTCGGTAAGTGGAGCTGAGTCCACAAAAGATCAGCCATGATCTCATTCAATGGCGGAGCAGGCTCGAGGGGCCAGATGACCTACTCCTGCTCCTAGTGTTATGGGACAGGTATTAGAGAACCCCAAAGTGTATCATAGAGTACACGTGACCCACAACTTATAATAGATTGTGGTATGGGAGCACACGGCCCACTCTACAGGTATGGTACAAACAGAGCTTTACAGTACTTTTAAATTAAAACAATGTTTATTCTATGAACTCAAGTTAACCTTTTTAAACATACAGTGAACATCTTAGCAATCATCAATTCAAATACAACCCCCAAAGAATACAACACTAAGTAATCCTTTAAGCTTTCCTTTTGACATCCATACGACTTAAAACACCTTTTACCAGAAGCACATCAGGTTAAAGTCACTACTGTTATTAGATTTAAATCACCAGGATTGATTTACAGTCTTTAGATTACAGAGAGAGACTAATACTCCTTCTGGCTGTGACTGCAGCTATCCAGCTCTGAAAACGAAACTAAAACACACCCTGCAGCATACAGCCTAAAACAAAAGTAAGAAGCTGACAGACAGCCCAGCTCCAATCACTCTCTGTCATCACTGCAGTAGTAAACACCCATTTCTTAAAGGTACTCTCACTACAGATATTTATATACACACCCATTTATAAACATCCATTTCTTAAAGGTACTCTCACATGGCACTAGTTCTTACATTCTTATGTACCTTAGTCCTAGGAGAAACAAAGTCATGGAGAGGCAGCGTTGTCGGCAGAGTAGCAGGTCGACAGTTCCAGTTTATCCTTGTCGCCAGTTTAGTAAATGTGAGGGGAGTCAGATGAGTAAACAGAAGAAGAGGTTCATTTATAAGAACAACTTTTCACATGGGGCCCGGTAAACCCCATCGAGTCCTCTCTCTCTGCGTCGGCCGGTTCCTATCTGGCCGACTTTTTATACAGCATGGTTATGAGCCCCGCAGTTAGCAGGGAGCTCATATTCCTTGAGCCACAGGGGGAAAACAATCGATCCCGCCCTGTGCAGGTTATTACCATTCCCATAATTATTAACCCATTCCTCTACACACAGAGCTGCCATGATATTGTTCCTGCGCTTGGCCACTACCTGTCCGTTGACTGGAATGGAAATATGGAAATAGAAACTAGCAGAGATATATAACTGGCAGCTGAATCCACATTATACTGTTACCCCAAATCAAAATTATCTCCAAGTATTGCATTTGGACATTCTATAGGGCGGCACGGTAGCACTATTGCTTCATAGCTTCAGGGTCCCAGGTTTGATTCCCGGCTTGGGTCACTGTCTGCAGAGTCTACATGTTCCCTCTGTGTCTGCGTGGGTTTCTCTGGGTGCTCCGGTTTCCTCCCACAAGTCCCGAAAGAAGCGATGTTAGGTCATTTGGACATTCTGAGTTCTCCCTCTGGTGTACATGAACAGGCGCCGGAGTGTTCACAGGGGATTTTCACAGTAACTTCATTGTGGTGTTAACGTAAGCCGACTTGTGACAATAAAGATTATTATTATTATTATATACCAGCTTAACTTCACGAATAAAACAGAGAGGTTACAATGCAAGTTTTCATTTTCCTTATTTGGAATAATATCAAATTATGATCACAGGCCACAAATCAGTTTATCATGCCAAGCAATATTTTACAATGTTGACAGTAACCAATAAATCTTTAGTAGTGTTCTTATATTCCGATTAAGTCATAAAAGAAAGCAATTTTTCAGTTTACATAGCCGTTTCAAATCCCCTTGCAAAAGTGACTTTAACAGATTGCAAGTAAGTTTGACTTTGAAGTTAATTGGTTTGAAAATCTTGCGGGGGGGGGGGGGATTGTCCCAATCTTGCTTGTGTTCTATTATTCCCCAAATTAACAGGATAAACAATGAGCCCCTCTTTGTTTATATTGGAACACAAAAATTCCATCCAATCCCACCTTCTACTTGGTGCTGGCTGGGATTTTGTTCAACACCTGTCAATATAATAGCAAAACAATGTTCAAACATTCACCAAAGCAGCAAAAGGAATGTGCCTGGAAGTCCTCCCAGCCGAACGACAAAGAAGGCGGTTTTGCACATGTTAAATTGATGAGAAGAAAAATATCGCTCGTCAAGCCTTATTCACACCATTTTGGCTGGAGCATCATATCTAATGCTTCCTTATGTCTCACCTCCCCACTAGCCATGTAATCTGGGAGAGGAACAAAGACCAGTTAGAACCTCTGACTTTTGTCATGATATTCAGGTAAACATCATAGCACATACATACATACATACTGATGGACAGATCAACGGACCAATCAACACACACAACACGACAGTCAATCACAGGCAAGAGCATACACAGTACAAAACAGGGAACACGACACTTCCAGGCACTCGAGCAGGAGACGGCTCAGGGCGCAAGAGCTCATTACAAGCCACTCAGACACCCACCATGTGCTGAGTGCCACTACACGATAGAATTAGGAATAAGTCCACAGAATCAAGGGTCATGATCGAACCTCAGTAAACAGTTTACCAGTGTAAATAGATGTTTGAAATAAAACTGCGTTGTACCATTCGCAACCGTGTTGGTTCGTCTGTGTAGCAGAGTACCCAACACTTGAACTTTCACTGTAGTGCTCGCCATTTCACACCTATGGCAATATATCTGAGGGCACTGACCAAATTGTCACCATGAGTGGAGAGGACAGTGATGAACACATCGCCACGACAGTTTTCCATAAACCTCATGTGGCCAATTTCTATGCTCTTTCAGTCAGATTCTACATGGAGCTGGACATTGTTATTTCAATGGTCCTGAGGTTGAAGAACAGACCCTGAGAGTGATATCTCACCATGATGCACCACAGGATGCACCCCTGTGTTCAGACATCAAGAGATTAGGCACAATTATGTGGTGTAATTGTGGGATGTCTTCCTTAAGGAGACTATTCCTCAAAGAAAAGTGAGAATTTGAAAACCTGTTTATTACTCTCAGCTGGTAGGACAAGTAACTTTTACACTGAGGAATATTGTGGAACTCAACAACTAACTGGATATAATCCTTGACAGTAACAGTGTACAGTAGACTGGAGGAGCGCAAGGTGAGGGGGAGGATGGCTAAACGCTAAATCTGATACAGATATGCTCCTGCCAATTTTAGGAAGGGCTGGACACTTTATAACAAATTTAAATTTGAGCAAGCGTCACGATAGCGGGATCCCCTTGGCAATCCCTTGTATTCATCAACACGCATAAATTTGCATGAACGCAAATTGGTAGCAATTCTCCTCCGGCGAATTCCAGAATGGAGAATTCCAGCCATTGATTTGGGGCTTTGGGCGGGATTCTCTGGTCACCAACGCCAAAATCGCGCTCAGCGATCGGACGGAGAATACCCATTTCCAATGAAATCGGGGCGGTGCTGCTTTTGCGATGCTCCACCCCCTCCAAAGTGGCGTACTCACAGAGTACGCCGCGTGCCGTATTGGCGGCCTCAGGACGTTGCCTGAGGCCCGGCCCCCGATGCTCCGCCCATGACTGGCCGAGTTCCCAACGGCGTCGGTTGGGGGTGCTATCATCCGTCGGGAACCCGATGTGACGGCTGCAAATCTCAGTCCTGTGCCGCCACAGTCAGGGGAAGGCCAATCCGTGGACTGGGGGGACTTTATCAGGGGCGGGGGGCACTATTGGGGAGTGGTCCAGGACTTGAAGGGCCATTTTATAGGCCGGGTCCACGTGCGGCCAGCGACGTTTGCACAGCCACGGACCCGAATATTCTCCGGGCCGTATCGGCAGCTAGATCCAGGTGCTCTATGCTGACGGCATGCTAGCCCCCAGCCAAATGGAGGATCGGTGGCCATTTTGCGGTGAATCTTCGGTCGTAAAACGACACCGTTCCCACGCCCAGGGTGTTTCTCAATGGTCAATCCCACACATTGGGTGCGAGGTAACACAGAGGTTTCTGGCCTGGATTCTCCACCACCCGCTGCTAGCAGCGGGTCCCAATGCGGCAGAGAATTGAAAAATTGGGATCAGTGCCGGGTATTGGCGGACGCCAATCTGAACGCGGTGCTCTGATCACCCCAGTGGTGGTGAGGTTGAGGTTCATGCCTGAGGGAGGATGTAAATGAATGAAAACCTGTCTTAATCACCCATTTGCAGATGTTTAGCTGGCCCGGCAACCTATACTCCGGCCTTCCGTGCTTCTCCGCACCCTTGGGCCGGGAATCACATGGGCAGGGATTACTACAGGTCTCACCAAACGTGAGCCTGACGTGGTGGACCTTGTGGTGGCCAAGGGGAGTAGCGCCCTGAGGGAATTGCCCCCAAAGTCTATCCAAGGGCCACTGTCCCCCCGCCTCACCAATGCATTACCCGCGCACCCCTCTTCTACCAGACCCCCCACACGGTCCCCTCAGAGACTCCCAAAATGGGAAAACCCTCCCCAAGAGACTCACTCAATAGGGAGATCCTAGGAACTCCCTTGAGAGGGAAACCCCCCCCAGGAAACCACTTAATCGAGTGAACCCCAGACTCCCGAACTGAAAGAACCTACTCATAGAGACCCCCCTAACAAGAGGAATCCCACAGAGTGCCCCACAGGGACTCCCTAACAAGAGGGACCCCGCACAAAGACCCGCTAACTAATTGAACTAGCCCACCCCCCTCCCTAAGAACCCCTTTAGAAAAGGAACTCCCCCCACCCCCAGCGTTTGTTGGAATACTAGTTCCATGTGGCACCTGTGCTAGCCCATTAGGACGTCCTGAATCGTTCCGGGACAGGCGCCGCTTTCAGGGCCGCAGAACTCACGCGATTCAGTCCCAGCTGTCGTGTTGGGTACTCTGCTACACAGAATAACCAACACGGTTGCGGATGGTACAACTGTTTTATTACTAACAATATTTACAATGGTAAACTGGTTACTGTGGTTTGTTCATTACCCTTGAATCTGTGGACCTATCCCTAACACTATCTTGGAGTGGCACTCAGCACATGGTGGATGTCTGAGTGGCTTGCTGTGAGCTTTGTGCCCTGAGCTGTCTCCTGCTGGAATCCGCGGGAAGTGTCGTGTTCCCCGTTTTATAGTGTGTATGCTCTTGCCTTTGATTGGCTGTGGTGTTGTGTGTGTGTATTGATTGGTCCGTTAATCTGTCCATCAGTATGTATGTATGTTTGCACCATGATGTTTACCTGAATATCATGACATCCCTCCTTTTTTACAAGTACAAGTGCCTATGAGGTTATAAATAGAGATGTGTATTGAGTGCAGCTGAATGTGTGTGTGTGTGCAATATCTACAGCATGTACATGAGGCTAAACTATATACATGGGGAGATGTCAGGTGCGACATAGCAACGAGGTTGTACCATAAACAAAACGCGTGGAAATGTGAAACGTCAAAACGAACTCCCGTAACGACAAGGAAAAAGAGAAACATATTAACACAGTGGTATGATACATCAGTGAGTTCACTGTTCAAACAGGCTCATAAGTCCAGTCTATTAGGTGGGCGACGAATTCGGGTTCACCGCCTCAAAGGTGGGTCAGGATTCACCGGCTGAGGAATGGGCCTGGCCACGGGCGACGACGGAAGGGGCATGGTGGCAGGAAGCTCCACAAAGTCGACATCAGGAATAACAGGAGGGCGTGGCACCGGTGTAAGTTCCCGTAGCGAGCGCGGAAGCAGGCGAAGAGCCCGGCGATTGTGCCTGCGAATGGAGCCATCAGGCATGCGAACAAGGAATGAGCGGGGAGCCATGCGTCGGAGAACTTCGGCAGGTGCTGACCAGCCATCTTCTGGTAGGTGGATCCGGAAGTCGTCCCCAGGCGCCAGGGCGGGAAGATCAGTTGCCCGTGTGTCATGTGCCACCTTCTGGCGAACGCGCTACTGTCGCATCCTGTGCAGTACTGGAGCATGGTTGGTTGTGGGGACCAGAATGGACGGCACAGTGGTCCTGAGGGCGCGACCCATCAACAGCTGGGCTGGTGAGGGGCCAGTGGTTAGAGGGGCCGAGCGATAGGCTAGCAGGGCTAAGCAGAAGTCCAATCCAGCAGCAGCAGCCTTGCAGAGGAGCCGCTTGACGATGTGAATGCCCTTCTCCGCCTTTCCATTGGACTGGGGATGCAGAGGGCTGGACGTCACGTGTGTGAAGCCATACGAAGCAGCAAAGGAAGACCATTCCTGGCTGGCGAAACAGGGCCCATTGTCTGACATGACAGTAATCAGAATGCTGTGGCGAGCGAAGGTGTCTTTGCAGGCCCTTATGACAGCAGACGATGTCAAATCGTGCAGGCGTATGACCTCTTGATAGTTTGAAAAGTAATCTATGATGATTACATAGTCCCTGCCGAGTGCGTGAAAAAGGTCCACACCCACCTTCACCCAGGGGGACCAGCTCATGGGGCTGAAGCGTCTCAGGAGGTTGCGCCGGCTGAAACCTTTGGCAGGTGGGGCAGTTGAGCACCATATTGGCAATGTCATCACTGATGCCCGACCAGTATACCGCCTCTTGAGCCCTCTGTCTGCACTTCGCGACCCCCAGATGGCCTTCGTGTAGTTGGTCGAGGACCAGCTTGTGCATGCTGTGTAGAATCACAATCCGGTCCAGCTTTAGGAGGACACCATCAATGACGGCCAAGTCGTCCCGGACATTGTAGAACTGCGGACACTGTCCTTTGAGCACCCCTCCCGTCATGTGGCGCATCACACATTGTAGAAGGGGGTCAGCCGCAATCTCCCGGCGAATACGGGCCAGACTGGAGTCATCGGCTGGCAGATTTGCCAATGTGAAGGCCACCTGCGCTTCGACCTGATAGACGAACCCCTCCGGGTCGGGCGGTATGCTCACTGCTCTAGAAAGGGCATCCGCAATGATAAGATCCTTTCCCGGGGTGTAGGCCAGTTGGAAGTCGTACCTCCTGAGTTTGAGTAGGATGCGCTAGAGGCGAGGGGGTCATCTCGTTCAGGTCCTTATGTATGATGCTGACCAGGGGGCGATGGTCAGTCTCAACGGTAAACTGGGGGAGACCATACACGTAGTCATGGAACTTGTGTAAACCGGTTAGCAAGCCCAGGCACTCCTTTTCGATCTGTGCGTAGCGCTGTTCTGTGGAGGTCATGGCCCGCGAGGCATAGGCGACTGGAGCCCATGACGCAGTCTCATCCCGCTGTTGGAGTACCGCCCCAATGCCGGACTGGCTGGCATCAGTCGAAATTTTAGTGTCACGAGATGTGTCGAAAAACGCCAATACCGGGGCTGTGGTGAGCTTAATTTTGAGCTCCTCTCATTCCTTCTTGTGTGCGCGCAGCCACTGGAACTCCGTGGGCTTCTTGACTAGGTGGCGAAGAGCCGTCGCGTGGGAGGCAAGGTTGGGAATGAACTTCCCCAGGAAGTTGACCATGCCTAGGAAGCGTAGCACTGCTTTCTTGTCTGCCGGCTGCGGCATGGCTGTAATGGCGCTCACCTTGTCTGCATCCGGACGGACCCCTGACCGGGAGATGTGTTCACCCAGAAACTTCAGCTCGGTTTGGCCGAAAGAACACTTGGCTCGGTTGAGGCGCAGGCCGTTTTCCCGTATCCGTGCAAAGACGCGCTGGAGACGATTGATATGCTCCTGTGGTGTGGTGGAACAGATGATGACGTTGTCAACGTAGACGCGCACCCCTTCGATGCCCTCCATCATCTGTTCCATGATCCTGTGAAAGACCTCGGATGCCGAGATGATGCCAAATGGCATTCTGTTATAGCAGAACCTGCCGAAAGGAGTGTTGAAGGTGCACAGCTTCCTGCTGGACTGGTCCAGTTGGATCTGCCAAAAACCCTTCGAGGCATCCATCTTTGTAAAGATTTTAGCCCGGGCCATTTCGCTCGTGATCTCTTCCCTTTTGGGTATGGGGTAGTGTTCCCTAATTATGTTGTTGTTCAGGTCTTTCGGGTCAATGCAGATCCGGAGTTCGCCAGAGGGCTTCTTAACACACACCATGGAGCTGACCCATGGCGTGGGCTCCGTGACCCGGGATAGCACCCCTTGGTCCTGGAGATCCTGCAGCTGCTGCTTGAGGCGGTCTTTGAGTGGTGCTGGGACCCTGCGAGGTGTGTGAATGACCGGGGTGGCGTCCGGTTTGCGTCGTATTCTGTAGGTATAGGGCAGTGTGCCCATGCCCTCGAATGCCTCCTGGTTGTGGGCGAGGAGCGATTGAAGCTGTGCCCTAAATTCTGCATCCGGGAAGTCTGATGTGCCTTCTGGAGACAGAGCGTGGACCCGCTGCACGAGGTGGAGAACCTTGCATGCCTGTGCGCCTAGCAGGGAGTCCTTTGATGATCCGACTATTTCGAAGGACAGTGTGGCCGTGTATGTGTTGTGTGTCACCTGGAGCTGGCAGGATCCCATGTCCGGGATAACGTTCCCATTGTAGTCGACCATCTTGCAACGGGATGGCCTAAATTGGTGGTCTGACCTTCAAGGCGTAGAAGGCTGACCATGCTATTAGGTTGGCGGAGGCACCAGTGTCCAGACGGAATGTTATCGGTGATCGGTTGACCGTTAGGGTGGCACCCCATTCATCACCCGGAATGACGCTGTTCACTGGCATCGGCTGGTGGGTCCTGCCTGGAGACATCCGGTTCCTATCAATGACCGCAACACGGAAGGCATCCCGGTCGTCTGTGTCACTGGTTTGGATATCGTCTGGGCACGACTCGTAGTACGGAGGCTGAATGGTCCGCACGTCCCTGCGAGGTTGTCAGAATTGGGGAGCATTGGCAGGTTGAGCTGCTCGGCAGCAGGCAGCGTAGTGGCCCATCTTGCCACAGCGGAGGCATTGTCGTTTTTTTGCCGGACATTGCCGCTTTAAATGTGCGGCTCCGCAGTTGCCGCACGTCGTGACGTCATGGCATTCGTTGCGCCACTGCGCATGCGCAGTTCAGTCTTGCATCGAGCGCGCCTGTGCATCAGCTCCCTCTGCGTTGACGTCTTTTTTGCCGCGCACAAACGCGGGAGGCCGCTGAAAGCGCGCAAAATGGCTGCCCTCGTCTGGACCGCGGGCCGGGAGGAACATGATCGCCTGGACCCGTTCGGCCTCGTAGGATGCCTGCCTTGCCGATTCGGGCGCTTGAAATTGGGAGTAGCAGCTGGTCGCGTTTTCATGAAGGATACAGGCTTCAATTGCAGAGGCTGGGGTGAGGCCTTTAATTTTGAGGAGCTGCTGGCGTAGGGCGCCCGAGGTGACCCCAAAAACAATCTGGTCCCGAATCACTGAATCGGAGGTGGTATCGTAACCGCAGGACTGCGCGAGGATACGGAGGTGTGTAAGGAAAGATTGAAAGGGCTCATCCTTACCCTGCAGGCGCTGCTGGAAGAGATACCTCTCGAAACTCTCATTTACCTCGACGCTGAAGTGTTGCTCGAGTTTGAGAAGGACCGTCTTGTACTTGGTCTTGTCCTCACCTTCCGCGAACACCAGGGAGTTGTAGACATGGGTGGCGTGTTGCCCTGCCGTTGAGAGGAGGAGGGCGATTTTTCTGGTGTCCAAACGCTCTCCCTTTCGGTGGCTTCCAGGAAGAACTGGAAGTGCTGTTTGAACAGCTTCCAATTGACGCCGAGGTTTCCAGCGATTTGTAACGGCTGCAGCATGCTGACGGTGTCCATGGCGCAGGATGGCGGATTCCTGAGGATTCGTAGGTAGGTCTCACAGTTACTGGGTTCCAATCCTGGTACTATGTTGTGTTGGGTGCTCTGGTACACAGAAGAACCAACACGGTTGTGGATGGTACAACTCAGTTTTATTACTAACAATATTTACAATGATAAACTGGTTACTGTGGTTCGTTCATTACTCTTGATTCTGTGGACCTAACCCTAACACTATCTTGGAGTGGCACTCAGCACATGGTGGATGTCTGAGTGGCTTGCTGTGAGCTCTGTGCCCTGAGCTGTCTCCTGCTGGAATCCGCGGGAAGTGTTGTGTTCCCCGTTTTATAGTGTGTATGCTATTGCCTGTGATTGGCTGTGGTGTTGTGTGTGTATTGATTGGTCTGTTGAACTATCCATCAGTATGTATGTATGTTTGCACCATGATGTTTACCTGAATATCATGACACCGGCATCAACATCTCTGGCCAGGGTCTCCCAAACGGAGAATCTCACCCCATATAAATAGTGGATAGCTAAGACACTGGGTTAAGTGGGAGAAGAGCTGTGAGACTGAGCAAGTCAATAAACTCTCTGAATAAAGAAAATCTCTGTGCCTTGGCTTAATTTACCAACTTGTGTCCTTTTAGCACATAGGAGGTGTGAATGGTTACAGGAGAATAGCCAAAGGGGAGATATACATGAATAATATATGGCAGCAGTGTAGTAGGTAGACTCTAAAAGTGCAAAACACCCCACTGGCCATGTACCGATGGGAGGACATCCCCATCCCAAGTAGTAGTCCACAGCCCTCCTCCAGTCCAGTGACTTTAGTGCAGCCCTGTGTCTGAGAGAAAATGGGAGTGATGGTTAAATACTAAGGTTGTTAATCCAAACGTTCTGACTGAAAGGTTATAATGTGCTTCATAGAAAAATGAAGCGCTGTTCATTGAACTGGCTTTAAAATATTCTCTCGGCTTACATTGAAGTAAATCCTTTCTGCAATGGACCCAACTTGGATGTAAACACATTGCACAGCACAATATTTTACAAATATCAGACACACAATCTGAAATTAAAATCACCAAAATCAATACCTCCAAATGAATGCCAAAGTAATTCAAGGCTGATTCAAATTCAGCCCCACAATCTATACTAGAATTTAAAGCTTAGCGTGAGGAACTGATTAAGAATGACATGTTACCCAATAACTTAATAAAAACAACTGGGAACTTTGGATTCTCTGTGGGTATTTCAAACTCATGATGGATGTGTCTGTCAGAGATATAGGTGACCACCCTCCTTCGGTGCACTTGTCCAATCTATATAAGACATACCCAGGGGCTGTAACCATGGTATCAGAGATGGAGTCTCCCAGACAGATTTCCGAGAATGTCATCACAGGAAAACGCAAAGCTATCAGAGCTCCAAATTCAGTTATTTTATTTATAAAACTTGTATGGCCAATATTTAATCTTCCCACTGATTTAATTGCATCTAATTCCTCATGCACTCCCAATTTTAAGGTAAAGTATTTATCTAACCGTTCAATTGATTTTATGGATTTGCCGTGTGCCCGAGCAGATGACATTGAAGAGTGTCGGAAAAGAGTAGTGTGGAGTACAATTAAGTCTGTGTCTGCTGCCAGCATTGTTCACAGCTAAAGATTCAATTATTGGACAACTTGGTCCTGATGCCACAAGTTTTAAGAATCAATTCTAGGGAGTTGAAATCACGTGCAAAAGTACTGAATGTGAATCCAATCAGAATTTTTAAAAAACAATTTCTTCTTAGATACAAAGAGTAGGAACAAAGGGTTGAATTATAACAAAGGTTTCAGGTACCAAAGATTGGGACAATCTGAGCCTGCAATAGCCGACAGCAGCATGGGCTCGATGATTTTATTGCAGGAGGCCTCCCATTTGGTCGCCTGAGGTTTGGCATCTAAACAAGGAATCATAGAATTTACAGTGCAGAAGGAGGCCATTTGGCCCATCGAGTCTGCACCGGCTCTTGGAAAGAGCGCCCTACCCAAGGTCAACACCTCCCTATCCCCATAACCCAGCAACCCCACCCAACACTAAGGCCAATTTTGGACACTAAGGGCAAATTATCATGGCCAATCCACCTAACCTGCACATCTTTGGACTGTGGGAGGAAACCGGAGCACCCGGAGGAAACCCACGCAGGTGAGCTCATAATGCAGCTGGTTCAATCACAGGTCTGATATTTCTGTGGGGGCTGGGGTGCTGTATGGACCCCGTTTATCATATTTTGGTTTACTGTTTTAAGTTTTCTTTGTGATTTGTTTTTTGTTTGACAGTATCCCTTTAAGGGGCTGCTCTTTTAATTTGGCTCTTAGTTTGTTTGATTCAGTTTAATTAGTTTTGCTCAAAAGAGTGCAGGCCTGACAACTCTGAAGGCCAAGAGAGGCAGGTGCTGCTGAGGTACACAGGAGATCTCAGGGTGTGCCTCCAAATAAGTACGATAAAAATAAACAATGTGGGGGCTGAGAGTCAGAGGGGAAGCCCTTCTCTGGGGATTTTGTGGCTGTGGTGAATGCCTTCCCTGCCCGCAGCCCTCTCTTTGAGCCTTGTGGCCTTTTGCTCCAATGGGCCCCAGGCTGCTGCAGGGAAACCTATGAGACCATAAGACCATAAGACATAGGAGCGGAAGTAAGGCCATTCGGCCCATCGAGTCCACTCCACCAGTCAATCATGGCTGATTTCAACTCCATTTACCCGCTCTCTCTCCATAGCCCTTAATTCCTCGAGAAATCAAGAATTTATCAACTTCTGTCTTAAAGACACTCAACGTCCCAGCCTTCACCGCCCTCTGTGGCAATGAATTCCACAGCCCCACCACTCTCTGGCTGAAGAAATGTCTCCTCATCTCTGTTCTAAAGTGACTCCCTTTTATTCTAAGGCTGTGCCTCCGGGTCCTAGTCTCCCCTGCTAATGGAAACAACTTCCCTACGTCCACCTTATCTAAGCCATTCATTGTCTTGTAAGTTTCTATTAGATCTCCCCTCAACCTCCTAAACTCCAATGAATATAATCCCAGGATCCTCAGACGTTCATCGTATGTTAGACCTACCATTCCTGGGATCATCCGTGTGAATCTCTGCTGGACCCGCTCCAGTGCCAGTATGTCCTTCCTGAGGTGTGGGGCCCAAAATTGCTCACAGTATTCTAAATGGGGCCTAACTAATGCTTTATAAAGCTTCAGAAGTACATCCCTGCTTTTATATTCCAAGCCTCTTGAGATAAATGACAACATTGCATTTGCTTTCTTAATTACGGACTCAACCTCCAAGTTTACCATTAGAGAATCCTGGACTAGGACTCCCAAGTCCCTTTGCACTTCAGCATTATGAATTTTGTCACCGTTTAGAAAATAGTCCATGCCTCTATTCTTTTTTCCAAAGTGCAAGACCTCGCACTTGCCCACGTTGAATTTCATCAGCCATTTCTTGGACCACTCTCCTAAACTGTCTAAATCTTTCAGCAGCCTCCCCACCTCCTCCATACTACCTGCCCCTCCATCTATCTTTGTATCATCGGCAAACTTAGCCAGAATGCCCCCAGTCCCGTCATCTAGATCGTTAATATATAAAGAGAACAGCTGTGGCCCCAACACTGAACCCTGCGGGACACCACTCGTCACCGGTTGCCATTCCGAAAAAGAACCTTTTATCCCAACTCTCTGCCTTCTGCCTGACAGCCAATCGTCAATCCATGTTAGTACCTTGCCTCGAATACCATGGGCCCTTATTTTACTCAGCAGTCTCCCGTGAGGCACCTTATCAAAGGCCTTTTGGAAGTCAAGATAGATAACATCCATTGGCTCTCCTTGGTCTAACCTATTTGTTATCTCTTCAAAGAACTCTAACAGGCTTGTCAGGCACGACCTCCCCTTACTAAATCCATGCTAACTTGTCCTAATCCGACCCTGCACTTCCAAGAATTTAGAAATCTCATCCTTAACAATGGATTCTAGAATCTTGTCAACAACCAATGTTAGGCTAATTGGCCTATAATTTTCCATCTTTTTCTTGTTCCCTTCTTGAACAGGGGGAGTTACAACCTCTATGACACCGGCAGCCCCCTTACCCATACAGTAGGGGGTCGTCACTCCGCCGTCGATAAAATGTCCTCAAGCAGTAATTCGGCTCCCAAACAATGGAAATAGTTTCTCGCTATCCTCCCTTTCAGTTCCGCTTGTTAACATGGAAATCTCAATCAAATCATTCCTTAACATTCTAAATTCTCAAGAATACAACCTGAGTTTTTGTATTGTCTTCCTGTAATTTAACCCAGGGAGTTCAGGTAATAACAATAATAATAATCGGCTGTTTGCTACCTTGGAACAGGCAATTGATATATCTCACAGTCCTCTGCTGTGATGGGACTGCGTTGAGGAGCTGTTCCGACATGGTTCCCTGCTATCTTATCAGCTGTTCCCCTCAACTCTCAGCCCACCATATGAGAGCTCGTAAAACTCACCCCATAGGGACAGGAGTGAGCGATTTAGTCTTCCCAAGCCTGTTCCGACAAGCAATGAAATTGTGGCTGATTTGCAACTCCATTTGCTGGTGTCCCATATTCTTAATACCTTGGGCTCTCAAAAATTTCAAATCTAAAATTAACAATTGCTGTTTGGTGAGGCGAGCTCGAAACCTCCACCACTATTCAAGAGTAGAAGTGATCTCACCTCTGAAAGGTCTGGATTTAAGTTTAAGACTAACTCCTAGTCTTAGACTCACCAACTAATGATAAGTGTTGCTCTCTGTTAGTTCCCTGTAATATCCTGAAGATTTTCACCAAATTGCTCCTTAACATTCTAAATTCTCGAGAAAAAACCCTAGTTTTTGTTGCTGTCGTGTTTCCTCGTAAGTCCAGGTATCATTCTGGTAAATGTAACCCACACTCACCTCTTAAACATAACCATTTTAAGATGCAGTGTCCACAACTGCTCAGAGTATTGCAGATGCGGTCTGTCCTGGAATTTGTATAGCTGGAACAAGACTTTATCCCCTTTGTACTCTAGTCCTATAGCTGGGGATCGATATATAATAATACTTATTGTTGAAATGTAAAGTTAATTCAAAAAGAAATCAAAGTTAAAAGTAGATCGTCTTTGTCCTTCTTTACAAATCTCTCTGTAGTCTTGCATAATCTCTGTAACCTCATTCATTCCAAGTCTCTGGCCTAAGATCTGACCCTGGCTTCCTGTACCTGTGCCTTCTCCTGCAACCTCCCTATTTAATAAGAATAAGAATATTTATTGCAAGTAGGCATACATTAACACTGCAAATGAAGTTACTGTGAAAAGCCCCTAGTTGCCACATTCCGGCGCCTGTTTGGGTACATGGAGGGAGAATTCAGTATATCCAAATTACCTAACAGCACGTCTTTCTGGACTTGTGGGAGAAAACCGGAGCACCCGGCAGAAACCCATGCAGACACTGGCAGAACGTGCACACTCCGCAGAGACAGTGACCCAAGCCGGGAATCAAATCTGAGATGGTAGGAGATGGTCAACCACCTTGCTTCTATTGACACTCGGCCTCTCTCTCCCCTTCATAGAATTTACAGTGCAGAAGGAGGCCATGCAGCCCATCGAGTCTGCACCGGCTCTTGGAAAGAGCACCCTACCCAAGGTCCACACCTCCACCCTATCCCCATAACCCAGTAACCCCACCCAACACTAAGGGCAATTTTGGACACTATGGGCAATTTAGTATGGCCAATCCACCGAACCCGCACATCTTTGGACTGTGGGAGGAAACCGGAGCACCCGGAGGAAACCCACTCACACACGGGGAGGATATGCAGACTCCGCACAGACAGTGACCCAGCGGGGAATCAAACCTGGGACCCTGGAGCTGTGAAGCAATTGTGCTAACCACAATGCTACCGTGCATCCCTTTGTAAGATACTATTAAAACCTTCCTCTTTGATCCAAGTTTTTGCCACCTGTCCTAGTGTCTTGTTGTGTGGAATGATGCTAATTTTTGTCGTGTGACAATTATTACTTTGTTTTATGAAGCTCAAGTGAAATGAAAAATGAAATGAAAATCACTTACTGTCACAAGTGTGCTTCAAATGAAGTTACTGTGAAAAGCCCCTAGTCGCCACATTCCGGCGCCTATTCTGGGAGGCTGGTACGGGAACTGAACCGTGCTGCTGGCCTGACTTGGTCTGCTTTCAAAGCCAGCGATTTAGTCCTGTGCTAAACCAGCCGCTTGTTGAAATTTATTCTCTCGTAGTCCAATTCCTAAGGTTTTGGCTTTGGGAATTTTCTTTCTGTTTATTTTTTTAAAGGATGTTTATTCAAGGTTTTGCATTATAAAACTGAGGCAACAAAATTTCAAAATAATACATCACCATAAGCAAGGCAAAAAATGATCAACATACACGAGTACAGAGGAGGACAGGGGAACAACATCACAACTGGCTCGATACAATCACTTGACATAACGAGATACCTATACAACCCCACCAGAGACCGAGAGAGAAACTGGACGAGGCCATGAAGATATGGAAGTATGATAAAATGGTGCACACTCTCCCGTGCCATGTCAGCTCACAATCAACACAAGAAGTTCAGGATTACTTTCCTGCGCCAAGTTCGGGCATGCACCAACATACATCTCTCTCAACACTAGCAGCACCAAAGGCAGCAACGAGCTCCACAGCCTCCTTTACTTGGCAACAGACCAATCTGCACCCATGCACGTGCCAAGGATGGATTCTTCATACCCACTCTTACAAAAAAAACAAAGAAAATATGTAAGAACTCCAGTTAAGGGGAATTACATATATACCACACAACACAACTTAACCCAAATCTCAGGCCCAGTTCAGAACCAACATATTGTTCCATACAATTGTGGCACTGGGGACAGACAGACAAAGGGGAAAAGACATATTGGGCTAAAACAGGAACTAACAAATAAAGCCCTGCCTGGAAACGATATTGGCCATCTGCCAGAGCACTCAAGTCAACACGGAAACTTATCATTGCTATATGTAACTTTGTGATTAGCTATTTACAGTACTTATCATGTTTACACAACAAGACAAAAGACTATGCTATGAATACATAACTTTGAGACAGTAATGATCAACTTTGCAGCAGGACCAATGATAAACAAAGAAATCACCAGACTCCATAATGGGCTAATAGCTGGTCAGAAAATAATGTTTCAGAGGATAATCCAGGGCACTGCATCATCTCCACTTATACTTAGAAGGAAAGGATAGTTACGCCAGCGCCAACTGGGGATACCCCATTCTGAGGAACATAAGAGCATAAGAACATCAGAACTAGGAGCAGGAGTAGGCCATCTGGCCACTCGAGCCTGCTCCACCATTCAATGAGATCATGGCTGATCGTTTGTGGACTCAGCTCCACTTTCCGGCCTGAACACCATAACCCTTAACCCCTTTATTCTTCAAAAAACTATCTATCTTTATCTTAAAAACATTTA
The DNA here is from genome assembly GCF_047496885.1 of Scyliorhinus torazame. Classification (NCBI taxonomy): domain Eukaryota; kingdom Metazoa; phylum Chordata; class Chondrichthyes; order Carcharhiniformes; family Scyliorhinidae; genus Scyliorhinus; species Scyliorhinus torazame. The sequence goes on along the minus strand of NC_092725.1, from coordinate 109,843,015 downwards.
ATGAAGGAGCCTCTACTGCTTCACTGGGCAAGGAATTCCATCGATTCACAACCCTTTGGGTGAAGAAGTTCCTCCTAAACTCAGTCCTAAATCTACTTCCCCTTATTTTGAGGCTATGCCCCCTAGTTCTGCTTTCACCCGCCAGTGGAAATAACCTGCCCGCATCTATCCTATCTATTCTCTTCATAATCTTATATGTTTCTATAAGATCCCCCCTCATCCTTCTAAATTCCAACGAGTACAGTCCCAGTCTACTCAACCTCTCCTCGTAATCCAACCCCTTCAGCTCTGGGATTAACCTAGTGAATCTCCTCTGCACACCCTCCAGTGCTAGTACGTCCTTTCTCAAGTAAGGAGACCAAAACTGAACACAATACTCCAGGTGTGGCCTAACTAACACCTCATACAATTGCAGCAGAACCTCCCTAGTCTTAAACTCCATCCCTCTAGCAATGAAGGACAAAATTCCATTTGCCTTCTTAATCACCTGTTGCACCTGTAAACCAACTTTTTGCAACTCATGCACTAGCACACCCAGATCACTCTGCACAGCAGCATGTTTTAATATTTTATCATTTAAATAATAATCCCTTTTGCTGTTATTCCTACCAAAATGGATAACCTCACATTTGTCAACATTGTATTCCATCTGCCAGACCCTAGCCCATTCACTTAGCCTATCCAAATCCCTCTGCAGACTTCCAGTATCCTCTGCACTTTTTGCTTTACCACTTATCTTAGTGTCGTCTGCAAACTTGGACACATTGCCCTTGGTCCCCAACTCCAAATCATCTATGTAAATTGTGAACAGTTGTGGGCCCAACACTGATCCCCGAGGGACACCACTAGCTACTGATTGCCAACCAGAGAAACACCCATTAATCCCCACTCTTTGCTTTCTATTAATTAACCAATCCTCTATCCATGCTACTACTTTCCCCGTAATGCCATGCATCTTTATCTTATGCAACACCCTTTTGTGTGGCACCTTGTCAAAGGCTTTCTGGAAATTCAGAAACACCACATCCATTGGCTCCCCGTTACCTACCGCACTGGTAATGTCCTCAAAAAATTCCACTAAATCTGTTAGGCACAACCTGCCCTTTATGAACCCATGCTGCGTCTGCCCAATGGGACAATTTCCATCCAGATGTCTCGCTATTTCTTCCTTGATGATAGATTCCAGCTTCTTCCCTACTACTGAAGTTAAGCTCACTGGCCTATAATTACCCGCTTTCTGCCTACCTCCTTTTTTAAACAGTGGTGTCACGTTTGCTAATTTCCAATCTGCCGGGACCACCCCAGAGTCTAGTGAATTTTGGTAAATTATCACTAGTGCATTTGCAATTTCCCTAGCCATCTCTTTTAGCACTCTGGGATGCATTCCATCAGGTCCAGGAGACCTGTCTACCTTTAGCCCCATTAGCTTGCCCATCACTACCTCCTTGGTGATAACAATCCTCGCAAGGTCCTCACCTGTCATAGCCTCATTTCCATCAGTCACTGGCATGTTATTTGTGTCTTCCACTGTGAAGACCGACCCAAAAAACCTGTTCAGTTCCTCAGCCATTTCCTCATCTCCCATTATTAAATCTCCCTTCTCATCCTCTAAAGGACCAATATTTACCTTAGCCACTCTTTTTTGTTTTATGTATTTGTAGAAACTTTTACTATCTGTTTTTATATTCTGAGCAAGTTTACTCTCATAATCTATCTTACTCTTCTTTATAGCTTTTTTAGTAGCTTTCTGTTGCCCCCTAAAGATTTCCCAGTCCTCTAGTCTCCCACTGATCTTTGCTACTTTGTATGTTTTTTCCTTCAATTTGATACTCTCCCTTATTTCCTTAGATATCCATGGTCGATTTTCCCTCTTTTTACCGTCCTTCCTTTTTGTTGGTGTAAACCTTTGCTGAGCACTGTGAAAAATCACTTGGAAGGTTCTCCACTGTTCCTCAACTGTTTCACTATAAAGTCTTTGCTCCCAGTCTACCTTAGCTAGTTCTTCTCTCATCCCATTGTAATCTCCTTTGTTTAAGCACAAAACACTAGTGCTTGATTTTACCTTCTCATCCTCCATCTGTATTTTAAATTCCACCATACTGTGATCGCTCCTTCCGAGAGGATCCCTAACTATGAGATCCTGAATCAATCCTGTCTCATTACACAGGACCAGATCTAGGACCGCTTGTTCCCTCGTAGGTTCCATTACATACTGTTCTAGGAAACTATTGCGGATACATTCTATAAACTCCTCCTCAAGGCTGCCTTGACCGACCTGGTTCAACCAATCAACATGTAGATTAAAATCCCCCATGATAACTGCTGTACCATTTCTACATGCATCTGTTATTTCTTTGTTTATTGCCTGCTCCACCATAATGTTACTATTTGGTGGCCTATAGATTACTCCTATCAGTGACTTTTTCGCCTTAATATGCCTGATTTCCACCCAAATGGATTCAACCTTATCCTCCATAGCACCAATGTCATCCCTTACTGTTGCCCGGATGTCATCCTTAAATAACAGAGCTACACCACCTCCCTTACCATCCACTTTGTCCTTCCGAAAAGTTTGATACTCTCAGATATTTAACTCCCAGTCGTGACCATCCTTTAACCATGTTTCAGTAATGGCCACTAAATCATAGTCATTCACGATGATTTGCGCCATCAACTCATTTACCTTATTCCGAATACTACGAGCATTCAGGTAAAGTACACTTATGTTGGCTTTTTTACCTCTGTTCTGAATCTTAACACCTCAATCAGTAACCTCTCCTAAGTTATATTTCCTCTTAACCTTTCTCCTAATTTTCCTTGTCGTTGAACCCATATCTTCATGTAACAACCTGCCACGTCGCTTACCATTAATGTTTTCACTTCCCGTTTTATTTCTTTTAGTATTCCTGGTCCTATTCACTGAGCTCCCCTCAGTCACTGTACCTTGTACTGTCGCCCTTTTTGATTTTTGACTATGGCTTCTCTGCCTTACACTTTCCCCCTTACTGCCTTTTATTCCTGTCCCTGTTTTACTACCTTCCAAATGTTCTGAACAGGAGAAGAAGAGCTATCAAGATACCCAACAATGGGGAACCCTGGGAAGAAGGGCCAATTGCTTCCTCCCTGATACGACCAGGGGAACCTCCCCCAAACCACCAGCCCCGACCAGAGTTAGAAACAGCACCTTGCTCACCCGGAGAAGTGAAAAAAGGTGAATCTGTGCTGCTGGAGTGTGGGGTTGAGTGTGTGCATATGACGGTACGCAGCATTGAGTGTGGATCTCAGAATGCAGTGAGAACAGTATTCCGAGAAATATTCCAGTGACACTTGTAATCCGGTGTGGATTCAAAACATGAAGGATGGAACTTGAGGTGAAATCCACGTGGGGTGAGTCTGAGACAGAGACAGTCACTGAGGAGGGAATGTGGCTGTGGCTGTCTTGGTAAACACTTTATCAAACACCAAGAGGGAAATGGAAAGCAATGAAGGTGGAGAAAGGTAAAAGAGAAAAAGGGAAATCTCGTCAGAGAGTGGGAGCAGTAGTTCTTCAAGGAAGGCATTCCTGGAAGAGAAATGGCAGAGGATCTCTCTACTGGCTATGTCACTGCCTATGCTTCCTTGTCTATGGTTGTATCGTATCACTCAGTGCCTGGCAACATTCTGGAGGCAAAGTATACATGCTTTCTGTTGTCATTCTTCTGGACAGCTGCTATGTCTCTTGAGAATGTATCAGTTGCCATTGTGGGCATTGTTGGATCATAATGTGGCAGCACATTTGATGAGACAAGCCTTTCCCTGATATGTTGAAATGCATTGATTTGCTCAATGCCCCAAAACTATTGTTGGCCCTTTCATAAAAAAATCTCTTGAACGTTTAGTGATGTTGTCTTGATTTGAAATAAATTTGTCAACCTAATTGACCATTCCGAAGAATATCAGTGACCCACCACGGTAGTGGGAAGTCGCTGATGGCTTTTGTTTTTTTAGCGTCTCCCACGATTCCCTCGTTTTTGAATGATGTGTCCCAGATTTTGGCAAATTCACATTTCTTATTTAAGCTGAGATGTGCCTTTTGTAGGACTTTGTCATCATGCCCTGTCTTGTGGTTCCATGGATAAGGACATAGTTCACATGGCAAATGACCCATAGTTCTAGAATATATGACATGGTTTGCTAGAATATCCTGAAGGTAGTTAAAACAAAGGCTTCCAAATGGTGTGATAAATGTTGTGAACAGTCTGGACTCCTGGTCGTGGAGTATTTGTCAAAAGCCACTAGTAGCATTAAGTTTAGCAAAGAGGACACTGTTGCCAATTTTTTGCCAAGCTGTCATCCACTGACACCATCAGATGGATTAACCCCTGTTTTGTTTACGTGAGCCTGATTAGAGCATTTGGTTTGGGGCCTGTTAGAAGCCTCGAACACTTGGCTCTGTGACAGGTGATATGACTCCTCTGTGTAGTATTCTGTTGAGTTCCTCTTTGACTTTTGACAATAGTGGTACCTTCCTGGGCGTAAATAAGCATACCAGTGTGGCACCTGGAAGTAATGTAAATATAGCATTCACATTTGAACTTACCAAGCGACTGGAAGAGTCGTGGGAATTCTTGGCTGAATTTCATCCTGTTATCTGGTTGTAGGACTTCCTCCTCTCTTGCCAGAAAACTCAGTTGGATACACGCTGAGTAAAAAGGTGCTTTGATTGTGAAAGGTACAGAGGGTCTCTTGTGACGTAAGGTGGCCATGATCTGACCTTCACCTGCAGATTCATTCCACCTGAACCTTGAAGTTTGATGGGCTGGACAGGAATAGGGTTGAAACATGCCAAATGATTGGCCAGTATTGAAACACCAGCTCAGTATCAAGCTCAAAGTTGGTTTTAAAACCTTTAACTTTCAAAGCGACAGGCCAGAACATTTTTTTCATGGCCCTTGACTTCCCCCAGGGAAATCTACAATGGTATTTGTTTGTTTATGTTCAATTTTTGGAATGATCTGTGTGTCATATTTATTTTGTTGCTTTTTTCGCTTACTGGAGTTGTTAAATTTCTAGAACCACTTAAAGTGCCCTGCCTTCCCACATCAGAAACACTCTGCACCCCTGCTGGGAAATCTTAGCACCTGTACCGTTACTTTGCCCGCAGTGTAAGTACCTCAAGGTGGCTGCTGTAGGGTTTTCTGCCAATTTGGCCATTTTTGGCAAGCCTTTGGGTGGGCGGGGCTGCCACCTTTGGGCTGAAGCAATGAGCGGACATCTCCGACGACTCTGTGTGTTGGTAGATGAGAGACCAATTTTGCTTCCTCAATTCGGCCTGACGAATGTATTGAAGCACTTGATCAAATCCGGGTTCGCATATTGTATGTAAAGAATCTATTTGTTAGACAATATGGTCATGAATAAGTGTGTATTTCAAAGCCAGATACTCACAACAACTAGCTAACCTGTATGGGTCGGTAAGGAACAACTTGACGAATTCCCCTGGTCTTTGGGATCTCTGATTAAATCATATTCATTCGATGATGAGGTTCTGCTTTGGAGTAAAAAGCATCAATGGCTTTTAGGACAGTTTTGAAGTCAGCTGAGGTCTCTTCTACCCACTGTCGCAGGTGGACTTTGTCAACAATAGGCCCCAGAACAGAGAGGAATGAACTAACCTGGTGTTTCTGCCTTTTGGTAAGGCTATCCAAGACTGTTTGATATCTTAGGAGGTTCGCTCACCATGACTTCCAATTTTGGCCTATGTGCTGGCCCTCGAGACTTTCAACCAGATGGGGTAGGCGCGGGGACTGCTTGCTTGGTGCTCCCTTCACAACCATTTTTCTGTTTGCCTCCTTCTTAGGCACATTTGCAGATTGTTACTTCAATCAGGTGCCAATGCTTTTTTGGTGCCACCACCACTGTTACCATGTTTCATGATGTGGAGATGCCGGCGTTGGACTGGGGTGAGCACAGTAAGAAGTCTTACAACACCAGGTTAAAGTCCAACAGGTTTATTTCAAATCACTAGAGTTCGGAGCACTGCTCCTTCCTCAGGTGAATGAAGAGATAGGTTCCAGAAACATATATATGGACAAAGTCAAAGATGCAAGACGATACTTTGAATGCGAACATTTGCAGGTAATTCAGTCTTTACCATGACTATTCTAATGGGTCTGGCCTCAGAGATCAGTGACCAAACAGAGATAGTATTGAGTTCTATTTGCATAGAAGGAATGGATGCATGCAATCTCTCCCAGCATATGCAGGCCAGCCTTGGTGCCTGTTCTGTGAGTGAAAGGACTCAATAGCACACTGCCCAAGCAACTTTATAAGAGGTTCAACCTATAGCTTGGCCCCATGGATGTTCAAACTAACTGCACTCGGGGTCAATGCACGCATGCCTTGATTGATGCAACTTTGCATGATTTTCTTTGGCCGTTGGTTCAAACATCCTCAGTGACGTGGAAGACTCCTAGGTGAGGAGCCCCACTGAGGTCTATCCGAAGGACAATTGTCAGAACGGTCAGTACAAACGTTCTTGCCCAAAATGCAAACTATCTGCAAGACTTCAGCAGATAGTTTGTGTTTGGCTCTTCAAATTTGCATCTGCCTGCACCTAGCAACCGCAACCACCTAGATTAATAAGGTGTCCTAGGTTACGCTTTGTGCTTGTCACAATTAAAATGACAAGCATAAATAGCACTCCCTGGTACAACTTAAGCTTCTATCTTCAGAGCAGTTACAGAACACTTATTATGCTTTTGCCTTTGGCCATGTTTAGTTTTCCTGCAGAAATGAATAAATGCATAGATTAAAACTAGATTAACCAGAGAAAATGTTTGAATTTGGCACCATCACCTTTGTTGGGGCCTCACTGAATGCCTTGTTAGTAGGCATGTTATGGATCTCTCAAGAGAACATAGGTACTTATGGATGAGCATTGAATTAGAACCATAAATGCAAATTGCCCTGATATCAGCTCACAAAATGAGAGCAAGGTGGTACAAACCTGCTGCGGATTTGGATCAAACCACAATTTTTTTCTTAAAATGGCGATGCACATCTGGAGAGAGACGTTCATTTCATATTCAGTTTTCGATTTAAAGTTTCCCTTCATCACACCTGTGGTGTTCGATCTGATCCCTGGTATTCTAAGGGAAGGACTAATTCATGGAATCAGACAATCATGGACACTTGTAGAACAGAAGGAGACTATTCAGCCCATTGTTCCCATGCTAGTTCTTTGGAAAAGCAGCCATGCTAAGTCCCAAAACCACATTTCTATCCGTAAACCAATAATTTCCTCATTTTCAAGCCCCTCTCCAACCACTTCTGAAATTACTTACAGAATCAGCTCCCACCACTTTTTGCAGACAGAGTGTTCCATGCTCTCACATATCTGAGTGAAGAAAAAGAATTCTCCTCATCTCCCCTCTAGATCTACTGCGATTGACTCCAAAATCTGTGACCTCTGGTTATTAACGCACTCACCAGAGGGAAAGTCATTTTTCTACCTGTTCTATCATCTTTGTCAGGGAGTCTGTGTTTTTAAATTCGTTTTGTATGTTTTGAGGTGAGCCCTGCCTCGAAACAAATGTTGCGCTCTTTATTTGGTTCTAAATATGGCGGTCAATATGGTTGCCTTTCTTAATCCTAATTATGTTTACTTTAGAATCGCCAGGTATCTCTCGATACCGCCACAAGGTTCAAACCCGAATATTGATCAAATAGCCGATACACCAGTTAGTTAGTTCAAAGTCAATACTATTTATTTACACACACAGTAATATCTACTCATGCACAAAATACGACAAACTAAATTATCTCTAACGCTAACGCCTAGACTTAGCTTTGGGTGTCCACTCAGTCAGAGGAATAATGGCCGTTGTTCGGATCTGAGGCTGCTGGGGTCAAAGTGGTACAGGAGAACAGCAAAGGTCATCCGTCTGGTAGCGAGCGTTGACCTTGGACTTACTTGCTTCTGGTGCAGCTGGTGGATGGGTCTCTCCGCTTTGAGAGCCAAATCCAAGAGAGCGATTCTCTCTCGGGGTTTCTTCTTATACCCGGAGGTGCTTCGCGCCCTTTTGGGCGGGCCTTAAACTTGGCCCCAATCAATTGGGCCGAATCTTGATCACTGGTATTGATCTTGAACAACAAAGGGGTGGGTGCCCTGATGGCTGGGCGTGTCCTAGGTGGCAGTTGGCCTTGCTTTGTTTACGCTTTCTGTTTGGGGAACTGGCGCCGCGAGGTCTGGAGCTAGGTCAGTTGCTTGAGTGTCTTTCCTTTGTTCCCGGAGATGGGCCATCAATAAACAAGTAGACCTACAGTTTCAGTCTTGTCTGGCAGCTGCGATTCCAATATGCATACAGGCTTTGTGGCTGCTTGCGTTCTTAGCATTGTCCATAGTTCCCTACAGCCTTTCCAAACATCCATTTTGTCTTCTGGAAGTGGCCATCCCAGATGGCTACACAGAAGCTGAAGGATGTGAGAGGATGTGGGAAGATTTGGATCCGTAAGGGCTCAGTCAGAGATAAAGGTGTGCCTGCATGGGGAGATGGGGCAAAAGATTGACAATGGCACCCAGGGGGGGCGGTTTGCACCAGCATTCGCTGTGAGCGCAAATAGAAACGTGGGTGCAAAATCTTACAGGGTTTGGAAAATGCGATTCATGTTGGCGCGATCTCAAAATGGGCGGGAACCTCATTTCAATACACTTTTTAAAATAAATTTAGAGTACCCAATTACTTTTTTCCAATTAAGGGGCAATTTAACGTGGCCAATCCACCTAACCTGCACGTCTTTGTGTTGTGGGGGCGAAACCCACGCAGACATGGGATGAATGTGCAAACTCCACACGGACAGTGGCCCAGGGCCGGGATTCGAACCCAGGTCCTCAGGGACACGCTAACATAGAACATAGAACATACAGTGCAGAAGGAGGCCATTTGGCCCATCGAGTCTGCACCGACCCACTCAAGCCCTCACTTCCACCCTATTCCCATACCCCAACAACCCCTGCTAACCTTTTTGGTCACAAAGGGCAATTTATAATGGCCAATCCCCCTAACCTGCACATCTTTGGACTGTGGGAGGAAACCGGAGCACCCGGAGGAAACCCACGCAGACACGGGGAGAACGTGCAGACTCCGCACAGACAGTGACCCAGCGGGGAATCGAACCTGGGACCCTGACGCTGTGAAGCCACAGTGCTAACCACTTCTGCTACCGTGCTGCCCCATTTATTTTATTTTAAAATAATATGGTGGGAAAAGCTGGCAGAGCAGCCAGTGAGCTACACACTGCCTTTCTCACCTGAGCCAACACTTCGTAAAATAAACAAAAAATACTCGGAGGAATTCTCTATTTGACAAACTAAGTGCAGACGCTGGGACTGAATCGCGAGAGTTCTACGGCCCATAAGCGGCACCGGACCCGGAGCAATTCAGGACATGTTAATGGTTTAGCACTAATGCCACATGGAACTAATGCAATTCCAATGCATGACGGCTGTGATACGATGGGGTGGGAATCAGCAGTGGAGAGCCTGAGAAGCAGGAGCTGCATATCAGCACTCCACTCCCCACACACCCTCACCCCTACCATGAAGATGGCACTGGTTGCGCTGGAGCATGCCCAACCCGTTATTGGGTCAGCTAGAGCCAGAAGATACCTATGGGGGTGTTCTGGGAGGCAACCATATTGCGTGTGGTGCTAAATTCACAGTCAGTGGCATGCTGGCTGTAGCAGTGGTGGTCAGTGCCTGGCTACCCTGATCCCACAGCCCACTTCCTGGCCGTCCTTTGCTACTCCTCCCAGCCCTGGCAGATGCCCCCCAGCCAACGGCACAACTGTCAGCACGCTATAGCGATGCTGGACACATTTTGTACGCCCTTTCTTGCCCTCAGCACCTAAGTTGCCTGTTTCCCAATTTTAAATAGCACAAGTGAAGTTCGCCGTCGGCAATACCTCCTGGCAGAGGTGGAGCACCGCAGGAGGCCCGGAGAATGCCAGGTCAGACCCTTTAATGATACGCCAATGGTCTTTACTGTACAATTTGCATGTCCATGCCGGCATGCAGCATGGAATGCAATCACACCACTGTCATGGCACCGGAGCATTGCATTCCATCAGGTGCCTGGCGCCACCCTCGATTTTCGGCTGAAGCCCAGTTTTCCGCCCAATTGCGATTCACAATTCCGGCATCAGCTGACAGAGAATCCTGCCCACTACCTCTAGTGTGGGGTACAAAAAGAACGAGCACAGGATTTGGAGCATGGTGTGAAATGTTCGCCCAAATGGTGAGTTTCCGCAGTCAACAACTGTCGTTGTCTCAGAGCTACTGGAGAGAGAGGAAAGCCCATGAGCGGCAATTGTCAGTGCAGCACAGCTAGGGAGCTGCGACTGTGCCTGTAGGTGGATGCTGGAATACAGCCTGGTCACCCAGTGGGACGCAGTTCAAGCTTGAAAGGAGTAATTGAGTGGCTAGATGCAGAACATTTACTGAGGCAGTCAGAGTTTGAGTCCCACTGCCTGACAAAGACAAGTCTCCGGGGTAAGTTAGAACTGCCGTTGAATGGAGATATTTGAAGGAGTGATGCATCCAGAAAAGGGCAGTAGAGCAGAGCTGCTGATTGGCAGTTGCAGGGAAATTTGCAACAATAAATTGTTGTGGCCACCCTAACTTGAAGGTGTACCTGAGCAAGAGACCCTAGCTGTTCAAGTGAAGACAAGCATCCAGCAGAGGGCAGTAGATCGGAACTGCTGATTGGCTGTTGCGGGGAACATTTGCATACCTCTGTTGTGGTCACCCTAACTTGAAGGTGTACCTGAGCAAGAGACCCCAGCTGTTCGAGTGAAGACAAGCATCCAGCAGAGGGCAGTAGAGCGGAGTTTGTGGAGGAGCTGTTGTCAAGTGACACTTAAACCCGAAACACTTCTTCGGTGTTTACCTCCCTACCCCCTCCTCTAACCAAAAAAACCCAACCGCTGTAAAGATCAAGAGGAAGGCTCGAGGGTGGGTAGAAGTAGAAAGAAGTTGAACCGTGACATCACAGCCTGAAGATCAGTGATTGGCTGGTGACTGGTAAGTAGTTTTTCTTTTATTTTCCCTCACGTGTTAGCGTGCGGGGAGCAGAGGTTGCTGAGTGAGTGCTTGCTGAGAAGGGGAGTGAATAACAGGTAAGCTCTTTCTTTCTTTTTCTTTTTTTATCAAGAGGGGATGGCAGGGAAGGTAGTGCAATGTTCCTCCTGCAGAATGTTTGAGGTGAGGGACGCCGTCAGTGTCCCTGCTGATTTCATCTGTGGGAAGTGTACCAATCTCCAGCTCCTCAGAAACCTCGTTAGGGAACTGGAGCTGGAGCTGGATGAACTTCGGATCATTCGGGAATCAGAGCTGGTCATAGATAGAAGCTTCAGGGATGTAAGAATAAAGATAGATGGGTGACAGTGAGAGGAGCTGGGAGGAAGCAGTCAGTACAGGGATCCCCTGTGGTCGGTCCCCTTAGTAACAAGTATACCGCTTTGGATACTGTTGGGAGGGGGACTTACCAGGGGTAAGCCATGGGGTACAGGTCTCTGGCACAGAGTCTGTCCCTGTTGCTCAGAAGGGAAGGGGGGAGAGGAGTAGAGCATTAGTCATTGGAGACTCCATAGTTAGGGGGATAGATAGGAGAGTCTGTGGGAAAGAGAGAGACTCGCGGTTGGTGTGTTGCCTCCCAGGTGCCAGGGTGCGTGATGTCTCGGATCGTGTTTTCGGGATCCTTAAGGGGGAGGGGGAGCAGCCCCAAGTCGTGGTCCACAAAGGTACCAACTACATAGGTAGGAAAAGGAATAGGGATGTAAGGCAGGAATTCAGGGAGCTAGGGTGGAAAGTTAGATCTAGGACAAACAGAGTTATTATCTCTGGGTTGTTACCCGTGCCACGTGATAGTGAGACGAGGAATAGGGAGAGAAAGGAGTTGAACACGTGGCTACAGGGATGGTGCAGGAGGGAGGGTTTCATATTCTGGAGAATTGGGGCTCATTCTGGGGTCGGTGGGACCTCTACAAACGGGATGGTCTACACCTGGACCAGAGGGGTACCAATATCCTGGGGGGGAAATTTGCTCATGCTCTTCGGGAGGGTTTAAAATAGTTCAGCAAGGGCTTGGGAACCTGAATTGTAGCTCCAGAATACAGGAGGTTGAGAGTAGTGAGGTCATGAGTAAGGTTTCAAAGTTGCAGGAGTGTACCGGCAGGCAGGAAGGTGGTTTAAAGTGTGTCTTCATCAATGCCAGGAGCATCCGGAATAAGGTGGGTGAACCTGCGGCATGGGTTGGTACCTGGGACTTCGATGTTGTGGCCATTTCGGAGACATGCATAGAGCAGGGTCAGGAATGGTTGTTGCAGGTGCCGGGGTTTAAATATTTCAGTAAGTTCAGGGAAGGTGGTAAAAGAGGGGGAGGGTGGCATTGTTAGTTAAGGCCAGTATTACGGTGGCAGAAAGGATGTTTGATGAGGACTCGTCTACTGAGGTAGTATGGGCTGAGGTTAGAAACAGGAAAGGAGAGATCACCCTGTTAGGGGCTTTCTATAGGCCTCCGAAAAGTTCCAGAGATGTAGAGGAAAGGATTGCAAAGATGATTCTGGATAGGAGTGAAAGCAACAGGGTAGTTGTTATGGGGGACTTTAACTTTCCAAATATTGACTGGAAACGCTATAGTTTGAGTACTTTAGATGGGTCCGTTTTTGTCCAATGTGTGCAGGAGGGTTTCCTGACACAGTATGTAGATAGGCCAACGAGAGGCGAGGCCATATTGGATTTGGTACTGGGTAATGAACCAGGAGAGGTGTTAGATTTGGAGGTAGGTGAGCACTTTGGTGATAGTGACCACAGTTTGATTATGTTTACTTTAGTGATGGAAAGGGATAGGTTTATACCGCAGGGCAAGAGTTATATCTGGGGGAAAGGCAATTATGATGCAATGAGACAAGACTTAGGATGCATCGGATGGAGAGGGAAACTGAAGGGGATGGGCACAATGGAAATGTGGAGCTTGTGCAAGGAACAGCTACTGCGTGTCCTTGATACGTATGTACCTGTCAGGCAGGTAGGAAGTGGTCGAGCAAGGGAACCGTGGTTTACTAAGGCAGTCAAAACACTTGTCAAGAGGAAGAAAGAGGCTTATGTAAAGATGAGACATGAAGGTTCAGTTAGGGTGCTCGAGAGTTACAAGTTAGCTAGGAAGGACCTAAAGAGAGAGCTAAGAAGAGCCAGGAGGGGACATGAGAAGTCTTTGGCAGGTTGGATCAAGGATAACCCAAAAGCTTTCTATAGATATGTCAGGAATAAAAGAATGACTAGGGTAAGAGTAGGGCCAGTCAAGGACAGTAGTGGGAAGTTGTGCTTGGAGTCCGAGGAAATAGGTGAGGTGCTAAATGAATATTTTTCGTCAGTATTCACATAGGAAAAAGACAATGTTGTCGAGGAGAATACTGAGATTCAGGCTACTGGACTAGAAGGGCTTGCGGTTCATAAGGAGGAGGTGTTAGCAATTCTGGAAAGTGTGAAAATAGCTAAGTCCCCTAGGCCGGATGGGATTTATCCTAAGATTCTCTGGGAAGCTAGGGAGGAGATTGCTGAGCCTTTGGCTTTGATCTTTAAATCATCTTTGTCTACAGGAATAGTGCCAGAAGACTGGAAGATAGCAAATGTTGTCCCCTTGTTCAAGAAGGGGTTCAGAGACAACCCCGGTAACTATACACCAGTGAGCCTTACTTCTGTTGTGGGCAAAATCTTGGAAAGGTTTATAAGAGATAGGGTGTATAATCATCTGGAAAGGAATAATTTGATTAGAGATAGTCAACACGGTTTTGTGAAGGGTAGGTCGTGCCTCACAAACCTCATTGAGTTCTTTGAGAAGGTGGCCAAACAGGTGGATGAGGGTAAAGCAGTTGATGTGGTGTATATGGATTTCAGTAAAGCGTTTGATAAGGTTCCCCACGGTAGGCTACTGCAGAAAATACGGAGGCATGGGATTCAGGGAGATTTAGCAGTTTGGATCAGAAATTGGCTAGCTGGAAGAAGACAAAGGGTGGTGTTTGATGGGAAATGTTCAGACTGGAGTCCAGTTACTAGTGGTGTAACACAAGGATCTGTTTTGGGGCCACTGCTGTTTGTCATTTTTATAAATGACCTGGAGGAGGGCGTAGAAGGATGGGTGAGTAAATTTGCAGAGGACACTAAAGTCGGTGGTGTTGTGGACAGTGCTGAGAGGTGGCAAATGGAGTTTAATGCAGAAAAGTGTGAGGTGATTCATTTTGGAAGGAATAACAGGAAGACAGAGTACTGGGCTAATGGTAAGATTCTTGGCAGTGTGGATGAGCAGAGAGATCTCGGTGTCCATGTACATAGATCGCTGAAAGTTGCCACTCAGGTTGAGAGGGTTGTTAAGATGTCGTACGGTGTGTTAGCTTTTATTGGTAGAGGGATTGAGTTTCGGAGCCATGAGGTCATGTTGCAGCTGTACAAAACTCTGGTGTGGCCGCATTTGGAGTATTGGGGGCAATTCTGGTTGCCGCATTATAGGAAGGATGTGGAAGCATTGGAAAGGGTGCAGAGGAGATTTACCAGAATGTTGCCTGGTATGGAAGGAAGATCTTATGAGGAAAGGCTGAGGGACTTGAGGCTGTTTTCGTTAGAGCGAAGAAGGTTAAGAGGTGACTTAATTGAGGCATACAAGATGATCAGAGGATTGGATCGGGTGGACAGTGAGAGCCTTTTTCCTCGGATGGTGATGTCTAGCACGAGGGGACATAGCTTTAAATTGAGGGGAGATAGATATAAAACAGATGTCAGAGGTAGGTTCTTTACTCAGGGAGTAGTAAGGACGTGGAATGCCCTGCCTGCAACAGTAGTGGACTCGCCAACACTAAGGGCATTCAAATGTTCATTGGCTAGTCATATGGATGATAAGGGAATAGTGTAGATGGGCTTTAGAGTGGTTTCACAGGTCGGCGCAACATCGAGGGCCGAAGGGTCTGTACTGCGCTGTAATGTTCTATGTTCCATGTTCTAAAATGATTTGTGAGGAAGACAGAGTATGAAAGACTTTGTGACTCGGTGATCTGCTACATCTGAGTGAACCACCGTGCCAATTCATAAGAGCTATGCTAATTGTATCTTAAAAGTGCAACTTATGATTTATATTTGTCCATGTTTTTTAAAATAGTACCCAATTATTTTTTTCCAATTAAGGGGCAATTTAGTGTGGCCAATCCACCTAACCTGCACATCTTTGGTTTGTGGGGGTGAAACCCATGCAGACATGAGGAGAATGTACAAACTCCACATGGAAGTGACCCAGGGCCGGAATTCAAACCCAGGTCCTCAGCCACAGTGCCAGTGCTACCCACTGTGCCACATGCTGCCCCAAATCTGTCCATGTTTTGACTGTTAATTCATGTTTAACTCATCTTAATTTGGGATGTTGGAGTATAAGGTCGGTAATTTTTAATGTTTGTTTTGTTGACTCTTGTATAGCAAAAGTTATTCTGTTTTAAACTGTGGAAGCCAGTGGCTTTAATATTTTAGCTACCTGGGGTGGAATTTTACGTCCCCATCCTAGCAGAGGCAGAGCCATAAAATACAGCGAGCCGTTCAAAAGTCCATTGACATTGGAGGGACCAGAAAAACCTTTCGACAGGAGAGGCCATAAAGCTCGGCCGCTGGGATTTCAAAATTCTCCTACTTCCAAATAGTTACTGATCCTGAACTGGATTGTTTAATCTTGAAAACTCTTAACTTCAAGGGAAACAGTCCGAACTTTTCCATCTACTCCTCATAATTGAAGTCCCCAATCTCTCTAGCATTCCAGTAAAAAATTCAATTAAATCCCTGATAGTCTATTGGAGGATGTGGTTCTGTCGTTGACATTACTGTCAATTGAGAACCTGCTGAGTCCCTCCCGCTTCGTTGGCATTATTTTGCTGGTAATGCAGTGGAAAACTCGCTCACTCGCCTGAACAGGATTTCTGCCTTCAAGCAAGAGCAGGAGCAGCTACAAGGAATTTTCTGATCCTGGTGTACGACCATGACAGTGGGAACGCAGCAGTACAAAGAGGAAGACTGCTATCAGTGAGGAAAAAGCAGTGAAAATATAGAGCAAACTCCAAGGGAACAAGGCAGCAGGCCCTTAAGACACACATCCTGACCGACGTCAGAAAGGAAATAGAGGCTCCGAAGAGGGTTTTAACTCCAGGGCCTGGAAGTTAGTCCATCGTAACCGGTGCGTGGCTGAACCGAGAGGCCCGAGGATCGATGAGCATTGATTCTTGTGCCTCATTAACAGAGAGATTTTCTCCTTTCACCCCACAGGGGCTCCATAATGGATTGGAAATCACAGGCTAGGACACACAGCTTCCTGCCATACATTTCAGTGGATACTGAGAATGACAAAGCATAAAATCCACCCACCTGGATAGATTTTCAAGTCATAAATTGATATAGGGTCACGTTACAGATCTCCCTTTAAGTAGCGTACATTGTGTAGTTGCAGATAGCAAACACAACTAATGTTTCAGTGCCATAGACCACTCCGTCTCTCGGGAGCCCCACAGATATAATTTCAAATCTCTAATTATAGTGTGACCCAACATTGGAAAGCTAGCCTCTCGTGACATATCCGGTGAGCAGCTGCGATGGCTACATTTCCTCCAGAGGTTGCAGGAGCATGAGGAATGAATGTTCACCTTCTTATCACAACAGGGGTCAGGGTTCAGCCACTGTTGCTTCAACGACCTGGTCAATGCATTCGAAGAGGAGGTGATGCGGTTTGTTAATTCTAGCAGGTGATTAACTCTCCATCTGACAAAGAAACACTGGCCAAATCACTGATAATAAATATACACATAACTGGACAGTACAAAAGCAGCCATACATAGGCCTATAATGTGCTGCAATGTCTGAAGTGCCGCAGCATGTTGAGTGCGAAAGCCCCTTATTGCTACACTCAACAATCCATACCCTACAATAATTCTATTGTAAACATTCATAAGAACAGAAGAAAAAGGAGCTGGATCGGCCTTTTGACCTTTGAACCTTCTCTACCATTGAACAAGAACATTTCAACAAGAGCATGGCTGATCTTCTACCTCAACTGAAGCTTCCCAAAGTACCCCCTGTGTCTCTGAATGCTCACAATGTAATCCAGGACCTGGGAAAAGTCCTGAGGTGGGCCCGCCAGATGAAGTCATGCTCGTGGGAAGGGCATAGAATCAGGGTGTACCAGGACATTGGGGCCGACCTGACAAAAAAGAAGGCCGAATTCAAAAGAGCTAAATCTGCGCTCGACGAAAAAGGGGTGCGATTCGGCACGCTATTCCCAGCCAAACTCTGGGTGACATCCCAGGGGAAAGAGCATTACGTCCGCATCCCAACAGAGGCTGACAAGTTCGTGAAAACGAACAACCTAGAGGGAGAGCAGACATGGCAGCGATGAAAGCAGCAGGGACAGAAGACGAAAAGGATTGAGAGTGGAGGATGGACCGCAAACAAAGACTATGATATGAACTGTGATTTAATGTGGGACTGTGCTGCCTCGTTTTCGGGCTCACCTCTTCTCTAAGTTTGAGGAGGGAGAACAGGGCAAGGGGACTGAGACGAGGAAAAGCAGGCAAAGGGGTGAGATAAGGGGTGGAGAGTGGTGGGTAAAACGGGGCTAGGGCTAGACCAGCACTGGGAGGGGAGCAATGTACTAGCAAGGAGGGCTAGCACGGGAAGACAGATTGTAAGGGAGGGCGTGGCATACCTCTCAGGGGAGAGGGAGCGCCTGGCCAAAAAGGGAGGGGGGTCGGGCAGAAGGGGGGGGGAGAACACAGGGGGGGGACAGAGGGACAGGGGATGGGGGGGAGGATAGGCAACGGGGGAAGCAGGGATGGAGGGGAAGCTCAGGGCAAAAAGGGAACAAAAAGATTGGTAAGGACAGGCAACAAGGCAGTCACAGGCCTCGGCGGGCATGGAAGATGACGCCGGAAGCAACCACTCGGGAGGGCTCCTGGACAGAGGGACACCCCGGTGCAGGGGCACACCCACGCGGCATACACAAAGTTGGCAGCCATGTTGGGTGCCCACTGGACAATGGGAAACACCGGATCGCAGGGGCCCGACCTGATGGGGAGAGCGGCGACCACGGCTATTTTGGACGGCCCCCGAACAAAGGGAAACCCTGGAGTGCAGTTGCTCGTTCAACAGGTAAGAATGGGTGATCCCGCAGGATTGTTACCTGGAACGTAAGGGGACTTAATGGCCCCGTGAAAAGATCCAGAATCTTCGCCCACTTAAGAAGCCTGAAGGCCGACATAATTTACCTATAGGAGGTGCACCTGAGGGAGAAGGACCGACTGCTGGTAAGGAAGGGCTGGGTGGGACACACATACCATTCATGTTACGGGACGAGGTCTAAGGGAGTAGCCATACTGATCAGCAAGAGGACGAGGTTTACAGAGACCAAGACGGCTACGGACCCAGAGGAACGGCATGTCATAGTCAGCGGTGTCCTGGAAGGGACATGTTACTGCCAAATGTGTATGCTCCCAACTGGGACAACACAGAATTCATAAAAAAGACCATGGCGGAAATCCCCGACATTGACACTCACCGACTGATTATGGGGGGCGACTTTAACTGCGTGCAGGACCCACTGATCAACCAATCGAACCCCAGAAGGGGGAAAAAGATAGGCATGGCTCGGGAACTAGGGGCATTCATGGAGCAGATGGGGGCAATGGACCCATTGGGGTTCCTACACCCGCGAGAAAAAGGGTTTTTGTTCTTTTCACAAGTGCACAAGGTGTACACATGCATCAACTTCTTTGCAGTGGGGAAACCGGTGCTTCCAGGGATCATAGGGGCGGAATATTTCATCTCCGAACATGCTCCACATTACATGGATGTGAGGTTGGAGACAGGCCGTGTCCAGCGCCCCACATGGAGTTGGAGGCGGACCTCCTGGCTGACAAGGCCTTCTGACAAAAAACATCGCAGGCCATAGGCGATTCCGTCACTAACAACCAAAATGGGGAGGTCTCACTCTCCACGTTTTGGGAGGCACTGAAGGCCGTGATTAGAGGAGAGATTATAGTCTTCAAGGCATGCAGAGATAGGGACGAGAGGGCGGCCATCCAGCAGCTGGTTGACTCCATTCTGGAAGTCGACAAAAAGTACTCCGAGGCCCCGACAATAGAGCTGCTGGCGGAGAGGAAAAAGCTACAAATGGACTTTAACCTGATATCCACCAGGAAGGCAGTGTACCAACTCTGCCAGACACGGGAGACCTTCTATGAACACGGGGACGAGGCTGGCTGCCTACTGGCTCACCAGCTGAGAAAGCAGGCAGCCACGAGGGAGATAGCGCAGATAAAGAACAGCAAGGCAGACTGGTAATAGAACTGAAAGAGGTCAATCAGGCATTCGGGACCTTCTGCCGAGGGCTGTACACTTCCGAGCCCCCCGACGGGGACGCAGGGATGAAACAGTTACTCGATGGACTGGAACTACCAGTCGTAGGGCAAGACGGACGGGGGGGAGCTGGTAGCACCAATAGATCTGGGAGAAATCATGGAGAGCATCAGTTCCATGCAGGCGGGGAAGGCGCTGGGACCAGGAGGGTTCCCGGCGTACTTCTATAAAAATTCGTGCCAGACCTGTCTCCACACTTAAGGGGCATATGTTCATGGACTCGCTAGCAAAGGGCACTCTGCCGCCTACGCTAGCACAGGCCACAATTTCACTTATACCCAAAAGGATAAAGACCTGACGGAATGTGAATCATATAGACCCATTTCACTGCTGAATGTAGACATGAAAAAACCTGCAAAGGTCTTGGCCACGAGGCTGGAAAGCTGCGTACCAGAAGTGGGTGTAGAGGACCAAACCGGCTTTGTCAAGGGTAGGCAACTCACCACGAACATCAGGCGGCTGCTGAATATAATAATGACCCCCCCCCCCCCGACCCTGGGGAGAGAACATCAGAGGTGATCGTCTCCCTGGATGCAGAAAAGGCCTTTGACAGAGTCGAATGGAAGTACCTCCTTGAGGTATTGGCACGGTTTGGGCTAGGAGCAGGATTCACCTCCTGGGTGAGACTCCTGTACAACGCTCCCACGGTGAGCATTCGAACTAAAACCACCAGCTCTGAATACTTCCAGCTACAAAAGAGGCACAAAGTAAGGCTACCCATTGTCCCCGCTCTTGTTTGCACTAGCGATTGAACCCCTGGCGATAGTTCTGCGAGACTTGAAAAGCTGGAAGGGCATCCAGAGAGGACACAGAGAACATAGAGTTTCACTTGATGCGCATAACCTGCTCCTCTTGAGCTTGGGTAGGGTGCTCTTTCCAAGAGCCGGTGCAGACTCGATGGGCCGAATGGCCTCCTTCTGCACTGTAAATTCTATGATCTATGATCTATGATCGATATGTCCCGGCGCCGTAGGAAGGACTGAAAGCAATCATGCGGATCCTGAAAGAGTTTGGAACCTTCTCGGGATACAAGCTTAACCTGGACAAAAGTGAGGCATTCCCAATGAACCCAAATGGGGGAGTGGCAGAGCTGAAGGGGCCCAGAACAGATTTCAATATCTGGGGATCCAAATAGCCAGGGACTGGACACAGATCCACAAATAGAACCTGACCAGCATGCTGGAGGAAGTAAAAAAGGACCTACAGAGGTGGGGCTCACTCCCACTCTCCCTGGCCACGCTTTTAGCGGACATGGTAAGTACAGACAGTAAAGAAGTGGGACTATGTGGGAAAATGTATGGACAGCTAGTGGACAGAGCCCGAATACCACTGGACGAGACCAGACGGAAATGAGAGGACGCACTAGGAACAGAAGTGGGTGGGGACTCTTGAGCGAAGCGCTGAACAGGGCCAACTCCACCTCTTCCTGTGCAAGGCTTAGCCTCATGCAGCTCTGCGGTGCACAGAGCGCACCTAACCAGAACCTCAATGAGCAGGTTCTTCCTGGAGGTGGAGGACAAGTGTGAACGTTGCCAGGGGCCCGGCCAACCACACCCACATGTTCTGGCTTGTCCCAAGCTTGCTGGGTTTTGGACAGCCTTCTCTGAGGCAAATTCCAAGGTTGTGGGGGAGAGGGTGAAGCCATGCCCGATAGTGGCAGTCTTCGGGGTATTGGAGCAGCCAGGGTTACACATGGGGAAAAGGGTCGAGGCCCTAGCTTTTGCTACCCTAATCGCATGCCGGAGAAACCTGCTCGGCTGGTGATCAGCAGCACCACCCACAGCTGCAGACTGGCTCGCTGACCTTTTGGAATATCTCCACCTGGAGAAGATTAAGTACGCCATTCGAGGGTCAGAGGAAGGCTGTCTAGATGCATGGTGGCAGTTCATCGGCCTGTTCCAAAACCTGTTCGAGGCCAGCAACAATGGTAAGATAAAAGAAAAGAGAAAGGATAAGGGAAAATAAAAAACAGGGGGGGAATTCATACCCATGTGCAACGTGGGGGGAGGGAGGGGCAAAGAGGAGAAAAGGATGGACAGACACAAAAGGGAACAACGTGAGAGGGTGGGGGGCAAACCCCCCCCCAATCACAGGGGAAACACAGCTGAAGTGGACAGGGGAAGAAACAAGAGGGGGGGCAGAAGGAAGGGGAGGGAAAGGGGGGGCCACAAGGGGGGGCAGAGAGGGGTGGGCTGGGGGGGGGGGGAGGGGCCACAAGCCAAGCCAGAGGGCGGCAGAATGTAAATAGGGTAAACTAAGGGAAGGACAAGACAAACCTTTCTGTACAATACAGTAAATAAGCGCGGCTAACAATGTCTATAACTGTTTATAAACTTTGAAAATCCCAATAAAAAGATTTCAAAACATAAATCTACTAGGTTTCCCACCCATTGCGTTAGATTAAAATAACATGGATGAAGCTATGGGAAATCTATTGCCTGTCGACACCCAGGTGCAACTTCCCTCAGTCTCTACATGTTCCAAGTAATGACTAGGGTCACGTGACTGATTTTCCCTAGCCTCGGGATGCTGGGCTCGGAGATCGGGGTCCGGCAAAAGAGCGCGCTGGCTCCCCCACTCAGGAGCAGGCATGAATGCAAAACAACTGCACACTCCATGGTGGAAGGTAGCAAATTTATTTAATTAAGGCTACATTAGGGCAGATTTATAGGGCCTGACTACGTTTTGCCAGTGGCAGAACTGACCTGCATTGCATGCAGTGGCTGCCAGTGCAATGGACTCAATCACATTGCAGCATTTCAGGGGCCATTAGAGCCCAATGATCCAAGTGGAGGGGTTTTCCCTTCAATCCGAGAGGCTTGTCATTCTCCGCGCCCCACACTCTAAAATAATAATTTAAGTATTTCTGAAAAAAGGGGCATGCTGTTGAAGCTTTTCATCTTGCACTCCTCAGGACAGATTTGCAAGAAAACTAAATCCAAAGGGAACAACAATTTATACTGCATGAGAAGAGGGTGCTGACTGGTTGGAAAATGGACCCTGATTGGTGGTGGTTTTGCCCTGAGAATGCATCAGGGAACGGTTAACTGCCAACTTTTGTTTAAACCAGGCAGGTTAACTCTAATTGGTCGGGACATTGCTAGGTGGAATAAAACAAAGAATGGCTATCCCCTAAGTCTCAACTAAAGAAAAGCTTGGGTGACAGACATTCTCTGGTTCATTCCCCATGGCAATGCCTTGACCAATCAAAGTTGACCCGCCTAGTTCGAATTTAAACAAAAGCTTGGCAGTTAACTGTTCCATGGTGCATTCCCATGGCAGCAGCTCTACCAATCAGACTCCTCTTGCCAACCAATCACCTTCTTCTCCTGCAGTGTAAATCATTGCATACTTTAGCTTTTGTATTCTTGCAAATCTGTCCTATTGAGTGCAAGATGAAAAGCTTCAACGGCACGTCTGTTTTTCAGCAGTACTCGACTTCTGTACTACCATTAATAATAATTTCCAGTTTTCACCTTTCAGTGCACCTCCATTTTGAGGCACCCACACACTCCATCTGTGGAACCATCGGGGCAATACCTTGAGGTGACTGTTGTTGGCTTCAGTGGCAAATCTTGGTTATGCACCATAAGGTATAACACCAATGTCAGGAGCATATGCACAAATTTCAAAACCTTTTCTTTCACACACCCCCCCTCCAGTATTGCAATATATGTGGTTCTGCATTTGATTTGGTGTTGGTGATTAAAGTTGATTTAGTATCTGATCTCAAATGGAGTTTCTATTTTTACTTTGCCGCATTGCTGACAGGACTGTACGAGAATATGTTCCCACATATCTCCGGTTATTCATCTGGGACATGTTTTGTTGCCCTTCTTATCGTGAGTAATCTGCAGTGGACATGTTTTCATGGTACGATGCCAAAGTGGGTCTTATGCAAATACTAGAGTGACAAAAAGTAGCATTAGCATGGCGCAGAGTGGGAGGATATAGGTTTCACTTTCCACTCTGCCAGGTTCCTGATCTCAGCCTCCCAGATGGGTTGGACTCTGAGGAACATCCTCCTGCAGTCGAACATAAGCTCAAGAATATGAATATACATTTTTAAACCTTACCGTCCATGTGCTGCAAATGACATTCCCCACAGTTCCAAAAGGATTAAACTCTACTGTTCCATCCACTCTGCCAATACTTTTTCACTTCCTCTCCATACCTCCCCATAAATAAACATTTCTCCCCAGCCAACTTTTCCAGCACATCAACTTAACGTGTGGGTCTTTATCACACATCTGCCAATTTGTGACTTCAGCTTTGCTAAGTCGTATTCATGATCCATTTATCCTATAAGCTCTAATGAAGTTGAGTAAACTGCAACGCCCATGATATTAGCATTTTAAAGACCTGGATCATGTTCACTCTAATCCTCTTTTCTCCAGTGTGAATCCAGCTAAATCCATCGACTTCCATCATTTAAACTTTCAAGTCTTGGTCTAACACTTGTTGCCCCTAATTAGCCATTGGTACACTTAGATCAGAGATTCTCTGTATTGGGCTGAGATACAGCCGTGATTAGCACGTGCTTCAGTACAAGGGAAAAGCGCGAGGGCTGGATTTTAACCCTGGCCGCACAGCTGAACCCAAGTGGGTATAGCAAGTTAAAATCCACCAGCTGACTTACCCAGTACCCTGGGTTGTCGTTGTGCTGTTTCTATCATTTACCGCACCTTTGGGCAGGTGACATTCTGGCTTCCAAGAGCTGGGGGTCTTTAAGTATGCAGCTCAGAGCCTAAAGTGAGGGCCAGCCAGAAGAGAACCAAGAGCAGAGAAAAGCTATTCTAAGTCTTTTTTTTAAATTTCAGCCAGGGGAGTAGGAGTAATCCAAACTTTGCCACCTCTCTGGTGCATCATAAGGAAACTTTAGGCCTCTCCTTGAATCCAGGTAAGTTGGCTGGAAGCAGGTAGCTAAATGATCCCCCAACCAACTCTAAAGTCCTGCCGCATCTAGTCATAAATGATAATAAACTATGAAACAACTAATGAAAGGAGGATTGGATTGGATTTGTTTATTGTCACGTGTACCGAGGGACAGTGAAAAGTATTTTTCTGTGAACAGCTCAACAGATCATTAAGTACATGAAATGAGAAGGAAATAAAAGAAAATACATAATAGGGCAACAGAAGGTACACAATGTAACTACATAAGCACCGGCATCGGATGAAGCATACAGGGCTGTAGTGTTAATGAGGTCAGTCCATAAGAGGGTCGTTTAGGAGTCTGGTAACAGCGGGGAAGAAGCTGTTTTTGAGTCTGTTCGTGCATGTTCTCAGACTTCTGTATCCCCTGCCCGATGGACGAAGTTGGAAGAGTGAGTAAGCCGGGTGGGAGGGGTCTTTGATTTTGCTGCCCGTTTTCCCCAGGCAGCGGGAGGTGTAAATGGAGTCAATGGATGGGAGGCAGGTTTGTGTGATGGACTGGGCTATGTTCATGACTCTCTGAAGTTTCTTGCGGTCCTGGGCTGAGCAGTTGCCATACCAGGCTGTGATACAGCCAGATAAGATGCTTTCTATGGTGCATCTGTAAAAGTTGGTAAGAGTTAATGTGGATGTGATAACTTGCCTGCTTACCACTGGCTGGAGACTAATGGCAATCCCACAATCCTTTGGGAGTATGAGCTTCCCCAATGAGGGGGCGGAGAAATCATTAGCAGATTCCCTGCTTAAATAAAGCTGGCCAGTTTGGAACCAGCTAGAGGAGAGTGAGCAGCAAAGGAGTTGATGCTGCTGTCGTATATATATGTTATTGTAAATAAATGTTATTGCTTTCTATCCTTCAACTCGTGCTGGATTCTTCGTGGCCCTCACAAAACTGGCGACGAGGGTTAAAGTGAATAGCTGTCTACACTGTTGAAGCCACCTCCCTGGATTTTTGTTGGATACAGGGTTGGAAGTTGTTTTCTATTACACCATGCCTCTGTATGGACGTTTGGATGTTTTTGACGCTGCGCTGGAAAGCTGGAACCAGTACGCACAACGGATGCGTTATTATTTCCGGGCAAACAACATCACCAAAAGCGAGCGCCAGTTGGTCATATTGCTCACAGCCTGTGGCCCGCATACGTTTGGGGTGATTAGGAGCCTGACATACCCAGCTGCGCCGGACACCAAAACGTTTGATGAACTTGTGAACTTAGTGGGGCAACATTTTAACCCAAACCCATCCACGATAGTCCAGCGTTACCAGTTTAATACCGCTGAGAGGACCCCAGGAGAATCCCTTGCCGAGTTTCTATCCAGGCTACGCAGGATTGCGGAGTACTGTGACTATGGTGAGACCTTGTCAGAAATGTGAGGCGACAGTTGTCGTCGGACATTCCTCCGCGAAAGGAGCCTTCTCCAGAACCAATGGATGAGGAGCCATTTCAGTGTCGGACTTGTGGGTGCCGACCCCGTCGCGGACGCCGGTCCTGGGGGCGCCAGAGGCGTCATTGTTCCGACCGAAACTGGGGCCAGCCAGGGGCCGTACCTTCCATTTGGATTAACCTGCGGCGACTACACCCGAGGACGTGGAGACGGAGGACGACTGCCTGCAGCTGCATTGTGTGGCAGCTCCCCGTGTGGCCCCCATTAAGGTGACAGTACGGGTCAATGGTCACCCGCTTGAGATGGAGTTGGACACTGGTGCAGCGGTCTCCGTGATCGCCCAGAAGACATTTGACCGCATCAAGCAGGGTATACAGACCCTTACATTAACCAACACACAGGCCAGCTTGGCCACCTACACGGGGGGAACCATTGGACATTGCAGGAACTACGATGACCCCTGTTGTTTATGGACAACAGAAAGGGCGTTTCCCACTTATCGTGATGCGTGGCCATGGACCAAGCCTGTTGGGTCGGGGCTGGTTGCGCATTTGCGGCTGCAGTGGCAACACATCCTCCAAACAGTTTCTGGAGGGTTGACTGAGGTGCTAGGATGGTACCCAGATGTATTCCAGCCCGGTTTGGGGAAAATAAAAGGGGCCGTAGCCCGTATCCAAGTCGAACCAGGAGCCACGCCGCGCTAATTCCGGGCGCGACCGGTACCGTACACCTTGCTCGAGAAGGTAGAAGGGGAGCTCACTTGTTTGGATACTTTGGGTGTTATCAGGCTCGTCCATTTCGCTGACTGGGCAGCACCAATTGTACTTGTAATTAAGCCAGATGCCACAGTTCGCTTGTGCAGCGACTGTAAACATACAGTGAATACGGCTTCCCGGCTCGACCGATATCCAATGCCTTGCATAGAGGATCTCTACACGAAGATTGCAGACGGACTCTCGTTCACGAAATTAGATATGAGTCACGCCTACCTACGGTTGGAGCTGGACTCTGCCTCCCAGCCATATGTAACGATTAATACACACCGGGGCCTGTATGAATATACATGGTTGCCCTTTGGGGTATCCTCTGCCTGTGCTATTTTTCAACACGTCATGGAGGGCATTTTGAGAGGTTTACCGCGTGTTGCTGTCTATTTGGACGACGTTTTGATTACAGGGACGCGGAGCAGGAACATTTGGAAAATTTGGAGGCTGTCCTTCGACATTTTCCGGAGGCTGGAGTCCGTTTACGTCTTTCAGGTGAAGGAAGTGGTCTACCTGGGTTATCGGGTGGACCGCGAAGGTTTGCACCCCGTCGCAGAGAAGGTGCGCACAATTCAACAGGCCCCCGCCCCGACTGACACTTCGCATCTTTGTTCTTTTCTCGGCCTCGTAAACTGTTACGGAAAGTTCCTCCCCAATCTAGCAACTACGCTGGCCCCGTTGCACCTTCTGCTAAAGAAGAATCACACCTGGGTTTGGGGTCAGCCGCAAGAAACCGCTTTCCGGCGGGTAAAACAATTATCGTCGTCTGGGTTACTAACCTACTATGATCCTGGAAAACCTTTGCTCATCACATGTGATGCATCCCTGTATGGTATTGCGGCCGTCCTGTCCCACAAGATGGAAAATGGGACCGAGCGGCCGATAGATTTTGCCTCCCGCACATTGAATGCAGCGGAAAAGAAGTACGCGCAGATCGAGAAGGAGGGCCTGGCGGTGGTCTTTGCGGTGAAACGCTTCCACCAGTACGTGTATGGCCGCCACTTCACTATCGTGACTGATCATAAGCCTCTGCTGGGACTTTTCCGAGAGGATAAACCAATACCGGCCATTGCGTCCGCACGGATCCAGCGCTGGACTTTGTTGCTCGCAGCCTACGAGTATTCTCTGGAGCACAAACCAGGACCCAGATAGCGAATGCCAACGCATTGAGAAGGTGGCCCAAAACTGCTCCATTTGCCAGGAGCATCAGAAGCTTCCGCCGGCCGTGCCCCTACATCACTGGGAATGGCCAGGGCGGCCTTGGGCGCGCTTGCATGTGGATTTCGCCGGCCCTTTTCAAGGATCCATGTTCCTTCTATTAATCGCTGCCCAGTCTAAATAGTTAGAGGTGCATAAGATGGTAGGCACAACGTCCTGCACAACAATCGAGAAGATGCGTTTGTCTTTCAGTACGCATGGCCTCCCCGAGGTGCTGGTCACGGACAATGGCACTCTGTTCATAAGTGAGGAGTTTGCAAGGTTCATGAAGATGAACGGCATATGCCATATCCGCACTGCCCCTTGCCACTCGGCTTCAAATGGGTTGGCGGAGCGCACAGTGCAGACATTCAACCGAGCCTAAAGAAGCAGTCTTCCAGGTCGATGGACACGAGACTGGCTTGTTTTTTGTTTTCATATAGGACCACCCCTCATTCGGTGACTGGGGTAGCTCCCGCGGAACCCTTAATGGGCCGGAGACTTTGCACCCGCCTTAGCATGGTTTTCACGGACATTGGCGCAAAAGTACGCTGCACACAAGAACGGCAGGGAAATGGTTTTTCTCGGCATCAGCCGATTCGGCAGTTTGCGCCCGGTGACCCAGTGTTCTTTCGGAATTTTGCTGGTGGTGCCCAGTGGGTCCCTGGCGTAATCTTTCGCCAAACGTAGTTGCAAGCGCAGGGTCATCTCCAGCGCAAGCATGTAGACCCCGTTCGGTCCTGAAGACCATCCCATCCAAAGATTCCCTGCCCCCAGAGCTCATTTCTACAGCCACAGAGACCAGACACAGTGGAAAGTAGTACTCACAATCTTCCTCTGGTGCCGCACTCAAAGCCTGCGCAGGTCGTTGCAGAACCGCGTGGAGATAGAGACGCCGAGATGACGGAGGCAGCGGACTCCGACTCCGAGATGGAGACACAGGACGCCTCAGAGGGGGGATCCTCGAGCCCACGGGTTGTGGATGTACAACCGTTACGCCGTTCATCACGGAAGCGCCGTTCTCCGTCTCGTTACACTGCGCCCGATCCAGCACTTCGTACAAATGGTGTCCGGCCTGCGGAAAAACGAGTCCGACGCCCTCCTTCCCCAGGATCTTCGGTGGATTCCTTGGACTTTGGGGGGAGGGATGTTATAATCTGCCTGCTTACCATTGGTTGGGGACTAATGTCAATCCCACAATCCTTTGGGCGTATGAGCTTCCCCAATGAGGGGGGCGGAGAAGTAATTCGTAGATTCCCTGCATAAATAAAGCTGGCCAGTTTGGAACCAGCTAGAGGAGAGTGAGCAGCAAAGGAGTTGCTGCTGCTGTTGTGTATATATATATATATATATATATATATATATATATGTCATTGTAAATAAATGTTATTTTTTTCTATCCTTCAACTCGTGCTGGATTCTTCGTGGCCTTCACAAAAGTGGACATGCCGAATTTCCTTTGTTTCCTGAGGAGATATAGGCACTGTTGTGTTTTCTTGGTGGTAGCGTCGACGTGGGTGGACCAGGACAGATTTTTGGAGATGTGCACCCCTAAGAATTTGAACCTGCTAACCATCTCCACGTTGGCCCCGTTGATGCTGACAGGGGTGTGTACAGTACTTTGCTTCCTGAAGTCAATGATCAGCTCTTTAGTTTTGCTGGCATTGAGGGAGAGATTGTTGTCACTGCACCACTCCACTAGGCTTCACGAATGTAAAATATTTACAACACAGAAAAAGACCATTCGACCCAACCAGTCAATCACTATCTTTAAGCAGCACAAGTATGAAACCACCTTACTTAATCTAACCCTATTAACAGATTTATTTTACTTTCTCCCACATGTGCTTCGCCTTGAATGCTTCTACGTTATTAGCCATTTTAAAAATCATTTCAGGGGATGTTTGCATTGCTGGCTGTTTCAGCACTTATTCCCCATCCCTAATTGCCTTTGCAGGAGCATTTAAGAGTCAACCTCGTTGCTGAGCCTGTAGTCACATGTCGGCCAGACCAGGTAAGGTGTGTGACATTATATAAATGTACAGCATGTGAAGAGTTAATGGTATGTTAAGACTAGCCACTAGAGGGAGATAAGGGACAGTACCATAAATTGCACTGGCTCTTAAGCTATGGGGAGGAGTTTAGACTGGTGCTGAAGCAGATAAGGGGCGGGATTCACTGACCCCCCACCGGGTCAGAGAATCGCCGGAGGGGGGGGGAGGCGTGAATCCCGCCCCGCCACTCCGATGCCGGCTGCCGAATTTTCCGGTGCCGGTTTTCGGGTGGGGGCGGGAATCGTGTCGTGCCGGTTGGGGCCGTTGGCAGTGGCCCCCCCCCCGGCAATTCTCCGGGCCTTGATGGGACGAGCGGCCACCCGTTTTAGGCGTGAAATGGACATGGTCCATCCCAGTATGACGTGGCTTGTCGGCCGTCTAGCGGGTTCGTCAGGGGGGCGCTGGGGGATCCAGCCCCGGGACGGCCCCCACGGTTGCCTGGCCCGCGATCGGGACCCACCGATCTGCGGGCGGGCCTGTGCAGTGGGGGAACTCTTCCCCTCCGTGCCGGCCTCTGTAAGGCTCCGCCATGGCCGGCGCGGCGAAGAACTCCCCAGGCATGCGCAGGAAACACGGCAGCAGTTCCACGCATGTGCCACAACATGGCGGTAGTCCTGCGCAAGCGTCAACTCGCGCCAGCCGGCGGCGATCCTTCGGCGCCGGTTTGCGCGGCACCAACCCCTCCTGCGCCAGCCTAGCCCCAGGAAGTGCGGAGGATTCCGCAACTTCCTGGTGGCCAGACGCCGGAGTGGTTCGCGCCGCTCTTGGCGCCGGTACGGGCCGCCCTGCCAATTGCGGGAGAATCCCGCCCAAGATTCATATTGTATTGCAGAGATAGTTCAGATATAATAGTTATAATTAGTAGAAAGAGATAGTGTTAGTGAGTGTAGTTTAATTCCTCCATGTACTTTAGCTATTCAGAATAAGTGCCAAACTCAAATTTAGTAATGTTAATAAAATTAGTTTAGTTCTTCAAGAGAGCTTTGTGTATCTTTGTGATCATTACGCCTTCCATCCTGGAAACTCCTCACAAAGATCACCACCAGGATGGCAGGTTTTCTTCCCTATAAGGCATTCAGGAATCAGATGGGTTTTTACAGCAATGGTTTCATGGACATCATTAGACTTTTAATTCCAGATTTTTATTGGTTTTCAAATTTTACCATCTGCTTTGACAGAATTCGAACCCAGGTTGCTGGAGTATTACATGGGAGTCTCTGGCTTACTAATCCCTTGACAATACCATTACGCCACCGCCTCCTCAACTACTCCCTGTGGTAGGACACAGTACTTTGCCTGAGTAATGAAGTTTCTCCTGAATTTTTTATTGGATTTATTGGACTTGCTGACAAGTTGAAACATCTTTTCTGTGTCAATGCTGTCAAATCCCTTTTTAAAGGCCTCTCAAGTCATCCCCCTCACCATCTCTTTTCAAGAGAAAAGAGTCCTAGAGTTGAAGATAATGAGGCTGGCTGGTTAAAGTTGTCAACACCTCTTTCTGTAAAGAGGTAGAGCAATATTTAAGTGAGTTCCCAGTGAAAATGCACAACAGGTTAAAATGCAGAGTTGGAACTGATCTGGTTAATTGGTTCAATTATCCCCATGGTTCTATCTCTGGCTCTTTAAAAAAAAGCTCATGCTTGGCATCTTGATCAATATGAAGCTAATTGTATCCCTGCCTGCAACATGTGTAAAATCACTAGTAAAGTAGCTCAGTGCAAGTTAGGAGTGTCGTTTTGCTCCCACCACCCACCCCAAATCCAACAGCTGCTCTTTTCAAGCCCTGGTCAAGTTGTCTTTTGTAACTTTTGTGAATTTTCACTTCCTCTTTTTACATTTTGAGATCTTTGCCTGTGTGGCAGTCCGGTGATTTGGGAATTAATTGTTACTTTATGTCTTTGCTATGAGGTTAAATTTGGCTCAAAGGGGTCCACACCCAGAGAAACGTAAGTTATCCAGGATGTTGATGAAGTCTATTAGCTGGGATATCAGACCGAGTAATTAATTGTACGATATACTCTGGCAATGTCAGTTTGAGACATTGGAGGGAGGGGTCATTACTACATCCAACAAGATTGCAGCTATAACCTTAGATTGGTGCAGCTCGTCTAGTTAAATGAGTAATCAATTGGTGCAAGTGTCTCATTCAAAAGGTTGACTTTGATTGGCTGTTCAGTGGCACAGTCCATAAGACAGTGTTTTGGGAAGGGTCACAGGTCAGTTTGTCTGACCATCTCCCTGGGAGCTAATGCAACTGTGTTTCCTAAGCCCTTTCTCAAATCCTGAGAATGGGTTATATCCATGATCATAGGGGGGCAGTATGCCATAAAAATGTATTGATGGTTGCACTATTGTCTCTGGCCTCAATTAAGACTCGGACATCTCTTCCATTGCTGAGGCATTCTCGATGGAACTCTGTTTCTCTTTCTAGGGAACATTTAAAAAAGTTTATCTTCCCTTCAATAGCTCCCACCTATCCATCAGCCCCGATATTGGGCCGGTGGAGTTTACATCAGGTCATTATGATGAAAGTTGATGAGTTCTGCAATGGTTGGGTGGTCTGCTTGGAAAATTGCTGCCCAAACAATGAAGATAAAAATTATCCCCTTATTCTTTTCCTCTCACAATCATGAGGCTTTTAAAAAAAAATCGAACTTAGTTTCTAGCTCAGTCATACCCTCAACAACAGACCTTCAATGTGATATCTTGATTAACCTCTTTTTTTTTTTCCTAAACTGTGCACATACTTATCTACGTCGGAAAGTTTTTTTCGTTGTTGTGTTGTCTGGATTGGAAGTAGTTAAGTACTAATATTTGAAGACTGCCTCTGTGGGTATGGATTTGGGGAGGTGTCAGTCAGCACTGATGCTAATGTTCCCCATTCTAAGCCTTCGTTCTATACATAGGGTCTACTCCGCTGTGTAAGTGGCACTTTCTGCCATGTAGCTTGATCTGCACTGTTGGGCTACGCATAACACTTAGCAGGGGTTATATACCAGGTGAGATCCTGCAGCTGAGCACAAAGCTGTTGCAGTTTTGAAGTTGACGCCATGTGAAAATTCTCAACATTTTCCTTTTTATTAAAAAAAATCAATATTGCTCACCGGTTTACTTGCTGCAAGTCATAGCTGTTTATAGTTTCTTTCTTGAGCAAATATGCTTTGCATTTTTAGTTATTTAATAAATAACAAATAAAAATCTGTCCCGACCATACTTGGAAGCAAATCTGTGATTTCTTTTTACTTTAATTGGAGTTTTAAATTGCTGTGTTGTTTGAATATGACCTTCACCCACAGCTCTGATGGGTTGTAAATTAGCTTGAGGTTATTTTAGACTATTCAAACTGTCCAGTTCGAGCCATAAGGAGTGATCTCCTGGCCATGTCCCACCGGAATCGGAGCAGGACCCATTTTGTAAATGCTGGAAGCGGCCTTCCCCGAGGTTTCCGGTGACCTTTTACACCTTGTGAGATCTAACCAGATCTCGCGAGACAGCGGAACCCAACCCACATGGTTAAGTGGGTTTAGGAGCCCACTTAACCGTGCTGACGCTGGATCTAACCGGCTTCCGGCATCTATTGGCCTCCCCAAGGAGACCCCAGCTGGGTGCCGTTTAGTACTGGTCCACACAAATATGGACCAGGTGAAACGGCACCGGGAGGGTGGGGGGGTCTCCCAGGCCATTGGAGGCCCTGAGGTGATCAGGGACAGGACAGGGCGGCCTCCTGTCTCTCCCCTGTCACCCGGCCCCTTAGGCACTGCCACGCTAGCAGCCGTGCCTGCCTGAAATGGCACTGAGAAACTTTTCTGTTAAATTGCGCCCTTGGAGTCATAGAGCTTTGCAGCCTGGAAAAAGTCCTAAGGCCCATCATGCCCGTGCTGAGCATCGAGCACCTAACTATTCTCATCCCATTTTCCAGCACTAGGTCCGTAGCTTTGTATGCAATGGCATTTCAAGTGCTCATCTAAACACTTCTTAAAAGTTGCAAAGGTTCACCACCCTTTCAGGCAGTGAGTCCCAGGGTCCAGCCACCCTCTGGATGACAGTTTTTCCTCACATCTCCTCCAAAATTCCTGCCAATTATCTTACATCAACGCCCCATGGTTATTTTACTCTCCACTAAGAAGAAAAGTACTTTCCTGTCCACCCTACCCTGTGTCCCTCATAATTATATACACCTCAATCACGTGCCCCCATCCGCCTCTTTGCTCCCGGGAAAACAACCACAGCCTTTCCAGTCTCTCTTGATAGCTGAAATGCTCCATCCCAGGCAACATCCTGGTGAATCTCCTCAGCACCCTCTCCAGTACAATCACTTCCTTTCTATAGTGTGGTGACCAGAGTTGCACACAGTACTCCAGCTGGGGCCTAACCTTCAGCAAAACCTCCCTGCTCTTGTATTCAGTGCCTTCGTTAATAAAGGCAAGGATCCAATAGGCATTCCTTTTTTTTTAAATAATATTTTATTGAAAATTTTTGGTCAACCAACACAGTACATTGTGCATCCTTTACACAACATTATAACAATACAGATAATAATGACCTTTTTTATTTAAACAAGAACAAAAGAAAACAACAACAAATAAATAAATATTAAATAACAAAAATAAAAACTAGCCCTAATTGGCAACTGCCTTGTCTCAGGCCACACCCCCCCCCCCCCCCCACCCCCCACACCCCAAGTTCTGGGCTGCTGCTGCTGCCTTCTTTGTTCTCCCCTATCTATCTTTCCGCAAGATATTCGACGAACGGTTGCCACCGCCTTGTAAACCCTTGAGCCGACCCCCTTAGGACGAACTTAATCCGCTCTAACTTTATGAACCCCGCCATATCATTTATCCAGGTCTCCACCCCCGGGGGCTTGGCTTCTTTCCACATTAGCAATATTCTGCGCCGGGCTACTAGGGACGCAAAGGCCAAAACATCGGCCTCTTTCGCCTCCTGCACTCCCGGCTCTTGTGCAACCCCAAATATAGCCAACCCCCAGCTTGGTTCGACCCGGACTCCTACTACTTTCGAAAGCACCTTTGTCACCCCCATCCAAAACCCCTGTAGTGCCGGGCATGACCAAAACATATGGGTATGATTCGCTGGGCTTCTCGAGCACCTCGCACACCTATCCTCCACCCCAAAAAATTTACTGAGCCGTGTTCCAGTCATATGTGCCCTGTGTAATACCTTAAACTGAATCAGGCTTAGCCTGGCGCACGAGGACGACGAGTTTACCCTGTTTAGGGCATCTGCCCACATCCCCTCCTCAATCTCCTCCCCTAGCTCTTCTTCCCATTTCCCTTTTAGTTCGTCCATCATAGTCTCCCCTTCGTCTCTCAATTCCCTATATATATCCGACACCTTACCGTCCCCCACCCATTTCTTTGAGATGACTCTGTCCTGCACCTCTTGTGTCGGGAGCTGCGGGAATTCCCTCACCTGCTGCCTCGCAAAAGCCCTCAATTGCATGTACCTGAATGCATTCCCTTGGGGCAACCCATATTTCTCGGTCAGCGCTCCCAGACTCGCAAACTTCCCATCCACAAATAGATCTTTCAATTGCGTTATACCTGCTCTTTGCCACATTCCATATCCCCCATCCATTCCCCCCGGGGCAAACCTATGGTTGTTTCTTATCGGGGACCCCCCCAGTGCTCCGGTCTTTCCCCTATGTCGTCTCCACTGTCCCCAAATCTTCAGTGTAGCTACCACCACCGGACTCGTGGTATAGTTCCTTGGTGAGAACGGCAATGGGGCTGTCACCATAGCCTGCAGGCTGGTCCCCCTACAGGACGCCCTCTCTAATCTCTTCCACGCCGCTCCTTCCTCCTCTCCCATCCACTTACTCACCATTGAAATATTAGCGGCCCAATAATACTCACTTAGGCTCGGTAGTGCCAGCCCCCCCCTATCCCTACTACGCTGTAAGAATCCCTTCCTCACTCTCGGAGTCTTCCCGGCCCAAACAAAACCCATAATACTCTTTTCTATCCTTTTGAAAAAAGCCTTCGTGATCACCACCGGGAGACACTGAAACACAAAAAGGAATCTCGGGAGGACCACCATCTTAACTGCCTGCACCCTCCCTGCCATTGACAATGCTACCATGTCCCATCTCTTGAAATCTTCCTCCATCTGTTCCACCAACCGCGTCAAATTTAGCCTGTGCAATGTGCCCCAATTCTTAGCTATCTGGATCCCCAGGTAACGAAAGTCTCTTGTTACCTTCCTCAACGGTAGGTCTTCTATTTCTCTACTCTGCTCCCCTGGATGCACCACAAACAGCTCACTCTTTCCCATGTTCAATTTATACCCTGAAAAATCCCCAAACTCCCCAAGTATCCGCATTATTTCTGGCATCCCCTCCGCTGGATCCGCCACATATAGTAGCAGATCATCCGCATATAAAGATACCCGGTGTTCTTCTCCTCCCCTAAGTATTCCCCTCCATCCCTTGGAACCTCTCAGCGCTATCGCCAGGGGCTCAATCGCCAGTGCAAACAGTAATGGGGACAGAGGACATCCCTGCCTTGTCCCTCTGTGGAGCCGAAAATATGCCGATCCCCGTCCATTCGTGACCACACTCGCCACTGGGGCCCTATACAACAGCTGCACCCATCTAACATACCCCTCTCCGAACCCAAATCTCCTCAACACCTCCCACAGATAATCCCACTCCACTCTATCAAATGCTTTCTCGGCATCCATCGCCACTACTATCTCCGTTTCACCCTCTGGTGGGGCCATCATCATTACGCCTAACAACCTCCGTATGTTCGTGTTCAGCTGTCTCCCCTTCACAAACCCAGTTTGGTCTTCATGAACCACCCCCGGGACACATTCCTCTATTCTCATTGCCATTACCTTGGCCAAGACCTTGGCATCTACATTGAGGAGGGAGATTGGTCTGTAGGACCCGCATTGTAGCGGATCCTTTTCCTTCTTTAAAAGAAGCGATATCGTTGCTTCTGACATAGTCGGGGGCAGTTGTCCCCTTTCCTTTGCCTCGTTGAAGGTCCTCGTCAGTAGCGGGGCGAGCAAGTCCAAATATTTTCTGTAAAATTCAACTGGGAATCCGTCCGGTCCCGGGGCCTTTCCCGTCTGCATGTTCCTAATTCCTTTCACCACTTCTTCTACCGTGATCTGTGCTCCCAATCCCATCCTTTCCTGCTCTTCCACCTTGGGAATTTCCAGCCGATCCAAAAACTCCATCATTCTCTCCCTCCCATCCGGGGGTTGAGCTTCATACAATTTTTTATAAAATGTCTTGAACACTTCATTCACTCTCTCCGCTCCCCGCTCCGTCTCTCCATCTTCGTCTCTCACCCCCCCTATTTCCCTCGCTGCTCCCCTTTTCCTCAATTAGTGTGCCAGCAATCTGCTCGCCTTCTCTCCATATTCATACTGTACACCCTGCGCCTTCCTCCATTGTGCCTCTGCAGTGCCTGTGGTCAGCAAGTCAAATTCCACATGCAGCCTTTGCCTTTCCCTATACAGTCCCTCCTCCGGTGCTTCCGCATACTGTCTGTCCACCCTCAAAAGTTCTTGCAACAACCGCTCCCGTTCCTTACTCTCCTGCTTCCCTTTATGTGTCCTTATTGATATCAGCTCCCCCCTAACCACCGCCTTCAACGCCTCCCAGACCACTCCCACCTGAACCTCCCCATTGTCATTGAGTTCCAAGTACTTTTCAATGCATCCCCTCACCCTTAAGCACACCCCCTCATCCGCCATTAGTCCCATATCCATTCTCCAGGGTGGACGCCCTCTTGTTTCCTCCCCTATCTCCAAGTCTACCCAGTGTGGGGCATGATCCGAAATGGCTATAGCCGTATATTCCGTTCCCCTCACCCTCGGGATCAATGCCCTACCCAACACAAAAAAGTCTATGCGTGAATAGACTTTATGGACATAGGAGAAAAACGAGAACTCCTTACTCCTAGGTCTACTGAATCTCCACGGGTCCACCCCTCCCATCTGCTCCATAAAATCCTTAAGCACCTTGGCTGCTGCCGGCCTCCTACCAGTCCTGGACTTCGACCTATCCAGCCTTGGTTCCAACACCGTGTTAAAGTCTCCCCCCATTATCAGCTTTCCGGTCTCTAGGTCTGGGATGCGTCCTAGCATTCGCCTCATAAAATTGGCATCGTCCCAATTCGGGGCATACACGTTTACCAACACCACCATCTCTCCCTGTAATTTGCCACTCACCATCACGTATCTGCCCCCGTTATCCGCCACTATAGTCTTTGCCTCGAACATTACCCGCTTCCCCACTAATATAGCCACCCCCCTGTTTTTCGCATCCAGCCCCGAATGGAACACCTGCCCTACCCATCCTTTGCGCAACCTAACCTGATCTATCAGTTTCAGGTGCGTTTCCTGTAACATGACCACATCTGCTTTAAGTTTCTTAAGGTGTGCGAGTACTCGTGCCCTCTTTATCGGCCCGTTAAGCCCCCTCACGTTCCACGTGATCAGCCGAGTTGGGGGGCTTCCCCCCCCCCCCTTGCCGGTTAGCCATCATCTTTTTCCAGCTTCTCGCCCAGTTCCCACGCGGCTGTATTTCTCCCAGACGGTGCCCCCCCGCCCATCCTTTCCCGCACCCACTCCCCCCTTTCCCCAGCAGCAGCAACCCAGTAATTCCCCCCTCCCCCCCCCCCGCTAGACCCCCCGCTAGCGTAATTACTCCCCCCATGTTGCTCCCAGAAGTCAGCAAACTCTGGCTGACCTCGGCTTCCCCCCGTGATCACGGCTCGCCCCGTGCGGTGCCCCCTCCTTCCTGCTTCTCTATTCCCGCCATAATTATCATAGCGCGGGAACCAAGCCCGCGCCTCTCCCTCGGCCCCGCCTCCCATGGCCAACGCCCCATCTCCTCTCCCTCCCCACCTCCCCCCATCACCACCTGTGGGAGAAAGAAAAGTTACCATACCGCAGGATTAATCATACAATACAATCCCTCTTCGCCCCCCCCCCCCCCCCCACTCGTCCCACCACTTTGTCCAAACGTTCATTTTCGTAGTCCAATCATTCCAATTTTTCTTCTACAATAAAAGTCCACGCTTCATCCGCCGTCTCAAAGTAGTGGTGCCTCCCTTGATATGTGACCCACAGTCTTGCCGGTTGCAGCATTCCAAACTTTATCTTTTTTTTGTGAAGTACCGCTTTGGCCCGATTAAAGCTCGCCCTCCTTCTCGCCACCTCCGCACTCCAATCTTGATAGACGCGGATCACCGCGTTCTCCCATTTACTACACCGAGTTTTCTTCGCCCATCTAAGGACCATTTCTCTATCCTTAAAACGGAGAAATCTCACCACTATGGCTCTGGGAGCTTCTCCTGCTCTCGGTCCTCGCACCATAACTCGGTATGCTCCCTCCACCTCCAACGGACCCGTCGGGGCCTCCACTCCCATTAACGAGTGCAGCATCGTGCTCACATATGCCCCGACGTCCGCCCCCTCCACACCTTCAGGAAGGCCAAGAATCCTCAAGTTGTTCCTCCTTGCGTTATTTTCCAGTGCCTCCAACCTCTCCACAGATCGTTTCTGGTGTGCCTCCTGTATCTCCGACTTCACCACCAGGCCCTGTATATCGTTTTCATTCTCAGCTGCTTTCGCCTTCACGACCCGAAGCTCCTGCTCCTGGGTCTTTTGTTCCTCTTTCAGCCCTTCAATCGCCTGTAATATCGGGGCCAACAACTCTTTCTTCATTTCCTTTTTTATCTCCTCCACGCAGCGTTTCAAAAACTCTTGTTGTTCAGGGCCCCATATGAAACTGCCACCTTCCGACACCATCTTGGTTTCTGCTTGCCTTCCTTGCCGTTGTTCCAAAGGATCCGCTGCAATCCGGCCACTTTCCTCTCCTTTTTCCATCCGTGTCCAGGGGGAACACCCTTCTGGTTTACCGCACGGTGTTTTCAGCCGTTAAAATTGCCGTTGGGGCTCCTATCAAGAGCCCAAAAGTCCGTTTCACAGGGAGCTGCCGAAACGTGCGACTCAGCTGGTCATCGCCGCACCCGGAAGTCCCCCAATAGGCATTCCTAACTACCTTATCTACTTGTCCTGCTGCCTTCAAAGATCTCTGAAGCTGCACACCAAGGTCCCTCTGGTCCTCTGTACTTCCTGGGGTCCGTCCATTCAATGCATATTCCTTTGCCTTGTTAGTCCTCCAAAAATGCATTATGTCACACAATTTGCCACTCTTTTGCCCGCCTATATCGTCATGTAATCTAAGGCCTTACTCCTCACAATTACACCATCAATTTTTGTATCATCTGCGAACTTACTTTTCTTAAAATTTAAGTTTTTTTCCAATTAAGGAGCAATTTAGCGTGGCCAATTCACCTACCTTTCACATCTTTGGGTTGTGGGGGTGAGACCCACACAGACACGGGAAAAATGTGCAAACTCCATGCGGACAATGCCCCGGGCCGAGACTGAACCCGGGTCCCCGGTGCTGTGAGGCAGCAGTGCTAACCACTGC
Organism: Scyliorhinus torazame; assembly: GCF_047496885.1. Lineage (NCBI taxonomy): Eukaryota > Metazoa > Chordata > Chondrichthyes > Carcharhiniformes > Scyliorhinidae > Scyliorhinus > Scyliorhinus torazame. Next base: position 109,802,731 of record NC_092725.1, on the reverse strand, counting down.
ACCGCCGTGCTGCCCTGAGGGTGATTCCCCAACACTCACTCCCAGTCTACGCACAAGAGTGAAAGTACGCAGACCTGCTGCTCCCTTTCGGGATACCGACCTGGTCAGGCTTTGCGATGGTGTTGATGAAAGGTAGGCCACCTTGTTCCCCCGAGGTGATCTGAGGGCCAGCAGCAGCTTCAGCAATCCGCCTCGGGGGCAGTGGCAGTGACTGTCAGTGGGGGGGGGGCAACATGATATGAAGGACCACCGTCTAACCTAGGAAAACACAAATTACCTCCACCCGGCTGCAAGGGTAAGTTACCACCTCTGTCCTCTCATCAGTTCCGTCTGCCACCCATCAAATTCCCAAACCCCCCCCAATCCTCTGGCTGTCACCTCGCACTCTACCCATATCCGACCTTTGTGCATTGCTCCTCAGAACCCCTAGCACCCACCAGCACAACGCCTTCATATTCAGGTGCTGTGCCCACGTATGCCACATACTAGAGACCCCCTGACCCATCAAGCCTGTAGCTCACAATGCCCTCACTTTGTCCCCGCAGGAGGAGATAGCCCATAATAAAGAGGAAAGGACAAAATGGGGGAGGAATCTCAGAGATTCGAATCCTCACCCCCTGTGAGGAACGGGCCCTGGAGATCATGGGGTTCCCCGAGGGGACAGCAGTAACCAACTGCAAGATTAGCCTGTGCCAGAGACGTGAGGATCCACTGTCCTTTCACCCAGATGACCTGTCTCAAGTGTCATTCATGTGAGACAAAATGATCTTTCCCACTCATTGACCACATGTCCATTGTCTCGAAGGACCTCTATCTGATGCGGATGGGTCATTGGGATTCGTTCCCCTTCCATCACCCAAGAGACCACCACTGAGGAGAGGTCCGCGGAGACACCATTGAGGTGTCACAGCTTTCACCCGCACCTTACAACGACGCAGAGACACACATCTCGGTGGGTGACATTAGTGGACAGGCTTCGGGGACACGATCGGGTGACCACCACACAGTTGCTGATGCACATCAGGTGGAGCCAGGAACATCCAAAGGAGACAGCAGTCAGAGGTCTGCTGGATCCCAGGACTCAGCTGGGTCCCAGTCAGATGCAAAGCCTCTGGACAAGGTTCTCCCAGAGCTGATGCAGATGATAGGACACAGCCGTGACATTCAGGAGGTGGTGTCAGCACCATTCCGCTGACTGCAAGGCCGATTAGAGGAGTCCCAAAGCCTACAGGTGCAGGAAATGTTGACGACAATCGTGGCATGGAGGCCAACACTGCTAAAGTGGTGACCGCGTCTTGAGTGGTGGTGACCAAGGCATGGCTCAGCCCGTGACGACCTTGGCTGAGGGCCTCAACATCATGTCCCAGTTGCTGAAGGACATGTCCCAGACTCGGGTGGACATTGCCGAGGCAGTCCAGAGCATGGCGCACTCACTGAGGACCATCACTGAGAGCGTAAAGACCATGGTGCAAACAATGGAGAACCTCCAGGACTGGCAGCGCCAGGTGACTCAAGCCCCTGGGGCTCATTCCAGCTGCCCTTTTGTCCTATGGAGTCCCCCAGGGCTCTTCAGGCAGAAGAAAGCGCTGGAGGCCGACCTGGGACCTGCCACCAAAGAGACAACAGTGCTCTCCAGTTCTTCCAAATCCCCTCTCCAGACATTCGTACCCCCAAGCTCCAGGTCCTTCGAAGGACATCGAAGGATACAGAGCCTGGAAAGCAGCAGGCTGCCTCCATCTCTGATGTGCATACAGGGAACACACCAAGACTTAGCAATAGACTATGAAAGTTCAAGAAGAGTGAGGAACACTTAGTGGGCACTGAGTGGGGAGTGGAGGGGGGGTTGTGGTCACTATCTGTAGCTAGGGGAAATGGAAATCTGTCACAGTAACATATTAAAACAGGTCACGATTGATACATGTGAAGCTTCTGTCACGTTGATCTTCACAGCGGGCCAGCCTGCACTCCGACCCCCTGTTGCCCTCCGCTCCCCCACTTCCCCGTCCCCAGGGCACTGTGGTCCAAGATCGCAAGCTCCTGATGCAGACCCTGCTGGATGGGTGTGAGTGTGCTATCAGTAGAAAGACAGGAGTCAAACTTTTGCAGAAACTGAGGAGCACCAGAGCTGTCCTCACAGCGAGTTATCAACACTCTCCTGTCTTGTATGGTGATCCGCTAACAGTGCCTGTAGTGGTGTTGCACAGACCATCGGAGGGGGAAACAGGGTGGTCGGGGAGGGGAGCAGTGTGATGGGGAGGTGGGCAACAGGGGGGAGGGGGGATTGAAAGGGAGGGGGGATTGGGGGTGGGGGAGGGGGAATTGGGGGAAGGAGGGAAATGGGGGAGGGGGGGTTAGGGAGGAAGAGAAATGGGGGAGGAGGGGATTGGTGGGTTTGGAAGGGCATGGGGGTGAGCTGACAGACACATATCTCATCCTGGAAGAATCTTGAGACAATGTGGCCTCCCTGGTCCTTCTCGCATGTCAGATCCTTGCTACCACCTGTCCTCCATCGTCAGGCTCCTGTTCAGGCGGATTCTCCAGCACCTTTTGGACTGCCTCCTCCTCAGATGAGACCACATGTCCCTCCTCCTCCTCCTCATCCTCCTCCAGCACATCACTCCCTGCTGTGCCAGATTGTAGAGGGCACAGCAGACCATCAAAATGCGGGAGTACCCTCTCAGGGGTGTCTGCAAGCACCACCAGAGCTGTCCAAGCATAAGAACCATATTTTCAGCAGGCCGATGCACTGCTCAATGAGAATATGAATGGCAACGTGGGCCTCATTATAACGAGTCTCCACCTCGGTCTCAGGCCTCCACACCAGTGTCATCAACTATGTTCTCAGCATGTATCCCTTGTCCCCCAAGAGCCAACCCGTCATCCTGGGATGGTCCTCAAGGACACCGAGGATCTCTGGGTGCCCCAGGATGTAGCTGTCACACATGCTGCCTGGATAGCGGGCAAACACCTGCATGATTCTGAGGCGGTGGTCACGCACGGCTGAACATTCAGGGAGTTGAACCCCTTCCTGTTAAGGTGGGGCACTCCCTGGTGCCCCGGTGCTCGCAGGGCAACATGCGTGGCATTGATTGCTCCTTGGACCTGCCGCACCCTGGCAATGGCAGCTAATCCTGTAACCTGAGCATCTTGGTGAGGCTCAAAGGTGATGTAGTTGGATGCCAGGGCATACAGAACATCTGTCATCTCCTGGATGCACCTGTGGGCAGATGACTGATATGCCACACAAGTCCCCGATTGACCCAATGGCATTAAGGTTAAGGGCTGCAGTGATCCTCACAGGCACTGGGAGCGGGTGCCCTACTCCTCCACGGGATGCCAAGTCCATGAGACCATGGTACAGGTGCTGCACTGTCTCTCTGCTGAGACACAGTCTTCTGCAGCACATGGTGACCGGCAGCTCATTGAATGACCAACGATACCAGTCCACCTTGGGCATCACTGGCCTCCCCTTCCGGTTCCCTCCTCAATCTGACGGGCGGCCGGATCTGCACACGGGGTGCTGCCTCCAACCTGTGTTGGCATTGCTTCTATCTCCAGCGTCTCCACCTTGGCTGCCACAAGTAATGCGAAGGCAGTTGCCACAGGACCGATTCCTGCAGACATCATTATATCTATAAGGAATTGGAGAAGGGGATAGACCGACAATAAGTTAGGACTTATGCCCTGGGACCGTCAAATCCCCCAAGCTCTCCCAAGATCCCCCACCCTTCCGTGTCCGGCCTACTCTCAGTGCCATCTAGTGAGCCAGTCGTGTTGGCAAATCTTGCTCTGCACACCACTCCTGGCCAAATCAGGAGCCCCTAGACCCCTGACACCAAAAGTCTGCCGGGAACTTTAGGGAGAACATGCTCAGCTGTCCTCTGCTCATCCACGCACTTACCCTTTGGTCGCGGGAAATCCACGTGCTAAAGCCCTGCTCGTTAGAGTTCGATTGTTGCAGCTGCTTCTATGGTGCTGACGCTCCTAGAGTTCAAGCACACTGTTCAGGCAACAAAGTTTGCTGGACATGCCATGCACTAATCATCCTCTGAGACATGGCGCGTGATCTCTCTTGATCACTTGAGAGTTGAGGAGAGTGAAGTGCTATCACAACTAACAAGGCTAATTCCTCTTTTCAAATAGCCTTTAGCTGTCAAACTAGAGGCTGCTCACAGTCAAAGGGAGTGAAATTAAATTTCAGGTCAGAAGCTGCAGCAGGGCTCTGTTCTGGAAGAGTCTGGTAGGACAGGCAGGCTACAGTTGTGGTTACCCTGTTATGGGTCTCCATAATATTTAAAGAATGCTTGAAGGCCTCAAAGATGCACTCACCCTTCAGCCCAGGGTGACCCCAGATGTGGAATGCTCCAGCCCCCGACCAAGCCCAACCACCGTGAGGGCTCCCCCCTGCACTCGGGCTCCGTTCCCCCCCCCCCCCCCCCCCCCCACACCCGCCGCCAACCCTGTGCACTGGGGCAGCAGTTTTGGTGCTGTTGAGCTGCATACCGACAAATGGAAATGGCTACTCACCCCCTCACTTCCCCTCCGCAGCCATTGCGTCGGCTTCCTGTTTTTGAAAAGGAGTACAAAACGACGCCCGCGTGAGTTCCCGCTGGGGAGTCTGGTAATTCCTGGGAGGTCGCTGCACTCGACTTCAATCTCATTAATTAGATTGAAATGAATGCAACTGAGGGTTGATTATATTCTCATCATTTTGGGGCGTGATCTGGAACTCGCCATTGGGAGCGAGTCAGGTGAATCGCAAAATGGTTTTCCCCGGCGCAAATCTCGATGTTGGTCTTTCCCGCTATTCACCCAGCATGCAGGGACGGGCGCCAGGCACAACGCGGTAGTTGAATTGCGCACATAGAGAGCTGGCACAGACACAGTCGACCAATTAGCGCCCAATTGTGCGGCATCCATTCAATGATTCAACAAATATTGATTGGTCAGTATTTGCAAATGGACATTTGAATATTCATTTATTAGTTTTAATGTAGGGCCTGAACCCAAAAGAGCAAACGTTCCTTTCCCTTTTCAGATGCTGATGTGCTTGATCTACACTCCATTTTCTGCTTTTAATGTCGGCGCCGCAGGATTTGCAGATTTTCTTTCCCACAGCCTTTGTTGCTAAAGCCATTTATTTTTCCAGTCCTGTGCTGCTTTCAGTGCCTGTGGGGGGCTAAACAGGAGCAGAGAACTTTCAATTGCTGCTGATATTCCAAAGGGGGTGTTTGGTTGCCCACTCTGTCATCTGCTGGAATGTCTTGTGAGGTTATTTTCAATTGAGCTTCAGTGTCCTCAATCTGACTTGAAGGTTTTTGCATTCAACCGATTGAGACACTGAATACACCATCCAGTATAGAGGGAACATTTGGATCAAACCTGGCTGAGACAGCTCTTAAACTGAAGAAAATGGATTGCCAGTTTTATTTGGTTGCTCAGCCTAGTTATTGCTGAAAGATTTCCTTTGTGGAGATTTGTGTTCCACGTCCAGCTGACACAGGGTGTCAAACTCAACTGGTTCGAGCTGGGCTGACCTTGTTGCATTTCTTGAATTGAGCTTCATTGAGGAAGCGTGAAAAGAAGCAGCCCTGGTTCAAGCTCACCAGATAAATCTCCCAATCAGCACGGGAGGGGGGGGGGGGGGGGGGGGGGGGGAGGGTAGGGCATGGCTCCGGTTGGCAACAAGGTCATTCTGACTTTGTAGACAAGTGTAAAATGCACCCTAGCTAATCAGCAGCCCATTTTACACCTCACAACATTTTTATTTCCATTGTCAAGAGACAGGCATAAAATAGTCTGCCGACTTGCATTTGACTGTTTCTGTAGGTAGGTGGATGGACCTGTACCTGCCCTCTTCTACTCTGAAACTCAAACGTCTGACCCAGGGAGAGAAAATGGTCAAGGCTCCCATCTCAGCACACTTAGGTGTTCTTTTAACAGTTTGTTGTGCCAGCATTTACTTACAAACATCGACACAAATGCTGCTCCTTTGATTCCTGAACTGCATCCACCCATTCAATCCTTCAGATGCATAATGTTCTCAATTTGTACGGATGATCAATTCCACCAATGGCTCTCTTGCAAGTCGCTGGCCTTGTCCCTAAACACTCCAGCTTGAAGTAGTAGCAGGTGGGAGGATGTTTCTCCTGACTGGGGAGTCGGGGGCTACAATCTCAGAATAAGGCATCAGTCATTTAGGACACAGATGAGAAAAATAAATCTTCACTCTAAAGGATATGAACCTTTGGAACTCTCTATCCCAGTGGGATGCGGAGTCTTAGCCTTTGAGTTTACTGAGGAAATCAATGGATATAGAGGGATAGTGCATGATGGTGCAACTGAGGTTAAAGATCAGTGTTGACTTCATTGATTGGTGGAGCAGGCTTGAGCAGCCAAATGACCAGCTCTGTCTTTATGCTCTTATGTTCCAGAAGTGAGGCACAATTATAAAGTCACAAAAATAAGGAGGTGTGTTTTCTCTCATAAACGTTCAGAGGATCTGCTACTCAGTTGCACCTCTTCATATGGCTGAGGCCCAGAAAACACAAGGCTGTGGACCAAGTGCTGGAAAGTGCTGGAAAATGGGATCAGAATTGATTGATGCTTGTGGGCTGGTGCAGACACGATGGGCTGAAGGGCCTCTTTTTTGTGCTGTAAAACTCTAAATATACCAGCTTCATAAGTGAACATCTCCATAGCAACCGGAGTGTGCAGATGTATCAATAATGCACCCTGTCCCACTGTTACTCTGCATGTGACTAATTAAATTCTCATGAGGTAAAGTAATGGGTTAGTGTTTCATCAATAAGAGTTTCCCTTATCTTGTTAATTCCATCACTTTTCAATTACTAACTACTAATCCAGTGTATTCCACTTAACTGAATGGCTGATGGCTCAATATCTTTATTAAATGAAAGTGTAAGATCCTGCACCATGTCAATCTGTAGCTGTGGGATTCATTTGTGTTTAGCTGGAGATTATTCACAGCAGATTCTGGTGAATAACTCTCTGGGTAGATTATACAACAGCCACAATTACACCCCAAATTAAAGGCACTAACCAGCTGTCTGTGAATGTAATGCACAAATCTGATCATTGTGGCACCACACAACATGAAATGCACTGAAAATGACCCCACTACTTAAAGAATACCTCTTCTTTTGAAAACAGTAATTTTCAAACTCAGGGTCGCGAACTACAGGTGGGTTGTGGACGGTTGTCGGGAAGGTCGCCGAGCCATAGATCGCAGCGTTCCCGATTGCGGGAAGAAGTGCCCAAGGGCCGTGACTAGCTTTTACAAATGTTGGCCGTGACCGGCTTTCAGAATGCTGGCTGTCCCATGCATGCGTGCCCCTGTTTGCACTGTTGCTTCAGAGCGCCAGGGTCCCAGGTTCGATTCCCGCTTGGGTCACTGTCTGTGCGGATTCTGCACGTTCTCCCCGTGTCTGCATGGGTTCCCTCCGGGTGCCCCGGTTTCTTCCCATAAGTCCAGAAAGACATGCTTGTTAGGTGAATTGGACATTCTGAATTCTCCCTCTGTGTACCCGAACAGACGACTTGGGGGATTTTCACAGTAACTTCATTGCAGTGTTAATATAAGCCTACTTGTGACAATAATAAAGATTATTATTATCCTCCAGAGGTACTGCGTTAACATGGCAGCGAGAATCTTTGACCCGATTGAGGAAATAGCAGAACATTGTAAATTCGGCCCATCCCTGACCGAAATGTTGCAAGACAGATTGGTGTGCGGAATAAACAATATGATAACTCAAAAAAAGTTACTGCCAGTGCCCAATCTGGATCTAAAAAAAGCCACAGAGATAGCCCCATGCCTGGAGAATGCAGAAAAAGAGACTCAGGAGCGACAATGGGCACCAGGCAGCAATGCCCTCCAGTTAGCCTTGTGCAAAAGTGAACATTCCTCAACTGAAGGTGCCTGTGTAAATAGTCCATCACCAAATCAGAGCTCAGCTCGCATTACCCGGCACACAAGGAAATATTGTGACTGCCCTAAGCATGCGAAGGAACCCACTCCAGAAGGTTGCAGATGTCAGGCGAGAGACTATTGTAAGCACTGCCAATGGGCACAGCCAAGGCAAAGCTATAGGAATAGACAATATGTGTGCTACTTAGGGAAGAAGCCAAGGCCAACACAGGACTGTAATATGCAGTATAAACACTCCTAGAAGCAGAGACAATGCAACTAAATTGTATCATCATGACCAAGGGCACCCCAATAATGCGAGAACTTCTGGTAAATGGTCACTCATTGGAAATGGGGGTATACATGGGGGATGCCCCCTTTGTCATTGGAGAGCAGACATTTGATCACCTCCAAACTGCTATCCAACCCTTGAGTCTAGAAGACACCAGGGCCAAACTAGCCAAATCCATGGGGGAGCCTTTGTGGATCAAGGGTACCACAGCAGCTCCGGTGACCTACAGGTAGCAATCAGTCTGACTCCCATTCATCATTGTGCGGGAACAGGGACCAACTCTTATGGGGAGAGATTGGCTTCAGCGGATCAGCCTGAACTGACTAGAGATTTTCAGGCTGGACATGAGAGGACTACATGAAGTCACCAGCAAATACCTTGAAGTCTTCCAGAAGAGCCTTTGAAAAATAGAATTAATGTCGACCATGATGCTATGCCCAAATATTTTAAAGCAAGACTAGTTACATATTCACTGTTGGAAGGTAAAGGCCGGGATTGGGTGCCTGGAAAATTTAGGCTTAAAATAGACCTGTGCAATTTGCAAAGTGGGAAGCACCTATCGTCCCCGTCCTCAAGCCAGACAAATCGGTTCACCTCTGTGGGGATTATAAGATTATGATCAATCAGAATTTCCAAACTGGATAGATACCTCATGTCACAAATAGAAGACCTATATACCAAGCTAGCAGGCAGCTATGAGCCTACTGGCTCATTTAAATATGTGCACCTGGATCTCGCTCTCTCTGGGCGAGATCATAACTCCTCACAAGACGTTTCGAGTGTCATGAAACTCTTGCGAGATTCAATGGCCTCGACCTGACACCAAGACTGCTGAATTGCGCCCCTAATCTCTTCAACCTTTCCTCATAAAATAATCTGCTCATTCCTGGTATTAGTCTCATAAACCTTCTCCGAGCTGTTTTTAACACATTTACATCTTTTCTTAGACAAGGAGACCAAAACTGTACACAGTATTCTAGATGTGATCTCGCCAATATCCTGTACCTCTGAAGCATAACCTCCCTACTTTTGTAATCAATTCCTCTCATAATAAATGATAACATTATATTTGCACTGCCACGCCCTATCCACGCAATCCCAGCTGGGACAATTTAGCTGCCAATCTACCTAATCTGCACATCTTTGGACTGTGGGAGGAAACCGGAGCACCCGGAGGAAACTCACGCAGGCACGAGAAGAATGTACAAACTCCACATGGACAGCCACCTGAGGTCGGAATCGAACCCGAGTTCCTGGTGCTGTGAGGCAGCAGTGCTAACCACAGTGCCACCGTGCTGCTCCCATGTCCTCTACTGCTTTTATTTTGTATGGCCATATGTTCTTATGGATGGATCAGGTCAAAAAGCTTTTAATCCTCTTGAATCAAGCCTGACTCTGCAATAAAGAAACCAGGAAGCCCAAAGAAAGTTTGCCTGAGGTTGTGCATAATCTATGTACATGTAGTTGTGATATTTTTGTGGAGAACTTATGAATATTTTTGCACCACCTGCTGTTGCATTTTAGAACAATTAGAAATACATTTTACAATACAGATCTCAAGTATACTGCATTTTGCAGCTGAATTTGATTTGTAGCTACACTTGTTTCAGTAAAACTGCTAAAATTATTTCAGCTGCATCTCAAATTGTATTTATCCCCATTGCACCACCACGAACTGATTAGGAGCCAACCTGTGCAATGCTAACTCTTCCTCTGGGATCTGAGTTCAAGCACCGACTCAGACTGATGTGATAAAAGCTTCCTCTGTCTGCTGGCTCGTATTGATCTGAAATGAAATGAGCTTGTGTTGGCTCTACCCCGTTATTAGGGGAAGTGAGTGCACAGCACTAATTGGCAATCTCAATCACAGAAACTCAGCAATGGGTGATTGGTGGAAAGAATAAAAATGTCACACTGGAGCAGTCAGATGTTGTCTTAGGCAGCAGGACTGGCAACATCTATGGAGACAGAGAAACAGAGTGAAGCCAGAGCTTTCTCAACAAAGTAGCAGTTTCACTGTCAGGACCGTGTGGACACATAGGTCCCAAGGCAAACTGACCAGTGGTGGGCAGTTAAGAAGCCAGCACAGGCCTCCAATCTAAGTGAAGATGATAGCCTTCCTCCAAAAGCTCAATCGGATCAGGCCGACGCAGCCTCAGCAATGCCATCAGTAGAGGTGACTGCTGCTCACACGGGGGGTAGAAGACAAGGTAACCTTTTTATTCCCCCGCCTGATTAGGCCAGGCAGGCAAACCACAGCAATTGTGGGGGGGGAGGGGGCTGCGGGGATATGTGGGGTGCACCCTCCACCGTGCCATCATAGCCTTGAGGGTAGACATTGCTGGCAGAGGTGCCTCTCTGTAGGTCTTGGCGTCTCGCCAAGAACATGTTAGCAGGCCACCTTAGTTCACCAGAGAGATGTTGTCTGTTACGGTGGTCACAAAGGACATGGGGGAATCAGCAATAGATCTCCCTGTATGCTTTATGCACTATGTACTTCCCGATTGAGTAGGCGGAAGCTCGGCCAATGGGAAGCAAGCAGGGTAAGTTTAAAACCCGCAACTTCAACCCACGCCGGTATTCTATAGGTCCCCAGGCTTGGACTTGTGCACTGTAAGCTGCGGCTGCAGCCTTTTCCGTTTCGTAAAGAAAAGGGTATGGTGTCGGAAGACTGGCCTTGGCGAGATTGTTACGTTGGCGATGAGGGGTAAACAAGTTTTTTTCTCCAAGCAACATTCATTGTAGAGGACAAGCGGCTTCTCCAGTAAGAAAAAAAATAATGCCTCTCTTCAGTAATCTTGAACTCTATGATGTAAGTGGAGGAGGTCCAATACACAGAGCACATGCATTACATCTTTCATAGAAATTACAGTGCAGAAGGAGGCCATTCGGCCCATCGAGTCTGCACCGGCTCTTGGAAAGAGCACCCTACCAAGGTCCACACCTCCATCCTATCCCCATAACCCAGTAACCCCACCCAACACTAAGGGAAATTTTGGACACTAAGGGCAATTTAGCATGGCCAATCCACCTACCCTGCACATCTTTGGACTGTGGGAGGAAACCGGAGCACCCGGAGGAAACCCACGCAGACACGGGGAGAATGTGCAGACTCCACACAGACAGTGACCCAAGCCGGGAATCGAACCTGGGACCCTGGAGCTGTGAAGCAATTGTGCTATCCACAATGCTACCGTGCTGCCCCAAAGGTGCTAGTAATATTGAAAGACGGAAAATGATTTTTCTGACAGCATACGGGGCCCCGACATTTATCATGATAAAAAGTCAGACCTATCCGGATGCCCCTGACTCGAATACTTTTAAAGTGATCCAAAGCCCTCTGTTTTACTCTAGAAATAGCATTTTTATAGTAGAGAGAATCTGCCACCGAATCTTTAGCAACATTACGAAAATTGGCAAAAAATTGTTAATTCGGGCCATCCCTGAATGAAATGCTGCGAGACAGATTGGTATGCGGAATAAACAACTTGTCAACCCAAAAATAATTATTGGTAGAACTCAACTTGGATTTTAAAAAAGAAATTGAAATAGCTTAACACTGGAAATGCAGAAAAAAGAGCTCAGGAGCTACAAGGGACATCAGACAGCATGTCTCCCAGTTAAGGGGAGGGGCCTTGTGCACTACAGTAACCATTGCTTTCCTGAGGACACTATGTAATGTCAGATAGTTCATTACAATATTAGATCTCAACTCGCATCACATGGCAGTCAAAGAAATGTAATGATAGCCCCGCGAATTCGAGGGAACCTGCTCCGGAAATGTTCAGGTGCCAGACAATGGATTATTGCAAGCACTTCCAAAGGGCATAGCCAAGACAAAATAGTAAGAATAGGCAAAATGCGTGCTGTTCCGAGAAGAAGTCATGTCCATTACTGACCCGCACAATACAGGTATACCCAGCACCAGAAACAGGGACAATGCAACTAAACCATATCACCTCAATAATAGTGGAAGTGCTGGTAAATGGGTTTCCATTGAAAATGGAGGTGGTCATGGGTGCTGTAGTCTCCATCGTCGGGGAGCTGACATATGATCACCTCCAAACTGGTATTCAACTCTTGAGCTTAGAGGACACAAAGGCCAGACTAGCCTTGACTAGCCAGATTAGCCTTTACAATACATGCGATGTATGTCTAGCCATTTGGATAGGGTGGGGGCATGGGCCTAGGTATGGTGCTCTTTTGGATGGTCGGTGCAGACTCGAAGAGCTGAATGGCCTCCTTTTGCACTGTAGGGATTCCATGATTCTATGATTCTAGTCCTAGTATTCCCAAACCTGGCAGGTAGTCTGGAGTCCCAACAAGGGAACCTGAAACAAAATTATGGCTCTGCAAGAACAGAAAGAATATTCAAACCAGGCAATCAGATTTATGTGAGGAACTTTGGAGATGGTCTCAGATGGATCCATGGGATCATAATGGAGAAAACGGGACCAGTGTCATACAAAGTAAAGGCCCAGAGTAGGTAGTAAAGAAACAGCTGGACCACCTCAGGAGCAGGGAGCCCACCGCCGAGCAAGCCTCCTTACCGGCCATGGAGGTGTACCGAGGTACTGCCACCAGTACCGGGCAACAGCTCAAAGCCGGCCCAGCACTCATCCCTCCGGATAACGGGGACAAGGACACTGTGATGGAAGCAGAGGACATTGGTGCCTCCTGAAACGAAGGTCCCCAAATTGGTTCACACCACCAGACCCGGTCCCACCCTCAACTGACCTCAGACTGATCGCCATGTGGCGAAAGGACTTTCCCGCAGTGAGGGTACGGGGGAGAAATGGGCTTATGGGAGGGAGGGATGTTACGGTGGCCACAAAGGGCACGGTGAATCATCAATAAATCTTCTTGCGGGATTTGTGGAGTATGAACGTACCTATTGAGCGGACAGGAGCTCATCCAATGGAAAATTAGCAGCGGAGGTTAGAACCCACTGCTTTAACCTGTAGGTCCCCGGGTTGGACATGTGCGCTGTAAGTCACAGCTGCGGCCTTTTTCATTATGTAAATAAACTAATATGGTGTCGGCAGACTGGCCTTGGCAGGATTATTACAATGATGTAGTAGTAATATCACTGGATTAGTAAACCAGAGGCCCAGACTAATGCTCTGGGGACATTAGCTCAAATCCCACCACGACAGCTGATGGAATTTAAATGCAGTTAATAAATCTGAAATAGAAAAATTGTTTCCGTAATGTTGACTGGAGAAGTGCTGGGTTCCCAAAGGCAGGCGACCAAGGACTTTCAATAAACAATATTTTATTTACGAGCAGCTTGTACCCTTGAACCCAAAGAGAAAATGCTGGAAAATCTCAGCAGGTCTGGCAGCATCTGTAGGCAGAGAAAAGCTAACGTTTCGAGTCCAGATGACCCTTTGTCCCTTAGAAACATCCTTTATGAGGATAGATTGTGGAGAGGTTGGGACTGTACTCCCTGCAGAGAAGGCTGAGAGGAAATTTGACAGAGAAGTTTAAAATCATAAGGGGGCTGGAGAGAATAAATAGATAAAAGGATCAAGAACGAGAGGGCACAGATTTAAGGTGATTTGCAAAAGAAGCAAATGTGATGTGAGCAAAACATTTTCACACTGATTGGTTAGGGTCTAGAATGCTCTGCCTAGAAGTGTGGTGGAAGCAGGTTCAATCGAGGCATTCAAGAGGGAATGAGATGATCATTTGAATGGAAACAATGTGCAGGAGTAGAGGGAAAAGGCAGGGGAATGACACAAAGTCACAATGCTTATTTGGAGAGCCTGTACAGACATGATGGGCCTTATGGCCTCCTTCTGCACCATAACAATTCTGAGATTCTGTCAGTTCTCAACTTTTAAGCTTGTCCTTAAATATCTTGTTAAGGGGGCAGCACGTTGGCCCAGTGATTAGCACTGCTGCCTCATGACGCCGAGATCCCAGGTTCGATCCCGGCTCTGGGTCACTCTCCGTGTGGGGTTTGCACATTCTCCCCGTGGTTGTGTGTTTTTCGCCCCCACAACCCAAAGATTTGCAGGCTAGGTGGATTGGCCATGCTAAATTGCCCCTTACTCGGAAAAAATGAATTGGGTACTCTAAATTTATATTTTAAAAATTGGTAGAAAGTAGCAATTTCTAAAACAAAAGAGAAGAATTTGCATATATCTAACACTCAACCGGTTTTAAATGGACAACCACTTACTCTGAGATTATGCCCTCTGGTCCTAGACTCTCCCACAAGAGGAAACATCTACCCTGTTGAGCCCGCTAAGAATCCTATATGTCTCAATAAGGTTGCTTCCCATTCCGCTAAACTCCAATGAGTACAGGTCCAACTTACTCAACCTCTCCTTATAAGAAAATCCCTCCATATCCAAGATCAACCTCATGAATCTTCCCTGGACTGCCTCCAATGCCAGCACATCTTTACTTAGATAAGGGGACCAAAACTGATCACGGTGTTCCAGATGTGGTCTAGTTAATGCCTTGCATAGTATTAGGAAGACGTCCCTATTTTTATGCTCCATTCCCTTCGAAATAAATCGCATTTTAAAAAATTCTACAGAATGTTCTTAAGTGTTTTTTCTGTGCAATTCTCCAAAGTGCTCATTTTGGATGACTGTGTGCAAATTATGGTGAGTGACTAAGCCACCGACAGGAGAGCATTCATATAGAGTTATACAACCTTTAATAAAATACTTTTTCTTCATGTCACAGACTATTCCCCTTGAAGCTTGGTAGGCAGAAGTACACCATCTGGTAAATTCAATTTCCATTGTCAGAAGAAATTTGGCTAGCTTGGCAGCAAGAGTGAACATATCTCCCTTTCGGGTGTGCAATGGATGTATGTGCTTTCTTGTGGAAGGAGAATATCAGATTCACCGGCAAGAAATGCAGGTGCGTTCTGCTCTTACAGCTTTCTGCTGCTTGGTACCAAACAGCATAACTGAGATTGACATGTACATCTTCCGATTGGCTTCTTGTGTTATGGGTCCGGGTTTACAGAACCCCAAAGAGTTTCATGGAGTTCAACCGATCCACAGCTTTTAATAGATTGTGGTGTGGGAAGCACACGGCGTACTCTCCAGGTGTGATACAGCAGAAATGGACAAGTGGTTTTTAAAACAAAACAATGTTTTTTCTATGAACTCAAGTTAACCTTTTTAAAACAAACATTGAATATCTTAACACCCATTACTTCAAAGATAACCCCAAAAGACTACAACACTAAATAATCCTTCAAACTGTTACTTTAAACATCCAAAAGGCTTCAAACTTGCAAAAACAGACATGAGGGGCGGGATTCTCCCCTACCCAGCGGGGCGGGGGGTCCCGGCGTGATGGAGTGGCACAAACCACTCCGGCGCGGGCCGCCCCAAAGGTGCGGCAGTCACCGCACCTTTAGGGGCCAAGCCCTCACCTTGAGGGGCTAGGCCCGCGCCGGAGCGGTTTCCGCTCCATCGGCTGGCGGGAAAGGCCTTTGGCACCACGCCAGCCGGGGCCGAAAGGTCTTCGCCGGGCGACGCGGGTCCGCGCATGCGCGGGAGCACCAGCGGCCACTGACATCATCCCCGCGCATGCTCAGGGGAGGTGGTCTCTTCCACCTCTGCCATAGTGAAGACCATGGTGAAGGCGGAAGAAAAAGTGTGCCCCCACGGCGCAGGCCTGCCCGCCGATCGGTGGGCCCCGATCGCGGGCCAGGCCACTGTGGGGGCACCCCCCCCGGGGCCAGATCGCCCCACGCCGTCCCCAGGTCCCCGGAACCCGCCCGCGCCGCCTTGTCCCGCCATTCAAAGGGTGGTTTAATCCACGCTGGCGGGACAGGCATTCTAGCAGCGGGACTTCGGTCCATCGCGGGCCGGAGAATCGGCGGGGGTGGGCCCGCCAACCGGCGCGGCGCGATTCCCGCCCCCGCTGACCCACGCGGTGCGATTGCCGCCCCCGCTGAATCTCTGGTGGCAGAGACTTCGGGACACGGCAGGGGCGGGATTCACGCCAGCTCCCAGCGATTCTCCGACCTGGCGGGGGGTCGGAGAATCCTGCCCTGGGGTGGGATTTTCCCCTACCCGATGGGACGGGGGGTCCCGGCAGGATGGAGTGGCGTGAACCACTCTGGCGTCGGGCCGCCCCAAAGGTGCAGATTTCTCCGCATCTTTAAGGGCCAAGCCCTCACCCCGTGCCAGAGTGGTTGGCGCGCCGCCAGCGGCGGGAAAGGCCTTTGGCGCTATGCCAGTCAGGGCCGAAAGGTCTTCGTTGGCCGGCGGAATTTGGCGCCTGCACGGGAGCGTCAGTGGCTGCTGACATCATCCTCGCGCATGCGCACGGGGGGGGGATCTCTTCTGCATCGGCCATGGTGAAAACTGTGGCCGAGGTGGAGGGAGAAGAGTGCCCCCATGGCACAGTCCCGCCCGCGGATCGATGGGCCCCGATCGCGGGCCAGGCCACCGTGGGGGCACCCCCCGGGATCAGAGCACCCCGTGCCCGCCCCAGGACCCCGGAGCCCCCTCCCACTGCCTTGTCCCGCCAGTAAAAAAGGTGGTTTAATCCACGCTGGTGGGACAGGCATTCCAGCAGCGGGACTTCGGCCCATCACAGGCCGGAGAATCGCGGGGAGGGGGCCCGCCGACTGGCGCGGCGCGATTTCCGCCCCCGCCGAATATCCGGTGCCGGAGAATTTGGCTACCAGCGGGGGCGGGATTCACGCCAGCCCCCGGTGATTCTCCGACCTGGCGGGGGGTGGGAGAATCCCGTCTGAGGTTACATTCAATATATTTATAGTCTTTGGATTTGCAGACAGCAACAGACCGGCTATGTGTTTTAATCCTGCAGCTCTCAGCAAAACACACAGACACTCCCAGCTTTCTCCTCAAACTGAAACCAAAAGCAGAAATGAGCTCAGCTCCACCCACCCTCTGACATCACTTCAGTAATATAATCAGCTCCATTTCTTAAAGGTACATTGCTTAAACATCCATTTCTTAAAGGTACTCTGACATGACACTTGAAATGGTTACGGAAGATTCAAGCATGCTTCAGGTGGCATGTACGATGCAGGGAACTCCTCAACCTCAAAAAGACTGCATTTCAACAGATGTTATCGATATGAACACTGCACAAAGCAAGATTTAACATCTGGTTCTCATTGATACGGGTTAACTCAGAACAAAAAGTTGAAAGCTTTCATTATTTATATAACTTTTAATTTCTGTAATGAATATTCCATTTGGAAAACTGTTAAACATATTATTGCTTATTTATATGTTTATATATATATAGTGTTGTTATGATACCCTGGGCAAGTGCACAGTCACTTCCAGCCCCACTCGTCCGGGAGATACAAAACAACTTAATTAAGCAATAATTCTTATAAAAATTCCCAAAGTCTTTGGCCGTTAGCCGCCCAATGATTACGCTCACCAGGATTGTAAGTTGAAAACTCAATTACTGTTTAATTATAACAAGAATGATGATTAAATATGCAGTCGGTATAACAGAAAACAACAAGCTAACCTACTCCCTCTTTCACTGTTCCACCCACTACCCACACACACACGACAGACAAACACAGAGGAGGGTAGGTGTAAAAATTAAAAGGGTAAAGGTCTAAAGAAAAGAGTCCTTGCTTCAAATGGTGGTTGATTAGCATGCTTTCCCCACAGCATGCTGGTTGATTAAAGTCCTTGGTTTACAGCTGGTAATGGTGGTCTTTTCAGAGTCATTCATTCAGGATCCCAGCAGGTTAGAAAATGTCATACTTGCTGGCAGTGGCATTCTGGGGAGGCGCTTTATTCCTTTTCATCAGAGCATAATACCATAAGACATAGGAGCAGAATTAGGCCATTCGACCCATCGAGTCTGCTCCGTCATTCAATCATGGCTGATGTGTTTCTTATCCCCATTCTCCTGCCTTCTCCCCATAACCCTATCCCCTTATTAATCAAGAACCTAACTATCTCGGTCTTGAAGACACTCAGTGATTTGACCTCCACAGCCTTCTGAGGCACAGATTTCCACAGATTCACCACCCTCTCGCTGAAGTAATTCCTCCTCATCTCAGTTTTAAAGGATCGTCCCTTTAGTCTGAGGCTGAGCCCTCAGGTTCTAGTTTTTCCTACTTGTGGAAACATCCTCTCCATGCCCACTCTATCCAGGCCTTGCAGTATCTTGTAAGTTTCAATAAGATCCCCCCTCATCCTTCTAAACTCCAATGAGTACAGACCCAGAGTCCTCAAGCACTCCTCATACGACAAGTTCTTCATTCCAGGGATCGTTCTTGTGAACCTCCTCTGCACCCTTTCCATGGCCAGCACATCCTTCCTTAGATAGGGGGCCCAAAACTGCTCACAATACTCCAAATGGGGTCTGACCAGAGCCTTATACAGCCTCAGAAGTACATCCCTGGTCCTGTATTCTAGCCCTCTCGACATGAATACTAACATTCATGAATGCTAAGAGAATCTTGAACAAGGACTCCTCAGTCCCTTTGTGCTTCTGCTTTTTGAAGTCTTTTCCATTTAGGAAATAGTCTATGCCTCCATTCTTCCTAATAAACTGCATCACCTCACACTTTTCCACATTGTATTCCATCTGCCACTTATTTGCCTTTTCTCCTAGCCTGTACAAGTCCTTCTGCAGCCCCCCTGCTTCCTCAAAACTACCTGTTAATTTGCATATATTTGTAACATCTGCAAACTTAGCAACAGTGCCCTCAGTTCCTTCTTTCAGATCATTAATGTATATTACGAAAAGTTGTGGACCTAAAACCGACCCCTGAGGCACACCAGTAGTCATCAGCTGCCATCCTAAAAAGACCCCTTTGTCCCCACTCTCTGCCTTCTGCCAGTCAGCCAATCCTCTATACATGCCATTATCTTACCCTGAACACCATGGGATCTTAACTTAACTTATTTAACAGCCTCCTCGACAGCACCTTGTCAAAGGCCTTCAGGAAATCTAAATAGATCATGTCCACTGGTTCTCCTTTGTAAGGCATGACCTCCCCTTGACGAAGCTGTGCTGACTCAGTCCTTTTTTATCATGCACTTCCAAGTACTCCGCAATCTCACCTTTAATAATGGACTCTAAAATTTTACCAATGACCAAAGTCAGGCTAACCAGCCTATAATATCCTGTCTTCTGCCTCCCTCCCTTCTTAAACAGGGGTGTTACATTAGCCATTTTCTTGTCCTCTGAGACCCTTCCTGCCTCCAGTGATTCCTGAAAAATCACTACAAATCACCACAATCTCCTCAGCTATCTCCTTTAGAATTATGGGGTGTAGTCCATCTGGTCCAGGTGATTTATCCGCCTTCAGACCTTTCAGTTTCTCCAGAACCTTCTCCTTAGTGATGGCGACTACACTCACCTCTGCCTCCTGATTCTCCTGAAGTTCTGGCATCCCACTGGTGTCTTCCACTGTAAAGACTAATATTGCCTTTCTTGTATGTCTTTTCTATCACTTGATTTATTTTCTGCCCTGTATCCTGACTATGACTAGGGGCTGGATATAATAAATAATAATAATCTTTATTATTGTCACAAATAGGCTTTTATTAACACTGCAATGAAGTTACTGTGAAAAACCCCTGGTTGCCGCACTCCGGCGCCTGTTTGGGTGCATTGAGGGAGAATTCAGAATTTCCAATTCACCTAACAAGCGCATCTTTTGGGACTTGTGGGAGGAAACTGGAGCACCCGGAGGAAACCCACGCAGACATGGGGAGAACGTGCAGACTCCGCACAGACTGACCCAAGGTGGAATCAAAACTGGGACCCTGGACCCACACAGATTCTATGCCTTCCGATCCTATGTCGCTTCTTGCTATCGATTTAATTTCATTCTTTACTAACAATGCAACCTTGCCCCATCTGACTGTCCTTTCGATAGGACACATAACCATGGGTATTTGGATCCCAGCCTTGCTCGCCTTGCAGCCACATCTCTCAAGCGATATAGGATCGGAAGGCATACATTCAGTGTGCGTAGAGTTGAAGAATCGCAAAGAAAAAATGCCCATGATGGGAGTTAGGATGGCATGGTCGCACACTGGTTAGAACTGTTGCTTCACAGCACCAGGGTCCCAGGTTCGAGGCGCCAGGTCTGTGCGGAGTTTGCATGTTCTCCCCGGGTCTGCGTGGGTTTCCTCCAGGTGCTCCGGTTTCCTCCCACAAGTCCCAAAAGTCATGCTTGTTTGGGGAATTGGACATTTGAATACTCCCTCTGTATTCAAACAACGAACAGGCACTGAGTGTGGGACTAGGGGCTTTTCACAGTAACTTCATTGCAGTGTTAATGTAAGCCTACTTGTGTGACAATAATAAAGATTATTATTATGTATTATGTACAGCCCCTTGTAGTAGTCAGGATGCTATCTTCTGTGAGGACACATATTTCAGCCCAATTTTCATTGAGCCAGACCTGGTGATGCTGATGCTCAAACACAACGCTTTGGACATAGGAGCCGAGTACAGCTGACTTTATTTGATACCAATATTCTAGAATTAAGTTGGATGTGTGAAGAATTTCCTGATTAGTTGTAAGTTGCCCTTGGAATTCCTCTCTTGGGCAGGCTGCTTTTTGGCTGGAACATTGATCTTCTTCCTCCTCGACCTTTGGATCTTGTGATGTCTTGGTGCGAGGTGGATGTTCGCCACCAATCGAACAAGTCGATTATCTGACCAGCAGGCAACAGTCTTCCATATGGATCCATTAAAACAGACACCACTTAGTTCTTTGACTTGAAGAATTGAACAATCCAGGAGGTCCAGTGTTTTTGTTCAGGATGTCTCCATGTGGGTTTGGATTCGTCCTTCTGGTGGAAGAGGGTGCTTCTTAGAATGAGGCCATGCTGAGCAGTTTATCAGCAGGTGCATACCATTTTCATTTACTTTCTCCACCCTATTTTTCCCAATTGTTTCTCTCCAGACACCTCCAGTCATGGGCAACCTGGCATAAAACTTCCCCACGAGGAAGGTCTACTCTTCTTCATCAAGAACAACAAGGCCAGAATATAACTTTTCATTAACACCTTTATCAGAGTAAAGAGTGGGGGCATAAACATTGATGATGGCAGCATAATGATTACGGCTGAAAGGTGATGCTCATTGATGCTTGTACTTCAAAGTTGGGTTTCCCCCCAATGTGCTTCTAGGCCAGAGGATCCAGAAGGGAAGAGTGGAAACCAGGGTTTGTACTGAACAAAATATCACAATGAAACAGTTGTGAATCATCAGTATGTCCTCCTGCCTAATTTGATCAATGGATATTCGCCTATGGAACATTCCGGATGGTAAAACCAAATCCATGGATGCAGACGTCACTGTCAGCCTTTCCGTTAATCAGTAGAAGGTGTATCTCCTGCTTGTTCCTTTTGGCTTTCCCTCCCTAGAAAGGCGGGTTTCATTGAGGGCAATGATATTCATTTGGAGCCTTGCTAGCTCAGGTGATACGATTACAGTTCTTCTTTCCGGACAGTTACTCTTGAGCTTGTCCATGATTGTTCTAACATTCTAAATTGCAAAGTTTAAAGTTTTATTTCTTTGACCACAAGAATGGTGTTCCTGCAGAGGGTGGCTCCCCAACAGGGAGAAGGTGGGCCAGATTTTTAGGGCATTCTTTCTAGCCCCCATCCCCACTTGGGGTGAGCAGAGGGGATCCTGATGTGCTCAAAGTGGGAGTTCAGGGACGCTGCCGATGCCCCTGACTCCTTCATGTGCGGGAAGTGTGTCCAGCTGCAGCTCCTGTTAGACCGCATGACGGCTCTGGAGCTGCGGATGGACTCACTTTAGAGCATCCGCGATGCTGAGGAGGTCGTGGATAGCATGTTCAGTGAGTTGGTCACACCGCAGATTAGGATTGGTGAGGGAGGCAGGGAATGGGTGACCAAAAGGCAAGAGAAAGAGCAGGAAGGCAGTGCAGGTGTCCCCTGCGGTCATCTCCCTCCAAAACAGGTATACCGTTTTGGATACTGTTGAGGGAGATGACTCACCAGGGGAAGGCAGTAGTAGCCAGGCTCATGGCACCGTGGCTGGCTCTGCTGCACAGAAGGGCGGGAAAAAGACTGGCAGGGCTATAGTCATTGGGGATTCAATCGTAAGGGGAGTAGACAGGCGTTTCTGTGGTCGGAAACGAGACTCCCGAATGGTATGTTGCCACCCGGGTGCACGGGTCAGGGATGTCTCACATCGGCTGCAGGACATTCTGAAGGGGAGGGTGAACAGCCAGTTGTTGTGGTGCATATAGGCACCAACGATATAGGTAAAAAATGGGATGAGGTCCTACAATCAGAATTTAGGGAGTTAGGAGATAAGTTAAAAAGTAGGACCTCAAAGGTAGTAATCTCAGGATTGCGACCAGTGCCACAAGACAGTCAGAGTAGAAATTCAAGAATAGTCAGAATGAATACGTGGCTTGAGAGATGGTGCAGGAGGGAGGGGTTCAGATTTGTGGGACATTGGAACCGGTTCTGGGGGCGGTGGGACAATCGGATGGTCTGCACCTGGGCAGGACTGGAACCAATGTCCTAGGGGGTGCTTTTGCTCACACTGTTGGGGAGGTTTTAAACTAATGTGGCAGGGGGATGGGAACCAGATTAGGAAGTTAGAGGTCAGTAAAGAGGCAGCAACTAAAGCCAGTAAGGTACTAGATAATAAACTCAATGTGACTAAGGGGAAGAGTAGACAGGGAAGAGATGATGAACGCCAAGGGACAGGTGGTCTGAGGTGCATTTGTTTTAATGCGAGAAGTGTAGCAGGTAAGGCAGATGAACTTAGGGCTTGCATTAGTACCTGGAAATATGATGTCCTTAGTATTACTGAGACTTGGTTGAGGGAAGGGCAAGACAGGCAACTAAATATCTCAGGGTATAGATGCTTCAGGAGGAGTAGAGAGGGAGGTAAAAGGGGTGGAGGAGTTGCGTCACTGGTCAGAGATGATATCACAGCTGTGATTAAGGAGGGCACGATGGAGGATTCGAGCACTGAGGCAATATGGGTAGAGCTAAGAAATAGGAAGGGTAGGGCAGCACGGTGGTGCAGTGGGTTAGCCCTGCTGCCTCATGGCGCCGAGGTCCCAGGTTCGATCCCGGCTCTGGGTCACTGTCTGTGTGGAGTTTGCACATTCTCCCCATGTTTGCGTGGGTTTTGCCCCCACAACCCAAAGATGTGCAAAGTAGGTGGATTGAACACGCTAAATTGCCCCTTAATTGGAGAAAAAACAAATTGGGTACACTAAATTTATTTTTAAAAAAGAAATAGGAAGGGTGCAGTAACATTGTTGGGACTTTACTACAGGCCTCCTAAAAGCAAGCGTGAAGTAGAGGTACAAATATGTAGACAGATTATAGAAAAATGTAGGAGCAATAGGGTGGTCGTGATGGGAGATTTTAACTTCCCCAACATTGAATGGGACTCATGTGTGTTGGAGGCATAGATGGAGCAGAATTTGTAACGAGCATCCAGGAGAGTTTTTTAGAGCAGTATGTAAATAGTCCAACTCGGGAAGGGGCCTTACTGGACCTGGTATTGGGGAATGATCCTGGCCAGGTGGTTGAAGTTTCAGTTGGTGATTACTTTGGGAATAGTAATCACAATTCCGTAAGTTTTAGAATACTCATGGACAAAGACGAGAGTGGTCCTAAAGGAAGAGTGCTAAATTGGGGAAAGGCCAAGTATAACAAAATTCGTCAGGAGCGAGGGAATGTGGATGGGGAGCAGCTGTTTGAGGGTAAATCCACATTTGAAATGTGGGAGTCTTTTAAGGAAAGATTGATTAGCAGGACAGACATGTCCCTGTGAAAATGAGGGATAGAAATGGCAAGATTAGAGAACCATGGATGACGGGTGGAATTGTGAGACTAGCTAAGATGAAGAAGGAAGCATACATAAGATCTAGGTGACTTAAAACTGATGAAGCTTTGTCGGAATATCGGGAAAGTAGGACAAATCTCAAACGCGCAATAAAGAGGGCTCAAAGGGGTCATGAAATATCTTTGGCTAACAGGGTTAAGGAAAATCCCAAAGCCTTTTATTCGTATATAAGGGGCAAGAGGGTAACTAGAGAAAGGATTGGCCCACTCAAAGACAAAAGAGGGAATTTATGTGTGGAGTCAGAGGAAACGGGTGAGATTCTTAATGAGTACTTTGCATCGGTACATGAGTACATTCACCAAGGAGAGGGACATGACGGATGTTGAGGCTAGGGATGGATGTTTAAATACTCTAGATCAAGGCAGCATAAGGAAGGGGGAGGTTTTGGGTACTCTAAAAGGCATTAAGGTGGTCAAGTCCCCAGGTCCGGATGGCATCTATCCCAGGTTACTGAGGGAAGCGAGGGACAAAATAGCTGGGGCCTTAACAGATATCTTTGCAGCATCCTTGCGCACGGGTGAGGTCCCGGAGGACTGGAGAATTGCTAATGCTGTCCCTTTGTTTAAGAAGGGTAGCAGGGATAATCCAGGGAATTATAGACCTGTGAGCTGGACGTCAGTGGTAGGCAAACTGTTGGAGAAGATACTGAGGGATAGGATCTATTCACATTTGGAAGAAAATAGACTTATCAGTGTTAGGCAGCATGGTTTTGTGCAGGGAAGGTCATGTCTTACAAAGCTAATAGAATTCTTTGAGGAAGTGACAAAGGTAATTGATGAGGGAAGGGCTGTAGATGTCATATACATGGACTTCAGTAAGGTGTTTGATAAAGTTTCCCATGGCAGGTATGGGGTTCAGGGTGTACTAGCTAGGTGGATAAAGAACTGGCTGGGCAACAGGAGACAGAGAGTAGAGGTGGAAGGGAGTGTCTCAAAATGGAGAAAGGTGACTAGTGGTGTTCCACAGGGATCCGTGCTCGGACCACTGTTGTTTGTGATATACATCAATGATCTGGACGAAGGTATAGGTGGTCTGATTAGCAAGTTTGCAGATGATACTAAGATTGGTGGAGTGGCAGATAGCGAGTAGGACTGTCAGAGAATACAGCAAAATATAGATAGATTGGAGAGTTGGGCAGAGAAATGGCAGATGGAGTTCAATCCAGGCAAATGCGAGGTGATGCATTTTGGAAGATCTAATTCAAGAGCGGACTATACGGTCAATGGAAGGGTCCTGGGGAAATTTGATGTACAGAGAGATCTGGGAGTTCAGGTCCATTGTACCCTGAAGGTGGCAACGCAGGTCGATAGAGTGGTCAAGAAGGCATACAGCATGCTTGCCTTCATCGGATGGGGTATTGAGTACAAGAGTCAGCAGGTCATGTTACAGTTGTATAGGACTTTGGTTGGGCCATATTCGGAATACTGCATGTAGTTCTGGTCGCCACATTACCAGAAGGATGTGGATGCTTTCGAGAGGGTGCAGAGGAGGTTCACCAGGATGTTGCCTGGTATGGAGGGTGCTAGCTATGAAGAAAGGTTAAGTAGATTAGGATTGTTTTCGTTGGAAAGACGGAGATTGAGGGGGGAGCTGATTGAGGTCTACAAAATTATGAGAAGTATGGACAGGGTGGATAGCAACAAGCTTTTTCCAAGAGTGGGGGTGTCAGTTACAAGGGGTCACAATTTCAAGGTGAGAGGGGTAAAGTTTAAGGGAGATGTGCGTGGAAAGTTTTTTACGCAGAGGGTGGTGGGTGCCTGGAACGCTTTGCCAGCGGAGGTGGTCGAGGAGGGCACGATAGCATCATTTAAGATGCATCTAGACAGATCTATGAACGGGCAGGGAACAGAGGGAAGTAGATCCTTGGAAAATAGAAGACAGGTTTAGATAAAGGATCTGGATCGGCGCAGGCTGGGAGGGCCGAAGGGCCTGTTTCTGTGCTGTAATTTTCTTTGTTCTTTGTTCTTGTTCTGAAGAGGATATTGCTGCCCAATGACACCTCTATCCCAACACAGGTGTCCACTGACCTTCATGCATCTGTTGCCTGTGTGCAGGTACTTGATTAGAGACTCTGAGGTTCACAGCTTTGTCCAGGTAACTACATATTCATTGCCACAGGACTTGGCAAATGGGCCCTCGCAGAAGCCTACATGTGACTTTGTTTAATGTGGGGGCCTTGGGACGCAGTCATTGGCCATACAATTTGATGGTTGGAGTTTAGTGACACCTTGAGCCGCAATGACCACGACCAACTTGCCGCTACAATCTTCTTCTACCTTTGCAGCCGGAGAAACGCATGGTCTTCCTTTGTTGTTCTGCTGTTGAGGACTTAGTTTTGGACTGCGCTTTGTCTGTTACTTCCCCCTGACCTTGATGCCATGGGTGGCCTAATCAGGAGCAAACAAGGAATTGTAGGAGTGCACAAAAGCCCTCCACTGCATCAAGATGGCAATCCAAGGAGGTGGAAGGGAAACATCAGGAGAATATCACAAGTCCAACAGTTTCTGTGTGTCACTGACTTGACCACAGAGGCTTTAGATCAATGTTGAGGATACTTCAAGCTCTGAACTTTCAATAATTTTTTTCTTCAGTAGCACAACTTTCTGAATACCCCGTTAACTGACCTTTGCCATCCATCACTTTCGATCTCTCTTCCCCCATTTTGAAAACAAAAAACTGCTACAGTCAGAACTGTTCGGGGAGAAACTTAGCATCAACAGCCGTTTGCTAATCAGGAGAGCTTTTCTCGCTGCATCTTTAATCACTAACAGGTCTGACTCTGAATAGCCTAGCAGCAATTTACACTACATCAAAACAGTTTAACAGGGAACATACTCGCATTGTCTATTTTCCACAAAATGGTAAACATTACATTCTACACAGGGTGTCCTTAAAGGAGAATTCTATTGGAGAGCTGGAGCAAAAAGATATACATTTATATAGCACCTTTCGTAACCTCAGGTCGTCCCTGAGTGTTTTACAACTAATTAATTGCTTTTGATCTATAGGCACTATTGTAATGTAGAAATTGTGACAACCAATATCTTACAAACAGCGATGTGAAATAACCAGACATTCTAATGTTTAACTGATGTTAGTTCAGGGATAAATGTTGGTCAGGACAAGAGGGATAATTCTCCTGTCCTTCATCAAAATCGTGGCATGGTGCCTATGGTATTGGAGGTAGTATATTGATATGGATAGAGAATTGGCTAATGGGCAGGAAACAGCGAGTGGGATAAGGGGGTCTTTTTCAGGTGGGCGAACTATAATCACTCGCATTCCATGGGGATCAGTGCGGGGATCGCAACTGTTTACAATATATATTCGTGACTTGGAGGAAGGAAGCGAATGTACTGTAGCCAAATTTGCAGACGACGCAAAAATAGGTGGAAAGGTAAGTTGCGAGAGAGACACAAATAGTTTACAAAGACATATTGATAAGTTAAGTAAGTGGGCAAAAAGTTGGCAAATGGAGGATAATGTGGGAAAATGTGAATTTATTCATTTTGGAAGGGAGAACAAAAGAGCAGAGTATTATTTAAATGGATAAAAACTGCAGAAAGCTGGAATACAACGAGATTTGGAGGTACTTGTGCACGGTACACAGAAAACTAGCATACAGGTGCATCATGTAATCAGGACGTCTAATGGAATGTTGGCCCTTATTTCAAGGGGGTTGGTGTGTAAGAGGAGGGAAGTCTTGCTGCAACTGTACAAGGTACTGGTGAGACCACATCTGGAGTACTGTGAGCAGCTTTGAGACCTTTGTTTTAGGAAAGATTGGAGGTGGTTCAGAGAAGGTTCACTAGGACGATCCCAGTATGGAGGGATTTTCTTATGAGCAAAGGTTAAATAGGTTGGGGCTCTACTCATTGGAATTTAGAAGAGTGAGAGGTGATCTCATTGAAACATAAAGGATTCTTAAGGGTCTTGACACGGTAAATGCTGAGAGGATGTTTCCCCTCAAGGGAGCGTCTCGGACCAGACAGCATAGTCTCAGAATAAACGCATGCCCATTAAAGACTGAGATGAGGAGGAATTTCTTCTCTCAGAGGGTTGTGAGTCTTTGGAACTCCTGGCCACAGAGACTTTTGGCGGCAGATACTTGTGTATATTTAAGGCTGAGATGGATAGATTCTTGATCTGTAAGGGAACCAAGGGTTACGAGGATAGGACATAGATTAACATAGAATTTACAGTGCAGAAGGAGACCATTCGGTCCATCGAGTCTGCACCGGCTCTTGGAAAGAGCACCCTACCCAAGGTCAACACCTCCACCCGATCCCCATAACCCAGTAACCCCACCCAACACTAAGGGCAATTTTGGACACTAAGGGCAATTTATCATGGCCAATCCACCTAACCTGCACATCTTTGGACTGTGGGAGGAAACCGGAGCACCCGGAGGAAACCCACGCACACACGGGGAGGATGTGCAGACTCCGCACAGACAGTGACCCAAGCCGGAATCGAACTTGGGACCCTGGAGCTGTGAAGCAATTGTGCTATCCACAATGCTACGTGCTGCCCTCAAGAGGATAGGAAAGTGGAGGGGAGGAATTTTGGATTAGCCATGACCGTAGTGAATGGTGGGGCAGGCTGGAGGGGCCGAATGGCCTACTCCTGTTCTTATTTCTTCCGGTCTTATGGAATCTTTTATGTTCACATGAGAGGCCGGTCAGGGCTTCTGTTAAATGTTTCATCTAAAAGGTGGCATCTCCAACAGTGCAGCACTCCCTCAGTCCTGCACTGGGCCTGGGTTTTGTGCTCAAGTTTCTGGAATTGGCCCTGAATTCTCAACCTTCTGACTCAAGAGGCAAGAGTTCAGCTGATGACCAAAATAAAGTTTCAACAGCTTCGCTAAAAGTTAGATCCCTAACGTATGATCCAAACACATACTGATGAGAAATATATTGTGCCCATATATAGTTTATTGTTGGCTCCAAACAGGATTGGTAGTTGTGATTTAATCCCTGCCTCTCCCAATAGTTCAATTTGCTTCTTTTGCAATTCATTTCAGGTATACGGGCTACAGGCCAACATTTATTGCCCTTGAGAAGGTGGTAATGAGCTGCCTTCTTGAACCGCTGTAGGTACACTAACAAGTTCTGTGAGGGAGGGAGTTCAGGAATTTAACTCCGTGACAGTGAAGGAATGGCAATATATTTCCAAGCCAAGATGGTGAGTGACTTGGAGGATAACTTTCAGCTGGTGGTGTTCCCAGGTGATTGCTGCCCTTGTCGTTCTAGATGGTAATGGCCGTGAGTTTGGAAGGTGCTGCTGAAGGAGCTTTGATGAGTTCCTGCAGTGCATCTTGTAGATGGCATACACTGCCACTACTGTCCGTCGATGGTGGAGGGAGTGAATGTTTGTGGAAAGGGTGCAAATCAAGTAGTCTGCCCTGTCCTGGATGGTTTCAAGCCTCTTGAGTGTTGTTCGAGCTGCACTCATCCAGACAAGGGGAGAGTATTCCATCACACTCCTAACTTGTGCCTTGCAGATGGTGGACAAGCTTTGGGAAGTCAGGAGGTGAGTTAGTCACCACAGGATTCCAGGCATTTAACCTGCTCATGTAGCCACGGAATTTATATGGCTAGTCCAGTTCAGTTTCTGGTCAATGTTAATGTTGCTTTGGGGCAGTAATTACTATCACTCGCCAACTTTTGCAAAATCTAACTTAAGCAACTAGCCCAAGTACTATATAATAACTGAGCACAGTATTTCAGGAACAAAAGTCACTTATCCTGACCTCTGGGGCGGGATTCTCCGCGAACCTGCGGGGCGGGCAACTCCGGCGCGAAGGAATGGCGTGAACCACTCCGGCATCAGGCCGCCCCGAAGGTGCGGAATCCTTCAGGGGCGAGGCTGGCGCCGGAGTGGTTTGCGCCCCGCCAGCCGGCGCAGAAGGGGCTTAGCGCCACGCCAACCGGCACTGAAGGGCCTCCACCGGCCAGCGCGAGTTGGCGCATGCGCGGGAGCGCCAGCCTGTGCTGGCGTCATTCCAGCGATTGCGCAGGGGGGATCATCTCCGATTCGGCCATCGCAGAGAACAACAGCAGCTGACGCGGAGGAATAGAGTGCCCCCACGGCACAGGCCCGCCCGCGGATCGGTGGGCCCTGATCGCGGGCCAGGCCACCGTGGGGGTACCAGATCCCCCCGCACCCCCCCAAGGACCCCGGATACCGCACGCGCAGCCAGGTCCCGCCAGCAAGTACCTACTCTAATTTATGCAGGCAGGACCAGCCGAAAACGGGCGGCCACTTGGCCCATCGCGGGCCGGACAATTGCCAGGGGAGGCCGCTGCTAGCGGCCGCCGACCGGCGCTGCGCGATTCCAGCCCCCGCCAAATCCCCGGCGCCGGAGAATTCGGCAGCCGGCGGGGGTGGGATTCACGCCGCCCCACGGCAATTCTCCGACCCGGCGGGGGGGGGGGGGGGGTCAGAGAATCTAGCCCATTATATCTAACATTCTAGAGTAATTTAGCAATTTAGGATGTTCAAAGGAAAATATCCACATTTAGCTCATGAAATTCAATTTTTAACATTCAATTTTCTAGTAACCAATCCTTTTTCAATGCACTTAAAAAAGTGAGCTTGCATTACCAATAACAAGCCAGTTTGGGATTCTTTAAAGAGGAGATAGTCAGTAAATTGCCGCATCTATGGCAATTATTGAAGGGACTTTTGATTGAATCCATTTAGATAAATAGCTAACCTTCTTGGCTGGAGCCGTTCTGTCTGCAGGCGTTAAGACAACCATGCATACTGAATGCTGAATTATTAGTGAGGCATTATTTTTGCATGGCAATGTACTGCCACCAGTGAGTTAAGTCATTCAATGGAACATAGCACGTAATAATGTCAATTAAATAACTGTTTAATCAGAAACTAGCAACTTGATCTTTGCTAGCGAGTGTGATTTAGGTTCCGCTAAGGGAGTACAGCATGCAAAACAACACTAATGACTGAAGTATGTTTCAGGGATCAGCCATTCTCATTTTGAATAAACAGTTCATTAAAAAAGGACATGGTGCTGTCTAATGATAATAGGAGCTTTTGCACAGGCTCAAATATTCCCAGAAATTGGTACCGATTGCAACGTTTCAAGAACCACCACCTTCTGAGTTCAACGAGGGTGGCAAACTTCACTCATATCCTATGAACAAATTAAAATAAATGGCCATTGAACATTGAAGTTGAAAGTGATTCCTCACATTCTCTTAGAGAGACAAAATGGGTGTTATCAGTCCCGCAAACAATTGGACCATCTTGAAGGCTATAGGTTACAGGATGGAAGAGAGTGGTAAGAATTTAAAATGGGATTGGATTGTGTTGTAACACAATGGCAGCTGAAAAACAGCAAGGCCTCGGGCCTTCGAATCCCCACAGAAGCATTAAAATGTGGCGGAGAGGCACTCTAGACACAAATCCACAATCACATCAGCCTTGTCTGGAAAGGAGAGAGCATGCCTGGTGATCTCAGAGACGCCTTAATTGTGACCATCTTCAAGAAAGGAGTCAGGTCCGACTGCAGAAATTACAGAGGAATATCCCAACTCTCGGCCACAGGAAAGGTCATTGTGAAAATCTTCCTCAACTGCCTCCTCCCAGTGGCTGAAGAGCTCCTCCCTGAGTCTCAGTGCGACTTCCGCCCATCAAGAGGCTCAATGGACATGATCTTCAGTGCGTGACAAATCCAGGAAAAGTGCAAGAAGCAGCATCACCCTCTGTACTTGGCCTTCTTCGACCTTGCAAAGGCCTTTGACTCTGTCGACCATGAGGGATTGTGGAACATCCTCCTCAAATTCATCACCATTCTCTGTCTGCACCATAATGACATGCAAGCCATGATCATCACCAACGGAACTATCACAGACCCAATATGTGTGCAAACTAGGGTCAAACAGGGCTGTGTCATCGATCTATAAGTTTGCAGATGATACGACTGTGGGGGTTGTATCTCAAACAACGACGAATCAGACTACAGAAGGGAGACAGATCACTTGGCTGCATGGTGTACCGAAAACAACCTCTCTCTAAATGCTGGAAAGATCAAGGAACTGATCATCGACTTCAGGAAGCGTAGCGCGACATACACCCCCATCTACATCAATGGCTCTGAAGTGGAGATGATTGATAGCTTTAAGTTCCTGGAGGTCACCATCACCAACAGTCTGTCCTGGCCCACTTACTTTGATGCAACAGTCAAGGAAGCCCAACAACGTCTCTACTTCCTACGGAAGCTAAAGAAATTCGGCATGTCTGCATCGACTCTCACAAATGTCTACAGATGTGCCACAGAGAGCATCATATCTGGCTGCATCACTTCTTAGTATGGCAACTGCTCGGCCCAAGATCGCAAGAAACTGCAGAGTGTGGTGAACTTAGCCCAACGCATCACACAAACACACCATTGATTCTGTCTACACCTCCCGCTGCCTCAGAAAGGCAGACAGCATTGTCAGAGACCCCTCACCCCCAGAATTTGACCTCTTCTAGACCCTTCCATCAGGCAGAAGATACAGACGTCTGAAGACCCGCACATCCAGACATAAGAACAACCCAGGCCAATATCCCCAGTTTAGAGGTCATGCTCAACCAGCTGCGATGAGTGGGCTCCATTTTTTGCATGCCTGACACAAGACTCCTGAAACAAGTGCTTTACTCCTAGCACCTCAATGGCAAGTGATCTCTAGGCAGGCAGAGGAAATGCTACAAAGACAATCCGAAAGCCTTCTTAAAGAAATGCAACATCCCCATCGACACGTGGGGATCGCTTGCCTTAGAATGCACAAACTGGAGAAGAAGCATCCGCGAAGATGACGATCGCATCGAGTGTCGCAGGGTGGAGACTATGGAGACCAAGCGTAATCAGCGGAGAGGTAGCACAGAATCTAGAGCATCCCACCTACCCACCTCATCAAACACCACCTGCCAAAGCTGTGACAGTGTATATAGCTCCAGGATCGGACTCTTCAGCCATCACAGATCCCACCTCCCCAGAGTGGAAGCAAGACATCCTTGACCCCAAGAACAAGTTTTAGGTAAGAGGGAAAATCTATAATACAATAAAATTTCAAACCTGTGTATTGTGGGCAACTAGGAGGCTAGTATCAGTTGTTTGTATTTTAAGAAGTTGACTCCTGGGCAGGATGATGGCGCAGTGAGGAGAGTTCTAGGTAATTCTGTTTTACTTTGTGCTTACGATGGTTGTGTTTTGGTATGGAATCTCAGAACAATTGATATAATCAGCCACTTTACCCCTTCTTCTGGACCATAGCATGAGCCATATTGATGGAAGTCCTGTGAGAGCCTCATATCTCGATAAGAGTTTCAACTCAATTCTGGGATCCCTACAAGTTAGCTAGACATTAAATATGTCAAAAGTGAAGCTCACAGAGGATGCGAGAGGAAAGTATCGAGATAGGCAGCACGGTGGTACAGTGGTTAGCATTGCTGCATCACAGTGCCAGGGACCTGGGTTGAATTCCTGCTATGTTATTCTCTAAGTCTGAATAAAGATTGTAGACTTCCAGTTAACACAAATAATTTATTCAGTAGGTTTGTTCTGTTTCCAGAGCTTAACTAGATATATTGTCAAGAGGTATGACCAGTGAAGCTAAGGTAAGCTGTCTATGCTGAGCTGTCTCTGTGTGCTGCTGCTCCCTAGCCCTGTGCTTCAGAAAGAGGCGGATTCTACCTTGGACTGGACCCTTTATACCCGTCTCTGATTCTGCCCTCTAGTGATGCTGTGGCTGTTACATCTGTCTGCAGTCCCTCGTGTATGTGCAGATGTATGTACAGATGTAGAGATCACTATATCCCCCCCCCCCCTTTTATTGGACATGTTTTCTAGACTGGCCTCAAGAAAACTGTACATAACAAGTGGTGAGAATATGCAAATCTGCACACTGTGAAAATGATAAAAGTAATACAGAAACAATTGACTGTGTTGTGAGTCCATCGTGAGAAATGTCCATATTTGTCTTGTGCGTGTGTTGAAGTGTCATTACATATCTACCAGTCGGGTGCCTTACGGCTTCTGCTGGAGCATCTTAACGGTGGAAGTAGGGATGATGGTTTGATGTCATCAAGATTACTGTCTGGCGTTGTGTGGCGAGGAACGTCCTGTGGACAAATGAACTCGGTCAAGTCAAGTGTGGGAAATACTTGCGTTGTAGGTCGAATCTCTAATAGATCCCAGCGGTTACGCCGAAAAAGTACTCCCGCAGACGATTTGACAATGTAGGACCGCGGTGCATCCTGCCTGATCACCGTGGTTGACTCAGACCATCCGCCTTCTGGGTCCCTGATTCTGATGGTGTCACCTATTGTCAGTGGCTTGAGTGGGATTGCATGTTGATCGGAGTATAGTTTTTGTTTGGAGCATAGTGCCCGCATGTCATCGAGAACCGGTGCGTTGCCGGGGTCTCGGAATTGCTTTGCCGGTAGGGTTGTCCTGATGTCTCTGCCGAAGAGCATTTGCGCTGGCGACAGTCCTGAGCTCAATGGGGTTGCTCGGTACGATATCAGAGCTAGGTTGATGTCGGAACGTGACTCGGCTGCTTTGCTGATGAGTCGTTTAATTATGTGGACACATTTTTCCTCTGTTTCATTTGATTGCGGGTAGCGATTCTGTGTCGCACCGTTGTCTGACCTCGACTGTTTCCTGTGTTTGTGGTATTGATTCTGTATGTCATCGTTCGTGAAAGCTGTTTTGTTTGTTTGTTCTGGAGCAGATGTGAATTTGTGAGATTCTTTATCATGCCATGGCATGTTTGTAGTCTTGTCATTGTTTTGCAGTGTGCTGTGGCAGACTCTTCACGTGCAGAGTCGTACGATGTTGTACAGGTCGTTGTTTCGTTGTTGTTGTTTCTGTCGTTTCTGTCTTTGTTGTTTTCGTTGTCGTTCTTGTTGTTGTTTTTGTCGTTTCTGTCTTAGTTGTTTTCGTTGGCGTTCTTGTTGTTGTCATTCTTGTTGTTCTTTTTCTCGTGCTTGTTGATTCTGTTTTTGTTGTTTTTGCTTTTATTCTTGTTCTTTTTCTTGTCATGCTTATTGTTTCTGGGATGCTTCTTGTTGCTTTTGTCATTCTTGTTGCGCTGCATGTTGTTTTTGTTGTTGTTCTTGTTTCTGCTGTGCTTCCTGCGGTTTTTGTTGTTCCTGTTGCGCTCAATGAGTGTGCCATGTGGATGATTTGAGTCATTGTCACAGTTATTGGTGTCAGTGTCCTTTGTGGTATCTGCTACATTGAGCTTCTTGAGAATTGTGAGAATGATCTGATGTTGCATTGATGTTGGTGACATCAGTCATTTGTGGTGGATTTGATTCCTCTTCTTTGCTTACTTGGTACGCCTCTTCTAGAGTAATTTCTGTTTCACTTGAATCATCATTGATTTCTTGGTGCTCCTCTTTTGGAGTCATTTCAGGTTCACTTGAATCATCATTGATTTCTTGGTGCTCCTTTTTTGCAGTCATTTCAGGCTCACTTGAATTATCATTGAGTTCTTGGTGCTCCTCTTTTGGAGTCATTTCAGGTTCACTTGAATCATCATTGATTTCTTGGTGCTTCTTTTTTGCAGTCATTTCAGGTTCACTTGAATTATCATTGAGTTCTTTGTGCTCCGCTTTTGGAGTCATTTCAGGTTCATTTGAATCATCTGTGAACTCTTTGTGCTCCTTTTCTGGAGTCAAAATCATCACAATTTCATTTTGTTGTGGGTTGTGGTGCTCCTTATCTGGAATCAAAATCTTCAGGATTTCTATTGACGTGGTCTCTCTGGATTCATGAGTGGCCGTCCTCTGATTATTGAGTGCTTCTGTGCAGATGAGCTGCGATATGTCAGTCTCGCTGTGATCCTGCACATCCTGTATGGGAACTGTGATTTCTTCATTACTTGTCTCACATACAGTGGGTAGCATTGAGTGTCTTCTTCTGGTGGCTCAAATAAGCTTGATAGATCTTCATGGTCTTGTACATGCATGGCGTTCGCTATGGAGTATTTGCTTGCTTCCATTTTTGAGTCTGTCACCGAGCTGTCTGTGGAGGCTTGCGTCACTCTCTTTGTGGAGGCTTGCGTCGCTCTCTTTGTGGACTCCTTCATCGCGCTCTCATTGGAGTCCTTCATCGCTCTCTCTGTGGAGTCCTTCATTGCTCTCTCTGTGGAGTTTGTCATCGCTCTCTCTGTGGAGTCTATCATCGCTCTCTTTGTGGAGTCGTGCAGTATTCTCACTGTAGAGTCGATCTGTGCTCTCTCAACGGAGTCGTTCTGTGCTCTCTGTGTGGCGTCGCCTTCGTCTTGGGTATTGCTGTCATCCCATGCATTGACGATCTGCCATGGCACCATGGTATTGGATTCATCTACCATGAGAAGAGTCGTATTGAGCTTTTCAACCATGTTGCTGATGCTGTGATCAGGATCTCCAAATAACTCAGCTATGTCTGAGCAGTATTGTGTGTATTGTTCGATAGACAAATCATCGCTTTCTGTTTCGGAGTTGTGATCGTTCTCTTCATGTTCAATGAACAAATCATCTTCTTGCGTGTAGGCTGGGACCCTTTGTGGTGCGTGGACCACTCTCGGTTTCTTGGCATCAGACCGCAGCATAATCCTGCACTCACGAGTCGGGATGTCATATATGCTGGGCTGAAGATTCCCCAATCCGAAGAACTCATCGTCGGGGTCTTCATGGTACAACACCTCTAGTTGCGGTTCGGATTTGGTACTGGGGTAGCCATCTCCCAAGATGAAATCTCCGTCTGAGTCGTAGTCTACAAGGATCATATCATCTTCTAGGGCGGTGCTAATTGCTTGTTCCAGGGTGTTGTGAAAGTTATTTTCAACTGCTGGTGTAAGTTTGGGCATTGTTCTGTCTTTTGAGGCAAGAAACTTGGGTTTTGCAGCTTTAAATTTATTTTTGTTCATTTTCGTGCATTTCCCTTTTAAGTGGCCGTGGTCCTGGTCCTCTGATGTCATGACGCTCGTGACATCATGCGTAGGACTCGATTGCCCATGCGCACTCCGCGTTTCCTGTACTGTGCGCTCTTTTCGCAACTGTGCATGTGCGGCTCCCTTCTCAAGATGGCTGCTGCTCAGAACCTCCGTCTTCCTCCGATTCAACCCTGCCTCCGCATCGTGGTGAGTGTTCGCGCCATTTTTACCGATTTTGTTTTCTAACTGATGATTCTGTGTTTGTACAGACTCAAAGTATTGATTTTGTTTTTGTTCATAAGCAAAGCATTTTTGTATAGCGATTTCTAGAGTTAGATACTTATTTTGTGAAAGTTCTTCCCTCAATTTTTTATCAGCTAGTCCAGAAATTAATTGATGCATTATCAGTGTTTCTGAAATCAGCATAATCACAGCATTGTGGTATTAACTTGAGATTTGTAATAAAATCCAGAGATGGGCCCTCCGTTTCTCTGACAAGAGTTAAATCTTTCCAGCATCTCACCAGACGGACTGTTACAGCGTTCATCAAACTTTTTGAGTATAACTTCTACTTTGGTGTTGTCCTCACCTTCTAAGTAATTAAAGCAATTATAGATTTCTCTCGCTTCATGCCCTCCTGTTGAGAGTAGTAGGGCTATTTTCATTGCGTCTGAGTCAGTGCTTAAATCATTAGCTGTAATAAATATTTGGAACAGCTGTTCAAACATTTTTCAGTTATAACTTAAATTACCGGCTGTTTCCAGCTGCCATGGAGTTCCAACAAGTTCCATTGAATCAGTTAGTCATCGAGGATCCATTTGCTGCAAAGTCTTCCACAGTCGAATATCTGGTTTAACTTTTTCTTCTCTTGCTGGTGTCTAGCTAGCTTTCCGAAATCACTCCTGGTGTCATATGTTATTCTCTAAGTCTGAATAAAGATTGTAGACTTCCAGTTAACACAAATACTGTATTCAGTAGGTTCGTTCTGTTTCCAGAGCTTAACTAGATATAATACAGTCAAGAGGTATGACCAGTGAAGCTAAGGTAAGCTGCCTATGCTGAGCTGTCTCTGTGTGCTGCTGCTCACTAGCCCTGTGCTTCTGAAAGAGGTGGGTCCTACCTTGGATCCATACACGTCTCTGATGCCCTCGGGTGATGCTGTGGCTGTTACATCTGTCTGCAGTCCCTGGTGTATGTGCAGATGTATGTACAGATGTACAGATCACTACACCTGCCTTGGGTGGCTGTGAGGAATTTGTATGTTCTCCCCTTGTCTGTGTGGGTTTCCTCCACGTACTTCGGTTTCCTTCCAACAGTCCAAAGATGTGCACGTTAGGTGGATTGCCATGCTAAATTGCCCCTTAGTGTCCAAAGATGTGCAGGTTC
This sequence comes from Scyliorhinus torazame, assembly GCF_047496885.1. Lineage (NCBI taxonomy): Eukaryota > Metazoa > Chordata > Chondrichthyes > Carcharhiniformes > Scyliorhinidae > Scyliorhinus > Scyliorhinus torazame. The sequence continues at coordinate 109,764,339 of NC_092725.1, read as the reverse complement.
GGTGGGGTTACGGGAATAGAGTTGGTGAGTGGGAGTGTGCTCTTTCAGGGGGCTGTGCAGACCCGATAGGTTGAATGGCATCCTTCTGCACTGCAGGCATTCTATGAAAAGTGCAAAATGTAGCATTGAAAGTACATTATGAGGTCAAAGAAAGAATAATGAATAAGGGGGGTGCGAATTGAAATGGACAAAAGTCCTGAAAAACTTTGACAAAAAGCCATCCAGACTCAAAACGTCAGCTCCATTCTCTCCACAGATACTGTCAGACCTGCTGAGATTGTCCAGGATGTCCTGTTTTCGTTTCAGATTCCAGCATCCACACTAGTTTGCTTTTATCATGAAAAACTTGTTTACTTTTCAAAAAGTAACAAAAAAGGCTACCCAGACATTGTGCTGTGTGACAATAAAAAGTCATTTCAAATATCAAGGTTAAAAAGCTGTCAGTAGTCACACAGATCACTGATCATTTGGAACACTATGGTCACTTCACCTTGGGAAAGGTACACTGCCTGATGTTTTGAGCTGTGAAGTACTGTGAAGTAAATAGGACTTGGTACATTGAAATCTGACTGTACTCCATCATTTGAGAATGCCCATCATTGCAATGTACCATTTTTATAGTGTAGGATATTTGGGACGTTCATGAATTTCCCTTATCTTATGCTGTCTGTGATATGCAAGTGTCCATAAGTCCGCATTTCACTGTAGGTGGGATGTAAGCTTGTGCACTCAGTGGTGTGTCGCTACACTGTTTTTCTCCTTAACCATGGATACGCTTCCATGACCAACTTCTGAATAGTGATCAGTTCACAGTTGAATAAACACATCATTTGAGTAGAAATAAAGTTGATGGACCCTGAAATTATTAGTCACAATTGTAGAAATAATTAAGCACCATAAGGCAGTGTAATTATTACAATTACCACAAAAGTACCCAATTAACACCTCTTTGAATAATATGCTGATCATTGCTTCTATTTCTGGCTAGTTATCTCCATTATAATTGTACCTACGTTTCCTCTGTGGTTTGTATGTGGTCTGAGATGTTGCCCAACTGGTTTGAACAAGGATGAGCAACATGAATAATTTCACAAGTCATGTGCGGAGGAGTGACATATATTGTAACAACCTACTTCTTCTGTTGCATGTCAAAATATGGAAAAAGAAGCTGCCAATTCTTAACCAGATTGCTTAAGATTTGGAGCACTGGTTAGAGGTGGCAGAAATTAATGTAGTTTCATCTGTTAACTGGGCGTAAACCTAGTGCAAGGTTTACCACTTTGACATGAGAATGCTTGATATTTCTGCAAAGAAGGGCCCAGTTCCTGTGGCATGTCCCTTTGGCCATATTGGGCACTCAGGATTAAAGCTATTAACAGGGAAAGACGGAGTAGATAAAAATAAACCATTTCCACCGATTGGAGATTCTAAAATGAGGGGGCATAGCCTACAAATTAGGGCTAGACCGTTCAGGAGAGATGCGAGGAGAAATTCTTCACTCAAAGGGTTTATATGTCTGGAACTCTCTCCCACAAACAGCAGTTGAAGCTAGATCAGTTGTTCATTTTAAATCTGAGATAAATAGATTTTTGCTGAGCAAAGATATCAAGGGCTTTGGGCCAAAGACAGGTATATGGAGTTAGGTCACAGATCAGCCATGATCTCATTGAATAGTGTGACAGGCTCGAGGTGCTGAAAGGTCGACTCCTGTTTCTATGTTAGTTCTTTCATTCTTCAGATGGTGCAACAACAGTTCTTAAAAGCCGTGGAAGAAACGCAAAGGTTAATTTGTAAAAGCTATCAGGATGAAAACCGCGGGCTTTTTCCGGTTGCACCACTCTCTCCTCACCACCCTCCCGATCACCTTCCCCACCCTCTAACTCACTCAGCTTGCTTACCCACTGCCTGACTCACTCATCCAGTCAGTCTTACCCCATCCATTGACCAGTGAGCTGACCCTTGGAGTAAGGCCAGTGGCCACAGAATGTCGATCACATCCTGACGATGTGAGATGATGAAAATAGTTTAAAGATGGTTGGAGATTCTAAAACTAGGGGGCTGTTGCTGTTTGGTTGGTGTATGAAAACAGATGAAAACAAATTCCTAGGCACAGAAGTTGGTTATTAAATTTTTTTTTTTTTTTAAATGTTTTTAATAATCTTTGTCACAAGTAGGTTTACATTAACATTGCAATGAAGTTACTGTGAAAAGTCCCTGGTTGCCACGTTCCGGCGCCTGTTCGGGTACACATTGGAGAATTCAGAATGTCCAATTGACCTAACAGCACGTCTTTCGGGACTTGTGGGAGGAAACCGGAGCACCCGGAGGAAACCCACGCAGACACGGGGAGAGCGTGCAGACTCCACACAGACAGTGACCCAAGCTGGGAATCGAACCTGGGACCCTGGCGCTGTGAAGCAACAATGTTAACCACTGTGCTACCGTGCCGCCCAAAATAAATCTTTTGGTAGGAACAATTCTATTACAGTTTAGTGCAATATTTATTCCTAGTTTTTCGTCTCTCCCCGCAGATGGTATCATTTTGAATGGGGGGAGGATATCCACCTCATGGGCGGGATTCTCAATTTCTCCCAGCCACGTGTTTCTCGGCGACGCACCGTACGCTGGCGATGGGATTCTATGCTCCCGCCTATTATCAATGGGATTTGCCATTGAAACCACCCCCACGCCACTGGGAAACCCATGTAAGGGGATGCGCTTCCGGGAGGAACAGAAAATCTCAACGGCTGGAGAATTCTGGTCAATAGATATTATGCTGTACAATGTATCATAGTTGTGTGAGGCAGGCTGAATGGAGCACAGTGTCTTTTCCTGTCCATCATTATTTTTGCTCTTATGTTTGCAAAATTAAAGATGGGAGCCTTGATGATTCCATGATGAAACAGAGGGCCATTTCCAAACCTCAGGCCTTTTATTCTTTAGTTGCTCCGATTACTGCACCAATCTTCTTGCTATTGTTTGGACCCTACTGATCATATTATTGCCCCGCAGACTGCATCCATTTCCATTAGCATTGCTGCCGTTCCCAGTGTTGCTCATGCGCTGTCTGAACTGAACATCATCCCAAGAGAAATAAAAGATTCAAGTTGCAAAACTCTCTGCCACAAACGTTCAGCACAGAGATGAATCATTAGTTGCGATTCATGTATATTCCTGTTGGCTGGGCTAGCCATACATTACCTAATTAACTGAGTTGATGTATACAACATTTTCTTTGATCTACAGCATGAGTGATTTTTTTTCCTCCCTCGCCCTGTCCCCCTCCCCGCTCCAGTCCCACAACCCCACAGGTCCACAGTTATCTAACTCGAATTGCAGTGACATTTGTGGAGTAAATACAAAGAGGTGACATCTCTTAGAGGATTTGCTACAAGTAATAAAGGTCTCTCAGCACCAGTCTATTTAACTGGACTAATTGTTTGGGGAGGGATTAGATGAATAAATGCTCAACAAACCACCCGAACAAAGGGACATCTCGATTACTCTGGTGGCAGAATGGATTTGGATTTGTGATTAATTTCCCCCCCCCCGGTGCCTCTGTGTTGTTTGTGTGTGTTCGAGTCTTCCTGAGACTATCTGCAATAACAAATCAACGCACAAACAATCTAATTGAACCAGTTCCTCCAATTCTGACATGGATGGTGTCTTTCTCCTGTAATTTACTTCTACAATACTGGACATTACTCACTTATGATTCCATTGCTGATTATTTAATATATAAGGTTGTCTCACATGTGCGTGTGAGGGCGGGTGTTGTTAATCTTCCTGCTTTCTCAAAGTCATGTTGAGTCAATTATGTGAAATGTAATCTGAGCACAGTTTTTCTCTGTTTTTGTTATATGTCTTATAATTGTGGAAATGGTAGGAGTGTTTTGTTTATGTCACCCCCTACCTTGTTTACAAGGAGGATGAGGGGAGGTGGAACGGGGTGAAGATGGTTGACTGGGGGTGGGAGGGTTATTTCAGTTCTCGCTGAGATTGAGGATAACCCCCCCAGTTAGAAGTAATCCACATCCGTCTGTTTTTGGATTCATCTAGTACTTTTTGTTTCTCAGGTGTGGGTATTTAAATTTTAAAATTCCAGCCTTTATCCTGTCATGTGAGAGTACCTTTAAGAAATGGGTGGTTATAAATGGGTGTGTATATAAATATCTGTAGTGAGAGTATCTTTAAGAAATGGGTGTTTATTACTGCAGTGATGTCAGAGAGTGGGTGGAGCTGTGCTGTCTGTCAGCTTTTTACTTTCGTTTTTGAGCAGGCTGCAGGGTGTGTTTTAGTTTTGTTTTCAGTGTTCACTGAAGCCAGACCAAGCAGATGTACTGCTGCTCTCTCTGCCATCAAAAGACTATCTCTTAATCATTTGGTGAATTCAGAATTATAAATGTTCTCAGTAGTGAATGTCAACCTAATGTGCTTCTGTTGAAAGGTGTTTTAAGTCTTATGGATGTGAAAAGGAAAGTTTAAAGGATTACAAGTGTTTTATTCTTTGGGGGTTGTATTTGAATTAATGGTTGCTAAGATGTTCACTGTATGTTTTAAAAAGGTTAACTTGAGTTCATAGAATAAACATTGTTTTGCTTTTTCAAAATACTTTTCCATTTCTGCTGTACCACACCTGTAGAGTGGGCCGTGTGCTCCCCAAACCACAATCTATTAAAAGTTGTGGGTCAGGGGAACTCCATGATACACTTTGGGGTTCTCTAAACCCTGGCCCCTAACAATCCTTTGATGGCGTGGGCAAATATTGGGGGGGATTGGGTGTTCCTTCTGACTCCTGAGATTGAGCCTTCCTTCATATGGGTGTTTCTCTGTGGTCCTCTTTTTATCTATTAGAACAAGAATATTAAATATTGGGGCACACAGAGGTGCGACTGGTGAATCATGGTTGGGTTGTTGAGGAGAGTGATCACTCTTGGTATCCTTTTTGTGATGAAGTGATTCTGAATTATTTTGGGTGTCTCTTCCCTGGGGGGCTTCTTTCCTTCTCTCATCTGGCTGAGCAGGGTGCTGTTCTTAATTCTGGCCTGGTCTGTTGGTCTGGGGGAGGTTCCCCTGGTTGTACCGGGGTGGAGAGAATTGGCACTCCCTCCCAGGATGCCCAATTATTGGGGGTCCTGATGGTTCTTATTCTTCTCGGGTTGTGGTTCCCCCCAACTGGGGCAGGAATGATCATCCTTCTCTTTTGAGTATTGGGGGGCCGTTGCTTTGCTCTGGATGAGGTGGGAGGTGTATGGATTCCGATGGGAGGCACGTTTTGGGATGCGCTGGAGGCTCTGGGAGCACAGTATCTGGTGTGTCAGTATGTGCTGGGCCAGACCAGGTTCTGCACAATGGCTAGTATGCTGTTGCCTCTGGGGAGTTTAGGATGTCCCTTTTCTAGGGTGCCTGTTTGGGGAATCCTGGGAATTTAGGTTTTGCTTCCCCAGTGCATGGGGCCTGGGGATAAGCTGAGTTCTATGCTGGATAAATATCTTGGTGTTCCCAGTTAGGAAAGAGTTCATAGATCATAGAATTTACAGTGCAGAAGGAAGCCATTTGGCCCATCGAGCCTGCACAGGCCTTTACAAAGAGCACCCTACTCAAGCCCACGTATCTACCCTATCCCCGTAACCCAGTAACCCCCACTTAACGTTTTTGGACACGAAGGGCAATTTAGCATGGCCTAACCCGCACATCTTTGGACTGTGGGAGGAAGCCGGAGCACCCGGAGGAAACCCACACAGACACGAGGAGAACGTGCAAACTCCACATGGACAGTGACCCAGAGCCGGGATCGAACCTGGGACCTCAAAACCCTGAGGCAGCAGTGCTAATCACTGCGCCACCGTGCTGCCAGTTTTTTTGCTAGGTTAAAGTTTTATTTTATTCATGATTCAGTGTTTATAAATATGTTTAAAATGAAAGGTTAATATATATTTTTTTAAAGTTTGGTTTGACATGAAGCTGTTAATTCCATTAAAAGGATACTTTACTGCACAAAGTGAGTTTGAAGTCACAAAAGGTGAAAGAATTATTTTTTGAAAACGTTGGTTTGTCATGAGAATGTTAATTCCATTAAAGGAACTATAATGGATAGAATATGGTGATCACTCGCTATAGGGTATGATGGTCCACCGAAACATTCTCCCCGTGTCTGTGTGGGTCTCACCCCACAACCCAAAAATGTGTAGGGTAGGTGGATTGGCCACACTAAATTGCCCCTTAATTGGAAAAAAGTAATCGGGTACTCTAAATTACAAAAAAAACGATTGTTCACAGCTACTGGACAGGGGTTCTGTGGGTCCTGATGAGCCCGATCCTGGAGCCTTATCTTCAATCACTCACTTGGCAGGAGTTTCCAAAAGGTGGGATCTGTCCTTGGCTGCTGCGTCACAGGCATTCCTTTCTCAGGCTCCTTTTCTGGGCCTCCTCTTGTCGTCAGGTGTTTTCGAAGAATTGTGATCCTTCAATCAGGAGGGTCCTCCAAGGAGGTCTCTTCTGAGCAAAGGTTTCCCGGGCATTCGCGTCTCTGTTCCATTTCTTGAGGTAAGTCTGCAAGGTGACTTTGAAGAGCTTCCTTTGTCCTCTTCTTATTCTGGATCCAGCCTTGAGCTGGGTGAAGAAGACGTGCTTTGGCAGTCGGGACTTTGACGTCTTAAGCATATGGGCAGCTCAGCGGAGTTAGTTTTGGATGATCATGGCCACCATAGTGGTGTTATTGGCTACTTAAAGGATACTAATGTTAGGATGCCTATCCTCACAGCTGATTCAGAGGTAAAGTACATTTGCATTTTGCAATTTATTTTATGCTGAGTTGTTTACGAGTCTGCCTGATGTAATGTTCATCCTTAGAAGCCTCCGTGATTACTTCAAATGGTTTAATAAAGTTTAATGCCTTTGTTAATGTATGCAAACCTCCTGAACTATCTGTCTGACAGGTATTGCAGCGAATCAATCGCCCAGCTCTAAGAGTGTACGGCCAAAGGACATCCCAAAATGATGTCAGAGGAGATGTGCGCCAGGACAATGGCTGTGATTCAGCGGCCTCATCGCGCCTAATTTGGTGTCAAGACGACGTTGCGAGATTCAATAGAATCTTGCGAGGTGTAGTGATCTGGATCAGCAGATTTAACAGAGCCATAAATATACATCTGCCGGATTCAGCCAGAGCCCAGGATTCACCAGCCGCGCTTGGGAGACCTCGCCAAGGCGCCGTTTAGTACTGCTCCACACAAACGTGGACCAGTCATAATAGCACCTGGGTGGATCTCCCAGGCCATTAGAGAGCCCGGGATGGTTGGGAACAGGGAAGAGTGACACATTTGCGCTCCCACTGGAACCTGGGCAACTTGGCACTGCCAGCCTGGCACCCTGGCAGTCAAAATGGCCCCCTGATCTTCGAGGAGCCCTTGCTGATGGTGAACTTCAGCTCTGCAGCTGGAAGTCCCCCAAAGTGCAGCCTCAGCGGAGAGAATTTCTCCGAGGTAAAAAAAAGCAGGCTCTTTTTGGTACCACAGGCACTGAGCAACACCCTGTTAAATGTGCCGTTCAGCAGACTTTAATGCAAGTCTACTAAATCGCACCCGATAGATTGCTTTGGGAGAATGCCAACGCTACAAAATGCATCAATGACAAGAGACTATGAATTGACATAGCAAGCCTCATACACATGCTAGAGATCCAAGACATTCATGAGATCAAGTGGGTAGATAGCAGTTACCAATTGTCTGATAGTTTGGCAAAAGAGGGTCTAGTTCGAGGGTCTAGTTCGAAGAAGTTATCAGAAATTATTGAAGAGGGGTGTTTTCCGATAAGGAAGAGATATGTGAATGAAAAAAAACACAGGGTTAGAAGAAAATATAAATGTACATTTGCATTATGGTATATTGTGACTCATCTGCTCTAAACGTTAGCTCTTTTCTCTCCCTACAGCCACTGCCAGACCTGCTGAGATTTTCCAGCATTTTCTCTTTGGAATATAGAAAGATGATACAGGTTGCAGTGTTTTGTTGTTGGAGAAATGATTACTGAACACAATAAATTTGGAGTTGAAGAAGTCAAGACTTCTTATTATAGAGTTACCATTGGAACTTAACATTCCCCTAGGGACACCCTTTTGGTTGATAGGGCAACCTATTCTCTTCATTGGTAATTGATTGGCATGCGCCGGAGTAGTGTGGAGCCTGGATTGGGTCCTGGTCCCTTTATATGCTGTGGGTTAGTTCTGGTAGTTCCAGCCTTTCATTTCTTTTTCTTCTTCTTCCTTCTTGGGAGGCTCTGATGGTTTGATCATAATCCGAGCATGCTGTTGCTGGTCCTCTCTGGATAATCGTGTGGAATGATGTTGGTTTGGTGCTGAACCTTAGTTTAGGATTAGGTTGCATTGTGTGGTATATGTAACTCCCTTGGAGCTGGGCTTTTCATGTGATTTTTTTATTTTTGTGACGGTGGGTGTGAAGGATCTGTGCATGGCTCTCTCATGAGTGCTGATGGGTCTGGTGTCCGAGGTTAAGAAGCTTTAGAGGAACGCTGGTGCCTTTGACCCTTCTGGAGATGAAGGGAGGGGGTTTGTGTTGGTGCGTACCTGAGCATGGCGCAGAAGGTTTCTGCTGATTTCTCGTGGTGGTTGGGGGCTGGTTCAGCGTGGGTTTTTGTTCCCATGATTTTCATCGACTTAACCTGTTTCTCCCTTGGTTTCAAAAAACAAAGAAAAGTTCCGCACAGGAACAGACCCTTCAGCCCTCCAAGCCTGTGCCGATAATGCAGGCCTAACTAGAAACAAAACCTTCTGCCCTTACTTGGTAAAGAACTCTGGTGGAGTTGTACAGGTACCCATTTGTATTTGCCGATTATGTCGAGCCAGTTAAGAAGTTGTTCTCCAGTCTCCCTTTCTGTACTCATGTGTGCTGAGCCATTTTGTTTTCCTTGGTCCTTGTTGATGGGATGTATTACTTGAGATTTTGTTGCATTGTTCTTTGAAACGTAGAGCCTTGATAAATACACTTTAAAGAAGAAAATTTTCTCTCATCCTTCTCCATGGAAAACCATCCCAACTTCTTCAAACTATTCACTTGACTGAAATTCCCCGTCCTTGGAACCATTTTCTGAAAATCTTCTGCGCTCTCTGCAATGACTTCACATCTTTCCTCGAATGTTGTGCCCAGAACTAGATGCAAAACTCCAGTTGAGGCTGAACCAGTGTTTTACACAAGTTTAACAGAGCCTCCTTGCTCTTGTACTCTATCTCCCTATTAATAAAGCCGAGTATATTGTACGTTGTATTAACTGCTTTCTCAACCTGTCCTACCTTCAATGACTTGTGCATCTAGATCTCTCTAGTCCTGCACCTCCTTTAGAATTTTGCCCTTTACTTTATATTGTTTCTCTGGGTTCTTCCTATCAAACTGATATTTGACAGAATAGTCCGCATGAAGTAGTCTCTTACTGCTTAAAAGTTGGGAGAGAAATTGCGTTCTTTGACTCTTGAATCAGATTTGCTTCCAATGCTAGGTAAGAGTTACAGTGGTGTTTAATTTTGAAGTTTTCGAGAAGTTTACTCTGCTTCCTCAAAGTGGAAGCAGAGTAAATTCACTTGGACTCCTATTTAGGGCATTAAGCAAGTGCATGAGGGAGAAACGAAATAGAAGGGGAGGCTGATAGCTGCTGGGTGGAGGAGGTGGGGAGGAAGGCGTGGAGCGTAAATGCTGTCACAGACCAAATGGGCCGAATGGCTTGTTTCTGTAGTGCAGATTTTATATAATTCGATGCAACATAGTTAATCATGGAATTCAGATTTGATTAGGTATTTAAGTTCAAGGCCATGCGGTATTAACATAAAATGGGCCATGTTGGTGCTTCATTATCACAATGAAGATTTGCAGCAGATTTGCCAGACCAATACCATTAAACAGGAAAACCGAGAACTATAAAAATAGCATTTCTTGTACATTAATAGGAAGAGAAATATTGTTTTCCATTGTTGATCTCCATTATCTCCTCAAGATACACTTACAGATTTACCATGGAAGACGTAGTAGCCACTTATCCTTCACATCTTGTATCAACACAGTGTTGCCTTGCTTCTGGATCGACATCAATTTGTATCTTATATTTCAGAAGCAAGGCCACTCAAACATACTTTGCCAAATAGAGGGGGCTGAACATCGTGACCCGATGTTCAAAAGCACCATCAGGGCGTCATCTCTCTCTGCTGCTGTAGAGCAACAGGTGAACAGCAATGCTTAAAACACTCCCAAGATGAAACATATTTGAACAATAAAGCTTTACATTAATAGAGTGCCTTTCACAACTTTTGGACATCCCCAAAATGCTTTCCAGCCAACTAAGTGCTTTTCAAGCATTGTCACTGTTCTAATGTAAGGAAATTGGCAGCCAATATGTGCACAGGAAGGTCCCACAATCAACAATCAGACAATGGTCAGATAATCTTATTTTCGGTGTTGGTTGAAGGATAAACATTGGCCAGGCTGCAAGGGCTTTTCTTTGAGAAAGAACTGGGTGTGCTGTCAGCATTTTATTGACATTGTAACGTGGCCAGCATTGCGACTGAGTGGAACTCAATATTCCCTTACCTTGGAGCAACGTGGAAACAGCTTGAGATGTTACAG